>NC_084686.1:1250089-2495179 GCF_028389875.1 Rhea pennata | reverse complement strand
GAGGAGCTTGCTTGCTGGGCACGGCGCTTGGCTTCACCGAGCCGCGCGTTAACCGCCTCCTTTGGCTCCTTTCTGCTCTGAACTGGTGCTCCGGGGAGCTCCCCCAAGCCCCGGCGGGTGTTTTATCCCAAATTCCCCACGGAGCGACGCGGGCAGCTGCAGAAATTCCGTAATTTTCCCTGCTTGGCAGGACGTGAGCGGATAAAACGTGAGAGCGGCGCACTTTGGAGGAACGGGCTTCTCTAAAGCACCTGCTTCTGCACCGAGTATTAACAAACCGTGCGAACGTGTCCGCTGCGTTCCCCGGGACTGTTACGTTTAGGGGTTAAACGAGGGTTAACCTATCAAATGTTCCTCGAACATCAAAGATTTTAGTTCTAACTAATAAATTTGCACTCTTTGGCGCGGTCCTGTCACCCGGGCGGCTCAGGCCGCGTGCGCTCCCCTGGGCCACCGCTCCACTGGCTTTTACAAATCCATATGCAAAAAAAAAAAAAGTGTATGAAGGAAATGTCTCCCAGGCTGCTGTGGGAAAAATGTGAAGCCAAGACTCACTTGCAGTAAAATACGTTTTTATTCGAGCATCAACTGTGCTTGGAAACAACCCGGGGGAATCAAACGGTTTATACCGAGGTGGGATGCAGGTTGGAGCCACCCGCGCTGCGCTGTTTTGGGTCCGAATAACCGGGAACAGGGAAGAGCAGCGGCTGGACGCTGCTGGCTGCTTAAAAACACATAAAAAACCAGGTTTTTAATAGCGGGGGGGGGGGGGGGAGCGGAGGGGGGAGCGGGGGGGGAGGCGGGCGCGGCCTGCGGGGCCGGGCCGCAGCGGGGCCGCCCCCGTCGCCATGGCAACGGCAACGCGCCGGGCCCGGCCCGGGCCTGCGGCCTCCCCCCCGCGCCCGCGCCCGCCGCAGGTAGGGACCGGCCCGCGCCGCCCCGCCGCGGGAGCCCGCGCCCTGCCCCGCGCCGCCCCGCCGCGGGCTCCGGCCCGGCCCCGCGGGCTCCGTGCCCCCTCGCTGCCAGCCCCGCTCCGCAGGCCGGGCCCGGCGCTGCCCCGTTGCCTCGCCGGTCTCACCTGAGCCCCCTGAGCTTTGGTCCCCGCGGTACTGTCTGACACGCCAAAGATAAGGGTAACCAGCTACCTCAGGGTTACATTTTGCCCACCTCTGAATGATTTTTAGGAATAACGATTCCAGCAGCTGGGTTTTTTTTGTTTGGTTGGTTTTGCTTTAACGCTGAGGAGTCTGTTGGACAGAATCTTAGCATTTTGCATTCTGTTAACTCTTCCAGACTTCCCCACTTTGCCTTTCACCTGACTTTACTCCAGACTTCTAAAAGAAGACCACAGAAATGCGAATGTAGATTACTAAAAAGTCGTAAATACAGATAAGTCAGTCTGTGGAACTGTTTCCTAATATTATTTATGGATCTCTGCTACTTGGGTCTTTTAATACTGAATTAAGTAATAGCCTCAGTATTTGACAGTAGGGAGCCGTATAACTTAGCCCCTGCAGACAAACTTCCTACTGCCTGACATATTTAATTTCTGCTGAATTTGGATTCCTCCTCTACATATGTAAAGTGATAGTTAGATCCTTTGTGCAGTAGGAGCTGATGTGACCAGGAATTCTGATGTTACATATGTTTCAAGGGAATTCTGTCCACTCTACATAATTCACATAGTTCCCATAGCCCTTAAATATATTTGCTGAAGGCAATGAGAGAAGGTGGCAACTTTCCTCCTTTGTTCTGATTAAATTAAGGAGTTGTCTTAGTAAGTCCCCCCTTCTTCTCCCTAAGAAGTTTCTCCCCTTTGTGTTTAATACATTTGCCTCTCCTCCTCAGGTTTCAAGGAGGACGGAGTGCTGGTACATTTCCCTTAGCACTGACTTAAATTGTGGCAATCAGCATGGGAACTCTGGTGGACATGGTTCCCTGTCGTACATCACAGCCTGCTGCATCTTCTGTAAGTTTCCCAGAGTCCTTATTGGGCCTGTCCTCTCTTTTGGATGTTGGCAGGGGGAAGGAGCTCAGTGACATGAAGGTATTAGTTGCATTAGGCAGCTCTTTGTGCTCTTCCTGCAGTTGTGGCCTCACATACTTTTCTTCAGAATCAAACTCACTTGCCTTTGTTTCCACAACCAAATTCTTATCAGCAAGATCCAAAGTGTAGCCATGGATCCTCTCTCTTTCCCAGGTCTTGTGGAAAGGAACAGTTGGTGGGTGTTGATAAGAAGTTTTAAAATTCTTGGAGGGGAGGCTTGAAGGAAGATCTAGATGTTTGTACTGATGATGCGTCTGTGACACCATGACAGTCACATCATGAAAACATGAAATGGAGGAGTAACAAGGCTGTAATGTAATGTACATTAATGTAATAATAATATAATTGTAATGTACCTGGCGCATGCTTTGACAGTGGGAAAGTACAAGGGTTATGCTGAAATTGGCCAGGAGAGGGCAATGCCACCAACCAAACTGACCTCCTATGTGTTTGTTTTGAAGGTCACTCACATCCAGAACAGTAGATGCCAAGGCCCTTTTGATATCGCTGCCCAATCCCCTTCATTTTGGATTCACCTTCAGGGAGTTTTAAAAGTCACTCTTGAAAGGGAAAATTGTGAAGCAATAGTTTTTTGATAGAAGCTCTTTTGTTTGCTTCTTGCAAAGTTAGCATTCAAAGGCCTCTTGTATGATGCTATAAAACTGAAAGAAAAATATAGTTCCTGCTATGGGAGTAAGAGAGTGAAACACAGAAGAGGAGAGAGCTGAATTATAATTTTTTTAAAAGGTATTTCAGTAGCCCCCCAGCTGCATTTGTGTTACTGTTACAAACATAAGAAGGGCTCAGCATGCTCTGCTGCTCAGGCTAGCCAACAAAAGTGGCCTAGTTTCTATTCTCTGACGTTCATATTGTCAAAACGAGGCAGTTCTGTTTCAGAGATAAGAATCCCCACATAGAATCAAATTTTTGATGACAAAATCTCTGATGGGAAACACACTGTGAGCAGGCCTGTACCTGAACCTGACACTTGTGACAACACCTTGCACTTTTCTGTGTTGGTGTTCAGGTAGGTGGAAGGTCCACAACACAGATACAGAACTGAAAGGAAGCACCTAAATTTTCTGTTTCACTCTCAGCTTCTCTTGGTGACCCAAAAAGGCAGGCAGTGGAGGGTTTCTAACCTGAATAGTCTCTCCAATCCAAAGCAGCTTCTTCATAGCTTTGCTAGTGTGTTCAGTTGAGAGTCTTTCTGCATTCTCAGAAATGGAACTACTGTATTATAGGTGACACCTCTGGCTTTAGGTCCTCTCATCTGTGGCAGGAAATAGGAGTACAGGGACTAGGGGAAAAAGAGTGCATGCTGTGTCTGACAAATGTGCGACATATCGTGTGACTGCCTGTTTGTTGAGGCTCTGATTGGGGCTAGCGTGACACAGAGCGTACACTGGGAGCTTGGAATTGTTTTGAGTTTAGATGATCAAATAGTTGTGTCTGACTTCTGAACACAGCCAAACTACATCCCTGACAAACTAGAGATACCTGTCAAAACCTCAAATAAAGTTTCTGTAGTCAAATTCAGGTTGCGCAGCAAGCAATGACTTAATGGCAGTTCCTGTATCCTGCTGCTGCCCAAATGTTTTGTAGTCCTTACATGATGGAGTGCAAGCACTAATAGTAAATGCTTCATTGATGTGCATTGCTAATGCAACAGGACACCTACTAAATGCCACTGAGGATCATGATAAATGGACCATTTTTCTCAGTGTATCAGCTTATCATGATTTAAACAATACGCTTTACAAATTAAATCCTGTGTGTGCTTCATATTTCTGTACTGTTTGAACAGATTATTTCTTTATTCTTATTTTTATTTATTTTTCAAATCCTGTGAAATTGTGTCATGTCTCCAGTGTAAAATCTGTGGCTGGGGATTGCCTACTACGGCTTCCTCAGGATTACCTACGGCTTCTCTCCTCTTCAAAGGACAAGTACCAATATTTGGAGCTTGTGAGGATTATAAGCATATAATATTTAATCTGCTATCAAATTCATAAAATGAATTCTAAAAACAGAGAACATCTAACAGCCATCTGCTACCTCTCTTTGCAGCTAGAGTGCATTTGATTTTATTTCAGTGTATCTTGAGTTTATTTTTCTTTATTCCATAAATTCAAGCAGTATAGGGAAGGATTGACCTTAGCAGTCTCACCTATTAATATAAGAAGTCTGCTATGAATGTATATTTACTATCTAGCATTGAAAAACAGATAGTAAATATGACCTTTCTTTGAGAATGTTAGTCAAGAATATCATTGTAAAGTCCATAGAAAAGGTTCAAATGAAGTCACTTTCTGTCTAGTGGGGAAACCATTTATTCAGATTATACATGAAATTTGCTTGAAACTGCAAAGGCACAGTCTACCTGATTGCACTGTAAAATTGTGAATAAATATTTATTGCCATCTAACTCTCCATACTGAGTCTCAAATGTGGGCTGGATCATGATGCTAACCATCAGCAGTGCCAGCGCTCAACAATTTTATGTAAGTCTCACAATATTTATTGTTTTGCTTAACAGCTTGATACTACAATCAATGATAACAAAAATCTTAGTTCAAGCTGAATTATTAAAAGTATGTAAAGAAGACAAACATGAATAAATAATTTAAAACTTGCATGTTATTTTGGGGGAGCTCCTTTTTGAATGAATTGGATTGGTAATAGTAGTGAATGACCTATTGCTTGTCTTTCTGAATTTTAGCTGCACCTCTCCCGATGTGGTAGAGAGAATATTAGCATGACAAAATTCTGCCATTGCTTTTTCCTCCAGATCCTTCCAGTACTTAAGCTACAAAAAACATGTTTGGTTTTAAATGTGCCTTCTCACTAAGAAATGCTTGGTCAAAAACAAATATTATGAAATCTGAAGGCAAGCCTGAATGTCACTGGACAATACTTGTACTGTAGCTCTGTGGATCAGCAGCCAGAGCCTCTGGCAGGAGGTGGCTTTCACCATTCTTAGAGATTTTCCATGTTTTTTACAGCATTTCCTCTAAGATGAGGTGAAGTTTGAGGGACTGCCTGGAGGTATTTGGTAGTGTTTTCTGGAATTAATGCAATTATTATTGATTTAGAAACTTTGCTGGCAATTGTATTTAATTCTATTTTGAAAGTTTTCTTTCTTCTGTTTTTGATTCCTCAACTTCTTTGCATGGCAGCTAGAGTAAATCCTGGTTCCAGGTAAATATTACTAGCTATGCTGTAGCCTGGTTGCAGTTTCCTGCCTCTCCAGGGTTCGCTGAAAACGCTGCTCTTTCTCCAGGGCTGCTGACCCTTTGCTGAAAGCTGGAGGCTGTTCCAGTCTTCCCTCTAACTTTTCTAACTAAACAAGACATCTGCTATTTGCAGTTCTCCTTCCTGTTCTCTCCCTGCCCCCACGCTGGACAGAGCTCGCTGTGTTTGGTGGGTTTGAAAATCTCTTGCATGCAGCAGGTTCCGCGTGAGAACGATTTCTGGAAATAGGTTTCAGATGTTTCCCCAGCTCAGTCCTGGGCCTGCATCTTGTAAGCTGAAGCGTTTCTATAGGAACCGTATGACATCTAGCTTGCTACTCCCCCAGCAGCTCCCTCCCGAGCATGCCCAGTGCAAGCCCTGACTTTGGCTCAACTGTCCTGTGTGCAGTAACGGACTGCACGTATGGGACTATGAACGCGGTTCCTGATGAGCTCCAACTCTTTGTCTTTGAGAGGAGGAGGAAGAGGTCGTGCCCCGAGCCGGAGGAGCTGCCCTGCGTCTGCTGAGACCCTCGCCCTTTGGGGGGCTCGTGGAGAATGCTCGCCTGTTTGGCCAGGGGGAATGTACTGGATATCCTGCAGGAGGGCTTCACGGAGGTAAATGCATGCCCCAGATCTCATGCAGACCCTTCGAGGGCAAGGCAGCCGTCTTTTGTGCAGCCTCTCTCAGGAACTGGTCTGTCTCTCAGTGCTCTGAGAAACAGAAAAGGAGAAAAATGAGTAAGATTTCTGAGAGGGAAAGATGCTTACTAACAGAAAAGCATACTGAGCAGCTCAGCTAGGGGTCTGCGGAACAGCAGTAGTTTTGAAGAGTTTGTCGCTGTTTTACTGCTGATACTTTTAGTTCATTTAGATTTTTTAGTTCAGTTAGATTTTTTATTTTTTGCAGAGCTTTTGTTCTTGTTTCAGAAATACTATAAAGTGCAGTAAGGTTATGGGAATGCTTATTTTGTAGCATTGACTCCTCTCTTGAGTATATGAGATCTCTACGTCTGAGAGATGTTGAAAAAACTGTAAATCTGCTGTGTGGACACACATGGTTCTTGGGAAAGGCTCACACAGAACGGTCTATTTGGTTCGTTATTCCATCCTGTTCTGTAGGTTGAACTTCTGGGGACTGAAATTCAGCTTGGTCAGGAAAATATCATTTTTGAAGTGTTCTTTATTTGCTTATTCTGCTGTCAGGGAGCCAGGTAAATCATAAAATAAGGAATGAGAACTGCCAAGAAATTCCAGAGATGGGAATGCTGAAACTGCAAGGGGAGGGCAGGTTGTTGTTTGCTTCCCTCTTTAGTTGTGCACAAGAAGTTAGTTGAGTTGGACTCTACGTTTCTGGACTTGGTACAAAATGCCAGGGCAGCCACTGCCTGGCTGGAGTTCATCATCCAAACCACGCTGGAGCACCATTTCCTGCCTGTAAGCTGAGAGGAAAGGAAAATTGTGGGGGCTTGTGCTGGAAGCCAGTAGTGAGTGCTGTCTCCTTTCTCACCTGCTGGAGGGGATGGTCTTTTGGTATGTTTTATTGTTTCCTAGAGCGCACATCCTGTTTTGGTTGTGTTTAGTGGTTCCTGGTCTGTGCAAGGCCCCGACCCCATCTGACTGTGCTGCCCTTATACTCAATTCTTTACAGCAAACGCACACCCCTTCTGAGCTTAGCAGCACCCGTCATCTAAGGCAAAACAAAAGAGGTATGAAACTTGAAGCTCACAGCTTCCTACCAACCACAGGACTGCCTGTAATGCTCTGCTTAACTGTGTAAATACTCCATCCCCTTCTCTACAGAGAACCTCAGTCTCGTTTTTAGCTAGCGAAGGTATCACTTTAGCTCCAGTTGTAGAGAGTTACGCTTCTTGTTCTCAAGAGCAGCGGTTTCTTCTCTGGCATAAGCTAATAGTAATAATTATATTAATAATAGGAACAAAAAACAATTTTACGTTCAATGCCAGCTTCACCCAGACAGTCTGGTTTTACCTAGAGGCTGCTCAGCTGCCACAGTAAAACCTGAGATTCACTCTCATGTCTCCCACTTGGGATCTCTGCACTGGGCCACATCATGCGCTTTATAACTAAAGGCAAATTAAAATGAATTTTGCAGGTGCAAAACCTAAGGCACAGAGAGGTCAAGTGACTGGCTAAAGGGCAGACATCACATCACTGACAGAGCTGGAAATGAAATACAAACCCTGTAACTCTTTGCTGTTTTGATCCAGCAGCCATACCTCTGTCCGACCTTCTACGTTATGTGATTATTTGTATAAGTCCCCAGATGTGACAGAGTGTCCCCAAGTGTCTGATCCCACCACAGGACTCCAATGTTAAAAGGCTAGACGTGAGTGGCTACTAAGTATGTTTGGGTGTAAAAACAGATTCAGGATAAAGATTCAGACACAATTTTACACAAGCAGCAAATTGCAAGAATTGCCTTGCTGACTCAATGTCTGTTATGCTTTTAGCAGAGCATCTTTTGTGACCAGGTGGCTGTTTTTGTAACTAGGTACCTTGAAATATAAGGACATACTTTCCAAATCTGTGCATAGATTAGCCCACACAAGTAAGTAGCTAGCAAGCTTATAGGTGTATGTGCTGAGCTCAGGTGCAATCCTGGGCATACTTGGGACCTAGAGGCTAGGTATAGTTCTGTTTCTTTAGGGATGCTGGTTATATGTTTCTGCCTTGTACTTTTGGTTTATAATCCATGCCTGCAATGTTACCCAACACAGCTGAGAGGCCACAGACAAGTTTCGTTTCTTTGCATCTTCCCTCTCTATCCGTTCTGCTGGCTGAAGGCCACCCGAGCAGCTTCATTATCTCTTGAGCAGGAGTTGAGAATACAGCATCGTTGTCACTTCTGCAGCTAATACCTGTTTGGCTTCACAGATAACGTGTTACATTGGTGCTTTCTCCATGATTAACGTAATCACAGATTGCTGAACGAGACCTGTAAATTGCAAGTTCAGGGCTGTGCATTGCCCTTCTGTTTTAGAGTCTTGGGGCCAAAATAGGTTGCAGAGAGTGTCATCTGCAGACATCTAAAGCAGGGTAACTTTTGTTTAATGTTGAAATGGCATGAACTCCCCTGTGGGCATCACACAGCTCCTGTCCTTCTTTCATTAATGGAATATCCTGCCTTGAAGGTGCTTCCCTGCTGTTTAGAGAGTCTTACGTTGCTCTGAGACAGCTAAATAATTCAGTCCCACAGCTGGATGGTGCCATGGGAATGTGTGGCTGCTGTAAATGGCAGTTTATAACATATGGAAAACTAGAGCACAGGGTCTCTGCTGTGGTGACTCTGTCCGTGTGGCCTCAGGTCACTCTTTTTGAGGAAATATAGTTTATTTAAGATGTGCTCAGGCTTCTGTCAGTTATTTAAGACAGATGGGCTCACAGAAAATGTGTCAGAAGTGGTCCTGGCAGCTCCAAGCCATTAATGTGGCTCTACTCTAACAATTATCCCCCTCTCTGCCTTCTCTTTTTGAAGCAGGAAGATCATTTCCTCTGGCAATGTTTGTGCACAGTGAGTCATTTTAGAAGGCAACTTGCTCCCTCCTAGATGATGTTGAACAACAAGCCTGGGATTGGGGTTGCTACTCACTATAGGTTGAAATGGCAGTGAATTTTCAAGAGCCTAAGCAGAAGTTGTTTGGAATTAGGGTCTCCAACAGCAGCAAAGTGCAGTGCAAGACTGCCACATAAGACTGTCTATGCAGCAAAACAGATACGCGTTTTGCTAGGTGGGGACTCAGTAGTACATTCGCAGGAAGCGATGCGGTGCGGGTAGGGCTCTGTGTTCTCACTCTGGTGGGCTGCCTGCTGCTGGCCACCTTACTGAGTGTGGTGCGTATTAATTTACCCCGAGTGGCCGGTTTGTAGCTGAGTGGTGGCTGAAACAGGAGTTTCATCTGTTTCCCACACATACAGTCTCTCTGCTTGTTTCACTACTAGAGGTTTGCTATATCTGTCAGTTCACTTGAGGTGATTAGATAGCATGCTGCCTGTGAGATCTGAATTCTTACTGTGAAAAATGGCCTGGGTTTGGTGTTGGTTTGCTTTTCTGTTTGAAGTAATTTTCTGACATTGTATTTCTGGCATTGCTTCTAACTTGTACTCGCGGTTGTTCTGTCCCCCATGGTCTAACGTGTGATCTGTGATAAAAATGTCTCTGCTACTAGGCTCTTAGTAGCAGAAACCTGCACTCACCCTCCCTTTCCAATGAGTGCTATTTATAGCTAATAGGATTCACTATGAAGAGAGCTGTTTTGACTCCAGTCTCTTTCGTCCAGTTTAGCCCATTAGGGCCAGCACATCCCTGTGTGTTCCCTGCAGCACTGAGTCCCTCTCAGGTAGTCACTCCTCAGAGCCTGGGTTTCACTAACTGCTTGAAGCTCTGTAGAGATGCTGCTATTTTCCATTTAGTATGGTTGACTCTCATTTCACATCAGCTTTACTTTGATGTGTATCTGCTAGCATTTTACTTCCAGTCATATACTGTTGAAGCAACAGGATGATCGGGCTCACTTGTTTAAGGCTTGGCCAAAGTAAAAAGGCTTGAAGCTGAAGAATGACTTATTCTTACCAGGTTGCCCATCTGGTGTGCAAGAAGCCAGGCAGCTGCTGCTTTGTAATTCCACTACGCCTCAAGTACAGACGTCAGAAAACACATCTGGGGCTTCCCATACCTGGATTTACATGGAAATGTTCTTTAGATGACAGTTGCTTGCTCTGGTAGGAATTCTTATGCGTTTGTCCAAAGCCCTTGTGCCTAGCAAGTGGCAGGACTATCCGCAAAGGAAAGATGGGTTTGCTGTTACACAAGATTAGGGATTCAGCAGTTAAGATTCTGTCACTGCCTGAGGTTCACTGTATGACTAGGGTAGGCTGTGCTTTGGTTGTACAGTCCTTTGACCGAGTGTATTACCGATGCATTTGCCTAGTAACAGGCAAAGGATTATTGTTATCACTGTAGATCTCAAAGCATTTTACAAAGAAAACAAAAATGAGTACATCTGCTTTACAGCTAGAAACTAAGGCAGATAGAGACAAAATAGGCTGCCAAATTCACAGTAAGCAAGCAGAGCGAGGACCCTGTGTCCTAAATATATCTTTAGTGCCCTGCATCCCTACTAGGTAACCTCACTGGGTGACCCTTCCCCTTCTCTTTACATTAAAGGTCCTTGCCTGCAAAAGGCACTGTTCGGTCATACTGTGTGCAGACGCTTCAGAAGTTTCTTTCCCCTCTCTGTGCAGGGCTAGTGACTGCATGCTCCTAAATAAGGAACAGTGCTCCTTTTCTTTCCTGAAGCATCAGATGATTTCTCAGTGCAGTTTGTTTTGACAGACCTTAAACTTTATTTGGGTGTAGTGGAACCATCTGACAATCGGAGAGAATCATACGCTCCAAAGTACTGGCAGTTTACAGTAAGAGATCTACAGTTCAGCTTTTTGTATGTCTGCTTGGGTAGAAATGCCGTCTGTTTAAAGAGAAAAGAACCTCAAAACTCAAAATCCTTTCGTCACTCAGACTGAGGAGATGAGGTACAAAAACATGCTGCAGAAGTGCCAGAAATGACCCCTAACACATCAACGTGGCTTAAGTGAAGAGATACCACCTTCAGATTTGTGAATATAAAAAAAGTGCATAGAGCTGCTGCTGTGGGTGAGGAAGGTATGGTAAGAAATCCCAGGACCTTTACAAACAGGAGATGGGAGTTAAAAGAAATATAGGTGGAAAATAGCTTAATCCCAGGGGAGCGCTTGCTTGTGGTGTTACGGAAGTGACAGGCAAAATTACTAGCTGAAGAAAGCACACTAAGTTACTACTCACAAAAATACCTTCATCTGGAAAATGAGTGGCATGGGTGAGATCTCTGTGTGACAGTGAGGACATGTCTTGGCAAAATATCACCAGAAGGAAAAGACTGCTTATATGAAAAGAAAAAATGCAACAATCGGGCTTTTGTTCTGCACAAATAAAATAACTCTTTGGTTATATGAGAGACATGAATTTCTTGCCATCAGCTCACCTAGGTTTAGTTTCCTGGGAGGAGACACAAGGTTATTTATTATTAGAGTTGCAACAAACTAATGAGCATAACTATCTTTCAGATGTGAGTGGTCATGCTGGCTTCATGAGCTGTTTAAAAGGATCTATTAAGCTCTTTCAAAATGTATAGTAAAATGCAACATTAACTGAATAAAACAGCAGTATTTGTAGGCACGCGTAAGAATTACTCCATCCTCTACAGAAAGTCAAATAACTCTGGAGCATGACAGATATTCAAAACATGACTGTGCAACATGAAAAAAAAATGAAATGGCAGAGGGAATTTAGGGAGTTTGAATATTCTCACTTGTGGTGTAATTGGGCCTTGCTCTTTAATACCCCAGCTCTTGCTGGTTACGGGTAAAGGACAGTGAAAGATGTGGTAGACTTTGAAATCAGCAGTCATGTGCCTGGAAAGATAATTGGGTGCTCTGGAAATTCTTGCTATTGTTTGTATTTGGGCAACATGTGAAATGCGCCTTCAACTCTAAACTTCATGCTTCGCAGACCTCCCAGCACTTGAGCTGGCATCTGAAAGTCTGCCAGTGAGCTGCTCCTGTAATAGAGCAAACAGGCACCACAGACTAGTCATTTATTCCCCTCCCAGTAACAAGTGGTAGTTTAGCCAAGATGCCAAAGGCAGCTGTCATTTCAACCCTACTCTACTGCCAGGCTTTGAGCACAAATTCCTGCTCTTTTCCCTTGGGACACAAGGACAGTGTCCTCCTGATCCTCACCTTCTAAATGAGGGGCAGAATCTGTTCCTATGTGAGATCTGTGCTGAGAAGTACCGAGAGTTTGATTTACAACTCTTTATATTTCCTCTGATCACTCCAAGATGGCAGGAATATCTCTAAAGAAATTTTAAAGATCTAGCCAGTGTTTTCTATAGTTGCAGGCACTCGATTTCTAAAATCTTTGGACCAGCCTGAACAAGCAGTTCAGTTTTGACTGAAGGGCAGTCAAAATCAGTGGTTTCAAAAATGTTGTGTCAGCTAAGAGATCAGAGAACTGAAGTCTGTGTTTTTTACGTTCTTGAATCTGGCTAAAAAAACCAGGTGGCTAGTGTCTGAGATACATTCATGGAACTAAAGAAAGGGTTTGTATTAAGACTAAGAAACTGAGTGTGCCTAAAACATAGTTTGGGACAAGGGCTTCCTTGAGATGCTCTTCCAAAAAGTTTGCACTGCTTGAATCTTTGAAACTTACAGCTTAGAGATTACATAGGAGATATTTGCTGGCTTTCATCAAGATTTCAGGGTAGTCCTTCTCTCTGGATCTCAGCAAATCAGTGAAAAATCCTTGTCCAGATATGTCAGGAGGTTGGAAGTGTTTTCATTCAGATAGGGGATAAGGGTTAAGGAGATCTTGTTTTGTGTCACAACTTTTCTCTTTTTCAGCTCACACAATATTTCTGTCTCCTGGTACACACAGAACTGCAGATGCCTTGTTTTCCAAACAGTGCTGCTGTACTGAGGCATCTTCTTACTTGAGGTGGGCTATTTTTAGGAGATATGGAAAATATACATCAGCCCAAAAGTTCTTTTCAAAAAAATTACATGTCTTGTTTTAAAGTAAGTGTTATATGAAAGAGAAGCCCTCTCTGTATATATGGTTGTTCTGGCATCACTCTGGTCCTAAGTGGCTGTGTTTCACTGCTCTATGCATCAGAGGCTATCTCCCTATGTTAAAAAGCCGGAATCACATTTAAGAAGTGATTTTCAGGAAAAAAAAATCTTTAGCTGGCTTTGGGAGTAGAGAGAAACATAATTCTCTTTGCTTGTGAGTTTTTATTATCTGCTTCTGCAAAGGACTCATCAAACAAAAACATAAGACTGCAAATTGGAGGAGCACTGGATGGCAGATTACAGAGATCATCTAATTAAGATGTCGGAGAGCTTAGAAATCATGCAAGGCCATAAATATTACATCCTGATGCAATTAGACCACCCTTTGAGCTTTGTTGTTGCAGACATTTGGTTCAGTTCTCTGAATACATAGGATGCTAAATGCATTTCATGCTGGGGCCAACCTCATAGCATGAGGGCTATTACTATTGACCCTGTTAGACTTGGTTTGTGGGCAGTGTCTAGAGGGTATAAAGGAAAAGCAGAGTAAAGATCATGAGCACTATTATTCTTCTCAGATGAGTCCCTAAATCCACCTATCAGGAAAGATTCAGGTTCATCAAATGAATGCAGAAAAGACACCTCTTCTTTGAAGCACAGAGTGCCGTGGGAGTCTCCTGTAACACAAGAACAAGATGGTCAGGCCCTCTGGAGAAATCTGCCTGCTAAAGAATGATTTCCTCTAGGAACGAAGTTGATGGCCAACTTCAAAATGTGCAATTTCCTAATCTCAGAGGAGATGAAAATTAACTTTATACAGTATAATGTAAATGGCACTGGGGAAAAGAGTAGAACAGAGGACAGAGTAGCATGCCAAGGAATCATGACCTGCCTGTATTTGCTGTCAGACAGATGGGACTGATTGATGGTAGAGAGGGGAGAAACATGAGCCCTAAGCAGCAGGTGGTGAATTACACTGGCTAAGTGAGAACGGCAAGGACACCCTGGGCTGGCAGAAGATCTGCAACAGAAGACTGCTTTTCTTCCACCCATGGAAAATATTCAATAATGACACTTAATTATAATTATTAGTAAGGGCTCAGAGCCCCTGATATACAATGTTGACTCTAAAAGGGCTGGCTTTTCCTGAAGACACTATGTAATTGGTTGCCAGTTGAAAGTATGAAGGTGTGTGTTCCTGGCCTCTGTAGCTATCATCCTGTGACCAGTGGGCCTAAGGCATTTCTAGAGAATATATGCTGAATAAGTGATCTAAAGAGGAATCCTACCCTCACAAATGCTGTGCTCCCTGAAGAGCGTTGAAGTGGTCACCTGTAATATGTTAGCAGAAGTACCTGCAAGTTGTCAAACCCTTTATGCTCTTTCAGGTGGCCCTAGTACCTTGCTTTAGAATCTTCTCCAATCTCTGCAAGTCTTTTAGGGCTTTCAAAGTGACTCGGATAAAAGAACCTTGCAATGACCTGCCTAGGAGCTGAAGCAATCTGGGCTGCAAGCTCCTTCAGGTAAGGGAGTTACTTCTCTAGTTGCAGCATACAGGTAAACCTGGCCTTTTTTTGGAACACAAAGCTGTGTTAATATAAATAGGATTAAACCTAACTCCATCACAATCCTAATAATCTCTCCTCTGGATAGTAAATCTTAGACTAGTCTAATAAGTATTTTTTTTTTCCTTTGAAAATCCTAGTTTTTGGAAAAAAAATATACTGGTGCAGGACTAGACCCTCGTGTCTGCCCTGTTAAGTGCAGGATGTGGCTGAACTCAAGCTCAGAGCAAAACGCAGGAGAGTAGCAGAAAATTACTAAGCAGTCAGTGGCTGAAGGATGAATTATTCAGGTGAAGAGAAGGGGTGAGCTAGTTAGAACAGCAGCTGTTCTGTCTCCAAGTGCTCTTGGATGTAGCCGTGAGCCAGACCTGATTATAAACCAACAAGGGGAAGCTCCAGGGATTTGTTAAATTGTGGCATTTTGGAGCTTCTGTAGGAAGCTGAAACCAGTAGAGTTAGAATATGGCAGGAATTGGTGTAATAGGTCCTGCAGGACCTTCCCCTTCTACTGAAAGGGCAAATATTCAACAGGAGAACTGCAAAGGATTTGAGTAGCCGTCAAGGTACCTGAGCAGGTATGGGGCACTATGGGCTCCTGCTTTCTAGGCTTAAAGGCTCACTTTGCATCCTTTACTGAGCCTGGCTTATGTTCTGCTGTTTGCTCTGTCTCTGGGTTCAGGGTCTCTTTTTGGTTATTAGAATGGTATAATTTTGTTGTGACCAAGACCCCTTTAGGATGGATGCTGCACAAGAAGTAAAAAATAATCCTGATTCTCAAGTTCTTGTGATATAATTAAGCCTGGATATTCCAAGTAGGAACTGCAAATCAGAAGGAATAGTGAGGGGAAGATGAGAAAACTCAGCATTAAGGGTTACATTCTTTCCATTCTTCTTTTCACAGAGCCTGGAATTCCACAGCAAGCACTGCAGCTTTAAGGGTTACTTGGTCCCTTCTTTTCTAGGGAAGCAACACAGAGGGTGCAGCTCAAGAGATACGAGGTGGAAGTATAGCTTTAGACCACCTGGTACCTTCTAAATTTCTAGTTACTCTGGGAGCAAAGGTTTAAGTTAGAAGAGCTTCAGAGGCAGGGTCGTCATCTGTGGCCGGTCCCTCCAGCCTGCCTGGGCTGAAGACAGCACAGGAGCGCAGTGAGGAGTGAACCTCAGCCCTGCCGGCTGCTTGTCGAGCGCTTATGCTGCCCTGTCCGTGCAGGCCAGCAGGGAAGCTGCAGAAAGTAGTGAAGCAGAGCATTTTTGCCTCCTCAGCTTAAGCGTTACTACATTAGAATTTCTGCTGAGCAGCTTGGGGGCTTTGACCCTTTACGTGTTTAACCCCACTTCACCGTTTTTAGGTCATTAGACTCTTCTGTCTGTTATTTCTTGGTAATTCAGTTACCTGCTCATCTCAACTGCCAGAAGTGACAGCTTGCTGCCTGTTTTTTTTCAGTTTTGCAGGAATCTAAGTCTCTTGGTAAAGTCATTACCTTTTCAAGTTTTTTTGGATACAAAGTCGGAAATGATGAACAAACCAACTGTCTGAACAACTACAGGAAAATCTTACGCTTTAGTGGAAAAAATAATACTAGGTGCACTAATTAAGTGTAAGTCTGCAGTACTGTAGCGGCTACTGCTATGAAATTCTCCCCTTTGTGATGGTGACATCCATATTCTGATGCCTCAAAACGCTCTGTTTTACCAGAATCATGTAAAGTGTAAATGTAGTGGCTTTTAGAAGTGGTGTATTTTTTTTCCTAATAACATTTTCAATCTTCTCTTGCTTTTGAGAAATAATAGAGATTGTGTGCCAAAAAATACATTTTTCTAAATGCATGAAGAATGCTGAGAGAAAAAAACAGAGAATCAACTGTTTAGTGAAAGGCTCTATTTTTGCATAATTTTTCCTTTGAATTAAAAAGGAGGCTTCTGAATGGAAGAACCCTATAGAGTCTCATAGAATTGCAAGCTTCTGCAGCCTGGAAGGAATTAGTGGAATTGTACTTATGGGATTAGTACAATATAGCATTCTAGTTTAGAATTTTGTAAAATGATTTTAAAAAATAAGTACAAAACGGTAAACATAATCTGTGAGAAGATTATTTTCTTAAGTTATTTAGACTTCAGATGCAATTTTCATGCAACCCTATTCAGAACGTCTTCATTGAATCCAGATATTTCTGTAATGATGCTGGTGCTGTTTTACTGGGTAACAGATGGCTCTGTAAACAAACCTACTTCTCTTCCACTGATAATTATTTGAATAAATTAAAGCTTGACTGAATGTCTGTGTAGTAGAAGGCTTGTGGTCTGTCTGGCTCTGGAATTAGATTGTGCTGCGAGACCGGATCTCAGTGTCCACATGCTCAGTTTAAGTATACTTGCAAGAGGCTGCGATGCTGCTTGCAGGCTGGCGAGAGCTGTTATCAGTATTGATCTAAAAATCAGTGCAGGATCATCATTTTCTACATAAGGCACAGAAGTCAAGGCGATACCTGTTAATGTGACAAGATATACAGGATTAAGTAGAAACCAGAAACCTCTGAAACTGGGCAGGCAAAACTGACGTATGTTGTTGCTGTCACAGCTAAAGAAGATCACACAGACCCATCCACGTGAAGGGCCGCATCTGCTCCAGCAAGCATGCACCAGTTCTGCTGCTTCTGCTTCCTTCTTTTAAAAGCAATTGGGCAGTCTCCCAGGCTCGATTCCTCTGTTCTGCTCTCCATCTCTCTGCTGAGTGAGCAGAACTGATTGAACACAAGTGTCTGGGCACCTTTCTGAATCAGCAGACCGAGGCATGGTGCGGTTAGAGTTGGATTTCCCTTGTCAGGATAATTAAAGTGAGGCTGTGATCAGAATGTAATTTTTGTCGTGGGCAATAAAAGCATAAACTCTGACTGACATTGCTGAGATAATATGAAACAGAGATTTAAAACCTGCTGCACTGGCAGAATAATGGGAAGCTTAGTGAAAGAGAGGTAATCCCATAAATGGATCAATCTGTTTTTACTCCATGTGCCACACAAACCCTGCCCAAAGGGATTTCGGTTTCATCAGGGCTCCCACTAGCCATGGAAGTGCCAGCAAGAGAAAGACAGAAATGTGAAGGGCACATGAAGCATCTGCGTGCCTTTCGGTTGGTGATGGCAGATCGGGCCTCACATTGACCAGGAGCCCGAGTCTTCCTGGTCAACGTCCACAGCTGTGCGAAGCAGCACCCAGTATGCCGGAAGGGCAGTGCTCTTTGCTCTCAGGTCTTGCAGGTCTAGGTGCTGTGGCAAGCCAGCCTCTAGGTGTTCAGGGCTCTGTACAGAAACAGTATCGGTCCATTAGAAATGCTGATGCAGCTCTGGAGAAAGAGAGGAAGGGTGCTCTGCAACAGGGTGGCTCCTCTGTGTTGCACAAGCTGTTACAAGTGAGCCTTGCCTGCAGTGCTAAGGAGGAGGGAGGCTGTGCTCCTTTCTAGGAAATCTGCTGTGGTTGTTTCTTTTGGTAATTGGCATGGTTTAATGGGGGATATTGCACAGATTTTTTTTGTTCCTGCACTGCAGCTTTTTTACTTTTCAGGTATCTGGAAGGAAATATTTGGGGGTGGGGGCAAAAGGAGTTAACTACTGTGAGCGAACTAATTTTGGCACCAAAAATGAGGGGCTGACAGCATTGTTTTGGCACCTGCATGCATTATGTAAAGCAAGCTCTCTTCTCAGTTGAGCTTAGCATGAGTCCTGTCCTGCCGCCTGCTTGTTCTTCCTGTCCTGGCATGGGCTGAGCTGCACCACAGTGTGCAGTGATGTCAGTCAGTGCTCAGCAGGCTTTGGGTTCAGATCCATTTGTGTTTGTTTTCAAAGGCAGAAGACAGTGAAATCTGAAGAAGAGCAAGAGAAAAGGGAGAGCTATTCAACTTCCCACTAAAAGAGCAGTGATTTGCAAACAATTTGTTTTGTTTTTTATTTCAAGCAACAACTACAGGCGTATGTGGCCTGGGTGAATTCCCAACTGAAGAAGAAGCCAACAATAAAGCCAGTCCAAGACCTGAGACAAGATCTCCGAGATGGAGTTATTCTTTCCTTGCTTATCGAGATTGTAGGTCAGTAATGCCACATGGCCCTATCTTTAATCTTGCAGTTTTAGATACTGGGTAGAAGAGGCTGGCCTTGGCTCAGACCTCTGAGAGGCTGACCAGTGGGCTCTACTGACAGCATCAGAGCTGGGGGGAGAGTGGGCCATTTTAAAAGGAAACAAATTGCAAATTATACAGACAGTTCTACTGAAGTCCAAATGTGTTAGCAGACAGTCGTTTGTGATGTTGAGGGGTAGCCAAATTGGGGACCTTTCCAAATATGTATGTGATTACAAATGTATCATGTGGCAGACATGCTGAAGCCTGTCAGAGGCCATGTTAATTCCCACAAGGCTGGGATAAGGCCACGAAAGCCTTTTGTTTGTGGAGGAATGGTGTTAGGTTTTCACTGTGGTAGGGGCCTTTAGCTGCCTTTCTGTATACATGTGTCACCGTGACTCAGTCTGGCATCTCCAATGCTAAGGGCAGGGCTGGGAGTCAACACGCAGGCAGGCATTAACGTGGGACATTCTCAGAAGAGCGAGCTGCTTGCCAAGGTCTTGGTATTTATAAAAAGAGAATAGAGAGGCTGAGCAGAAGTGATTCTGGGAGATGGTGCTTTCTGTCTGAGACTGTGCAGTGCAGTCGAATGTTTCCACACAGATGGGCACAAATTGACTTAGAAGCAATCATGGAATAATGAAGTCTACTCAAAATGCACCTTTGCAGGCAATATGTTGCAAAGCTTGTCTCTGATCTGGTTATCCCCAATTCTGGACACCTTATGAGGAGGAAAAGAGATCACACATGTCTCTTGCAGTCCCTGTCAGGATGTTAAGATCAGCCCCTACACTTATGACCATTCCAGTGACAGCAACAGGCAGTTCTGTTCCTCTCTGTAACTAAGGTGTTCCGTTTTTGCAGCTGGTGAAAAGCTGAATGGAGTTCAGGTCAATCCCACCAGTCAGCAGGAAATGAGGGAAAATGTGGAGAAGGTCTTACAGTTCGTGGCATCAAAAAAGATCCGCATGCATCAGACATCAGCCAAAGGTATGTACCCCTAGAGGTAGCCTCAGATGATTATATTTGTTGAAGGCCTAGTTCTCTTTTGTCTCATATTAAACTGATAGTGGCACTGATTGGTTTTTGAGGGACGTTTTTTTTTTCCCCTTCTGTGGTTTGGTAACAGGTTTTGGGTTTAATGACACTGTATTATCTGCTTTTGGTAGCAAAATTCAATGAACAGGAACCAAAGTGCATTTTCTCCTGCTAAGCAGTCAGAAGATCAGGTAATGGTGTAATGGGTAAGACAGACTTAGCCTGTCTTGCTGAAAGAACATACAAATCTGTTATTGTAAAATGAGCCTTGGAAAAAATAATTCTGGACCACTGGAAACCTGTGATAATGCTTCCTGTAGCCTTCAAACTCTGCTGTATGTCCTGTGCAGAAACAGTCCGTGCAATGGGAAAGAGACTCAATACACAAAATCACATGTCTGGCATGATTTAGTCACATATCACAAGGATTGGGGGAAAAAAATACTTGTGAGGCAGACAGGCCCTTATCCTTGAGGTTTGCTGGCTGTACTGGGAGGGGGACTGTTCCTATCGTCTGTGGCCCTGCAGAAGAGGGGTCTGGGGGAGATGCTGAGACTGACTACATGGAGCACATGACCCTTCTTGGCTTTAGTGGAAGAGCACAAGCTGTTTGGCTTATAGGTCTCAAGGTGAGAAGCTTACTACTTGCAGATAAAGAAATGACTACTGTCCCACAGTATGGCTACTGGCAGACTGGAGGCTTATTCAGTAATGTTGCAAACTAATTCTTACCAGCTCATGACTGTAGGAATGACACTGTATTATCTATAGGAATGGTGGCAATACTAGTAACTCTTCCTTAACAAATGTATCAGCCCAGATATATACTGAAATGTGGTTCCATAGTGTAGTGGTTAGCACATCTGCTTTACAGGCAGAAGGTCCTGGGTTCAAGCCCTAGTGGAACCAGCACCAGGAAATCTTTGGGAGGTTGGACTAGATGATCTCCAGAGGTCCCTTCCAACCTTACTGATTCTGTGATATCTGTGAAATGATGCACCATGTGCTCATAGGATGGGATACAGACTCAGGGCTCTGGGACACAAGCTCTGAAGTGGTGATCACAACTCTGACATTGCCTCATTCTGGGACTTCAAACACGTCACACAAATACATGGCTTCATGTTCTCCATGAGCAACATCACTGTGACATTTTGACTATTTCTTACTTTCTGGCCACTAAAGCGAATAGTAACCAGCCTTTATGCTTCCAGCACCTGTGACTTGTTTCAAGGCTGCCTCTGCTGTTTGGAAGCCTGAGTCCTATTATTTTTAATGGACTTTAAATAATTCAATTCACTAAATGGTTTTAAAAAATCCTAATCTGAAAGAACGGTTGATCTTTGCAGTGAACTCAGTCAACATGTTTGAGCTAGTTTAGATGCTGGGGGAAGTGCATAATGTGAGATCACCAGAACTGATTAGTTAAAATTTGCAAGATGTTACAAACAATTCAAGGTACAAGACACTATTACTAAAAAGATACATATTGCTCTCTTGTCTTTCATATGAAAAATGGAAATTCTTTTTGCCAGTTGGAGCAACTGCTAGGACAAGGGTAGTCTTCAGTGATTGGAGTACTCTTCCAGAGAACCTTTAGTAATTACAATATGCTGTCACATTACCTGCTGGTTTGCTAGCTGAAATGCCCACAGAGGGAAGGCTCAGGCCTGTTCAAAGCACTTAAACTTGTGATCTGTAGGTGGCAGTCAGCACTGCTTTGTACAAAACAAGCAAAACCAAGCGTCTACGCTGTAATGCAGTCCTATCTGCATAGTACTTTTTTTTTCCTAGCAAGATCCTCTGGTTTGGTTGCACTCTAACTTGTTGATCAGGTGCAGCTTTTGTGGGACTCCATGTTAATGGCATTGTTTTTGGCTTTAATTGCATTTTGCAGATATTGTTGATGGGAACTTGAAATCTATCATGAGGCTGATCCTGGCCTTAGCTGCTCATTTCAAACCAGGCTCAGGGAGAGCAATGAATCATAGCTCACCAGCTGACTCTGTGGGGAAGAGCACGTCAGCATCATCTGCCAGTCACAGGCCTCGTTCTGCTGCTGCGGTGGCCCAAGGGGCGGTAGCTGCTCTCGCAGATGTTCGTCAAGATGTCTCACAGTCGGGCCGGGATGTTTTTCGGCACAGGCAGAGGTGAGATACGGTTCCTGGTTAAGTGAGGTCAAGCTGTGTTATCACTTGGGAAAAATAAAAATAAAAAAAAAAAAAAGGAAAGAAAGGACAGGGGGAATCTCTTTATCCTGATACTTCCCTGTGCAGAGGAGTCTCCCGTTGCACAAACAAATGGAGTTAAACCACTGTTGTCTCAGTGAAACTGATGGTGGCCCAACAAAGGGGAGTACTTATCTAGCCTGGATGCCTCATGATGAAAACTACAGGTATTTTATTTCCTCTTCAGGTTTAACAGCAAAATAACTGCTGTAAAAGAACATTTCTTTGTGCCCAAGGCTGCTTCCTTTTCTCCTTCTGCCACTGACTACAATGCCCTGTCCTGGTGCTGTATACTTGGAGACTATCATTTTAAGAGAAACAGAAAACTAAGATCTTAACTATGGGTCCTGCTTACAGACCTGGGAGCAGTTTTTGCCAGAATAATAGTGTTGCTGCTATTGTCCAAGTCCGTTCTGTCTTCCACGTTGCTGTTCATCCCACTGCTATGCTTCCTGCTGTAGATGGATGCAGTGTTGCAGTGTGCTGTTAATCAGCTGTAAGCAGAGGAATTTTGGTGATAATGAAGGGAAATGATCCATGTCCAGAAGGAATGTGCAACTCTGAAAAGCACCTTTTGCAAGTGTTAAAATGTGCTATGTGGATTATAATAATAATAGTAATGACATTTAAATAGAAGCCAGATGGCTGCCTATCAAGATCTTCATTTACACAGTTAAAGGTCATTTGCCCATATTGTACTGGCTCAAGGGAGTACCCATGAAGCAATTTGCAAATTAGGCTGAAATTATATGTTTTGCTGAAAAATTAAATGTTAAAGGTTTTCTTGCAAAGGCCTTAGGCCAGGAATTCTTCGGGAAAGCCAGTCCTTATATTATTTGCAAATGTTGTTCTTTTCCATGACTTTCCAGAACCCTTCTGCTTTTTCTAGCCATAGAATTAGGGATGGGTTTAAAAGGCAAGCTCCTGTCTGACTGTGTTTCTTCATACCAAGAATACAGAATAAAGCTCCCTGATATTAGTTTTCTTTAAAAAATATTGTTGGCTTTCTAGCTGTCCACTGCTTCTTACTTTCATAAGCTCTCCTGCCATCATCCTTGGAGACCAGGATAATTTCTGCCCTTGCCAGATAAGGCTTCCTTCATTCTGTGATTATTACCTTCAGAAACAGCAGCATGGATGAGGAGATTGGAAACCCCTACTGGAGTGTCCGGGCGTTGGTGCAACAGTATGAAGGGCAGCAGAATGTGCCCTCAGAGTCCCGCTCCTCCAGGTAAGAAACTTTTTGTTGCTAATACGTGTTCCAGTGCATGGCAGAGTCTGTATACTGCATTCCCTTCGGAGTGCCCTTCCTTATCACCAGAGTCTGGTTCATTTTATTTGAAAGGAGAGTTCCCAAACCACAGTCTCCTTGCTGATCTGGAGAGTGATGCCTCAGGAACTAACATGAAGCAATAGTTTTCTGCCATTCCTCCCACAGATAAAACTGATCTCATCCATGATATGAACACATGGATAAGAGCTGGGAACTCTTGAGTTATAACTGCATGTAGAGCTCTGGAGTGTCCTTCAGCAAGACCAGGAGAATAAAGATAAATACCCAGTCCAGGATTTTTACTGGTAACCTGAATGTAGAGGTGGAGCTGAGTGAATGAGCACCGACATGAGGAACACTGAGCCAGAGTTCCTGTCCTGCCCTGCAAGAAAGAGGGGGCAGAGTAGCTAGAGTGCAAGAAATGAGTATTTCATTAGCTGATATAAAAGATGTGCTTAAACCAAACAAGCTTGTGGTCTGTGTCCAATTCTGGGATCCCCAGTACAAGAGAGACATGGAACTACTGGAGAGAGTCCAGCATAGGGTTACAAAGATGATCAAAGGCCTGGAGCATCTTCTTGAGGAAAGGCTGTGAGAACTGGGCCTGTTTAGCCTGGAGAAGAGAAGACTGAGAGGGGGTCTTATCAGTGTCTGCAAATACCTTAAAGGAGGGTGTCAAGAGGATGGGTCGGACTCTCTTCAGTGATGTCAGGTGACAGGACAAGAGGGAACGGGCACAAACTGAAACACAGAAAGTTCCACCTGAATATGAGGAAGAACTTCTTTACTGTGAGAGTGACAGAGCACTGGAACAGATTGCCCAGAGAGGTTGTGGAGTGTCCTTCTCTGGAGATATTCAAAACCTGCCTGGACGCGATCCTGTCCAACACAGGATCGCTGTAGGTGACCCTGCTTGAGCAGGGGGGTTGGACTAGATGATCTCCCAAGGTCCCTTTCAGTCTCAACCATTCCATGATTCTGTGAAACCTCATGCCCTGCAGAGAGGCAGAGATGAAGGGGCATGTAGATTTGAACAGGAGACAATTACAGTAATGCACTGTTTTTTAATCCAGATCTGTAGCCCCTGGGGGATCAGCAGCTATTTCATTGTCTTTGTGCCCTCATCCATCATTTCTAACCGTCTCGAGCTTTATAGATATCTAATTTACCTTCCATCCCCTGGTCTTTCACCTCCAGTCCAGTGCAGCATTGAATTATTTTACTGAAGAATCTCCCTCATACTGCTGCAAAGCCCAAAAGTCAGAGTTCACCACCGTTTCCACTGGAGGTGGTTTTGCCCTTTAAAGTAGGAGTTGAATCCTGAGGAGTATGTGCTCTGTCCCATAAATAGCCTGCAGCCTTGGTTGGAAGATCACTAGCACAAGTTAAGCAAGGTCAAGCTGGGGCAAGTGGAGGCTTTCTAAAGAAACGGGTTCTGCAGAAGCCAGGGCTGGTCAGAACACATTTCCTATAGGAAGTGGTACAATTTGTAGCTGTGAACCTGACCGCTATGTGCTGGTCACAGCACATCAAGTTGGTGCTTTACAGGCTTTTTTCACTCTCCCTTACTTTGGGACAGAAATCAAAGCTCTTGCCCCAATTTACTGGGGTGATGCATGACTCTGGTTTTTGTTGTTTTCTTGCATACAGGAGAGAGAGAGTGTAGCTGAAGGGATAGCTGGGAAACTGCTGTGGTAGGGAGCTGTTCCAGTGTGGATGTGCTCATAGTGAAGGCAGTCTTTCCCTTTTTGAGAAACTAGCTTGCAAATGAAGGACTAGATAATATCTCCCTGTGGGCATGATGCTTTGCTCCATCTGAGCTCCTCAGGAACAGACTAAGAGGGCAGAGCTGCATGGGCATGGCTGCAGTTCTCTCGATTCGGTCTCCTGGCCCCAGTTGAAGCCCCAGCTCTGAGAAGGTTCATTTGTCTAGGGCAGATTGCAACTGGCAGAGTCTGCAGACAGGATTTCTCCACAGGATTTCTTGGGGTGCTTTTCATGCTCTGTAGTGTGAAGAGGTCTCCATGTACCTGAGAACTGGTGTCACTTGGTCTAAGAGGACAGAAAAAGCACGGTAGTTTGGACCTTTCTTCAGAGCTTTACTGTGTCTCATTCTGGTGCTTCCTTTTAAGTACTGAAGACATACACGTTTGGAAAGGTATGGGAACTCCATCTGAGCCAGTATCGGACCACTGTCTCCACATGATGTCAGCAGAGACACTGCTGAGTGTGCTTTTGAAGCTGTCATTTCCAAGGAAGATATAAAAATTCTGGCCCTGGCAATAGGATTTCATGGCTAATTTCACAGGACTTCAGTGTAGACTTTTTAACTGTGATTTTACCAGGACAGTGAGTGAAATGTGTTGCCTCCCTCCACTCATTCTGCGGTTTCAACTGGCTGCAGGATTTTACGGGTACTCTCCTACCCAGTGCCCACAGGCATGGTCAGACAACTGCTGTTTGTCCCTTCCACTGGTGAGTGAATATTTCCGCATATGCACATGCTGCATCGCTTTGTGATTTTTTTTTCCCCACAGTGCCGTGAGGTTTTTTTAGTTTATAGTAGTGGGTATCATTACTGATACTGGACATAATGTGGTGAGAGCCTTTTATATAATATGCGAGTTCTGTAGTTTTCCTGGACTATTGCGGATTCAGAACAACGTTCCAGCATGCAGATGCACATCTCGAGTGAATTCTCAGTGAGAACTCTTGCCTTTTTAATCTGTTTCTGCCTGGAACTTTTAAAGCTGTCTTGTTTTAAGAGTATAAAAGCACATCTCCACATTGGAGCATAGCAACTACTGTAGAATTTCCAGATGTTAGTAGATGTGGGTGGATAGAGGCTTAGGCCTGGAATAGTGAAGGCTGATGGATTTGGCAAAGCTTTAATGGGATCTAATTCTGGAAAAGCTGAGGATGCTGGGATAGGGAGAAGAAACATGGAAACAACTGGTACCTTTAGAAACATACTCTTCACGATGGTTAATGGCATTAATAGGAAATACTTTCTGGTTGAGTTAGAGATTATAAAATGCATCGGATTCTTCTGGGTCTTCCTCCCCACTTTGTTCCCTGTGCAGGTGGATCAGGAGCTGAAGGGAACCCCAGGCCCTTGTAGGCTGCCCAGTGTGTTGTGTGGGGGTTCCCTCCCTGAGCTCTGCTAATCCTATGTCATGAAGGCACATAGAGAGCAACTGATAGATTGGATCAAGCTGGAGCTAAAACATTTTTTTAACTATAAGTAGGAATATGCTGTGATGTGTGATTAGATTTCAGTCATAATGTCTTGAGAATGGAATTTTCCCCATTCAGTGTTTAGACTTGCTCCTTCAAAAATAGAGTTGAGGGTCAGAAATTGTATTGTGTTTATCAGCAGCAAGGCCAAAGAGACAGGCTGGAAGGAATGAAGGGATGTTTAAGGTGCTGGATTCTGTCACTGTTATCAAAGGGCAAGACCGTAGCTTTGAGGGCTGGTGAAAGAGAGCGGGCATGGTAATGATACTGATTTTTTTACTTTATTTATTTTATTTTTTGCATGAAGGGCTCCAGCTGGGGAACAGATCCAGGCTGTCAGGCAGAAGACTGCTTTTCTGTAGCCTCCAGCACTGCCAGATATAGAACTTGTTCTGTGTGAGCAAGCAGAGAGCAGATTGAGGCTATTGTGGTAAAAAGGCATCTGATGCCATTAGCCAGAGGCACAGCAATTACAAACACAGAGGTTGGCTGTTTAATTGCAGGAGGAACTGCCAAGTGGGGAAAGATCTATTCATATCAAATCTTGTCATGAAATCAGGAGTATGTTGTACTGTGGTAGGGCACCAGTCAGTGCCTGGTATCTCAGAAACTGGACTCAGCAGTAGCCATACTATATATGTTTTGATCTGAGTCGGTGGATGAAAGTGCTTTGTGAATACGTGCAGGGATGTGTAGATACCTGTGGATGTTTGAGAGGAAATCAAGACTAACTCATGATATACCTCCAGAAAAATGAGGTCTTAGCACATAAGGCCGCTGCATACAGGCCTTGGCTATCGTGGCCGGCTCATCATTCTTCTGTGTCTTTTTCCCCATACAAAATGCAGAGAACTCCTGTTTTGCCTTCCTTGTGAATTCATCTTCCAGTTCCCTTCACCCTTAGTTCAAACTCTGTCCCCAGGCTGTTGCACTGACTTCCAGTGGGGTTTGCTTAGAGGTCTCTTCCCCCTTGTGTAGTCAAAATATTCTTTCTGTGAGAATATTGGCTGCATCCTTTCCACTGCAAATCTGGTTCGTGATGGCTATTTTTAGAGCTCCCAAGGACCATGCTTACTCTTGCCTCTGGTGGGATGGATCACTTGGCTGTCTACCCAAGGAAACTGAGAGCAGTATGAGTTCCAGCTCCTGGCGATGTCTTCTGTTGATGCCAGGTTTCACAGTGAAAGCAAGATACTTGTTTCTCTTTTTCATTCCAAAGAGAGAAATAAAGTAGCTCAGTTATGAGAACTGGCTGACAGAAAAAAGCTATACTTTTTTATTAGCAAGAGATGTGGTTTGTAACTGTAGCCATCCCCCTCCATCTAACTGTGCTGCTGCTGAGCCTGTCCCAGAACATCCCCTCTAATATCAGCCCATTTCTGCATTAACTCTTCAGTAAGAGAGCTCACAGCACGACTATGAGAATTCCCAGGAAGAAAAGCTCTAGTAAGCAAAGGCAGTAGAAATGATTCATGGAAAACTTGGCAAAATCAGACTGATTCCCAGGCCACGGAGCCCCCTCACCCATCCCTCCTTCCTTTCCCCTCCCCTTCCTACCAGTCTTCCAACCCCCACCCTGAGCCAGGCATCTCAGAGAAAAAGCTCGGCTTTGCACAGCCTGTGTGACAGCGGGAGAGAGAGGGAGCTAGAGGTAGTGAGGAAGCGGTGCGCCGGCTGGGAAGTGCTGCATGCCGTGTTTCAATACCATACCTAAAGCTGGAAGAGCGAGGAACCTACTGCTTGCAGAAGCACCTTCCCTTCGCTGTGCCTCAACATCTGCAGCAAGTGCTGGGAATCCAGACTGGGCAGAATGGGATGAGAAATGCAACTTGTCATCCAGACCACGGTCTGTGTGATGCAAACAGCAAGGGCGTGCAGCTGACCAAAATGCAGCAGCAAGAGACAAATAAACGGAGCGGAAAACCAGCAAAACCAAAAGCCAGGCTGCTGAATTCCCTGACTCTGGAGTCAAATCTGCATGTGGGGGCTGCTGATCTGCCATCAGTCCATTGCTCGCAAAGACCCTGAGCATTTTCTGCTGTAAATCTTTCAGCTCATGTGAAGCAATCCAGCTTGCAAATATCTCTCCAGTAGCTTGACAGGAGCTGGCGTCTTCTGCACTGAATTCGGAGCATGTGAAGGGACGAGGCATGTCTGTAGCCCGAATCCTGAGGCTCCCCGGGAAGCGGACTCTGTGAGGCGAAAGGTTAAAGTGGGATCATGGGAGGGAAGCAGGTCAAATGGTGAGCGATCGTTGCATTGTCTGTTTGAACCAGCAGGGATGGGGTGTTTACTAAAATTACGAGAGAATTCAGGCTTATCACTGTTTCTCTGAAGCTTTGACTGTGTGCACCGCTGGCAACGTGGGGACTCAGCTGAGCAGGGATATTAGTTAAGACACCAAGCAGTAGTAAAAGAAATAAAGCAGAACTGTTGTCTGCATCGTAAATCTTACTTAAATTACTTTAATTTCCCAGCACTTATTTCTGCATGCTTTAATTGTGAATTATTATGTACTTTAAAGAGGAAATTATATCAGTGGATTTTCTTGTTCTCTAGCAGGCTTGGTGACTTATAAAAACATTGTTGAAATGTTTTTGGCAGAGTGATGAATAGGGCAACATTTGGCCTGTGCCACTGCTTCATCAGCCATTTAAGTGCATCTCAGGGGCTCTTTTACTCTTTGGTATGGTTTGGTATGTTTGAGAGGCAGTCAGCAGCGCCCTGTGAACCCTCTGGCCTCTTAAAATAGGGAAGCTGCCTGGAAAGGGGTCTGTGGACGTAGCAACACTGGAGTGAAACTCTTGTGATAATGTGGTGTAGGACACCAAACCTGTGGTGGCCGCACTACCTCCCTCGGCTGATATCTTCACAGATTTGCTTTGGTTGTGGATCCAGTTCTGAGAAGAGCTGACTTGAGGAGAGGGAGGTGTTATGACCAGGTGGCACCCCCTCGTTTCCTATAACCTGTTCCTGCCTCGAGTGCTCTCTACCTCTCCACAGAGTCCCTTCCAGTTCCCTGTTCTTTCCCATACCTCGATTTCACCCTTACATACTAAGTGAGCTTCTCCCCCAACAATTGCTAATATTGTTTTTCTAGGAGAGCACTCTCATCCTTTTGCCTCTTGCCTGGGTGAGAATCTCCAGTGCACTTCCCAGTGGCTGCATCAAGACAGTAGTTTCTGAGGTTAAGGTTAAGTCTCAGTTAAGGATGTGTTGGGGGAATATCAAGATTTGCTCCTTAAAGGAAGGTGAATCACCCTCAGCATTATTGGAGTGTTAGATCAGCCAGGTTACCTCTCTGTACCTGTGCTTTTGGAAAGTTTCATCCTTAATATTTGTGTCGTGTAAACCAAGTAGTATTCACTGGGCTGCTGAAAAAATATTTTAAATTTATACTGTACATCCATTAAGCCACCTGCTCCTGCTTGTCTTTGGTTACAAATACTGTGTACAGAATGCCTCTGTTTGGGAGATGCTGTGATGGGATTAGCCTTCCTGAAGGTAAATTTTTGAGCAAAGCCAGGTGGCTTGGACCCATTTAACAAACATGTCCCTGTTCAAGCAGCAGGAAAAGAACAGGTACTGTAGCTGTCAGAGATCCCCATTAGAAGATGGTCATTCGTTCAGTTAGTGACTTGCATAAATCTTTTTTTTTACTGTGATGGAAGTCCATTTAGTTTGGATCGTTTAAGCTAAATTGCTGGAAGGTCTGGAATATAAATGAGAATTAGGCCAGCACTGGCTGTGGGAGTGGACCAGACAGAAGCTGCTAGCAAGTCATTTCCATCTCTGCTGCAAGGCTTTCCTGATTCTGTTAGAGCGCTGTGGAATATGTAACAGCAATGCTGGGAAGATGGGGAAGGCGAGCTGTAGAAACCTTTTATTTTACTAAACCTATTCTGTTGTTTCCATTTTGTTGTTGTTCTCTGGGTTTTGCTTCTGTCTTGAGGAGAATGAAAAATTAACTCCTGCTTGCACTTGCAAAGATTAGTTCCTGAGACTTTGGAGGTCCATTAAATGGGTCAGTGGGCTTCAGATGCCTTTGATGTTGTCTGGGTGATGCATTTAGGAAGAATCTCTGAAAAAAAAAGAATGAGAATTTTGATCTCATGTCAGCTGAGATGGCCACACTGGAAAAACGTGGATACTTTTGAGAAGTTTCAACAAAAGAACATGAGACAGTGGTATATGACTTTTAAAAGTATTTTTCCCTTGGAGTTTCAATTAAATTTCCTTAGGTTGCAGTGATGCTTTTAAAACGCAGGGTTAAGATATGAAGAAAGTCAGATGGCTTTTAGTTCAGTTTGCAGCACACATATAAGACTGACAGTAAATTCAGTTTCTGAGAAGAACTGCGGTAGAGTGTAGGTTTATGCTTGTCTCAGTGTATATGTTTCTTCTGTGGTAGAACAGATGTGGTAGAACAGTCTCAAATGTACATTCTGTTAAGGAAAATTAAAAGACAAATCGTTCTGCAAATCATTTAGCCAACAATGATGTTCATGTAGAGTGACTGAAAAGTTACAAACCTGGTCTGATTTGTTATGGCTTCTCTGGCATGCAGATAATTCTTAGTTATAGCAAGACTTTGTACATATTCACTTATATCTCGGATGAGGACGATGTCAGCTGTTGAGCCTTGCCACACTTACTTACAGTCACCGCTAGAAACAACTGTTTCTTTCCTTTGCAGCCTCACATCACCAAGTCCTATCCATAGCACAAAGAGTGAATCCACTGTAACCCATTCGGAGGAGAAGGTGGAATTTGTGATCGTCCACACTGAAGAAACAGAAACTAAAAGAGGTAGCTTGCAGATGTTTTACAGCTCTCACTTTCTTTGTGACTTGTATGTCACAGACTTGCTGAAAAGCTCTCAAGAGACTTGGAATGAACATAGAGAATGGGGTGCTGGGCGTCTATCCACACAAAACTAAATCCCAAGACATCACATTACAGTTGTGCCATAATATGGCAAAGTCTGGGAGGCCAGAAAATTAATGTTTGGGAAACGAAAAGCCCTGGAGAAGGATTAAGTGTCATATATTATTTGTACCATAGGGAGAATACTTTCATCTTACAGTAGGCTCTATTGAAAAAACATTCAAAGTTCCCTTAAAAAAGGCTTAAGTCCATGTGTACTTGCAATGTGCATGAGGCAGAACTTGGCTTTGTGTAAACAGGAGTCTGTTTACAGCACATCTGTGCATAGGTTGAGTGGCTCTTTGTAAGGAATTGAACTATTGTAGTATTGTTGTGGTGTTTTCATTGAGAAGTCGATGCTGTATTGCTGCAAATGTCCTGTGACATGATCAGTTTATACTTTCAGGCAGAATGAAGGAACTATTTTCAAAGAAGTTTCTGAAGTGACTTTCCTCTCGGGAGGTGCAGCCTAGTAGTACCTCTTTCTGGTTAGCTTCCATCCCAAGACCAAATGACAGAAGCTCTCCTAAGAAATACTGTGTTGCCTCAGCCAGTTAAGCCCTCCTTAAGTGCTCCTTCGAAAGTATTTGACTATCTCAATAGCTGAAGTAGCTGGCAGGCTGTGGCTCTTCCCTGATTTCTTAGCAGTACCGTGCCCACTTGCTGCCCGTGCAGTGGGATCTTTTAGCTGCATGACTGTGGAAGTACTGCAGCTTATGCCAGATTTGGTTTTGGTTAATTAGATAACAGGCACCACTATGATTAGCCCTTGTCTAACCTCATCCCTTCTTTGCAGAAAAAAATCTATATTTCTGGGCCACATGGGGGATGATAATAGCTAACCAGTGTCCCAGCTCACACTGGGGATCAGAAAAGGCATACAAAGCTTATCTCATTGATTCTGGCTCTGAAATGTAGCGCTAGATTAGTAATTGTGATGCTGATTAATATAAATATGGAAACTTGGCGGCTGGGAACCAGACTATGGTACAGCTATTTAATCATCAGAGAAATGTGGGTTAAAATTGCTTTATTTCTTGTTAGGCTCTTTGAGGATGTGTTGCAGGATATCAATGCCTGGATATCACAGCAATGGGGAGTATGAGGTATATTGGTAGCTGTGTCAGACAGGTGTAACAAACTGGCTCATTCTGCAACTGTGCAGGAAAAGCTTTTACATGGTAATTGTAGGCAATTGTTGTGTGTGGTGCAAGTGTCTTCTGGACTCCTCTGTCCATCATGATCATATTCAGCTGTTCTTTCTTCCAGAAGAGACAGAATCTCAATTTCAGCCAGAGTGGCAGGCAGGAAACCCTGGATCATATCTAGAGAATTCATGGGAGGAACAGCTTTTGGAACAACAAGACCATTTGGAAAAGGAAATGGAGGAAGCAAAGAAGATGATTTCAGGCTTGCAGGTAACTGATTTTCTTTTCAGCCAGATTTTCCCCTCCATAGTCTTGTTTCTTCACCAGCTGTCTCTGAAAGATGGGTTATCTTGTGATTGAGACACTATCCTGGAACTCAAGAGAGCTGAATGATAATCCTGGCCCAGGGGGGTCTTCTGTGGCGATCTTGCAAAAGATCTCTGTTAGTGGGGAGAGTGGTTCTTTCTGTGTCACCAGAGTATTGGGGTGCCTCCTCTCTGGGAAGAGCTGTTTAGGAATGAGGAAGTTTTTGATAGTATCTGGAGTGCATTTGCCATTGCCAGATGAGACCTTGCTCCAGCAGCAGAATACCACTTGCACTCTGGCCCAAGTGCCTGTTTTGTTTAGGTTCTCTTGGCCTCCCTGGACTTATAATTTTGATGCTGGTCACCTTTTGCAGAATGGAGAATGCAGCGGGTGTCTTAACTTCCCAAGTGCGGTTTAGAAGTAAGCTGGATCAGGCCACAGCCCTGCTCGGTGGGAGTTTATGTCTGTCCCCCATCATACTCCATTATGCTGAACGAGGACAGACCAGGGAGGGAGGGAGGAAGGAAGGACAGCTGCAATTAGCTCATCCCCAGTACATTTACTAGGCTTCAAGAAAAGATTTTAACACCATTCTGTGCAATTCAGGCAAGACAGTATGTGTATATATATATATGTATATATATATAAATCAGGAATCTCTAAAACTCGATATTGACATGATTTATAGAGCTTTTGTTCTATGGGGATGGAGAGAGAAGGATAGGGAGGAAGAGGAAGGTGATATTGCTATAAAACCTAAGATCAGTGATATCCAGTAGTAATTTAGGTGAACTATAAGATGGTAAAATGCACACTGAATGCAGGTAAGAAAGGATTCCCCTCTGGAGAATCCAGAACAAAGTGTGTGTTTAGAAGTTGATTATCTCGTTGTTATGTTTTGGTTGGGGTCCTGCTCCTAGCTGGGTTCATTCTCTGGGAGAACCATCCCGCAATACTGTGCTGCCTCCTGAATGTGCTGCCACTGTGCAAAGCGTATATGTTACTGTACAAAATAGTAAAGATACAGCAGTGTTCTCCCGTGTGCTGGGGCTCCCGTTTTTCAGCAGGGCATTTGGCAGCCCACAGATTTTGTTAGTGGCCTGGGAGAGCAGAGTAGTCTTTCTGCGATTTGTGATCGGAAGTAATGCAGAGAGACAAGGAATGTCGGGAAATCAGTAGAGATTCACAGAGCTGATCATGTGTCACACAGACTTGCACCAGTTTTGAGTGAGCTGGGCTGAACTATAAGATCTGGCACATTCCCCACTTGGCTATTTATTTGTGGGACCTTTTTCTCGTTGCCCTGTTCCAGTCCCTCTGTGACCAAATGACCCTCTGCCCCATGTGTTTGTGTGACTCCACGTGGGGAGTAGAGCCCCTGATCCATATGGTAAAGACCCTGAACTCTCTCAGGCATATTCCTTTCTATTTGTGCTGGGAACCATACTGGCTCTGAATTGTAAATATTTATGTGCCAGTAAACAAAGCGGAGATTGTGTGGGAGTACAGGCAGCCGGGAGGGTGCTCTCCTTGTGGACAATGGGCAGGCCACAAAAGACTCCAGAAGAAAATAGATGCTTGGTGCACTAGTGAAATCTAGTTGCATTATGTGCCCACTGGGAGCCAGGAGAGGCAGCACTGGAAGGACTGGCACGTCTCAATTCCCCCACCTCACCCCACCCCCGTGTTTCAGGAACGAGGGCAAGCAGCTGGCATTGCTGCCCTCTCATCCCCCTGGGAGTAGGAAGAGGCAGCTGATGTTGCTTGCCAAGAAATTGGATTTGATTAATTGATTTTTTCCTCTTTTGCTCAATATTTAAAAGCCTCCAGTTCATGAAGATCTGATTAAAATATCAGGGACCTGTATGCCCCATAAGGAGCTGAGACCGTGGCAGCTTTTTATGCTCCTGTGTGATTCCTCCTTGAGTATCCTGCTGGGCTGAATTTGGGATGCACTCAGAGAACTGTTTGCCTAAGAGCCTTTGCATTAACTGAGTACAGATTGCTGACAGTTGGCTATTTGACAGCAGTTACAGCTCTTTGGTGGAAAATTCTGTCAGCATGCAAAACCCAGCCTGTCAGTCTTGACATCTTTGGGGGCTGAGCTGAGTATTGCTGTACATGGGCTGTTTTGCTTATAGCCAAGGAGTTCAAGTAGAAATAAAATAAAAACTCTCGGAAAGGAAGTAACATGATTATTTAAATTACTGGCTTGTCCAGTTGTATGTGACATCCGAACAAATACCAGGAGTTCTGGACATTGGAGGCAGAAAGGTCTGTATAAACCATCAGTTGGGGAGAACCAGCCTGGCATCCCCTAACCATTCCCCCTAATGGAGATAGCCTCCTGCCAGTTGTGCTTTCTAGGGTGCTGGCTCTTCCCTCCTTCAGGCTGGGCTCAGTCTAATGTGGAAATCCTGGCATCTTCCTGCGGCGTGTGGGGTCCCTTGGGGTGGCTGGAGGAGTTAATGCCGAGCTTCTAGCAGCCTTCCTCAAGCATGGAGACAGTTCAAGGTTTTCAGCCTGTCTGGGGGGGTGAGGGCTCTTCCTTTATTTGGGCAGCAGTCCTGAAGGTGCCTGTCTTGCCTGATGTAGGACAGAATTATGCTTCCCTGAACATCCCCTTTCTAAATTCTATTTTAGATGTGTGGTTAGGAGAATGGCTTCTTTCAGCAGGGGGGCTGCCAGTGTGCAGATCTTTAAAGGCATTTAGGCTCTCAAATCCCTACTGATATTAGTGGGAATTAAGACCTACCCAGTAGGATCAGCTCCTCTGATTTCTGATCTTTCTGACAGGTATTAAGAATTCAAGTGTTTCAGTGGCCCTTGTATTACTGCTGCTTTTTGTGTGAGTCCAGTTCTGGCTCCTAGTGCAGACAAAGACTAGACAGCTGGCCTGGGAATAGGAGAGGTTCCTGACAAACTCAGCCCTGCTAGATGTGCTTGTGACAGAGCTCTACCTTCCACAGCTCCTGTAAATCACAGCACCTTTGGCTTGGGCAATAAGCAGCTGGATTTTCTTCTTCCATCTGTGATTTACTGAGCCCTTGGAAGGCTTCAGTCTGGTTCTGGAAGAGAAGCTTCATGATACAAAGCTGGTTCAGCCTCTCTGCTTTAGACTTAAAATCTGTTACTGTAGTGAAGACTTTATATCATTGAGCTGAAGCCTGAGATGGACTTTGCTACCTGAAAATCCAAGTTGTTGGCTTTATCTGGTGTCTCTCTGTGGGGAAGAATATTGTCTGACGGATATCTCTGGGAAAGCTTTCCTGGGGTTAAATGCTTCTGTTTATTACCCCCAAATCTAACTGCTTTTTGGGGGGAATAAGTCAGTAGAAATGCGAAATGAAGCAATTTAGAGACTGTTAATGTGAATGACTGCTGGCTGGAGCTCTGGCCGCCCTGCTTTCCCTTGAAACACCTATGAAGAGAGTTTTTTTTCTTCCTTCATCCTTACAGGCTTTGCTGCTAAATGGGTCTTTGCCTGAGGATGAGCAGGAAGGTTCCTTTGTACTTTGTGAACATGGAGCCTGTCCTGAGGAGCAGCTGGTGAGCACATTCCTGTACCTACATTTCTCTGATCCAGCAGCTCAGTATGCTGTTCTGCCATGGGCAGGTGTCTTATACAGGCAATAACCATGGCATTTTACTTTTAGATCATAATTCGAAGTCGCCTGGACCAGAGCATGGAGGAAAATCAAGACCTAAAGGTTAGACAGGGATAGATGGAGGGAAAAAAAAAGTTTGGGGGGGCATGGGATCTTTGAAGACTGCCTCTTTTTTTCATTTTTTTTTCTATTTTCTGTGTGGGTTTTTTTTTGTTTGTTTGTTTTTTACTTTGGGTATATTGTGGATATAATGTACAGGGGTCCAGCTGTGTTCCTACCTCTTGCTGTATGGGATCCCCATCCCTTCAGGAGTGTAGAGCTACCTGCTTCCCTGAAATCTGTAATTCTCTTTGACCTGGAAAGCACTCTGAGATTGTCAGTTGGGAAGTGTTTATTGCACCCAGATTAGCACTTAATATAAATATGTAGGATAGCACCAGAAAAAATATCTGCTACCTCCTCGGTTTCCCTCAAGGCAATGCTGGTAAGGTGAGTTTCTGTTTCTTAAAATCAAACAAACAAACAAAAAGCTAAGTACTGTTTGAATTTAAGTGAGGCCTGAAATTGATTTTCCTGCATGTCCTTGAAGTTGAAGAGATCCAAGTTATACTAACTTCACAAAACTTTATCCAGGACAACTGTTAAAATTATAGCCATGTCTAAACATAAACAGTCACAGCTAAGAAGAACCTGTCCTGTCAAGTCTGCCTCGGTGAAGCTGACTCTGGGCCCGGTTCTGATGCTGGGAGAGAAGAATTTGCTGTTGCCCTTAAGGAGAGGTTTGGGGGACTAAGTGACCTTTCTCTCTTCTGTTTAACAGTGGGGGCTTAGAGAGTTGCTCAGCTGTTTTGTCATGTTTGTAACTCATTAAAATGGCTCAGGGCCTGACCTGCTCTTTGATCTGAGGCAAAAGGTAGGATGTGCTTTCTTCTGAAGCAGGTATTTGGGGGACAGAACAGTGAGCAAGGGTTGCTTCTGAAGCAGTGACTCAGAGATGGCATCTAATCAAATTGTTTTGAATTTACAGAAGGAGCTACTGAAGTACAAACAAGAAGCCCGAAACCTACAGGGAATAAAAGTGAGCAAAAATGCACTTCATCAATATTAATAATAAAGCTTTGGAATCTGCCAAAGCCCAGGAGTGGGGCCAGCAGCAACAATAAATCTCTGAGGAGTCACAGGGAATGAAGGGAGCTGTATGAAGGGAGTGAGAGGTCAGGGATCCTATACTCTGATTCTAGCACTGTAGAGAGACTGCTGCTTGGGCAGGCGTAAGGAGCTGGATCTTCTGGCTTTTGTTTCTGTCTGTAGAATTGTGGTCAAATATCCCCTTGCTTCAGTTTCCCCTAAACAAAATACGTGGTGCAGGATGTCTGCTTGGTTCCCATATCTTCTTTATTACACTTCTTGGGGTGAGCACAGCAGGACTGGCCTAGTGAACTCATTATTCTTGGTAGCAGAGACAGAAGAACATTGGGGTATCCTTGTCTTCTTCAGTTGCAGCATTTTTTTCCCGAGTTTCTGACTCGTGTTTGCTCAGTATTTCCCTCTGGAGCTATAAACACTTTAATCTGCTCCTGAACAGAGATATTTTTAGAACTGCCCATCAGGCTGGCATGGGAAGGAAGTGAACAGCAGTAGCTGTCCAAGGTGGAGCTTGCAGCGTCTGGGTAACACGAAGTGAAAGGTGCAGAGGTAGCCCTGAGAAGGGTGTCTGCCGAGAGGATTTCATTGCACAATTAGGTCATGCTGAGAGCTTAAGTTTACTTGTGTTCCTGGCTGATGTTGGCCACCAGTTAATCAGACCTCTTTCTGCTGTGTGGGTGGTGCAAGTGCATGGCTGGAGATGCCAACTGTAGGCCACTGAAAAGACCCTCCAAACACACTGCTTCTTTCTCCCATAAAGACAAATTGGCTGGGCCGGAGCAGGAAGTTCAGGCAGACACACAGAAATCTGTCACAGATGGCTAAAACATTGGCAGGTGATTCATGAGCAGGGAAGACCAAGACAGAAGGTTTGAGAGCTCATCTGGGCAGTTGTCTGCATGACTCCTTATCTACTAAGGCCTTTGCAACACTTCAGACCTCTGTGTGGCCCCAGTGTGTTATTGCCACAGGTCTAGATCAGTGGCTCCCCAGGAAAGGGTGTCTGCTTCCATCTTGCACCTTCCTAAAGATAACACATCTTTTTCCAGGATGCTTTGCAGCAAAGGCTGGCTCAACAGGATGCTTCAGTTCTTCAGCTAAAGCAAGAACTGCTGAGAGCAAACATGGACAAGGAGGAGTTGCACAACCAGAATGTGAGCCACTGCTGCTGACTACAAGATTATTTTGGAAAGAGGCTAGGGGGCCTGAGAGTTCCAGCAGCCACAGGATGGAATTAGTTGTTGTTTGCAATAGTTCTTGGGGTCGTGGGATAAAGAACCACCAGTCAAAGGTCTCTGCACAGTAAACAGTACACAGAGTCCATTAGCCAGCTGAGACAGTTACTGGAGTTTCCTCCTCTTCATGCCAACTTCCCATCCTCCAAGACCTTCTGAAAAAGGGAGGGGCTTCTCTCGATGTTTACAGTACAGTTGCATTGCTCCTTCCTTACCATGTTCCCTGCGTTAACAAGAGGCATTCAACGGGTGAAGCTACCATGTACAGTTTCTGGCAGGAGAGGGCAAGGCCAGGAGAAACTACCCTAACCAAAAGGCTGCCATCCTTAGACACCAGCTCCCCTGACCCCTGCTTCCCTGCAAATACTTGGTGTCTGGTCACCCTCTGGCATAAAGGGCAGAGAGGTTTGCACTGTATCTCCAGGGATACATACTGCACACTTGGATGTTTTTGCAGGTTGACCTTCAGAAGAAGATTGAAGAGAGAAACAGGCTACTCGCAGAATACAAGGTAAAGAAACTCTTTTTTCATTGGAGGCTTTGCTGGGGCAGCATTGGGCTCTTCTTCCTTTTTGTCTTGTGAATGTGACTGCTGTCTCTCTGGTGGCACTCTGTCACCTCAGGGAACAGTACTACGGGCAGTGAATTAAGTCACAATAGCTATGAATGTTTGTAATGAGATGGAGGGATAGGATGGTCCTTGTGTTCTGCCTCAGCAGCTTTATAGTGGATCTTCTGCTGTCCTGCTTTTTCTGTGATGTCCTGCTAAGTGTCTAGCACTCTTGCATAAACCTATCAAGTCAGTCTCTGTCACTGAATTACTCACTGATCCCTCAGGAATCTATTTTCTTTGGGTCAGTCACTTGCCTGGCCACAGTGCTTGGCCAGGGGTGTAAGCTGACTGATTTTTTCAATCAAAGCTTTGAAACTCAGGCTTAATATCTGATTAAAAATATATAGACTGTGTAAGTCAGGTTTTAGAGGAACCTGGTCCTGACAGACCGTAAAGAGCCTTTCTTGCCTTGAGGAATGTGATTGTGAGCTTTCCTCACTCACTGCCCTGCTGCGATTCCCTTGATCCCTGTGTTTCAGAAGGAACTGGGCCAGAAGGATCGACATTTACAGCAGCATCAAACCAAACTGGACGAAATGCTTAGGCAGCTTTCTGAGGCCAGCTACCAGCAGGTATGGAGGAGGTGGGCTGCACTGGTGCCCTGAGAGCTGCCTCTTGCCTTGCTGGCTCTGTTTGTGCTAAATTTTCTGTTTCCTTCACAGGTGGATTTGGAGCGAGAGCTGGAGCACAAAGAGGCCCTGTTGGCCCAGTGTATGAAGAGAGAAGCTGAGGAGGTATGTGATGTTTTTGTCCCTATATCAGACTGCTGGAGCAATGTTTCAGTCCAGCACCCTTTCACTACCATTACCCCTACTAGCTCCATGAGTCATTTCCTTCGTCCCAGAGAGGTTAGGTTCAATGCAGTCACCTTGTGCTCTAACCAGAGCAGCCAGACTCCACAAAGCATCTGATTCACCAAAGCTCTCAGCAGTGAATTCTCTGGCTTAGTTAATCTCTAAAATTGTGAGGGATGAAACAGGGATGGGAGTGCAGGAGTGAGTGGAAGCCAGGTACTCTTGCGTTCTGGTTCCAGCTCTGACAGAGGCTAATGATTGGACCAGGTTTTAGCTTCTTATCTCCTCCTCTTCCCGTTGACCTGTGCATTGACAACCTGTAGTTGTCTGGGCAAAAGAGTGCCAGCCCCAGCATCTGTCCTGCACGGTGCTACTTGCACACTGACTCTTCTCACAAGAACTTACAGAACCTGCTGTGACCTAGTGCCCAATCTTTTCCTTTCTCTGCCCCTGATTCTGCCCCGTATGTGGGGAGTCAGGTCTGTGCCCTGGACCATAGGACTACCTGCACGGTTCTTTGTGAGTGTATTTACTTGGTAGAAGGTGCCAGCTGTATCACTGACTTTTTGGAAAGTCCTTTCTTCACTTTAAAGTTGGCCTGTTCTCTCTGTGGCATGCATATCTCCCCCTGAATAGGTGATGAGCTACAACAATCACAGTGCTCAGAGCAATGGCTTCTTCCAGACGGCAGGAAAAGGAGCTGCTCCCACAGCTCACCGAGGGGTAAGTGCACCTAAGGGATATTTTCCCAGCCTGGGGCTCCAGGTAATAGTCTTCTTGAAGCTGCTAGCTTATTAAGGGAGATTTCTCCTTTATAAGGCCTATAGCTTTAGATGGGAAGAAGGCAGCCTGGAGTTAGTCTGATTAACTGGTGGTCTCTTGAGCAGACAAATGACTTGCAGCTGGTCCGTGATGCCCTTCGCAGCCTGAGGAACAGTTTCAGTGGCCATGACCCGCAGCACCACACCATTGACAGCCTGGAGCAGGGCATCTCCAGCCTGATGGAACGGCTGCACCGCATGGAGACACAGAAGAGGCAAGAGAGAAGGGTAAAGGTTTTTGAATGTGTTTGGCATTTTATTTCCACCCCTCAAGCACAACTGTGAGCTGAGCAGCAAGGGGAGCTCCAACATGGAAAGTGACCCTTGGTTCTCTTTCTTTCTGCCTTTGCTCTTAGGTCCGAGGGAAGTCACCAGCAAACAGAGCAGCCAACGAGTATAGAGACTCCTGGCCTCCTAACTCCAGTAAGTGCCTTTCAGCTCCTTTACTCCCATTGCCAGCATCATTGCTCAGATTTCCTGGCCAGAGCCCAGGGCACAGCAGCCCCTTGGGTATCTGCCACCCCCAGCCTCTCACTCCACTTCATTTACTTGAGCTCACTTCCTTCCCTTTAGTCATTTGCTGCACAGACGAGACTTCATCGCAAAGGAATGGGGGCAAGGACCATCTCTGGCTGCTTGTTGGTACAGCAGCATCACAGTGGGAGCCTGTCTGAGCCCCCTGGGTAGTGGTGCAGTATAAATAATTATGACAAGTAATTACCTAGGGATCAGTGGGAAATGAGATGTTATTTCAGGTATCCTGCTGGCTTGCACCATCTAGTGGACACAGATAAGTGTACAGCAGCCTCCTCCCCTACTCCTCCCTTGGCATCTAGCTCCTTTCCAGTATTTCCAATAGCACAGCATTTTCTGACACCATGTTTCCTGGCTGCAACAGCTCCAGTTTGCTCTTCATCATGAAGTCTGCTTTTCCAGTGTTGGCTGTAAGTGTCACCTAGAAAATATGTGAGGTTGAAGGGGAAATGCATGACAGGAGGGGAACCCTGTAGGTACTGGGGAAAGGCACCCTTCAGGTGCATTGCAGTGCTTAGCAGTAGGGCAGTGTATGGGTACAGGATGGGGAGAAAGGTCAGAGAGGAGCTCAAGAACCAGAGTTAGGCTCTGCTGAGGCTTTGCAGGGCTCTCCTGTAAACTGTAGTTTTGACAGCAACCTCTGCGTCATGTATCCTCTGCATGCAAACTGCACCTCTCTGTTTCTCCTTAGGTCTTAGCAGGCTCCATCCCCTTCACTGCAGCAGGGAAATCATTCAGACTCCTGAAGCCACAAAGCTAGAATTACTTGGGAGTAAAGAGCTCTAAGGGGAGGTGGCTCCAAAGACTTCTTAAAATAAAAAGCCTTTTTGATTGGGCATCTTTACTGCTTCCTTTCTGCTAGGAGGGCCAAAACCCCACTGAGTTTCCGAGTGTGAACCTTCTCCTACTTCAGCTTTTGGCACAGGCACAGTGTATTGTAGGGACACAGAAAACGAGAAAGCACAAATGAGAAATCCATGCATAAACACTCATTCTGGCCAAGTGGAGTGGGCAGATGGAGAGGAGACATATAGCCTTTGCCTTAATGATCATGATCAGTCAGTTCATCTTGCTCGACCCATCTGCAAGTGATAATGTTGTGGGCCCAGTCAGTAGGATGGGGCACTGTTCAGTCAGCTGCTCTTCCAGAGGCGTTCTGCTGTCACTACTAAGCTGGTAATCAAAGTGCCTAAGGAGTAGGTGGTGGTGGCAGCATGCACCTTTGTGGGTGGGATAGAGCAATCCTGCAGAGCTGAGCTAGGCACTTCCTGCAGGCTAAATGCACAGTCAGGTGATGGCTCTACTTTAAAACACAAAGCTTTCCAGTAAGCAGGGCAATGCCTGGCCCTTCTCAAGGGGATGGCCTCCCTCATAAAAAAGTCTTTCCCACCTCCTAGTTCTCTAGTGTGATGGCGAGTTTGATGCTGAGAGCACCTCCACTGTAATGTGGCAGGAGACCATGTTCACTGGTCATGCTTCTCTGTGCTCTTTTCTTTGCAGAACTGCCTCATTCTCATAGCACGCCTGCGATGAACACCAGTGCCTGCACCAAAGTGTTGTACTTCACTGACCGTTCCCTCACACCTTTTATGGTCAACATACCAAAGAGGTGAGGTCTGGCTTTGCCTTGCTGACATGAGTACGACAGTTGCTCATTTCCCTAAAAGCACTAGTCTGATCTCTTCCCGGTATGATCAGTACCAGCACACATCACTTCACCTCCCTGTGGCCAGGGTGCTACATGCCTAGCCAGGCTTGTGCTGTGGCTTAGCATGCCACAGAACAACACCTGAGCACACCTGAGCTAAATCTGTGACAGTATACCATGCAATAGTGTGAAACACTTCCCTTGCAGGTTAGGGGAAGTGACTCTGAAGGATTTTAAGGCAGCTATTGATCGTGAAGGAACCCACCGATACCACTTCAAAGCTCTGGATCCAGAGTTTGGCACAGTTAAGGAGGAGGTAGGTGTGGAATTTAGCTATCAGCCAGTGTGGTGTGCAGTGTTATCACTTAGCCCTGGAGACTTTGGTCATACTCAGTTCTGAATGAATGAAATCTTTGAACTTGCCTCAGAACAGAGCACCATGTTTTCACAACTGTAGATTAGGCTCCTCTTGTAAAGCACTAAAATGGGATGTTTTCATCCCCCGCCAGACCAATGACATGGCTGTGATTGCCTGTGGTTTGCAGAGCTCCTTGTGCAAAGAGCTGGCACTTTGCAAAGGCAATCTCTGAGCATTGCTCAGGAGACACTGGGCAAGAACCTAAAATACATTTTTATCTCTTCAGTGGCTCTATGAAGTCTGTTGCAGGAGACACCTTGTAAGCAAATGAGATTTATTCAAAACTCATATTCTCCTACTTGGTCTCTTAAAGGTTTTATGGAGGTAATAGTTCTTTTGTTCCACTTTTTCTTTTGTATTCTGCATTACTTCACCTTTTTGGACAGTGGCTGATGTTGGCGCTATTGTCACTTTATCTCTTCAGCTTCATTAAAGGTTATTTGGCTAGTTCCTGTTTCACATGTCAGTAAAGGCCTTGCCGTCTCTGGCAACAGTCAGGTAATTAGGTAGCCATTCTACAAAAAACAGCTTTGAGTTGTGTTCTGATAGATCACAAAAGGCATGTTTCTTGTCTCTGTCAAAGAAAAAAAAATCCAACAGTAATCCTGACTTACTGATTGGAGAAGGAGCTTAAGCTGTTTTTTTCCCTAAAGCCTTAAGGGAAGATTCAGGTTTGTCTCAGTACTGGGTGAGGTGTATGTTCCATAGGCTGCATAATCTGATCTAATCCCTTTGATTTCATTTTTGCCTCTTCTTATGCCACTCACATGCAGGAAAGTGGTGTCGTGTCTCTAGAGGTGACTGGACTTTTTTTTTTTTTTTTCTTTTTAACAGGTATTCCATGATGATGACATCATTCCTGGTTGGGAGGGTAAAATTGTGGCCTGGGTAGAAGAAGACCATGGGGAGAATTAATTGAACTTTTAAGTCCTTTCACTGTGGGAACCTGTAAATGGCTGCTGAGCTCAGAGAATGACCAAAAAGCATGTGTCCTAGAAGGAGTGCAATTCAAGCTGCCAAAAGAAGGCTTCTCTGCAAACAACGGGTAACACGTACTGTTGTGTGCATGGACATCGGTGTCTAACTTTCCATAGCCAAATGCAGACATGTTGTGAGACTGGAATGACAGGTGTGTGGGAAGGAAACACCTTGTTTGGTCCTGTCAATTAAACCCTGAAGGCCTTCATGATGCATTTTTCCTTTCCCCTGCTTCCCCATTCCTGCAATGTCTGCACAGTGGTCTGTGATCTGAGCATTTCGACATTGGTTTGTTGTACACAGTATTACATAAATCTGCACTGATGGCAGAAATGTGAAGCTTTGTCTTCATGAGCCAGAAGATGCTGCTAGATTCTGCGAGCAGAAGGTCTGATTGACTCCAGTCCTGGACTTGCATGTGCTACAGGAGCAGGGTGAACTTTATGGTCAGTACAGACTGACTGTATAGAAATCTGACTGGAGGAGGGAAGACAGTCTTCTGAAGCCTTCATGCACAGTCTAAAGGAAAGATCATCAACTTGGCAAAGCTCCCCTTCTCTCCAAATTCAGGCTTCCAATTCCTAGCCCTGCTCCTCCCATCTGCCTTCCAAACCTGAGCTCACTTCTTGTGGTCCCTTGTGGGTTTGCTTTGTTGCTGTGGGAACTCTGGTAACTTGGTGCTTGCTTATCTGCTGAAATATTTCATTTAAGGGAAGGAGCTGAAATCACCTGTTTCCCCAAGGTACTTTTAACTCCCCTCCTTGATGAGCACCTTTCCCTGCACTCCTGCCTTCTGCTTTCTTCCAGCAAGGCAAATAGACTGTCATCTCCTGCACAACCAGCAGACATGTCTCTTCAGGGTTAAAGTAGTAGCATGAGTCTGGGTGCTGCATCTGCCTCCTTTTCCCTAGCCTTCTCTGTGCGGGCATCGTTGTGCACTGCTGTCCATTGGTTGCCAGGGCCATCGAACACACAGCCATACTGTCAGCACGGCACCCATTCCCACTCCTTGGGGTTCCTGAGGGAGCAGGAGATAAACTGTTTGTTGGGAAGGGATGAGCCCTGAAGTCTGAGTGTGTGGAGTTTTTTGTTTGTTTTGGTTCTCCCTGTGCTGGGTTGTCTCTCTGCCCTTCAGCTGCCATGCAGCTGGGCTTCTGCAGTGCTCACTGTGGTTTGCAGCAGACACTGACTTAAAGGGTCAAACAGCAATGCTTATCCTTGGTACACGGGGTCTGCCGTGGGCTACCTGTATCTGTACTGTGCGTGAGGCTGGGAAAGGGTGAACTTGGTTTTGTTGTTTTATATTACCATGTCCTTTTGTAAACCTCTTCCTGCTTTTGGAATTGTTTTATACCAGTTTACATCGTTGTCTGAGGACTGTGGATATTTTTATACCTGTGCAAGTGCTTTCTGTATATTTCTGCACGCATTATACTGTATTTTACTCCTTTTCTAGTGGATGCTGAGATGTTTTATATGGTCTCCTGTTAGCACAGCACAGTGGGCTTATAGCTTTATTTTACTATGGAAATCCAACTAGTTCCTACTGTGTTTTATATTTTGGCAGCCTGTTTAGATAGTAACAATGCCACCTCTTTTTACTGCTTTACTGTCCCGGAAGGAACTCAAGGCTCTCATGTAGCCCTGTGCTGCACTGGCACAATATCTAGCACCAGCTGTTTTCTGCAACTTGTTACAGCAATTTCTTTTCCTCACAGGCAGCAGCCAAGATAGCAATGGGAAGTTCATTGGGGATGTGTGTGTGGGGGGGGGGGATATATCTGTCTTGGGAAGGAAACAAAGATCATCTTCCTCTGTGGAAATGGTTTCTCTGTTGCATGATGTTTAGTGGTTTCCTGTAAGAGAGCATGGGGTTATCATACTGACATTCATTGTTATATTTCAATTGCAAACTTTGCTCAAGTATTTCTTACTTCAAATTTTTTCTTGCCAGTTTTATTTCAGCTGGAACCATATACTGAGGCTAGAATTTTATGAAGACAATTAAGGCAATTTTCAAGGTCTGCCCTTGCATTTTTCTATTGCCCTCTGCTACTCAAAGATGGAGCAGCCTGGTTTTGGAGCACTGTGGCAGAGGAGGTTGCGAATATGATCAGAGTTTCTAAGGGACAGGCTTTCAGAACAGCCTTGCCCAGAAGCTGTCCAGCCTGCCCATGGAGAAAGTAACTGTCTCCTATGTCAACTAACAGCTTTTACAGTGGTTCTGGTGACTGTAACCACAGTTATGTCTAATATCCTTACTTTCACTCCCACTAGACAGCCAGGGACTAAGCCAGTCTTGTAAAGCTCTCTGCCACGTGCTCTGCAGAGCAGGAACGGATGTACTGGGAGTGGAGTCAGACTGGGCTGAATGCTCCCCAGGGCTGGCAGCCATACGCCTTCCGTCCGTCTTAGACATCACATATGAACCAGGACAGAAAAAGACGTGCCCTGAGCCAGAGCTGATGGGTTCCCACGTGCAGCCCTCCCAGCGATGCTGGGAGCTCATTTTGGGGCGTGAGGGTAGAATTGCCTTATTCTCTCTCCCCCCTGCAGCCCCCACACAACTCGAGTACAGCTTCATTCCTGCAGTGACCCTGCAGCCTTCTCCGTTTGTTTTTGCCTTTGCACGAGGAATGGGAGGAAGCCTGAGGGAGGTGGGAGGCATCGGGCCCACGGGACAGACGCGCAGGCACAGGGCGGCAAGTCCCGGCGCCGGGCGCTTCTCTTGCTTTCACCAGTCTGCTGCTGTAGCGACAGCAACGCGAGCAGATGCACACCGGGGCCACGCTCCTGAAACACCAGGCCTTTAACTTGAATTCTCACTGTTTTGCATCTATGTTTATTTCTGTCCCCTTTTCTTCAATGTTACTTCTGTTTCCTGTAACTTGGTTATTTAACACACACACACGCTATACGTAAAATTGTATTTTCATAGGAACTCTGCTGTCTGCATTCGTGGCTTTAACAGGGCAGCCCTCGCCAGGCCGGGGCGCCGGGAGCACGACACGCGAGGGGAAGGGAGGCTGCCCGGAGCCGAGGCGGGAGGAGGCGGGAGGAGGCAGGCGGGAGGAGGCGGACGGGCGGGCGGGCGCTCCACGCTGCCTCCCCCCCACTCCCACGCCGCCATTACACGACGGCGGCGCCGCGCGGCGCTGCGCCGCGCTTTACGGCGTCGCGCGGCAGCGTCGCGCGGGGCCGTGCGGCGCCGCGCCCGGACGGAGGAGGTCACCGAGCGGCGGCGGCGGCGCGGCCGCGGCTCCAGCTCCGGCTCCGGCTCCAGCATGTGGCGGGTGTTGGCGCGGCGCGTGGTCCGAGCAGCGCCGGGGGCCGCCGGCCCCGCGCGGGGCTGCCGGGCGCTTGGCGGCGGCGCGGCGGCGGCGCGGCCGGGCCGGGGCCCAGCGCGGGGCGGCGGCAGGCTCGGCCCCGGCCCCGGCCCCGGCCCCGCGGCTCGGCCCGGGGGGCTGCTGCTGCCGCCCGCCTGGCCGCGGCTCGTCCCGCGCCGCTGCTGCAGCCTCCCGGCGCACCAGAAGGTAAGAGACCCCCCCCCTCCGGGGGGGCGGCCCGGCCCCCTTGCAGCCCGCGGGACTGCCGGGGGGCAGCCGCTCCGCCCGGGCAGCCCCGGTTCCTCCGTCCCGGGGCCGCCCCTCACCCCGCACGCTGAGGCCTGGCTCCCCCCGCGGGCAGCCCGGCTCGGCGCCCCGGGGCAGGCGGCTGGCGGAGCCCGTGCTGGGGATCCCGCTGCTGGGGCCGCCCCGGTGCTGACACTCTGCCCTGCTCCTGCCAGGTGGCCCTGCCGGCGTTGTCCCCCACCATGCAGATGGGCACCATCGCGCGCTGGGAGAAGAAGGAGGGCGACAAGATCAGCGAAGGGGAGCTCATAGCAGAGGTATCTCCAGGGCATGAGCTGCGCTGCGTTTCAAACAGGTTGCCTGCGTGCCCGCGGCCCTTGCATCACCCCCGCCACACACACACACACGCACCTTGGCACAGATCTTCTGGAGATGCTGCCAGTAACCAGTGACTAACAGCCTCTCAGATCTGCTGCTGCTTTTCCTGTCTCTGGAGCAGGAGCGAGGCTTACTTTGGAGCGTGTCTGCCCAGAGCTGGTGGGACAGGGTGATTTTGTTAGAGCTGGGTGCTTTGGGACTCCCTGCTCTCAGGTGGGGAGGTTCCGAGTTCGACACTCTTTTCCTTCGCCATAATGACATCCTGTTCGCTTTCAAAGGTGGAGACAGACAAAGCCACAGTTGGCTTTGAGAGTGTGGAGGAATGTTACTTAGCCAAGATCCTGGTGCCAGAAGGAACAAGGGATGTGCCTATTGGGGCCATAATATGTATCACAGTTGAAAAGTATGTATTTTGATAACATTTTGATTGAATTTTATTTCTTGGGGCTGCTTGGATGCCCTGCATGAAAGGCTTAGAGACAGCAGCCTGACTGGTTTTGTGGTTCCATATCCTCTTCTAGGCCTGAACATGTTGATGCCTTTAAAAATTACATACTGGATTCTGCAGCATCTGCCCCCCCTGCAGCAGCAGTGCCTCCTCCTCCAGCTGCAGCTCCCTCGCCACCATCTCAGCCTTCTCCTCAGGCGCCTGGCAGCTCTTACCCTCCTCATATGCAGGTAAGAGAGTATTGCTAATTAATTCATGTTTGTTGCACTCTTTTTCTGTGCCTTTGGCATTGCTGGCTCCAGGTCATTGTGTCATAAATACTGTCTGGAGCGGGAAGTTACCAGCTAGAGCTGCAGGTGTGTCAGCTGCCAAAATTGTTGCATGTTTAAACTCAGTGTCATTGGAGGTTGCAGTAAGCTGTCTTCTGAAAGTTATTTTAGCATTTCTGCTGTCAGTAGAGGGGAGGCTTGTCTTTCTAGGATTCTTAGACAGCCCAGAAAAACCTGATGTGTTTGCATGATTTAGAAATTTCTGACATAAAAAGACCAAGTGTGAAGTGTGAATAAGCGCTGATGTCTCGCTCTGAGATGTGAGCAGGACTGAAGTGTGGTACTGTGGCGAACACACCAGATGTGTCTGTGGGTAACTAATAATGAATTGTATTTGTGGGCAATCTTTTCGTTCTCCTTAGATATTGAAGTGTACCTCTGTTGCTGTTGTGTTTGAGTGCTTTGTTATGGCTATATTTCTACTAAATTCATTTGAAATAGGAAATTGCTGTGAATTTCGTTTTACAGATGACATGTATGGAAACTGATTTGTCTGAGGTGTTGTGGGAAATCGGTGATTGATCAAGGAGTTAATTCAAAGCTCCTTAATCTGACTTGTGTTTCTACTGCTAAACTGGTTTTCTTCCCACTGCTTGTCTTTTCCATCCAGTTCTGCTCTGAAACTGTGAACACACATGCTGTTTCTGTTGCATATATTCAGTGTGCATGTGAAAACATACAGCATCTTTGTGTACTTATTGGAGGACAAATGTATATAATTTTTAAAGGAGCCAAACCTGTTTGCAGGAGACAAGGTGACTTGTTTCAGTTTTCCCTTTGGTCTTACAGATAGCAACTGCAAGACACTCCCTGTGTAGTAGCGGTACTAAACACTTCAGTATGGCTTTTGCTTCTGCTTGCTTTCTTAAGCCTTGATTAAAGAAGCCAAACTAGAGAGAAGGCACAGTGCTTTGCTTCAGTGGAACCAGATCTGAGTGCAGCAACGACCACCTACTTATTTTGTTTGACAGCACTTAGCTCGGAGTTAGAATTCTATTTCTGTTCCTTTTTGAGTTATCAGTGTCTAATACACTTGTATTTGCTGGCTTCACAGGTCACTCTCCCTGCACTGTCACCTACGATGACAATGGGCACAGTGCAGAGGTGGGAGAAGAAGGTTGGGGAGAAACTGAATGAAGGAGACTTACTGGCAGAAATTGAGACAGATAAAGCCACAATAGGTGAGTCAGCTCTGTAGCCGAGATGGGGCAGTATAGTCTTAAAAGAGGAGGATCCAGAGTAGCTTTTGTGCAAACAATTCTGCAGCTGCCCCGGATACAGTGCTGTGGGAAACTAGAAACAGTTTTGTTACGTCTCATTCTAGTGTAGAGCTAGGCAGTGGAGCTTCTAAAAACTGTTCTGTGTCTTCGTCTGTTGTTGTAATACATGTACAAAGCACAGAAATGTCTGCCTGCTGGTTGCATGGAGAGGGATTCTCTTGCCTGCTAAAAAATGACAGGGCTTTAGCTACCAAAGTCTTTAGAAGCATTGTTTAGAGGAACTCTTCAGCTGTAGTAGGCACCAAAACAGTTTTGTTTCTTTCCCTTCCAGGCTTTGAAGTGCAGGAAGAAGGGTATTTGGCAAAAATTTTAGTGCCTGAAGGAACAAGGGATGTGCCACTAGGAACACCTCTCTGCATCATTGTGGAGAAAGAGTCTGATATTCCAGCCTTTGCTGACTACCGGGAGACTGGAGTAGTTGACTTGAAGCCACAAGCTGCTGTTCCCCCTCCTCCTCCACCAGTAAGGACCATCCTTAGTAAGGGAGGGGAACTATGGGGACTACTGAGAATTACTGGTCTGACCTGAACAGTTCTGCCGGTTTGACCCTGTGAAGCCATAGCTCCGGTCATAACATTTATGATCTTGCAAGTGCCAGGCTAACACACTCATTGGTGATGAGTATTACTTGTTAGGGTCATCCTGTTTGCCCCGCAAGCACGGGAGCAGATCACTTATGATCTCTTTGCCAGACTTGCTCAAAACTGTTCTAATGTCTTGTGCCCCCAAATTAGGACAAATCATTTATTTCACCTTTCTTGATGCACAGTTCAACAGCTTAATCGGCCAGCTTCCTGGGAAGTTTCTGACATGACTTTGGTACAGGGAAGCATCTCTGAATCTGAAAATCCTCCCAGATTAATGACTGTTTGCTGTTCCCTTGATTGATAATTAGATGGTCGTGTCCTCTTACTGTACTGGAGGGAAACCATCAAGGCTTTTGTTGAAGTTAGTGGCTTTGATTCTTCTGTTAAGGTGATGGCAACTCCTGCTGCTGCTCCTCCTCCGCAGCCTGCTGCTCCTCCCACTCCAGCTGTCGGGGCAGCTGTGCCTCCTCCCCAGAAAGGAAGGGTCCTAGTTAGTCCCCTGGCAAAGAAACTGGCAGCAGAAAAAGGAATCAACCTCGCCCAGGTGAAAGGTAAGTTGCCTTTCCCGTTCTCTCTCTGTCACGTATCTGTCCCTCTACGTGCATACTTACCTATCCTTTCCTTTCTTTCCTGTCAGGAACATTTGCAGCTCTCCCTCACCCTCAGGGCCTGTGTTAAATAACTTACCTCTGTTAAACAAAACTGGTACCCTTGTAAGTAATGCCCAATTGCAAATAATTGTTATCCTCTTATCTTTTTCTTTGACTGTCTTAGGTACTGGACCAGATGGTAGAATCACCAAGAAAGATGTGGAGTCATTTGTGCCACCCAAAGTTGCTCCTGTAAGTAAGCCTGAGATGTGTGGGAATGGCTGCATTGTTACAGTGATGGAAATGCTCTGTAAGCATGCAGTTATTACATGGAAGTGTTGTCCCTGGATTGGTTGGGTTATGATACTGCATGAACTATGGTGACTGTTACGTTGCAAAGCTTAACCTGTCAGAAACATGGAGGAAGTTTTCTTCCTTAATTTGTCCAGTTTGTATTTCACTGAAAAAACGAGTTCTGTGCTCCCGCTCCCAAGCATTCGTCTGATCCCAGCATCGCTTTGGGTTGAGGTAAGCCTAGTTGCAGTTGATCTGACATTGCAGGAAGGAGGCAAATAGAGTGAAAGTCAGTGTTGTGAACCGACAGCCTGTTGTTGTCCTTGTCTTAACTCTGTTCTTAAATCATCCTCTGTTATGAAAGGCAAGTAACGGAAGTGCTGCCTTGCGTACTGCTGGAAGGCATGCAGCTGAGTGTAGTTTGAAAGTGTCCTGTAGCATACATCTCTGCTGAATCCCTGAAGCGCAGTCACTTAGCAGAACTTAGCATTCTTGAAACTCTATTGAAGTGTATATCAGTTTCACTTCAAAATCAGTCCACTACTAGATTTAATAATCACACACAGGGTTTATAAATGTCTAAAGAATCTACTGGGGACTAGGGAGGAAAGACGAGAGAGCAGAAGTACCTGCTGCTCACAAGCAACAGACGGCACAGCCCCAGCACTCGCTGCACATGCGGACCTGCTCTGTCAAATGGTCTTTGGATAGTGCAGTGAACTGCGCTGTCTTTCTCTAATTGCAGGCCCCAGCAGTAGAGGCAGTACCTGCAGCTGCTGCAGTTGCAGCAGCACCAGTAGGGACCTTCACGGATATCCCTATCAGCAACATTCGGAGGGTGAGAAGATTTTTATCATTTTCTGAAACCGTTATTTGCTATCTTGAGTCTTCTGATTTGATTTGCTATTTTAATTGCTTCCCTTAATGACCCTCAGGTCATCGCTCAGCGGTTGATGCAGTCCAAACAAACTATACCTCACTACTACCTGTCTATTGATATAAACATGGGAAAAGTACTGGTGCTAAGAAAAGAACTCAATCAGGTAAGGCAGCTGGAGAGTCATGGTGTGAGCGTGGGGGAACAAAAAGCTAGATTCTCTCACAGGTTCCCCCCCCCCGCTGCTCTTTGGTAATACATTCCTTTGGTTTAGGAAAAATAGTTTTTTCACTGCGTGTACTACTTCTTGTGGATCAGTTCTGGCCTGTCTTATGACAGAATGCAATGCTTTAATCAAGTACTGTGCATTAATATTCTGATTTCCCTGAGAGAGTCACTTCGTAGTTTGCTTGGAGTTTTTTAGTTCTTTCAACTGGAAGGTATGGCAAAAGGTAAAAAGAGCACCTAATTTTTCAGCGAGGTGCCAATGCTAAGCCAAGTTTGGGGAAATGGACATAACATCCTCCCCCAAGAATTTATATATTCTTCAATTATGAGGGTGGTGTATTCACCTGCTGAATAATTGTGGCACTTCAAATATTAATGCTTACAGATAGTGTGATTCCCCCCACTCCCCCACCCAAGATTTTCTCTAAACAGGGCTGCAGCGAGTGACTATCTAAACTAATTGAGTTAATGTGTGAGAGAGAAACTGATGCTTCAAATTTCTTTATTTACAGGAGGTCTCGGATAATATTAAGCTTTCTGTTAATGACTTCATAATTAAAGCTTCGGCTCTGGCGTGCTTGAAGGTGCCTGAGGCTAATTCTTCATGGATGGACACAGTTATTAGGCAGTAAGTTTATGGTACGGTCGAAGCCAGAAACTTTCTTTGTTCAGTAGAGAGTTTATGGCATAATAGCAGATCTTCTGGTGGGATTTTGAGGGGGGAGGGGCACAGGTGTAATGTGAAGGCTGAGGGTTTTTAGTTAAAGTGCTAAAAGCTTTGTGTCTGAGGCCAGTGTACAATGTGAAATAGTTATCGCAAAATGAATGTTAACTTGAAATTGTCTTAATGCTTGTGAAAAGCTTTTCATTATGTCTTGCTAGAATAACTTGCATCTACATTGTGTCTTGCAGAAATCACGTTGTGGATGTTAGTGTTGCAGTGAGTACTCCTGCAGGACTTATAACCCCTATTGTGTTTAATGCACATATAAAGGGCCTGGCTTCCATCAGTAAGGATGTTGTTTCTTTGGCAACCAAAGCCCGAGAAGGTAAACTTCAGCCACACGAATTCCAGGTGAGGGGCTCTGATAGCTAATAATTATTGCTGCTCTTGACTTCTGTTCTTGTCCAGAATGAGCAAAGTCTGGTCTGTGATGTGTCTCAGCCAGGTTGATTAATGTGCCACATAAGACAGCTTCTGTGAATTTCTCTATGAATGTGTTTTTCTTGCAGGGTGGCACTTTCACAGTTTCCAATTTAGGAATGTATGGGGTTAAGAATTTCTCTGCCATAATCAATCCACCTCAAGCCTGCATTCTTGCAGTTGGTTCCTCAGAGAAAAGGCTGGTGCCAGCAGATAATGAGAAGGGGTAAGTTGATTCTGTGTATCGTTGCTCCTGGATTATAACTTTGAAGTAATGGCTAATTTTCTAACACTCCTGTTAGAAATTTAACTCCTGTTAAATTATCAGTTTTTCATTTATTAGTTGTTGATGCTCTACTGCTTTCAGTACCTTCTACAGGGAGATTTTGTGTTTTACTCTTAATGGCTGTGTGACCCTGTTCCAGTGAGCGTTGACTGATCTGCCCTACAGTTATCCGCACAACTTCCTTGCTAGTTAACAAAGGGCTGTTTTTTATCCTGAGGGGAGGGATAAGCTGTAGAAAAGTCTTGGGTGCACAACAGTTTAGGCACCCGTCCCTCTCTAATGACATGCTTAAATTTGCATCCTTAAGGAAATCCTGGGGGGTGGTTAATGATTCCAGTGTCATCTGTATAACACTGCCTTGCTTGCACTGGCATATACCCAGGTAATGTTTATGATAAGTAGCTTATCTTTCATGACTGTACCTCATGTTTTCTAACAGAAGAAAACATACTTTAAATGTGAAACAGTATAAGTAAAACTAGAAATAAAAAGGAGACAAATTAATGGAGGTTGGATCTAACGGACTATTCATTATGATTATCTGCTATATAATACCTGCTATTGCTGTTTTTTCTGTTAAAAGCTTTTTGTTTTGTTAGTGTCACTGATTTGGCATGGATTTTCAGAGGACTATGTGTTTATTTTCTCTTCTTTTTCAGATTTGATGTGGCTAGTGTGATGTCCGTTACACTTAGTTGTGACCATCGTGTTGTGGATGGAGCAGTTGGAGCACAATGGCTTGTTGAATTCAAGAATTTCCTTGAAAAGCCAGTAACGATGCTTCTATAATCTAACCTTGCGAGCAAAATTTTCCTGGGTCACACTGTTTTATTCTAAACAAGCTATTTAGACTTTAGTGTTCAGACTTAAGAGTTCTTTTTTTATTTTAAATATGTATTATATTATCTGGTAATCTTGTTACCAGTCTGTACAGATAAAATAGTTTGCAAAAAGGCTTTTCAAAGCAATATAGAGCTATACTGTATTTTTATACAGTTAGTTAACTTGCAAACTCTTCCAAAACAGAGTTAAGCATCCCAGATTTAAAAATTATCCAAGCAGTGTGCATACTGCCATCTGTTTCTGAGTGACAGTGAACAGAGGGGTGCATATCAAGTAATTTCATGATCTCTATGTCCTTAAATTTGAATATAAATGTCTCTTCACAGGAGTTCAGATGAGTTGGTAAATGAAATCTACAAGTTAGTAGAAGGTGAATTCTCTTACTAGTCTGTTCTCCTGCTGGGGTGGGCAAGAACGACAGATGCACTAAGGGACTGAAGGCCTTGGGAATAGTTCCTAAAAGGCCAAGTGTCAGCATTCCAAATCTCTTGGAATTTGGCACTGGTTCTGACTTTCCCAGCTACATGATCCCTTTTGAGCACTTTAACGTAAGGTGAAAGAACACTGACATCTCTGAGGTCAGCGCTCTCAGATACCACAGGAGGTGTGCTATCTTCTTGTGGACTTTCGCTTATATGTGCTTTTACATGAAAACTCTTTTGCTTTTTCTTTTGCTAAGTTAGTATCAGAATACGATGCCATGGAAATAGCTGTTTTGGAGAATGTTCAAGAGAATCCGTGTGTTGGAACCCATATAGGCAATCACACATGTTAATAATCCCATCAGTGGGAAGTAATCATGTGATGACTTGAATGTTTGAAAAAAATTTTCTTTTTCAGGCATTCTAATGTAGGAAGCTCTGAGTTAGTTACTGGTACAGCAGTCCTGCAAATTATCTGTGTTGTCCCAGCCTCAATAAGCTGCAGAATGTGCTATCCATGTATATACTGTATGTAAAATGCTTAAATAGTTCATTGGACTTGTGTCCAGTTACCCCAGTCATTGTATCCTGAAAGGGGTACAGTGGTGAACATTCTTAAATTTCACTTTCCAAATGGAAATGTTAAGGTAAAAAGGAGAATTGCATAGTAATTATGAAGTGACTAGGAGAATGAAATAGGAGAGAGAAGTTTAAAACAAACAAACAAAAAAAAACCTCAAAAAAAAAAGCAGACCTGATATTCTGTATATTGCATTAAGTACCATCTCCTGTAAAGTTATGGTACAAAATTTGCTAAAGGTGTTGAAAGAAAATACTGTGGGAATTAAATATTTTTGTGGGAACTATTTAATGTCTGCTTGCATTGATACCTGGTTTTCATGTCTGGCTTAAGCAAAAGAAGTGCTTTTTTATTTTTATGTTATTTTAAATGATCTAAAATAACTTGGTTCCAGACTTGCTCCAGTGAACCTGTGTGTTCTATTAAACATTTGGGATTGACAAATTACTAAAATCGTTCTTCTGGTGCTTTGCTTTTCTGTAATGTGTGTGGCTGTAATGTGTGTTTACCTTTCCAGTCTGGTAGTGAAACTCACCTTATTAACCTTACGTTGTAACCTCAAATGTTCAAAAATAACACATGCTTAAGTATTCTTGTGCTTGTACTACCATGCAGCACTGAATTTGAATCATCCTTGCTGCTATGTTCACTAGTACCTCAAATCCTGGTTAAAGGAAACCCTTGAACACTAATCTAAGTGGTTTGTCCTATGGAAGCACTTTCTGAATGACAGTTAGAATTAGGATTTTTGGGGGCGGGCAGTATGTTCCAATTCCATGTGTGTGTGCCTGGAGTGCTGACAGTGACTTCTGGTACTGCTTCCAGCCTGCAGCCTGCTGGCTCAGCTCACACAGTCACAGTACTTCAGCCTGGACTAGCAGCTATAACCACTGAACAGGATTTCAATGCAGCCTTCTAAGCTTCTTTGAAATGAAGAAGGGGGAAAGCTAGGAGTTGTTACTCCTTTGTAAGCCCCCTTTCAAAATTACAGTTTTACATCAACTTGTCTGATTTGATGAACATCATGGTGTAGTGCAAATATGGCACAGAAGGCCTAAGAACAATGTAATACCAAATTGGCGATGAAACTAAAATGATTTACCTTATTGTATGTCTCTTTCCTAATGAATGATATGAATGTGTATTAAGTCTTTGAAGGTATTTTGTGCTGTTAAGTTTTGTGTATTAGTGTAAACTCCTGCAGCTTGTTTTCCTAGTTGAAGTATTCCAAGATTGTTTTTGATAGTAGCTTCACCCATAAGTGTTCTTGACCCTTGATTCTTCATATGCTGCTTTGAATGGTATAGAACAGGTCTGTTGTTTCATAGTCTCTGTCTGAAATTAGCAAACTGATGAAATGAGAGCAAGTATATTCAGTGACTGAAAAGACTATGAAGCCTATTACAGTTAAGATTAGCAGGGACTGGTCTAAAAAGAACTGGAACAGGGTGTAGAAACAAGTTGTAGAACTGCACATGATGTATCTCTGGTGGTTGTTCCAGCCTTAAACACATGTGAGAGCTACTCTAGTCACACAAATTCAGTAATCAAAGAGCATTTGTTTAAAGAAAAATCATCAACTGCTATTGCTATATATTAAGGCAAAACTGAATGATGTAGTAAAGCTTGTATGCATTTAAGTTTCTTAAATATTACAGCTGTTAACATATTCAAGTATTTATTGAATGTCTACTTTTTTTAGAGAAAAATTTTTTAAGTTCAGTGGTGCTAATATTTCTCCAGACTTCCTTTTCTATGTCTGCACTCTGGGCTCTTTAATTCTAAAGGCATTTTGAGACACTCACCTTTGAAAATCAAAGGTTAACAAACAAACAAACAAACAAAACCACCTGTCATCACCAGGTAAAAGTCGGCATTCTCATTCTGGGCTTCTGTGAGCATAAACCTGACAGAACGCAGTCTTTAATGTTCTGGCTTGGCAACTGGCATTGTGATGAGCAGTACCCCTTTTCCTTTGTTAAATACTGCTGTAGTTGTTTCTTCATCCACTAATTCTGGTAGATCTAGTTGTAGTTTGTATTTTTCAGAGACCTCAATGATTACATCATCCTAAAACAAGCAAATTAAAACACTTGGTTAACTCTCTGGCAATGAATTAGTGAGCATTCCCAGGTCCTGGGAACTGCATACAATACAGAAACCACAAGGTTACTCTTTCTGTTAGCTTACCTTTGAAATACTCAGATCACACTCAGAAACAGAGCTAACCTTAGGCAATTCAATTTTCAGCTCAATCTTTAGTGGTTTCTTGTTTGTATCCTTCACAGTGAGCATTTCATAGACGGGTGTACTTAGCTCCTCTGGCAATTCTGTACTGGTAATTTCTTCTATCAGATGCGCTTTAGACTGTTTAACACTTTCCTGCAGCAGCACAGGATCATTGATGTGGTCCTCAACTTCCATACTGTGTAACAGCTGCTCAAGAGTCAGTTCTTTTAACACACAGACACAAAAAAAACTTACTACTGAGTTACTAGAAACTGTAATGTTATGCCAGTTGACAAATGTGTTATTAATTCAAAGTTCTGCTTTGCAATTAGAATGTTATTGGCTGAAGATTATAATTTGAAGTTTCTCTTTCACTCATGATTTCTACTTTGACTACCAAGTGGCTAAAAGTTAATGTTTTCAGTACACTGGTTATGGCAGCTACCCCTTTTTCTTTGGTCAGAGCAAGAGAGCCTCAGCACCTCAAAGGATCTGACCCCAGCTGAGTTCCTATGGCTGGCAGGAATGTGCTCTTTCAACATCACTACACTTTCTCCACTGTAGAATGCAGGAGAGCAAGGCCAGCAGGGTTAAACTCAAGTCTGGTAATGAATACCACACTGTTACTCTAAATTCTTGGAAGCGTCAGCTTTATGCTTAAGGCAAGGATTTGGGTAAGAATGATCAGGGTTGAAGGATCTTGGAGAAATCTGCTAGGCCTTTAGAGAAAAGTGACCACAGCCATACACATACCCTTCCCTGTGTTCTGGCTGAGAGGTGCAGTTGGCATCTGCTTTCCTTTCAGGCTTTGCTGCATCCTTTCCAGGCTCCCTTTCAGTTTGAATGTTTCAATATTGTAGGAACGTGAAAGAGTAAGGCTGCATTGTTCCTCAATGAATTTAAGTGTCAAAAGGACCAAGTGTTCCATTTCTTCTGGGTTTTCTTCTGCTTTCTGAAGAACCTCCGGGTTATATGCAACGTCTATAATGCTGTAATGTTCTAAAAATAATCAGTTACTTGTCAGCATTTTTGCAATGGTACCACATCCTCATTCACAGGGGCTGGCATGTATTGCCTACGACCCTATAGTTACAATAAGTTTCTGATTCTCTTTTAAATCAAGGGATTTGAAAGTTATAGTGCTGAATTTTTGGCTTTGGGCTGAGAGCTCATTCTCGAGCCTTGTGCACTGATCCACGTGCTGCGTTGGTGCTCGCGTACAGGGTCACAGTCCAAATCTCCGTGACCGCAGGAGGTCAGAGAGAGAGAGTGGGTGGCACCCGCTGGCTTTTCAGGGCGTAGGTGTCTACTGCTGGTCGCGATTTGTGAAGTTTTCCAGAGAGACAGGAGTCCAGAAACAGCCTTTGCGTCCCGAAAGCCCGGCGCCCCCCGAGCTCAGACCCGCCGCGCCCGGGAGGGCCCGAGGAGAAGCGAAGGGCCCCGGGCCGCGACGCACCCACCTGCCGCCTCTGCGACGTCCCGCAGCGCCCCGGCGCCGACGGGCACGGGGCCGGCGGGTGTCCGCGGCGCCGGGATCCTGCTCCAGCCGCACACGTTAACGAAGAGCGGCCTCGCGGCGGCGCCCTGCAAAACACCGAGCCGCGGCTGAGCGCCCCGCGCCCGCCTGCCCGCCCGGCCCGGCCCGGCCCGGCCCGGCGCCGCGCACCCACCGCGGCGCGGACCCGCACGCACAGGCGCGGCTGCGGCGGGGCGCAGAGCCGCCGCGCCTCGGCGCGCTCCTGCCGCAGGAGGCGGCCGTAGGCCTCCGGGTCGCTCTCCGCCAGGTCGTCCAGCAGCGACCACAGCTGCGCCGCCTCCGCCGCCATCTCGCCCGCCGCCATCGGCCCCGCCGTCGCCATGGCGACCCGAGCCGGAAGAGCCTCGCTCTGTCCCGTCCCCTCGCCTCTCCCCCCACACCCCGCCGTCCGCGCCCGCGCGTTCCGGCCCGGCGCTGCCCCTCGCTTCCCACCCGCGGAGCCCGGCGTCCCACCCCCGTGCCCCGCGGCGCACCCGACCGCCGGCAGCGCCGCGCCCTCCCGGAGCGCCGCCGCGGCCCTCCGCCCTGGGCCCGCCGCGGCCCGGTGCCCGCGGTGCGTGTTGCCGGGGGGAGACGTTCCGCGCGGACCCACTTCCGGCGGGGAGGCTTCCGCGGCGGCGCGGGCGGGCGGCGGCGGCGCGGGGCTTCGTGGCGGGCGGCTCGGTGCCGCGCCGGGCCGGGCCGCGCCGGGCCTCGCCTCCTGGCAGCCCCGGCGGGAGGATGTCGCGGGTGCCGGTGGGGAAGGTGCTGCTGCGGAACGTGATCCGCCACACGGGCGCGCACAACAAGGTACGGCCCGGCGCGGCCCGGCGCGGCGCAGCGCAGGGCCGCTGTCCCGGGAGAGCGCAGGGCCGCGCCCGGGCTCTCCGCTCGGGCCGGCCCGGCCTCCTGCACCTCGCGAGCCGGGGAGCCGGGCAGGGGGGAGCGGGAGCAGACGCGTCTCCCGGCGAGAAGGGGGAGGGTGCTGAGGCGGTGGCGAGGCCGCCGCGCTGCCCCTGCCCTGCAGCCGCTGCGCTTCCTGCGCTGGCGCCGTGGCGGGGGGCGGCCTGCCGCTGCGCGCCGGCCTGCGGGCAGCGCTCCTGGGACTTTATTGCATGGAAACTGTCCTTTGCTTCTTAAAAACAACAACAAAACCCTAATCCCCAGAAGCGAGAGGTTTTCTTTTCTTGTTGCAGTTTTTACATACTGTAAATGCTTCAAAGTTCTTGAACTTTGTGTTACGGTATGTATACAGTATTGTAGTGAATGATACAGGAGCTGCATCATCTACAGCAAGCTTTGTAATTAACCTTTGTTGTAATTAAGCAGGTCCATCTCATTAATCTCACACATTAACAAAATGATTCATTTGCAGTCAGTGTACATGAACATGAATGCCTACCGCACCCTCAGTATTTGCATGATGTGAGGTTTTTTTCAGTTTCTCATGTAAGTTCTTGCCTTGGCCTCGGCCTTCCAGGTGATGATTGTATACTGAGTTCTGTGGCTGCACGTAGGCTTGGAATGACGATGAGTGACAGTGCATGGTAGCCAGCGTGGGTGAGATAGCAAACCCAGGCAATCAAAGGTCCAGTTGCAGGATCAAACCCATTATTTATCATGGTGTTATACGTAGTTGTTCTGCTAGTGTGTCGCCGTGAAGAGATTTTTCCCTTTTTTTTTAATCTTAGTTCTAACTAGAAATACTCATCTCTTTTAGGAAAGTTTGGTGTTAATTTTGGAAGCAGGAGTGATGATATAGGAGCTGATATTACATGCTACCTTTCTGTAAAGTTTCCCTGGTGTGGAAAGGCTAAGCTTGTTTCACTATTATCATTTACAGATTCAGGAAGAGTCAGAAATGTGGAAAATACGGGAGTGGGAGAAGCAGACAGAAGAGACTTACTGGAGGAAGCAAAGCAGAATGCTGTCTGACACCTCCAGGTGGGTTTTAGTTGTGTGGAGGAAATAACTGCCTTGACTTAGCAGTAATTATAATACTAAATAATACTTTTAAAATATTTTAAGATCATTACGTGATGACCATATAATGTAAGGAGACTACAGTGGTGGTAGAGATCCATGCTTCCTCTTTAATGAATCCCCCAAAAGAGATCAGAACGCCTACTTAAGTCTGACTTTTTATTTGTTCATCTAGATGTACAATCTTTAAAATACAAGGTTAAGTAGGCCTGGCTCTGTGAAGCGGTTGGGGTAGGAAGTGCTTAAGTAGCATGTCAGGATGTTGTAAGGAGAGTCTAAATGTACTGGCACTTCAAAGGAGATGTAGGTTTAACAGTGAACAAAATTGTTCTAGTATGGGGTTTTGCAATACCCCTGGTATTGACTGCCACTTGAGGAGTATCTCTTACACCATTCTGGTGTAGAGGGGGGGGGGTGTTTTTGTTTTTTGTTTTGTTAGGTTGGATTTTTACTGGTGTGAAGACTTTTCAGAAGCGTGTATGTTGCAGGAAGTGGTTTTAATTTCTCAGGAGAGAGCATGTTTCACACTTGCGCTGAGTCCACTGATGTTGCTTGGCTCAGGAAATGTAGCATTTCGAGTGAGAAACAGAAATTCAGCCATAGACATGTGAGAGCACTGAACATTGTTGATGCTTTTTGTTGGATCGAGAATCTTAGTCCTGATACCTGATCAGGTTCCAGTTCTAGTAGGTCACTTCTACTTCCTGAGTTCCCCATCTGCTGTTTTCCACAGTTTATGTCTCACTGCATTTTGTTAATCTGCTCCTGCAGAGTATTCTGGAGGAAGAGAAACTGTGTTTTTGGTGGCAGGCAGGGTAAAGAGGAAGCTCTTTAAAGTACTGTGAGCACTGCTGTTTGCAAATAATTACACTGTGCATGGAAAGCAGCAGTAAATGTGAAAAAGAGTGTTAGCTACTGAATTGGCTTTGTAAGAGCTCTTAATGATGACTGTCTGTTGAAATGATATTCAGTCTTCTTGCATAGATGGACATCCAAGACTTGCTGGATTTTTGCTCCCCTCGCTGGACTAACCCCTTGCTCAGAAAATTTCTCCATCAGAACTGACCGCTGAAGGACAACTGTTCTCTCTCTGCAGCAGTCGGATGCGCAGTGACGGTTTTGATGAGGAGAGCCACAGGGCCGACTGGAAGGCCAAGAACTCGCATTTTCTTGACCCCATCGAAGATGATCTCCTTAGGGCCCGGTCGTGGAATAAAAAGCTCTATGAATGTGAAGCTAACATGCCGGACAGGTCTGTGGGGGAAATAATGCTCTGAAGTCCTGTCCCTGAAAGTTGGTACATCTCTCTTTCCAATTTGTACTGCTATAAAATAGTGGTTGATCTCATTCTGAGGCTTAAAAAGTAAGATGCACAAACTTGTGCAGCATCACAGAATGCCTAGATTTGAGTTCATCCATCAAGTTCTTAAGTCACATTAAGCTTTGTGTTTGTTACTTTGCCCAACGAATTGAGAAAAAGTCTTGAGAAATGCAGATTAGTGCACTCAGGTATTTCAAAGAAATGTGAGTTGTGCCATTTCTCTAATCTGAAATAATAAGGAGACTGAAAGCATCCTGTGTGTTAAAACAGTATCATCCAAATTGGTTGCTTTTCCTTCCTTTTATGATGAGAAGGTTCTGATATCCTTTCTTCTTTGCTGTCTAAACTTGTGCTCATTTTGTGGTTCTGTCTTTTCAGAGCTTTATTTATTTATTTTTATTTTTTTAAAAGCCTTGTCTATTTCTAACAGATGTTTCTGCTTTCTTACAGATGGGGTCATAGTGGCTATAAAGAGTTGTACCCCGAAGAATTCGATACGGACAGGTAAGACAAACAGGCTCACTAAGGTATTCAGAATCTTATTTCTTTCAGGTTGTGCAGGGAATTTTATGACTTTCAGTTCAGTTAGAGATCCTTCTGAAAACTTCTAGTCCATTAATGTGGATTTTTTTTTAAATTTGGAACAAATTAATAATTTCATAAGGATGCTGGCATTACCTTCTAAGGCAGAAAACATTGAGTTAGGCCTTAAGTTGTCATCTTCTGGGACGCTCCCTTCTCTGTATCGTGTTGTCCCTTGTTTGAGTCTCAGAAAGGGGATCTTATATTTATCAGACCTTCAGCTGTAGTTTAAGTTAATAAAATATTATGAATATGAGAAATCTGTCTGAGTAATAGACTGGATCCAAATCAGCTCAGTATATAGCCCCTCAAATATCAGCTCTAGATTTCCCTTTGTGTTACAGTGTACCTGGATTATCTGTGTTGCTCCTTATTTGAAGAATATGAACCCTCCCTTCAAAATGGAGACTTGATTGTAAAATAAAAGTTTAGACAACATTAATTGTTCTTAAACTATATCTAGCAGAATCGTTCAGTACGCTATTCATCTGGAATTTCAAATTCACAGGTTTGAAATAACCTGCTATGAATGACTTTTTCATACATGGTTGTTTTGAATGCATGTACTCCTTGCTTCTGGCTAAAATATCATAAAAATTACTATTAGAAAGATGTGGGCCTAAACCATTAAAAAAGCATTTGAAATAAAGAAAGCTACCTTATCTGTCATAGCATTTATTTCCCTGCACAAGTCTAAAGAATAGGCTTGCTTAAAACTTTGAGATAGAAAAGGCTCAGCTGTTACTGTTGTAGGAAAGGCCTGCCTGTCTACTTCCTTCTGGTCATTCTTGCTCTTTTTACAGTGACCAGCAAGAAGGAGATGAACAAAATGCCATCAATGGGAAGAAGAAAACTCATCTGGGAAAGCAACCTGCCCGTGAGTCTCACAAACGGAAAAAAACAAAGAAATCACACAAGAAGAAACAAAAAAAACGGTCACACAAAAAAAGAAAGAAAAAGAAAAAGGAGCAGGTGAGAACATCATCAGACTCTTCCCAGGAGAGCGAGTGCTCGGAAGAGACTTCAGGCACCCGGAAGGGGAAACACAAGCGCAAGAAAAAGACCAGAAAAGTGCCTGCCAGGAAACCTGCCTCTTCTTCTGGGCAGGAAAGTGACTTTTCCCATGCAAGCAGCTCAACCACCAGCAGCTCTGAGGACAGTGAATCTGAGGAGAAAAAAGAGAAATGCCCCCCAAAAAAGAGAAAGAAAAGGCACAATTCTGTGTCGGAGAGGAGCAATGAAGTACCAGAGAAGAGGAGCAAGAGGAAGAACTGGAAAGTGGCAGCTGATGAGAAATCAGAGGATAGCTCAGATGAGGACTGATGAGGAAATACCGAGTTTAGGCTGCAGCTCGGACAATAAGGTAGAGGACAGAGGCAGGTGTTTTTCTTTCAGCACTGCCACACGGTACAACATGTGTTCAGCACTGTGGTTTATACATCCTGCCAGCCCGCAGCGGAGAAACTGAGCTCTGGCCGCCTGCCGGAGGCGCTCCCTTGCTTTTCACTGACTCGACCTCGGAAAAGCTGGGGAGCAGGTGCCCATCTTGCAGGTTGGTCCTGCCTTCTCCAGATTCTCTTTATGTTGCCAGGTTGACCTTTGATGCACAGGAATGCCAAAGGCTGTCTACAGGGGAAAACAGGCATGTTTGCACCATTTTTATTTTTTTAATTAAGTTTTAACAGTTTTTTTTTTCATTACACAAGTAATGACCAACACATGCAATAAAAGAGCGGAGAGATGAAAGTCTGTCAGCTAAGCTGTTAAAAAAAGAAATGCTGTTGCGTTTAACCACGTGGTAACTTTGTCTTCCCTCCCTCCAGCAGAAGCAGACCTGTGTGCTGCACGGGAGTTAGCTGGAGGCAGGAGGGAGCAGAGGAGAATGCTCTCATTGTAGCTGAAGGTGCAGACACCCTTTCTGTAATGAAGGGAGAGCAGAGCAGTGTGTGTGTGTGTGGGGGGGGTGTGATTTAGACCTCTTTCCAAATCTCTGGCGCTGAGTGGCCGCTGTCTGGCTTCCCTTCTTCCCCCGCTGGGGAACGCAGCACCCGTTTGTGCTGGCAGAGGAGCCTCTGCGGGCTGTGCGTTGTCTCTGGTCTGCGCCGTGTATCAGTGGGGAAACGCCCGGGGGGCAGCTCGCCCCGCCGCCGAGCGGCCAAACCTTCCTTTGGGGGGCGCGATGGGTAACCGCGGCGATGGCTGATGCGTCCGTCTGCGTCCCGCGCTGGAGCCCGGGGCACGGGCCGGTGTCAGGGCCGAGGCCGCGGGCGGCCGGGCCGGGCCGGGCCGGGCCGCAGCGCCCCCGCCCGCCTCCTACCGGCGCCGCCGGAAGCGGAAGGGCGGCGGCGGCGGCTTCCGCTTCCGGCGCGCTGCCCTTGGGCTGGTGGCAGACGATGGCGGCGCTGGCGCTGCTGCGGGCGGGGCTGGCGCGGCCCCGCACCGCCGCCGCCGCCACGGGTGAGTGCGTCGGGCCCCCTCCACACCCCGCGGGCTGCCCCCCAACCCCGGCGGGCCTCTCCCCCCCCACGGCGGGCCGCCCCCCCCCCCCCCCCGCCGCGGGCCGCCCCGGCCCTGACGCCCCGTCTCTCCGCAGCTCTCCTGCTCGGCAGGACGCCGCTCCGCCCGCCCGCCCTGCTGGCCGTCGCCCAGCGCCCCGCTCCGGCCCGGCAGAGCCACGGCCCCCCGCAGCCCGGCCACGGTACGTCCCGCGCCCCGCGGAGGCCGGGGGGAGGGATCGGGGGGGGGGGGCAGAGCGGAGCCCCCGCGGCTCCCTGCGTGGCCTTTGGTGCGGCCGGCGGCGCCGCGCTGGTTCCGTTGCTCTGCGCTTCACTCTCGGCTAAGGAGCGGGTGAAGGGCCTCCGATCTGCAGCGTCCCCCGCCGGCTGCGGACAGTCTCTGAACTGTAGATGCTGACCGAAAACGCTGTGGAAATAAACCTTCCCTGCTTGTGAGCAAAAGTGGTAGTTTTTTTCAGCTGAGAAACCATAGAATAAAAGATTTTTAACACCCCCCCCACACACACACATAGGCACACATGAACAGGTCTGTACTTGTTCAGGCCTAGCAGCAGCAATAACACGAAAGTTCAGCAGTTGTGGCTTCTTTCTTGACTGATTTACTTCCGATTTACCCAGGTTAATCTGTGAAGTCTGATCTGCAGGCAGAGCCTATGTTTTAAGTTGTTTCTTCCTCTGTCGAGATGGTAAGAATACGTGGAGATGGTGAAAGATAACCACGCCAAGCCGTGCTTCCGGTCTCGTCGTTGGTTGTGCAGTTAAATAGGAAAACTTTCTGACCAAAGGTCAATGTTTCATAGGTGGTTTTGTAGTCTTAGAGGTAGAAAATACAAAGAAATGTTTTTAAAACGAGCTACTTAACCATGGCTAAGCCATTTCCGTCCTTTTCTTTCTGGCCTTGATACTAAAATTCAGTGAGAACTTCCTAAGCTACATTAACAAAACTTTCCTTCGGCTGTACAATATGATGTTGCAGAGTCTCAAAGCTAAAGAGAATCCAGTTCTCAAAGCAAAGGTTCAACGAACAGCAGATCTCAGATGTGCGCTGTGTAGTGCTGCGGGCCCTGGAGTCTCCTGGGAACATCTTGATAGTCCATAGCGTTGCTCCCTCTCAGGTTTCACTGCAGATCCTTTGCTTTTCCTATACTGTCACTTTTTGAAATCTGTTTTTTTTCTTGCAAAGAAGAAAAGCTTTAGGGTACGTTCCAAATTCAAAAATTTGTTTAGCCTTTACTTTCAGATAGCTGGGTATCATCTGTGTGTCAGGCAAGGGCCTTGCGAGTATTGTGTTCTGAAAGTAATTACAGAGTCAGCTCTGTGCGGGTGTTTTTTGCTTAGGCTGCTGATATGCAGGTTCAAAGTTCTGCTTATAATACTGAGTCTTCGGTTCCTTTCAGAACCTTCTGAGATTTTCTGTTTTCCCTAATAATACCTGCAAACTTAAGTAAAGGTTGATTACAGAGCTTGCTAACTGGTTGTTCTACATCTAGAGCCGTGTGTTACGTAGACCGTATTGCACACAGCTGAATATCTGTGAGGAATTGAAATCCTTTGGCCTTTACGCTGCTCCTAGGCCATTCATCACTGTGATGGTCCTAGAAGTTTAATTCACTTTTTACAGTTAAAAATAACAATATTGATTCCTGGGTGGAACTGTGTACCAAGCTGTTGTAGATGCGCTATTCACTGGCATCTGTAGCTGCGTCTGTCCAGATTTTGAAGCCCTTTTGAGACAGGCAGGGGTATTAAATGTCATGTAACACTCAGGAAACACACCAGATAAAAAGGCTTTGGTTTCAGAGGGTTTTGTTTCCTGCGATGGTTGACCTTGACCTTGTTCTTGAACCATACGCGGTGAACTTAGGACTGCTGTTTGTTCTGACTTCACCTGTTGAGACTTCTAGTCTTCTCCAGTGAAAGGAGCTTCTTTTCCTTAACAGCAGTAAAGAGAGGAATACTTAAAATGAACCTGTAAGATGCTGTAAAATAGATACATATTCTACAGCAGTAATTCAGGGATCTTGATTTTGCTCAGATAAAAGCTTGGTAGTCAGAATTGAGAAAACTATTGTGTTGATCAGGAAGAGGTATCTGTTGTTAAGACTGCAGCACTCGGAACAGAAACTTTGCACTGAAACATACTTCTCCTTGCAGGCAGTTCCAAGGCTGCATCCCTGCACTGGACAAGTGAGCGAGCTGTCAGTGTCCTCTTGCTGGGCCTCCTTCCTGCAGCCTATCTGTATCCTGGACCAGCTGTGGACTATTCACTGGCTGCAGCCCTCACTCTCCATGGTCACTGGTAAGCACAGTAGGTCCTTCAAAATCAAAAATAAAGTCTCATAGTCACGATGGGTCCAGGCCTTAGGTGAAAGTCTCGGTTTAACTCCATATAGGGCAGTAAGTCTATTGACTTATTTCCTCATTACTGTGAAACTCCTAGAAAGCGACACACACCAAATCCTTACTCTTCAGGTTCTGGTGACTGCCATCATCTTCGACAAAGCCAGCTGTACTTTGAGTCTTTCTCTGTCACACTGTTCTCTCAGCAGCAGGCAGAATAGATACTACAGTTAAAGTATCTGTAGTATCTACAGAACTTATCATTCTGTACTGTTCTTCTCTAGTCAATATCTTGTGCTTCACCAGTAACGCAATATCTTACCTTAGAAGGCCTTCCTTGCTAGTGACTGTTCTTGGTGGGGGGTTTCTTTTTGTTTTGCTTTGTTTTTTTCTCCCACATTATGTTTTACCACATAGTATCTGAGCATATCCTTAAAGCTGCATCAGTGTAGAGATTTGCAATATTTGTATCTTGGAGAAGAATCAGTATTTTGTGAACAGAGGAGAGCAGAAACAAGACAGGAATGTATACAAGTTGTTCTTACAAGTTTCTCTGGGCTCCTTTTTTGCTTCCTTAATGGGGATGAGATTCTGCATAATGAAGAGATCATAACAAAGATTGTACTAAAGAAACTGAGACCTTGATCATTCATTTCTTCTGATTCCTAGGAAACAGATGCTTGCTGATATTCTTCCTATTAAGTGTAGTTCTGCTGTGATTTTTCACATACATAGACGAGATCAGTGTTTCTTTCCTTTGAGTCAGTTGGGAGTGTGCCCAGCTACATGATTCGCCTAACTGTTAGTGTTTGCATTTTTGAAATGGTCTTGGTTCATAGTTCCTTGTGGCAGGGATAAAGCAGATAACCTTGCCTGTCAAAGTACATTTAATTTGGTTATCTTGAATCTGAATTTTGCTCTTTCCAAATTGTACCAGGCATTCTTGCACTTGGCTCATTGTGCCTGGGAGCTTCTTCCCAAAGCCCTCAAATGTAGTATGGAGTTCATCTGAAATGTAGCTATCCTTGAAAATCCTGCCAGAACTCTTTCATATATAAAATAAATAAAACTAATGCCTTTGAAGCACTTCTCCACTTACCTGGTATGTGCATTTCAGTGTCATACTAAATATGAACATATGGGGAAGTTCCAGGCAATGGAAAAGGTTGCTGCACCTTCATGTGTTGAAATGAGTTGCCTGGAGGACATTTTTTGGTGATGCATGCAAATTTGGTTCTGCAGTGGATGTTTCTGACACATGTCTGGATTGTTCATGCAAGAAATCCTTTTTCTGTAAACAGTGTGGGGATTTCCCCCATGTGAAAAATGTGTTGCTTCTTCTGTATGACACTTCTGGTAGCTCTTATCAGAGTACGTCCCCCATTTGTGTGGGTTTTTTTGTTGTTTTCTTCTTAAGCTGGAAATTTTCTCCGGTATTAAATTCTTGATTTGCAAAGCATAGGCTTAAAAATCTGAAGTGTTACTACACAGGAAAATTCTTTTCTGGTGCTGTCACGTATACTCAGTGGTGGAATAAGACGAAAAAAAGATCTTTAGCTTGACAGAACAGATCACTTGATCAGAATATTCATGCTAACAGCCAATAAGAAGCTGCAGCATCTTCATATAATATATTTTGTGTTCTTCATTGTTCTGACTTGACACTGAAGACTATGATGAAATCTTGGGATCTGACCCTATGCGGCCCGTTTTGCTATATATATGTGTGTGTGTATATATATGTGTATATATATATATATTTCTTCAGGAACAGTTGTCTAAAAATATATTGGAAACACTGCTTCAGCTGGTCTAATGGCAGCTTAGTCTTTGGACTGACAGTCACCTAGCTTTCTCTGGAAACCTGAGGCTGTGTTGATCTCGTGTCTTTTTCACTGGCACATAATAGAGACTTCTCTGCCCAGTGAAGCGGCTGTGCTGTAAGCTGCCTTGGACATCTGTCACACGCTAGCTTTTCCCCACTAATTCCAAATTCTTTGTTGGGGCCACTTATCTTTTTCCCTGAGGCAGTTTTATTCTGCCATGCGAAGCAAACACCTTTTGAAAATGCTTTACCAACGCTGCAGTCAAAGGGCAGCCTGTGAATCCCAAGTTGCCTGATGTGTCTGTGCCTAGGACCACGCAGGGTGCGGGTGGGGGCTGCTTGCACTCCTCACACTCCACTGTCCAGCCTGAGTTGATAGCTCTGACAGTTTGAGAGTAGCTGCCTTTCAGATTACATCCACTTTCTGCCTCTCTTCTCTGTGTCTAGTGGTTTCTTATCCCCCTTTTCTTGCTTTTGGTGTCTTAAAGGTATCAGTCCCATCTGAGCAAAGATGAGCTTGGTGTTCACTTCCAGCTTGGTGTTCACTTCCAGTGGCATCTGCTGCAGCACTTGGATGCTGCTAGGTCACGAGCTTGTCCCCTAATTAGACAGATCCTTCAGTTCCAGAGTAGACAAAGGCAAAATTCTAGGAAGCAAACCATTGCATTAATACACTTCTCTCTTGCAGGGTGACATCTGTCACTGCAGAAGGCAGATATCACTGTGTTTTCAGGGAATAGAACTACCACATCACTTTAGTCACGTCCCTTGTCTTCCTATTGCAGGATAGATTAAATGTGGCACAAAGAGTGGACTTCCAGTGTGACAGATGTAGGAAAACCCCTGAGTATGCTAATTTGTTGTTTTTGTTGTGCTATTTTCTAATTTAAACATGCATCCTGGAATTGCTGGTGCCTTTTTGTTTAAAGGCTGGTCCAAGTGGCACACCTTGCTGTTCAACCAAAAAGCATGTTCCCTTTGATTTCTTCTGACCTGGGAAGTCAGGCTAGCTGCCCACTATTTCTTAGAGACAAATTATACTGTTTGAAAAAAGCTGTGCTCAAGACTTTGTTTCCTAAATACCATTAAGAAAACTCTGAGCTAACATATATATATATTTTTTAATTGAAGTAGAATGAATTCCAGAGTGACTTTTTTTGAAATATGTTTGTCTGCTTCCTTAGTGGAAGCTCCTGTTTTCTGTACAGAAGGGTGATGGGGATGAAAGAAATGATGTGATTGAACTAACTTACACCAGTAGCACGGAGAAGAGTATTGGTATCAGTTACAGTAGAATGCTCTTATAAGTTGGGTGCATTTTAGTGAGGAACGTTCTTCTCTGTTCTCAGCTTGTTTCTGTCTCTCTCTCTCTCATTCTGTAGGGGTCTTGGACAGGTTATAACTGACTACGTCCATGGAGAGAGAGCCATTAAACTGGCCAATACAGGTCTGTATGTGCTCTCAGCCGTTACCTTCGCTGGGCTCTGCTACTTTAACTATCATGATGTCGGTATCTGCAAGGCTGTGGCCATGCTGTGGAGTCTCTAAGATGCATCCGAGTCCCTGACGAACATGATTGTTCACTGCTGCCTCTGCTTCATCGTGTTTTTACCGAGATGTTTAATGCAGGAGAAATGAGTAACAGAGGGTCCGTAGTATGTACATACCACAGCAGCAAGCAAAGAGCTAGTATTTTAGAAATCAATATCGATCATTTCTTGGTTTATTGAAACAGTAAAAATGCTGGAAGAGAAGTAGATTTAAAGTGAATTCTGTTTAGGCAAGAGCAAGTTGGTTTTAAGATGCATTATAAATTGGAATGAGTTATTTAAATCATTAACAGACTTATACAGCTGAAGATAACTTGCCTTTTAGCATCATCTTGAATTTTTCTCATCTTTTCCTTTTTCTAAAATAGCTGCTATTTGGTTTCCTATTTTGTAAACAAATTTGACCTGAGAAAAGTTAAACTATGGTTCCAGCATCACAACAACTGAACTGTATGTAAGGCACTCTCTGTAACTCTTCAGGCCCTGAGAGTTAATGTAGAAAAGGGAATATCTTTTTTCTTAATCCATCCAATAAAGAATTTACAGAAAATGTATGTGTGTGTGTGTGTGATTCTGAGACATTTTTTTTCCTACTTTTGGGTTAGTTCAAATGTTTTCACTGCAGATAAGTGTTTTGGGTTTTTTTTTTTTTTCCTAAAATAAAGCTCAGGGACTAATTCATACTGTTACAGCTCTATATTACTTTCTGGAGATGTTGTGTTAAACAAAAATACTTTTTATGAATGTGGATTGTCCTTAAGAAGACAAATACTGACTTAGAAGAAGAGGAATTTTTCAGATTAAATTTAGCAGCCATAAATAGCCTATGGCTTTCATAGCTTCCCTGAAATCTGTATGTTCATCCACACAAATGTGTTAATTAACAGTTTCATCTAACTTTAACATTTTACTCTTGCCCTGATAAAGTTGTTTGTTTTCTAAATAAACACAGCTACTCTTTTCTTCTGTGTGACTTCAAAGACAGCAAAGGTAGCCTTTCTGTCATAGCTTGACTTGAAAATGAGACAGCATTCTTTCTCACTTCTTTAGGTTTCATAGCATTTTACAGGGGGAAAATTGATTTTTTTTTTTAACTTCACTTATCTTTTCTGACTTGCACGGTAATAAGGATTGGTTAACTGTTTCCAAATTTTAGTGGTACTTCTGTGATACTATTAATAGAAGAGGAAGAGAATTGTGTGTTTCCATCAGTTTGAGTATGCAATAGACAGAAAGAATAAACTGCTGTCTGAATTCTAGCAGATTAATTTCCCAATATGATTTAAAAAATCTTTGTTTTTATTAAAAAAAAAGTTTGCATTTGATTAAAAAAAAATATGTAACCATGAGAAATACTGTATAACTGGCCACTTTTGCTTTGCTAGACTTGATAGAAGAATTGAGGTGATTGCTTCTGTCTGATGTGGTCTGATTTAGATATGATGTAACAGTCATTATTTCAGTACGGCAAGGAGGATGCATGTGTATGACTCATTTGTAGATACCTCTACAGAGTTTGAGTAAGTATCATAGAAAGTGTTTGGCATTTCGTGTTTTGAGACTGAATGTGAGATGCAATTTTCTTAATACTGTATGTGGTATGTGTCTAAGATACGTTGTGTAAAGAGCAAGTTACATGAGAGCTCTGAGAATGTAGTAGTCCAGATGTGCTACGTTAGGGACTAGCAAGTCTGAGACCCGTTCTTTGTGTTTTTGGTGCAAAAATGAAAAGGTAATAACCAGAGCTTTCTCTGTGAATGAAACGTGTTCCTCAGTCCTCTTGAAACCGGATCATTTGCTCTTGATTATAATTACTGTTTCTATGAATTATTGTGGTGGGTGTTAACCATTTGGTCTGTTTATCATTCATCACGCCTCTACAACTGGGACTGAGCCCTACCGGGTGTCTGGGTATCTTAAATCCATTCTGGAGTTTAAGCCCCTCTAGTGAACTATTCTTAGTGCACTATGGCTTGAGTGGTAGCTGTACCTGATCCTAGGTAACCGGTTTCTAATAGTCTCTAGTAGCTAGGGTAAGTGAAAACCTACGGACAGCAAATTGGAAGTTGAGATCCTCAGGGTTATCACAGCAGTTTCTTGTCGCTAACTTACATGCTTTTATAAAGCTGCTGAAATTACTTTTTTTTTTTCCTGCCTGTATTGGGTATGACAACTGTGCCCTCTTTTTAAATGTTCTGCACAGCAAGTTGAGGACTAAGACTAGCTGCAACCCATGTTCAGATTATCACTAGCTGGAGTTGGATCAGTAGATAACCTGTATTACTTGTAGAAAAGAGTATGTCATACCAATTTTCTCAAGGATTAAATACTCAAAATATGTTACAATTATCTTGTACTTGGTGAAGTCCAGTGTTTTTTTAGTTGCGTACATAAAACAGGGTTCACTGCTTGACCCCAACATATGCCATACCATTACATCCATAAAATGAGATAGGCTCCTTAGAGAAGCCAGCCAGAGCTACCTTGGTTCTGAATAGCATGCTAAGGAGAAATGCGTACTTCATTTAGTCACTAATTTGCAATTAAATGTTAAATTTTAAAAACTTACATTAAAGCATGTAAGTTGCTAGTGGGCTACAGACAAATAGCTTTATTAGGACTTTACCTATTTAGAGATGTTATCAGTTTCCTAATTAAAGATTTGTGTAAGTTCACAGTACAACAAATTCTGTTATTTCCACTTCAGCTGAAGGTGAGAATGTCAGTTGTGTAACTGATTGGTAAGGACTCGGGAAATCATCTTTATGCAAAGAAGCCATCCTAGAGTGTTTATGGCTTGCTTATGAAATCTGGTTTTCTAAGGATTTTTGTCATGTGAGTCCTTCAGTTCTCTGGGGTTTTGTAAGCTACAATTCCTTTCTGGGAGGAAGGAAGGAGTTAAATAAGAGCATGCTTTTTCTCCGTCCCCTTAAGAGGTTTAATTCATATGTGAGAAACCTACTATGAACAGCTGTTTGATTAGCAGACCCTGAAGATTTTAGGGATGAAACTATTTAGGACTATATAGGCATGCACACTCTTGTTTCTTCACTGCATAATTTTCCCCTCCTTTCTGACCAGAAATCGTTCTTCTTCTGGTTATTTTCCCCCAAGAAATTTAATTTGTTTGCCTTTGTAAGATGTTATTTTTTTGTACTGACTTGTAGTAGCAAGCTAAAAAAAATCAAAACTAGCTTGGCTTGGCTAAAGAAAGAATAAGATTTATTATTTTTTTAAAAGCCAGAAAATACATTGCAAGACTGACAAAGTATGTCACCGGTTATGATTTTCATTTTGACTTAAGCTACAAACTTCGTGGTTTCATCCACTTCATCTTCTTTTGACATTTTCTTTAAAATTAATTTTCTTAAGCCTCCTTCTTTCTCAAAGGCCAAGAACATTCCTTGTTCTAGTGAATATTCAAACTTGAATGCTCTGGAGCTACAAGGTGTAAATGTCTTTTTGAAGAAGATAAAGTTACTTTCACAAGGAATTTCTGTGGGAACTTCTCCTTCCTGAAGAAGAAAAAAGGAATGAGTTATTGCCAGGATAAGACTTCAGAAGTTTGATTTCAGCTCTCACATGTTTGGACTCTTAATTTTGCATGCTGCTTATACATACGGAAGGTATGGAAACCAGAGGCACGATACTTACCCTAAATCGAACCGTTATTTTCTCATGTTCTTTCTCACAACACATGTAATAATTCTTATCATTTATCTGGATGCTGAATGCAACAGGCATCCCTGCTGAAGGCGTAGTAGTTTTGTAACAGTGAATGTTGAAGTGCATTCCACTGCCTAAATAGAAATTATTTATCCTTAATAGTCTGCTGAGAAAGAGAGCACTGCAACAACTTAACCCTGTTTATTTATTTTACCATCCCACTGGCAACTGCTGTATTCCCAGGACTCTCTTTTTGACAGGACAGCCAGGATCTGTAATTTTTATGACTGCTTATAGTAGGTGTTTGACCTTCTGTCAACATGCAATAACTATGAGTTTAAATTTGTAGGAAGACACATGAACTTACCAATTGGTAAGTGGATGTTCACTGGATGAAGGATGGATGTTCAGATCCTTCTGTGTGCATGCACAAAGTGAGAATTGGATTTGTAAACAGTGATCTGTAAATCAGATCACACCTGTGTTCTGTAAATAAATGTGTTCTATATATATGGTCCTGAATGAATTGTTTGGGCCAAAAAAAAGCAAAAACAAAACTGTAAGTACAATGTTAACTACTACTGTTAGAAGAAAGAGCGAGTTTTAAATGCATTGTCTATGTTTGTTTAAAACTGCAACACAGAAAAGACTAAGAACCTAGTTTGTGATCACAGCTAACCAGAAATCTTAGCGGCCCTTTCCTGCGTGGGACATCCTCAAGGCCTCGGGCTTGTCTGAAGTGCAAGGAACTCTAAGAAGAACTTCTGATTTTGGCTTCTGCTGCAAAAGGCACTTGTACTGTCACATCAATGCACCAAATGGGTTAACTTTCAGCTGTTATAGCTTAGCTTTATTCTTGACCAGTGAGGTACCAGCCAGGTAAGAGCAAGCTCCAGCTGAAGCTTTGTGTCCTTCCTTATTGTCAGTCATGCCCTTTGGACTCTGTCATTACAAAGAACAAAAGAACATCTGTAAGAAATAGACATCGTAATGGTTATAGCAGGGGATTGAAAAATGGTGTACCAGACTTCATCTCCTGATCTGTCACGTCTTCAAAAGCTGCCACGTTTAAAGTTGGTTGAAACACAAGCAGCTGGCTATTTACGTTTCGGAAGACTCGTTGTTGGAGAGTTTTTTCCTTACACAAGGCATCACATTCCAGCTCTGTAGAAATATTAAGTGAAGAGGATCAAATGTTTTGGTTATTATCTCCCCTGCTCTTAGCAGATCACTACAGGCTTCATTTTGCCATTGAAGATATCAGGCAAAATAATTTCTTGGAAGGACAGTCCCAAACAAAACACAGACCACATCATTCTTCCCCTGCTTTTAGCAACCCAGTCAACATGCAAGGATTTCCCAGGACAGTAATTTGTGAAACAAGCAAGAGGGGCTACTAAATGTGTTAATGACAGCACAGCACTTCTCTCTCTAGCCCAATTATACATGCATGATGAGGCCCTTGTATGGGGGAATCTGCTAGCCTGTACCTTAGAGGGAAACAAGGTGTCATCAGCATTAAACAGTGATCTGTAACACTTTCATGCTAACCGCCAACCAGTCTGAAACCTTACTGCCCAAGGTACACAAAGGATTTGTGGGTTAGTAAGCCTGAGCAGCTTAGTTCAAATTAAATCATGACAAACTTTCAGCTTACCATCATCATCTTCATTCCAAATAAGCAGTGAGGGGGAAGAAAAAGAGAGGAGAAAAAAAAATTAAGTTCTGCTCCCACAGAAGAGACCACTTTCTAACCAGTTTTGTTCTGCAACACTGGAAGCCAGCCATCCACCTCATCCACCTACCCACTTCCAGTTTTACTCCCCAGTTAGCATTAACTCACCAGCTGGGCTGCTCTAACTGCAGAGTGTGTTTTAGTTGTGAGCATAGCAAACTCGACAATGTGATGAAGCCACCAGTCATTTGAAAACTCGAGTTACCACTAAACCAAGAGGCATGCAAAATGTTTTAGGTTTAGTTAAGGGTGAGCAGCTCAGTTCAGGTTAAGCCTAAAATCAAGAAATGAACATCATAGGAAATGCTGCTTGCATCAGCACCTTTGTTCAAATTGAGCAAAAGGACAAGAAAAAATTGTTACAAACTGCCTCCAAAGAAGAGACCATTTTCTAAATAATTTTATCCAGTAAAATCACAAGTTAAACACCTATTCCATCTCTACCCTCTCTAGGTGTCCTTCACCTGAATATACTGCATAAAGTAATAAAGAGTCCCCTGGGTGAGGTACTGTGCCCACAGTACCCCAAACTGAGACTCACAGGAAAAATCAATCTGAAATCAGTATGATAAAGAAATTATTTTCAATAATTATTCAAACAGATAAAGTTAGCAAAAGCTTAAAGTGTTCAGCAGTAGTATGACACTACTGACCTATAATGCACTGGGACTGCTGTCTCAAACTCAGATCTCTGTTGCATTGAACAGCCTAGCTCCATAAGTTAGGAACTATCATTCTTCCAAGCGGGTGGGGAGCGTCATTGCTTTGAGGATTGCTCAGATAATATGGGGAAAAAAAACAGGTTGCCACAAAAATATGGATGCCAACCCAAAGACAGGACTCAACTGAGCTCTTCTAAGAGGAGTTCAGACAGTGTATGTCTCTTTGAGCAAGAGGTAATAATTACCTGTAAAATAGAGGCAGAAGTTTTTTCCAAGTTGTACTGCACACACAAGAATATCTTCATCACTCATCTTCACTCTGCTGAAAACACATGGAGAGGATTCAGAGATAAGAACGACGCTTCTTACTCGGCAAGGCTAGAGACTTCTCGAACTTGTTCTCTGCTAGCTGTACCATAATTGGCTGGTGCGTTTCACTACGTATTGAGAGGCTGCTTTTGTAAATGATTCTTAGTCTGCTTTTGTTACCATTTGTTATTCTTTATACAGCATCCTTCAAATTCTTATATTTTGCTTATTAATTATTATTATTTAATTATTGACTTATGTGATGTTATAGGAGAATAAAGAATGTGGTCTGCCGTACTACTTTTGCTGAATAAATAATAGTTCCGTACAGACCATTATAATAACTCATTATCATTTCCTGTTTCTGTAAGAATGCTAATAAGTAGATCCACAAACGCATTTTATCAAATTAGCTCCCTTCCCTTCGACCTGCAAAAATTATCCTACTGTCAGGTGATCGTTTGTTTTTCCTGATTTTCCAGTAGGGAAGTGACTTGAAATGGCTTAAGCACCCTCTTACTGGCCATTAAGCCATAAAAGGTATTGGTCTTTTCAGACTCCTTTCACTATTCTTTTCAGGTTTCTTCTTAAAAAGACAGTGAACTTCCAAAATACCCCAAACTTAGTCCTGCTTCAGCTGCCTCCCTACAAAGGCCTGTATCCTTCCACTGATTATGAAGAGGGCCTAAAGTGACTAAACATCTTGCTCAGCCTTTTGCGTGCACCTTGAGTCGGACTTGTACAGGCTCGTAGAAAAGTGAGGTTGTAGTTTATTTGTAGCAGTGATTTGCTTTTTTTAATCTTGTTCCAATCCAGGTTGAATGCTGAGCTCGATTTCAAAGCTATTCTTCCAGGAGTGATGCAGAGCAAAGTAAAGAAGAAAAGGATGCCTCCCCTCAGGATAGCAAATTTACCAAAATGCTGCCATCCTCCTGGGCTGAACTGTAACTCAGCAGAACTGTGTAGAACATATTATTTTGCCTTTCTGAATTAATAGCTGACATACCATTTTTTGCTCTCTGATGACAAGTATTTGTAATTGTAAAGCTAATTAACATGTAGGAGTCTTACAGGTCCTTCTCTAGGTGACTTTGATTACTTAAATATAATTAATAGTAATTTATTTTTAAAGTCATTTGGGGTATTTGTGCTAAGGAAAAGAATTCCCACGCAAATTAAATAGGAAAGTTTCTGCACTTTTATACCAGTTTCTTCTCTTGATTTACAATTCAGATGCAACAACATAAAGTAACTATGCATTTCCTGACAAAGGCCTCTAAAAGAGATAACATTATTAGGTGTAGATCAAATCTCTCACGACTGTACAGTGATTGTAAAAATATTAAAATCATGATCTGTAAGTACTCTAGAATATAAAGTGCTGCATTCAAACCTAATAACCACTGCCAAAGAGTTCTTTCCCTTGCACTGTCTGCAGGAATAATGTAAATAAATGTGTTAAACCAAGGTAAGCAAAGGGAAGAACTGGCTCTTGCACTGGCATTTTGAGGCTCTTTTTTGCCACTTGGAAAAAAAAATATTATACAAAATATAACTGAGCAATGTAAATAAGCAACTGAAGTTTGCTTTACTTGCTTTTGGTAAGTTAAAAAAAAATAAGCAAGTAAATAAGCGCACATCAACCTTAGGGGTTAGGGTGGGTGAGTCACAGCAACTCCATTCTTTGTCTCCCCAGCCAAGCACTTTGAGAAATTTATTTACGAGCAAATTTTTGTCACCTCATTTTTATATGGTCTCAATATGTGGTTGTTACGTGGTTCATATGGTGCCCCTGGCTGCTCAGCATGGAGGAGACAGCCGGGTCCGTAGCAGAGGCCGCACCGTTGTTTCCCGGCGCGCTTACCAAGCCCCCGAAACGGGCTGCTGCAGCGAACAGCGTCCGCTTCCTCTGCAGCAGAGGAGCTCTCGGCGCGGAGAACGCTAGCAAGGCCGAGACACAGGGGAAGGCGCAAGGACTCGACGTGCCCTCCCCCGGGCTGGGACCGCAGTTCCCTCGCTGTTAATCATTATCTGGAAATTTTCCGTGGCGTGTACGCTGCCCTAACTTTTTAAGTGTAAAACCCGCCGGCTCCGCGTCTCCTAGCCCGATGCCTAGTCGCGGATGGCCAGGCGGTGCGCAGCGCGGAGGGTACTAGCGGCCGCGGGCAAGGGGCTGCGGCGCTGCGGGGCCGCGGCGCCCGGCGGCAGCGCGGCGCGGCGCGGCCGGGCCCGCGCGGGACGAGCATCCCCGCCGCGGGCGCCGCTCCCGGCCCGCCGCGGTCCTACCTCGCTCCTCGGCCGCGCTGCGCCGCCGCTGCCGCCGCCGCCCGCGTCTCGCCGCCGCGCCGCAGCTCCGCCAAGTGGGAGATGTCCGCGGCGCGGAGGTGGGTCTGGCACCGCCTTGCATCACCCGTCGACAGAAGCGGCCGCCCGGACGGGCTGCATCGGAAATCAGGGCTCTTTCCCAAGACGCGTGTGAACGACTCCGCGGCACTTCCCCTCCGCGGCGGCGACGAGAGCGAGGCGGGGCGCGCAAGCCCGCGGCTGCCGGGGAAGCCCGCCGCCGGCGCCTGCCGGCCTCTCGGCGCCCCGCCGCGGCACGCGTCCCGGCCCGCCCCCCGGATCCGTGCGCTCCCGGCTTGCCGTTCTGAAGCAGCTACTAGCGGTCAGCGGAAAAAAGCAGACTTCCCCTTCTCCGCACGTTTGCAAGCTGCCCGTAAACACCGCAAATGTTCCGGGGAAAGCCCGCGTGGGATTGAAAGCGTACTGCGCGTATCTAGTTTTTTTTTTTTTTTTAACCACAAGGGCGCCAAAAAAAAAAAAAAAAAAAAAAAATGTTCCAGCGGTGTGTGGCGGGAAACGTCCGACTCATTTTACATTCCTTCCTTTGGAAGCCGCTTCATGGGAGGAACGTAGGCGCCCCGCGGAGACGCATGCTGCCGGCAGCCGTGCCGGCTCCCGATCTGTTGAGAGCCTGTTTCCCTGTTATTAATCACAAGTAAATACAACTGCGATCTCCCCTACTAATATCTAAGCGCTGCGGTTCTCAAGCGTGACGCTTCGCAGAGTGCAAGCTCTGCTTTGCGTGGCCGTGGTGTGCTCTGTGCAGTGCAAGCTGCTGTAACAGCAGTGCGGAGCGCTGGCTCGTGATAGGACGCGTAATGCCCTAAAAACCAGGAAAGCTAGCTGCGGGGGCAGTAATCAATATTCCGTGAAATTTGTAGAAGTCAGTGCTGTTCGCTGAGGTCTCCGTGCCTTGATTTTCTGTTTACAATCGCCGGTAACAAGGCATTAGGACATTAGACCGCGTAGTGCCCAGATAAATTGAAGAGGCTCAAATTTTAGCGCTGAACTATGCAAAGCAAACACCAAATGAACAAGCAATTCTCCCAAAAACAAACACCCCCCCCACATCAGCTCCTGTAAGAAGAAAAAAGAGAGAGAGAGAAAGCAGTAGATAATTGTAAGGGATATGCTATTGCCCATATAATAAAACCAGGGAGATTTTGAGGTCAAAGGAGCAACTTTCAATTCCACCTGAAGTAATAAAACTGAAAATAAAAATACATTTTTTTTACTAATAATCACAGATCCCAGCTGTGCTATCCAGAAGAAGTAGTATACTTCACTAATATGTTAAGACAAAGAAAAAGTGTTATAGAAAATTATCTTGTTTCTTTAAACTTGTTGACAGTAACTAACTTTTTTCATAGTAATTTAAGAAACTAGAATACATCTTCAACAGAATAAAACTACCTCCTTTTTCAAACAAAGACAAAATGTCGGTTTTTTTGGCAGTTACTGCTTTCTGGTAAGTGTGTGTCTGTGTGTGTATAAATACATGTATACATACACACACACATACATATACATACATATATATAAAAACATTTTTATATATATATATATGTTTACAAGCACTCACAGTGACTGGATTCAAACTAGAGAGCAATATTATATCATCCTCTTTCAACTTCCTGGTTTTTACATGGTATTCGGTGTATCTCTGTGGAAAGAGATCCATATTTGATTTAAACATGTCTGTCTGTAAGACTTAATATATATACAAAGCACAGAATTTTACCAATACTTCCTTCCTGTGAAGCTGTAAAGTATGATCAAATTACCTCATGGTCGTCTTTCATCTGAACTGAACAACTTCAGCATTTTAAGGTTCTACCTCTAAACGATTTTAATCGGCTCCAAAATAATATTCAGGTCTTTTTTCTTCACTCTGTCCATTTTTTGTATTTTTTTTCTGAAATTTGGGGCAAAAGACCTTTATTCACAAGAGTCCCCTATTCTGCCAATACTGGTGGCATTCCCTAATCATTTTTCATTGCATTGCATTGCATTAAAATATTTTTTTTTAAAAAATTACCATCATAATCATCATTTCTCCTTCCCCCATTTTTTCATCATTAAGTCTAGATTTACTTTCAGATCACTGATGAAGCATTAAATAGATTGGACTTGGTACCAAACTTTGTGCAAAATCACCAAAACAATACCAATTAGCCAACACTATTTATAACATATTAACCACTGATGCTAATGTTTTTTGGCCACTGAGATTCTGTGGAAATCTAACAATATGGAGGAACTGGTCTTCCTCGTCAGCCTTCAGATTGCAATTCTTAAAAATTCACTTAGGTCATTTAGCACACTGCTTAGATTTTTTTTTTCTCTTGCTATTTATATATTTGCATTTTTAAGGAACTAGTTCTAGTTCTTATACTAAGGGCTCTGATTGCAACTTTTCAGCTTTCATTTCTCCTGGCATTTTAATATTTTATTTTTTTTAAAGGAATTTTAATTACTTTTTGGAGTAATGGCTTAGCTTTTTTTTTTAATCTTAACTTTTGTCAACTGAAAGTGGTAAAATAATTTAGATGTTTATTTTAATTCAGATAGTTTATTAATAAAAGTATCTTAACATACCAATGGTGCTCCTTAACATTATTTTTAGTAAAATATTTCTTTCATATTTGGTTCTTAATGTTAGATAGTATTGCTAATAACATAAAAATTTCTAGCATTTTTGGAGAATTTCATGAAGTGGGCCATTACGGTATATCGAATATTGGTTCTATTTTGGGGAAGTGTTTAGTTCTTGTTCTTTCAGCAGTTTCATTTCTTGTCTCGAGTTTTGACTTTCAGTCTACTGTCAATTATACAAGGTTAAGACCCTTTCTCTTGAGAAAAAAAAAGGAAAAAAAGGAAAAAACACAGAAAAAAATCCTACAAAGTCGACCATAACTTTAGATCTTGTGATGGTTTTCTTCACTGTAGTTAATCAAGTAGATTTAGAAAAGTAGTAACTTTATATAGTGTTTAATATGTTTGGCTAACAACATTAAGTGCAGTTCTGACAGAGATCTGAATCACTGTGTCTTAATCTCTTGCTATTGTAAGCAAGCCACCTCATCATGCAATATGACTCAGGTATTTCTTCGTGAAATCATATATAATTTACCTACGGAAGTGAAGCAAAACATAAAAAAGAAGTACAATCTTATTTTCTTTTTTTTTCCCAAAGAAAAAAAATGTGGTCTTGAAAGCTGTCTGATATTAGTGACATGATGCAGTCTCCCAGATTCTATTGATTTATGGTTCCTCTTTCCGTCTGATGAGATGGATCCGTGGAGCCTAGCCTGCCTTTCAGTGTCCGCCGAAAATGTTGTAATGATTGTGATTAGGTGTATCACGGATGGTTAAAAGAGGAAAAATAACCACGGCTGTCTGAGCGCACAGCAGAGCGCTTCACACGGCCCCTGGTAGTCTCGTTACACTTAGCACGCTTCGCGCTGTTCAGTTCAACCAGCGCAACGGGGATGAAGAACTTCTCCCGTGTTCGGCTCAAACGGGAGGTGTCTGAGCGGGATGTCTTGTGCAATTTTCCCGCAATAGGGCTTCTCCTTCGCCTCGCAGCCCGGGCGTGGGCCAGAGAGCCTCCCTCCAGGCGTTCCCACCCAGCAGCGGCCCCCGCAGCTCTGCTGCCGGCCGAGCCGGGCTGCCCTGCGCAGCTGCGCTCTGCGGAGCGCTCCCGCGTCCTCGGCCCCCGAGCGTGACCCGCCGCCAGGACCGTTAACGGCCCCCGAGCGTGACCCGCCGCGAGGGGCGTTAACGGCCCCCGAGCGCGAACCGCCGCCAGGACCGTTAACGGCTCCCGAAGGCGCCGCTGGGACCGTTAACGGCTCCCGAGCGGCCGCCGGGACCGTTAACGGCTCCCGAGCGCGAACCGCCGCCAGGACCCTTAACGGCTCCCGGAGGCGCCGCGCCGCGAGGACCGTTAACGGCTCCCGAGCGGCCGTGAGGACCCTTAACGGCCCCCGAGCGCGAACGGCCACCAGGACCCTTAACGGCTCCCGGAGGCGCCGCGCCGCGAGGACCGTTAACGGCTCCCGAGCGGCCGTGAGGACCCTTAACGGCTCCCGAGCGCGAACCGCCGCCAGGACCCTTAACGGCTCCCGGAGGCGCCGCGCCGCGAGGACCGTTAACGGCTCCCGAGCGGCCGTGAGGACCCTTAACGGCCCCCGAGCGCGAACGGCCACCAGGACCCTTAACGGCTCCCGGAGGCGCCGCGCCGCGAGGACCGTTAACGGCTCCCGAGCGGCCGTGAGGACCCTTAACGGCCCCCGAGCGCGAACGGCCACCAGGACCCTTAACGGCTCCCGGAGGCGCCGCGCCGCGAGGACCGTTAACGGCTCCCGAGCGCGAACCGCCGCCAAGAACCGTTAGCCGCTGGCTCCCGAGCGGCAAGCCGCGGGTGCGGAGGAGGCTGGGGGAGCAAAGGTAAAGCTGGGGAGGAACAGCCGCTTTCCGGGCAAGGCAGAAGGGGCCTCAGGAGCCCGAGGCGGCTCTCAGGCGCTCTTCGGCAAGCGCCGAGTGCCCAGGCGCGCACCTGCTCCCTCCAAGCCGCGGCCGTCCTTCGCTGTGCTTTCAGGCGCGGCCTCGCCGCTGCGCGTCTGCGGAGAAGCTTAACCGTTTTACGCGTTTTTATGTAGGTTTATTTTCTAGTCACGCAAGAAAACCACTCATCAAATACGACGTTGTACCTTTTATCAGGTAACAATGACAAGCAACACACAGAAATTCGATGAGAACAGAAGTAAACGTAAAAAAGAGATGGAGGTGAGCAGTTTTGGATGAGGAGGGGAGGGAAGACCTAGCTCCTACTTCCGGCCCTGGGCAGCCACGCTCCCCCTCCAGTCCTCAGCTCTTCACTGTCGTGGCTGTGGGCTCCGGCAGAGGGTAGGGCTAAGAGCGCTAGCTCAGTTCATAGAGGCTAACAGAGACATGTATGGCTTCGTCCTATGAGAAGATTGTAATATTTCTCTGTTTGAAGATCAGTAAAATTGGGTATGCTCTACAACACAGTTATGTAGGGCTTCTTGAGAGTGTGTGGCTTAATTACACCAACTTTCATGAGCAAAAGTCTGAAGTTGGTATTTCCCTTGCACTTGCCTACCACTAAGGTGTTGTGCTTGCTTACAATGGAGAACATTGACTCTGTGGAGCCAACAATACTTGCACTTTCTCTGCAAACAAGTCTCTCAAGATCTTTTTAAAAATCTGTAATTGAAGTCTGTGCTGAGCTTGTTTTAAGTCCTTGAACCTGTGTTTTTTATGTGCTCTGTTACTAGAGTGAAGCTTCAGAAAATCCACAATTGTCCTCCCTTGAAAAATCAGATCTGATTTTTTCTGAGGGCTCACAGTTGCTTTACAAACCTGAACATCTGGAGAAGGTTTTAAATGGTGATGTATTAAATATACTCCCAAATAATTATTACTTTAAATAACTGGATGTTAAGATAAATTGTTTCATTCACTGTTTTTTAAAAAGGACTTTTTTCTGTTAACAGAGATGAGCAAAGAAATTAAGAACTTGCTATCAAAATATGCCCACATTTTAAGGCAAGTTAACTTTGTACTATTTGTGCAGCACTTTTCTGACTAGATTGGTTACTGTAGCTGCAGTTTAAAGAAACTAGCACTGAAAACTGTCATAGACCTTGGAAAAAACTCCTGTTTTCTGTTACAAAAGAGAAATACTTTGGCCATAAACTGTGTTTTGATAGAGAACACATTTTTAAGTAAAGCATCAAAGCAGTTCTAAGTAGTAGTGAGAAAGTTAATGGCTTTGGTATTGATTTTAACTTCAGACTTTTTTCAATTAAGTGACAGAGCAGCGATGGATGCTTCTTATGTCCAGGAGCTTGATGGAATCTTGAAAGAAGCGAAAACCATAGAAAACCACTTAAAACAGAAAAGGGAGAATTTGAAGCAGAAATTCACAGTGATCGCAAATACTCTGCAAAGCTAAATGGAGTTGGTTAGATTGAAATGCAGAGCAAAACTGTTGTACATATATTTTATGTACTGTAAACTACAGTAAATGCTACAATGTTTCATGAATAACTTCTGTACATATTTTTAACAGTTCAGGAAACTTTCAACAACTGAAGTAGTAATTTGTTTCTGAAATAAGTAAATATATACAATAAATAGGGTAGTGCTAGTAACGAGATATTAAATCTCCATCTTAAATCCTACAATTTCATGGGATTTTATACTTTTAAATCATCTTTTCTTACTTTTTGGCCCATTGTTTAGGCTATACCTGTGCTTCCATTCCTAGAAAATCTGGAAGTATTTAAAAAAGAAAGTAGAAGCAATTTTGCGTTGCTTGACTTCAAGGTTATGGAAGTACAAAGCCACTGAATTCAGAAGCAGTCATGATCTTTCTAATGTGAGTACTAAGGATTTTTTTCTTTTACAACCAATCCTTCTCTGTATAACAGTGTAGGAAGATTTCTATGAAATATAAAATTTTGCTAGTTATTTAAGTGCAGATTTCTGATTATTTTGTATTAACCATTTTCTATTTTTTCCTACTCTAGAAGATATTTTGGTGCTAAAATCCTAGTAGAATACTCTTGGAATCTTATTTCCATTTTTGTCTCAGAAAATAAATAGACTGAAGAGATCAGACTGAAGAGTTTAGAAACAGGAGAGTTCTATCAAGACTATTACTTTGGGAAATGTATAAAGAGTATTAAATCTGAAAATGTAATTTAACACTTGTATAGTTTTTCTAATAAAATGAAGGCAATTCTAATATAATCCCCAAAGCACATATTCAAAACTTTGCTGGTGATGTTGATAAATGACTAGGTTAACACTAGCTAGAATATTACACTGCTGTTTTATTTTGTCATTTTGATATATCAGTATTGTTTACCGAATATACAGTTTGTTTAATGATGCTTATGGAGTTTTCTGAGCCAATTTTCTTTCTTGTCATTTGACTGTGCTAAAAAGATGAAACATAAAATGTGTAAAACTTTATTTGTACAAATTGTGAGGTTAGTGTAATAAATTGCTAGATAGTCCTGCTGCTATCATAAGTGACATTTATGTCTTTAACCTAGTACTGTGAATTAATTTTCTCTTTATATCTTCTCAGACTTAATCCTACTTTCCTCCTTTTAACAGATAAAATACACAATTGAATGTAACACCCATCAAACTGATACTATTTAAAACAAATAATTAGAGAAACTGGACATCTAGGGCGAGATTTTCCAAGGTATTTAGGTACCTAAAGATGTAGACATGTACTTAGTAGGATTTTCGAAGTTCCTTAAGCATGTAAGCGCCTTACATGCTTAGGAAGTTTTGAAAATCCCATAAGGTGCCTATCTGCATCTTTAGCATCTGAGGACTTTTAAAAATCTGGCCACCAGGCTACATCATATTTTACAGATCTATTACTTGTTCCTAACAATTGCATCTGGTTTCATAACTGAACTTGGAAATACTGTTTAAATAGGACAAAGTGGAAAAAGAAGAGAAGATTTTGGAAGATACATTTCCATATTGCAGTAAGTGTTTCTAGAATAATGAACTATGGTCATTTGTAATGATCATAAAAAGCAGAGGTTAAAACTCTTATATACAGATTTTTAAATTCAAGCAGTTTATCTATTTATGTAAGCATTTAAATAAAAACAACATGGCTTTCATTAGTGTTAGATATTTACCTGTTTTCCTGAAGTCAAAGTGGATTTGCTTCATTACATTTGCTCGTGTGTAGGAAAATTATGCAACTTTTTAGAACATCTAGATTTAGGTCATTTAGCTTTAAATGACTACTATATCCCAGCTGCAAAACTATGGCTCTGGGATTAAATGTCACTAAAAAGCAGAATTTAGAATGCTAACTACCACTGGATCATGTAAGCTGAATTTCTTCCATTAGAGGATTGAGAGAGCACAGACCCATGTTACTGGTGTAGTAGTTTGCTCAATTTAAAAACTTCATAAAATCCAATAAAATTTAATAGAACAATAATTCTTAGAAGAATGAAGACCTGCTTCATCTGTCATTTAAGTGCAGTTAAATCCAAGACATAGGTCTTTAAAAGAATACTCCTGTTATTCTACAATGATTTCCTATGAAATTACTATCTTTCTTTACATCTGAACCTCATCATGCAAAACATGACTATCACAAAGGCCATAAGTAGCTGCAAAGGATATTATAGTTTATACTGGGACCTCTATGGTAGCAAGAAGATTTAGAGTATGAAGAGACAGTCAACATAAATTCAGTAGATATGGCCACGGTAACCTATCTGAGACAATAAACAGTGTGATGTCTATTTATATAGATTGGGGAAGAAGTATCACTTTATTAATGTTTATGCTTTCTAAATGATAGTCATTCAAAGTAGGGATATATGATTTTGAAACAGGTGTTTTTAAATCCATTTAAAAATTGCTAAGAACAGCAAAGCTTCTACTCTTGCTACACATATCTATCTAAGCTTATATAAAAAGAAACACCAACTAAAATAAAATATGTAATTTGTAAAGTTCCAGCTTGAAGTAGTATGCTCAGAATGCTTACAACATCTATTAAAAAGAAAACAGTCTTTTCTCTTTTGAATTTAAAAGATTTTTCAGCAATGGAAATACCCACTTACTGGTTGCTTTCATACATAAATCTCTCCCTGTTTAAAAGGGAACCTTCCATAATTCCTGGCTAAAAGTATCATGAGGGTTTTTCTGTTGGCTGCCCTTTAGTGTTCTGCTCAATATCTATATAGATGGAAATACTTATTACGCATTGTTTTTTCTTCTAGACCATTAACAAATACAGTTTTATTCTTTTCCTAGTTAACTAGTTTAATAATGATGTTTGTGTACTGCTTGCCTCTCTCATATATTTCAGTATTCATTAGGAGAAACAAAGTTATTTATTCTCATCCTCTGAAATGAATCTAAAAGCTCTTTTATTCTCTCACTGAGGAATGAGCTAGCCATGGAATCCAACTGGCACCTATCCCATCACTATCCGCTTTCCAGTTTTAATGAGGGAGGTTTGAACTGAAAATTAATTGGCTTTAAAGATGCCAAATCTGATCAGTAAAGCTCAACTGGTAACTATGTTTCTTTTAAGCTTCCCCCCATGTTGTTTAAGCTGCAGTGCCTTAGTAAATCAACAAGAAGGTCTAAGATTACAGATAAGTAACAGAATATAAATGTCCTTTAAAAAATTGCAGAAACATCTGAGACAAAGTTCTGACATTCTTGAGATCAAGGGGATTTTTGACAGTGAGTCTCTTGCATTACTGACGTTGCTGTGAGTGCCTTCACAGTCCTGAAAGTGCAAGTGATGAAAAACTAACATTCAGTTCCTCTCATTGCCCATGCATTGTCTAAAATCTAAATGTGCAGAATAACAGATAATGTAGAGAAAGGCTAAGGAATTCAGTGCAATATATTCTCTCCAAAAAGGTTAGTTGTGACTGTTTACTTAAAATGAAACTGCTTTTGGCAGAGATACAGGAATGTGGGTCATACTAGGAAAAGAGCAGGTTGAATATTTAGGTAATGTATGTATTTGAATCCGATGAAACTCGTTACGGACCATGTCAGAATTCAGTCCTGCTAATATTCAAACCTGTGCTTTTGTCTTTGAATTGTCTTTGAACACTTGATGGTGAAGAAAGCACTGCAAATGAGCAGCGAGACAGTGTCTTAAGTTGCCAGGGTGAATAGTCAGAAAAAGGAGGGAAGAGAATCATAGATCAATCAGCCTGTCTCCCAACCTGTAAAGATCCTGGAGTAAATTATTTAACAGTCAGCCTAAAAGCACCTGGAGAATAATAAAGTACATACACTGTCCTGTATGATTTTACATATAAATAAGAACAATCCAGAAGAAGAGGCTACCTGAATGAACTAACAAGAAAATCAAAGGAATAATTCTCTTTTGTTCTGAAACATCCATTTAAGTGGCATCCTATAGGGAGCTGCTTCAAGCCTGGTTTATTCTGTATTGTTCTACGTGGTTTAGAAGAATGAATTTAGAGAACAGTTATTTTTTTCAGATGACACCAGAATATGAGGGTTTAAAATGTTATCAGTAATATACATTGAAAATTCAAGATAATTTCAATAAACTGAAGGGCTGATCTGAAATCAACCTAAAATTAAAAAAACATGGGGCAAAGCACAGTGTTTAGGCACAGTGTTTAGGAAGGGGAATCATCTGTGTTCCTTACAAACTAGAAAATAGATAGCTAAAGTTAGTATTACATTGGACGGAAAATAAGACCTGAGATATGTTAACTACAGGATAACAGTAAGACATAAAAGGATAATCATTATTCTTTACAGTTGGGTCTTAGCTGAAGAATACCTGATTAAAAACAAACTGGTCAGAATCCAGAGCTGGAAACACGAATAATAAGTGACTAAGAATATATGATTGATGAGGAACAACTGAAATAGTTGAATTTGTCTAATTTAGAAAATAAAGCAAGTCATTGGAAGACATGATAATGGATGAGATATAAAAAGGACAGTAGTCAGGTGTTCACTGTCTTGTGGAAAGGACAAGAAGAAATGAGCTTAATTTGTAGCAGAAGACTTAGGATGAATAGAAGGTAAAGCTGTCCCATTCTGAGGACGCTGGGATGGGTTACCTAGGGTACTGGGTATGCTAGCTTGCTCTCCGTCAAGGGATAGGGCAGCTTTTAAGAACTACTTAGTGGAATGAAACAAATAGATCCATCACAGTGTGGGTGCAAAATGGTAGCAGCTTCCCCTCTGCATCCTAAGGAATGGAGATAGCTCCATCTTACTTTGAATCAGCAGGGTGTAGCTGGTCATGATCCTCCCCTATCTGATTTGATGCTCTACTTCGGTGTGACAACCAATATTCCTAAATTCCTGAGATTCTTTGGGGTGCAAAATGGTCACTTGGTTTTTGAAACAAAACAAAACAAAGAATTTCTGGCAAGTGAAAACACTGACATAAAGTGAGAAGAATTTTTTTAAAAGAAAATTTCCTTGAAGCCTGTCTACCTCAGTACACAGGTACATCTACTCTTCTGCCCCTTCTTCCAACTCCTCCAGTTATAACTGGCAAGTAGTTACAAGACATTTTTTTCCACCAGTAGAAATGTATGCTTTAACTGACGTGGTACTTTAGCTGCTTAACCTCTAAGCATGAAATTATACAGGAATTTCTTGGTTAACATTTAAAAAACACTTTGAAGATGAAAAGGTTTAAGAAATGCTCATTATTAATAATCTGCTATCAAAATCTGAATATATTTGTGTCAAAATGTTTGCCTTCCTGCAACTGGGGAAAATTATTATGAACATTAGAAATTATTTAATATTGAGTATGATGCAAATGTTATACCCCATATGAGACTCTTCAGTAAAGGCTTGTCTGTTAGACCAGAAACAGCTGGGCTGTTAGTGACCTGTCATATCGTGTTGCTCACCTGGGCCAGCTGCGTGAGGCTCTGAGGGCTGCTGAGCCACCAGTGGAAGGTTTCCACTGCGCCCCCCCCGGCGGGGAGTGCTGGCTGCCAGCCTGGGCTGTGCAGGGCTGTCGCTGTGCTGTGCAGGGCCGTTGCTCTGCTGTGCTCTGCTGTGCTCTGCTGTGCTCTGCTGTGCTCTGCTGTGCTGTGCAGGCTGCTTCACCCTGCCCTGCCTGGGCAGACCTTCCCGGCTTTTATTCTGAAACAGTGGCGTCAGCTCTCTCCAGCGCCTCCATCGGTGCTGGCTGTACACTACCATCCTGGCACCAGTACCTCTCCCAGGCCATCTCGGATCTGATGCCTTCTTCTGAGCGGAGCATGTTTTCCAAAATCCTTTTGTCTGCCATCAGCCTCCTGCTTGCTAATTTGCAGCATTTTCTCTGCACTTTGATGCAATTATTTCCAGGTAAAATGAATAAACAAAGAAATCCTTCTATTCGATCATCCTGGAAAGGGGTTTTCTGCTCCTCTGCTGTTAAGAGCTGCTGCTGGCACAGGTCGGTAGAGCAATTTTATTTCTAATAATCAGAAAATAGGAATGAAACAATTCAAAAATGTTTGTTAGAAGTCAGAAATTGTGTTATTTCTTGAAATAATAAACAGGAGAGACAAGTGCATTGCACAGATTCCCTCAGATAATGAGCAGATACTGACGATTTAGGGCTGGAAAATCAGTAGGCAGCAGACTGTCTGCAGGGAGCCTGTTGTGAGACGTGCAAGTGGGCTGTGAGAGAGCATTGTTTGGAGCAGCAACATCGCTGGAGCTTTGATCTGAATGTACAAGTGGGAAACTACCGCAGGGGATTTCTGCATCCTTGAACGGCTCAGCAATTTATGCCATTATTGCACAATTTGATCTGCTGCTTTTTTTCTAGCAGAGTGAGAGCTCTCATCACAAAATAGGGAAGCAATAAAGACTGGGATTTAATTCACCAGAATCTCTGTTGATCTCTTTCCCCAGCCCCCAGAATCAAAGGATTGCTTCTGCAGCATCCAAAGACCTGAAAGGTTCTCAAACCTGCCTTCTTGTGCTCTCAGTGTATATCCTTGGATACAAATTTAAGAAAAGTCCAGAAGGTTTATTTTTAATCGCATCTGTTCCAAAGTTGGTGTAGGGCATGACAGAGTATGTATCATCAACTAATGCTGTGAGATGCAAGACAGGTAATTTAGAAGTAGAGTTATTTAATACAAATTAAATGTATTAAAATGACAAATATTATGTCCAGCTTTGGGAATGTTATATAAAACAATCTATTAGTATTTCAGAGTGTCATAAAGTACTTCGGTGCTGGGGAAAAAAGCCCTGTGTGCATAAGTGTATGACATTCTGCTTTGCTAGCAGACTGTGAAAAGTACTATCGTTTAAAATGGGGTTCTCTACTAAATTCTCCTGCATCCTATCTTTGTCATTATGCTTTAATTGCCTCTGAAATTGAGCCGCATAGAAATGTGAAGAGCTATGTTTCTTGTCTTAATTATATGATTGATATAAAAAAACCTAACATTTCCCTGCCTCATTCTTTATGTCATGATGAAAATTACAGATCTTCCCTGACTTGTTAGAAAAGCTTGTTACAATTTTCTCAATTTAACTAAAAAGTGGGAGTGATGAATCACGAATAAGAGACCCCCCCCACTCCCACCCCATTATTTGTTGGGGCAATTGAGTGAAACTGTGATAATAAAATCAAAAAGTATGAATCAAAAATCTACTTCATCTGATGTCTTTTTTATGACATTGGCTGAATTTTGATAGCTCACCAGTCATTCACAGTGTCTTTCTAGAATAAGTATTTCAAGGACTTGATTGTGTAAATCAATATTTAATGAAGAATTCATTACACTTTTTTTTCATGTCATCAAAATACCCAAGTGCAAAATATATTTCTAGAGGTGTCTTTGGGGAATCAACTGATATTTCATATGCAGGAATATGTACAGCTCTCATAGAGAGAAAAGCTGCAGACCCTGTCTCCTTTTGACGTGCCTTTCTCTCCTCCTCTTCTCCATTCCTTTTGCCCATATTCTGCCATTCCTTTCATGTTTTTTTCTGTTCCTCTGCATGTTAGCAAGGAAGCGGGTCGCTGAGTCACTGACAATGGGAAACCAACAAGCTAGATGGACTAAGGAGCCAAGTACGGAGGCTTCCCGGCAGGCGCAGGGCGGGTGCAACAACTTCTGTTCAGAAGTCAGTGTGGGACGCGCAGGTGAGCTGAGGGATCCAGCCCTGGTGAAGGCTGGGGGAGCAGGCTGGAGTCAGCATGGCAGAAAGCAGCTACCACAACTTCTACTCAGCCCTTACTGAAAGGGAGAGAAATATGGTTTGATGCCCTGTTATTCTGACCTATAATTTTCAGGGACTGTAAATTGGCCCTTAGCTTGCACCAGAGGATTTTCAGCTCAGTTGTGTGGTTAACCTGAATTTGTGTGGATCCTCAGGGAAGCTAGAACTCTTGCTTCACTCTCCCTGCCTAAAGAATCCCAGCTGTGAGCATTTCTGTCTACTCAGTCTGCCATTAAGTCTGGTCCTGGATGTTCTTTTGAGTCAAGGAGTTAGATTATGGCAGTTGCAAATGGAGACAAATGTTGGTGGGCCCTGTGCCTTGGATTTCAATGTGCAGGTTAGAAAAAATATAGAAAAAAGGCTTCTATGTCTTTTCCATCCACTGTTAAGATTTTTTTTTTTTTCCTGTCATATCCACTGCTCCTTAAAGTCTATGTGTGATTCGATGTCTGACTCATTGCTACCCTACCCAAAGCAGGTTGGGTAGGTTCTTTTGAACAAGAGCTTTTCAAAAATCCTTGTCCATTGCTCTACTGTTTCTGGATATAAGTAATTACTGCTAGGATGTCTATATATTGACAGGCAGAGAAATTGTGGCACATGGCTCTTGGAGAGGAAACAGTGCATAAGCATAAAGTTAAACTCCCTCTGTTCAAATAGATGCCAGACTGCAATTCTGTAGTAATAGCTTCCCATCTTTAGGAAAGATTTGAGGAGACACTACAGTGCTATATTTGGTACTCCCTCTGCTCTAATGTGCCAAAGGAAGTTGAGATCTTCAACTTATTTTTAAGGTTTTAGGTAATATGGAAATTGTAGGCCAGATCTCCAAGATGGCTGGCTGTAAACTTGTGCTGATTTTAAGGCATTACACTCAAGCCAATACAGAAAGCCCCACTGAGACTGCAGTGGCTCTCAATGGCTGCTTGCGTAAATTCTTTTACCTTGGAGTGTAGACACAGCAACCGTAGGTCTGTTTCTTAAAGATGACAGGAAAAAATGTTTCTCAAAGCTAGCAGTCAGTGTTTCAGTTTACATGTAGCTCAACGTTATTAAAAACAAAACAAAACAAACCTCTGTCCATCTTTTCTCTTTTGCAGAGGTTGGTGTCTTCTTGGGTAACTGGATGTTAGGCGAATTTAGAGGTTTAGGACTGAGCTCCGCTGTTAAAGTGATGCATACGCCTTTATTACAGTAGCTCCCAATAGACCTTCAGATAGGAAGTGTTTGCATTACATGTGGCTTAGTGTGTTTCTGAGTCGACACAGATAATTATAACAGTTTTTTAGTATTAAACTACAAGTAAATTTGGTGTGTGGACCTGACACAGATTTATTAATTTTTTAACAGAGAAATGAAGTGCATGGTGCAACTGTGCTATCTATGGTTATTTATTTTATTTTATTTTATTTTATTTTATTTTATTTTATTTTATTTTATTTTATTTTATTTAATGCAGTTACGGTGACTCAAGAGTTAGCAAAAAAACAATATTTCATTTGTGTTAATTTTGCATTATACTGTCCTGCATATGGATTGCAGCATTTTGATTCTTTGGAATGAATACAAGTCTTTCTTGTGGTGACAGGGAAGAGCGAGCTGCACTAGGTCCTTCTGGTCTGTTCTCATCCATTATGTGCTTATTAGCCTAGGCTGTTTGCTGCTGCTGATGATGATAAATCTCAGAGCGGTGTGTACATGTCCATCCACTTCTACATTATATAAATAATGATTCATTTAAAAATGTCAGGTTGCATAAAATCTCTGCAGAGAATCTGTCTGACTTTACACACACATACACTAAGGTTTCTCAAATGCTGTCTTGCTTTGTAGACGATGATCAATGAGGAAATCCCTGACAGCTATCTAGTTCCTAGACCTGACTAGTGATTTCAGTAATGACGCAGCTGATATAACACAATTAAAATATGCAATTTTTTGTGTTGAGGTAAATTTACTGGAGGCAGTTTTTTTTGTTTGCTTGCATTTTTTTTCTCCTTTCCTCTTGTGTTTCTTGTCCTGAACCTCTTCACAATTAATTCACTAAAGCATATGTTGCTTATACAGCATTTTTTCCCCTTTGGCTTTTCAGAGCTACCCTAGAATGGCTTTTCGTGTTTCTGACAACTGCTGGCTTGTCTGGGTGTCATGATTTGACTACATTTTGAATGTGTTACTGTCAGGATGTTCAGTCTGTGAATACTTTTCAGCAGGAAAGATATTACATTATATTGCTATACTGATACGATTGTATCTCTTTCTCTGGCCTGACAGAAGAACAAGGTAATAGCTTATATTTGTCGTATGTAGCCTGCTTTTGATCTCTTTCTAGAAAATGTTTTGAAACATTTTGAACAGTTGGGACTATCCAAGTTAGGAAGGATGAATTCATCAGATTTCAATAAGGGTTATTAAGGTGATCAGGGGAATGGAAAGCCTGTTGCAGGTGAAGGGAGACTAAAAGCTTGGCTTATCTTGCCTAGAAAGAGATATGATTGCTGACTATAAATACAGCATGGGGTAAACACAAGTGAGGGAGAACTACACAAGCCAAAGAACAGTGCTGACATCAGAATGAGGTGATGAACTCTCCAGTGGACAAATTCCTTCTGCAAATTAGAAGGGTTTTTCTATTCATCTGAGCAATGCGTTCCGAAACAGTCATCCAAAGAAGGGAGAAGTTACAGGAAGCATAGCAACTTTTAAGATTGTGTTCATATATATGGCTTTCTGGGACAGGAAGCAGGTGAGTAGATGACTCAGGATGTCTTTTCCAGTTCTGTGTTCAGGCTTTTCTGTGAAGTATTTCTCTAGATTCCCATTTGTAGTTACACTGTTCTTGGCAAAGATTTTCTGTAGTGCCATCTTGGTTGTGCCATCCTTGTTTCCACTCGGAGGTAAAAATGTCTCCGTAGGGACATGCCTCTCATTTTTTTCTGCATATTTTACATGTTTACAAGCTTTATCTTTGCCTACTAAGGCAGCATTTCTCCAAATGCTGCTGGCAGTCACTAAACTTGCCAGTTGATAAATCAGTTGATATGAAAAGCCTCTACTTCTTTATTTATAAGGAACTATTATGGGGCACTAATGTCAGGATCAGATTGAGTGCTTCATACAGGATTTAACTAGAACTTAATTGAATTTTAAGAGGGAGAGGATGTTGGTAGTTGCAGGTTAATTGCTTTAGCCCGGCAGCCTGAATTCTTTATCTAGCTGATTTACCATATTAGAGATCTAAGAAGGATTTGAGGATTGGCAAGCTGGAGAACTACAATAAAGGGATCTTGCAATTTACCTTCCTGTTTGGCCAGAACTCATTCTGCCTATGGCTCATCTAAAGAAGCTAGCTAAGAAAAATGCTGTATGCCAACATAATTATTTTTAAAATATTCTCTTGTTCTAGAATAACGAATTTTCTCTGTAGACCTGAATATGTGGTTTCAGAGGCTCAGAGACAAATTATGCAGTAGTTTCACTTAATCATCTGGATTAAAGAAGGTAAACTAGAAGAAGCGTCTGTAGTGGTGAAAGTGACTGGTCTAGCCAGAAAAAGTTGCTACATCAATAAAAATGGAAGGGCGTTCAATATTAATCTGAGATTTCTTCAGTGTATGGTCTTGTCTGTACTAGGACTCATTTAGGAATGGTTTTCTATATGCCAAGCTGTTCTTGCTTATTGATGTTTCACTTACAGCTCCAGTTTGGTTCAGGGCTGAACTGTCTTATGATATGGATGCAGCAATGTAGAGGAGCAATGACCTGGGACAAGGAGCTTTGGTAGATGAGGAGGTGCTAGTGTTGAGAGGGAAGGTGACAGCCCCAGCAGGTAAATGCACCTTTGCAGCTAAACGGATTGCTGAAACAATCCCTGTGTTGACAAGGCTTTGTAAGCCAAGCTACTGGAGCCAATAACCAACTATGTGCTGGTAGCACACGGTGTTCCCTTCACTTCATACTTCTTTGAGGCTTTTATCCAATAACTTCACTCATAACAGGGGTATTGCAGCAAACATTTGACCAAGGGGCTCCACTGAAGTTGTTTTCTCTGTAGTTTGTGTACGTACTAGGTAAATATGTTAAACATGTTCTGTCCTGTCCTTAGAGTTTATTTTAGCTTAGTTTGATTTGTACTTTTTTTTCCCTTCCTGCAAGGGGAAGAGCCAGCAACTGTCTTTTTGAGCTTCTGAAATCAGATTGTACTGGCGAGCTTGAGGCAAGTTTGAGAACTGCACTGTGCACCTTTCAATAATCTGTGCGCTTGATTGCTTTCCAAGTGCTGCCAGCTCAGCAGAGCTCTCCACATGCAGTGTAGATAGAAAACATGACAATCCAGATTCCTCCAAGACATTAGGTGGCTATTGTAATTTGTAACACTTGCAGTGTAACAAGTTACAGCTGGCCTGGATTTGCAGATGTGCACTGGGACTCCTCTGGGATGGGTTTTTTCTTTTTTAGTGAATCCTTCCACCTTTTTCTGGAAGATACTTTGCACTGTGGACAGGGTAACTGGTTGTTTGGCTCAGCAGAGGGTTTTGTATGGTTTTGTTAAAAACAGTATAAGGCTCTGAAGAAGCCTAATGCCACAATCTCTCTCTGCCCCTAAACTCTGAAGCTGGGAGATCATGAATTGTAGGTAATCACGTTAAACAGAATACTCAGCAGTATGAAATTTCTTCACCGTGAAAGGATTAGCATGAAAAAAAATCACGCATTAGGTTTAGCCACAAACAATGCTGGTTCTTACTGTACTGCAATCTTATAGCACAGGTTTTTTGACATTGTTCCAGAAACCCCTGGTTAAACCCAGCTCGGATTAAGTCTTAGCCACAGGTGTCTAAAGCAGTACTGACAATGATTTGACCTGGTTATTGCTTCTTGTGAAATTGTATGTTGCTGTGTCGATGACTTCCATCCACAAGCAGCAGTGAGCAATTTGTCTAATATAGACCTAATTCACAGATGTTAATGCTAGAGAAAATAGCTGTTTTGTTTAAACTGGCACAGCAAAGGCTAGAGGCTGTACGTAGCAATTCTTGCATCCATTCTGATGACATAGAGTTGAAATGAACCATGTCTTTAATTGCTGTGCTCCAAAGTCTCAAAGCAATGGACAGGGCCTTGTCCTTGTCCTCTGTGTGCAGCTTTTTTGATGTTGCACCATCTTTCCTTTACTCTGTAAGCTTTACTCCATAAGCTTTTGCAAATCAAAGACTTCATAAAACAATTTTCTTATTCTGCAAATACAAAAAAGGGAGTAAATCTGTGTCTATGGCAGAATCAATGATGAGGATGGCTATAAAGATTAAAGATTGAACACTAGTGACTGGACAGTAGAAACACCTAAGTAAAATCTTAACTGCAGCAAAGGTAGGAAAATGAACAGCACATCCTGTATAAGCATCACATCTTTTGGTATGTTCCTGGGTTTTTTTGCTCTCTGCTTTAGATCTGGAAACTCCTTTGGTAATGGTTGTTTGGATTACAAGTCCTGGGAAATGTCCCAACATGTCATTTTTTTTCTGTCTCTAACTTATCTATAACTGTGATACCAAGGTTGAGTTAGAAGGTGTTGTAGAATGTAATTTTTCCTGTCTGAGGGGTGCCCAGCTCTGCCTTGCTTTTGGCAATGTTGTGGCATAGAGGCAACATATACTGCTTTACAGAGTGCTTAACTGCATCTTCCTGATGCCAGCTTTGCTCTGTAACACTCACATTAGCTTCTCTGTCTCCTTCCTTAGAGGACCACTTGTCAAGAGTCACTATGAAATTATTTTAGGGCTCCTCCTCAGCATTACTGTGCATCATCCCTGTTTGCAACAGATTATGAGAACCTGTAAGGTTACAGAATAACAAACATCCACATCTTACTTCCTGTCAGTTACTTACTGAAATAAATTCTAGCTGCAGGCTTCCTTTAATTAAAATAAAAATTACTTTCTCTGCTATCATCATACCTCTTATTACCTCTTTTGGACTGCAGAACAGGTGTCTCTAATGGATTACCTACAGGAGTGTTAAATCCACTGGATTTTCAGCTCCTGTGAATATGAGGGATATTATGGGAACACAGCTTTAGTGTGAATATCCACTACAGTTTGGCTGTTTGCAGAATGCTGAATGCTAGTCTCGGACATTTTATTTATCTGATTTTTGCTCTCATTACTTTCTCTGCAGATCTAAAAAATTTCCTATCCAGACCAGCAAAGGAGCAAATCACCTTCCACAGCCACAGAGGTTTGCAATGCATCTCACCCTTAATGGAGACAGTAGAAGAGACTCCTCAGCCCATCGCAACAAAAATAAAAGGACATATTCCGAAATGGATTAAAGGCAATCTTCTGAGGAATGGGCCTGGGAAGTTTGAGTTTGGTGAGGAGAAGTAAGTCCAGGTTTGGTGAGTTTGTCAGATGATTTTGGCATGAGCACTGGCTAAATCTAAAGGGGATCCCCCAAAATGGCCCACTGGTGTTTGGAGCATCTTGTAGCTTCTTTTTTAAATCAGGTGAGGAGGAAATATTTATGTTATCATTCTTTTAAGAACAGCTGCTCCCTCATCTAGAAACTCCCAGTGGGCTCTCTGAAAACAGCAGTGTGGTTAACTGTGAAGGTTGGAGAATATGAGTCACAGAGAGGCTGTAACCTTCTTTGAATCATACAGCGAGGGATTAGAACGTAGAGATGCTGAGTCCTGTGTCTTCAGTGAAAACCCATTCCACAAACGCTCTGAAATGCAGGGCAAGATTTGTGAAGTTGATTCTAAAATTAAAGTTGTTTTTAAAGCAAAATCAACTTTAAATCAAATCCATCTTATTTTTAAAATAATGTAATTCATATTTTAAGAAGGCAGCCACTGCCTTTGGCTTGGGATCTGCCATACTAGCAAACCAACAAAACTAGCTCTTCCCACAAAGCTGTTGGCAGCAACTGGCCAAAGGTGGTCATTTTAACATACTTTCAGAGATAGAACTTAAGATTTTTCTTAAAGTCTTTTCTTGTTTTGGGGAGAATGGCATCCTTCAAGTAGCTGAGAGCTCATGGTTCTGTCTTGTGCAGTTGCTTTTAGTAATAACATCTATTCTTTTCAGGTAATAAAGCACAATTTCTATCCCTTGTGAAGAAATCTGTAGAATGATTAGTTCAACAGTGTAGATTACTATCTTCCAAAGTTCACGCATAGCATTTTCAGAAGTCCTTAAGTTCCACTTTCAAAATAATACAGGGAGCCCAGTTCTCACTGAAAGTCAGTGTGTAATCTCAGGCCCCAGCCTTGCAAATGGAGAGGCACTTGACTTATTTCACTCAATTCACACACTTTCTCAGACTCATTACAAGGCTACATATGTTAGTGTTCTGGGGACCTGCAAGTTAGCTTGTCACAAACAACAACAAACCCCAGGGCTAAAGGGAGCAGTGTTGTGCCCAGCTCTTGTTCTTTCATTTTTCTCTGCTTGAAGATTTAACCACTGGTTTGATGGCATGGCCCTGTTGCATCAGTTCCAGCTGGAGAATGGCACAGTGACATACCGGAGCAAGTTTCTGCAGAGCAATTCCTACTTGACCAACAGCCACAACAACCGCATCGTGGCCTCAGAATTTGGGACACTGGCAATGCCAGATCCATGCAAGAGTGTCTTTGGGCGCTTCATGTCACGCTTCGAGATACCACGTAAGAGGATTTCTAAGAAATAAGAAATGTTTTCTAATTTTTGGGGGGAACTTGTGGGCCTGAGGGGAGCTGTGGGGAAGTCTTGCAGGCCTACTCTGAGCTCATGTTCTTCCTTAGAACATGTTCCTTCCTTGGAACAACAAAAACACCTTCAAATTTGTGTCCAATTCAGCAAGGAGAGGCACATTGAGCTTAAGGAGTTAGTACCACTTAATGTTTTCATTCCAAATCAGACATATGGTTTCTGCCTCGGAAAAAATCCGTGTATGGGGGTAACTTGCAGACTGCTAGGTACTCTCAGTGCCAGAAGAAGATTTGGAGTCCTTGATGTCCAGATCCACTTAACACTTATCCCTTTTAAAACTCTGATGGAAAAGTTTGTTTTGCAGCCTCATTCAGCTCACCTGATTCCACAGTTGGTTATAAACTACCAACAGAAATCTTTCCCCAGAGAACACCTTGTACAGTCCTGGTAATGAGCATTACACTGTTGTTCTCCCTGAGATACAGCCTTACCCTTAAAACACCTTGCCTTGCTAAGCTTGTAGGGTAAATGGGCTAATCCTTCTCTTCCTGTACTAAGGTGCAGAAGGTGGTATGAGTAGGGTGAGAGAGAGGGTATTGCACAGGAGTGGAAGTATCATTATCTGCAGGATACTGTGCACATCAGGTAAGAAATGGGCTTAATTTTAACCAAAGTACCTTCCATTAAAACCAAAACAGACCTAAAATGTAGGACCATGTATGTCTGTCTAGAATGCTTAAAAAATGAACAGCTCAGTCATTGTTTGAGCTCAAGCTATGGGTTGCAGAAAGTTGCCAGATCTGGTAAGAAGCAGTGCTAGAATCTCATCCTAAAGGCTTGTAGTGTGGATCACTGGTGAATGTTGGTTTTTGACCTAACTGGCAGTTCTGACAGTCCAGGCCTCGGATAGCCTTTGAGGATACCTTGCTTCTGGGAGCACAGCTGAGGTTCGGTACCTAGGAAACACTGCAACTGAAGCGATCTGGAACAATCAATGACTTCAAACTGCAGCTGAGTCTAGCCTATTCATGCTTCAACAATTTGGTGCAACCAGTTACAGAGAGATCACCTTTCTGGGGTAGAAAAGCCTTCCATCACTGTAGAAGTACAGTTAAGAGGTCAATTCAGAAAACTTGCAGGTTGTAGCTTTGCACTTTTGTGTTGTTTAATCAGTGCTTGTATCTTCCTTAATTTTTTTTGCCCTACCACAGGGCAATGTTATTAGTGACCTGCCTCATCAACTACCTCAGAGCCCTTGCTCTTTTGTTCTTGCTGTTGTGTGCTGGCAGCTTTGCATGGCCTTTTGGTGAAAGATACTTTAACTTTATCCAGCAATTATTTCCCTTAGTTCAAGGTTCCAGCTGTTACAATCATTTAGTACCAAGGAACCATATGCCACGAACAGGTACCGAGCACTGAGCTGAGAAAGATCATAGAAGATGTGCAGCAAGAACAAGTTCTATTGCTTTTATCCTTGACTCACTTGTGCAGACAGTTTCCTGAGTGTCTTTGTAGATTAGTGAGATATTTCTAATCAATCACAGAGGGATTACTGTCATTGCAAATGGGTTTATTTGTTTAAACATGCCTAACTTGCTGTAATGTGACCCGAGCTTAAACAAAGCTGTGTGCGACTCTCGTATTTTGTTTCAGAGCCAAGTGACAATGCCAGTGTGAACTACGTTATGTATAAAGGAGACTACTATGTCAGCAGTGAGAATATCTTCATGCACAGAGTGGACCCAGAGACACTTGAAACGAAGGAGAAGGTGGGGGCAGGTGGCATAATGGGGTTAGCTTGTGGTACAGGAGAATAACTCCCTGTTGTTGCTAAGAGGGTCTCAGCAACTTGTGGGGGGGGGGGGGGACACGGGTTCTGGAACGAATGATCAGTGCAGCTCTGAGTGCAGCTCTTCATGGTGTGCTTGAGTCCCTGATAAATCTATCTTGCAAAAAGGCAGCTCTCGTGAATGAAGATGCAGTCTCTGCCCCTTGTAGCGGACAACGAGAGAAACAGATGTACCGGTTTTCGGTAAAGCTGGCATTCTTCCAATGAACTTGCTACTTGTCTGGACTTGCCTGCAGTTGCCCGAGTGTGAAGAGTATGTGCAGACAGGAAGAAGTTACTAATATCACCGACTTTTAGATCTATATTCCTGCCCTGTCTTTTTCTTCCTATCTGCTCGTTTCATTTCCGTCATACATTTCCAGCTCTAAACACTCCAGATCGGCCGTTCTTCAAAGTCTTGTCTAAAAGTTTTTTGTTGCAGATGGGTAGTGAAGTCAGCGTGCAACTCAGGCTGCCACTTTCTTTTGCCCCGTTCTGCTAGCAGATGAATGGAGGGTCAGAGCTGTAGTCTTCCCAGATGCTCTGTGCATAGCCTCATGCAAGGCAAGCTGCATTTGGGGGCAAAGTATGGCTTGTGAAATGGCAACACAAGCTATTCTTCCTTACCACTACCCCTACAAGCACACCCTTGGAAGGGATTTATGTATTTGCTGGGTAGGACCACAGTGAGAAGAGCTACAGAAGAATTCTGGCATTCCTGACTTAGTAAAAAACTGCCATCCCTGTATTTCACGATGGACTGTTTAAAACCACAAAGCAGCAAGCTCGCTGTACCCTCGGATCTCGAGGGAGGTATTCTAGCAGTCTCCACCTTTCTACAGGATCACTTGTGAGTCATTATGAAACTCTGTTTGAGACATAGCATACTACTTGCATATTGAAATGAAGAATTTGACTTGCTACTTTGTTTGCTTTGTAAACTCAGTGATGCTTTGTAAATTCAGCAATGAAATGATGCGTGGGCATTTTTAGTTTCAAAATTCAGCTCTGCTGAGCCATCTGGTCATTAAAAATTTATCACCTTAAGCTGCTTTTTAGATTTTGACCATAATTTTTTGACTAAATGAAGAAATAGGAGGGATGATTTCACATTTAAACTGTCCAACTTGGGATGCCTTAGAAGGACATGGTTTTCTGAGCTTAGGGTGGCTTGGCATTCTTTGAAAAGCACAGCCTTCTAAAAGGTCTCAAGTTGGATGCTCAAAAGCCGTATTTTTTGAAACTCTTGGAAAGAGAAGCATATTTTCCATGTTTTAATGTTTCAATGTGTGGATTGATCTTCCTCCAACTTTTTTCTTCAGAATTTCTTCGCAACAAATCCCTTCCACTGTTTGAACTTCAATCACAACCCAATTCAAGACTTGGAAGTACATGTTAATGGTACTTGCAGTTGAACCTTTGTGCTAACTGTTGCTTCTAGATGTAGACAGTGAAGACTGGAAATTTGTGAGGAGAGTGAGCACAGACTGTCAATTAGCTACATCTGCACCCAAAAAACTTTTTTTTTTTTTTTTTTTTTTTTTTTTTTTTTTTTTTCCGGAGGAGCCAGTGACTGTCTCTTGTTTCATCTGTCTGTGCCTACCAAATGGGCTTCTAGCTGAATTGCTCCTATGGACAACATTTCCACAACGTCAGCACTCCCTGCCCTTGGTCACGTTCATGTCTCCCAGAGAAGCGTTGGTGCTTTTAGTCCTATTTTACTGGCATGACAGATGCAGAGAGATGCACAGTTACTATTCAGGGCACTTCAGGCAAAACAAAGATTTAAATCTAGATCTCATATTACAGCCATAATAATTAGGCTATTCCTCCTCAGGCCTTCAAGTGTCCAACAGTTAGAAAGATCATGGCTTTAGGCTAGAGAGGAGCAGAGAACTTCTGTACTGACTGGAAAATCTTTGTAATTTGCAGGTAGACTGGAGCAAATTTGTTGCTGTGAATGGGGCCACTGCTCATCCTCATTATGAGTCTGATGGGACAGCATACAACATGGGCAATTCCTACGGGAAACATGGTAAGACTGGACGTAGCTAGGCCTGGCCTGCGGGCAGACTGGACAGACTACTTCGTGCTGCTTTCAACCTTGAAATTGCTGTTTCTCTAAGTCTATATGATAACAAAACAAGTTATTTCTTATGTCAGGGTATCAGTCTGCCCCATAAAAATAGCTTCTCTCAGCAGTTAGTTCAGGTGCTTCTGACTTCCTCTGTATCTGGGTTATCTCATATCTCAGACTTCACTCTGAGTAATTTGGCCTGTGAACAATCAGTGGGTTCCCTCCCATTCCCTCCCATGCTTTAACTGAGAAGAGGATGATTTCTAAAGATGCCCTATCCAACACTGAAGCCTAACCCAAAGAATTCTGACATCAGCCACAAGTTTTTCATTAATATTAATTGTCTTCTTAATAGAACCATTAGGGCTTATATAAGAGAAAAGTGGCAGTTACTACAGTAAACCAGCTACCTTACAGTAAAGTTGAATTTTCTGGGATATCTTTCTTCTTCCCAAAACCGTGCAGATTACTTCTAGCTCAGACCTAGTTATTTCTACACAGTTGCTGAGAACTACTGTTTACTGCCTGTTACTTCTCTTTTGGGTGCTGGAGGCCTGTGTAAACAGCCATTTCCCTTTGTTATTGTACTTCCAGCTGGTTCTAATTCACTGAACCGTTGCCCAGTCTTGATCCTTTCTCATTCTTGCTGTTTTCATTTCCTTTCAAATTTAGCAAAATTCAGCTTTACAGCACATGCTATTTTCAGCTGGAGAGACTAAAGTATAGACTATTATTCAAACATGCCATGCATCCCTGCCTATATGCTCAGGTTTAATAGAAGAGTATCAATCTTCACCGCACTCTTCTCATTTCTTTTGATACACAAGTTATGAATTTGGTTTTCTTCCTAGTCCTGTTGTTATAGGATACTCTAAATTTATATAAAGAATGCACTGCAGACAATAAAATTAGATGGCAGTCTACCAGACTCAGAATATCTGTCTACTTCCTTTCATGTCTTTTTTTTGCTAGGTCATCCTCCGTGGATTGGTTTAATGACTTGATAACCAGCTTTTTGCTTTTTGCTCGGTTTAGTCATGACTGTGGTTCCTAATCTGCTAGGGAAACAGAAAAAAACAGAGCCTGGCTTTAGTGACGTGAATGTTGACAGCCTCACAACTCAGTAGTAATGAACACATTTTCTTCTTTCCAGGGTCTAGATATAATATCATTCAGATCCCTCCACAAAAGTCAAACTGCAGTGATATGTTAGAGGGAGCAAAAGTGCTGTGCTCCATTGCTCCAATGGATAAGATTAAACCCTCCTATTATCACAGCTTTGGTAAGAACATTTCCTGCCTCATATTCTGTGGATTTAGCCTACTTTGAGGCAGAAAGGGTTGTTCACTGCCCTCTCTCCTTAGGCTTTTTCACTGTTGCATTTGCCTAATACTCTGATACCTCCTTCCCTGCCTTTTCAGGAATGAGCAAAAACTACATCATCTTTGTCGAGCAACCCATTAAGTTGAATCTGCTGCAGATTATCACTTCCAAACTCCGTGGGAAGCCCATTTCTGAAGGGATAAGCTGGGAGCCTCAGTACAACACCTACTTCCATATTGTGAATAAAAACACTGGAGAGGTAGGTGGATCTTGGCCTTTCCAGCAACTGTACAACTATAACTGGAATTTTAGATCCCAAGAGTGCTGGGTAGCAGCCACAGATGGCTGTATGAATCAGTGCAGCAGCTGCACTGCAATATAGGCTTTACAGGGATCGGTGTTTAATCTCTTTGCCAGCCCTGGAAGAACAGATAGCAGTAAGCAGTTTGAGGTTCCTGGGACTGCAACACAGAGACTGAACTGTAGTTCCCAAGGGCTACTGAAAATAAAAAGGACCATCGTAGCCCGGGAGTGATGTTCTAGGGACTGAGTCATGATTAAATGAAGTCTATTTTGGGCTTTTTTATATTTTGGCTTGTCTTTATGTGGTTCTGCCTATTTACTGGCTTAAAGAAGTCTTTCTGAAGGGACTCAAGGGTGGAGGACAAATGCAAAGGAGTGGGGGAATGAAATACGGATGAGAAGACTCTTTTGAGGTGAGCGTAGGATCTTTTCCAAAGGGCAAGTCACCCTCCCTCTTATGTCACTGTAGGTGCTGCCGGGGCAGTGGTATAGCAAGCCCTTTGTTACTTTCCATCAAATCAATGCCTTTGAAGATCATGGCTGTGTGGTTCTTGACTTGTGCTGCCAGGATAGTGGGACAGCACTGGCTACTTACAAACTTCAGAATCTGCGGAGGACTGGGGAAGGCCTAGATCAGGTAAGATCTGTGGTGTCTGTGTTGTTTATAGTCTGATGGGGCTCCACATCACTACTTATCTGAAGCAAGGCTCAGGTCAGTATAATAGATAATGCTACAGGGGACCAAAAGGTAGGGGATGTGGCCTGGCAAAAGGAAGTATGACTATGTGAAAAACTGAAATTGTGATCTATAGATATGTTGATATTTTTCTCTCCTTTTACATCTCTTAGCAGATGATCGCTATGGAGAATTTCCTTGGAACTTTTAAAAACTGGTTTGTTGCACAGATATCTATCAGGCAGGCAGAATATGCTTCTGTTTTAAAATCTCATTTTTAATGATACTCATTTTCCATATCCCCATGAAACAAAAGGAAGTATTTTGTTCCCCCAAGAAAGTATGGAAAAAAAGTTTTTGCATGACTTCTACAGGGCAAAAGAAATTTTGCTATTTAAAGGTATTACTTCATAAAACCAGCTTGTACTATGTAAACCACATAGACACAAATTCTAGAAACCCCTACATTGTTCCTCTCATTCATCTCACGTCAGGAGGTACTCATAAATGACTTGGTGTGTCCCACTCTGTCACAAGTGCTATTTAAAACCTTAAGAGATATATTACATAAATAATGTATGGAAAAAATGGGGGTGTCTTCAGTTTCTTCTAGTATGTGTACGTGTTTATTGGAAACCCACCATATGGTGGGTGAAGGGAAGGCATTGCTACAACATGTTCAGGCAGATCTGAACTTCCTCTGTCTATATTTGGAACTGTCTAAAAGCAAATCTCTTCTGATCTGAAAGGTATATAGCTATGTCCCTGCAAGGATTTCCCCCTGCCCCCAAAGAGATGGTGAATATTAATTCTAGTAAAACATAATGTTAATAAGGCAGTTTGCTTTGCAAAATGGATCTGGCTTTTGTCCAGCCTGCTTTGAGCATGAAAGAGCAGTATTTGATCTGCATGAAGGCACGTTTATGTCAACATTAGGTGTGTGCTTCCCACACACACGTTATTAAACTGAGAAGTAGCCTAATCATTAAACCGTGCACACGCATATGAGCACAAGTCATTTTGGAGCAGAATCTCAAATTTACCCTGCACCAGAAAGCTAAGGCATGCCTGAACCTGATTTGTCTATTTTCCCCCATTCATTCTTAATCCTTTTGCTTACTGACTAAATAATGTTTTATTTGGCAGAGTTCCTCAAGCAGTTTATTGTGGCTACGTAAAACACAAAAGCTTTAAAAATAGGGTTTCAAGATTAACACGTAAGTTTGAAATAAAGTTTCATGTTGAACTGATGAGTCACAGGTTGAAGTAACTGAAAAGCAGCAGAACAGAGTCCCTGCCACCTATTTTATTTAGATGTTTCAATCTTTGGAAGCATTAAAGTTTCTTCTAAACTAGGTTTCAATACAGCGTTAGTGGTGATGGTGGGATTTTTTAAGTAATGTGCTTTGCTCAACCTCAGACTTCCAAAGTGAGACTGCCACTGATCAGCAATGGGGCTCTAAGAGATGGGTTTCCACCAGGGGTATCCTCTCGGCTTGGTCAGTGTTAGTGAGGTCCCATTTTCTGTCATCTCCCTATTAGCTCACACTCTTGGTTGCGCAAGAAGGGCTTAAGTCAGCCAGCCAGTGGGGCATATGTGGACAGGCCATAAAAAGGCTCATTAAGTATGTCCTAACTAAATAAAATGTTGGATTTGGAGGACTATTGAGTGATTTCCAGACACAACATCAATGACAACTGTGAAAGTAATGCTGACCCATTTATTGACAGCCTTTTGAAGAACTTGGTAAAACATGTAATAGAAAGAAAAAAAGAAAAAGAAGTGGGAGGAAGGTCTGAAACTTCAAGATTGTCCCCAAAAGGGCACTTAGTCAGAGAAGCCACTCCCTTCTCTCTCCATGCCCATAACCTTCTGTCTCTCTAATAGATTTATAACTCAATACCCCGAGCTTTCCCTCGCCGCTTTGTTCTCCCACTGAATGTGAATTCGGACACACCTGTGGGGAAGAATCTGAACCCTCTGTCTTACACATCAGCAAGAGCTGTGAAAGATGAAGATGGTAAGGTGTGTATGTTAAAGCCTTACATAACTGCATTTATGGCTGTGGTGAGATTGCCTGTAGCAGCAATCCTGTGCTATTATTTCTTCAGACCTTGTCCACCAAGTAAGCAAGGCTTGCTCATTGCTTAGCCGGGAATTAGTGACTTAGTACAAGCACACCATCTTCCCTTAGATGAGAGAGCAAGGACTGACTGAATTACCAAAAATGCCCAAGTGGGTTATTAAACTTTGCAATAATTGGCTAGACTTCACCGTCCTCTTTCACCAAATCTCCCATGCTTTCCTCTGGGTATAGAACTCTTCTTTGCTTATGGCTCAGAACAGTCCTACAGTGCGGCTGTGGATGGTGTAGAACATGTGCTGTCCCACACAGGTTCTAGCCATTATCGGTGGAGTAATGTCAGTGTGTACTTCGTACATCAGTTACTGATAAATGGCTTTGCTTGTGTTTCAGCTTTTCCTATTAGACTGAGCCCTTAAGTTTCCAGAAGCCTGTGATGAGTCAGTTTTCAGGGTGAAACAGCAAGGGAGACAGAACTGTTCCTTTCAGCTGCCTCAGCGCATAGTCAGGCTCAGCCTCAAACCTCTCGTCTCCACAATGGCTGTGTAGTGGGTTCATGAGACTGGTCAGCTCGTCTGTACAGTCAAAGCTAAACTGACTCTCCTGTACTGCATTCTTCCTCTAGGTCTGGTGCACGCATGAAAATCTCCACCCGGAGGGCTTTGAAAATGTTGGGGGCTTGGAGTTCCCCCAGATTAACTACACTCTTTACAACGGTAGGAAATATCGTTTCTTCTATGGGTGTGGCTTTCGGCATTTGGTTGGAGATTCCTTGATGAAGGTTGATGTGGAGACTAAGACATTCAAGGTGAGATGAAGTGGGACTACCTTTTTTGAGTATTGGAAGTTATTCCACTGAACTGGCCTTTAAGATCTGTCATCTGCTAGGCATTTTGCTCTTTCAGGGGTTTCTTTCAAATGGGTCTAAGATTAGATCCCTAGCTTCATCTGTCACCTAGTGCCCTGTCAATGTGGCACACTCACTAACCGGGAGATACATCACTCCAAGTTCTGGAATAGATGAGGGAATGGAAAGGATATGGATAATATGTGTGTGTACATATTTATTTTCCAGGCCAAAGAAGAGTCATCTCTTATGATAGCACAGAAAAGACCTAGTCAGCACAGGCAGCTGGAGATGAGTTGCTAGGGTATTTATGACTCTGGCAAGAAACAAGGCCCAGAATATTCCCATCTACAAACACGAGCTGGGATTTATGTCATACCTCCCTTAAATGGAGAGAATCTTTAAGTGCTTACTACACAGAGACTTTCCCAGAGGAATCATCAGAAAGAGACACCCTTGTTTTAAGAATTCTGATAGTGGATACTCATTTTGTTGCAAGACTGTCCTCCATCACAGTTGTTGGTGCCACAGCTTCTGCAGAAAGAGCAGCAGCAATGCCCTCAGGTGGTGATGGCCATAGATCTCTCCTCTGTTGGCATGGCACCTCTTCCTCCACACTGTCTGGGCACAGCTTGGTCTACCGTAGCATGGTGTAAAGCTGTGCCATCCGAGATGATTTTTTTTCCCTTTTTTTTTTCTTTCTCTGAGCTTGTGCCGGCACGAACTGTTGGATGAAATTTGCAGCAGGAGCCCTTTCACTGCCTGTTTGCACAGCGCCCGGCACAATGGCATGGTGTTACAACACTCGCATTGACACGTTACTGAAATCAAACTAATAACTAATCAGGTCAACTATAGGTTTCTTGGGGACACAGCTTCCCTGCGTGCCAGGGTAGCTTTGCGGGGAGGACTCTAATTTGGAACTCTGCTAACTGTAATAGCCAAATATGAACATCTCCATGTGTTATTATGCTTGCTAGATCTGGCAGGAGGATGGATCCTACCCATCTGAGCCTGTGTTTGTGCCAATGCCTAATGCCATGGCAGAAGACAGCGGGGTCATCTTGTCTGTTGTGGTCTCCCCAGCTGAGGTAACATATTCCTACTAGTTCATCAAAGCCGCATAGTACTAGCTATGTTTGCTAAGCCACAAAACTGGATTTGGAGCTCCCTGGCATCTAGCATTCTAGCATCATGCTTCCCAAGGTGTGTTCCTTGGCAACTGTCATGCAGATGTCTTGGTCTGTAAGGTCTGGCTGTAGGTGTTATGGACTGGTTGTACAGTTGGGCTCCCTTGTGTGGGGCAAATGTAGTAGGTTGGACATTGGAATGAAGTTCAGCCTCGCCATTCATTCTGGCTGTCTTTTCATCCTGCAGAACCGAAGCACTTTCCTGCTTGTCTTGGATGCAGAGACCTTTAGAGAACTGGGGCGAGCAGAAGTCCCAGTGCAAATACCTTACGGATTCCACGGCATCTTTGCTTCCCGCTGACAGAAAACTGCTGCCTGCTATAACTTGGGGCCAAGATAGGCTCAGAAAGAAACCTCTGCTTTCTTTTACCTCCTACCTTTGCACTGTGTTCTGGATGAAGGAACTGTTTCTTCTCTGTCATAACCTCTGAGTTACTGCTGCATTCACAAATATATACTATAAAGGGTCTGAAACATACTCTGAGGAAGACAGTAGCCCTATCACTCCAACAGCCTGCTGCTTTATTTTATTTTGCTGATTACCCTGCTAGGCCAATTAGCAGCAGTTCACAAAGGCTGCCATATGTAAGGCTTGCAAGGGAGAAAATGGAAACTAAGATGACCGTTCCTTTCTCCTGGTACCAGTGTGCTCTGAAGGGAAGACACCAATCAGTATCTGCACTTTGGCTGTAGTGGAAGGAGAAGGAGGAAATAAAAACAAGTGGTAGCATCTGGGTCCAATGCAAGGATGTAGTTTCACCCCTACTCCATAAAGATTGCCTTCAGCAAAGATCGGAGGGTAGAGGCAAAGGCTTACAGGAGCTGTACTTGTAGTGCTGTTCTGTTTACACTAACAGTGCCCTGAAATAAAAACATCGGAATTCCTTCCTTTCCTTGCCCTCACTAGACCCATGGCCATCCTCTGTGCCATGCCCTGAGAAAAGCCAGCTTACGTATGTTTTATCATGTTACCTGATCTTGTAGACATGCAAAACACATATCTACCATGCTCCCTCTTAAACAGCATTGGTGGATACAGCTCTGACAACTAACATTTTCCACCTTGCTCTTAATGTAACCAGTTTGAAACATACAGAACTCCACTGTGGTCTTGGTATCTCCTTGCTGTAACTTGTGGAGATCAAACTTGGCACACAACACTATCACATATGCTTGGTTCCTTATCCAGGCTCCTGCAGCTCACGGGCAGTAGCCTCTGATTTCAGTTGAGATGGCAGTAGGTAGGATGTTTTGAGGGAAACCTCCGTGGCAGTTTGTTTACAGGCTCTGGCTTTAAAGACACTATGAAAGTTGAAGGCTTCCTGGAAAATGGATTCTCCTCCTGGCTTAAGGACTTTTCCCAGGTTTCTCACAATGAAGCACTATAAAATGTTTTGAACTCCTTCCCTGAGCAAAAAAGTGAGCCTTGTGCTGTGGTGTTTTGGAGAGAACACTTGCTTCCTATTTGCAAATTTGCTCAGTTTTATTTCAATTCCTGATTTTTCTGGAAGCTGGCCCAGACGGAACAGAGCAAGGTTAGAGCTGACTCACTGTTCCCAAGCAATGTAGCTTTCTCTCTTTCCTGACCCTGCTTCACCTTCCTTCTGGGTCTTGGGAAAAGACAAGGATTTTACACCAAGACTGCAGAACTGGGAGAAGGCAGAGGGAGAGGCTCATGTCAGAGCTGGTCTCACAAAGCCACTAGATGGCAAACATCCCACGGGATTGGTGCTCCAGCCCTGCCACCCAGCTGCCTGGCCTGCTCTACCTGGCAGCCCAGTGTGTGACCTGCCATGTCAGCAAGTGGGGTCTCACTCCCTTGGCCCACTGGCCTTCCCAGACCACAGCAAGGTCACAACCCCATGGCGAGCAGCTGAAGGCAGCCTCTTAGAGTTTTGTCACCATTGCTGCCATCTTTAAGCATTTCCTTCTTGGGGAAGTGGCAGGGCAGCTGTCAGCAGTTCACATGCAACCCTGCATTAGCTGTAACCAGCCGCAGTGCCCAAGCCAGGGCTGTTGATCAATGTTGAAGTGAAAGAGAGATGCTCTGCAATGCAAAGTCTGCGTTACGCTGATGAAGTTACACCTCAGCAGCACACAATCCTAGGCCTGGACTGTGTCACAGGCACTCAGGCTCTGCACTACTGCCTTCAGAGCTGTATTACAGCTGTAATACAGGACTCAGCCGCTCCTGCCCTGAGGCATGGAGTATTCCCACTCTGGTGAAGTGGCAGATACACTTCACTATCCTCCGGGCACCAGGAACACCGTGAAGGCAACGTGCTGATGCACTTACCTCCATTCATATCCTCACGGTACTGAGGATCTTGGTCCCACACCCTCTCCCAAAGCTTTCTATAAATCACTACACTTTACACATTCCTCTGCTTGAACTCTATGAATATTACTGGAGTGCACTCCTTCAAGTCTGTCAGCTTTACAGCCACCCGAGAAGCAGAATTAGAGGGGAATCAACGAGGCTGGCAGCGCTGCCTCTGTAATTGGTGCAGGGAAGGACTGTGGTTACTCTGTCTAAAGCTCTGCATATGACCAGGGTGTGGGGCATTCTCAGGAGCTGTACAATAGCTCCTCTGGTACCGCAGTGCTGGGGAACGGGCAGAGCTCAGCTGCTCTGGGTGGGTAGGAGTTAGATTAGGAAGTCTTATCAGTCCTTTCAGGTGAGCGTGGCCACGTGAGCCACTTCTCTTTGGATTGCTGCCCAAAATGCTTCCCTTGCGCATGCCGAGTGTGCCAGCTTTCCTTCTGCAGGCCCACCCTGTGCATCGGTGTGTTTGTAAACACCCATCTTGCAGCAGCCATTATTCCAAAGTCAAAACCACGTCAAACTGCCCACAAACTGCTAATGTTACCCCTACAGCCCGGACGAGAGGCTGAAAAGGCCTGAAATGTTGATCGAAAAACTGCACGTGTGATGCACAAATCCGGGGACTCGGATTCGGTCCTGAACCCCGCAGCCCTCCCGGGAGGCGGGAGACCCGGGAGCCTGCTCACGCGGAAAGCCCCTCTGCTGCCCGAGCAGAGCCCTTCCCCTGACGCCGGTCTTCGCGGCGCACATCCGAACGCACTCTGAACCGACTCGTGCCCGGGCGCTGAACCCAGCAGCCGCGTTCAGGTGAACAAGCGGTCGCAAGCACCCGCGACGCAGGAGCACACCCAGGAGCAGGCTCTGAGCCGGGCGCGGAGCCCAAAGCTTAGCTCAGGGCTGCCGGCGCCGCCGGCCCCCGCGGGCCGCCCTCCCGAGCCCGCCTGGGCGCGGGCGAGCGCCGGCGGCGCCGCTGCCCGCTCGTCGCCGCTCTCGCCTGCGCCTTCCCCGCCCCGGGGGCGGGCGCCGAGCGCGCCGACACCTGCCCGCGCCCGCGGCGGCAGCAGCAGCAGCGGCGGCGGCGGCGGCGGCGGCGCAGCGGCGCGGCCCGCGGGGGGCGCTGCCGGGCGGGGCCCGCGGGCCCGGATGGAGCCGCCGCCGCCGCCGCCGCGCAGGCGCCGCCGCCGCCGCGGCCCCGCCATGGCGCCGCCCGCCGCCCGCCTGGCGCGGCTCTCCCGCGCCGTCACCTTCAGCGCCTGCCACCGGCTGCACAGGTGAGCGGCGCCCGCCGCCGCCGCCGCGGCTGCCCGGGCCTTGCTGGCGCGCAGCGGCGGGCACGGCCGCCCCGGCCGCCTCCTCCCGGCGCCGCGAACGGCTCCTGCCCGCGGTCCGCGCCGCAGCGCGGCCGCGAAACCCGCCTTCGTCAGCCCGCGGCCGCAGCCGGAGGCCGTCGGCACGTGCGCCCGGCGCGGGCTGTTCCCGCGGCGCCGCGCTGTTGGCGCGGGGTGTTTCCGCGGCGCCGCAGTGTTGGCGCGGGGTGTCCCTGCAACACTGCAGTGTTGGCGCGGGGTGTTCCCGCGGCGCCGTGCTGTTGGCGCGGGCTGTTCCCGCGGTGCCGCAGTGTTGGCGCAGGGTGTTCCCGCGGTGCCACGCTGTTGGCGCGGGGTGTTCCCGCAACGCCGCGCTGTTGGCGCGGGGTGTTCCCGCAACGCCGCGCTGTTGGCGCGGGGTGTTCCCGCAACGCCGCAGTGTTGGCACGGAGTGTTCCCGCAACGCCGCAGTGTTGGCGTGGGCTGTTCCCGTGGCGCCGCGTGCTCCCCGCGTGCACGAGCCCGCGGGTGAAGCGTGGTGCGGCAGAGAGGCGCCAGCAGGTCGAGGCAGGGCCGGGGCCACGTTTCTTGGGGCCCATTTGGAAAAAGCTGCCCAGAGAGGTTGTGGAGTGTCTCCTTCTCTAGAGATACTCCAAACCTGCCTGGACGTGGTGCTCTCTGACATGCTCTAGGTGACCCTGCTTGAGCAGGCGGGTTGGACCAGGTGGTCTCCAGAAGGTCCCTTCCAACCTCAACCAGTCTGTGGTTCCGTGTGTGTTCCTCGCAGCACATCGCTGAGCGATGAAGACAACTTGAAGCTCTTCGGGAAGTGCAATAATCCAAACGGCCACGGGCACAACTATAAAGGTAGGGAGTTGACTGCTTTGCATGTTTCCGTGCCTCGCCGTGCCTCTTCCCCAGGAGAGCAAGGCCGGCCACGTGTCTCAGCAGTCTGGCCTGGCTTTTGGTGGCTGTTTTTTGTTGATTTTGTTTTTTTTTTCAAGAAGAATTGAAATGAGTCCTCAACAGCAGGGCAGAATTGCAACCCATTGTAAATTAGATAGATAATAAATATTTATCTCAAAGTCACTTAAATCAGAGCTATTTCTTTATAACCTGTAATGTGTTGTGGATTATATTATATATATATATTATAATGTTATATTATCAAACAGTGATTTTGCTAAGCAAAATACTTGCAACTAGAATAGCACTGAATATTATTTTCACAAGTTCTTCTCATAGCAAGCATCTCCACCCTATGCCTATAAAATCAGATCTCTCTGGTTGACGGGCCAGTTTTAGACTGTCTGTATTGTAGGTACCCTGAAATGTCTACTACAGAGCTGCTAGCTTTACCAGGGAAAAACAGTTGTTGGACTGAAACTATGTCCCTCATTTTAAGGTTGAGTTACAGAGAGAGCAGTGCTTATATGAGAAAGTAAGAAGGGTGTTCCCATTTTCAAAAATTCCTGGAAAACAAGCCTCTAAAACTGTTACAGAGCAGGCAGAAAAGCACTGAGGAGACCAGACTTGGACCATTATGCCTTTCTAGTTTTGTCCAGAAGACTTTGCTGATGAAGAGACTCTTATCTTGAGTACAAAGGGCATAGAAAGTAGTTATTTGAGAAGTCAGTTAGTCTGTGGCTTGCTGCAAGTGGCTTTTCACGGACAGTGGGTATCAGACCTTGAAGAATGACTTCTTTTAGAAGCTAGGTGACTGAGTAGTTTTTCTTTATACAGTGAATAACCACTGTGTAAAACCAGTCCGAAGTTCTAAGTGTTAGGAAGCTCACGCTGGTCTGGGTGGATTAGTGGTGTATGGGCTGCCTGTCCTGGTCGCTTAGGTTCCCTGTGTCACACACATGACTTGATATCTTCTTTTTTTCAGTTGTAGTCACTGTGCGTGGAGAGGTAAGTGTGATCACCAATTTTTTCCATTCCATAGAGCAACAGTATAGATGGGTCTCCATATTACACAATTCTTAACTTCTAGCTTAATTGCTAGGTTTCCTGGGGTGTTTGAGGAAGCTCTGTACACATCACTATAGAAGAAGGTTTTCCATAACCATTTTTTTCTGAAGACAAATGTCCTTTTCACTCTGCACTGAATAGGAGCTTGTAGGTGACCATATTTAAGTCCTAAACTTGTCACCTACCTTTGGGCATAGAGCTTTGTCTGCCAGGACCTTACTGCAGAGTGGGTAGGTTCTGCTCTCAGGTCTGTGGGGCACCTTCTGGATGATTATTGAGCCAAAGGGAGGGACCTGTTTGATTCTCTCTGTTGTTTTCTCAAGGTATTTTATTGCAAGTGGAAAAGGAACTTCTGCTTTCAGAGTTGCTTTTTACCCTCCATCATGTCATCATTTTGTGTATTCTGCAGAGTGAGTTGTTTTGATAGCACTTCGGGGGTTTTTTGATATTTCCTAAGCAACTTTCATAGGGGTTCCAATTCATAGGGAGCTTGGAGAGGGAGACTGTATTCAGATCTGAATCAAAAATTTTAAAGCCTTTTCCTTGCACGTTCTGGAAATTCCCTGTCACTTGCAGAGCCTGTTTTTATTCATAGAGCTGTGCCTCCTGTGGATGGAGGATGCCCTGAGCTCAGGTTAGTCTTTGACTACTTTTCCCTGGTTATTTAGCCGAGCAATTTAATGTCCGTGTTCCTGCTTATGATCGTGCTAAATCATTGCTTGAAGACTGTGTGTTTTAGAGAATTTTTCTCCTTGGTGTAAGCTCTATGAGACAGCGGAGCCACTGGAGTTATTTGTGTGCAGTATTGGCCTGTGAGGACATCACGGGGTAGAGTTGGAACTCAGTGAGGGAAAGTGGATAGAGATTTTTCTTGTGGGTCAGATGTCTTGAGCACTCAGATACCCATTCACAGTCTGATTTGTATTGGATCATGACTGCCTTCATAATAAGGACCTGTAGCCACGTTCCTAAGCTCCCTTTTGTTTTCCTTGCAGATTGATCCAGTCTCAGGAATGGTTTTAAACCTGACAGATCTGAAAGAATATATGCAGGTAATAGTACTACTTTCCTAGACATCCCCTGTGAGAAGTGGTTAGAGCTTAGCAATTTTGTAGTACCAGGGTGGAGACACTGTGAGTTGATAATGTAAGAAACAAAAAAGAAATTAAGAAATGATGTCAGACTTAAATGTTGTAGTGCAGTGATGTGCAGCACCACAATGTCTTCTGCTAGGAAGTTTACAGGTGGATATAAGGCTCTTACCCTTTTGTAACATATTATTGCCTTCCTCCAAACTGAACCCCAGTACACTGTCCCTATGGGACAGTCTTGCTTATGTTGCTAATTGCTGCTAATGTTGCTAATTGCTGTTGTCTGCCTACAGAAGGCGATCATGGAGCCACTTGACCACAAAAATCTGGATAAGGATGTGCCCTACTTTGCTGAGGTTGTGAGGTGGGCCATGGGGACTCCTTGTGATTGCACGGCCAGGGAATGGTCTCCGGGGCTCAGTCCTACATTTGAAGCAGCAGTCTCTGACACAGCTGTGTGTGTCGTGTGTGGTGTGCCCTGGCTGCCCTCCATCTCTGGGGCCACCTCGCTGTGGCTGGCCAGGTGCGGGCCTGCTGGGGCAGCTCTGGGCCCCCACGCTCTGGAAGGCACAGCTCGCTCGCACGGAGGAGCTCGTTGCGCACTGGCACTTCTCAAAGTGTGGGCAGCTTGGGGAGACAGCTATAACCTGTTAATTATTACATGTGTTCACTGGCGCTGGTTCAAGCCCCACTTGCATTCGGTGTGTCCCCTCGTGAAAGCTGTCCTCATGCTTCCCCTTGGCCTTTATCATGCCTGTTTTTGGTACAGTCTAGTCCAATGTTAATGCTGTCAGTCCTCAATATGCTCCCGTTTCACTCCTAGCACCACTGAGAACGTTGCAGTGTTCATCTGGGAAAACCTCAAGAAACTCCTGCCCACGGGGACTCTTTATAAAGTCAAAGTGTACGAAACGGACCAGAACATTGTCGTGTACAAAGGAGAAGAAACAATCTCTGAGAAGTGAAATGAGCTTAAACTTAATTGATCAGAAACCCCACTGCCTAATCACATCAGTGAATTACTTCAGCACTGTGCACTGTCTCTCTTACATGTAGGCATTGATTATGCATTTCATAAGAACAGGAATATGTATTTTACAAGAATTCTTGCAGCAATCTGGTGGATGGAGTTCAGGAATTTGTTGATTTGTCTGCTTTTTTTTCCAAGACATTCCTGTTTTGCAAATCCCAACCATCAAGCTGATATAAAAGCTGCAGTTGTACTGTATTAAATAAAGTAGCTTCCTAGAGAGTGGATGGTCTGGCAAAGTATATCCTTTGCATTCACAAAAGGCTTTGATTTTCTCTAATTAAACATTGGATTAATTTATGAATTTTTAATAGCTTGGGCTTTATTTTTTGTTTTGTTTCTTGATCAGATAGAGAATGACAACTCTGTGATTTTTTCCTTTGGTGGTATAGACTCTTCCTGTGGCTAGCAGGTCTGTCTCTGTATGAGGAATTGGTATAGTGAATAATACATCTGTTTACAAAGCAATTCTCAGTGTAACTGCAAAGATAAGGGGGAAAATATATTGTTGAGAATCAGCATGAAGAGCTGAGGAAAAAAATTAGAATGTCTTTGTTTGTTAAACTGGGCTGGCTTGCATGCTTTTCCCAGGACATACTGGCCTGAACACTCCAGGCAGAGGGTGAAAGCTGAGTGGGAGAGGAAATGGGAACATCTCAGCCCCAACCACGTAAGAGAGCCCTGATGCGGTGGAGAAAGTGTCCTGTGGAAAGCAGGGGAGGATAAACCCTTAAACGCTGGTTATCCAGCTGCTAGTGGCGCCCGAAGTTGCCACTCGTGTGAAGTTTTGCTACAAGAATGCTTTTCACAGTGTAAGTTTTCATTTCGTTTATACCTGAGAGTGTTAGCTTGCCTCAGGAGCAGAGCAGACAGACAGACAGACAGACCTAATCCTCACCTTGCTGTAGAGTCATCCCTGCTATAGGAGGCTTTCTGTTCTGTGTCTGATCATGGAGAGCTGACGTAGCCAGGAAGGACCTGGGATGCCTTGAGATGCTATCCATTAAAGCCCCCTATAAGCTTGTAGGCACAAGCAGTCGGGTGAAATATGTATTTCTTAAGAAATTTTTATGAATTCTGTAAGAAGGGGAATAAACTCTCCTATTTTTCCTTCGTGGGAGAAGCAGTTAGCTGGTGCTCCTGTTGTGATGATCAGCAGTTACTTAGTTTTTTTCATAATCAGAACTCTGAGCCAAAAAGGTCTCGTAGGCTTGGTATGAATCAGTCATTGGTGCTGGTGCTTCCGACTGCCTCCTTTGCAGATCGGGTGATGCCACACTTTGTTCAGCATAGGTTGTTAAAAAAGGATGAAGTTGAGATGTGTTTATATGGACACTAACCAAATAATTCTGAAGATTCCTGAAGTTGTAGGCATACCGTGAAAGCAGAGTGCAGAAGGAATGCATGTAAAACGAGTTAGGGAACAGTTATTATACAGCTGCAATTGTTGTTTTTAGGGTCATGAGATCAACTTCTCTGCCTAGAGGTGGAAGTGATAGTACTTTGTGTGATTCTCTTTATCACATGAGCAAAGTCCTGAAGGGGAGTCAAAGTAATTAGGAGATATGACCAGGAAGTTAGCAGTGCACATAATTAAAAAAGTGACATCCAGGGTGATAATTCCCTTGCTTTACAAGGAAATTATGTGTCTGAATAGCGATAGCAAACAGCAGCATTTTGAAAGGTTTAATGAACCTTGCCTAATAGTTAATCTTGGTCTCGCTTCACTGCAGACTGAGGGCAAAGTTTTGTTCTATAGCTACCAACTGGGCTGGAAAATACCTTTTATAGTTCCAAAAAATACTTTGACTGCTTTCTCTTAAACCGTGACTGCTTTATATGGGCCACAGTTGGGTGTTGTGCCCTACCTTGATCCATTTTTGTTCAAACTTTCTGGGTGAGCTTCTAAAAAGGGCTTGTAAGGAGTGGCTGGACACGAGGGGTTCCTGCCAACCTTCCCCCCGCCTGCCCCATTTCCCTCCAACTTTTTCCCCACCTGAGAATGGCACCAGTCAGCTTTTTTTTTTTTTTTTTTCTGATGTGAGCTCCGGCCAAGGAGTTTTTGCAGCTTATCTGGATGCTCCTGCCCACCCATAGTTTGTCAGGGTGGTATATCATTCAGGTTTGCTGTAATAAATTACGTAGATCATACTGGATGATAGCTGCTGTTGATGAGTCACAACATGTTTGGTGTCACCACTGCATTACAGAGACTAAAAGGGATCATGCGGTATCTTTATTAGAAGGCTAATTCAGCTGTTGACATTGTTGACAAAAACAAACAAATGGGTACATCTGCGTAGCACAGGTCAGTGCTACTGCTGGCAAAAATTAAGTGTTGGCCATAGAGGCTGGCACAAATTCATTTTCTTTTCCTGCAGTGTAGTATGGCACTGACAAAGACGTGCAATAGCATGGGCATTTCTATTTATTGCTGTATTGCTTGTTGGAGATATGCTTTGATCCTTTGTTCAGAGCAGTCCAGTTTGAACGGTAGCAGATGTGGAGGAACTGAAATAAATTGGCATGTTGGGTAGCAGCTTGGGTGAAGCGGGTTGGCGGTATCAGAGCTGGAATTCTAATTGCTGGTATCCTAAGAAGTTGCAGTATGTTCTATCCGTTTGCCTAACTTCCTGGAAGGATATGGATTCTTTTAGGTGTGTATGAGCTCCATGTAGAGAAGTCTTTGTAGGAATCAGCCTCCAAATAAACAGGAGGGTAGTATACGGAGAGAATCAAGTTGCATCGTAAGAACCCCTGTGCCGTAGCTTGTTTATTGAGTGATGAAATGGTTGGAAGGAGGACGGTTCAGGTGACGGTGGGGTCTGGAACAGCATGTTGAAAGATCAAAGCTGATCCCAGGAGAGCTACTGCGGGAGCAAGACTTCCAGCTTCGGTGCCCGTGAGTGTAAATAGCAGCGTAACGGCAGCAGGATCAGAGTGTGCTTAGCAGGGACTGAGTTGGAACGCTCCGTTCTTCCTGTTACATGGAAAGAGAAATAATCAGATTCTTTAGAAAAGTGGTAGTGTCAGGGCAGAGCCCGAGTGAATGGGGAGCCTGTGCGAGAAGCTGGCCACCTTGGTGTCTGCTGCCGCATTCGCGCTCCCGCTGTGCTTCGTCTAACGGGACCATTTGGTACTGCCAACTAGAAGCAAAGCAAAGCCTGAGGCTGCCCAGTTTCAAAGCAAAGCTGTTAGCAACAGTCTCCCTTTTGTATTAATTGTTCCTAGAGGACATTTTCCCATTCGGCCTCACTGCAAGGAGAAGTAGTCTTTTTTCTGGTCATGGAACACAGTGACCACAGGAGGACTCGGGGTTCAGGCGCAGCTTTTGCAGCGTGGGGAGTGGGAATTGATCATTTTCCCATGACGTCTGAAATTATGAAACAGAGCAGAGCATAAGGGATGCCATTACAAAAGGAGCAGCAAAGCGAAAACCAGCACTTTTTGTGAGCCAAGTTCTGGAGCTCGGTCTTACACGCCACTCCCTGGGCTGTTATTTATAGCTCATTGTAGTCCCAACAATGGCCAAGTTAATAAATAATCCAAGCGTCCTTGCTGATGAGGGGCTGTGTGTGGGACGCAGGGCCCCCGCCAGGAGCTGCTCCTCCGGCGCTCAGATGGCTGAGCGCGTTTTACAGTCCCTGAGCTGAAGCTTGCTCCTTTGTGCGTGTGCGCAGTGGCAGGAGTGCGGTGAGCGTCCCCGGCCTTTCGCAGGACCTCTGCCCCGTCGGCTGCCCAAGACCAGTGGTGCCCTGGCGAGGAACAAGAGGTGAAATGAGGCTGCGAGAGCCCCCGGCTTTGTCCTGTGCAACGCACTGTGAATAGAGCTGGGGGCTCCGGCGGAGAAGGAAATGCCGCCCGTGAGAGCTGCTGGGCAACCGAGGGAGACGGACCGCTCCTGCCTCTGCCCAGAGCTCCCTGCTCGAGCCGCAGGGCTGACTCGCCTGGAGACATTTTCCTAGCTGTCCACCGCACGTTCCTCACTTTCCGGGGGCCCTGCCTGGCATGTGGGTCTGCAGGGGCTCAGGGTAGAAGTCTAGGAGGAATCTTGGGGCTCTGAAGCCCAGTTCCCTCCTCCTACGGGCAGTCAGCTGTAATGCAGCAAACTGTACTTTAAAGCTCATTAGTTTTTGTTCCCTCCACGACTGTTATTACCAGCAGTCTGCAGGTGTTTATCTCCCTCTCTGTGCAACAGGCAGAGCAATCCCACGCCGTGGAAGTGCAGCATGAGGCTCTGGGGAAGACAGTGCTAGAGCAAAGAGCAAGTGAGAAGGAGAAGGGGTGTTGTGAAGCTGTCCTCCTGCAGCAAGCATTATTTGTCCTGTGTAGTCAGTGAGGCCAGAGCCTGGGGGAAAGAGGGTGTGATCTTAAAATTACGCACAGGGGAAAGTGGTTTATGGTCAAGAAAACCGTGATTGCAGTATTTCCTGGTGTTTGCATGCTTCACCTTGCAAGTTTACTGTTCTTTTAACTGGTATGGGTGTGGATGTCCATACGTACAGGAGAGTCATTAGGATGGGAGTCAGACGCTCCACTGAAGCACTGACTTGGACAACTCATGGCTGCTCTAAAAGTTATTTTAAAATATCTGAGGATGTGGCAAGGGACAAAGCAATGCTGGCCAAAGAGAAGTCACCTCTGAGCCAGATGTCCCTATTTAGATCTACCGCTAAAACGTGACTCTCTGCTACTGTCCATATCCATCTCCAGTGGGCTGCTAAGAGAGTAAACACTGCTGTTATTTCCACTAGAAAGGGACGAGTACAGGCAACAAAACACAGGGCTAAAGCTACATCTTGTTCTGCAGCAGCGAGGTTTTTGGGTGATGTACGTTAAGGAAATAAAATTAATCTTTAATCTTGATCGATGGATTTCTCCCAAAATAAGCACTGCATTTTCTCCTGCTTTATCTGAGCAAAGAAACATCAACGAGTCGTCGGATCTGTAGTCCAAGAAGTTGGGGCCTGTTCTGCCAGTTTCTGCAAGGCATGGTGGGCTATCACAGCCATTAAACTTCAGGCATTACAGCAAGCCAATGGGAAGGTTGGAAAATTTTTAATAGAGCTTTATTGCTCACAGTAAGACATTTGTCATGGTCACTCTGTTAATTATTAATAAATGATCTAAAACTAAAACCTCCCAGTAACAGATTCCCGCTCACGGTCAACTCAGGGTTTCATTTCTCCCTAAAAAGTGAGGCTTTGGGGCTCCTCTGGTCTCTCCTGAGAGCCTCTGCCCTGCCTGTGTAGGCAGTGAAGTCCTTGCCGGGTGCCTGGACTATGGCTTGGCGCGGCGCTGCGCTGGCGGGCAGCTGCCGAGCGAGGCTGCGCCGTGCCGTGACGGGAGCGGGGCGCTTCACCGCGCGGAGCGAAGGCAGGCGTGCGTTTGCCTGGGCTTGCTTCGGGCCCTGCAACAGACTGTCAGTCAATATTTGCTGCCAGCTATGGCTTCTTTCCAAGGCGACCCAGCGTTGCTCCCCAGGGCCGCGGGGGCAAACGCTGAGCGGCATCCCCAGGTTTTGGCTCCAGCGTGGTTGTAGCCTGCAGAAGGGAGCTCAGGATCCAGCAGCCGGGCTGGCAGCCCCCGCGGGTGCTGGCTGCTTGGGGACCTCCCAGGACCCTGGGAGTGCACTTCACGCCGTGTTTTCTAGGGGAAAGGGCTAAATCCGATGACTCATTTGTCACCCATGTGCGTCTGCGCAGCCCTGGGGCCCGGCTGGGCTCTGCCACGTGTCCCTGCTGCAGCCAAACTTCTGCACAATGCTTGACATCCTGATCCAGGTTTTGCGTGGCTCCATGCTTGCCTCTAGGTGCGGGGAAGGAAGGCACCAGCATCTGTCCTGCTGACAGGGCTGGGTAATGTGGCAGCCCCTTGGGACGTTAGCTCCAAGTGAAGGGAGGGCCTCGCTCTGCTTGTGCGTTGGGGTCAGAGAGCTGAAGCGATGCTGGCTGTTTTGTTGGTGTCATTCACAGCTCACCAGGGGATATGCTGTGGTGGGATGGGAGAGGATGGGGTTATCACAAGGGGACAGCAGCATGTGGGTGGAAGACAGAGACCTTATTTTGAATATCACAGATATTTCCCTGCAGCAGGACAGAGGTTTTAAGCTGTTGTTTCAGTATCTCATAAATTTATGTCCTCTTGCTTTTGTCTTTTCTACAGCAAAATTTTCCCATATTTTAGCCTCAGACAAATGTGTTTTACCCACTGATGTGGCTTCTTAGGCGTTCGATGCCTCACCCTTATTTGCTTTCCTGCTGAAGCACAAGAATTTCCGTGCATTGGATTCAAATTCCCAGTTACAGCACAGTATTTAGTGACTGCACTTGGGTGCAAGGACAGGTGTAGGCAAATTCCCCGCTACATGCATCTTCCTCCCTGAAACAGAGGTAAGCACAGCGACGGCAGGCTGCTCCTTCCTTGGGTCACAGCCCTACCTCCGAGCTGTGCCACCGGCCGATGCTGAGCCTCGAGCATCAGCTCTGCTGAGCCACAGAAGCCAAAGCGGAGCCTGGGCAGGAAGGCTGAGATGAAGGGACCCCATCTCCTCGCGCTCGCGGCAGGGCTAGCCAACATCACGGCTGCCTTTGGGGAGAACAGACCCCACCCCGGGGTGTCTCTAGCAAGGATATGCTGTTACATGTCTGTCCTGAGTCAGGGAGGTGTTAGGTGCTGGAAAACGTAAGCCTGTTTTAGAAAGGGTGGAAGTAGGGGAGAGGGGCTGCTGCCCCAGGGGCTGTGTGCAGCGAGCCTGGTCCCCCGGAGAGGGTTTCCGAGCCTTGCAAGGGCGTTTTGGGCTGTACGTTTCCGCAAGTGTTAGAGGGGAAATAACTACTGTTTTTGTCCTGACTCCTCCATCAGGAATCACAACATTCCCTTGCAGCGAAAAACACAAACAGGCAGCCTCCGCGCTGCCAGTGGGACCGTCAGACGCGGCAGGCCCCGAAGCAGAGTTTCGTTTCCCTCCCCAGGGCACCTGGCAGCATGCCTGACCTCCCGCCAGCTGCCTGTCTCTCCTTGGCCCTGCTCTCCCCGGAGCAGCTGCAGCTGTGGTTTCTGCACGGTGTGTTAAGTGGCTTCCTTAACGCCCATCCTGCTTTCCCCCAGGGTCCTCCTTCCCCTGCAGCCGGAAAAGCTGAGGCCACCTGTGCCCTGCTCTCGCTTGGTGCTTGCTGAGCGAAGCTCCCTTTGCGTGCAGCTCCGTATCGCTGTCCTCTCTGGCTCTCAGGCACCACGGGGCCCTGGGGAGGCTTTGAGGGCTGTTTCCTCCTCTGGTACACCTCGCAGGAGTCACACGGGTGCAATGGGCCAAGTGAGTCTCAGGAGCAGCTTTTCAGCCATCGCAGGTATGTTCCCGTTCCCCTCTTTGCGGGTCGTGGAGCAGCATCGGCCCTGCGAAGCAGTGCCGGCGGTCCTCAGGCTTCCCTGCCGCCACCTCTGTGCTCCTGTCTGGCTCCTGACCCTTATTCACCTGTAATTTCCTCACCATTTGCTATTATAACCTGGTGGTAGCAAGCTTCTGGGAAGTGAGAGTGGGCAGGTTAGATATAAAGCTGCTTGCAATTTTTTTTTATGAGCAGTGTTTGCCAACCAGGTTATTGGGCTATTTACTGTTCAAAATAGCCGTCGGGAGACAACAACGGAAAGCGAGGTAGACCGTGAGACGGCACGTCCCTCAGCAACGTCGCGGTGGTGGTGGTCACATTTTCATGTTCTTTAACCGAAGGTTGCTGGGTCTGATGTTCTGCTGCGAATTCCCCGCAGAGCTCGTAAAACCGTCTTTGAGCAGAGGAGCTTGAGCGCACGTGAGCCGAGGGAGCAACTCGCGCCCGGCTCAGCGGGGAGAGCAGCCCTCCCGGAGAGGGGGAGGCGAAGGCGGGGGGACCCGGCTCCGGAGACACCGCCGTAGGCGCACGCGTGGTCCCCGCTGCAAGAGGGGAGGTGTTTTCCAAAACCCTCCCGCTTTGCTTTGCCCCCCGCGTGCTTTGGGAAGGCTGTTGGCGCCCTGCACCCCTCCCTGACGAGGGGAGCCCCGAGGGGGAGGCCAGAGGCGCCGGCGAGCGGGAAGGCGGACGGCCCCGGCCGCAGGGGAGCGCCGCGAGAGCCCGCCGCCGCGGAGGAAAGCACGAGGCGCCGCGGCCGGGAGGAGAAACCGGCCCGCCCCGCCGTATAATTTAGCATTTCCGAGTAAAAGCTTGGAAGGTCACGGGGGCGGCGCGACCTTGAGCGCGGGAGCTGCCCTTGGGCCGCCGCCGCCGCCAGGCCCCGCGGCGCGGAGGGGAGGGACGGCGTCGGGCCCGCGGCGCGGAGGGGACGCCTGAAGGACGTACGGACGCTTCCGATGAGCGGCAGCGATAGCGCCGCTCTGAGCCCCTCTGGGCCGGGGGGCGAGGGGGACGAGCTTTAAAGACTTCTGTCCTTCCCGAAAGCTTTCAAAGGCAGATAATCCTCAGCTGCAGCTGAGGGCCCGGGAGGGGCTGGCGGGACTGCTGCTGGCCCCGGGCTGAAAGCCAGCTCTGATCCCCAGCCATGAAAATACCATTACCAGCCAGGGCTCGGTGTCCCGCAGAAGGAAACTGCCAGAGGACCCGTGGGGCAGAGATGTCCTGGCTCACCCTGCAGAGGACTACCGTGAGCAGTCCTCACTTCTTCTTGTGTCTTTATATGCTTATCTGTGGGGGTAAAAGCCAAATATTTCACAGTATTCAGAGTCATTTCAACTTCCCCTGCCACATCTCAGAAAATATCGTTAGGTGCAATAGAAAACTTTCATTCCTTAATTTATTCAGATTAGTTCAAGAAAAATTACCTTCCAGAAGCTTCAAAATTCCCAAATAAACATTATCCATATAAAAATACAAACAAATACTATAAAATCAAGACATTCAGTGGCCTGTCTGATCTTGCCCTAAAGCAAAATCAGCTGTTGATTTAAAAAAAAAAAAATCCTCCTGCCCATTCCAGAAAGCCAGAAGAACCTGGAAACCTTACAGGGCATCCAGAGAAATAACAAGATACAGGTGATGCTGGACGAAAGAGCAGTACGGAAGCAAACTTGCAAGGCCTGGCGCCTTTGTTGAGGATACCCTGCCAGCAGGATCTCCAGCTTGTCTTTGAGAGGGTTGGTGGACACATCTATTACTTCTGTGCATGCGCTGAAGGTTTTACGTTGGCTCAGTCAGGTGAATCTTAAACCTGTAACCCCCCCTCCTCCCCCCCATTCCTGATTCTTCTCCCAGTTTTGGTTAATATACCATGGATGACTGTGTGAGACTGCCGTTGAGGTGTGCACACTTGCCAACACTCATTCTCAGGTACTCATGCCATGGGTCCCAGGCTGCACAGTTAAGAGCGGACTTCTCCTTGAGCTTCTCAGCAGACCCCGGTACCTGACGAGAGGAGGACCTTCGCCCTCTCACAGGTGTTCTCATGCTTTCTTGTGCTTCACAGAACCTCAGGTGATGAGGGAGGAATTAACTTGTGCAGTGCCCCTTGGTCATCGGGGACCCGCCCTCAGTGACATTGTGCTTTTCTGGTTGCTCTGAACAGAGTGAGCTCTAACTTCCTATGACATTTTTCATCTTACCAAGTATGCTGGCCCTGGGCAAGGGGAATAAGGGAAGGATCAGCTCTCTGGTCAAACAGACCTTTATAATTTAATGTAGAGGTGCAGTCATCATCCTAATACATGAAGAAAGTAGGTTTCCTGAGTTATCAGCCTCCCACCCTCCCATGCCCACTGAAGGCGAGGAGGAAAGGTGCAGCACAGCTGGGTCGTCTCCTCTCCCCGATGTCTAGGAGAGCAGTTTGCTTGTGACAAAGAGCAGCACCACTTGTGCAATGGCTACAAAGATAGTGCTGCTCTGAACCGCAGAGATGGAGTTGGGGGTGGTGACTGGTGGTTTTGTGGTTGCGTTCACCTCTGAAACAGAAAGAGACCCCCAGGGTGGGTTAGAAATGGAGAGGACGAGCTGTGCTACAGACCTACTGCAAGAGGCCACATTTAACTCCGCTTCACAGAAAGGTGAGGTCAGTCCCACAGTAGGGGAATGAGATGCCTGAACGTATCTATTGATATCAGTGGGGCACCACCAGTGTAGCTCTTGAGGCTTCTGGGTGGTAGGGGATTCTCTGGGGGAAATAGAGACATTATCTGTGATGGCAAAGCCAGCTTCCACTTCACACAGAGTGAATAGGAGGATAAAGCCTGTGCCAATACTTGCAGAAATAAATAAGCATTTTCTCCAGTTTGTAGCTATTTTATATCCTTTAAAGCTAAAAGAAAGTTTGGAAAGGTTTTAAGTTCAACATGGTATCATGAAAAAACTCTAGCTAGCTCTAGTGTCTTTGTCTCCTCTCCTGATCACTGGAGAGGTGAGAAATGCTTCAACTGGAGATAGACCTAGTCCATCTTTCTCCTCTCCCCAAAACACCACAGTGCAAATGAAACCTTTGCTCAGTTACCATTCACCTTGCTGTTGAACTGCCCAGCTGAAGCTCATTTACCTTTTTTATTCAGAGTAATGTTGCTGAACTCAGTGGAGTTATCAGAAAAGAGGATATATACTCTGCAGAAAGAAGTAAAGGAGAGAAAAAACAATATCAAACAGGAGAAGCTACATGTCTTACATAAACCCCTGTGAAGCAATATAAAGGGGATGTTAAGAGCAGATAAAGAGATGAGAAGATGGAGTCATTCTGAGTCAATACACTTGCATTACCCTCCAACCATATAGCACTCTTTTTTCCACCTAAAACACTATTCTTTGTGGCTTATTGTAGCTAGTCCCCGTGGTATTTGCTGCTTTACTGCCCTGCTCAGTGATGAGAGAGGAATGCCTTGCAACGGGGTGGCACTTTGCCGTGACCATCTGCTCACTGTAACTAGAAACGCTCTTGTAACGAACCATTGCATTCTTCCTTCCTGCAGATAAGGCCAATCAGGCTAATGGCTATGGTTTCCTTTGGCAAACACTTCCCACTGAGGCAACTCCATTAGCGTTAATGGGAACAAGAGGGGTGTCACTCCATCGATTTCCATGGAGCTAATCTACATTCCTACTAATGTGAGCAAATCTTCAAAGCTATCAGATTCTTTGAGGAGCAATCTCTGCATCCAACTTTGCAGAAAATGTTTCCTTTATCTTTGCAAGTTAAAATACTGAGCAGGGAGAAAGGTTTTGTTTCAACCTCTGCTCTAGAGCAAGACTCCTGATTCTGGGAATACCCATAGCTTACCCAGGCAAGTACTGTCCCAACTGAGTAGTTAAAAGGTGCAGCGTAGTATTACCTTATTTCCACAGAAGTGATGTTGGTGCCTGGGGATGTCCAGTTTACTGTTGTGTTAGTGGTATTTACTACTGCCGTAGAAATACCACTGCAGTTTTCATGGTCCGTGCCCTTCCACTCTCCCACGGAAACGCTTGGGGAGGATAAGGCTTGTAGTAAAACTGCAGTCACAGCTATGTCAGGGAAATTTTTGCTGTTGTTTACTTCCACTGGAAAGAGAGCAAGTGAGACATAGTGAGTTGTCTGTCCTGTAAGGCAGCTATCTGCAGACCCCGTGCCTTCAGGGTTTTCAGCCAGGGGAGCGTTTGGGTTTGCACCACGCTTTCTGCGAGATGTGGGAGCACCACAAGCCTTCAAAGGGAAGCTGAAGTCCTATAGCCCTCCTGCAAGCAAAGAAAGAAAAAGTCCCCTACCTGCCCCCTCCCCAGTTTAGGTGTAATTCCTGGGAGGAATTCCTCAGCTACCAAATCAGCCCCTGCTAGTGTGGCACTGCAGGTGTAAGCCAAACCAGAGCTCCTGGAGTGGGAATCTTCACCGACTCCCATGCGATTGCCAGGAGAGAAAAATCTAAAGAGGCCAAGCTTTGGGTGGGAAATCCTTCCCTTGCTCCCCAGGACCGAGGGCACCAGACCCAGCCCTTCCTGCTTCCCACTTCTCTGTCCCCAGCTGCTGATTCACGGCTGTGACCGCGCAGCCCTGCCGCCCGCCAGCCTCATATTGCGAAGAGCGGGCGGGCGCGAAGCAAGGGGCCCCCGTGCCAGGAGCCAGCAGCTCCTCAGAGCCTGGTCACCGTGTGGCCCTCAGTCTGCTTTGGGGCCCAACTGTGTCTCCAAAGAAACCTGCTGGGACCTGCAATAGCTGTGGAAGCTGACAGGAGACAGCACCCGGCACAAAATAGGAAATAGTGGTAACAGTGCACAAAATGTCCCATCCTCCCCCCCCCATTAAAAATCAGCCTGCTGCGATGGGTGCTCCTGGGGGTGCAACCTGAAGGAAATCTGCCAGTTGAGACCAGCACATTACCTCCCTCCTCGCAGGAAGGGATCAAGAGATCTCTCTTCCCCTGTTTTCCCAGCATTTAGGGTTTTTTTTTGTTTGTTTGTTTGTTTTTGTTTTTTTTTTTTTGAGCTTTAAGGCAAAGGGAGATCTGTTCTCACATTCTGGAAACAGGGTCAGGCTGCCGAATGCTCTGGAGCCAAGCACTTTGTAGTATTAAAAGCCATTTTCTGTGATTGGCACTGAATATGTGTCACTCTCAAAGTAACCTCTTCACCTTCATCCTCATGGCCATCACCACTGAGAATGGCAAGTTCTCAGCGAAGGAGAAACAGAACTCATCTATAAAAAAATTCTCTTAAAATTTTGTGTTTTCAAGAGTGTTCAAATCCTGCCATGCTGTTTGGGCAAAATGATTAAAGGGGAGAAAAGGCAGACTAGAAAGGAAAGGGAATTTGAGACTGACCCTGTAAATGTGAACATGAAATAGGAACAAGAGATAACAACTAGCACCATTTAATTATCACTTGCCTGAAATAAAAACACATTAAACGTGTATTACACCTCATACGTTTTAAACATCTGAAAAGCATCACTACCCAAGTCTCAAGAGAGCAGCTGTGGTAGGGGCAGGGAAGAAGTATCTGCGCGGCATGCAAATGCAGGGACAGAAGCAGAGCCAGCTTACCTGTGTAGTTTGTGTTTGCCTCGTACGTCTCAGGTTTCACGGATACGGAGAAATTGCCTGCTTTTGCACTCGAGAGAGAACTGCATTTATCTGACTGCAAATATGCCGGGACAATTAGAGTCCCAAGGATGAGGAGTTGCAGCATGAGGAGGAAAGCAGCCATGATCCACTTGGATGTCTCTGCTTTGCACACCTGCACCTGGCAATTGAGAGCATCTCACATTTTCCAACCTATTTATACTCAGGTTTTGATGAGGTAAATGCAAATATTTTCTCCTCCCCATCCAGCTTGCTTGTACACACCCTTGATGGGAGGGTTCACTTACACTTTTAGAGATTTCTTCCTCCTACCTGCTTGGTCTCAAGATGAACTAAAGGGAATGACAAGCTGAGTGGGTTAAAATGGGCAGTGTACATGTCACCCAGGAAACTGTGGGCTGGGAACTAAGTCTCCAAATGCCAACTTCCCTTGAGCTGCCCTTTGCATGCTGCCAGTCTCTGTAAGCTCTTGCACACGCCTAGCTGCTGGAAGCATGGAGGAGCATCCACAGTCCTGTTTTCCGTGCTGGCACAAGCTTTGCTGAAAATTGAAACAGCTCCAGAAAGTGTGCAAGCCCTAGCTGGGGTACATTCTTGTAGAGATATTCAGACACAGCTTCCACCTGTGCCTGCAGGCAGCTGGGGAGTGACGGGCCAGGAGGCTGTGAAAGGATGGTCTCCCTAGTCTTGGAAACAACCACTCATCCCAGCACTTCCCTGAGGAGCAGAGCGGGATCTTCTTCAAGGGCAAATCATTTACATGATTTTTCTTGAGCGGTACCACAGCAAGATAATTTGCACATAACCCCTCAACATTATATGTATAAGGAGACCAAGTGTCTCTTTTCTTCCTTTTCCCTTGCCAGGATTTCCCCTTCCTTGTCATGAAAGCCCTTGGACGGGTTTTTCGGAGGCTGATTTTGCAAGCGGGAGGTGCTGGGGCTGGGTGTGTTGCGTTAGCGCAGGTGAGACAGGAGCGCTTCTGCGATCCGGAAAACTTCCTCCCACCTGCCTTCTGGGGCAAGGAGCAGCAGGCACCAAGCAGAGCGAAACCCAGGGCATGCGACACCCAGTAATTACCCTGGAGACAGCCCTGAAATGCTGCCGCATCAGTCCCCTGAAACGGATTACTCCAGAACGTGTTCCCAGTGCTAGCTCAGCTGAGGGCGATTATTCCCAGCAGGGAAAACTGGGGGATGCCAAACACATAGGCCCTCCAAATCCTTGGAAGGGATAGGGGCATGCCCTTTCTCTCCCCCGTTGGCCCTGTGCTCGTAGATGTGTCGTTCAGTGAAGTTCCTGGAGGTGTTTCTGAGGACCTTGTGCTGCCGTTGGGTCAAGCCCACTTCTGCTGCTCTGGCCCCAGCTGTGCTTGGTCACCCTCGCTGCCAGACGAGGGTGGTGTGAAAGGAGAGCAGCAAGAGGAAAAGCAGATGTGCTGGGAGAGCTGTGACTGCCCCACGGCTGGTGGTGCTAGCACTGGTTGGAGGCTAACTTTGCCCTAAAGTAGAGGGTGTGCAGAAAGCCGGAAACTGAGCTTTTCTGGCTTGTTAAATTCCCAGTTCTGTCACAGACGCAAGTATTCCTGCAGGAGGAACAAGGAAGGTAAGTCAGCAAATGGAGAGGAAATGGAACCGGGGAAGAGAGGATGGAAATAGCAGCTGAGGATTTTGCAAGCGCTATTTTACTTGTGACCCTGTTGCCCTTGGCAGTTTCATCTGAAATCTTGCAAAAGCTCTGTGCCACCCTCCAGTCAGTGAGGATGACTCAACCTGATGTCACCGGAGCAAGCAGAGTTGAAAATAGACACACTTGCCTCTGGGAGAGACGTTAACTTTTTAGAAAAAAAAAAGCGGACTGTGACTAATCACAGAGAAGATCCTGTTACCAAAACCTATCGCAGGGTGAAGGAGACCTTTGGAAGCAAAGATGCAAGTGTTTATTACGAGGTGCGTATTCAGCGTGGCTTTTTGGTTTTGCTCCTCATCTATTCTTAGATAGTTTGAACTTGCTGTGGGAAAGAGCAACGAGGCCTTTGCACGGGGAGGAACTGCAGGTATAAAGCTGTGCCGGAAGGAGAGCTCTGGGAAGCAATAAAATTAGTATTTGGGGCCAGGAAGCTGACCTCTGGGTGGTTAATCCAGCCCATTTAATGAAGTGAAGGGAAAGGGTGTTTTCAGATGCCAAAAAACACCCTAAAATCCCCCCAAAGCCGCCAAACCCCAGCCTCCGGGTAACACGCAGCCACAGGGCTCTCCCGCCCCGCATAGCAAGCGCAAGGGAACGATCCAGGGAGGCTTCCCCGTGAAACCCTTTGGTGCGTCGGCTGAGAGTTAAAGGGTCGGGAGCCAGGAAAGCAAAACTTCCTCCTCCCCTGTGCAGCCCGGTGGGAGGAGGTGGCAGGCAAGGGGCGCAGCAGTTTCACAGAGAAGGAGTAATTGCAAACAACTGCCCGCTTTGGAGTGTGGCCACGTGAGTCACAGGTAGACCGAGACTGGATCGGGCTGTCACTCGGGTGCTGCGGCAAGCGAAGCCGTTTGCCTGGAGCAGAGCCCCAGCTAGCGCAGGCCGCAGAGGAAAGGAAGAAACCGAGGCAGCGAATGCCCGGGATCCCACGTAGCCCCTGCCTTAGGGCCGAACGGACCTTGCTGCAATGCCCTGGGCTGCAGGGCAGCACAGGCTGAGCCCCAGGGCGACGTCCAGGCTGCCGGCCTGGCTCCGCAGAAGGTGCCTCTGCCCTGCTGGGGGCAGGGGGAAGTCCGTGCGCTCTGAGCTCCTCCGCACGGGTTTATTGGGCTGTTTGCTCTGAGCAAACGGCCCCGGGGCAGTTGAGGTTTACCGGCCTGTCATGCAAACAGTGCGTTTTGTAAATGTTGCACGTGATCTAGTGCTTGGGCAGCTCGGTGCGAGGTGTGTTGCTGTGACGGGGATGCTGCACGTCTGGTCTGTCCCCAGTTGCACCCGGGCTGCTCTGGGGAGACACCCTTGTGCCGGGCTCTGCTGCCAGGTCTCTGTGGGTGTCTGTGGGATGGGATTTCCCAGGGACAAATGGCAGAAGGGACCTGGGGACTGAAGGTCTCCGAGCCAGTCTGTTAGCCCTGAAATGGCTTTCGCCAGCGTGAATAATAAAAGGTGGGATTGTTCCCTGCGGGTTTCCCTCCCAGGTATAAACTCCTAAAAGCCTCCTTGTTATCTGCATCAAAAGGGCTGTTGGCCAAGGCGAGAGGGAGGGAGGGCAGGTTTGCTCTGGCACCGTGCAAGGGGCAAATCGGGTTTGAAGGGCAAACATTTCACATAAGGGCACTTCTGTAAAGGGGACAGTTTAACAAGGTAATTTTCCTCCCTGGCCTCTATTTCTTCTTTGCGCTTCCTCTTATTGCCTTCCAGCCATTCGTGCTGCCTCCGGTGGGTTTCTCAGCTACAGCTTTCCACTGTGTTGACCTTGCCTCCGCCGGGCACCGTCTCAGCAGGCTCTCTCCGCTCCCAGGAGGAATGGTCCTCGGGCGTAAGAGACAGGAGTAAGAGCAGGCAGGCGTTCGCCGTGCCTGGGACTGACAGGCCTGCAGAGCAGCGACGGGGTTTGCCTGCTTCCTCAGCCTTCTCTCTCCCAGAAACGGAGAACAGGGCTCCTCCAGCCCTTGCAACCCCGCTCTGGCCCTGGTCACCCTTTCACATCCTCCAAGCCTTCCTGGAAAGAGAGCCCCGGCTGGCTGTCCCGGGGCCAGCGCCACGCTAGTTCCTCTTTCAGCGCTGGGATGATTTCCTGAGGTTTCCATCACGGTCCCTCCCACACTCGCCCCGGTTCCTGGGAGGGGGAGAGGTGCCCACGCCGCAGTTAGGGTGTCCTCTGCAGCCAGGCGCCGCGGTGAGGGCACGCAGCAGCCCGGGGGCAGGTAGCAGTGACACCCTCCTCGGGAAGGGGCTTTGCCGAGGCGGGATCCGCGCCCTGCCGCGTCCCCGCGGGTGCTCGCTGGCACCCAGGCGCCGTGTTTGCCTTGGTGGAGGAGCGTGTTTGCACAGGAGCGTTGCCCGGTTTGCACGGGCCGGGCGCTCCCTCGGCGCAGCCCCGGGAAGGCGGCGGGGCGCAGGGGGGAGGCTGCTGGATGGCGATGGGCTGCCCAGGAGATGGCAGCAGCTTTCCACCGGCTGCGCCGGCGTTTGCAGCCCTGGTTCCGGCGGGTTGTGCCCGCGCAGGCCCAGGAAGAGGGGCAGGGAAAAGCCTGTCCCCCCCTGCACTGTACCCCTTCGGTGTCTTCTCATGGCCCTTGCTTGCCTCCGCGGGAGGCATCCCCCAGCTGGTCATCTGCCTGGATGCCTAAGCCTCAGGAGGAGGGAGCAAAGGAGGGGATGCACACGGAAAAGAGATGGAGTGGGGAGCTGCGTCCGGCTGGGCGCCTCCTCTTGAAAGAGGCTGCCTTCTGAGTGGTGGGGACGTGTCAGGATGTGCTGGAGATGGCCCTGCCCGAGGGGTCAGCTGCAGAGAAGTTATGTGTCCCCAGAGTTGGCAAGCCCCCAAACTAGTTCAAGGCACTGCAAATTTTGCCTGGGGGGGGGGTCTGCTGCAGGCCTTGAGCTTGGCAGCACAGCTGTGCCGATGGGCTTGACTGGACTGCAGTGATCTCTGGGGAGGGCCCCAGGGATTGCAGGCCACCCTGGCTTCCTCAGCAGCCTGGAGGTGGTGGCTGGCTGGTGCTGCACTGCTGCCAGGCCAGCAAAGCTGCTGGCAAGGGGGCTGGACAGCCCCAGGGGCCTGGTGGCAGCTTGATATCTGGATCTGAGAAGCTCCTGCTGCAGAGCGCGTTGCTCCACCTCGTGTTTCTGGGTGTAAAATACACGTTGAGTTCCTGATCCTCCTCCGTGCAGTGCAGGCGAAGGGCTTGGGAGCTGTGCTGCTGGGCAGCAGCATGCATTGGGGGTTGCAGCCCATGCCGCTGCCCAGCAAGGTCATCCTGCCTGGGTGGCTCCAGCTGGAGAGAGGTGGCCACATCCGCAAAGGGCTGGGGACGTGCTGAGGTGTCCAGGCTGGGCTGGGGAGAGGTTAGACAGCTCCAGTACCAACCACGGACCCTGCTGCTTTCTACAGCCTGCCTTTGGGAAGCACCGGTCCCTGACGCGGTTGTGCTGTCTTCCCGTTCAACTGTGAGCTCTTGGGGCAGGGCTCATCATCCCATACTTGCGTCTTGACTCTGAGCCCAGTCATAACCCAGGATTTGCCCGCACTGGGCACAAGCGTTTGAGGAACTTGTGGATCCTTCTGCCTGGTTACCTTTCCTGGCAGCACCTGTCTGGGCGGATGGGACATGGGGCCCAGCAGCTGACATCCCAGCTAGGAAACAGCAGCTGGAGGAACACCTGATGCTGCTGAGAGGAGAGCCACATTGGAGGTGGCTGATGGGCAGCTTTGCCCAGACAAACTCCAGCTGGGCTGTGGGCTCCTGGATGGCTTCTCTGCAGCCGTATCCCAGCAGTTTCCAGCTCTCTGGCAGGCTGGGGTTTGTTTATCACTGCTGCCTCCTCATCACAGGTTTGTCCTTCTGAACTTCATCAACAGGAAGGTGACCTCCAGCGAGAGTGTAAGGGGAGAGAGGATGTGCTCCATCAGAGTGGTGCGTGCTTAATCTTCATTTTCTAAAGGCAATGGGAGATTTCCTATTTAATCAGTAATGAAAGTGCCTAGCAATTAATTCTGTGGGACTGTCGGTGCTCTGACCACCGCAGTGCTGCTTCTGAGCATGACTTGTCTGCTCCTTGTGCAATTTTGAGGGGTAATAAAGTTGCTGTAAAGAATTGCAAAAGATATCAATTTCATTCCTGGCTCCCACGGCAAGTGTTAGTCCTCACTTTTAAATCGGGACGTGAGCGTTTCCCTTCTCCGTAGGCAGGCTGCGCTGGACCAGGCTTTGTAAAGCAAGGAGAGGGACGGGAGAGGGAACCTCTTGCAGCGACGAGAGCTGCCACGGGTGGATTTCATCTGAAACGTCTCACGGGCCCCCGAGCACCTCGGTAAGGGACCCTCTTTCCCCTGCTGTCTCCCTGTGCTAAGCCCCCCCCCAGGTAATGGTGCCGGTGCCGGGCAGGATGCGGCCGGCCGCCCGGGCCGTGCTGCCGGTGCGCAGCCTGAGCTGCCGCTCCAGCCCTGGCAGCCTCCGCTGGTCCTCAAGCCGTGCTAACGGGCGCTGGGGAGGGGGGAGAGCGTGGGGACGAGGGAGGGGGCTGCGTAGCACTGTCTAATGTGCAAAACGCCCACGTGCAAAAAGCCAGCTGCGGGATTTAGCCGTTTTGTTTGCGGTTTGATTAAATGCTTCCCTCTCCGTCTTGGAGTACCTTGACCCGAGTCGCTCCTGTTTGCGGCTGGGAAGTTTGACTGCACGGACTGCGGAGCAGAAAAAATAGAAGAGGAAAAATGCAGAAAATGCTTCACTTGAGTTGGAAAATCAGCGCTATCTTGGCTTACTGCCGGCTTCAAACGCAGCGGCAGAACCTCTCGTGTTTAGCCCCAAAGGAGTCCCTAATTACCAGAGAAACTGCAGAGCTCTGAACATGTTTGGGAATGCTTTAGTGCAGTGGCCCCCTGAGGTTCATTAAACAAATGAATTCAAAGTGTTCAAACAGCCAGGATCTTCAAAGCGACAAGGAGCTCGGTCCCAGGGAAGGCAGCGCAGCCAGGGAAGCACGCTGGCAGCGCAAATAAAACGCTTTCCGAAACGGGGGAAGTAAAGGCACCCAGCTCTCCGCAGCCCGCCGGGAGCTCCTGGACTCCTGGGCTCAGCACGCTGCTTGATGTGAACATCTGCATCAAAAGCTCACTTGAGAGATTGCTCCTCAATTTTGCCGTCTCCTCCTCCGTCCCTCCCGCCCGCGCGCACCCCGGGCGTCCTGGCCAGGGAGCTGTTGCGGTTCAGGTGCAAACGCGTGCCAGCAGCGGCAGGTTCCCCTCGGCCCGGGGCGCGGGGGTTTCTCCCGGGCGTCCCGCTGCGCAGGAGGGGGCTCCCCGCGACGGGGCCCCGGCGTGGTGCAGGGCTGCGGCTCAGGGGCAGGAGCGTCTTGCTGGCACCAGGAGGGGACTCGGACCCGCGGAGGAGCAGAGCAAAGTGAGGATGCTGCTTCAGCAGCCCAGGAGCGGAGCTGGGCTCGGGGTCCTGCCCGTCCTCACCGACGTCCGGGGTGGCGGAGGGAGGAAACGGGCCAGCGCGAGAACAGCGAGGCGCTGCGGGCGAGAGAGCGGGTCAGGATGAGGACGTGCGTCCGCTGTGGGTGACGGTCATCAGAACGGAGCTTACGCTGAGCCGGAGGAGGGAAGGGGGATAAATGAGGCGGGGGGAGCACGCCCGCGGGCACGGGGAGCGGCGAGTCTCTCTCTAGCGGAGAGACCTGCTGAGCCATCCACGATGGGCACGGGAATATGCTGGAAAAACCCCTCGGCAGGAGGAATTTGGAGAGCTGCTTTCATCTTCAGCAAATCTGCAACGATCAAGCCTGGACTGCTCAGGGCCGGACGTCTCCCCGTGGGGATGCGCGTCCGTTCCCGCAGCCGCTGTTCCTGCGATCTCCTTGGGCCCTCACGTACGAAAGGGGACATTCAGCCTTTTCTGAAAAACACGCGTATCCTTGGTTGCCTCCAATGCAGGATTTCCCAGCATCTCTGACTATGTGAAACACGTTCCTTCATCAGATTTAAAAAAAAAGGCAATTTTCCACCTAGGTGGCAGGAAGCAAAGCGCAGATTACAGCACCCGATGGATGATGTTTTGGAGGAGCGCCAGCATGTCCCTCTCCCCAGGGGTCAAGGCCATTACTGGTGTGTGACATGGATGAGTAATGGGATTCCTGCGGGGAATCCAGGGAACGGAAGCACTGGCCCAACGGGCACTGTCCCCTGCCGTGGCAATGCCAGGAGCTGCTGGGACGGGGACCTGGCTCATCCTGCGGCACCCACAGCTGGTGTCTCACGGAGAAGAGCCTGTGGTGCTGGCGCCGGGAGCTGAATGGGCTCCCGTGGGGCGCAGAGGTGCACGAGGAGCCCGCGACTGGGGCAGAAAGGCAGCAGGTACCCTGCTGAGCAAAGCTAAAAGCTGCCTCACCATCTACCCTGTGCCTGTGCTCCCACGTGGCCTCCTGAGACTGGGCTGGTGGGGGGCCGGGGACCTGCAAAGCAACCGTACTGATCACTCAAAAGATACTAAAAAGCTACCCAAAATAAGATACAGAAGGAGTTTCACTTTTTCATAGCATATAGCAGCACCCGCCTCCCCATGATTACAAGAGCTGGCTTTAAGGTGATTAGCCCAGTCCCCGGCAGTGTTAGCTGGGCCTGATTTACCTTCCCGAAAACCCACAGCTTGTCTCCAGGTTGACTGCAGTGCAAGACGGAGTATTAGTTACAACAATGTGTCTTCTTTTATGGTTTGGCTAAACACATTTCAGCTGATGAAAGCACAGTCATTTCTTTAAATTGTGGTTTGAGCATCAGTTGCAGATCCATCTTCAGCAATGGCAAGGCCAGCATGGGGGACCGATATCGCTGCAGCATTTCTCAGGTCTCTTGTCTCCTGCGAGTCTCTTCCCCGCTTCCTGCCGGGGCACCGCGGAGCCTTTGACGGTGCGAGCGAGTGAACCGCTGGAGCAGAGCGAGGCACGCTCCCTTCTCCACCCAGCAAACGTCTCTGCCCATGGTTGATAAATTGCATGTAAACTATCTGCCATTTCTTAGGCGCTGATGTGAAAAAGAGAGAGAGAGAAGAAGAGGTACAAAAATACTCCCCACCACCCTGCGAATACCGAGGAGGTGCTTCGTTTCCCCTGGCTTTGAACACGGGTGTTTGCTGAAGGCTCACCTGAGAGATGCTGTGCTCCAGAGAGCCCCTCACGGCTGCGCAAGGGCAGCCCCGGACACCCACCGTCCCTCTCCTCTCATTTCACTTGCCTTATTGATTTGAATCGGGCGCCGGGGTGGGGACGAGGAGCAGTTGTGCTGGCTCTGGCTACAGCACAAAGTTCGTGTCAGTACACGTCCCCGTGCTCTGCGCCTGGGCCGGCACTTCGGCGGACACCTTCCTCCGCATTCGTTTACTCACTCTTCCCTCTATTCATCCTCCCTCCTCTTTTCCCTGCCTTCATCCATCACCACGGTCCAATGCCGCTGATGAGAAGCGGCGTGGGAAAGTGAGAATTAATGCGAGAGCGTTTCCTGTGCTTGGCTGTGCGCAGCGAGAGGCAAACGATGTGCAACGGCGGGTGAACCCCCATCCCCGAGCGTCCAGCCAGGCTGTGCAGCAGGTTGCAACAAGCATTTATAGAGTCTATTCAAGATCCCCCCAGATCCGTGTGTCTTGGTCTGTCTGGGAGCTGAAGGAATAAACAGAGCACAGCCGCCTTATCCTGATCGGGGGAAACGAAGTGATTTGGTTTGCTCTTTCTCACCACCTACCTGTACCAGTGTGGTAAAGAGGGGAAGCCTCTCCTGCATCACTGTGTGCACTGCTGTCCAGGCAGGGTTCAGGCTCGTCGCCTCATTTATGTGCGCCCACCTGAATACACAACGGAGAGAGACGCAGAGGGGGAGAAAATCTTCCCCTCCAGGGACGCCTGCTTTTGCCTGCTTGCGGGGCCGGGGCATTGCCTGGCTGGGAACCGTCCGGGTTTGCCGCAGTTCGGCTGTGCAGCTGGGGCAGGTAGGAGCCGGCTACGGCTTGTCCCTCTACCCGCCTGCGAGATTTACTGTTTCCGTGGTAGTAGCAGCACGCGGGGATGACAAACTAACGGATGGTGCTATTTGGAGAGCACATGTGGGCACCAGTGCTCAATTTATCACAGGTGAAGAGGAATCAGAGCTAATTACGTGCCAGGAGTTATATTAAAAATAACATGAAGGGCTTTAGTCGAGCCTTTCTCAGCCTCATCGTTCGGGGGGAAAGTATTGGCTCCTGTTTTTCTTTCCCCAGCATGTCGCTCTCCGACAACAGGCTCGTTTACTATGTCTCGCTGTTTCTGTGTAGCTCTACTAAGAGCTACTCTCAGGCTCGTGCAGGAGGACTTGGGGAGGAAGGTTTTGGTCCCCGCGGAGGGGCTCCCTCGAACGAGAAGCTTTCAGAGGCGAGGCCGGGAGACGGAGGCAGAGGCGTCCAGCTGAGCGAGTGGAAACCAAGGTGTCATCCTGCATAAATCACTCTCATATTTTTACCCTAAATACACGCAGCACTAAAGTACTGCAAATCCCTGACAATCCTTCAATTTTATAAACTCTGCAGATTGATTTTCCAATGAAATACTCCCACTGCAAGATCCAGGTTCATTTATATAAATTATACAGTGATTTATTTAATGACCTACTTTGAGCGCTATAAATTCCACAACGTCCATGCAATTTATTATTTAAACTCCATATAAATCATGCAGGACAGAGAGCGGGGAGACCGTGTGTGGGAGGGAAGGGCTGGCGCGGCGCCCGACCGGGAGGAAAGCGAGGCGCGGCGTCCCGGCGGCCCGTGCTGACCGCGTGCCCCAGGCTGCGGTTTCGCACTGTCACGGCTAGTCCCGCTCGATGCTTGGCAGCCGGCCACGCGGGCTGAGATGCCGACGACACTCGTCGCAGGTAGCCTGGCTCCAGGCTGCTTTCTCCTCCTCCTGCAAGGTTTGCAGGGAAACCTCTGTGTTGTACTTGTGAAGTTTTTTTTTCTTTTTATTTTTGTCTTGAAATGAAAACTGCTAACTCTCAAGCCACTCCAAATTTGCTCATCCACCCCATTTCTCCTCCCTTATTCCCTCGTCTACTGTCCATCCGGCACTCCCTACCATACAGATCATTTTCTATATGTCTACAATTTTTCTGGACTATCTGCTAAGCTACACAGGACCTGACACAGCCCCCACTCCTTGCAATGGTGCGAGGGCTCCTTTTATACTTCAATGCTGCTTTGCAAAAATAGACACACCGAATTTACTTGGATTATACCTAAGGTGTATAAGGTAGGCTCCCTCCTCCCCAGCCCCGGGCAAATGCAGAGTGACTCCTGCCTCCCGCCACGTTTGCACAGCCGGGGGGGGGGGGGGGGGGGCAAAAGCAGAGGAAGGCGAGTGCCGAGTGGGGTTTTCTCAGGAAGAAACCAGAGGGGCTTTTCCTGCGTGCTGGATGGCTTGACGAAAGCATAAAGGCACTGACAGCCTCTCCACGGTGAGCGCGGGGAGGGCCTGTGTGCAGAGGAAGATGCTGCTTGAACGTAATTATTCCTTGACGGGATCAAGACTCATTCCCGGCTCTGGGAAGGGCTGAAATCAGCATGTTCCTGCACTTGTACTGAGAGTGTGAGTCAACCCACACTCCCCCAAAACAGCCCGGCTCTTAGCTCCTGTTTCTTGGAACAGCTTCAAGGGGAAATGTTTAGGAGATTTCTTCAGCTAAACACATCGCAAAAGCATTGATTTACTCTAAAAAACCTTAATAGGTAGCCGCTGAGTGCAGCACTATAGAGGGGCCCATGGGAAAACATCAAAAGCCAGCGCGTTGTCTCATCTCGGCTGTATCTGAGCCTATTTGCCACCTTCCTTCTCTCCTTTCTCTTCTCCAAAATGTGAGAAAGGTGGGAGCACGTGCACATGCATACAGATCAAACGAGAGCGTGCCGCATCCGCAGACATCTCACATCAGAAGTCATGGGCTGCAGGAATGACCTACATCTAAAAATGCTCTAAGTTAAACACGGGTTGCAACAGCATTAATCAGTTAATGGTTGCACCGGGCTCTGAAAACGCCGGGCCCCTGCAAGCGAGAACTGTTGTTGTCGTTATTATCTGGTCTACAGCACGCCTAACTGATAATTTCTGCAGGGGTCTGTCTCTCCCGCTGTCCCCCGCACTTCCCCTCCTGCCCACAAGCAGCTGATTTGGGCACAGGTTCACCCCAGGCAAGAGCTCGTTCAGGGCCGAAAGGCTCAAACAGGGTATTTTTCTCCGTAGCTGTACGTAATGGAGCTGGCTGGCTCCTTGCAGCCTTTAATCTAGCTTTACCGGAGATAAGGCCTGTAATGTCTCAGCCGTATCATTTTGCACCGAGCTAGCTCCATCCCGCCTCCGCAGCTGGCATACGGAGCCTCTCCTTCCTCCCGCAAGGACCTGGGGACGGTGCTGGTGCAGGCGGGCAGCCCGAGGCCCCCGCAGGGCACGGCGGCGCGGACCCGGGTGGCACTGTCGGCCTTTTCCGCGGTTAATAAGGTAGGAAAACCGGCAGGGGTGCGAACACGGATACGGCGGCTTGCGCCGGCGGAGCGGCTGGCCCCGCACACCGCCGCCGCTGCTGGCGGTTTCACCAGCAGCTTTGGTTCTTAAAGCTGGAATTTAAGGCAAACGATGCGGAAACTTGATAGCCGACGGCAGGAACGTTGGTCTGGCGTGAAGCACTGATGGTTTCATTCCTCCCAGGGTAAACAGACACTTAAAGCCGCCCGCTGATTTCCGACAGCGCTGGCACAGTTGGTGCCGGAAGGGAGCGGGTTGCTGCGGCGAGCCGAGCGCCCTGCTCCGCCGGGCAGGCGGGAGAGCCCCTGCGCCGGCTCTGCGCCTCCGCCGCGGCCAGGTTTAGCACCCGTAGCTTCCCTCGCGCCCCGTTACGGAGCTTGTCGCGCGGCGGCCCGGCCGGCTCGCCCGCGTTTGGTCGCCGTACGCCTTGCTCGCTCTCCAAAGCGGAAAGAAAACGCAGCACGAGCGCAAGCGAGCCGATGTCCAGCTACCCCGCGGAGACGGGATGCAGGGTTTCTGCCTCCGGAGCCGCTCGCGGCGCGCGGAGCCGGCCTCCCCTTGCCGAGCCGAGCCGGGGCAGCCGCCGCGCTCGGGGGCGAGCGGCTGCGAGACGCCCCTGCATTCCTGCCCGCAGGTTACTTGCCAACTCCTCATGATTTTCTTTTAAGCCTTGCAATACTTGCTTGTCTCTCTCTCACTTCCCAAGTCAAGTTTTTGCCTACAATACAAGATTTTCAAAAAAAAAAAAAAAAAAAAGGAGTTTCTAGCCTTTTCTAGCCTTTATGGCTGTAAAGAAAAGTGGAAAAAGCAGAGAATGAGTTTCAAAAGCAACTTACAGGATTAGAAACCAAAAACCAAATACAATTAACTTAATCTGGTCATGTATTTTATAAATCTCCTGGTTTCGGAGTCTCTGTGACTCATGACATTTGAACTCTTGGGATTAGTGACACTTTGAAGAGCAAACACAAAATTTCAGGCGGATGATATTTGCTTTCAGCCAAGGGAATGCAGCAATAAGGAAGGAAAAAAGACGTCATGCAAGAGAAAAAGGTCGTCTCCCTCCTTTCTGGCTGACGGCAGCTCTGAGAACAAAATACCCGGTGGATTTAACACAGGCGAACACAGTGCTCAAAAGGAGCAGCGTAGAGACTCCCTGATTATATGTAGCACCAGCTCGGCTAGCCCGAAGTTGGTTTGAGCTGGAGAACTTGCTGGGGGAGCACCAAATCTGTGTGTGATAACAAAGCCAATCATGTTCCAGCAGTAAAAACACAACCCGGCTTCAGCGTGGTTATCAAACACTCTTATCGCCCGTGCGTTATTTGCCCAAGGCCGACACTGCTCCTGAAACTAAAGCCGGGCTCTGTCAGACGTGGCACGGGTGTGCAGCCGTGGAGCGAGGCGAGCATCGCTCACTGCGGCTGCCGTGCCCAGAAGGAGCCGGACGAGGACTTTTCACTCCTCCAGCCGCCGAAGGGTTTAACAAACAGCTCTGTTTTCTACCTCTGCACTAAAATCCTGGTGCGCTTTTTTAACAGGTCTGGGCACGTTTTACTACGTGGCCCTACGGCACCCCTGGGCGCGGGACTCTGCCCTTGGGGAGGATGGAGCGAACTGCGCCCGCGAGGGCAGCACGCTGCTGCGCCTCCTCCCTGCCCGGCGTCCGGCTGGCGCGTGGGCATCACCAGCTTCCCTTCCTCTCTGCAGGTGCCCCAACAGGACTGACCTTCCCTCACGTCTTCTCCAGTTACCACTGATGGATTTTTTTTCTAAAAACCCAGAAAGAGGCATTCTTTCTGCCCAGTGCCCCGGGGCAGGGCAGTCCCGCTGGAAACCCCCTTGCGCTGAGTTTTGTCCTTCTAATGCATTCAGCTGGAGGAACATTCGCCCTTCAGGGCCGCACCGGGAATGTGTCGTTGTCTGATTTAACACCTTGAGGACGGTGGTTACCACAGCATCTCTGTGCTGGGTTCCTTCCCTTGTCGATTTGCTTCTCAGTTCCCACTTCTGTTTCCTTGTTCTCCCAGAAGAAAATGTTGCCTTGGTCTCAAGCTAATGGTTGTGATCATGAGAGACTGCAGCCTGGTAAATCAATGGGCTGCTCATTGCTTTTAAACACTCCAAGGAAAAGACTAAACAAGGTAAGATTTGCTTAGTGTTTATATTCATTTCAGGCTGGTCTAATAGCTTCTTCTTATCCGACAAAGCCTCCTGGTGTTGTCTTTTAGTGGCAATCACAATCTCAGAGATGGAGTTAAAAATGACTGAGGGAACAGAAGAAGCGCTTTGGAGGTGTCTGATGAAAATCAATGAAGTTGACCCATACCGCTGATTAAATTCATTGCAATTTTCCCACAAGCTGTCTGGCAGTTGAGCTATGATCAGGGCTGGTTCTTAAATCTCCGGCTCTGCTTCTTTTCTTGCAGAGCCAAGTTTGTCATCTCCCTTTCTCTCTAGCACACAGAAGAAAGATAGGGGATGAAGGAAGAAATCGTTTCCTCCAGAAGGTGTTGCAGAATCAGCCATTCTTTTCTGAACATCTGGCAGAATCTTCCAGTGGAAAACTGTACCCCAGGGAGCGACTAAACTTCTCCTCACCTGGAAGCAATATCCCCTCAGCTGCCTTGAAGGCACAGCCTGGAAAGGGAACATGGTACTGGAGGAACATGCTGAATCAAAACCTGGAAAGGAGAAACCATCATCTCCATTTACAAATAGGAAATTGAGGCCCATCTCACTCCCTTCCCATTCCCTACAGAGCACTTTTGTCCTGTGCTCCTTGTTTAATCCACGGAGCAAGACAGTTTTTTGGATCCTAAGGGCAGTCAACCACCACATGGAAACATATTTCCTGCACTGACTAGTGTTACCTTGCTTCTAGCTTGCCTTGGGCTTGCCTCTAGCTGTCTAAAATTAGGAGGAGAAACAGGGATATAAAGGATTAGGTAACCTGACCAAGGTCATCCTGAGTGCCTTGGCAGAAATGGAAACAGGTCTCTGCAGTCACTTTGAATGGTCAGTACTCAAAGGTCACTGTTTTCCTCTATTGGAGTCGTCATTTTTAATTTTGTTTCTGTATATTTGGAGACTTTTAACTAGATCCATTCAGAGCTTTGCTCATTGCACATGGATTTTTCCCATTTTAGCATACTCTGGTTATTATTTCAGATTTTTTAGAGGGAAGAGGATGTCATTTTAATTTAGGTTAAGTATTACAGTGTTTTTTTGGTAATTACAGATTATTATGCGGACAAATGACCAATTGCAGAACATTAAGAGGGCAAATGAGTCAAAAAAGCCAAAGTTTCTGATGCCCTATGTGAACCTTATTTTTTAACAGAAAGCTTCTTTCCTGAGGAAGCTTTTGGCACAAAGAGGGCTCTCCCGTGGCCCCTGTACCGGCTGCAGGGGCAGCGCAGAGGCCGTGGGTGCGGCCATCCCACGGTGCTTTGATCTCATTGCAGTGAATGGGAGAACCAGGCTCCCATGAGCAACAAGCCCCAGTCTGGCGTGAGTGATGGCAGAGGAAACAGATGATCTTGTTGACAGCACCGAAGAGAAAGCACTTAGACGAGATCAAAGGAAAACCAGAGGAAGGATTCAGTGCAAATGTGCCCCCCCCCCAAGTTCCAAAGACTTCATACATCGTCAGAAAACCTGCCGGCAACTGACCCAGATTCAGGCATCCCAAAACTCCTGGGGCGAGAGAACAGACACGTGCTTCGTGAGTTCAGGCAAACAAAGCGAGGGGAAAACAACAGAACTTTTCAACAAGGAGGGTGCAGGTTTGCTTGCTTGCTTGCTTTCCTGCTTTCTTACTTTCTTGCTTTCTTTTTCTTAAAGCAATTAAAAGTTGCCAGAGATAACTGTATTTTAAGGAAAACAGTTAATGAACTGGATAAGCAACAACAGGAGGAACTGCAAAGCCAGTAAGTGTCCAACTGTAATGTGGGAGTTTATCCTGGTAAAGCAAACGAAACAACACAAAACCCAGTACACTTGAAAAGCAGAGACATTCCCTCCCCCCCCAGCAGACTTAAAGGCAGGGGAGAAACAACCCTTGTTCTCTGCTGCGGGAGCAATGGTGGAAAGCGGGTCGGGTCCGTCCTGTGCACCAGCCACAGAGGCTGTAGCGCTGCGCGAGGCCAGGCTCAACCTGTCTTGGTTTCCTTCTCGGCTCTGGATGCGGGAGCCCCTGCCCGCCAGCGCCCGCTTCGCGTGCCTCCCCCTCCGTCTGAGCCGCTTTGGGCTCGGAGCTGTGCAACGGGGAGGAAGCTTTTGATGCAGTTAGGTTTCCTCTGAGCTGCACGGTGGAGAGCATCCCCATGGGTTTATTGATGTTTACTCCTGGAGACAGGACTTGGGTTGCCAGCCCCAGCCTGATGAGAGTTTTTCGAGACAGTCCTAAACTACAGGAGTCAGGGTTTCAACCTGGAAAAAACACAAATGTCCTCTAACTCTGGGGCTGTTCCTGCCCGCAACTCTTAATTAGACAGGGAGAAGCCAGCCTTGCATAGAGCTGACGTGATTATTAAGCGTGGCCCGGGGCTCCTCGAATCTATCCAGATTTCTGCTGGGAGCCCGAGAGGTATCACTGAGGGACGGACAGGCATCTTCTCTTCTTCTCAGGCTTCACCTTCCGCACAAAACGCATTAGGATTCAGACTCGAGGTTTAATAACGGATCCAGCGGTTTGGGAAGCTGAACTGTCAGCCTACCCACAGCTGTGGCCGTGCCCGGCGCCCCGAGGTCTGGATGCGCTGTGCCCGGTGGACGGGCTTGAGCCCGAGCAGCCGCGTCGGCCGGGAGGTCGGCAGCGGCTCCCAGCCAGCGTGCTGCGCGCGGCGGGCGTCACCTTCCCGCAGCACGTACGGAGCCGCCGTGTCCCCGGGCACCGCCGGCAGCCTGACTGAGAGGATTGTAAGCTGTCTTGTCAATGCCAGCGGGAACAAGCCACCTGATAAATCCAAGGTAAGAACTGCCTGCAAGCTGGGCCTCGGTCGACGCCGTCTGAAAGGACGGGGTGTTTTTACAGAGGTGAGGGAAGGAGGCTCCCGGCAAAAGAACTTGGTTTTTGGGACGTACCTTTCTGCTACAAGGCAAGGAGAGAGTCTGGCTTTTCGGGAACAGCACCCGAACCGCAGAGTGTTTCTACCTGCTTCCCAGTGGAAATTGCCACCCTGCTGCAGCTCCCTCTGGAAACCCCCTTTTTGATGGAACCAGTTCAGGGTTTTCCAGTCACTTCAGGTGGGACGAGACAGCTGCCGCCAGCCACCGGCGGCGTTTCACCGTCGCAAGAGCACGCGAAGGCAGTTCTCGTTCTTTCACGCTTTTCACTAATTTAACCTCCTCCTTACAGCCCCCTGCCTCACAGCCGGCCCGCGGGGCGGGCTCGCGGCGGTCCGCGCGGCTTTTCCCGTTGGTTTAATCGGAGCCAGCGTTTCCTCTCGCTGACGGTGCTAAAAGCAGGGCCGCGGAGCTGCCTCCGGGCCGGGGTTTCCAGCCGGAGGCGCCGCGTGGTCGCGCCGGCGCTTTCGGCCGTGTCCGGCGCGCCTCGGCGCAGCGGCACGTGCGGCGTGCTCCTGACGCCCTGCGCAGGGTTTGCTCGCGTTAATAAATTATGCCGGAGGATAAATAGATGGTAAATTACATCCCGGCCTGGCCAGAACTTTTATTTTGCCTGTCAGGACTGTGTCATATTAATTACAGCCTGCCTCAGATCCCCTCCGGGGGAGCTGGCGAACGGCTGCTGCAGTCAGCTGTGCCTCTCCTATCTCTTATTTGATTTTTCATTTAATCAATGCTCAATAAATCCGTAATCTCCCAAATCTGGACATCTGTGTTTAGTGTATCCACGGGTTCCCGGCCCTTCGGTAGCGCTGTGTCGGCCCCGACCGCGGTGGTCTCCGCCTGCAGCCACGAGCCGAGGCGTTTTGTCTGCAGCTGCCGTACTCCTCTCAGCCTCTTAATCTTCCAAAATTCTTGTTGTGGATGAAACGGAATAACTGACCATAGTTTTCATTTCAGATGACCGGGCAATAAATTGTTACACCGAGGAAAGAGATTTGCTGTTTGTATGCAGTTGGGAATACGGTTCATCCTTCCTGCGGACTGTTTCCTCCACTGGGCATTATCTGCATTACAAAGAACAGATTTCGTTTTTCTTATAGGTTAAAAATCTGATTTGTTTGCTTTAATGCTTCTTCCACTAAACTCGGTTTAATAAAACGCTAATTGTCCTTAATGCCTTAAATTAATTACAGTCATTTTTGCTGCCCCCTGTGTCTGTGTGCCTGGCCACAGGATTGCCATGGCAACCCTCCTCATCGCGACGAAGGCTCCCCGGGCCGGCTGCTCCGGGCTGCAGCCGACGCCGCGGGTCCCGCGGCTGCGGGGCAGAGGGGCGCCGCGCGGCTCTCGCGCCGGAGGGGGACGAGGCGTTGCAAGCCGCCTCTTCGCGCGCTCCCCAAGCACGGAGCTCGCTGGCTCCCGCCCCGCGCTTGGAGATCTGGAAGGAGGGATGGCGGAGCCCCGCTCGCCCCCCTCCTCCGGCTCCGCTCGCGAGGGGGCTGCCAGGGCTGTCCGTCATGCATAATTTACAGCTTTGCTGCAGTGATTTTAAGTCGGTTGCCTTTGAAACGTTAGTGCGAAGGGAAGAAACGCTGTTATTTTTTAATCTTCTCAAATGCTTTGGGCAGGAGCCTTAAAGGGACAGCCTTGCGATTAGTAAGTCAGAAAAAGGGAAAATAAAGTGACGGGTTTTCTGCAGCTGTGTGAGCAAACTTTCCCCATATAATTCTCCGTGAGGGAAAGCAACAGCCTTGGCGCAGGCTGTAAGGAGAGAGGAAGCTGGTGGAGCTCGTGTTCCCGTGGGCACTTCAGCCCTTCGCTGCGATGCAGAGCTTGGTCGAAGCGTGGAGGGGGCTGCTCGCTGGCCTCGCTGCTCAGACCATGCCCGTGCTGAAGCCGTCCCTCACTGACCCTGCACCGCGCAGGCTTCTCGCCTCTCTGGCTCCACCGGCTGGGCGAGTATTTGCTGCTTCTCTTCCTCACCATCTGATACACCTTCACGGACCGGAGACATCGATACTCAGTGCTGCTGCTGTTGGGAAAACTAAATGAAAACACAGGTGACAAATCAAGGAGCAATTGCTTCAGTGGCTTGCGATGAACTCGCTGCAGCCGAGCGTGCATTTCCCCAACGCCTAGCACGCACACGCATTTTCCTCCGGCATTTGCTGCAAGAGGCCTGAAGTCCTAAGCCAGGCGACCGACCCTGCCGGCTTTGAGCAGCCGCCGCAGCGTAAACACCTTCTCTCCCTGGTTTTGTCTCTGAAAGCCTTTCTCAAGGCGGAGTGGGTCCTCCTTCTCCCCACAACCAGTCCGAGTCCGTGGGCCCGCAGAGGGGCCCGGGGGCTCGTGCCAGTGCCACGGAAACCCGCTCACCCAAGGGCCTGGCTGCTCCATTTTCTTAAATGGAGGAAAGTCCATTTTCTTAAACAGATCTTCTGCTGGTGGTGGGTGCTAGCAGGGGCCAAGGTCCCTGGGGGACCCGTGGTGGCAACTGGCCCCGGCCCTTTTTAGAGACAGGAGCAGGGGCTCGTCCAGCCCGGGCAGCTCATCCCGTCCCATGGTTTGTGTTTTCTTCATTTCAGAAGCAGGATGAATTGTGCCTTTTTCTCAAGAGAGCGTTTTCAGTTCTGCCTTATCTGGCTCCCTCCAGCCCTGCTTAAAACGGCCTCCACCGCAAGGAGCGGGGCCTCTCGGCAGACTGCTCCGGGAAGACTTTTCTTGCTGTGGAAAGCAGTATATTTTTAAATTGACTGAAACGTCATTGGAGTCTTCTACTTCTGTGCAGCCTGTGCCTCAAAAACGCTCGTGAAGCATAAATCGTTTACACTAATGCCTTGATGGATTGTATGTCTTGCTACATTAAAAATGTTTTCCAGAGGCTGCAGATCAACCATTTCTGGCACCATTATAATTTAAAAACAAATAGATAATGTATATTTGCAAATGTCTTGGGTATCTTCCCTCTGACAGGAATCCTCTAACGGCTCATCTGTCCAGGGTTGGGATAACGGATGGGTTTTTCTTTTTTTGCCAAATCTCTCTTACAAACATTTGCCGTAGTATTTTGCATCTTAGGTCTTCTGTTTTTAGTACTATGGATAAAATCTCTTAGGATATTATTATGATTTTTGCTCCAGACATTTAAGCCAGAATTTGATCACTCTGTGAAGAAGGGAGAGCTTTTTTAGTGGGTGGCAGAAGAATAACAAAGACACTAAGTTCCCATCCAAGCCCTCTGAAAGAAGAGGTGGTAAGTGTCTGTATAAGGACTCAACTGCAGCAAGGAGGGGAAAATAGGAAATCTGCAATGCTGTCGGTGATTCTGGAATAGATTTGCTCTTAATTAGATGCTTAGGAGTAAAGACACATCTCAGCAGCAGGGAGGAAAGCCAGCTCTAGCAAGTCATTTTCTCCCTACATCGGATATGCAGTTCTCCTTCTCAGCAGCGTGAAGCTTTTCCTCCCTCCCATCAGTGCATCTGCATTTCAGAATAGATGTATAACTTTAACCCCCCCCCTTTCATCCTGGGGAACCAGGCACGAGAAGATTTTTCTTTCCTCCTAATTGATCCCTAAGGCTGACCCCAAACCAGCTGAACTCCTTGGACATCAAAAGCACACCTATCCTCAGCTGGAAGCAATCAGTATCTGCATTTATTGCTGGGGATCGAGGGCCCTGCCTTTGCTTGGGGAGCCTGACTTCTTGCTGGATTCATGAGCTCTGGATCTGCCCTGTGCTCAGCACCAGCATTGGTGGTGGATGGAGTCTTGGGGCTTCCAGGTCATCTGTAAGGCTTTGCTCATTGACCAGGATGTTGCACAGGTTAGTGTTGTTTATCAACATACGATTCCAGTTAAATAGAAAAACAATAACAAAATCCCAGGATCAAAAAGCTTTACAATGAGCAAGTTTAAGGTGCAAACAGTGCTTGGCAATATCCCTGTTAAGCTGCTTATGCCTTGGTGCTGGAGACATGTGGCATAGCTGAGCTAGTGGTACAGCCTGCCCTTTACATCTACCCAGAGAGAGGCCTGTGCCAGGCTGGCCTGTGTGCTGGGGAGGTTTCGCTGTCAGTCCCCCAGACCCTGTCTTGTTCCCTTTTCCTCTCCATCAGCAGTTCAGATAAGCCCTGTTGTGTGTGCTCTGGAGCGCTCAGGTCACATCACTTATCACTCGTGACTATTTGCCTTGAGTATGAGGTGTATTAATTTGATTAGGTGTATTTCCTGAGAGTAACCTGGGCAACTGGAATAGCCAAGTATATCAGAATGTATATTGAAAGTATCCTAACCATAACAGTCAATTGCATTTTTCTCCATGATCCACAGCTTTGGAAAGCTGGGTGTTTTTTCCCCACCTTGATTCTGCCAGTTAAAACATAGCATTCCCTGCCTCAGAGCCTGAGAAATGACCAGCAGAAGGAAATCTTTACTCTTAAGAGCTTCATTGCTTATTAATGGAGGTAATTAAATGGGTCTTGCTGAACTGAGACTAGCACAAAGCCTGAGAGTGCCTGTGTATGTATTCACTGGTTTAAATGCTCCACTCAGATTAATAAAAGAATTGATGTAGACAATGGCTAATGTTTGGGAATTGCTCTTGAGACTGTAATGAAGACATAACAGTTGCTTCCTTTTGCTATAATACAGCTAAAAATAGCCCAGATCCACATTTGCAATAGAACTGCTGTTGTGCAACAGCATTAGGTGCCTTAGAAACACCCAAAATAAGCAGGTGTGAGACTGGAGAGCCAAGCTGGGTCCTGCTCCTGACTTATCCACTGCCTGGCTGAATGAGCTGGGGCAAGTACCCTTGTGTCCTGGAGCTCCCCTCTGCCAGGAACCAGGCCCTCTTGTGTCTCTTGGGCAGCAGATGCAGAAAGTATGTAAATAGGAGGAACAAAGCAAGGAGATGAACTCTGTGCTGACACAAAGCAGAGTTAGTGGTGTGGGGAAGTTAGTGCTGCAGGTCACAGTACCCAAGACAGGGTGAAGGACTCTGCCCCAGGATGCTGTAGTCATTCAGGCAGGGTCTGGGCAACTCTCAGAGCCAGGGGTGGTGGTAGCTATGTGTGTCCTCATGGTGCTACATGTGTGAGGATGAGGCATTCATGCCCTTGGTTTCAAAAATGCTCTGAAAAGAGCCTTCTGGTGACCATCAGGGACCAGGGTCTCTTAGCATGGGCTGTATTTTTCGCTTGAAACCTGATGGTTTCCTGCAAAGCAGCTGGGTTTGGATTGCTCCTTTGCAGTATGTGACACTCCATGCTTTTGAGGAGCATGGAAGCCTTCTGCTGTGGCTGATCTGGATGCTTTTTTTGTGCATGCCTGCAGGAGTCTCTCTCTCACAAGCCTGAGCTAGCAGAGCAGCTGCCTTCCTGCCAAGAGCCAGGAGAGGCAAGCTTCAGGCCGCTGGGCTGGCTAGCCCAGGCTGGCCTGGACCACAAGAGCTGCTCTTGTAAAGCCTATGCTCTGCTATCACAGGCTCCAAAAGGCTTTTGGGCTGAGCTGCTTCCCAGCCCACGGGGCAGTGCACGGCATTCAAATGGTGTTTCCTCTGGGCACAAATTCAGGTGAATTTTAATAATGTTGCAGAAGAGTCCAGGCTGGGCAGGCAAGCTTTAACAGGTAGCCCAGGGGTGGCTGAGACTTTAGTCCCTTCCACTGAGAAATATGAGTGCTTTTTGGCTGAGAGTTTTGGCATACCCAAGTACTGGCTTGCTGTGGATGGGAAGAAAGCACAACTGGTCATCTAGGAAGAACTTCTGTTTTCTTTCCTAGCTTGGAAATGTGCCCAAATGAAGTGCTGAAAAATATTCCCCTGGAATGCACAGGGTCAAAGGCTAGATCAGCAGTGATGCTGGAGGTGGGCGAAGCGACATGTGGCAGGAGGTATCCTCCTGAGTGGGGTCTGCCAAGGGCCTTGCAATGGAGACCTCGCTGCGGTCACCAGTGAGCAGCTGATTTATGTGAGTCTTGGCAGACAGACGATTGCTGTAATGAGTTTGTCGGTGCTCACAAAGGATATGAACACTGTCATTGCTGAAACAAGAGAACCAGAAAGGCATCGCCTACCTCTAGCTTGCCCAGAGGTGTCCTGCCAGCCCAGCTTGCTTGTGGTCCAGGATTTGGCAGGGTCAGCGTTGTCCTTACAAGGTTTCCTCCATTACTAGTCCTCTCTAGTGAATCCTTTGAGCCCTTCAGACTGAACAGCTGCTTTTTGTGATAGATCGTCTAGGAACTGGCTTTTATAGCTAAAGCATGGCTTCACTTAGCAAGGACTAAAAAGGGGGTTGACTTCAATATTCACTTCGTTGCCTATCTTGCTTGGGGAAAGGTGGAAGAAGACTTGCTGCCCCTTCTTTGATGGAAAAGTGTCTTGGATGAAATCTGTCCCCAGCCCTCCTGTCTGATGTGGGTGCACATCAGCTGTGGGAATGTGAGGCTGGGGCTGAGCTCGGTGAGTGTGATGAGTTGTTTTCTCTCCTGCCCCTGCTAAATCTAAAGAAGCACAGCTCCCCTGGGTCTCGGGAGCAGGAACGGGTTTGAAACAGAAATATGAGGGAGTTTGCTTGTGTGAAATTTCTGTGTAAATAACAAGAAAACGAAGCATAAATGTCACATTAGTGCTTGCTGATGAGAGTCTCCAGGGATCCCAAGCTGCTGCAGAAGGAGACGGGTTGGTATTTGCACAGCACGTGGGGAGCGTGGCCGGGGCAGCCTGCCTCGCTGCGGCGGGGCCAGCTCTTTGCAGAGCAGCTGGGTCCTGGAGGCTGCGCCTGCCTCCGGGGAAGGGTCTCCAGGATGGGGATGAAGGGGTAGCAAAAGCTAAGCTGGCAGCCCTGATTTCTTGCCACACGAACTTCTGCAAGGCAAACAGGGACTGTCTTAATTGCGTGCTGAATTACGAATGTATCTGAGCTGATCTGTTGTGATTAAAAAGACATGGAAGGTGCCATGGCCTTATTACAGCTGTTGGTCCTTAGAAGTCCAGTCTGCTGCTTGCTTGTGAAGCTCGGTGGCACTGCAGGTGTATCTGGAGTCATGTCTAGCTCAGGAGTTCAGATGCAGACATCTAATGAGGGACAGTCCCTGCTCTGAGGAAGCCATAGATTAAGCATGCTAGATGTGCAGAGATGGGGAGACAGGAATATTATGTTCTCTGAGAAACCAGGTTGAGAGAAATTAAAGGAGCCCATAGCAAAGCTAGAGGTGAAGCAGTATCTCTTGAGCAACACTGTTATTCTAGTGGATTAACCACACAACCATCATTTCTCCTTTAAAGTGCATCCTGTGCTAGCTGAGTGCCAGGCTGAAGTGGAAAATGCAGCCACTGCTGAGATAAAGGTTTTACCAGCTGCACGGCACTGCTGCCCTGCCAGCCCTCTGGCAGCCACAGAAGGGTGAAAGAGAAGGAAAATGTTGGCATGCAATTTCTGTTGCATGTGCTTTACATTGAGAAGTTGTTACGCTACTTCATGCTACTTACTAATACATTAATATTCAGCTTTCGTACAATCACAGCAAGGAAAGGCTTGTTTGGAGTTTAGCCTGCATAATACATCCATGAATCAGTCTTGCAGCTTCTTGTGCCAATGTTAATTTTGCATAAAAATTGCAACGGTCTTGAGATTGGAGTGGGAGCAAACTAGAATCAAATGGACAACAGTTTACCTGAACAGCATGTACTCTGCACTGGGATACAGTTGGTAAAGGTGTCTTTTAGCTTGCTGAGCTGTTACTGAAAGTGAGATAAGGCGTGATAAGAAACTTGCTTGCAAAATGTAGATAGATATATACAGAATATTTTATTTGTCTTCCTGCTGTGAGTGAAATATAAATTTGGAGTTTGGATACATGCAGTGAATGTACTCCAAATTTTGCAATGCCCCAATAGTCCCGCTACTTGTAATGCTGACTCGAGTTTGCTGATGCATGACGGTCTCAGCAAATGGAAATCCACAATCTACTGAGCTCACATAACCTGGACACCAAGAACAGCTAAGAAAACCCACAGAGCCTGATGAGGGATTAGTAAATCCATGGGAAAGGTGAGCAATAAGACAGCATGCTCTTCCATTTGCACGTGGTCATGGCCAGAGTACTGCAGAGGTGGCACAGACGAGCTTTTCCGCGGAGGTATGTGAGAGCTTGACAGCTCTGCACCCATCTCCCTGCTAGTGTTGATGTAACCAACGCAACAGGGGAAATGGCAAAACAAACTGGATATGGAGGGACAAGAGAATAGTGCCACCTAATGATGATTGCCACTTATTTTGCTCTCTCACTAGAGAGCGTTTCCACCAAGACAAAATCCTGGAAGAACTTTTGAAGAGAAGAGAAACTGCTGTTGATTAAAATAGAAATTACTGGAGCACTTGGATAATTTATTTAACAGGTTTATGCAGCAATATTTTTTTTTCTCCAACTATCTGATTAATCAGTTTTATTGTCTGTTGTAATGTTGCGTGGCAGTTCAACTTGTCACTTGAGATACTTTGATATTCACCATCAGCAACCAACAGTGGGAACTAACCAACTAAAACTCTCAAGCCAAATGTAAAGGGCGATGTTGCAAAGTGAGGAATGGTGAGAATTAAAATGCTTTTGGCACAGTTAAACAGCATTCAGTGCCAATTTTCTATTAGAAGATATCACACAAAATAAGAAATGAAGCCGGGCTTTTCTTTGACAGTAATCACATACCTTCCCTCAGGAAGTCCTGCTTTGCTCCTGAAAAAGTCCACTAAAAGATGTAATGGATTTTCTATCAGGTGCCTGCTGGCTGCCTGCTTTTCTTTCCCGCTGGCTGGCAAGAAGAAAGCATGACCTTGGCTATTAGCTGACCCTTGCTGGCAGCTGTGTTAGATTTTTGCCTTCCTAGTTTGAAGGTAGTGGAAGGAATGTTTAAGTCAAAGATGATGCAGAAACATCTGAGAGAAAGGCCTGATCTTGCTTTATCCAGAGGGTCCCAGGGCTGCTTGGAGTCTTGTTCTGTTGTTGAACTGAGGAGACCTTTACAGGGGATTAATAACAGGAGCAAGGCCAAAGCATGCTAGAGCCATGTGTTATAAAGCTCCTTCACTTGGTAGTATGTTTTTGTATCCATACATGAATGTTTGCAGTAAACACTTCAGTGCTTACTTTCCTTACAGTCACTGGATGGGATGGAGAGAAGAATGATAATCCCATGGTGGATTTAGAGCTGCTCTCTCAAATTAAGAGCCTGAGGCTCTGTTTGCCCTGCTGCTTGGATGCATGCTGTAAAGGATGTGCGGACTCAATGCCCTGAGGCCAGGAGCAGGACCAGGCGAAGCAGCACGCTGAGGGGGGCAGTCTTGGCTGGTTGCCACGAAGAGCCTGTTTGCTGGATACAGCTGTGGTATCCAGCCAAGGGGGGAAGGTGGTGTGTGTTGCCACTGGTCCTATCTTCCACCACCAAACTGGAGTAAAGCCACCCAAATGAAAGGCGGCATTAGAGCGGGGTGTTAGTGGTCTGGATTTCAGACCTGTGTCTGTGATGGGGAGTAAAGGAAGGGAGATGACTGCAGGCAGGTGTCACTTCAGTCTAATTGCATGTCTCTCTTCTGCAGAGCAGTGGGAGTATGTGTGTCAGAGCTGGGTGTGATCTCTGATGGGAGGAGGCTGGGAAAAGCTGTCTTTAATTTATCCCAGCAGAAGAGCAAGGGGAGGCTAAAAATAACCTAGGGAACCCAGGCAAGATAATGATGGTGGTGGAGAGGGGAATCCCAGAGTATGAGCACGCATGTCGCTTGTGGCTTCGTTTCACTGCACACTTCATTTTCTGAACTCAGGTGATGGCAAGGCCTTTTTTTCTCCTTTTTCAGGGCACTTGTGGGCTCAGCAAACCTAGGAGAGCCTTCTCCAGGCTTAATCACCCTGGGTTCAGGCCTGCCCTGTGCGAGGTGGAGCGGTATGTTCAGGTTTAGGTAATCTGGGGAGGCTCCTCGGTTGATGGGGATCGCCTTGCTGTTCTTAGTGCTGTCTCGTCTTTAGTGCTGGTGCTCTGCATGCTGCTGCCTGGGAGATGCCTTAAAACAATTTCACTCGCATATCTGAAGCAAGGAATTGCATGCAGGAAAGGGAGGAGGAAGTGAGGAAGAAATTTGGTACTTTCCTCATGAATACTGTCGTGCCTGAAAGAAGAACTGATTTTATAGTGCCTCAGTGGGGTAAATAGGACAGGAGAAAGGGAGAACCTGGAGCATAACTTCTTGAAATTTCATCTTTGTCTTTTTAGTGATTATGGGGAAGTTAGGAAACTTTGGTATTACTTTTATGAGGAGATCTCTTTTCAGCTTCCCTGTTCTTGCTGTCTGGAGTGTGAAGAGCAACTAATTTCTTCGTATAGCAGCTGAGCAAGGGGACATAGGGTTGCATGGGCAGATTGACAATGCGGTGAACAGCGTATGAAAAGCTGTAGGAATATAGAAATACCTGTCACAGCGAAGCCACAGCAGGTGTTTGTGCTGCAGTAAGCACCAGCAAGGCTCCATTTCTGCCTGGGGTTCTGCCGACCTACAAATAGCTAGCTGATGACAGCAAATGTTTGCTTACTGCAGACCTTATCTGGGTCTGCGGTAACTTAGCGACCTAGAGGACTGCTGCTCCTCTAGTGAGCCCTGGGCCCGGTTCTCCAAGCTCTAACTCAATTTAGGCTTTGTCCAAAGTGCTTGTGGCCCAACAGATGAGGCTGGAAACAGTGCCAGTTGCTTTTTGGATAAGCATTATCTATTAAGGTGTAAGATGGAGAACAGCAACACTGCTCTTACTGAGACTAAAAGCTGCATCTCCTTCTCTTCATAATTTTGTGCTATAATCCAGGGTTGACTTCTGTGCCTCTTGGTGTGTCATAGTTGCTGGTGTGGTGACAGATGCGACATCTGCTGTGATGTGCCATAATAAACAAATCATTACTGCAGAATGGACTTGCAATCGTTAGCCCAGGAGCTCTACATTTAATGTGGCATTTTGCAGTCTCAAATCCTGCTCGGCTCCAGGGATTATGCATCATGTTTTATAACAGTGGTGAAACCTGAACTGAAAAAAGACAATGGATATTTAACATGTTCGGCAATTTAGTTGACATATTTACTTTTCCTGAGTAAGCCCATTTTGGAGAGGAACACTAAAGCACCCAGGCTTGTTACTAGAGCTTAGTGCAGAGAGCCGTACTGCCCGAGGAAATCCTCCTCTCCTGGATGCTTCCTTGCCAAAGGAAGGGGTAGCTGGCATCTGGAGGGCGAGTGGTTGTTCCTGGAGAGGCATCACAGAGGGGAGGAGGTGTGCAGATGGAGAAGGTTCCCCTCCCTCTCTGCTTCCCTGGCCCCTTTTCTATTTTTTTAGGAAGGTGAAATGGCAGCTCCCAGGCTGAGACTCTTCCATCCCGTGCCTAGGGAGGGCTCCCTGTGTGAGCAGCAGCCTCTTCCTCCACAGCTCCCCTGTGCTCCAGTGCTACAAGCACCTAAGGAAGTCCTTTAAAAATGAATTCTGTAAACATTTCTCTGAAGACACACAGATGGCAGCTTAAGCAGTGCTGGTGCTGAGCTGTTCTTGCTGGAGTTTTACCCTCGCTCTCCACAAAGTAGCTTGGTTTTTGCATGCCCTTTGCTGCTGCTTGTGCAACCTGCTATAACTCACTTGCATGGCGGTTTGTTTGCTTTGCTCAAGTGGCTCTGCCTGGCTGGAGCCTCATGATAGCCCCCTGAATCCAAGCACATCCAAGGGCTCTAATATAATCACAGGGCTTTGTGCATTGCTCAATCTCAACTAATCTGTGTCATCATGAGATACAGGCACTGCTGATTCCTGGAGGCTGCGATTTAATGTGAAGATGGGGAACTGGAAGCACTAAACAATAGCTGTGGCTCAGCCTTAATGCAGCTCACTCCCTGTGAGGATGGAAAATTACAGATAAACTCCTCATATTAGACGGAGTAGCTCTAATCCCAGGAGATTTACTTGGTTCCAAATAACTACTTAGTGCAAGATTTTTCCTTGCCACCTGTGTGTGCCTTGTGTGTTTGTTTTGTTTTAAAATATGAGAAATGATCTATATGACAATGAATTACTCCGATGCCAGTTTCTGATTTTTGTTCTCAAATACCCAAGCAGTTGCTCGATAAAGGCACATTAGCAGTACTCCAGCTCAGTGCACGAGGCTGGGTTGATGTGTTCTGTTCCACGGTACTGATGCTATTGCAGATGTTCACAGCCAGCAGTGGGTTATTATCGTTAGGGCTTGCCTTTGGAGCCGCAATTCAGGAAAGCAGCATCCAGCTCCCTGCACTGCCGTGGATGTCCTGCATGACCCTGGACTGTTTACTTGACCTTTCCCTGCTTCCGTTCCTGTGTCTGTGAGATGCTGGTTGAAGCTGCCTGCCTCTTGGGCATGCTGTGGAGCTGAACTCAGCAATGCTCGGGGGGAGCTTTTGTGGTGGGAGTAGTGTACACAGCTTGTGTTCAAGGCTTTCTGAAGAGACTGCAATTGGAAGTCAGAGGTGCACACAACTTGACATGTGTGTTTTCTGATAACCTGTGGATTCATTAGATACAAGGGTTGAACATGTGCTGGGCTAGGGAGCATCTGCCCTGAATGGCTGAGTCTTTCTGACCTTGAAGAAAAGCTCTTGCTGTTGAATTCATTGAGGTTTTAACACAGAGTTAGTGACTGCTAATAAGAACGTGATTTGGCATTCATTTGGTAACAAGTTTACTTGCATTGGCATTGAACTTGTTACCAACACGCCTGTGAAATCCGTAATTCACACTGTGAATATTTGCTATTAACGATGCCAGAGGGCACAGCCTCCCTTCTCTGCCTGTCCTGTGGCAAAGAGCTTCATCCCGTGGCAGCCTTCCAGCCCTTGGAGCCCTGCGGAGCCAAAGGGTGCCCCAGATGCCAGAGCCAGGAGCAAGTTAAGTCCCTGCTCTATTACAGCAGCTCCCAGACAGTGACAAAATGATCTCCCAGCCTGATGCGGGAGCAGCCCGAGTGGCAGCTGCAGGCACGGGAAGTGCATTGCATAGATACAACCGACATCGATGCAGCCTGGTGTTACTAAAGTCCCCTGATGTGCTCCTTTGCTCTGCAGAAAGCATTCAAATACGCTGGTGACGCTGCCCGAGATGAGGGGGGGGCGCGCCTGGCGGCTGCTGCTGGCTCGCCACCTCTCCGAGGCCGAGCCTGGCGGTCGTCTTCATTAAGCTGCTGCCCCAGCCGGCTTCCAGTGAGATGCGATTGCTTTCCTGTCTGGCAAGCCAGCACGACAGAAACTGGATCTGTCAGGAGCTGTCACATAACAAAGGCAAGCATGGTGAATACATATTAAAAATAACACCAGCAGCAACGTATGTTGGGTCCAGTACAGCCATTCCTGCTGCATTAACAGCTCATATTGTAGTAATTGTTTCCAGTGCTGAGACAGTAGGTTATGCTGCCAAGGATCCCCTTGGGCTTTGCACAAAAAACCAGGCTGAATTTTTGAAAGTGCCTGTCCCCTGCTGCAGAAATACTAGCAAAATCCGTACACAGGCTTGCAACCACAGCCTTTTCTGCTGTTTGTAATTACTTTAGCATCATGTAGGATGCTTACCTTGCTTAACCTGTTCAGGGATCATTGCTTGGCTTTACTGTTACACAGCACCTAGTACACCAAGATGCACTGTAGGCTCAGTAGAAGAATAGCAATAAAAAACATCCAGGCCCTCTGAGTATTTGAATAGATCTGGGTGCAGAGAAACTGATGATGGCTGGTGACCGGGTTTGCAGGCAGCGTGCCCAAGCCAGTGGTGTCATTTGGTATTCAGTTTTTGCCCCTTGCCTGGCTGTTTGGGACCCTTCTAGGGGCAGTCAGATCTGTGCTGCAGCCGTTCAGCCCATGCACGGCCAGCAGCTCTCTGCACAGGTGTGTACATGAACAGCCTTGTGCCTTTTCTGATGGGGGTTTCCATCCAGATGTGAGACAGGTAAATACCAAGAGCCCAGAGCTTCAGCCCCTGTGGTGCCAACAGCACATGGAGAAGGAAGAGCGGAGCCAGGCCAACTGACCTCTGCGGGACGCAGCTCTAGCTTGCCTCCAAATCGGTCGTGTCGTCCCGGCAAGGGCAGGGTGCTGTAACCTTGCGGGAAGGGCTGCAGGAGGCGTGCGTGCAGATGGAGGGACGTGGGTGTGAGTACACACGTTCGCATGAGTGACTGTGGGCGTGCGAGTGTGCATGCCACTAGTGACAGATGGACTGGGGGTGTCTGGGGACATGGAGCAGCAGGAATGCATGGGATCAGGTGGCGCGTAGGTGTAGGGCCACTCGAACACGTGTGGCCAGTGTGCGTGTTGCTGTGTGGATGTGTGTGGGTGTCTGAGCAAGCAAGGGTACCGGCCCAAGGCTCAGAAAAGTGTTCTCCTGGCACGGTTAAGTCTGAACCGTTTTCCTGCGTATCAGCCGCACTTGCAAGATATGTCCTGGTCCAGAAGGAGAAGGGATGTTTTCTTTGCCAGAAATGGTAATGCTGAAACTCTTCAGCCCTGAAAGACATGAGCAACAATTCCCTGGGTTTGAAGGGAGGTGTTGGCTGCCTTTTTCTGCTGAGGCCACGAGCATTGCCTCCCAGAGCTGCGCAGGGACCCCCTCCCTGGCTGCAGGTGTTGGCTGGCTGCCAAAGCACAGAGCAAGCCCCTGAGCCCCCAGGGCGCCCAGCAAGCACATCTGTGCGGAGGTGTAAACGCGGTTCTTCGTTGGGACCTGGCTCTGCTACAGCCTGGCGTTGCGTGTGGGCATTCGCAGAAGCAAGGCCGCAGAGGTGCAGTTACCCTGCAGTGGTGCAAGCCCCAGGTGAAGACACCCAGTGTGGGGCAGCCCCACTGCTCCTCCTGGCACGTGGAGCTGCTTCCCTCTCACCTCCCTGAAGCGTGTCATTTGGCTACGCTGCTCGTGGAGAAACGGTCTTGCTGCAAAGTCAATAGGTAGATGTTTCCTGCCGTGTGTTTATACTGGGGCTGGAGATGAATCTAACTCATTTGGATGAATACTGGAGGGGAGGGAATATAGAAAGGAGAAAATGCCTTGGCAACTTTGAGCTTAGCTTGTTGCTACGCAACATCGTGCTGCAACCATAGCAACTTCCCTGAGCAGCACCTTGCACCAGACCTCTCCTCCCAGCACGAGCAGGGAAGAAAACGCAGTGGAAAGGCTGGATGCTTCCCCACGCTGGGGCCAGAGTGGGCCTCCGTGGACCAGTAGGCCAAGTCCGTTGCAGTGACGGTCATGGTCTCCCGTGCGTTGGGAGCTCACTATTGCAGCTTTGCTGCTGAGGCTGGTGACTTTGAGCAGTTTTTCTCGAAAGGGTTGGGTTTCACTGCTTTCAGCCTGCAGCCTTTGCATTAAAGGGTCCTGGAAGGCCCTGGCCAGGCAGGACAGGGGGAAAGCTGCTAGGCACCCAGGGGGGCAGCAGTTACACGGAGCTGTGGCATCCTGGGTGCAAAATAGCAGATGAGTTCTCTGCTCGAATCCCTGGGGCAGGGGACAAGCATGTCCTTGCCTGTGGCTGTTCCTGCAGGGTCAGAGCAACTGAAAATGTGTGAGGAAAGGTGAACTCCAAATGAATGCACGGGAAAAGATAGAAAATCAGGGATGGCGGATGAGGCTGAAATGAGGTCTCCCTGAACAGAACAAAATGCGAAGCCTCAGGCAGCTGTATTTGCATATTTCCTGGTCGTCTTATTCACAGGTTTGGCCAGGGTGGTGGAAAGTGGGGAAGCCAGCTCTTCAAGTGATGGCTCTGCTAATGGCTCGGAAGAAAGATGTCTCCCCACCATCGTCCTTCGCATCTCTTTGAAATGCGATCCCACCTACCATACAGCTTGGGGAGCATCACGGCTTAGAGCTGGTCGTCATTCCCTTTTCTCAGCCCCCAGAAAGGGGAGAGTCCTCCCCTCGGAGGTTTAATGCTTTTACTTGGAGGAATGCGCAGTCTGCAGGATAACCTAACAGAAGGTACCAGCTGGAGATGCCAGCATGGAAGAGAGAATTGTAGGATGATTTTAAAGAAAAAAGCAGCTTTCAGGAGGAATGAACAGGCACACGAGTAGGAGGCTTGGAGTGGAACATGATAAATGTTTGGGATTAAGCATTAAACCCAGAAGGGGAGAGTAATCTGGATCATTCCTGAGGAGTAGGAGTGACTGGCTGCCCATCTGGAGCGTCTCAAGGGTACGTGGGTGAAGTGAGGGTGCTTGTGTCTGCAGCGCGGACCTGCTGAGAGCGTGCTGTGTAAGAGGTGCCTTCTCCAGCCACGGCCTCTAAGTGGCTTCCCAAAACCTCCTGAAGCTTTTTGGTCAAGACAAGCGCTAGTGGGGAAGGTTGCTTTTGTTTTAGGACTTGGGATAGTAATACCAGCCCCTGAGGAAAGGACTTAGATCTCCAGTTCAGGAGCTTGGTCTCCTGCTGATACGTGACAAAACCCTGGTGCTACCTTGAAATGCTGTTGTGGCAGATGGATGAGCTTTGAGTTTCCTTCCAGAAACCAGAGTTCTCCACCGCTTCCCCTGCCATATTTTTTTATTGCGGATGATATTTAGTCATTAACTTTTATTACAATCGTAATTTTTTTATTAACTTAGAGTAAAAATTGTTTCCCGGGTGATCACTCTTCCGCGGAGTTCCAGACCAGCAGCCCACAGCCTTGCTCGCTAAATTGAACTTCCCTGTGCCAGTATTTCACTGGCAGTAAATCCATCCATGCTACCTTGTCTTGCTTAAAAAGCCATGAAATTCTTGCATTAATCTGTGAAATACCCACAGCAAAGAGATGTATTAAATACAGATTGGAATTGAGTCTCAGACATTTGTGTTGCTTGGATCAAGATAATCAGTTATTGATACTAGAGGAATAAGATTTGCAACATTCAGTGATCACCTTAAGGCTTAGAGTGAGCAAGTTATAAATGCAGCAGGATATTTTCTGTTTGTTTGCATTTCTCCACCGTATATATCATTCCAGAGTTTCTTCCCAGCCTGGGCAGAGGGCAGGAAGTAACCTCTTCTCTCTCCACCGGTGCTCTGCCCGTGGCCTGACGAGCTCAGCGGTGCCCAGCAAGCTGTGCTGTGGCTGGTGCTCTACTCGAGTGCCAATAGCTGGGTGTCCGAGTGCCTCCCAGCATCCCGCTAAACAACCGAAATAATCATTCTTCCCACCTCCCTTTCCCACGGGGGAGAAGCTTGCAGCTGCTTTCTTCGACCGTGCTGCGTTCGCTGTGGTTTTTTGGTAAAGGTGAGCTCTGAAGCGCTGTCCTTCGCACTTGCAGATGGTTGTGGTGTTTTTCAGGCATTATGATTGGTTAGCAATGGGAAACAGTGCGTGGTCTGCCAAAATATTGGAGTATTTCCCCTATACTAACATACAAGGGGTATATCCCTCAAAGAAAATTCTCAAAGGAAAGCAGACGTAGAAATTAGAAAACCATTTTCTGTTTAAGCACAACAGTAAGAGTTTATGTGAGCAGCTGAGCTGCCCCCCTTGTTTGCACTGTGCGGTTACTTGTGTCAGCAGAGTCCCGTGCCGCAGGGTGGTGCGTGGTGGCAGGGCAGGATGCAGCCGGCGCCCGGCAGGCGGAGGAGAGGAGGGGAAAGGGCGACGCAGAGCGTGTCTGCGTAAGGTCGAGACGGAGCGGAGAACCGATCCCCGCTTCGACGCGGGCAGCAGCAGCAGGAGCCTGCGTTCGCGCGCTCTTGTTTCGAACGCGGAGTTGGGAAGAGCCCTGTGGGTCCCTGCTTGGTGCCAGGTTACGGCTGGGTCCTTTCCCTCGTGTTTGTGCCTTACCGCAAATCACTATAAATTTTAGTGTTTGTGCTGAATAAATAGCACCCGAACGTTTGAATTTTTAAACGTGTTTGTGATGATATTAAATTGTGTTGTGAAGTTTGACAAGTGTACTTACCCACAAAGTTGTAAAGTTTTTTTTAAAAAAAAAACAAACTCCAGAATGCAAGAAAGTGATTTCCAAAGTGCATTTTATCAACAGAACAAAATTAGATACCTGTCAAAATACATGTGTCCTCAAAATGACTATTCATGCATTTTATTTTCATGCATAAATAGCTATTCATCTGCTCTCTTCTGCCTGTCAATTGCCACTCACATTCCAGCACTGGCTGTGGGAGGGAAATATTTAAAGACACTTTCAAAGCAATAAGCAGGCAGGGCTTATATCATTTCCTCTGGCTTTCTTAGCACCACTCGCTTTACCAAAGCAAAGGGAAACATCTATTTAGAATCGTTCCAATAATGTTGTGTTCCGAAACATTAATTCCTCGCTGCAAAGCCCTGTTTGGTTTTGAGCGAGCTCTCTGCCAGGCGAACAGCTCCTGCGCGCTCCCTCTTCCCGGCACCTCCCCGCCTTTGCGTGGGGCCGGCTGCTTTGCTCAGGCCCTGGGTTTTTGCAGCCTCCTGGGGGTTCTTGCTGCTGCCTCCTCGGCAGGCGTGCAAGGGCAGCCAGCTCGGCAGGGCTCGCTGCCGCGGGTAGGGGTGTGTGTGTACACGCATATATAGATATTTATATATGTGTATATGTATATATACACACACCTGTGTGCCATGCGGGTGCAGAGCGCTGGTGTGACGTGGGATGGGGCGGGAGCCTCGGGCCACCCGGGGCCCGGTGGGGAGGCAAGAGCTGGGTGAGCAGCTAGCTGCCACCTCGGCATCTTCTCTCCTTAAAAACACTTAGGCCAGGGCCTCTAGAAGGTAAACTAATTTGTTAATGCTTCCTTAAAAAAAAAAAAAAAAAAAAAAAATCTCAGTGACCTTAATGAGAAGGGGAATTGCAGGGTAATGACTTGATGTGGTTAATGGCTGCTGTTCATTTAAAAGGAGTTACCGACCATTTCATGTCCAAACTGAGAAATACACTGAGCTGTAGAATTTAACCTAGAATTTTAAAAATATCAGTTACCTGTGTGTTTTTGAGGTGTGAGTTACAGGAGCCCCTGGGCCTGACAGCCTTGGCAGCTTCTGGTGCAGATCTTCTGGCATTTGAGAAATTTTCTCTTCAAGACAGAGAAAGTCAACAAGGAACATTTGCTAAACTCACTCTAAGCTTCATTCTTGACAAAGACTGTTCGTATGCAAACAAAAACCTGTCTGAAGATGACAGAGAAGCATGGCAATTTGGTTTTCACAGGGAGGCTGCTCTGCTTCCCCACACAGCACAGGCTCACCAAAAATCAGTATAAAGTAGCAGAAGCTTGAATCTGAATCACAACCACATGCTGCTAAAGCTGAAGGTGAAAATTTTTGTATCAAGGCACTTGGGAAGCTATAAAGATGAAAAACCTTGGATTGATTTGTTTATAGACTTCTTTGTTACTCACTACTGCAACATCTGAGCAAATGGATAATGATTATAGTTATTTTTATCTATTATTAGAAGGAAGAGACATGACAACAAGGTTTGATTCCCATGTGTAACTGCAGCAAAATGCAAGACAGCTAGGGATGGTAAACAGAAAAGCAGCCTGTCAAATCGCCAGGGCCGCTTGTCCTGAGAGTCAGCTCTGCGAAGGAGGCCAGGCAGCGAGGCCGGGGCAGTGCTGGTGGAGGCTGCACGCTCTGGAAAACCTGGGAAGGATCTCTTCCCACTGCCTGCACTGGATCTTGAATCAGGCCCTTGAGGACTTCTCTAAGGCTGCAGAAAGATCGTTCTGACAGCCACACACAGGCGTTACGTGCAGTGTGCGGTCACCTGCGGACCCTAAGCTGAGATCAGGGTGATTTGGGGCCGAGTTCCCAGGAGGAAACTCTTCCCTGAAAATTTAACATGCTAGACCAAACGGGTGAGAGATGGAGGTGCCATTCAGGGCAGGCCTGAAACAGGGAGTGAATCTGACTCTGAAGCCCCAACGTACTATCCGTTTAGGCTCATGCAAGTTGACTAATGTTAGGAGCAATGATGATTTGCAGACCTTTGCTATCCTGGTATCTGCCAAAGCTTATCAATGTTACTTATATATTAATGGTGGTGACTGTCACTTTATATATCTGTTAAGGGTTCCCTCCACCCACAGTGCTATATAAAATAATAAACTGCCAGTCAGAAGGAGACTCAGCTTTTTCCCCTCAATCTTTTTATAGAAAAGCCTGCTGTTTTGGCCTTAGCTGGTGGTTACCTCCTACTCTTACTACTGCAGGCACTTAGGAGATTAGTCCCACCCAGCACTGCTTCTGGATTTAATGGGCTGTCAGGTTTTCTCTTGTTATCTCTAGCTCCAGCCTGGTTAACTTGGCCATAAACATTCTGCCGAACTAAAGCTGGGTCCAGCAGAAAATCTGCAAGTTTTTCTCAGGTTTACGTGTAAGCATTGCCTGTGTTTTCAAGCTTAAAAAATATGCTGAACAGAAAAACATCTCGGTTGCATTGGTTGGGGAAATACTGTAACGCAAAGGGTCGGAAGCTTTTGTACGTGCACCTGTCTAGATTAACTCCAGTGCAATATTGTCACAACTATTTTTTCCCCATGTCGTGTTGGACTCGGAGGCCACTTGCTGCCAAGCTGCCAGAAGTAGTTGGGGCCCCTGGGGAAACAGAGGCGAAGGGATGGTTCAAATCTGCGTTTTGCCTTCACTGCGGTCTTAGTAAGCCAAATCCATTTCTGCTCTTCACCCTTCTACCATGGAAATTACTGCAGATTGGGAATCTGCAAAATTCACATCCAGAAGCGGGGCAGTGGCTGGGTCCTTAGAGGCTGAAGGTATTTTGGGGGGCGAGTGTCCTTGCTGGCTGTCATGCTACATGGCTAATTTGCTGAGCTTGAGCTTTGGATCAGCATGAATCACCGCGTACGGTGAAGGGAGGGTTAACCCGGGGATCAGCCAAGGCGCCGCTGGGCGGTGTGAGGGCTCGAAGCACAGGGCTTCAGCTGTCTTTGCAGCCCCCGGGCAGGACCGTAGCAGGGAGCAACGGCCTGAATGTTAATAAGAGCGTGTGCAGCCCCAGCGGAGAGCCGGTGCCGGGGGGAGCGCGGCGCCTGCGCCGGCTGCAGCTGGCGGTTCGTCCCCGGGGCCGGGGCTGGACGCCGGCCCGGAGGGGTGGGAGCAGGCACAGGAAAGCTCGTGTCCTTGGTTGAACCCTGCTTGGGCCAAGCTCCTTCCTGCTCCGAGGCAAAGCCCCAAATTCCCCCTCTCGCACCATCTTCCTTTTAGCTGAATTGGGAATTCAGGCAAAGGCTGTTAATTCTCTGCCTATTGCCTCAGACCACGTTCGGGTTTTTGCTTTCTACAGCGTTTAAGAGAGCCCTGGCCCGAAGGCAGGGATGGGGCTCAGAAGAGCAGCTGAGCCGTTTGGAGGCGCGAGCCGGGGGCAGCGCCGGTCCCCGCGAGCACCGCGTCCCGGCGCGGGGTTGCGCGGTGCGGGACTCGGCCGACTTACCCCTCCCGGCCTTGCTTTGCAGAGGTGGGAAGCGCTGCAGCGAAAGCATCGTTAAATATGCAATTTGCCACGGAAGCATCCCTTTCCCAAAATTTATAACTGATTTTCCGTGAATCCCTCTGGGGCCCAGCGAGGGTCCTGCTGAGGAAGGGGATGACTCCCCGGGTTTATTTGCACCGCTAGATAGCTGTTGTGCTGCCCTTGCAAAGGAGGGTCTGTGCCGATAAAACCATTTCCTCTGCTTTTCGCGCGTGGCACCAAGGCCGTGCGGCCCCGCTCGCTCTCGTGTTCTCGCGCTCCTCGGCCCCGGCGTGCGACCTGATGAAGCTCTGCAAGGTTTTGATACAAGCTAAGGACGGCCATCAGCAATAGTGATTTCTGTCTACTTGTTAACAACCAAAAAAAAAAAAAAAAAAAAGGAAAGGAAAAAAAGAGGGAGGGAATGAACCTGAGTCCCCAAAGGGCAGATTTAGTCTTGGTTCTTATGCTAAACTGTCCCCAGACTGAGTTTGCTGCTTGTGCAACGTGCACAGCTTTATCATGCTAGTGATGGTGGGATAATAACAGCCCTAACAACAGTGATTGTATTGTAATACGATTTCTGCTGCAAAAATATTGTTATTACAGAAATTGCCGTGACTGGATTGTTGCTGGAGAAATGTTGGCTAATCCTCCGCAAAGGGAAGCCGAAGGCTGCGACGACAGGACAGAGCCGCCGCCGACCCCGGCGGGGAGCAGGAACCCGCCTCTGGCAGGGACTGCAGCAGCCGCCGCGGATCGGTCCTCCCTCCCGTTGCTCTGGTTTTGCTGAACGCTCTCGTTCTCGGAAAGCATTAGGAAAAATCCCCCCCCCCCCCCCGCCCCCGAGTTGAAGGCAGTTTTCACCCAGGAGTCAACGCCCGGCTCAGCAGCTCTTCTGCGCTTTACGCCCCCGTTTCCAGCCGATGGCCCTGCTCTGGAAAGGGCCTCAAAGGCTTAGCCGCAGAGCTGGTTAAGTAGATAAAGCGAACGGGTGCATTAATGCTGGAAGCGTCCTAGGGAATGGGTTACGGGGAAACTTGTAATTTGACATGCTGTTTATGTAGGTGGTTTTATTCATGCTGTACCCAGCTACGCTGTTGAAAACAGATGGATTAATGGAGGAATTTATCATTTATGGGCAGAAAAATAAGGTGATCAAATCAGAGAGGCTTTTCCCTTCCTTAGAGACAAGCGAGCCGTTTCAGGACAAATGCTGTCTGCGGAGAACCGAGAGGGGCTTTTGTACCGCACGACGGAGAGCAGGAAGGAAACTGCAAAGAAAAAGGAGAGACGGAGAGCGAAAGAAACAGGCACCGTGCAAACTTGCAGCGTCAAAGCGACGACAGAGGCTCGGCAGAGAGGGAGTTTAAGCTGCCGAACCTGCCGATAAGGCGGGGAGCGCGGCGAGGAGCGCGGGAGCCCGCGCGGCCGGAGCCCGCGGGCACCGGCGGGAGGCGAGGGTCCCTCGGCCGCGGGGGCAGAGGCTTGCAGGGGGCGCCGCGCGCGGGCGAGGGGCTCCGGCGGGGAGCCGAGGGCTGGGGGACGCTGGGCCGTGCCAGCCCTCCGCCAGCCTCCCCGGGAACCTGGAGCGCACGTCGCTGCTCGTAGCCCGGCGGTGTCGTCCTCCGCGCGGAGGAAGCCAGCGTGAGGCCGAAGCTAGAGCTGGCGAGGAACCGGCAGGAGTAAATCACCGCTGGCCACGTGGTTTATCTCCTGGAGTGGAGTTTCCGACCTTTCATGCTTTGCTTTTCATGCTCTAATTGAAATCCCTTTGCACCTTCCAAAACCTTATGTGATCTAAGGCAAAGCAGAGGAATCCATGGCAGTGGCGGATGTGGCCCCTGCTTAGGCAGCCAGAGTTGAAGGATGCTTGTTGCCTTTTAAAATGTGCACAAATTTGTAACTTCTCCCATTCCTGGCACCCAGTTTTCTCCTAGAACCCCAAAGGTATTCTAGCTGATTAAACAGAAGAAGCGGTTAAAACACGATGTGTTTCGACAGTGCTTTTTGTTCTGCAAGCCATCCATGCGCTCCATGGAAGAATCCAGAAAGTGCAATTAGGGTAACGAGCTACACTTTCAAACTATGGAAGGCAGTCAAACATAAAGCAAAACCCAGTGAAACCCTGTTATTGCTGTTTTGGTCAACGCTTGGACCCTTGAGTTGCGCACACGAAGTGCGTGCTTCGGGTTAACAGCTGGATGCAAACGCGCCAATCCCTTCTCCTACAATGCTCCTTAATTGTATTTAGACCTGTTTCTACAGGCTTGGGCCAGGTTTAGCAAGAACAATACGGGGTTTGCTTGTCACAGCAAATGTACCGCTGGGCTGGATTAGCCGCTTGGCGCTGCTCGTGCGGTTTAACAAAGTAATGAGTCTGGCATTACTTTTGTTGCTTTTTCTAACTCGCTGCGTTTTTTTTTATCTGCAAATACAGCCCCAAGTAATAGAAGCGTGAGAGCAGCACAAAGAGCAGCACTCTGACTTAACCGCAAGACGCAGTTCCAACAGGGAAGCAGGAGATGCTGCTGAGGCAGCTCTGGGTTGGGGCTCAGATGGGTGGGGGTGAGCAGCGAGCAGCGGGTGGGTGTCCAACGTGCCACGTCCGTGCCAGCTCAGCCTGCCGTGCGCCTGGCAGCTCGCTTCTGAAACTGTCCCAGGCGAAAATTTTGCTTGGAGACTGAGGAATAGCTGATGTGAGCAGAGAGGAAAATGAGCCCGGAGCTCGCTGCAGTCCCTGGACAGCGGCTGCCAGGATGGCGACTGTGCAGACACTGATGAGAGGAAGGGGAAAATGCAGTGTATAGTGTAAAGCAGACATCCCCAGGAAAGCATTTAGGAAAGCAGTGACATCTAAGAGAATCAGTGGTGCCGCTGGAGCCATTAAAAGTTGTTTATTTTTTATCATGCAAGCTCATCCAGGGTCCTGGAGATTTTGGGTGAGCCATTTCATTTCCATGAGAATTGGATTTCCGGGTGGTGAGTTCAGCCTGCAGTAGTATTTGGCTGTGTTACTGTCTGTTTTGTAATGGCTCTGGAAACAAAAAACTGGCAAAAGGCATCAGTGAAGCTCCTCTGCTGGGTCTGAGCTCAACGGCAGAGGCTGGCCAGCTCCTCGACTGCTGGTGAGAGAGGAAGGGAGCAGCGCAGCAGAGCCCTCGGCGAGGATGCTAAACGCTTTATTTCTGCAGACTCCAGTGGATCCAGCATGAGTGCAGTAAATAAGTATTTAGCTGGTTTGTTTTCAGTGTCCCAGATCTGCAAATCCCCTTCAAAGGAGGTGCTGAGAAACCCTCCGTGCTCCAGGATATCATCCGTTCCCTGTGCCGGGTGAAGCCCCACCTCAGCTCGGACTTGCCTCTTCTAACACAGGAAAAAACCTTGCAGCCTTCTGACACAGGGGAAAAACTTCCATCACGATCCATGTCCAAAAGCTTAATCAAAGCGTGTTTCCTGGCTGAATCCCTGGGCAGTGTGTTTAAAGATGTAGGTTTGCTATCTGTACACCCACGTGCAGCGCAGGCGGTTTCCCCAGGAGGACTGACGGTGCCGAGCTCTGCTCCTCGTGCTGCCCCTCGTGCCTGCCCTTCCTCTGCAGGGCAGAGCAGCCTCCTGCCACAGCCCCTTGGCGGTGAAAGTGGTGACTTCTGAAAAATGTGGGGAAAAAAATCTTTAGTCTGACTGCTATTTTAGAGTCTGATCTTTTGCATAGCGTCATGGTTTTGGAGCCTGAGTCTAAGCACAGGCTGAGCTCGGTGTAGCCTCGGTCTGCACGGAGGCACTAGCAAAGCTTCGGCAGTTGCCTGTCCCTGCTGCCTGGCTGCTGTGGGCAAAACAACGTCCTTGCTGGCTGGCACCCTCAGTCATGCTGATTCTCTTCCAGAGAAAAAAATTAAAAATCTATTAAAATCCCCAAACACCTCTCGGTAATGAACATTTTAATACATTACCAGCTTTTCATGTTTTGTAATGAGCTTTCTAGAAAATATGATATTGTTTTTCTAATAATCCCCTTACTGGAGTGTTATTGATTTGCAGAAAAGAGGAGGAAAATGTATTCTCAGGCCTCTGGCTGAGGACAGAGACTTGTGTTAGCTATTTGCTCTTAAGAGGTTTAGCTGAGCCCGGAGATGTTGCTGGGAAAGCTTTAATTTCTCCGCCGGGACGTTAGCGTTCAGCGCAGCGTTCGCCCCGCAGACGCGGCTCCGGGACGGCGCTCTGCTGTTACTTCTGGCCAAACAGCCGCAGAAGTAGTCGCTTGGGCAGAGCCGAGCTGGCGGCCGAGCGGAGAGCGGGTAGGTGCACGGCGCGACGCTGAGCTAAAAGAGCAAGCGCGGAGCCGAGCCCGCGCCCAGCTCCGGCGGGCAGCGCGGGGCGTCTGAACCTGCCCGGCACCGCAGACCCGCGCGGATGCTGACGGCAGGCGTTCGTGTTATTTAGCGTTGTTTTGGGGTGCTACTGGTATGCTTAGCGGTCCTGAGCTCTGGGAGAAATACCACCGTCCTGCATGGGCAAAACGGAGGGGGCAGTCCCAGCCCCGCAGGCTTCTCTTGACAACAGAGAGAAAAGAAAAACTACCCAAATTTTACAAACACAGCTTCGAGGCACAGAGGGACAAAGGCATGAGCTGGTGGGAAATTTTGGTCAGATCTTTTCTTGGATGAAGACTGCAGTTTGGATTTATTGAAGCATTCTGGAAGCGCGTGTAATTTTCATCTATTTGAGCTCGCAGAGCTGCATAAAAATAAAAGTGCTTTGTTTCATCTTTTAAAAAGTGGATCATTGCCCTTTAAAATTTGCAATAATGTTTCATTTTCAAAGTTAATTTCAGTTGTATTAAAAAAAAAAAAAAAAGAAAGAAAAAGAAAAGAAAGACCCTGAAGAATGAAACATTTTCGTCCAGACTGGGCACGCGTCAGTTGACTCGGTTTTCTGCCCGCTTTTCCTCTGCCGCCGGTGCCTGGCAGGAGCAGGTGCCTGCCCGGCCTGGTCGAGCGGTTTGCAGGACACGAGGCTTTCCTCAGCTTCCCCCCAACGCGCAGCGCGACTCCTGACGCCTGCGAACGAGCACGCGGAGTGAGTCAGCGAGGAGCCCGAGCGCGCTATTTGTTTTAAATTTCATTTTTCTGACTATTAAAGTAATAACTATAATCAATCTCGTCACTGCTAAAGCACCTGGATCCCTGTAAAACCAATTCTCAGCAAGTAGGTGCAAAATAACTTACGTCGATAGAATAAACATTGCTTTAAATTGCATGGGATGACAGTGACTAATGACACATTATACACACATTAAAACACTGTTTATATTTACATCTATCATGACAGTGCAGTGTGCAAGCCTCCGCAGCTCCCCCTCGCCAGGCGGATGGGCTCGGGCCGCCCTGGGAGCGACAGCGTCGGCCGGCGCGGCCGCGGGCAGCTCGGCCGTCTCCCGGGCGGAGAGGCAGGAGGCCGAGCCTCCTTCGAACACAAAACTGCGGGTTTCAACTTACAGTTTAACAGCTGCTGGGCGCAGAGCCTCCTGCGTGAAGGGGCATCGCTGATGCAGCCTGGGGAGCTTAGACAAGCTGTGAAGTCCTCCCCACCTTGAGAGGAAACAGGAGACTTTGCTGCGTGAAATTTTGCGTGAACTGCGAAGCACAAGCAATCCCGAGCAGCATTCAGTGATCTGCAATTCAGGAGTTGTTAGCAATTCTGAGCTCTCCCCCTCTGCTCAAAATTATGTCAAGGACAGTTCTGGGGGCTTCAGAGAGCCCGGCGTCACCTCCTGCCAGCACATCCGCGGCGCAGAGCAGAGGAGCAGCTTCGCAAGGCTGAACTGTCACTCTCACGGAGGTTTCCAGCCGTGCCTGCTGAGAGTTCACGAGCGGTGGTAGGTGACGTGGAGCGACGTGGACCTTGCAACAGCGGCGCCCTGGCCCCGCTGCCGACAGCTCCCTCTCAGGCCATGTTCCACAGCCTGGTGCCTTCTCCCGGGCCTCTAACAGCCTCCCTACCGCACCGGGAACTGGGCTCCTCTTAACGTCAGAAAGGGCATCTCCACCAGAACAGATTAACCCCTCCGAAAGTATGCCCCCCTTCTCCAAACAGATGGTTATTGTACGCAAAAAGTGGCTGTCACTTGTGTTGGTATCAAGGAGCTTGGATGGACACTAGGGCACCAATTGGCCTTAGTAATAGACATTTCCCTAATACAGTTTGTCTGATTCTGCCTACACTTTTTTCTAGCTGTGAGCAAAGCGCTTGCAAATTTGCATGTGTTTTAATTGCTTTGTGCCCCAGCATCGCCAGCAGCCCAGAAACTGAATGCCCTCCTCAAAGTCCTGCTCCTGATGTGACAAGGAGATGACTCATGTCCTTTGCGTCATGTTTAGCCTTGCTGTTAGAAACGGGGAGAGTGTCTTATAAAGCCAGTTCAGTATTGAATACATTACAGCAATGCCAAACATAGATGTTTAAAACAGTGTTGTGGGTAGAATGAGGTAATAGGTTTAGTAGGAGTTCTTGGGAAGGAAATACAGTCTAGAGGCTAGCAGATGAGCTGAGGATTTTGAGATGGGTTTCACTCAGTTTTACACTGCTCTAGGATATGAATTCATCTTCAGCAAAGCTTTCTGTGCCTCTTTTCTTTCCAAGCCATTGCATGAGCCTGCTCTTTAGGTAGCAAGCTCTTTAGGGAAGTGTCTTGCAGTGCTGCTGTTAGCAGTAGCAACCTGAGTGAGATATACTGATTTCTGCTCCCCTTCCACAGGCTTTTACCTCCAATATTTCTTAACCTGCTAAGGGGTAAGGGTTTGTCATAGCCATATGCTCATGACTCAGCCATCTCATTAATCACCACCAAAGCACCACATTACAGCTTCTTTAGCACAACTTCATCTGTAGTCCGTGTTTTACTGCTACTTTATTTTGTGAAAGGAGGCAAGCCATCTGACCTCTCTGACTCACCCTTGAACGCTGGCATTGCAATCCCATTGCAAAATGGGAAGCAATCTATCTGCTTCATGAAGAATTCACTAGCTAATCTTTGTAAAGTGCATCAAACAAATAAGTGCTAACTCTACTAGCACTAATTCATCATATTGGCTTCTTTCATCAACATAATTAGTTGTTGCATGGTTAATGTTACCTTTCCTGAACACACTTTTAGAATTTACTGATCCATGATTTTATAACCAGAACAGTCCACAAGCTTTCTCTTAATTAATTTCGTATACTTGCTTTGCGAATTATTTGCTTTTCCAACAGGAAAAGCTGCCTTATAAGGGAACAGAGCCTGACTGAAGCAGAAGCAGAGGTGGTGTGATAAAACCCCAAACTTAGCAAATGCAATGGAAACAGCCAGTGAAGGATACGCCGACTGCTCGTGCAACAACAGCCCCATAGTCAGAAAGCCTTTGCAGTCCTGTTTCATCCAATTGTCCTTTAAGCAGCACCAAACATTTTCAAACAAGGACGGTGAAATTCTAGGAGGACTTTGGCCACTTCCCAAATTAAAGCTGCAAATAAATTCTCTTTGAATAGTAGTGACTGTTGGAGCTTCCTTCTGGAATGTGTTTTTTCTTAATATCAAACCAGTGCACCTCCTTTAGCATCACCAGCGTGCCCAGGAGAGCAGGCTGGGACTGCACCAAGTGACACTGGCTGAGGCTCTGACCCCGCAGCTCCATCCTGAGCCCCACAAGGGAGCTGAATGACCCTGAAATCCAGTTGTGCTAGTTTTGCTTCCTGGACTCTTCTGGCTGGGTATGCTTTAGTGATGTGGACATCCTTCTCATGCCAAGCCCACTTTGTGCCTGCAGAGGTAAAAAAACGAGGAATACAGATGAACAGGTACATCTAAGCAGAGCAGACAGAAACTCAGAGCTGACATCCCTGGGAGTGAGCTGGCACTTCATTTTCTTCAGCCAGCTGGAACTCCTGCTAGGGCTGTGATTTTCTGCTGAGATTCATTCCCTGTCTGAACTAATAGAAGCAGCAAAGAGATGATCAATACTTTGGAAATAGCCTATTTCTTCATCTGCTCTTTGAGCAGAGTGAGATTTCTGTCCCCTTCCCAATCTCGATACAGTGTCAGGTTGCTGCCTGCTGTGTGCATGCTCTCCGGCGTGATGGTGGATGCAGGCGATCACCTGAAGATGAAGTTATAGGCTGAGTGTGTTTCTCAAAGGCCTGCATGTTTGCGCTTGGCTTAGGCCAGGCTCATGTGGTCAGTGGCGCAATGCATCTCCCTGGGAATAAGCGCTGGGCTGTATTTCAGCATAAATGCTGTAATTACAGTTGGCATTTGTGAGTCTCCTGCTAGCAGTGTCCAGCCGTCTCGCTGACAAAACACTGTTATTTGTGTGGCTGGCCAGGCAGGGGATCTGTCGAAGGGATGCTGGATCAGATGCACCTGTTTACACAGCATTAACCCAGCTGTTAGCAACAGTTCCCGCTCTCATTCCCCTGTCCTAGCATGATGAGGGAGGGAAAGAACTAACCCCCGTCCTTGCCCTCTTTTAAAGCCCGTGGCACTGGTCATGGTGTCAGCAGGACCGAGCTGCGGTGGATTTGGTGCAGTGGAGCTGCCTAGCATAGGACCCAGATTAAACTTGGCTCTCCGAGGGCTCAGAGCCAGAACAAGCTGCCTGTTTGAGTGAGACCCAACCTCCTCGTGCCCATATCAGCAAGGAGCACCCCCGTGCATGGTGCAGTGATGCAAGACTCACTGCCGGGACACGTCTCCACTGCGGAGGCTGCAAAGGCCCGATGCTGGTCACTGGTGCGCTGCCGGCCCGGGCAGCCGACGGTGCCCCAGGGCGGCGCGTTGGCCCCGCTCCGCGGCGCAGGGAGCTGCGGCAGGCTTTCCCGGCAGCCGGGGCTCTCAGCTCCCTCCAGACAGCGACCGCAGCGGGCACTCGGCGGAGAGGCGGGAGGAAGCGCTCCAGCCGCCGACGCCTCGCAGCTATTTGCAGTAACCCTGCAGCCCCACGCTTTGCCTGGCCAATATTTACAGCCTGATATTTATAGCATACTCAGAGGTAGGGGAGCAGACAGTTTGCCCGTTAATATCCTTGGTTTTGCGCAAGTGCCTCTGTGGCTTTCAAGTGCATTTCCGCGCACTCTCCTGCTTCAGCGGTGCAGGCTTTGCGTGCTGCGACGGTCAGGCGTTTGTGTTGGAAAGTTGAGCTCTGCTGTTTCTGCTGCCTGCTCTCCCACGGAGGCTGCTAACCCTTATTTCTGTGCACACGGCTGTGTCCCACGCAGCCAGTTCTTGTGCAGAGAGGACCGTCACGTGCCGTGACTTGTCAGGGCAGGGCTGCGGTGAGACCGGAGCAGGCAGTATTGTGGTTCGGTGTTATTTTCCCTCATCTGTGAAAGCAACAAAAGCACATTCAAAACAGCTTCCCAGCTACAAAAACAGCACCCAATAGAACAAAAACAGCATTAGTCATTAGCATTTGCATAGGTTTTTCAGCTGCGGAGATCAGAACGGCTTGCAGAGGTGGATCCGTTTTGTCCACGCGCAGGCGCGTGGGAGCTGAGCGGGGCGGTGGCGGCACGGCCCTGAGCCCGCGGAAACGGCAAGCGCCTTGCACAGGAGCCTGGCTCCGGGGTCGGCGGGAGCTTTTCAGACCGAACGTGAGCAGGAAAGGGAGCCGAGATGACCTGAGCAGGAATACGGCCGCCCCGCGCGGGGAGGCAGCTCCGCCAGCGCGGCTGCTTCCAGGTGCAGGCGGCAGGGCGAGCTTGACTTGCCAGCTTGTTTACATCTAAAATTAGACGTGAAATGAGAGGATATTACGCTTATAGTTTCCGGACAATTAAATTTAAATATAGCCGCTTGCTGCGGCGTTCTTGCTAGGTGCGGAGCGCTGTCAGACAAGCAGGGGCGTCCTTGTCCTGCGCCAAGGGAAGGATCACGCGTGACCAAGGAGCTGCCTGGCCCTGGGGATTAATGAGCCTATGCAGTCCGAAAGAAAAACTGGGAGGAGAGAAAAAAAAAACAAAACAATCAAGGATTTTCCCCCTTTCTTTTATTAGGCTCTAAATAATTAACAGGCAAATCCTGCTCCGTGGCTTAACACGGTTCTGCAGCCGAAGCGTTCAGGCCCCGAAGCAAACGAAATCTGTGACTTGCCGTTCTCAGTTCCCTAGCAACGAGCCAAAGTGCAGAAATGCGCGTGGCCTTATCACGACAAGGCGCCGCAGCAATTAATATCCATCAGCAGCGCCTCGCCGCGTTGCGAGAGAAGCCGCCCGCCCGGAAGGAGTGGAGAGGGGGCGGCCCCGGCGAGGGGCAGCCCCCGAAAGCCGTGCAGGCGCGAGAGCGGGGCTGGGCGCTCAGCTGATTGCTCTCGTTGCTGCCCGCGAGCAAACGGCCGAGGAAATAGGTGCGCCCGCGGGAAGCGTCCTCGCCGGCCCGGGAAGGGCGCGGGCGAGCGTGCGCCCGCCTGGCTCTGTGCCCGCACCGCCACCTTCCTGCCTTCCCGGCGGAGCTCTCCTGTAAGGAGACGGAGAGTTACGTTTGCTGGGCCTGGAAATGCCTCGTACCCCGTGCGCTGTGGTTCCCTTTTATTCGGCACTGTCTCTCACAGAAGCTTTGACCGAGCCACGTGAAGTCAAATTTACGCTTTCAGCAATGTGCTGTACTTTATTTCAAAGGGCTTGAGAGATTATCCTCGTAATATTGTATAATCGAATCATTAATATCATAATAATTATGATACTATGTAAACCAATAGGTCCCTGTAGTGGCCCCTGTGGAGCAGTACTAAGCACAGAGGACTTTACAGAATAAAAAGGAGAGAGAAAAAAAGTCAATGGTGTCATAGTAATGCCAGCTCCAAGAAATCCCACAGCTGGCAAGAGCTCCAGAGAAGCCCAGGCAAATGCGGTGACTAAATTTGGGATCCGGAGTTGCATCTTGCAATGCTTGCAGCACTTACTGTGTGTCCCCACCCCCCCCGCTTCATTTCCTTCTTCTGCATTTGTCTTCTCTTTTGGAATTGTAACTCCAGAGCAAAAAAAACGCCGCCAGATGAAAACCTGTTTGCTCCCCTTGTCTCATGTTCACCACAAAAACACTAGGAATTGAGCTGTCGTGGGCTGTAGCAGCAAGCGATCTTCCAGCAGCGGCCAAACAGGGCAAGAGCCCTCACCAGCGGAGCCGTGCAGACCCCAGCCTGTTTGCCGGGGGGTGCTTTAGGGACATTTCTGCTTGGGCAAAAGCAGAGGGAGAGCTGGAGAAGGGGAGGGACGTCCCTCCCTCGCATGCTTTATTCGACAGCGCCAGGTCCCAGGACCCCGCGAGGCTCGGCACCGGGACGTGCCGCTTTGCCCTGCGGTTGCGCTGACCCTGATTCCTAGTGCTTGTTTAGTTACTACAAATACATAGCACGTACAAAAACCCAATACGAATATATTGGTTGTGCTGGATTAGGGTCAAGAGTGGCCAGCTACTGCTGGCCAAGACTAGGACTAGACCTAGGATTGCCTACATGAGTCTGAGGATGAGAAGTAACTTTGAAATTAGTAATTCCTCCTAAGGTAGTAAGAGCCTCAAGCTTTAGCAGACAGGGATGAAGGTTAACACAGGTTTAATTGACCTCTAGCTCATTAAATGCTTACAGGGGGAAATAGCAACAGATTTAGGATCTTTAATTAAATACTAAAATTTGGTAGCAAATTAATTAACATCTAACATTTCCCTCCCTAACAAACATTTCTTAAGACAGGGTAGGCAAGCCAACATTAATTGTAACAATTAATTAGGAATTAAACTGATAATGGGTACAGCTGCTAACAATTAAGAGCTAATTATGTCAAGCACTTCACCCCTTTCAGAAGGGAACGGGGGAAGGTGGGGGAGGATTAGGCGTTAAGGGGCTCCAGCTGCCCCAGGACCTTTTTAAGGTGGCCGGAGCCGAGGGCTGGTGGCTGCAGCAGCCTGCAAACGGAGGAGCGTTTTGGGGGCGGTGGAGCTGCTGCCGTCCGGCGTGGGAGCTCGTCCTCGTGTCTCCCGGCTGGCTGCGGTGAGCGGAGCGAGGTCTCGCCGCTGCGAGGTGAGAGGCCGGGCTGCACCGGAGGGAAGTGGCTGTGTCCGGTGGCTCCTCTGCCCCCTGAAACTTGGCTGTGGTGCTGCCCTGGCAGGGTGCCTTAGGGTTGCCTGTATTTGTCTGCAAACTAAACTTTAGTATTGTGGAGGTACCTCTGATTTCTGGAGTATTCAACAGAAATACTGTTTCAAATGGAAATCAGTAAGCTGGGAGCAAACTTAGTCTGTAAAGTGGAAGACAGTTGCTAACCATCAGAGGAGCAAGGTTTTGAGATGCTGATACTGCAGGGGTCTTGGGAGAAATAAATGCAGCTGGATATGTTTATGGAAGTAGTTATGTGATATAATGACTATGAAAAGGTCCCTTACAAAGCAATATGTTTTTTCTTGGCATGTAGGGAATGTATACTATCTTTTCAATCCATGTTTGGAAGGCTTTCAAGCCCTCGGGTTTTAGAAGAGCATCAAAATTTTCTTTTTATTTCACTTTAATGGGAGTGAATCTTCCCAAGAGGCTTTGTTCTAAGAAAAAAAAACCCTACCATTTCTCAATACTTTGTTTTCTAGGTTTGGAAAAATAAGAAATTCTGTATTCCAAAATCCTCAAGGCTTTTTGACTGCTTCTAGGTCCTAAAGTCCTAGATGCTGAGGAAGCAGAAAGGCTTTACCTTAGGGACAGTATAAGATTTTGCAGCTGCTGAGACTCCCAGTGCAGTAATGCATCCCCTGCGGAGGCCTGCGTCTGCCTGCCGCGTCTGTGTCCTTGACTTCACTTGTAACAACAGGCTGCAATTCATCTGCTTTGGTTTGTCTAGCTGTGACAGAGCAGGGATCTCTGGGGAAGTCCTTCGCCCCACAAAGCTCCAGTGCTTTTTGACTGCCTGGAGAATGAATATGCTGTGCTGGATGGACCAGGGCTACACAGGATATACGATGGCTAAATCTGCTAGTCATGTGCCTGAAAAAGCACAGTGGCAAAGAAAATAACATAGCACAAGGTTTTAATATGTTATTAAGGGCTGCTATAAATTACAGAGCATCATTGAGACAAAGCATTGAATAATAGATATAATGTAGTGGCAGCTTTAGGAAGACAAATTGTCACAGAAGCTATAAATAAAAGGAGTATGTGAAGTGTTGGCACTGTCCCAAGGAGCGGATGTGCTGCTCAGCTCTCACAACAGTGATATTTATGCCTGTTAGCCTGGGGACTGGGAGCACTCCTGCCAGAGGAAGCGGCTTGCTGCAGAAGGGGCTGGAGGTGTTGCAGGGAGGGAGGAGGCGGTGGTGGTGGTGACAGCTCCCAGGTACTAGTGCTCAGCTGTATGTCAGAACAGAAAGCAACATGCCATGAATCCCCCCTCTCTTAGCTAAATCTGGCTGCTGCTCTGGAGATGCTGAATTGTTCACAGCCTGAGCTGAAAGCAAGGCAGTGCAAGGGTGCTAAAAGCAGTTGCTCCAGGAGAATGCTTTAGTCTATTTGCTCTCTCTTTCCCTGTCTGCTGCTGGTTTTGTCAAGTCTGAGCTGCACAGACTTCAGGTTCCTCTCTCCTATAGAAATGATCACTACTTTCTCCAGGCTGCAATCATAATCTTAGTGGTCCTTTGAGAATTGCACTGGGCATGGCATGCAGTTCTGCATCAGATTCAGCTCTGCAGACACTTCTCCTCCTTCCTGTGTGGCTTCAAACAGTGACTGGTGTTTTACTCTGTGCTAGCTGTTAAGTGATTGCAGCTGAGGCCTCTGTAGAAGGGGGAGTGTGGGGGGAGGGAGGTGTGTGACCAGCCTGTGTTCAGGTGCATGTGCAGGAGCAGTTTGATGAGCATACCCCTAAGTGCAGAGTGCTTCTCAGAGATGCTGTGGTACTGCTGCGCCTCTAGGCATGAACTCCTGGTAGTGTGTGGCCTGCGAAGTGAGAATGGGCATCTGATGCAGGCATGTTGAAATGCAGCAGTCAGTCCTGCAGGCCACCGTGGGAGAGGAGTTTTTATTGCTTAACACCAGGGATGTGTTTAACAGAGATGCTGCTGCTGTGGGGCTGTTGACTGCAGCAGCAGTGCCTGAATGGGAGGGGTGCTTTGTATCACTGCCAGCCTGCCTCCCTTTTGGGTGAGGGTCGCCAGTTAATCTCTTTCTAACCTAGATTTGTTGGCTTCAGCCAGATGGAGTATCCCAGGGAGGAGGGACTGTAGCAGCCAAGCCTAGCACAATGGCCTAGTTTCCCCAGCTTGCATTTGATAGTCAAAGTTTGCTCTGTGAACTACTTTGGGATAATATTTGTGGATGCTGTACTGGGCATAGGTTGCCACAGTGTCATGCGTTTACTGGGGCTAGGTGTTCTGTATTAATGTAAAATGCAAGGAGAAAAGGTATTGAGATGCTAGACTAAACAAAACTGGAGTGCACTGGAGAACAGCCTCAAGGCAGAATGACTTAAAGCCCATTTTTTCTCAGGTATTTTAGAACTTGTTTTTCCACTTCATCTCTTTCTGCTTTCCTCTGGAAGTATGGTATCTTCCTAGGGAAGAGGGGCTCCAGGAACTCCAAAAGTATGCATAGAAAAACTGGAAAGGGAGTAAGGTGCTGAAATATGATGGAGATTATATCTGAAGTTAAAGAAAATGTGAATTAGTTTCATTTTGGACTATTGTTTTTTTGTTTGTTTCCTTTGGGAAATTTTAAGGTTTTTGTGGAAAATATCCCTCAAAGGCAAAATGTTTTGACTAGCTTTGTCCTCCTTGCATTGTGTCTGCGGTGTTACCACAAGACAGGAAAAGCAGTTTGAGTGCCTGTATAGAAAATGTGTCTAAAAATGATTGGGCAGCCTTGGCCTGAGACCTTCAGCATCCATATGTTAGGCTTTGCACTGATGGCAGGATTGAACCAAGCTGTAGAGACTTGTTGGGGGGCCTCACTGGTGTGTTCAGTGGAGGGCTACAGGATGCGTGGGATGGACTTCAGCGCTGAGCATTAGCCTGTTGTTGAGTGACGATAGCTGGCCATAGTGATGCTCTACTGAGCAAAGGTGTGCTGAGTTGCTCTGTGCTCACATCTTTGAGGAGAACCCACTGAAAAATAATCCCAATGCTTCTTATCTTTAAGTCCTCTCCATTAAGTATGGATAGTATCTTAAGGAAACTCATACCTGCACTTTGTGGTGCTGCAGGCTGATATTTGCCTTAACATAGGTGGCTTAAACTGTTTCTATTTTTTGTCAAGAAAACTACAAATGGATTTTTCTATTGAGCAGGAAAGGTAGATCCATCAACAGGCAGGCAAGTAGGAAAGGAAAATGTGTGAATGTTTTCACATGTGCAGAAGCAATCAGTAGGAAAAGGCTCTAAGCTGTAATATACTTAAAGGAGCAAATCCAGGAGGAGCAAAAACTGAAAATCCCTGTGTGGCCATCAGTAGATTTGGTGGTGTGAAAAACAAAGCAAAGCTACGTAATGTTTTTCAGCCATATGTTTTATGAGCTGGAGAGGCAGTGAGAATTCCTAAAGATGCTGATGCTGGCCCAAGCTTCTTTCTCATCAGTGCAAATGTGCTGTTTACTGTGAAGTTACTCATGGACTATGCCTGAGTGAAGGAACGTAGCCTGGCACCAAGTGGCCTTAAAGTAAAACCTTTCCTTTGGCTTGGTGGGTAATGGAGGATGAGCTTGCTGGAGCAAGGTGTCTGACTTAATTTCACTCCTGACCCAGTATAGGGGAGCCCTGTGCTGTGCTCCTTCTGGACTGGAGGCTTCTGGAGCTCTTGCCTGTGTGGTAGTATTGCAGGAGGGTGTAGGGTCTGCATGCGGGCACCACCTGCAAAAGAGATTTTGATCTGCAAGGTGCTCAGGTGTGATTCTAGCAGGTAACCAGGTGTGAAGTATTGCAAAACATACTCAGCTGCTCTAATGCAGCAAAATGTGGGTAACTCTCCAGCAAAAAGGTGGCATTGCATGGTGGTTTCTCACCTTAGTAACACCTTGTTTGATCTGTTAGGAATACCAAGTAAACCCCCAAACACATCACTTCATTCCCTGCACTACTGCTTGCCTGTAGTGATCCCTTTTTGCAAGCACTTGAACTGCTGGAGAAGCATTTAGCCCTGAAGAAGGGAACTGCCTTTCAGACACTCTCTTGATCTCTTGGTCAGAAGTGGGCTTCCTTTCAGGCAGGAAGGGGGCAAAAGCAGCTTGCAGTTATCTTTTGAAATCTTGGGTAGCCCTCAAAGGAAAGATGAGCAGCTTCTGTCATTCTCAATGTATTAATCTACCAAGCTTAGAGTAGCAACTTAAGAACAAGCTTTGCATCCTTTGCCAGTTAAAGGGATAATGTTTTCTTTCTGCTTTGTGAGGATGTTCAAACTGGTCTCTGTCACACTCCATACCCTCTGACTTCTGCAAGTCACCTCCATGGAGTGCTTAAGGGGGTGACCAGGCTTCTGTCTGATAGCAATAACGGCATCTAAGCTTCTGGCACTGTGCTCCATAATGACACAGATGTGCTGATCCTTTGGCTGTGGTGCAGTGTGTTATACCAGGCTGGGGAAGGACTTGTCAAGCACTCGTCTTCTGGCTGTTGCCAAGACAGGAAATTCCTGTCTCAGAGCCTCTCAATCTGAAAGAACCACAAAAAATGAAAATAAAAACAGAAGAAGCACTTCTAAACCCTTTATTTTTACTAGGACAGCACAAGATGTATTTGGGTGTATTCTGGTTGCTGTTACTGTTGGTTCTGTTCTGAATGGTTCACACTGAGGGAGTGTACAAGGACCTTCTCCAGCCCCAGAACATCAGAGCTGCGTTCCTAATGTGCTCTCTGGCTGTCAGAGCTGTGTTCAAGAGACTCACTGCTTGAGCAGCTGCTCTTTGTTATACTGAGGATCTCAGTTAAGATGTGGTTTGTGTAGTTCAGTGGGGTTGTGACCTGTAGTGGATGTGGTGGCCCACTTCAGAGCAAGGCAGGCATCTGCTGCCTGGTTAGGTCTCTTCAGGTGGCAGGTAACTTCGTTGGGGATGTCTGTGTATATATACAGATATATGTAGCTTTTCTTTTCATTCTATTGCCTTGTGCGTGTTGGTAAAGACAGTGTCTGTATCTTGGACAGTTGGTCTTTTATAGGCAAGAGGGATTTTTCTCTGCAATAAAGATCTTGAACAAAGCCATGCAATGCCTGTGGTTTCTTGGCTTCAGCCACAGAATATATTTCTGTTGCTTGAACTGCACATATGTTTAAACAGTAAAACATATAACTGAGGTGGATGTGCAGTAAAACAAGGCAGTAAGTTCATTTACAATGGACTTTGGTATCCTTTGCCCCTGGAGCTGTGTGGGGATGGAAGGGTGCTTTGGCTCTTTTATTGTAACTTTATGCTGAATATTGCTCTTTGCAGTATCTTTCATGGATATCACTAAAGCAGAGATGGAATTACTGTGGCTATTCCAATGTGGAAGAAAGCATAAGGTTAGCTTAGTGGAGGCAGCATGAACATGACTCAGGCTAGGTACAGGCAGCAGTGACAGCATGTCGGTGGCACCCCGGAAAGGTGGTGCTCTGGCTGCTGGCGCAGCATGCGATAGCCTCTCCTTGTTGCTGCTGATCACCTTGACTAAAGACAGGTAGCATGGGTATGCCTAGTCATAGCATAATTTCACTTTTACGCTAACACCTGCTGTATCTTCTGTGTGACTTCTGTGTCTGAAGTGAAGGACCTCTGTGAAGGAGACGAGTCCCTGTTGAGTGGTGAAATACCCCGGTCACACAAAGGATTTCTTTAGCCAGGACTCTCTGAATGGAGCTTGTGGCTTCCCTGCTCAAAGCTCAAAATAGTCTTAGGCCTGTGGTATGTGGAGCTGTTCTTGCTGGGAAGACTAATGTGTCCTGTAAGATTGCACAAGAGCAGCTCTTATTTTCTGAAAATGAATGATTGTTTTTCCTCTAACTGTACAGTACCCAATGTACTACTGGCTGCCTTGATGCTACAGCAATACAATGGTGGAATAACACTATTAATGCCAGAGGTAGTTTGCTCATCTCCCTTAAATTTATTTCTACTTGGTTTCATGAGTTAGACCTAATGGGAATGTCTTGTGCCTTCTTTTGAAGGTAACACTATAGGATAGAGCAGATCTGCTATTTTAGTATTTACCTTTGTGGGAGCCAGAGTGCAAAATAATTCAGGGCACCTGCTGGGTACAGGAATTGCACAACTGGCTTTTGAGACTAACCAGGTGCTTGATGAGCTGCTGGCAAAAGGTGAGGGGGGAGGTTGATACTTGTTTGTAAGTCAGTGCTGAGAATTGCCATGAAACAGATGCAATTGCTAAAGGAGGAGAAACATAATTGCTGCTTAATTTAGTGTTCAAAGCTTAAAACAGCTTTTTGTGGAAGGAGGAGATTATTGCCCTATGGATCACAAAAGAAGCACCAACTGGTAGCAGTTGGATGCAAGATAGCAGCCTCAGCCATCTGAAATACCCATGCTATGATTACACAAATGGCAGAGCAGCCTGGGAGCAATCAAGAGATGTATGTCAGTGTTGGTGAATCGGCCAGCCAAAAGCAGGTCTGAGCTTCCCATTGCTCTGATTTGTCCTCCAGAGATTGAAGTAGAAGAAAAATATCACTGGTGAAGATATTACAGCTCAGAAAACAAAGTGGCTTCAATGAAGACCTCACAGGCAAAATGAATTTGAGGTAGCTGAATGTGGAGATGAGTTGTAAGGAAGCTTTCCATCTCTAAAAGGCTCCTTGCAAGAAGCTTTTTCCACTAGGTTTATCTGAAAGCTTCGTGTGGCTAAATCTGCTGAGTTACCTTTAGAGTGTGAAATGCATGTTCAAATAAACCATGTGCTGGCTTGGAGTATATCACCTTCACTCCTCCATTAGTTCACTGCCAACAAGCTCCTATTGCAACTCTTCTGCCAGAGTTCAGAGCACTGAAGGTGCCAGCATCAGACCAAGCTGAGGATCTACGAAGAAATTTTGCAAGGGAAATGTTACAAACCCTGCGCTCTTTCTGTATTTCTTCCTTCAGCCACCAGCAGCAAGGCAGGCTTCTGCAGGAGTGAAAACCTCTGATCAAAGGAGCCTTTTGAACTCAGAGGAGGAGTATTGTAGTCGGCTGGCAGATCAGAGGCTGGTGTCTCTGCTGCCTGGCTCCAGCTCACTTCCTATCATAATTATCTTTGTTCTGTTTACTGCAGGGAAAAAACTCAAGTTTGCAGGTTGAGCGAGCAGAAGGAGTGAAACGATCTCAGATCAAGTGGTAGTTACGTTGCTATGCTCTTAAAGAGAAGAGAAGCAGGTGGTATATAAAAGTGAATCGTTGCTGTTATATCAGCTTCCTCAGAGTAGCGCTTCCCCTCGGTTCCTCTGTGGGCATCTCCAGCAGAACTAACTCCAAGCTTTGGTTTCTCTGGGATACTTCTGAGCTGAAAGCATCCAGTAACAATTTATGACTTGCTGGGTAGAGAAAGGACATTCAGATACTTAGTCAAGCAAGCTGTTGGAGAACAAATTTTTTGCTAATTAATGAGCCAGGCATGAAAATTAAGTCTTTGCTGTGATACTCTTCCAAACATCTGGCCATGAGACCACCAATTCTGTTTGTAGACTATTGTCTTGCAAGTATTCTCCATTTAACTACTATTTACTATTTCTTCTCCAGAGATAATTTCTCTGCACAGAAGAGAACTTCCTCAAACTTTTTTCTCATGAAGTTCATATTTGGTGATGAAATATTTTGTGTATACATTTCATGTGTTTTTAATTAGTTTTTTTCTGTATTCCCCTCAAAAATCCCAATGACTGTTTTCAACATTCTCCTGTGGAAAATCTCTAACTTTCCATCTTCAAAAGAATGTTTCAATTGTGTGCAACTTTATTTTCCAAAGAGTAACAAAAAGGAACAAGCTTGTCAAAAGGACACAGCAAAGTGATTTTTCATTAATTTTTGACTCTATACCTTTAAAGTCGGTCTTATCTTTCCAGATGAGGTAAATTCATTTTTTTTTGTTTTAAAAATGCTGATAAATGGCAGGATAATCTGTATTTTTGGCCAGCTAAATTCTCCTGTAATCAGACTCGCTATGCCTGCAGAGTCCACAGACCAATGGGGCAAACTGCTAGGCAGGCAAGGGTGTATGTGCAAGCTGGTTGTGTTTGCAGGATGTCTATGGGCTTTAAGGCTGCCTGGGGTCTCCGTGCAGCTGGGCCTTGAAAATGAGGTGTGACAGTTGGGAGTGCTGTGCAGTTTAGCCCATACCAGCTGGTGCTGAAGGTGACAACAGCATCTTCTATAGCTCTCCCTTCAGGTAGTGTCCAGCTGTGCTTCCTTCGGTAGGATATTTGCACCTGCTTAGGGTTAACGTGTTCCTCTGTTTCTCCCTCTGACAGCAGCTGCCTTCCACAGCAGCCTTGTAGGGTTGCTCAAACCCTGCTCACATCCTGCTTGCTGGGAGGGATTCAGGGCTCATGCTGATGCACATGGGTTTATTTTTAAAGCCACGGATGTTTGTAATTACCTTGAGTGTGAACACATGCTTTCTCCTTTTGAGAGGAAAGCACTTGCCCTAAATGAGATATTTATTCTTCTAAATCTGAAACAAATTAAGTGTGGCACCATGAGCTTTTTCAGCAGTAATGCAATGGAGCTGTTAACATTTCTAAAGTGATCTAATTTCTTTGTTTCTTCAAGCACCAATACTTTCTAGTATTTCACCTGGATTCCTCTTCCATGCAGTCGCAGACAGATCCTAGTCTCCTCTGTTGGCAAAACCCAGGGTGTTTTTCTCCCGCCCAGCCCTTAAGGAACAGATTGAGAGGGAAACTGGAGTGCTGAGCCAGGAGAGCAGTTGAGTGATAGCTTTGGGAATGTTAGGTGATTCCAGCCTGATGTTTCTCTTGTATGTATGAGGTTTCCAGTTCCTGGTAGGTGGGAGGGAGCGCTGAAGCTGCTTGCATGCTTTCTTTATATGCCTCTGCTGGAGGCAGGATTGATGGTCCTGGAGGTGCTGGCATTTTTGCAATGGGCTCTGCCTGAGGCTGCAGCTACTGGAGGTTGTGTATCTTCAGCCATAGCACCAGGTCCTGCTCCTCATGGTTGGGAGAGTTATGGTGGAGGAGCTTTGCAGTGGCCAGCGCATTGTGGGCAGAGAGCTGAGAACAGGACCACAGACTTAGTTTACCCACGTTGCACCAATCTTTAACCGGTTTACAGACCAGAAACTGATGCAAAAGCTCTCGTTTTGTTCCACTTTCAGTCTCCTCAGCTGTAAGCTTGGGGAGGGAAACTTACCACAAAACAGTTCCTTGGTGGGGAGGTGGCAGGGAAGATGACTGCAAGCCTGCTGGGGAGCTAAGGAGACTGGCTGGTGCTTTTCCTCTGAGTCGGGAAAACTCCTAGCTGTTTGCAAGTCTGGGGTCTCTGTATGTGATTAGATACAATGTTCTTGTATGGGGGGAAAATGGCTGGAAAATATTTGAGCACTTCTACACTAGTAGAAGATCCAACAGGCAAGGAATGACCTTAGGGGTTAGCTCTTGCAAATAAAAGCTTGGGTGATCCTGCCAGCTTAGGCTAACTCTACTGGGAGGGCTTGAGTGCCTGCTGTGGCTCTGGGGAGCAGAGCTGCTCCTCGGGAGCAGTGTGCAAAAATTCCTCCTCATGAGGAGCAAAATGTATAGGGAATGCACTGATGGGAATCACAGGTCTTGCAGCTGAAATAAAAGAACCTATTTCCTCTTCTGCATGTCTTGAATACTTCTGAAATAAATATGGTTAGAAAATAGGAGGAAATGTGATTCTACAGTACGCTGTTTCTTTTGTATTAAAAGAAAGCTCTGGGTCAGGATTATCTTTGATTACCCTGTTTGCTGCAACATGGGGAGGTAGCAGAGTCGTCCCCCCCCCCCCGAGTTTGACAGGCAGTGATCAGGCCTGGCCAGGCAGGTGCCATGTCTGAGTGTCTATCAATCCAGCCTGGGGACAGGCAGTGGCTCTGCACAGATTTATAACCTGCCACAATCTACCTCTCCTGCTATACTAGATGCATGGCTCCATCAGAGCTAGCTGGATATTTAATCAATTGGAGCAAAATGTCAACTTTTCATCTGGCTACTTTGTGGCAAGAACTTTTTTATGTAATGGTTTTGCTTAATTCAGAGCCTTTTTTTTCCTTCTAGGCACCACCAAACTCCTTAAGCCTTTCAGTTTGACTTGCATGTACTTGGCTATAACCTATTTCCCTTGGCTGACCTGTCTGCCCAGCTGAGGGACTGAGCTCATCTCTGAATTGGCTTGTTCCTCCTGAGTTTATCTTCCAGTCCCATTTTTAGTTTTTTGGAGAGAATTTTGCTGCTGCCTGGGACTGACCTTCAGCTAGGTATGATCTTTCTGGAGTCTGGTTGAACTGCAGTAACTGGAGTGCTTGCTGGAAACTCAACTGTGCTAACAAGGATCCCTTATTTGTTGGGAGTTCTTTGCAAATGGTTACTAATAATTTGGCACTTAATTTCCATTTAAATGGAGGCATTAACCTCAGGAGCCTTACGTAGGCCTGTGGGAGTATGAAGTTAAATACAGTCCTATCAATGCACTGTTTTAACCTGCTGGGTAGCTGGAAGTAAATAAATCCTAATACCTTTTAATGAGTCACTTCCCTTTGATGCCTTCTGCCCTCTCCCTCTTTGGTGCAGGAGGAAAGGGGGCTTAGCAAGCACTCACTGCTGTTATTTCTGTTACTTCTCTGCTCTGGTCTCTGATGCTCTAACAGTCCCTGAGCAATTATCCAGATTCATGTGTGGGTGCAAAGAGCACATCACTGTCCTAAGGGGAGGCAGTAGCTGTCAGTGATGTGCTACTCTACACTTGTCTGCAGAGCTCTGGTAGCATCCATGGGTCCTATTCACGAGCAGCAGGAAAGGTGTAGGCTCGGGCTGCGGTTGGGAAGCCGGGTGGGCTAGTAGGCAAAGTGCTAGGCTGGGCTGCCTGGTCAGGAAACCTGGGTTCTGCTCTCTGTTGGCCGTCTCAGGTGAGGAACAAACTTAGCTAAGTGACTTTAGGCAAGTAACTCAGCTAAGTAACTGAGACAACAAGGAAGAAAAGGCGTTTGCCTCCTGCATAAAGCCTGGGCTGTACGTTGTCCTTTGCTTTAGGCTATGCTTTGTCTCCCAGTGAGGGAGATGGGAAGCTGCTCAGATGGATACTGGGGTCTTCATGCACTGTTAATCTGCGTGCCACTGATGCATACCAAGCTTGTAGCCTTTTTATTTGTTCTACTGTTCCCAGAGCCCCCCATCATTCTCCAGTCACACTGGACCTAATGTCTGCCCAAAGCTGCAAAGAGCTTTCAGCAGTGCCCTGTGCAGCTGTGCTGGAGGGGCATGGGCCAGGGCAGGGGAAAGGCTGTACTGTAGCACTCTAGAGAATGGGCAGGTATGAGTCCTAGTTCTCTTGAATATCTCAGGATATTTGGTGCTCAGGCCCAGGGAAATCAAGGCAAGCCCAGATTTGGAGTCAGCAGGAGCAAGGGAACTGCAGGCACTGCCTGACTCTTGTGCCTTTCTTGCTTTCCATGTCTAATGGTCTTTCCCTATTTAAATTATGTAGGGGCAGGACAGCCGTCTGGTTGACCCTGGCAATCCCCCTCTGCCCTGATCCCTGCAGGGCTGTGATCTGCTAGCCCAGCACTGTTCTCCCATGAGGTGCTGGTCACAGGGAGGTATCAAAAGTGGCTCTGCCCCTTGCAAATGTGGGCACAGCTGTACCCTGGATGTGCTGACAGCTCCCTAATGGGAGATCCCACATGGCTAAATAATGCAGACCAGTGTCTCCACTCAGGCTCATCTGTGCTGAAGGGAGCTTGCCATTCTCCTTTGAATCCCTTGACAGCTGTCTCCTAAAAATAAGACCCTAATTGGAGCTGGCTGCTTGCCTTTTCTGTTGGTTTTCTCATTCCAATGAAATTTGCTTTGCTCTTTGCTCTGGCACAAGCTCCCAGCCCACAGCCACTGGCTTTCCTGCCACAGATGCCATCTAAGGAATCAACAGATCTCTGGGGAAAAACTGCTCTAAATTCTCTGGTTGCATCAAATGGTAAAATTAGCTTGGGGGTGTTAAGGTGTTGATTGCCAGGGCACAAATACTACATTCTCTCTGGTGTTTTTTTCTTGCACTAGATGAGTAATAGTCTATTTTGCCCAAATGACCATGCTCAGGAGTTTTGTAGTACAGGCCAAGGGCTGGGCTTTCAAGGAGAGGGACCTGGGACCCTTCAAGGAAAAAGACCAGGCACTGTTTCTGTAAGCACAAGGGCTCAGATGATCAGTCCCTGCCTTAGTCCAACTAGGAGCAGTATTTCAAGTGAGGAAACTGAGCTTTCAGGCTGCAAAGGCCAGAGTATGAACCCCCTTTTTTCTTCCCTGTGGCCCCGGTGGGAGCTGCCTTCTGTCTGCTCTTTAAGGCAGAGCCACTCCACTACAGTGTCACTGCCTGCAAATTGTTGGCATTGCTGTGCTTCCCACAGAGGTTTGTGGCAGGCCCTTCCAAAAACTGTGCTCTTAAAATCCAGACAGCTAGAGCCAGGGCCCTGGGCCTGTGCCCGGCCCTGGGTGGGTTCTCTCCCAGCTGCACACTTCATTCCTTGTAGGTAGTCCACAGTGGAAGGCATCTTCTCACAAGACTGAGGGTGCTGGCAAAGAAGAAATCGCACGCACCTGGTATGGCCAAGGAAGGAGCATAAGTCTCTGAATTTGTGGCTGTCATGCCAAAGCAAACTCTTCCAGGTTCTGTTCCTGTGGCAGAAGAGAAGGCAACGTGGGAAAAGTCCCTTTTGAGTCCCTGTGAGGTCTGGTGTATGTGTGTTTGCACTCAGCTTTGAGCAGTTGCAGGATGTTCTTACTGTGGGGAGCTGAGCTGCCCATCACTTCCTCTGATGCCAAGAGATTAGTGACTTGGTTAAAATAGAGCTAGGGGAGCCGTTGCTGTAATTGCCATATTGTTTGTTCAGTTAGTAAGATGCAGTGATTTGCTTACCTGGAAAATGATGGCTATCTTTACTGCAGGAGTATTCAGAGGCCCTGATGTGTGAAGCATCACACAGCTGAAAGAATCACGATTTAAACAGTCTTATGGTCATTTCTGACTAATACTGCTAGGTCCCTCTGCTTGATGTGTCATGGGTTTTGTGGCTTGTTCCTGTTCCAGGCTCTAGGGAGCACTAAATTGCCACGGCCAACTCCTTAACTATTATCTGCTGTGCCCTTGCTTCCCCTGTAGCTACTTCCAGGATCTAAGTTGCAAGCTGATGGGGGTGTTCTCTAGGCTCCTGCTTGACCTGCAAGTACACTAGCCCCTAAAGGAGGGGTGATGGCCAAACTCTGAGGAGCTTCGTTTACTAGTGACAGACACTTCATTCAGTGCTAGGGTGTGGTGGAGAAAGTTGCGGATTTCCCTGGCTTTGGGCCAGAGGTCCTGTGCTTGATACTGTCTTGCACGTGGGGTTAGAGGGAGGAGGACAGACCCATGCAAGCTGGGGTGCTTTCTTGGACTGTGGCAGAAACACTGAGGCTGAAACAGCTCCCTGAGCCACTTGTATTCAGTGACAGCTGACATGCCCCTGGGTACCCTTGGTTCTGCAGCATCTGAGTCAAACTGGTGGTTCAATATTCCATTTTAGACCCAGAGGGGACCACGAAGGCTACAGAAACTGAAAACAAACCAACCCTCCCCCAAATATCAATACATCAGTGGTAAAGGAAAGCCCCAGGCTGGCGTTTCCGTCTGGACTTTGGGTGGCAGTTTAGGCTGGATCCTCTGTCTGAAATGGCTTCCACGCTTGTGCCTGTGCCTGGCGCAGCTTTCCAGCTTCCTTAGCACAGCTATCAGCTATTGGCACGGTGTCCCTGTCGGCCTTCAAGTCCATTTTATTGGGATTATCAACTGCTACAGTCACTCATTTTGTTACTAAAAATCTTTCAGCACCAGCCCTTGTTGGCTCAGCTTTTCTTTGAAATCAGTGTAAAATGGCTCAGCAAATGGATTGCTTTTGATAGCAACAGTAACCTTCTTGTGAGCTGTTTTTCAGCTTTTATCAGTGATGGGTGGTCCAGGGCTGAGCCTGGATGCCATGTGGATACACCTTGCAAACCCTGCTTTGCCCTGGCACTGCCATGTGGGTTTCACAGTACAGGGAGGTAAATTGGAGTGCAACTGGGATTTCAGTCCCTTTTCCTGAAGGAAAACCTATCCCAGAGAAATTCAGCATTCAAGAGAGCATCTGTTTGCAGCTTATGGGAAGTAACGACTAGGACTAGATCATATGTAAAGAGCTAGCTCTCAGAAGGAAAGATGCAGAAGCTTTTTTACCTCTGGATGATTCTGGTCAAAAGCTTTTTTCTAAGACTTTATGGGGATGAAAGCTTAACTTCTGAGAACAACTTTTTGCACTAGGAAATACTTATTCCTCTCAAATTTTAAACTGTTATGGGAGAATCCTGGTTGCAGAGACTGTCATTTCAGCATTTTGTTGTACTTTTCCATTTTCAGAAATTGGAAAGTGAAACACTTCAGCTTCCTCCTTTCTGTTTATAAGTCTGGATTGCATAAACCTCCAGATATCTCCACTCTGGCAGCAGTCATCACCTACGCTAGGTCAAAAAGACTCATATCTTCAGTTCCTCCATGAGTCAGAAATTGCTTCTTTCACTCGTAGTTGTTCCTGTTGAGCCCTGCAGACTGCAGTGAATGGGTAGAGAGCTGATAGAGGTCTCCCTCCTCACCAAGAAAGTGCTCTTATCTAGAGAGGAAAGGACCCCCTGGGCTTCCAAGTACGGAGGAAGTGGGGCAGAAGAGGGAGCTCTCTCCAGGAGAGATGAGATGGCATTGTATACTGACATCCACTGTATTGATCTTTATAAGCAGAGTACTTAACATCTTAATTTTTAAATATTCAGTGGTTCACAGCTGAAGCCTTCAGAGCCCAGCATGCAGCATCGTCTATAATGTTGTAGAATCTATCAAGTAGAAGGATTTTGGCAGGAAACCTTTAAAAAACAGTTCCTGGGTTGAAATTCTCAAAGGTAGGTTTTTTTCTCCTTTTGCCCAGAACAAAGGAGGCTTTGATGCCAGAACTGAGGACAAAACAAGCAGGAATGCGTGAAGAATTGAACATCTTGACAGAGCTTCTGCCTCTCCCACTGCAGAATTCAGTGCTGCTCTTGGCATTTCAAGCCTTTGGAGCCCTTGTGGGTGGGGACAAATTAATGCCACCTTGAGCTGAGGCCAATAGAGACAGCAACAGGGTTGTACCACATGCTCCCCTGGCTTCCCAGTCCTCGGTGCTAGTGTTCCTGTTGACTGTAGCTCCAGGCAGGGCTGCGGTGTGGGAGTCCGTATGTGCTGCTTTGTGCACCTTGTTCAGCACCTGGCAGCTCCTGCTTTGCTGGTGATGCTTTCCAAACGCCACTGCAGCAGCTTGAGCCTGCAAATGGTCAAGCTCACTTGGTTTCAAAATAAATCTGGCAGGTTTAGGGACTCCCACTTGAAATTTTTCCCTTGTCATCAGCTCGTTACAAATGCCTGCTCAGCAGCTAGTTCAAATGCAGTGTTGTATGAGAAGATCAAATATTTTGCACTAACAATCCCTGTGACAAACTGCTCACTGCTATCAGCTGCAGGCATTCATGATGCATTTAAATGGGATCATGGCTGTCTACCTTGTGTATAATTCTCATTGGCCCTCTGGGAGTAGGAAAATCTGATTTTATTATATTCATTATCCTTTTCTCAAGAATTAATAGCTCCTGAGACTCTTGGCCTAATGTGGCTGTTTTCTTATACATTGTAATTGAACAGTGTCAGAGAAATTGCTGTCTTGATCAAAAGATTGAGACACTCAAACCTTTTTTTAACCGGGTGGTGAGGATGCTGTATGTACACATGTATATATCGGTCTGGGCTGCTTTTCAGCCCTCTGGCCTGGCTCTGAGAATTGCTGTGGCCAGATTCAGCACAGAGCTTTCTTTGGGCTAAGACACTGAGCAATTCTCATTCTCAGTGCCTTGTGAGACGGTATGCTTTACAACCTAAAGGAATTGGGGCAGATGACAGTTGTCTGATGTTTTGCATGAAGAAGGTGAGTTTCCTTATGAATTTCCAAGCTCTTGCATGATGTTAAGGAAATGCCTGTGGCTGCTAAATGAGGTGGTGTATGCTGGTACTGGTGAGACATGACCAGATTTTGCTATTCCTGTGAGCTTCTACTGGCTGGAACTTCGGGAGCTTCCCTTTTCCATGCTGTACAGGAAGATTTTTTTGTGCTACCTAACTGGATATTTCAGATACTTGCAGTAGGTGCTGCAAATATACCCATGTAAGCTTAGTAGCCTTCAGAAGAGTGTAGAGAAAGGAATTTCTGCCATTGATTGAGGAATCCTAGTTTTGAGTGAGGAATTAGTGACAAATGTTTAACTTCTACAGCCTCTAGCTGTCTTGTGGATAACCCAGCCCCAAAGCCACTGGTGCCTGGAGCAGGGAGCGTAGCTTTGGCATAGGAAAAGTAGTAGAGAAAAAGCCAGTGCTGGTGGGCAAGAGCTAGTGCACAGCTGGGCTTGTCTGCAGCAAGCAGGACAACGTGGTGTCCAGGCCTGACCGCTCTGTGTGTAGGTGTGCCCGTGCAGTCCCGAGTGGGGCTCAGCGGAGATGCTGGCTGTTAACAGTTGCACTGTGACTGGTTAACACTGGTTACAGCCTGACTCTTCCTTGGGTTATGGAGATGGTTTGGGTGCAAGTAACTGAAGTGTCTCAGCAGTGTGAGCTGTGACATGGAGCAGATGAGCTCTCTGCTGTCCAGCCACAGGCAAAAGAAAAGCTGGGACAGGCTTACCCACACCAGGAGAAGGAAGGACGTATGGACTGGTGACTTGCTTTTAGGTAAGAGTATACAAACTCCACCCTGGGGAATAGGGTGGCATTATATGTAGCAGGAAGACTGCTGTAGGGCTTGGTTTCTTCCCTGGAAATGGTGGTCCAGCTCTGGACATGTGCACACGTAGCACTAAGGCCTCCCTACTTGTGGCTGGGATGGGTTCTCTGCCTAAGCCTGTGGAAGGGTAACACTCTTCCATAGCCATCTCCCTTGCTGACCTTCACTCTCTGTTCATTTCAAAGTTACTCTACTAAAAATACAACTAGTGATGTGAATTCAAACTGAAAGAGGCTTTTCTGGGATGAGTGCATTCCCAGTGTGGATGACTTGGAGCAGGCTGTGCACTGAGTGCACATCCTTGTACTGGAGGAGAGGTGGGAACCTTCCCCATGAAGCAGTACCAGCACCTGTGAGGAGCAGCCTCCAGCAATGAGAGATGAAGGATTTCTGTGTGAATCAGGGCTGATTTGCAGCAAGCTCTGTTTTTATTGCTAGCTTTCAGAGCAGCGGCAGCACCTCAGCCCACAGCTGAGGATGAAGGCAGCTCTGCCTTACCTAATAGGGATCTGCTCTAAGGTGTGCCAAATGGGTCCAAGTCAGAAACAGCTCACAGCTGATCCTTTAGTAAATGCCCACTGCATTTGTGCAGCAGCTCCTCTGTTTTGGCACTGCTTTCGGTGCCTTCCTGCAGAGCAGTGAATGTGGGAAGGTCTCTGCTGTACCCCCTGCAGGTAGTGGGGCTCTGCTGCCTGGTTCTGCTTCTGCAGTCACAGCGCAGCGAGGCAATTCAGCAAATCTCTCTAATGTAAGACCAGGGCTTGTGGTAGTTACCTGAGATGGCCAAAGAGGGGAGAGGAAAGCAGGGGGTTCTTTCATCACCTACCAAAGCTGTGGGAGAGCATCTGCCTGTTCTGCCAGCCACCACTGCTATACATAGGGACAGGTGTTACACACCTGATCAAAATCTTTCCTTTTTTGCTCTCATGCTGTGTGTAGCTTGCTAGATTCTTGCAGGAAAGCCCAATTTGCTCTCCAGCCCTGGCTCCTTTGCTGCATGTTTCTGATGGCAGAAATGAAGATAAATGGTGACAGTGGCCAGTGCTTCAGATCTGTTCCACAGTGCTCTCACATGTGCTCGGGAAGAAATTAAAAACCCAAGAGGAGTAGACTGGAGGTAGTGAGGGGAAAATGCAGTAAGGCAGGCCTTTTCCTGAGCCTTAGGACTTCACACAAACATGTGCAGCAACCTCAGCTGAGTTTGTCATGTCAGAGAAGCCAGGAACCTGCCCCTGAAAATCCTTCTAGGAAAATCATTGTGCTTGCAACTGGATACCTGAAGTTACATTTGAGTGAATCCAGGCTTTATCCATCTTCCAGGTAGAATCTGCTGAAATGTTACTTATAGCCTCTTTAGAAAGAGTTACTTTGAAGTCTGGAGCTTCTCTGCATGGATCAGATGGGGTTGAGATAAATTGCTGTTAGATTCTAGAAAGGAGTTCCTAGCTTTTGAAGCTCTGAGCGTTTGGTCCAGATCTTAGTAGCATTACAGAGCAGAGGAACTGCTCAGCCTGAGAAGCCACAGAGTACTGAGACAGCATCTTGATGCGATTGGTTTCTTAATTTTAATGTCTTTTGCCTGAACAGCTGGGTGGAAAAGAGGAATACTTGCAGGGGAGACAGGCAGGGAAGACTGCTGTCAGCAGAGATGTGAAAATACTAACTGGGGAGAAGAGCTGTGCCTGAGTGACAGGTTTGGGGAGGGAGACTTTAAAGAGAAGCCATAAAACAAGGTGACTAAAAACAGTGAAGGTGACTTGGGAAAGATGCATCTATTAATTCATGAAAGGACCATTACATCATATAGGCTGTTCTGTCTTGCACAGGCTCTAGTGTTACACTGGCTGGTCACTGAGCTCAGGACAGGCCTTCCGAGAAGGTACGTGTTTCCTGATTTGAGGCTATTAGCAGGCAGTGAATCTATCACTTCTTGGGGGCAGCCCATTCCCCTGGATGACTGCCCTTGGATGGCTCCCTTATTCTCTAAGTTTGCCTTATTCTACTCATTTAACCGTTGGTTCTTGCTTTCTGATCAAGAGGCAATCTGGGACTTTGTACCCATTAATTGAGCTGTCTTCTGGTCTTAGAGAAGCTCCAAGGGCCTAACTACACTGCCTTTTAAGATGAGGCTGTTGTATGACCACCAACCCAGCATACTTCCAGATCTGCCCTGCTACCTTCCCTATCAGGACCTGATAAAAGGCCTGTGCCTGCCAAACAGCAAAGCTGCAGTAAGCTATTTTAGCTGAGAGCACTCCTCAAAGGCTACCTGGACATAGTGTCAGTGTAAGGGTTTTCTTTCCAGCCTTTGGCTTATTCTTGCAGCTTCCTGTAGGCACCAGGATGGGGGATTCTTCTGTGGAAGACAACTTAGGCAACAGCATTGCTTCCCTGGGAAATGGAAGGTGTCTCTGGGCTTGACTCTTTCCAAGTGAGACCAGAGAAGATATCAAAAGAAAAAGCACTTAGCATTTTCTCTAGTCTGTATGATGAGCTGCCTTTTGAGCTGTTTGGGTTCAGCAGCAATCTTCCCCCGGTTACTTCCGTGTAATTTAAAACCCTAGAGAACATTTGGCTGATCCAGCATGAAACAGTTTTTCTTTTGGGGCTGGTGTCCTGCTTTATCCATCTGAAGCTACAATACTGCTGTGATCACTCCCCTCTAAAATGTGAGTGGAATTCCAGTTGGCCCTACATAAAAGGCAGATGGCATTTTGAGCTCAATGCAGAAGGCAACAGTGCATCTGCATTTGGGAATTTTCAGGAATCCTGGGAAGAATGAGAAGGCAGTGGGTTATTTCCATCCTACCATAAGCATAGCTTAAATGCGCACTAAGTGACTGCAACCTGCTTGCTGTGGAGAGCCTGTATAAATAGATAACTGATCCTGTAGAAATGTTTGGCATCCTTTGCTCCTCTCCTCAGGAGCCATGCAGCTGCAGAGGCCTTTGCTGCCGAAGAGCTGTGCAGGGGATGGGCTGTCCACAAGCAATCAAAGTGATTCTGCTAAAAGGCGAGGAGAAGCCCAACTTGGCACGAGGTTAATTGCCTGTGACACTTAGCAAGTGCAGGCTGGATGATTGAAACATGCACTTAGAAAATTAGCTCTGCCGTGATGCTATGTATGGAGAGAGATTGCGTCGTTGTCTTACGTTAATGCCTCCCCAAAGAAATTATGCAACTTCAGAGACATGGAGCAGGCCATAAATGTAATGGCTCTAGTGGTGAACTCGGCGTTATCCCATGCACAGCTGTCTGCATCTGTGTTCATTCCCAGGTACCTGTACTCTCAGCCCTGCAGCAAATGGGCAGCCAATTTGAGAATCAGCTCCTGACTTGGAGTAAATGGAAAACATAGTCGATTTGCCCCAGAGGTGCAGAAAAGGACAGACCTCAGGCTCTGAGCTGGCAGCCACTGGGTGGCACTGCTGCCTCACACAAATCTTGGAGGAGCTCTATTGCTCTGGGAGGTAAAAAGGGGCTCTGCTTCTAGAGATGGGCTTTGAAATGGCTCTCATGCTGGCTTCTCGCATTACTGCTGTTGGGTTCTCCTGCCATTAATGGAAAGGCATTTGGTGTAACTGAGTGTCTTCCAGCAAGAAACAGCACATGAAGCCTTCAGCTTTGGCACGTTCCTTATAAAATGGGAGACAGCATGGTTCTCACCTTGCATTGATAAAAGGTGCAATCAGCCACCCCTTGAGGTTAGAGGAAGGCTTGAGAGCAGGAGGTAGGTGCACCTCAAACCAAAGTGCCTTACAGCAAGAGCCCTGTTTCCTTGTATGTTTAAATCAGTATGCTGGGACTGGACTGTCTTTCAGCCCCTTAGGGAGGGTGTTCCAATGCTCATAGAGATGATGCTGAAGCACTGTGGAGAAGGTGATGGCTGCTTATTCTTAGGCTTGTCTGGAAGAGGCTCTTAATCTTCAGGGATTCTACAGGGAGGATGTCAAGACAAATCACTTGCAGTCTTGGCAGCCTCTGCTGGCCTGTAGACAGACTTGTTTGCTCCTAAACATCTACCTCAGCAGTGGTTAAGTAACGCAGCAGCTCTCGGGCAACATGGAGGCTCTGTAGAAGGAAAAGATACCTGTGTCTCCATGGCACAGCTAACAGGTTGGCTGGAGTAATTAGTCTTGTAGTCAAAGACTTATGACAAGCAGGGAAAGCTCTGGGAACATAAGTCTGATTCCAGATTCTTTATCATGTTTAATCCCACTGTTTGCCTTGTGCATAGCAAGAGCAAGCCTGTTAATATACCAACACTTTGGGTTCCTGTGCCACATGAGTTGTCAATACCCACTGTACTGTATGACTTGCTGTCATACAATGTGCTTGCATCCTTACAGACAGCAAGCCAGGTAATTACTTCTGCTTGCCAACACAGTGCTGTCAGTTCTTTGCAGTCCTGGGTGCAGTGAGGTGGCCTCAGACTCTAGTTTGGGATTGTCTTGCACTGTGTTGTGTGGTCAAAGGACAGAGTTGGAAAGACTTGGTGAGGGCTGGGCTTTGTTTTTTGCTCCCCTTTAAAGTCTGAGTTGATTAATGTGAAAGGGAAGAGCCTGAGAAACACCAAGTAGAAGAGAAACTGCAGAAAGAATGGAAAATGACACCTCCTTGGACTATGCTCAAAGCATGCTGGTCACCCTCCCTTAGATCAGATTTCTGGTCTCCTTTGCAGCATAGATGCAGCTGGGAGGACTTTGGCCCTAGGAGACAACAATGCTGACGAGTCCAGAGATAGCTCTGGAGAGAGATGGATAGAAAAACTTTGAGATCAGCGAATGAAAAGTTAACCACTTGACCTACTTTGAACTTATTTCAAATCCATCAGGCATGGAGAAAATTAAGACCATAACTCAGATTGCTCCTGTTGCTCACATTACCATTTCCATTATGCTGGGCTGTTTGTCTTAATTGGGCTGGAGCCTGTCCTATGACTAATTGCCAGGTCACACTGGCCCTAAATTAAAGAATGGAGTGTGTTTTTTACTATTTAACAACTTGAAAGCCTGGTTCTCTTTCTCTTCCCAAAGCCTGTGTCCTTTTCCACGCAAGCAGACTACAGTGTGCCAAGTTCAAACTGATGATACTTTTATTATTGGGATGTTTATTTGTATTACAGTAGTGCCCACACATGAAATTACACCAGAGGCTACTGTCTGAGCCCCCACAGCTCAGTCTAGACAAAGGGCAAGAGAATATACTGCCTTCTGCTCAGACAAGTTCTTTGCAACTCCTTAAAAGAAGGAAAGGAGGTAAGAAGCTATATTAGCTCTTTAAGAACGGACAATGTCAGAGCCATCTAGTCCCCTTCTGTACGGCAGTAGCAGCCTTCTGCATTGGGGGAAGAGTAGATATTTCTAGCTCCTTCCTCCTCTGCCTGGGTTTGTGACAGGGTAGGAACTGAATACATTTTGGACATCCTCTGCTCTCTGGAGACACTGACAGCATGGGGCCAGGGAGTGTGAGTATATTGCCTTATGAACTTGGCTGTGAATGCTGTTTCAGTTGAGCTTGTACTGCTGGGTTCTGCTGTGAACATTGCTGTGAGGCCTGTGGTTTGGACCCTCTAGATGAACTAAGTCCTGGTGACCCAACTTATTAGTCAGCTCACTAATCAAGTGTGTGTGCCATCCTGGAGCTGCAGGGAGATCTGTCAGCTGATCACCTCATGTGGGATGTTGGGGCTTTCCTAGCCAAACCTATGAAATGCTACTCCCTTCCCCAGCTTAACTGAACCTCATGCTCCTTGGGCCCCAGCTGGTGATGCCCCACCATTGGACTGGGATGGAAGAGGTGGGGAGCGAGGCCCTGGGGCCCATGTGGCTGGCGCTGATGTGTGCTCCCTCCCTGCCATCGTCTCCCAGGGAGCTGACTTCAGTTAGGCTTGTGAATAAAGTGGCTTATTTCTATTACGGGTCTGGGGTGCAAGCAAATAGCATTATAGTAATACATACTGCAAGCTCTTGGCAAGCCCCTGTCACCTCTCTTCACATCATTGCCAGTAAGAGGAAAGCTTTCCTCCAGGGCCTTCATTTCCATTTGCTTTTTCTATTACATCTATGTAGTGTAGATTTGGAGAGGAATACTAACATCAGATCCATTAAGAAATGCTGAATTCTTCAGATGGTGAGTAGGTTTGAGATAGCTTTGTCAGATGCTGGCAGGACAGGCTGGAAGGAATGGCAGCAGCCATGAGAAAGGTGGGGGCGAAACACCAGTACCTCTAGCAGCAGGCAGGGAAGCAAGGTGGAAATGCAGCGTGAGTATGCCTGTAATATGTGCAGCAACACTAAGTGCCCCTGTAAATCTGCTAGCTGGGCTCTCATGGTGAGCAGCTTTTAAAGAGGGAAAAACAAGCAAATGGATTGTGGTTCTGTTCATAAATTGTCTGTGCTGCAGTGTGTCTTTTAAAAATAGAGCTATGAGCAAAGTCTAGTTAGGCAAAGAGCAGTAGGGAGGGGAGAATCTCTTAAAAATGGAAAGGGACTGTCTAACCCAGCAGTGTGGATTACTCAGTTCAGTAAAACATAAAGATCCTCAGTTCTCCTGGTGGCATCTGCAAGCTCCTGTAGTGCTGTCCTGCACAGAATGGTTGCTTTAACTGTTTATGCTACTTGAGCCTTTTTTAATTTTGAAAATCACTTGTTGCATGACCTGGCTCAGTGAGAAATGTTTCAAGTTTGGCTCATGTTTGCATGCGAAATGGCATGCTGAACAGGTTTGAATACGAAATTTTTCCTTTGTTATGTGCTTCTGTGTAAAGTTGTTTAGTGTAGTCTGGCTGCATTGATGCCCTCCCTGAGAGCACCTTGAGGAGCAGGGCTGGCCCAGAGCGAAGTGCAGGCAGCAGCAGTGCTGCAAGAAGGCCCTCGCACTAGCCTGCTACAAGACCTCCTTCATTTCATTGCTCGCAGGCCAAGTGGGGAGGAATTTCCCCCTTAGGAAGGTTACTAGGGAGCCTGTGTTGTGTAGTTGGGAATGTTTTGCAGCCCTCTGACTTCTATGGTGTCGCTGCCTGCTGGAGTCTGAACTAGACTGCAAAACACTTCCTGAAGTGTAGAGGAGAGTGGTGAGAGTTCAGCAAGTCCGAGGTGATCAGATTTTGCCTCAAGCAGGTGTCAGAATGGCTGTAACATTAACATCTTGCTAGTCAGAGGTGCAGGAGCTGTGCCTGCACAGACACCACTTTCCTGGGTTTTGGCGCACTCCTCTTCACTCCCTGTCACTTACAAACAGCAGAAAACATCTCCCTCTCACCCTAGGACCACTTTAACTATGCTCTGTTTCAGTGCTGGTCTCCCTGTGAGCTCTTTGGTGCAGAACTGGAGGCAGTTTGGTCTAATTTGGCAGAACTGGCCATTAAAAGTCACAGCCAGTTCCCTAATTTGCTCTTTAAAAGCTGCTCCTAGCAAGCTCTGCTGCCTATCTTGGGAGCTGTCAGCTGCACTGGGACCTCAGCACCCTCATCCTTGCCCTCACTCTCTAGGCAGGTTGTCTCCTTTCACACAGGAGCTCCAGCCCAAATCTGTTAGGATTTCATCTTAACTCTTGCACTTACTCTAAATCCCTGGTGCTTGAACTGCATCTTCAACGGATGTCCCTGCAGTGAGGTAAGGTATGATATGGTCTGATGCAGCAATGCCCTCTGAAAAACAGGGCCTTGAGTTAGGGTCTGGGGTGTTTTGCTGAGGGTGCCCTAGAAGAGACTGGGGAGGGGGGGAAGATGACTACGGCTCATCAAAGACAAAACTGCTTATTTTCTGTTTGAGTATTCAATTTGCAGGAGCAATCACTACCACAGCAGGGAGTAAATTAGGTGAGCACTTGTGCCCTTGTGTTCTTAACATATTATCCTTATGGCTTTCCACCTCTCCTTGCTGACATCTTTTCTGTACAACCAGCTACACATCCATACTCCAGCCAACTTGGTTGATGTATAAGGTAGCTGTTGCAGTCCCTCCTGAGTGTGACTGCCGCACGCAGACTTTGACAGAGCCCTTGCTGGTGAACTTCGTGCCTTGGCAGTAAAATTAACAAATGACGCTGTCAGATCCGGGGTCGGAGCTTGATGAGGAAACTAATATTGCAGCACTATCTCCACTAATAAAATCACTCATGCTGAGCCACGGAGCAATAGCAACATCCTGATAAGTGGCTCTGTGTTTAGCTTGATGCATCATTATCGATACTCGTTAGTGTGATGAAAGCTAAAACACTGTCATTGCTCATCTGCTCAGTGTTGGGAAGGGCAGTGTTGTGTCCCAGTGGAAATGATTCCAGCACAAGCTGGTGTTTCCATAGCAGAGTCTAGAAGTTGTATGCACGGGAGGTGGTTATATCTGTATCATCACGTTAGCCTGGAGCTCAGGTTTGTGCTTTGACAATATTTCTTGACCATTTTTGCTGTTTGCATGCTGCTGTGAATTCTGGGTTGAGTGCAGAGTGAAATGGGTGGTTGCCAAATGAGTAAAGGCAGGCTGGGCTGGCTTGCATGTTGGTTCTGCTCCTGCTGGAGACACCTGCAGCTCATGCCCCTTGGCTCTGACTTTGACCTTCAGCGCAGTTTAGAGGGTAGCTGTTGGCTCTTGCAGGGGAGTTTGAAGCCTGCAAGGCTCTGATATGGCATGGCTATCCATGTTATGAACTTTTCTCTCTCCTCCCAGCCCCTATCCCATGCCTGCCAGGGCAGTGCCACCAGGAGAAAAGCAGTTTAATCTCTACTTGTAGCTGTAGATGAGCAGTATCAGTTTCTATTTCACAGAGCCCTTGCGTGGGAGAACCGATAGCAGTTTGCGGTTACTACGACTCTGCTAAATTCTGTCCAATGCTTCCATTTCTCAGATGTGTTGGGATGAGCTGATTCCTTCTGCTTTGAGACTTAGCAGGCCTGTTTCTTATCTTGGAAAGCCTGGTGTTATGTTTGGCCTCAGCCTTGCTCTCCTTTAACCCTCTAGTGGGAGCAAAAGGCAAGAAATGTGCAACTGTGGATACAAAAAAGCAAACTTCCTGGCAGATTAGATGCTGAAGATCTGCCTGACCTATTCAATTGCAGCTGGCACTTCCCCCTGGGACTTGCAGTGCTACAGAGTAGCAACCTCCTCCAAACTGGCAAACCTGGGAGTCAGGTTGTCTGCTTTCAGAGAAATCACTAAGGATGGAAGAATAAGTCAAGAGCAGTATTTTGCTCTGTCCAGCTTTAGAACAAGGGCTCTGCCTCGCAGGCTGGCTGCCACAACGCACAGCAATGCAGCAGCTGCCTGAAACAAGGAGGCTGTCTACTCCTCATTTCACCTGCTCCATTAGGCTTCATTAGGTAGGTTCCCTCCGGGATGCACTTTGTGAGAGCTGCTGTTCCTGGATAAATCACTCAGGCTGGCCATGGTTAGAAGCTATCAGGAGTGCAGTGTGGGTAAAGGAATATAGTGTATAAAGAGTTTATAGTCTTCTACCACAAGTACCTTTCTGAAAGATGCTACAGCAAGACCACAGGTCCTTTGCCTGTCTTCTCTATCACTTGCAGGTGAGAACATCCAGAGCCAGACAGGATTAATTTGTCCCATAGCAGATCTGAGATGGGGACTGTGTGCCTAAGTGTTCAAGCAGCAGTCTGGGGTTTGAGATTGCTTTTCAGTACTGAGCTATGGCCTGCAAGGTGAAATATCCCCTTAGTCTTGGGTGCTAGTCTCTGGGAACTTCAGATAAGACTGGATGCTGCTGGATTTGTTTTACTAGATGAAGGGCCTTGCATGAATTTAGTGTTCACAGCTTGGAGCTGCTCTGTTAAAGGCTGGCCTTGTCCTGGCAGTTCCCTGTTGCCAGCCCCATCTGGTGCTGGGGTACATGAGTAGGACAGGGAGGTGGTGAGAGGTGGCTATTCTTAGTAAGCCCAGGATCTGAGCAGGCAGCTGTTATCTAACTTCACACTCCTCTGGGCTCTGCAGCAGTCCCACTGCATTTGTGTTCATCACCAGGAAGCCTGTGATGTTGGGAGAAAACTGTGGACGTGCCTAAGGTAGGATCAAGCCTGCAGGAGCTATCATTATCTGAGCACATTCATTATGGTTAAAGGGCCTTGTCTTATAATTATATTCTCTCTATAAATTACATTTTCATTTAAAATTATTATAAGATGGCTGGCTAATGATTCTTCCCCTTTGATTATTTATAGAGTATTTAGTTAGCATTAGCTGTGACTGCTAGGATGGGTTCCAGGCTCAACAGCTTCAGAGTAAGGACCAACAAGCCTTTTTCAATTGCTTTTGATTAGGGAGGCATTATGGCACTACTGGTGGAAACACTGAGGTGGGAGGGGCGGACTGCTTCCTGCTAGGAGATGCTGCCCTGAATTTGAGCTTTCTTGGTAAGCAGCCAAAGATATCTTTAGGCAAGTAGTGTGCTTGCAGGACACTTCTCAATAAGGAGATGAGGTGGGACTCCAGCTCCTCTAGGAAAGGCCTAAGTGTCAGCCATGCTCAGAGAAGTCTCTGGCCACCTGAAATACCCTGGAGAAGGGTCACTGGAGTAGAGACAGGAGGGATCTCCCTGCACATGGTCAGGAGCTTGGTGGGGGGAGGGAGGAGAGGTGATTGCTGGAGGTGGAGGCTGCAGTATCAGGGAGCAAAGTTCAGTAACTAGTGCTGGTCCCTTCCAGGGACCAGGGCATGTTACCCTCTGTACGGCACTCTTGTGCAATTATCGGAGGAGGGCCATGCTCTAGTGCCTGGCTTTTGAAGGTCTGGCTTCAAAAGGGACCTTTGAAAGGAAGGGACCTTTTGCAAATCAACTTCCTAGTACCTATGTGTTTAGTCTGTGAAATGGGGGTAAAACTCCACCTTATTTTGCAGAGGGATTGCAAGGATAATTTTATTAATATACATGAGGCAAGCCAATATTCCAGGGAAGAGGCTATATCTACCCTGACTAATGAACATCTGTCATCTCCAGCACTTAGAAAGGTAACAGTAATGTAAGTGAGATGCTAATGCATACCTAGATACTCTTGGAGCTATCCACCTATTCACACAAAACAAATTAACACCTGCTCTGTGAAGTGTAGGGATATTCATTCTCACAAACATCTCTTTTCATAAAAGATACTGCTAATATATAGATACAGTCATTTTCATAATTAGGCAATTAACTATGCCATTAAAAGTGAGTTAAGTTCATTGAACCAAAATGAAGAGCACCAAAAAATTAAAATGGGAAGTCACACATAGGCAGCCCAGGGCAAGGTATAGACTTTATATTTTTAATGTTGATGGCTCTGTGATGACTTCTGACTCTAAAATTCTTGGAATGATAAATCAGCTCTGACAACTGTAGATTCAGCTGCTGAGGCATCTGCTGTTTTTTTTGTACTTTCTATGGCAAATGCTTGCTATAAATCCATGATTCAGAGGATAGGGGGAGGATACTGGATAATGCCTGTTTGAGCAACTTGCGATATCAAATGTGCTTCTGTGAAGTTTGGCATTGTGCTTAGGCCACAGAAGAGTCAACTTGTCTTTATCAGGGCCCCGTGGGCAACTGAGGTTTGCTGCACTCTGAAGGGAGTGTTAAATCATGCAGTTCCTGTTATATCTTAACTGTCAGTCTTCAAAAGACTTATTTCCTTTCCTTGGGATAAGGACTAACTAGCCAAATCCTTCCAGCTTGGACCTTGTTTCATGTTTGTCAAGATGTTGCATTGAGGTAAGAGTGGTGGCAATGCTTCCCTCCTGGTTTTCTCTGGCTGTCCTCTCCTCTCTGGAACTAGGTTGCTCAGGCTGGCTGCAGCAGCGGTGTGCAAGAAAAGTGGGCCACACTTTGTCGGTTTTAGCATCGGCCTTGGGATTGATGGCATGGTACATGTTCTTCAGCCTGTTTTACCTACTCTTAATACATCATCTGTTCCTCTAGCAGCTCATCTTGCTTTGAAGTATGGCTCCATCTACATCTTCTGGAGTGTCTTTTTCCTTCTTGCTCCTCCGTCAAGGTGATGCACCTCCTTCTCCAGCTGCTCTCACTTGTAGAAATCAGAGGATTATTTCTGTGGCATTTTTTCCACTCAAATGTCAAATAGAGACTAGATTTGGCCAGAACTTCCTCTGGAGTTGAACTTTTCCAATTACAGTGGCTAGCATGACAAACTACATCCAAACAGGCTTTCCATGGATTGTCTGCTGAGCTGTGCTGACTTACGCTGGCTGTGGATCTTGCTTCATGAGGATGTTCTGAATATATATCAGTTGACATCAGTCTACAAGCTCCTGAGCACTTGCTTCTTTTCATGTGACTTAAGATTCCTGTGAAGGGAGAAAAGTACTAAAAAAATCTCAAACCTCACTGAGTCTTGCAACAGCCACTTTACCCTTCTCTGACTGGTGATCTCAGCTCCACAGAAGTGCTGCCTCCTCCCTTCCCCCTGCTTTTTCCTCACCCTGAGACTGTACAGAAGCTAAATAAAATGCTTAAATGAGAGCATAGTCTGAGAATGAAAGCAAGCCAACAAAATCCTCAGCAAAAAAGTCAAGAAACTATCAATAGGGAAGACTGTCAAGGTGACAGCTTGCTCAGATTTGATTTCTGTGAATGTCTTATTAGCTTTACATCTTCCATCTATTCTAGAAATGTATTGTCAAACTATTCTCCAAACTGAGAACTCTTGGGTCTTTTGAGAGTCAGTGAGTGGGAAAGCTTTTGTACCTGGGATGAATCATGACCCCTATTCTCCCTTTAATGCTTGAGATGATTCTCATTTGGGCACTTCAGCTGATGCTTTTTTTTGTCATTTTCTTGTTGTCCATGGGTCTTTTGTACATATTCCTTGTTCTTTTTGAAGTATTAAGGATAGTTCTGAAGATCACATGTTCATTTCTCTCCTGCTTTTTGAAATGTATATATTGATTATTGATCATTTTTCACAGCCAGCCCAGCTGGAACCTGAAGTTGACTGGACAGATGAACAGAGCCAGGGAGGAAAGTTGATGCCTCACTGAGCAAAAAGAGTAGACTCCCAGAGGATTTGATTTCAGCTCCTCCATCCTGTTGCTAGTGGTAGGAACAAGTTACTCTGAGCAGGTGCAAATTGGGGCTGTGTTCATGCAGGGCAGTCAGAGGGATAGAGAATGCATTATTGATACAGGCAGGCACTTTTGATGCTATTTATGCTTTCTTTATTGTGTGGTTCTTTACCACCTAGTTTTGATGTTAAACTCATCTGAAATATTCCTCTTTCGTTTGCATGTATGTATAGAGGGAGCATTTTGGGGGCAAGAGTAATATGTAACTGTCTCTTCTAAGCAAAAGTACAGAAGTAAAAATGAGCGGGTCATAACAGTAATGCAGAAGATGCTGCATCCTGTTTCTGTATGTCTGGGAGGATCACATTCTTGTCCAGGTGCAGTTGTTCTGAGAGGACTAAAACTAGATTTTTTTTTCCCCCTACCAGATTTATGCTGATCTGTAAGTTGTGTAAAGCTTTATTGGTTAGGCACAAGTCAGCTCACATGCTGGGTTACCTGACTGCTAAATGGTAAATGATGCTTGGCTGAATTCTGTTTGGTGACATTGCTATATGGCAGCAGCACTAGTAATACATTATACTGACTTGAAAGTATTTTTCTAGAATGGGTAATTTCCTACGCAGAAATGTCATAGGCCACACTAACATCCTTTCTAATCACCATCCATATCAATGGAGTGTTTCACTATGCTTATGCCATTAAATATTCTTAGTGTGGACATATCTTAGATGCTTGGGTCTTTTCATTTCTAAGAGAACCTGCGCATCAGTATAATGTCCTTTAACAGAATTGCTGCTGTTTTCTTAAAGGTAAAAGGAGGCAAGCTGCTGCATTATAGCAGCATTATGTTTGGTATGACATGTTAAAGCCATTAGTTGTGTATTTTCATAACTGACAAGCATGTTAATTATATGCAAATTATATCTAAATATTTAAACTAAAATAAAAACAAGCCACTTCCCCTGTTCTGTAACAGGTATTGAGCTCTAGCTGTGCTACTGCAAGTGTCTCCGGGAGGCTGGGGGTGACGTGTCACATGTGAGGCGGTGTAGGGAACATTGCTTTCAACAATGACCTTTAAAGATTAAAAGCATTTGTTCAGCACACTGTTTGGATGTACAAAGTAGGTTTGACAGCTCTATTGAATTTCTACAAACTAGCTCCATATTGAAATTCTATCATGATGTATTGTATGGTGCCTTGTTTGGGTGCTCGTTTATTTGGAGGTTGTTGCTTGTGGGAGTTGAGAGACGAGGCTATTACAGGAGGAAACTGGAATGAACTTGGCAGACTTGTGCTTGCCTGCAGTGTTCAGGATGAATTTCACAGAAGTGCATTAACTACCCTCCATGCTCAGGGAAATGCATGCCCGTGCCGATCAGGTCAGACTTGGACATTTTGAATTGGCTTCCCTCCACAGAGGTTTTTGCGCTACCCCTAGGGAAGGGAGGCTGTCTTTTCAACAAAGCTTGTAAGCATGTTAACTTGTAATAAAAAGCCTGTTCTCTCCCATATCTAAAGAAATAGTGTGGAAGGAGCTTCTGTCCTGCTTCAGGCAGAAGTTGTGCAATACTTGTTTTCTGCAAGGCTGCTAATGAAAGGTCTTATTTAAGTTATGTATGAGATTTTTTAATTGTGGGGAGGTGTGCTCTTTTTTTCTGCTGTTGTATCACTCCAGCTGTGGCAGAGGCTCGAAGCTGTGTGTTGCTAGCAGTGTCTGCCTCCTGTGGTGTTTGTGCCTGTGGCAGATGCAGCACCAGCAAGGCATGAGTGCATGAACCAAATGTCTTAGGAGCAAGGACTAACATAGGCAACTCGTTTGCTGCTGCAAGTCAGGACATCACTGCATGTATCAGCGGGACGGACAAAGCTGAATTCTGTCCTTTTCCAGCCTTTGTGGTTTGTGATGAGAGGCCTGATGGTGCAGATAGGAAAAACTTGCTTTCACTTATTTCCCTGCTTATTCTGCCAGGCCAGACAGCCTGATTGCAAGGCCCAGATCTCCAGAGCCTGGCAGGGCTGGGCTGCTCCAGCACTTAGCTTGAGACTCTGATTTTGAATTATTCCAGCATGTTAGTTTCTTTCCTCCCTTTCTCTTGGCTTCTTTCCAGGAAACTCCACCTGTGGGGGCTGCTCCTGCACCTGCCCTGCAGCTGGCTGGAGATACTGACAAATGCACTTAGAGCAGTTACAAACTTTCAAGTGAAACATTGGCTTGTTCTTATGCAAGTCTCTAACTTCATCTGTTCTCAGCTGGCAAAATGAAAACAGCCTGGGTAGCCCCAAATAGAGACTTCCCCCCCCAGCCAAAGGGCGGGCCTGGTGCCAACTAATTTCAAGTGAAAGCCAGCCAAGGAGCTGAGGTGTTGGATTAGGTGCTGGAGAAGTCCTAGGACAGGATGTCAGTGGTCCTGGACCAAGTCTGGGGCTATGATGACAAGGTTCTGGCTGCTCATAGTATTGCAGCTTCTCTTGCTGGCACTTCCATGCACCAGATGTGCAGTGGATCACATCCAGCTGGCAGCTGTGCACAGCAGGTTTGGGGTGCAGGGAGCAGGGGAGTGTTGCAAGCTACCTACTCTCACATCTATGGAGATGGAGCAATAGTGGCTTTAGTTTATTCAGCAGAATAACTCCAATTTAATTAATCTTGAACTCCACTTACTGTGCAAATTCTATCAATTTATCTGCAATTGACTCATGACTTGCAGAACTAATGATTTTTTTTTCTTTGGGGGAGAAAAACAGGAGGAAAAAAGCGACTGTTCACTGAATCCTCCTTGCTTAACTCCACATCTATGCAAACTCTGCCAACTCTGATTCTTCTCGTGCACACTAGCATCTGCAAGTTCCTTCTCTTTGTTAGTGTCTTATTGCTTATGCTGGTTTGAGCAACAACAAAAATGTGGGAGTTAAGACTGCAGGTGCATGATCAAGTTATTGCCTCTTACTGAGTAAGTGTGTGTCAGATGAGATGCAGTGATGGTACAGGTTGTAACCCTGGGAGAACAAAGACAATTTGAAAGCATTTAGTTGGAGAGGTTTAAGTTAGGCTTGCTTACCCTTCCTTTGCTGAGGACTAGCAGGATGCACATAGCTAGAGGTTCAGTTAAGATGCAATTAGTTTAGCCAGATATATGCCTGTTGTGTGTGGGTATTCCTACCTTGCAAGTATTGTTTGAGAGGTAGGATCTAGGCTCTGTACAACCTCTGGAGAGGAGACAGTACTACTTAGGACAAGCTGGCATCTCTCTTACGGAGTACATAACTCACTAAGATTCAATCTGGACACTCGAGCTGAACATTGTGATGGGAAAATCAAATGTTTTCCAGTGCAATTAGGGTATTCTATGCTTCTGAAAACTCTGGTTAATGCCAGTAATGGACTTGCACCTCTCCAAATATTACTGTTAGCAAGGAGTCTCTCAAGAATTCATTGGTAAAAGCTTCTGGCTAACTTCACTTTCTTTTCCTGTCTCAGAAATCATCTGCCAATCAAGGTCAGCCAGCTGGACGCAATTTGTGTATCTGAAATAAAGGAATGATTCATGAACTAGGTCACTCAGTTTTAATTATCCCTCATAAAAGAGAAGAAAGCAGCTCTGAGCCCAGCCCAGTGTGATGAGTGCAGGAATGGACAGCTCTGCACAATGTCTCCCATTGTCATGGCCATGTCACGGCAGAGACATTTGGGAGCTGCTCTGAGGAACAGATGAGCGGGAATTTATACACAAAGTTTCCAAGGGCCCCACTGGCTGCATGTTTTCTAAGAGGCTCTGCAGCTAATAAGCACCATTCCCATGAAAACCGTCCCAAGTTATGGTCATGGGGCTCACTGGAAAGGTTGCATTTCAGTCCAAAGCTTGCTCTTCTCTAAGCAACTTGCTTTACGCTTAGTAATATAACACAGTAGCAGTTCTTGCTTGGGTGGTACTGGTTCAATGTGTGCTGTGTAATACTGCTAGTGAAGAAGCCTGTGAACGTGCTTTAGAACAGAAAGGTTAAGTGTCATAGAATCAGTAAGGTTGGAAGGGACCCCTGGAGATCATCTAGTCCAACCTCCCTGCTCAGCAGGGTCACCTAGAGCATGTTAGATGGGGTTGCATCCAGGTGGGCCTTGAAGATCTCCGGAGAAGGAGACTCCACAACCTCTCTGGGCAGCCTGTTCCAGTGCTCTGTCACTCTTGCAGGGAAGAAATTCCCCCTCATATTTAGGCAGAACTTTCTGTGGTTCAATTTCTGCCTGTTGCCTCTTGTCCTGTCACACAGAGCAACTGAAAAGAGTTTGTCCCTATCCCCTTGACACCGTCCCTTCAGGTATCTGCCTGTGTATCATGCAGGATGCTTGAGAGAGACCTATCAGAGCCAGAATCTATATTCCCTTTGCATTTTGTTTTCCTTTTCCCCTATGCTCCAGTTACAAGCTGAAAAATGAGGGTCACTTAGTGGATTTGAGATTCTCAAGTCAGGCTGTCTAACATGATTTATCTTTTCAAGAGTGGTTTAATTTTTCTATGGGTTTGAAAAAGACATTTGATCATAATGTGCAGATTTTGTTAGGTGTGCCTCCTCTAATCCCCTTAAGCTGTAATGACATTCAAAACTGTAGTATTTTACTCCATTGTAATCTCACCATTGCTTCTGCCTTTTTCCTGCCTTTTTTCCCACCAACTATCAGGCTCAGGAGCAAGCTCGTTGTTATCTTGTGACCTTGATATAAACTTACCTTGTGTGTTCTCCTGCTAACAGCCATGCATCTGACCTGCCAGTGCTGCCCCTGCCTCTAGGTCCTTCCTCACAGGCCTGGCTGGTGGACCAAAATGCAGACCACCAGCTGTTCCAGGGACTGCTCTCCAAGTGCCTGCTGAGAGAGGCTTTTAGATGAAAACAGCCCTGAAGCAGACTCTTTTCAGAGGCTGTAGATTCCTAAAAAGGCCAGGCCTATGGTGACCTTTCCTAGGTGCAGACTGATTCTTCCGAAGGCTTATTATCTAGAAAGCTTGCGTCGGGGAGCAATTTGAGTTCAGTGCCCCACTTAGCTTCAGATTTCTCAGAACCATTTAGGTCTGTCCAGGCTTATTAGCTGATTGACATTATTTATGCTTTTTGAATGAGTTGCCCTTCAAGATAATATCTAGGGCTGAATGCTATTCTTGTCAAAGGCTATTATTTGGCAGAAAACAGCTAAAAACAGTAATTTCCCTTTCAGGTTGTAGAGCAGGTGCTTGGTGTTAGATCAGAAGCTAAGAAGGGGGAGGAGAGGTTAAGTAAATAACCTCCTAGGCAAAAAAAAAAAAGCTACTTGTTGAGGGAACACTTCATAATTAGCTTCACCTTACACAAATCCTTGTGATTGAATTTGTTTCCTTGTAATGCTGAGCTGCACATCCTTTTCTGCCATGGCCATGTCCCCATCTCCTATGACTTAGTGGTCTCAATTTATGCATGGATTATAAGCATTCTTCTACAGATGATTTTAAGAGCACCTATGCCTGCAAGTGTGACCAGATGATCTCAGACCCAAGACTGACACAGCAGAATCAAGGTTTCTTTGCTTAGGAAATAGACTTTCCTTGAGTAGGCCATACTGTGCCTAATACCAGCAGGTGGTGTTCCTGGGTGGTGGGAGCTTTTCTGCCTTTCTAAAGACCTGAGCAGTCATTAAAGCACCAGTGTATATAATCTGATTTTGAAACAAGTTGAGCATGCTGCTGCATACAGGTTACCTGGCTGCATGTGCTGCAGCAGAGGTGGAGCTGAGCTGAGCCCTGTGGGAAGTGGGATGCTTTTTATCTCAGTTCTGCAAGTGGGTGATATTGGAGGGGGGGAGCAGGACATGGATGCATGTGGTTATATCTGAGATCGGGTGAGGTGCCAGGCTCTATTTTTTTCTGAGATGATAGTTTTTTCTGCAATATATACCACATGGATGCTAGCTTATATTTATCTCAGTACTAATGGAAATAAAGATCCAAAGATGATGAGCTTTTACTGCTTGGCTGTAACAAAGTGTTTCCCTGGGGACAGGAGTCTTCACAAATCACATGGTGTAGTTCCTGTTATCCTTCAAACACCTTTACATTTTTGTCCAGCTACTTTACCTTAGTGTATGAGGCAGTGTCTTTACATTGTGCCTAGCTCCAAGGTTTCTAGCAAGCCTTACTTTACCGTCAGTCCCATCCAAACACTCCTACATCTTTTAAGGCCTGGCACATTTAGCAATGTGCTGCTTTACATACAGCTGTTTTATGCTGGAGGTGTCCCAGTTTAGACTATCTCAATTCCCATCAAAATGGTACTGCAGGGGAAGTTTTTCATCCAGTTCCATTTAAAGCACTTCTTACCGCCCCCCCCCCCATCCAAGGCTTAATGTAGAATCAGGTAATAAATATTAGACTTAAAGCACTACAGATAAAGGAGGCTCTGAAAACTGTCTTCCCCAAGGCCTTGAAAGATTGCTGTCCGGCTGGGCCTTGCCTCCGCTGCAGCTCGCCCTGCAGCTCTGGTTTCTCACCGCAGGTGCCTTGCAGGGCTGCTCTCCGGGCTGCGTGGCAGTTGGAGCACCGCTTTGTAAGCGAGCAGATACCAACTGGAAAACAGAGGAAGCTCCTTTCTGACACCATCTGCTCTTCTCTGAATTGGTGCTGGTGCCCAAACTTGTGAGCTGCACAGACTCAGCTTTGCTCTTTTGAATTCTGGCACTATTAAATGGCCGGGGATAGACTGTTTATTTTTGCCTTCACATTTAGTCCTTATAAAATATTCATCAAAGTTAAAAGGGATTCTGCTCTAAAAAACCCCCCCACCTTTCTCTGACTATTACCAAGTCCATGGAAGGGATAATGTTTATAAATAGCAAGAGGTCCTGACAGGCTATTCTTGGAGGAGAGGGTGGTGGTCAGCCATGGATGTGGGCTTTAGGGTATATTGGTTAAGCCATCTGTATAGTTGATGGGTTTGTGCCAATGTGTCTGGAAGGGAGGATGAGATGCATATGCTGCTGGCCACACGAATCGGACCCGAGCTGCAGTGTTTGCTAAGGAAAATGTAGCTTTTCAACACTTATTCACGCAATTAACCAGCCAAGAAATGCAAACAAAGGCTGGAAGGCAGGGGACTGCGGCTCCAGCCTAGATGTTTGTAAGTGTCAAATTTGATTAGGATGTTTTGTTTTAGTTGGCCTGGCGCCCGCAGCAGGTTGGCCCATCTGAAGGGAGAGCTCTGCAGGCACCGCTTTGTTGTGCGCTTTGTGGAATTAGGTGCTTGGTGCCTCAGCAGGAGCAAAGCTCCCTTGGAGCCTCGCCCTGGAGACATCAGAAGGCTGTTGAGGGAAGGGGGCACGGCTCCAGAGAGGAGCAGCTGAACTCTTTCCTTGTTGAGCACGCTCCTGTTGTGGAGGAGGAAGGGGGCACAGCTTGCAAGCTGTTCCCTAGGCCCTGTGCAAGGCTCAGCCCGCTGCAGCCGCTGCTCCCAGCACATCAGCTGAAGCAGGATGTATCTTTCAACGCAGGGCATGTACTTGGCACGGGGCGAGCAGCCGTCGCTGGAGGCTGGGATGTCTCTGCGGTTGGGAGATGCTCAGCTGCTGGATCTGCCTTGCTGTGGTGGCTGGAAGAGGCTGCTTTGCAGTGGCAAATCTGGTCTGGCCTCATCTCCTCCTTTTCTGGCTATACTCCCTTCTGTAAAAGCTTGGTCCCTCTTCTGCGACTTAGTGGTTGTTTTTCTTGCTTAGCTTTTCCTCTGTGGCCTTTGCAGTCTGTTTGAAATGGAAACACAGGCTTCTGTCCTGCTGGAGAACCAGGCCTGTTTACTTTCCCTTTTGGAGTAGATTAAGCAGCTGCTGTTGGAGCTGGGGCACAGAGTCTCTGCAGCTCCTTACATCAAGTCCTCACTCCACAGGCTTTCACAGGCATCGCTCTGCTTGTGTCTTAATTTTGTAGAAATGTAGTTTTTGGCATAGTCTATCCTTTTCTTTTTGGTTTTGAGGAAGGAAAGTAAAAAAATGTGCCAGGCACACTTTCTTCTTGGGATGCATTGTCCTGCCTGGGTGGGAAATGTTTGCACCTAACAGGAGATTGTGCTGCTCTCTTCCTGACAGCTCCCTTCCCTCCACATCTCCACCCTTCTCCCCTCCTTCATATCAAACACTGCCCCGGGAGCTCAAGGCAAGCAAATATTGTTTCCAGAGGATTAGATTAGTTATGTCATTCCTGCTTGTCATGGGTCGATTCTCTCAAAGGTCAGCTGAGGAGCTGTTTGTGGAAGGCAGAGATAAGGGAGAGCATGGTGCTGTGAGTTTGCTCAGGCTCCTGCCTGGCGAATGGGGTGGCCAAGCAGCCCTCCATCAGTGTCTGCCTCCGAGAAGCAAACGAAAGTCTCTTACGTCCACTCCAACAGTATGACATAGGGCAAGGGGGATACCTTAAAGTTAAGAGCTGCCCCTGCCTTGAAACGAGTGGGGATGCCATACATTGTGTATGTTGTGGTAGCTTAACTGAATTTGAATATTCCCAATGAATTTGCATGTGTTTCCTGTAAATGTTTCTCTGGTGAAATTGGTGACTAAAGCATGTCCTGTCTGGGGTGCTCCTGCCAATTACCTTTCACAAATCAGATCAAATCTGTGAAGCTGAAGTTGAAACTCTAAGGGGACACTTGTGGTCCACGTTAGGGAATGTTAGGATTGTTATCCACTGACCCACTGCACAAAGCAGTACAATGAAGAGCAAAAAAGCTGGCCTCCAATTTGGTTGAGGAGTCCAAGGGAATGAAGCAAAGAAAAAGCAGAAATTGGATGTATATTTATGTAGATCCTTGATCTGAATAGGCTTGTGCCAGATGCATCAGATGACTCAAATTTCTGGATAAATACTTGTCTAAAAAGGAGATAAACCTACTCCTCAACAATTCAGCCATATAGCAGATTCTTACAGCATTATTCACCCAGTCTCAAGATATCCAGAATTAGCTATAAGGGAAATGATGCTTCCTTCTAGAATTAAAAACCTCTTCCCAAATCAGTAGCACCCTTTGAAAGTGGAGCAGTAGCTCTTTCTGACTCTGGGAGCTGAGTCAGAGCAGGCCCCCCTGAACCTCCCTAGGTGCACAAGCTCTGAGCCTGGTTTGCAGATGCTGGGAGCAGCTGGGTGTCCACTGGCCTCATCAGGAGCTCTTGAAGAGAGGCTGAATGAGTATTCAAAGCCTTTAAAGCTTTTGTAGCTTTCTTATTTAAATACTGAAAGTGACAAAATCTACATGGCGTGACAAGGGGAGTGCAATTCTTCCTACTTGGTAATTGGGAGCACTGGGTAATTAGAGTGTAAATACAGGGTCTTGTGCTGACAGTCACTGATCTTACTGAAAGCAGTGTTTGGCATGCAAAAGCTGTTAACAATGCAGGGAGGAGGCATTGCTAATGCATCCAAATGCACTTTAATTGAGGACCACATTACACTGGCTTAAGTCAAAGAATTTCACTTCAATATCCAAGGTTGTAATGGCTCTGCAGACCAGCTAATGGGAAGCAGAAATAGAAATGCAAATGTAACACTTGAAGAAACACTGTCGGATGGAGGTGTTGGTCATCTTTCCTTTTGGAAAGAGGTACATGTAAGAGAAAGCTGGAGTGTGATTCACTGGCTCTCAGCCCACCCAGGCAGCTGTGTTACTTGACCCAATCATTACCCCATGGATGCTCAAGTGAGAGCCACGTGTAAACACTGAAGGCTACCCAGAGGAGGGGAAAAGACTGCACACTCGAGCAAATGAGATAAATAGGTTTGCTGCATATCAAGAAGATCAACAGCTGAGTTAGATTAGCACAGATTCACTGGCTTGGCTTTAGGTAATACAGAGAGGCTGAAGCAGAGCTGGTGCTGGGGCTGTTGTGTTTTCTGAGCAGCCTCATTACAAGTCAGTTTAGACTCTACTCTAGCACTTCTCCCCTGCTCTTCAGTTAAATGTTTCAGCTTTAGTTTCCTATCTACCTATATATAGCTTCAGCATTTAGCTATTAAGTCATGACTTGGTATCTTAGCTGCTGAATCTCCAGTTACCATGTTTTTCTCAAATTCTCAGTTTCACTCCTAGTGAGCCATCTAGATGAAGTTAGAGGTCTCTAAGATGTGAGCAATCCATGAGGAGACTGGGAGACCAGGGAAACCAATCTGATTCAGAGATACTACGCCTCAGACTTCAAAGCACTAGATGAAATGGATGCTAGGCCTTCTAGCTGCATGTATTTAGAATTGGAATTTTTGAGAAAGAAACTGTCTCTACTGATCAAAGCTATCGGTAGAAAACTCTGAATAATCTTGAATCTTCCCCTTGTTTCTTTAATCAATTGATTTGCTCAGAGCTGCCTGCCCTAAAGGTGGTTGAGGCAGTAGATCTATGCATGGTATTTTCCAAGATCTAGTGGGACTTTTAGTTACTAAATTGACTTTGTATCAAGGGATTCAAATTGTCCCAAATCTGAGCTGTTTAGAATCCTGTTTTTACTAATTTGTACTTGAGATCTCAAAATGAGTTTTTTCTTTCCAAACTTTCCTTGATTATTTTGTCAGAATGCAGGAAGACCACCAGTATTGCTGGGTTTTGGACCAGGTCCTTTTTTAAGGAAAAATTTTGAATTCTCAATGTATGATGTCTCCTTATAATGAAGTGTAGGCAAGATGTGTGAAAGTTTAAATTGGTTGTGTAGCTGAGACAGGAAACAGGTAGCTGCTTGGTAAACCATGGATGGATAGCATAAATCTATGGATACCGCAGGGGAAGACTTAGCCAAACATAAACAGCTTTGGGAAGCCAGAAATGTTTCTAAGCCCATGAAAAGAATAATATTTGGGGCAAGTCAGATAGTTTATACACACAAGATGGTGGGCCACCATCTCCAGAAGAACAATGCAAGCACCTCCAAATGGTTTGTGTGTTTATGCGCAAGCCAGCCAGAGATGAGAACGATTTCTTGTGGCTTTGGCTTTTCTTATGGAATGTGTGTACTTCCAAAGCGAAATGGTTTCAGAGCATTCTCAGGAGATAAAAGGCCTGTGGGCTTTGAAGCTGATACTACAAGTAGGACCATATTTATATAAAAGTAAATACTGGGAATGAGAACTCGAGCTTACTGTTGGTGTCTCAGGCTGCAGTGCAGCAACAAGTATTCTGCTTTTCAGTTTAGTTTGGCAATCAGACTTGTTTTCAGAGGCAAACACTGGGGGATCACTACTGTTTGCAAGAAATGCAGCTGCCGAAGTGATTGCTCGTGGTTCTAGGCATTGCTCCTAGCAAATGCCGCAGTACTCTGAGATGTTTGGGAGGCAACTCCATGGGTTCAAGGACAGGGCACTTCTCTTGAGTGCTCTTTAGAAGCTGGATTGCAATAGCAGCTACTGTTTGTCATGTAAGACTCTAAAGATGCAGAGCAAGGAACACTTTTCCCCAAACTATTTGTATATTCTCAGGTAGTGGGAGAAAGGGGCAGATACTGAGGTCCTAAGGCAGGCAGGTGGTAGGAATGGAGCTGGGATTCTGATTTCACAGATCCTTTACCCTGTGGTCACAGCCCAGCCCTCCTCACCCTGCTTGGGTTTCATCACAGCATCAAGATGGTTTGACCCTCTTTTTCCCAGAGATGGAGTTTGCTCTTGCCTTGCTGTCCTGGGTAGCCCCAGCTGCAGTCCTGTCTGAACACATCTGAGCAACATTTTCCACTTTCTTTGAAGTACTTAGTGTATTGCCTTTTGTGCCTATCAAAGTAGTGTACCATGCTAGTAAGCTCTTTTTGCAGGTATGATTTGTTTGCTTTGAGTTTCAAGTGGATACGTATTTTTCAGGTTGCAGCTCAGCTGCCTGTCATGTTGGAAAGTGAGAAGTAAGCATCTAGTGTTTTGATTCTCCTTAGCAGGGAGAGAGAAAAACCACCCCCTTAGGCTCTTCAGAAAATAACTTACCTGTAAGTGGCCCTCCAGTGTGCTGGCACTGCAGCAGTTGAACCACAGCACAAAGCTATGAAGCTGCTGCAAAGAGGAGGGTGGTGGGAGAAGCATGAGCCCCATCAGCTCAGACTGACATTTAAGTGTGTTGCTTTCCTGTGGACAGAAAGGGGAGTCAGGCCTCAGCTGGTGAGATTTGCTCTTCTGTGAAGTCCTGCTGGTATCATCATACTGTTCCTTTGCCTCTTCTGCCCATGCTTAGAGGGGAGCTATAAACACCGGGTAAGAACAAGTAGTTTTCTCTCCATGCTGTGAAGAGAAACCAGAGCAGAGTACCAAGCACCAGCCATTAGTGTGACTTTGGTAGATGCTTAGTGCTTGTAGACTGAAGATGCACTTCTCATCTTTGAGTTTTCAAAGATAAATTAACTTATACTTTATTATAGTTCTGTAGTTGCAGGTAACCTAATTCTCTTGATTCCTGTGTGAACTCCTGCCTCAGTCTTAGGCATTTTTGCATTATCCCCTCTCTAACAGGGAAGCTGATCTGCCAGGGCCTCTTTGAGCCCTGTAGGTTGAGTCTTACCCAGAGCACAAGTGATACAGAAGTGTAACCACAATGCAGCCCCTCAGGAGCTCCGAGTCTGTAGATGAGAACCAGACTGTCTTTGCTGTGAGCATCTGCCTGCTGCTGCTAGGCTGTTTTTTGAAACTCGACTTGAGAGAATTGGGGAGAAGATTGTCTGATGTGACCCTTAAAAGAAGAGGGAAAGAAAGGATGGCTTGAGTGCAGACTGGGATGAAACTTCCCTTTCATGTCTCATTCCATAAAAAAAACACAGGAAAAGTTAAATGATATGTAAGTCCCTAAGGGAACAGAATTTAATTATAGAAAATGACTGCCAAAAATCTTAAAATAATTAATACCATTACTTTCAGTTTAAGTGTTATGGAAGATAGAAAGGAAGGAGAATTTGTAATCCAGAGGAGAGGAGCTGAATTCAGGGGGCTGTTTTATTCAAGGTATTGAACCAAGATGATTCTGAGAAGCACATATTTTACTGTTTCAATTAGCCCAGATTACTTTCTAGGCTAGCAGGCAGTAATTATTACTGCAATGAGAAAGCTTTGCAGGCTTTCTGATTCGCACTGTATATACTGAATGAAATACAGTAATAAACTGATGAAATGAAGCTGGATCTTCAGAGCGCTGTCTCTTGCAGCAGACGGGAGGTTCAAGAAGACATTGTAAATTAACAGTATGCAAATGTAAACATATCTGGCAAATTAATAAAGTGTTTATAAGCAAAAGCAAGAGAGCATTTTTTTAAAATGCCTCTCATTAGAGGGTGTGGTTGCAGAGTCAGTGGGAGCTGTGCATGTGCCATCCTTGCAGCCCTACTGAGGATATATGGTGGAAGTTAAAGGATTAATATGAATGCTTTGGTTACTTGTGCCTGAACTCAGCATGCCTAATTTTATACACTTAAATGAGGCATCTATACTGGGACTATGGTGGCTCGAGGGTCTCTTACCCAGCTTATCCCTGGGTAAGAGTGGGAGCGTCCTTGGCCTATGTCTTACCTCTCTGCTTCCCAGTCTGTCAGAGGACGTGGTGCCTGTGTTGGGATGTGGAGGGCTTGCAAAGCCAGGCTGCACCTCCCAGTGCAGGCACCTCCAGGAGACTGCCCAGATGGGACCAGCTGTGCTCTACCCTATTAAACCTTTCCAAACAGCAGTGCCCAGAGCACAGCTGGGAGATGTTTTTAAGGAATAATGCAACTTCAAATCCATTTTCTTCTAGAGTAGCCTGTTTTTTTTCCCCCATATTTGCCTAGTTAAAATGAGAAGAGTATATGTCTGCCTCATGCATTACATAATACATACTTAGGAAGGCTAGAGAATAGCTTTCTAGTAATTCTTATTTCTTATGCTCCTACAGCTGTACAGAAACTATTTGAACAGTAGAGGAGCAGGGAGGAGCCTGAAAGAAACATGTTCCTGTTGAGGGAGACTGAAAGTGTCTGTAGGGACAGACTCTGCTTCTTTCCTTGATGAGTGGTACAAGAGGCTGTTTCTGATCTTAAATTAGTTGAGGAATGAAAGCTTTCTGCTTTTTTGAGGAGAAAGCTTTATTTTGCAAGGAGACCAGTCCCTTGTTCAAGATGTGGCCTGTATCCTAGGCAGTTCCCAAGGTACATTTCTACCCACCTGGTACTCTCTCTGACCAAATCTACTCCAGCTCTTAGCAGGCAAGAGAGAAGAGTATACCCTGACAGGAACACTGGCTTTTTTTTTTTACTGTGAAAAAGGCTCTGTTAAGGATCTACTTTCATGATTCCTGCTGCCAGGCAGGATAACAACTGGGGCTGACGGAGAGTTGTCCTGGGCAGTGAAATCCTAACTCAGGTTTTGCAGTGCATCTGCTCACAAGCACAGTTGTGAGCTGGGTATTCTGGTCCACCAGTCAAACTGACATTTGACTGTAATAACGTACCAGTCTGTTTGCCACGGGTTTATCCTATGCTGCTTTCCAGCTGTGGGAGTGCAGAGATGAAGGCTGAAATCCAATCCACATGGAAGATAGGCACTGATATCAGTGTCTATCAGAGGGTTGTGCAGACTCTAGCCTTGACCTCCCAGCTCATGGGGTTTTCTTGTGTGTGAGTTTTGGTTTGTCTGGAATCTGATCTTAAGATCTCTAGCAGAGTGACAGGAGAGAACAAGTAAGGTCTTTCAGAGTCCCTCAATGGTGGCTGCATTGTGAGGGGTGGCATTAGGCAACTTCAACTTCTGCAACATTTCACTGGGGGAATTGTATTGCCCCTGCTTAGCTTCTGGAGGAACCACAGGAAACTTCATATTCAACCTCGTGTTCTCTGGGTGGCACCTGGTTCTCATTAATGAAGCCTGCTTCCCCTACTATCCCCTAAGTAGATGCCTTTACCAAGAGAAGTCAGATGACAAGGGCAGCCTCTGACTCTGTTTCTGGAGACCACTAGTAAACCACTTCACAGCATGATGGTACTGGCAGCAAGAAAGCAATCTCTGGTGCACTGCGCACAGCACTGGGGAGCCCATAAAAGGGGTGAGTGGAAACTTGCTTAGATGAGGTAGCATGAGCTGACACTTGTCTCCTATCCTGATGGTGTGCCATGATCTAGCCTTTCACATGGGTGGATGTAGAAACAGCAACAGTAACAGGACTAGGAATGGAGTAGAGGCTTGACCTCTAATGTTTTCCTAAAAGTAGAGCAATTAGGGTAAAAGCCTCTTTAGTGGTGGTGTCCCCCATCTTGGTTTCCTTTGAGAGGAGGCAACGAGTGCGAAGCTTCCACACTTCACAGAGAAACAAACACATTTAAATAGAGAAGATGAAAGGGGGAAACAATTCCATTTGTTGCATTTTGGAGGCCCTTTGGAAGCTTTTATCTTTGGAACAATCTCTGTTCTTTTTCCTTGCATAATCAGGATAGAATTGAGTTTAACAGGCTCATGCGCTGATACTGTTAGTGAATTCATGATGCTATGTATTGCAGGATGCTATCTTCGAGGCTAATTTTCATACGTGTTAAGAGGATTTCAGCCACCAGTGCCCAGCAACTATTGGGAGCCTTTCTGCTGCAACCTGTTAGTGTTGCTGTCAGCAGCAAGAGCTTATATCTACTACCTATGCAAGAAGGGGACTGCCACTTTGTATTCATCCCTGCAAAGGATTTGGAGCCCTTCAAAAGGAAGGAAATAAGAGGATATAAAGCTTTATTATTTATTTTGTTATTACCATGATCAACAAGGGTGGGAAATGATTTAAGAAAAACTGCCAGAGGAAAGTGATCTCTTGAAGCTGTCACTTCAAGCCTGGATGCCTTGTGGGCAGATCTGCTCCAGTCCAACATAATTTGTCAGACCCAATAATTCTTTCTAGTTACTTCTTTATTTGCCCTATGTTAGATGGGAGGTCAGTTTAAATGATCTGATAGTCCCTTTTGGCCTCAGAATTGCTGACTTGTGTTCATAAAGTCAAGAGCAGCAGCAGACATGGATAAAACCAGCTACAATTTAAAACTGGTATTTAGGGATGCTTTCAGAAAACTAGACTGAATTCCCTTTTCCCCATCAATATGCCTTTACTGTTTGAGTGGGGTTTGACACTACCCTGCACTTATCTGACCAGGACAAAACTCAGCTCTGTGCATCTAAATTCCCCTCCAGAAAAAATGAAAAATTTCTTTGCAATGCACCAAGGGGCATTGACAGTACAGCAATCTCACAGAGTCGGTAAGGTTGGAAGGAACCTCTGGAGATCATTGTCCAACTTCCCTGCTCAAGCAGAGTCACCTAGAGCATGTTAGACAGGGTTGCATCTCAGCTGCACTGCAGTCCAAGTCACTGATTTGCTGTCTATGAGCAAAAACAATGCGTGGCTGGAGTGTAAGTTACTAAAAACAAAAACTGTGCCCCTTCTCCCAGGCATCCTAATGGGCTGTTGGAAGTAACTCACATCAGAGCATGGGGAAAAATACATATAAATATATAGTTATATTAAGGAAATGCAGCAAACAACTAAGAAAGCATAGTAATGAGGGACCTGAGGACCATTCATCACTTCAACCCCTGTATGTGGCTGCATAAATAGAGCCTAGTGATGTCTTTGTTGCGCTGATGGAGAATAGTTTGTCTTGAAAGCGTGTGTCTGCACAGCTCTCTTAGCCTATGCTTTTATGAATGTAGATAATGCAGTTTCACTTAGAACCATAGAAAAGGATGAAGGATGAGGTTCTCCTAATTATATTTATTGTCCTATGGAGCTGGAAGTTGCCAAACTGTAGCTGCTTGTGTTCCATTTGGCAGAGCCTTGATAAGCTTGTGAATGCTTGTTAGCTTACACATGTCTGTTCCTTATCGTAGTTGTCTCATTATCAGCATTATTAACTTCCTGCAATGTCCCAAAACCTCTCCAAGTAGTCTGATTATAATCTGCTACCCTAGTTCAGGCCAGGTCTTTAGCACATACATAGGCTTAAGCAAACAAGCAGTGTCAAAACATGGGTCTAAGCTGGTGCCTGAGAAGTTTAGGGACAGAGCTCTGGTGGGCTATGGTGGCAAGGCTGGATGATGATTACTTCATGGAGGAGGAGGAGGTGGGGAAAAAAATGTGCTTTTAATGACTGTGTGTGTAACTGGGAACAAATGGATATTTCAATGTAACTCAGCAAAGATGTCAAGATGGCACTAAAAATATTTCCTCTTTGAGACTTTTTTTTTTGTTTTGGTTTAGTTTTGGGAGAAGGGAAAAGTTTCTGAGCTCAGGCTTCTAGATTCCTTTGAATATTTGAAATTCTCTGTTTTCATTAAAAAATAATAAATTGCATTTTGACTAGCTGTTATTTCAGAGAAAGTCTTTCAAATAAAGACTCGAGCCAGACTCCAAAGAATCAATCGTGTAATTTAGGCACCAATCACCTATTCACTACTTTTATAAAAATTCATGAATATTAAGTCCAGTCTCATCCTTTTCGAGGGTCTTATTCTGATGTTTTTGTGCTTGATGTTTGTATAATCCAAGCTTTCAGGTATTACAGTGACTATAGGCAAAGAAATCAAAGCTGAGACTGTAAAAGCCTCAGGGAAAGCTTGTTCTTTGTGCAGTATTTGTACAGCAGGTACCACAGTGTGGTTCATAGCTGGCAGTCTGGGTACCTCCAAAACAAACAGTCATAACCTTCAGCTGCCCTCGATGCTGCTTTAACAGCTCACCCTTTTTTAGTGCTGCCCATCCCTGTTTCTCTGTGCAGGTATTCTCCATTTGCAACCCTACCCTTTCAAAAATAACAATAAAACCCCCTCTATCTTGGAGCTGCAGTGACATTTTGAGAGTCTCACCACCCTGGTGCTGTGCTGTGTCTGATTTGACTACCGTAGGAATAACCTGAGCTCCGTGATGGCACACTGTGCTGCAGCATGGTCGTCTCAGCTTCTCTTGGAGTCTTGAGGTACAGTTGCAATACTGGCATGCAGAACGCGGGAGGAAATCTACTCCCCATGAGAAATAGATATCAAAATCTTGATCTTTCTGGGCTCAGAATGAAAGGACAAGAATTGAGAATGTACTGCTGTGCTGAAGCTTGCGCTGCTTCCCTTATAAGACAATATTGTTGAAGCATTATGTATTGAATATTAAATAACTCCATATTTGTTAGCTACAAACATACTCTAAAGCATTTTAAGAAGGAAAAAAAAGGACTGAAAGCAAAACATGGGGAGAAAGCAAAACTAAATGAAACAATTTGCATACATCAAAATCAAATATAGCATTTTGATTTGAAAATTTGAATTTGAAGGAAATGAACTGTTTCATTTGTCTCCGACAAAGGAGATGGGTCAGGGACAAGGGCGCAGGCGGCTGCTCTGTGGTGTTTTGGAGGGTAGAGCTGTGCTAATAGCAATCCCCTATTTTTTTTTCTTGGAAAAAGTTCATTTGAAAAATGAGATGTTAGCTCAAAAAACCAGCTCTACAAATAATAACTATGGCTGAAAAGAAGCCACTCTGGCCCTGCCTGATTTTGCTATGCTCAGGCAGAGCAGAGTAGTTGTTTTGCTCTAATACCGATCCATAAAGCTGCGATTAGGACTTCTGGCTTCAACGCTGCTATTCAGCAGATGTGCCCATTGTAAAACTCGCTCTCTTCTGTTTATTCCCTGCCTGTTGTTGCCTTTCAAACATATCCGTTGCCCATCACCGCAATGCAAACCTGCGTGTGGTGCTGTGGCCGCGCCACTGACACCTGCGAGGAATTTATCAGCGCGTTCTCGCGGCGATGATGGGAGCCAGAACAATCCTATCTGCTCCGGTGGCGTCTTGTGGCTGCCTGGTGTCGTGATGAGCTGCTGTTCTTCTCCAAGTAAATATGATAACCCTGAGCGAAGCGTTAATAACGGAGGTCTCTGATTCTACCCTGCAATTGTGCATGGCCTTATCAGCCTCTCTGCAGTGATTATTTTCCTGGCTCAGAACATCATGACTTTATAGTTGAGAAAACCCTGCGTGGAAGGCATTTGCTTTCTTGGCAGCCTGGCTCAGTCATACAACCATAGCGTTTGAATAGTGTTTTTTCTTTTTTTTTTTTTTAATTCCTATCTGTGCAAAAACTTTAAGGGCTGTGTTCTCCTGTGATATAAACCTATATGAATTCTGCTTCACAAGGAGCTATGGTGGTTTCCATTAGCTGCTTTTTCTCCAGTGTTTCCAATTTGGCTTTAATCTCAAAACACGGAGAATAAAGCAACATACATTTTTACCTTTCATGGGACAGGCATGCTGCTGGTGACCTGGCCAATGATGTGACTCTTTTTGCTGCTCTCTGTTTTATTTTCCAAACTGACCTGGATTTGCAGATAGTCTTGATCCTCTTTAAAACTCAGATATTTAGCAAAAGTACCATTTGCTGAAGGGAAAACTTACCTAGTAATACATATCATCCATTTTGGGCCACAGATCGGGCTGTGGAATGCTACTGCAGGGGAAAACCTAATGGTTGCAAGGCAATATTAGGTCCCCCTTGAAGGCTGCACTGGTGAGCAGAGCTAATGAAGCTGTCTACAAAATGATAGCAGCAGGGAGCAGATAATTTATCCTCATCATTGCACTGCTGTGCATCTGGCAGCGTGTCAAAAAGGCTCTTCCCACGTTTGCCCAGGAACGTGGCTGCTGACAGTAGCAATAGTTTTTCAGGCCCTTTGGGACCAAGTGTGCGTTGTGCTTTGGGCTGGCCCGTGGCTGGAGCTGGTCCCAGGTAGCTCTGCTGAGCAAGCAAGCAGCATGCCACGAGCAGTGCTGTTGTCCCCTCCTTGGGACAAGTCAAATGGCACCAGTGGTGCTGCGAGGTGCAGGCTCAGCCGGAATATCTCAGCCTTCATCTTTTCTCTTGACTCTGGTACCAGTTAGAGGAGGCTTCTTGGCAAAGCGGGTCTACCAGTACCTGCGTCCACGGGGCTCTGGACGTGTCTTTTGCTTCCTTACTTGCCCTTGAGGCAGGGGACAAAGGAGATGGGTCAGGGACAAGGGAGCAGGCGGCTGCTCTGTGGTGTTTTGGAGGGTAGAGCTATGCTAATTTTAGCCCTCTGAAAGTCAGCAGCCTTGTAATTAAGGCTTTGAGCTGTTCTTTTTTTTGCCTTCCCTTTTTGAGGTCATGTTTACCAGGAGAAAAATAACTAAATAAGAATGTTCTTGGGATTGAGGCTAAGAACCTAGCCTTAGAAAATGCTGGGTTTGGAATGACTGTGGTCCTGAAACTCTTCCCACAGCTCTCTCTCGATTTTTGGTTAAGGACAGCAGTATAAATAAATACAAATAACAATAAAACTTCCAAGTTATATGATCCTGTCACATTGCTCAAGGCCTGAAAAATATGTCCACCCTCTGGCTGACCCTGTGACTCTTGATATTTCTGCACGTGAGGATTCAGCTTTTCATGCCTATTTCTGTCCAGGTTTGAACTTGTTAAACCCTGTTGGTAGTGGTGCCTTGCTTCACCTGCCAGTTAGCTGCTCTATCAAACTGGCTGCTGCTGTCTGCAGACTGCTCAGCTCAGAGGGTCAGAAGCAGACCTGGACCCTTTGCCCTCAAGGTGCTTGCACCTCAAGCTACTAGGAATCAGTGTCCAAAAGATCTCGCTAGATCCTAGCTCCAATTTTCAGTGGCAATGAGTGTAAAAGATTTTCATGCAGGACCTCTGAAATTGGAGTTGCCTAGTCCAGAGACTGTGAAGATATTGGCAGAAGATAATAGTCTTCTGAGGCACAAAAAGCAGCAGAAATAGTGAACTCTGTACTTCTGTGCCCAGCAGGAATACAACAAGAGGCTCGGCAGTGGCACCTGGGATTTATGTCAGACAGCGGGAAAACTTTTTATCAATACTAGAGCTGAGCACTGGGATGAGTTGTTCTGTGACGAAACATAAGTAGATGGTTTAAAGGTAACACACTTCTGATTAGCTTGGTCTCTGGGCTGAGAGGCAGGTAAGGTGTCTGGTCCTGTCCTTGCTCTGCTTGTAGCCTTGGGTGAGTGGCTGTGCTTTTGCTGGAACATAAAGGCACTTTGCCACCCAGGAATTCAAAGTGCTGTGTAAAGTAGGCTAAGAGCTAAATCATGTAACAGCTAAAGGTAAGTGTGTCCTACAGGCTTAAGTTTATAGGAGCACATTTTATGTCATGAGTAATAATTTATTGCTGTAAATTACCAAAATAGATGATTAATTGCCCTGCATTAGCACCGCATTCTCCAATGAAATTAGCACTTCAGACATGGAGTAAAAACATATTTCATCTCCTCTTCCAAAACTGAAAACAGTAGCACCTTCTTATCTATTAATCAAGCCCTACATTAATCAGGATAACACACCATAATTGTGATTACAGTTAGAAATCAATTAATACTCACCTTAAAATAAAGTGTAGAGAGGGAAGCAATTAAGGTAATAGAGCCAGCGCATCCAAATGAGACAAATATTATTGACAATACCCAAAGCACATTTTTCATTTTTGCATCCTTAAAATCTTACAGAAGCTGCTGGGGAAAGAGGCTGAGCTGGGACCTGTTTCTCATCAGTCGGATGTATCTTGAGATAGCGTTTAGGGCTAAGCAGTGCTTTGGCGGAAGCCTGAGGGTGATGCACTGTTTGCGGTGTAGGAGCAGCCTCAGGCTCCACAAGTGCGGGCACAGAAATTGAGGCAGATGCCATGCAAAGACCTCTCCTTTCCCACGGCTTTTCTTACGCACGTGTCTAGGGTGTCTAATGCTGGACCCAAGGCTTGTTGTGCAGCCAGTGGGGAGAGGCAGAAACTAAAAGCCTGAATTTTGCAAGTGTGGCTCCTCCAATGGTTCCTGTGCCCTTAAAGCCCTTTGGTCTCTGCAGCATCTCCTCAGCCTTGTCCTGCTTTGTTGCAGAATGGGCTTATTTGTTGTCCTTTTATTTCCCTATTTCAAAACATTCTGGCACTGCTTACAGCACAAAAATTTCCATAATGCAGGGATATAAACACACTTCAGCTGCGGAGAGATTAGCCTCTACAGCCATTAGAGTGAAATGTTAAATGTGGGTTTTGTCTCCCCTTATCCCTGGAACTAATTCCGTATTTGGCATTTTGCTTCTCTGGTCGGTGTTTTTGTCCTGCTGATTTCTGCAGCCTGATTAATGTTCTGATTGTCCGGGCTTGAAATGCAGTTGAATCCTTTAGTTCAACGTAAACATTTGCGGCACAAAGGAGAGGGGCCGGCAATGAGCCATCAGTAACATTAGCTTGGTGTCTCATGCCAGGCTCAAGTAGATGTTTATACATGTCACAAAACCACTACATATTTTGGCAGCATTGGTGATCTCCCTTCAGAAGAGGTCCTAGATCGTAGCGGGGGGCTTCGCAGATCAGCGGGAAGGTGCTTTGGCGGAGAGGATCGAGGCTGGTGCGTTGCGGCGCTAATTCGAAGTGAAAGATAAGGCTCCAGCTGCATCTACACAAGGGCTGCTGGATTAGGACTGGTAGAGCTGGCTCTTTTCTAGCTCAGACCTGAAGGCCCTTGGAGGAGCACTGGGTGTGCCAGAATGAACGTATTTGTCCAGGACTGGGCATGGCAGGTTAGGCTCAAGGTACAGTCACAGGCGGGATCGTGAGCTGCGTTAGCGGGAACTTGCGTAGTCCACGACCAAGGTGCGTTGGAGGAGGAGGAGGGAAGACCCAGAGCTAGGGTAGCGGGGTGCGAGGCTGCTTCCGACGGAGGCACTGCAGCATGGCAGAGGGAGGTAAATCTCTGCAGCATGTTCCTCCACGGCGTATAATAGTGTTTGAGTTCAGCCTCCTAGGCACCACCGGTGTGTGGAAGGTCTCGGACGTGCTCAGAGGAGGACGAGTGAGCAGCCATGCGTGCCAGCAGCCTCCTGGTGTGCAGCAGAAGCTGAGCTTTCCTGCAGAGCAGGTCTATCCGTGAGGCAGAGGCTCATGAGACTTGAGAGCCCCATCCTGGGATCTGGGGATTGCTCTGTACCTAGGCCTTGCTGCGAGGACAGGCTGGCCTCCTGCCTGGGTCCCTCCCTCGCAGAGACCTTCTGGGCCCACGGACTCCTATCGCACTGCCCACACAGGAGTGCTGGGGGGCTACCGGCTTCACTGGAGGAGTTCCTGTGCTGCTGTAAATCTCTGCAGCTCTAATTGCTTAATAGGCAAGACTGTGGGCTATTAAGAGTGCTTTCTTAGCCAAGAGTGGTTTCCTCTTTTCTTTTTTGATCAGGAAATGTGTAGGGCACCTGGGAGTAACTTTCTAGTCTAAAATGGACTGGCGTGGGTAGTGCCAGAAATGACCAGTGTTTTGGACTTGCCAGTCTTGCCCACCAGTAATACAGAGACGAGGGATAACAGCAGTTTCCCTGAGCAAGAGCAGTTCATCCTTTTTGTGCCTGTTCACAGCGCCCTGCTTTCCAGCATTGTGCGTGCAAGAGCTACCAGGATAGTCATGGCCCACAAGCTGAGCAGCAAACGTATAGCCCAGGGGAAAAGGTGGGCTGGTAGGGAGGCTACTGCAATCAGAACACAGTTTGGGAATGTTTCCAAAGGGGGAAGCTGTTTTCCTGCGCTTCCTCTTTTCTTTTTGAGTAAGATGGCAAATGCAAAGCTGATTTTGTTTGCAGATCTAGATCTGAGGAGCAAACTGTTTTGTTTTCCTATCTATTTTCTCTCCTTTTCAAATACCACTTGCTCTAGTTAGGACCGCTGTTGCATGGATAATTTCCCTGAAGGAAACTGCTGCCTTAAGCTGCTGAGAAGTGCTGAGGAATAAAGATTGCACCACCAGCAGAACTTACATTTTCTGTTCCTAGGCAAGAGACCAAATGGAGGTAGGCTGTAATCAGGCCACATAAGAGGGTAGCTGAAAGATTTGAAGGAGGCAAGAACTGGGAAAGGCTATCACACCTATATTTGATCTTTAAAGTGAAAAGATTAATTCAGAGCTTCTAGTGTACACAAGGGAAAATCTTTCTGAAAACAGATGGATCCAGTTCTGCCTGTTCTTTCTCAGTAACTGCACTGATGAAAAGGATGCAAGCGGCTCCTGAATCAGTGCTGACCCCCAACTTTCAGACAAATGCTTCCAGATGCTGTGCTTTGTTCAAAGTAAAAAAGGGAGGAACAAATTCCCTGGATGCCACCGAGGCAGACATAAATGCAGTATCTAGTGTGACTGATATTAAGAAAGCCAAAAGTTATGTTGCCTTAAAGTGTTGCTGACTCATTGTAAAAAATCAGTGGCACATTATTACCTCAGCCCAGAATAAAAAATGTACTTTTCCAATGTTTAAATGTCATAATCCTGTACTGCATTCATTCTAGCCAAGTTATGAGTTGAGCAATATGCTTTCAGGCTGAACCCTATCAGTCTTATCTGGTATTTGTAAAGCAAAGCTTATCAGTAACTCTTCTGAAGAACTAACTACTAAAATGTTGCAAGCTCAGTTTCAGCTGGTGCAAGCTGATATATAGGGCTATTGATGGCAAAGTGATAGACAAAGCTGCAGATCAGAGCTGTAGCAGTAGCACAGGGTGAGGAGAAGCTGGAATATTTTCAGGAGAAAACAAAACTGTGGTACAGTTGCATGATGAGGGAAAAGGCTGCCATTTGAGAGGTGCATTTCCAGAGCTCTGTGAATGTGTTCCCTTTGCTACCCTGCGGGTTGTGGTCCTAGAGCAAAGTGTTGTCAGCAGTTGTTCAGCTGGTAACTTCTGTGTCATCACAGAAGACTCATGTTCTCTGTTGGGAAGGGAAAGACTAGCATATAGAATATGAAGTGCTTTTTTTCCTTTAAAAAAAAAACAAAACCAGATTTTATTTGCACATAAAAGGGCTTTAAGTGTGTAAAGCTGTGGGGGTGGTAAAAGCAATGCTTGCTTAAAGCAATTAACATTTGACAGAATAGAAGGGATGTGCAGTTTTCATGGCAACGATGGGAGTTTGCAGAGGTTGTCTGAGAGCATCACCTCCTCTGGAGACTTGTCCTGCTTGTGCAGACTGGGGAAGCCCAGCTTGCAAGGCTGTGGTTGAATGAGAAACCTAGACAGTGTGAGGACTGTGTCCCAAGAGGCTGGACATCTGGGGCTCAGCTGTCAGAAGGGTCAGAGCCTCCAGCTCTATGAGCTATGTGAATCTTGCACTGACTGACCTCTTTAAACAGATTGGCCTGGATTTTTAGCATTGGTGGCGTGAGCATCACTTGAGTAGATCGCATCTTGCCCAGACTGGACTTCTGAAGTCCTTACAAGGTCTATGGTTGCAAGGCTGATTAACTGAATGTGGGTGGGGATAGTAAACAGTAGAATAGGTGGGCAGAGGGGGAACCTCATGGTTTGGGTGGTTGTTTTTTCCTTAGCAAAAATTTGAATCTGACCATATTGATATATGACCAACAACAACACATGCAAGTTTGGAATGAGTTTGTTGTACAGGACTGTAGCCCTGTGTGTCAGCCACTGGTATCATCATGTTTACAAGTTTAAGTATGTTTAGGGTAATCCTAATCATTTATGATATTGAGACAGCTAAGGAAGCGGCAGCATCAGGTGGCGACACTGTGCCTTGCAAGCCTTGGGATTTTTGTTCCGCTCATTTTAATGCTCCTTTTTTCCCCACACTAGCCAATTTTGTTTTTCTGACAATGGCTAATGGAGCTGCATGCTTGATGAAATATCGAATGAATGGAAATTGCTAAAAATAGAAAGGGTTGAAGTGATGTAGCAAGTAGGTAATAGGGAGGTTGGGCCTTTTCAGAAACTATCTCCAGAAACTACCAGTCTACTCCTGTTCATCAATTCATCAAAGAGGGGTCGGCAATCCCCATATTGTTATGACAAACATGTTAATTCTGACACAAATATAGTAAGTGAAGTGAAAACAGACCAAAATAGACTTAAGAGTGGCAAAGTATTGTAATGTAAATGAGTTGAGGAAGCACCTTTCTCTTCTGGAGCAGAGAGGGAGAAGATGTGACAACCGAGAAGAGTATTGAACTAACCTTTCCCCTCTGGTATTTAAGTTTAGCTCACCCTCTGACCAAAGGGGCTGCAAATCAATTAGATCTGACAGGTTCAACTTTAAGTGCATCGGCAGGGCAAATGGTAATGTCTCAGCATTAAGAAAAATTCTCCAGCATTTCTGACCTTGGATGAAGTAAAAAGCTCTCCACTTGTCAGCATTCAGGTTCCCCTGTGTCTGCAGAACTGCCTGTGCGCACAATATTTGCCAGTTATGTCACACAAGCAAAATGAGGAAAAAAAGGTCCCGTAGCGTGCTGCACCGGAGTTGGAGGAGACTCAGCCTTCCCAACGCTGTCTGAAGGAGCTGCTCTGTTGCTTTGGCCGAGCTATGGCTGAGCTATGGCCACTTGTGTTATCAGCCCTCTGGAGAAATGAAACTCAGTTCATGATGGTTCTCACTTCCTTCCTATAAGAGTACAGGAGAGTTTCTCTGACCCAGGAACTTGGAGCTCGTTCCTCCCCAGGAAAAAGTGATACGTGGTGAAGATGCCAAATCCCAGTGTGCTGAGGCCTCTAAGCAGTAAATACAAGACTTGGTGAGCCTCTCCTTGGAAGGTGTTAGCGGTGGTGCTAAGGGAACTCAGTTCTAGCGTTTCTGCTTTTGCAGCTTTTAACCCTGGGAGCTGTTACAGTAGCAGAGTAGTAGGGCTGCAAGGGGCCGCATCACAGAAATTAGAGCTGACAGGATTGTTAGGCCCGTTTATTTGCACCTCAGGATTGGTTTGCAGTAAACTCTTTTCTCAGCATTTCAGGTAATAACTGTTTTCCCTAACATTTCATTTGGGGAAATGGATCTATTTTATTTTCTGAACACTTCCGTGCTGTGCGGGCTGAGGCCCAGGCTCTGTAATTCCACTCTGACATCCACAGAGACCTTCCTGAAATGCTCGCATAAACATGAATGTGACTTCTCAGAGCAGAACCAAGCTGCTCTATGGTGTCTCTGGTGTGCGCTGTGTCATCCGCTCGCCCGTGTGCTCCAATGCTGTCCTCCCCAAATGCCTCCCTTAGCTGGGCTCCGTCAGCTGTGCTTTCGCATCCCCTCTCCAGCCCAGCCGCCTTCCTTTCCATGGTGTCTAGACCTTTCACGCTAATCAGGTTTGCTGCCTCCTTAGCTGCTGCTTGGTGGTTGCCCTGAGAGGCTTAATTTGTCTAACAGAAAGCCACCCCCTTCTTACTGGTACGTTTGCTGTCTCCATCGTCTCCTGGCGCTGAGAAGCGTTGAGCTGGATTCCCCCCATCCGTGCTTCCTCCAAGAAGTTGAGAATGGCTTTTCCTTTTTTTAACTAGCAGGGAAGGAGGGAAAAATCACAGAAGGGAGACCTGAAGAGGGGTACTGTTTCCTCCAGGATGAGGTGGATAAGGCTACACTAACCTGGCCAATGTCTGCATCTCTCCGACTTCACGTTCGCACGCTCTTTCAGAAAGTTGCTCACTGAGAGGCGAGACGATTGTTTCAGCTCTTCAGTCTAGGGCAAATCACTACTCATTGGTATCACTATGATGAAATAAGGAAAGCCTCAAAGAGCCAAAAGCTTCTATTACTTATTAATATGAGTAACTTTAACAGAAAGGCTTAAATGTTTCGTTCTATTGTAGTACCTCAGCATTTCCATGGTCATAAATTCTTCTCCTGCCAGGCTATTACTGACACTTCAGTCCTTTCTCTGAATGCTAAAATTGAAAGAAAACAAGGCTGAGGCCTTATGTATTTTTAATTTAATGGAATTCAGCTTAAAGTTGAGCAAAACAGTTCTCTGCATGAAGCACTGCAGCCCTTAGAAAGCGCTTAATAAGCCAGAGCAGCAGGATGGTCAGAAGCAGTATTGCTCATTCTCCAGAAATCTGCAGGGGTTTCTTGCCAGCTTTGTCTCTGTGGCTTCCTCTTGTTTCAAGTCAGCCCTTTTCCATGTTAATTCTGTCTAGTTGAGTTAATGTTCCACTTTATCCAGCTGAGCCCTACCTTACCCTGTCCTGCGAGGAGGAGCCACAGGGCAGAGGGGAATCCTTGAGCGGGTACCAAGGGCGATAGGTGGCACGGTGTCCAGGAGAAGGGCAGCAAACGGCATGCACCGAGGGAGAAGAGGTTTCAAACCATCCGTGGGGTTCGTTTTGCCTATCCTGTGATAGCTGGGTTCTTTGATACTTTCAAAGCAGATAAGAGGTAGATACGTGTCCGGTACTGCGTGAAGCAGACTCGGGTTGGGTATTGCAAGTAAATCAGCTCAGTCTTCCTGCGCTGGTACAGAGAAGGGGTGTAATTATTGTCTTTACGTGCCCACAGGGCTCTGAGCGATGTGTGAGAGAGGAGCAAAGATTCTCCCTGTGCTGAGGAATTTAGAACTTAAACAAGAGCCAGAGGAGGCATGCCGGGGGATTACTTCAGGGAGGGAGAAGGCAGTGCGTGGGCACTGGTGCTCGGGAGCTTGTGGCAGGAGGGGCAGCAGGCAGGAGAAGCATGCTGGAGCAGCCCAAGAGCACCCTCCCTCTGCAACGTGGCTGGCATGAGATGGCTGGGGAGGAGAAGAGGAGTGGAAAAAGGACCTGTTGGGCCCTTGCTGCCTGTAGCAGGGAGGCACGAGCGGGACTGGAGATGACTGTCCTTTGCTTTCCCCAGCATGAGGTGCTTAGAGGAGAAGTGGGGCTCTAACAGCTGCTGGCATGGAGCTGAAGTAGGAGACCTCAAACTTGAGCACTGATGTGATATGGCCAATGCTACCAGCATCCAACAAGCCCAGAGGATGAGCAGCAAGAGGCCTGCTCTGCATCACGGTGCGAGCAGCCAAAGCAAGCACCTTCTGGGGCAGCAGGGGCAGGGCGAGGGCCCGTGCCCACAGACAGTCTCCTGAGCAGGGGCATTGCTTGCTGGCCCTGCGTGGGCATGTATGCCTGGCTCTCCAGGGCACGATTAGCACCAGTGCAAAGTGAGCTAAGTGCTTTATAGCTCCACTGTCAGAGAATTTACTTTCACAGATGGACCTATAAATTAACGTTTCCAAACAGAGGCAAACACCCAGCTCCCATTCATTTTAATTTTTGGAAATGGTTCTCTAAAGCCTGTAAGTGGCTTTGAAAATCTAAACCTTAATCTTGAGGTATATTAACTGTATTGTAATAGGGAAAGCTTAACCATAGGAGAGTCACGGTATAATTGCAGCTTGTGTGCTCTGTGGTTTTGAGCACTAATTTGTAAAAACAGAAATCACAGTACTGGCAGTATAAAGCATAGTCCCTTCTACTCTTTAGTTAAGAATAATAAGAAAAATGTCCTGCTCTTAGTAAATATGCTGGTAACAGTTACTATCAGTGCATCTTATTGATTTGGGAAAAGTCAATTATATGACCAATTTCCATCTATTTTTATTGTAACCCCCTCTGAGAGATCTTACATTTAGCACTTAGCTGAGACAGGGCCCTTGCTGGGCCTTCAGCAAATGACACCTTTGCTCAGGATTATAAAGGTCACTTTTTGCATAATATCTGGACCAAGTCAAAGCAGGAAAGTCATGTTGTTGGTGTTCAGATGGGAGGCTGCTCTGAGAAATGTCTGTTAGTACCTCCTTGATCTGAAATAAGTGCTACCTGTCTGATCTACAGCCTTCCTTTAGTTTGGAATATTTTTAAAAGGAAACAAAACTTGATTCTTTAGAGGTTTCCTGGAAGTTTGTTCAGTATTTGGAATATTTTTAAAAAGAAACAAAACTTGGTTGTTTAGAGGTTTCCCTGAAGTTTGTTCAGTAGGTCTTCACAGCTGAAGTTTTTTCCAGAGAGAATTTATGTCCTTTCAGAACAACTAAGCAAGCAGTTGTGTTAAACTGCTGCTGAGATGGAAAGACCTTATTGCCTTCAGTGCTCTTATTATCAGAGGCTTATTGCCTCTAGTGCAACAGCAAAGGGATGCGATACAAAAGTGCTAAGGGCAAGCAGCTTACTACTGAGCTAGGGGTTTGCAGGCATGGCTGGATTCAAGCCTTACCTCAGCTGCTGAAGAGACAAGTAAAGGACTGAAAGCAAAATTTTTTTTTCTGAATATCCTCAATTTTTTGTGCATGTTTTGCAATGCAAGTGTTTGGATGTATAGGGCTGAGAGATGGCAGTGTGAGTGACGTGGGAAAATACAGGAGCATATGTTTTGGTGGTTTGGATGAATACTCTAGACTGGAAGACCTGGAGTGTCTTTTCCAGTTGTACAGGTGTTTCCTCGCGGCCAGAAGTCCACTTTAGGGTGTGATTGCATTTGAGAGACTTACCAAGTCTGTGCTACAGTGAGCATACCTTAAAAGGTAAAGTGCTCCTGAGAGTGCAAAAACATGATTCCTTAAAGTGATAAGGGGGATAAAGATATGTAAGACAGAGATTAGCGGATAGCAGAAAAGTAAATGTATTCCACTGGTTTTATTCAGCTGCTCGTGCTGCAAAGAACACTTAAAATGGAAGGTTAAGTACCACAGCTATTTCTTGCTTTATTATTACTTTTTATTGTTGTTTTACAAAATCTTAGCCCTTAAACCCGACTTGGTTGTTTCTCTCATATGCTTGCCATGGTTGGTTCAGAGGCATGGATTTACATCTTCACCAAGTTTTCCAGAGGGGCTGTCACTGACATCATTCAATAAATGGATTGCCCCCATCACCGCTGTGTGCTCATAACGTGACCGTCCCAGCATTGGTAAACGTTCATTCTCTTATCGAGCCCAATCTCTTGAATATTTCAGATGGTCATGAACTGGCACATGGAGCTGTCAGAAAGCAATAATATGTTTAATCATGATGGGCACTTGCTGCTTGTCCCTTTAGAGGGGTTCTGGAAAGAATAGCATCTCGATGAGCCTGGTGAGTCAGCAACTCAGCGGAGTTAAACAGCCTCTCCAGAATTGCGGTGTGCCTCTTGGAGGAGAAAGCACTCAAGAATATTGTTCTCCTGGGCCGGTTTTCCATAGGCCTCGTCTACCCTGGCTTCTTGGACGCTGGTTCAGACGAAGGCACTCCTGCAGCTCCGTTGCTGATGCAGCCTTTGCAAGGAGGAACTGCAGCGTGGAAACTGCCCCGGGGCGCTCCAGAGCCAGGTGGCTCATACATGCTGAAGAAGGGGGCATCGGCGTGCCCAAAACCCCATTGATCATCTGTGCTGGGGCTGGAAACAGAGCAGGCTGTCGTGCAGTGGTGGTTTTACAACAGGAATTTTTTAATGACTTAAGAAGCTAGCTGCTGAATGTTAAAAATAACAGAGCTGAGGAAATCTCCCTGACCATCTGCTGCAAGCGCTGCTCTTGGCCAAGGCGGTGGCTCCATGCTGTTCTGCAGAACTGGGTTTCGTTGCGACTGAAAGAAGCCAACGGCTGGGCTTTGCCCCCCTCTGCAGGGCTCGGACTGCTCGGTGCATTACCGAGGGCCACTGAGCAGCAGGACAGCCGCAAAACTGCGATTCCAATGACAAGCTTGGGGCCCTGAGGAGAAGAGCTTCAAAGCAGCTCCCATGGAAACAGGGATTATCTGGTTGGGTTTTTGGTAGAACTCAATTCACGTAGGTAGACTGGTTGGTTTGTTGCTAGGGGCCAATCTTTTAAAAACTCAAAAGATCGTTCTTCCTCCAAAAAAGCAGACACAATTTTTAGCTTGAATCAAGCTGAAATGTGGTTTCAAAAATGTGTTTTAGGTCAACCTGAAAAATTGTTTGAACCCCCTCCCCCCAATGAATTGTCTTGCATAACTTGGGCATTATTTAATACTCCTTGTTTTGACCCAGGCCAGTAAATCCTTGAGAGATGACAAAATCTTCATTCTGGAGATTTTTAAGAAAACAGTAGACAAAATACTTCATGAGTGGTTTAGAGGCAGCCATGACAGCAACAGCTTAGATGCTGCTGATCCTTCCTTACAGCAGGAAAATGGGCAAGAACAGCATTTCTCAGCATGGTCTGCATCTGCTAGAGGACCATAAAATATCCAGAAAGGCTTGCCAAAATGATTGCAGTACTAACATGCTATGCATGTTAACAAATGTGGAGAAAACCAGTGCAGGATAGGCTGTGATTTTTTTTTTTAAAAAAAAAGCAAATTTAATTGGTCTTTTTTTTTTTTTTAATTTTTTTAGGAGTTTGGCTCTTTGATTAAACAGAGTTAATAGCAAGGGATTAACTGACCTCCGAAAGTCTCTTTCAGTCCACCTGGTTGTTTCTAAATCTGTTTTTAAGTATCCTCAGCTACCACACATCTACTTCTTGTGTCGATGTGTCAAAATGCCAGTTGCTTCCAAGACTCTGCAGAGTAGCTAAAGAAAACAAAGCCAGAGAAATTTATGTATCTGAACACACGTTAACAAGTAGTCCACTGGAAAAATCCTGCATGCAAACAGCAGAACCAGCATGGAAGCAACTAGCAGTAAGATGTTGATGAGGTCGACTTTCTAATGATGCTGGAGATGTCAGCTCCGAGCTCGTGTGGCGTGTTCAGAAGGACACCCCAATGTCAATGAGCATGTGCAACGGCACCCTTTCCAGCTTGCTCAGTCGTATGATCGCAGACCTTTCTGGCTGCCTGTTAAGAGCAAATTAAATTATCATGAGAATGGTGTACTACCAGGTAATGGAGGATGCAAAATATGAGCCATTAGCAGTGGCCATCTGGAGACAGGGAACTTGAACAGTGCGTGAGTATAGCACGTGGGAAGGGGGAGAGGCCACTGCGATGGCTGTTCGCTCTGGCGTGTGCCCTCCCAAAACATCACACTGTGTACAGGTCTCTGTCCCTCTGCTCTTCATCTCATGCTCCATAACTCTTGTTGGTCCAGAAGAAAAAGAAAACCTTCAGTATTTCCATGCTTGCACTTCTAAGTGTCTCTCTGCATATAGAATTGCTATGCTCTTTAAATTGATAGCTGACAGCTTAGCATCCCCTGCTCTGATATGATGTAAATCTACTAGCTTTAACAATCAATTATGGAAGCTCAGCATAAAAAACTACTGCCATTCTGAAGCCACTGTGACCCATGGTGCATCAAGCCTTGGCGAGGGGCCAGCCTACCACTTAGCGTGACAGCTCTGAAAAAGAGGGGGCTAAAAAACACTTTTCAAATTATCTCTATTCCCTCATCTAGCTCCAGCAGGTTAAGTTCAGCTTGCTTCAGGCGTGCCAACCCAGATCTCTTTGCATTTTGTATCTGGGTTTTGGAAAGGTATTAAAAAAATTAATCCAGAAGCAATTAAACCAAGTCCAGTGTTATCTGGGGCATTAGTTCAGTAATACTACTGTTGCGTTCTGTTTTTGCAGCCTCTTTCTGATGTAGCTGCGGTGCAGCAGATGGGGAGGGGAGGAGATGAGGGTGTTGTCTGTCACTGTTGGATACTGAGGATGCTTGAATACACAAGTCAGGTGTCAGCGTGGTACGAGCATGTGCGAGACTGAGTGCAGCTAGATCCGAGTACAGCGTGACGTGGCTGCATGCAATGCCCTCGATTTCTCAACAAGGCATTTCTGCCTTGAGCCAGGCCCCCCTCGTTCCTCCACCCTTGCACAAACCGTTTGCTGTGCTGATGCGGAGATGGTGCTGCCTACCTGCCTGGGGGAGCAGTTCCTCACCTGTGCCACCAACTGTGTTGGCTGCCACGTGGCTGAGGGGAGATCTCTCTTTTTTTTTTTTTATGTGCACGGAAGCAGAATATCTCCCAGACTCAAAAAGGGAAAAAACAACACCCCTCTCCTGTGTACAGAATGTGCAGATCTCTGTCTGGTAAACTCTTCCCCCTGCAAAGGGAGTAACAGAGGAGCCAAAGGCAAGATCTGTAGTAGGAGCCCAGGCTTGTACCCACCTTAGACTCAGGGCCCTATTCTGCTTACGTGAACAGGCTCTGTTTTGTCTCTAACCACATAGGTGTTTGTGCTGATGCTGTGTTAACGGTGTGTAATGTGTACCACTATGTCTGAACGCTTTCCTCGGGTAGGAACAGAGAACCAAGAGGTCTGGAAGAAATCGCAGCAGTCGGATCTTCTAAATCTACAGGCTTGCTCTCTGCAAAGACTTACCCTACAAGCTGTGTTTAAAGTTGTGCTTATTGTGTGGTGTATTTGAGCTTTTGTTCCATCTGGCAAGATGAGAAATTCTTTAGGGTCTCTCTTGCTTTTATCTTGACTTGGATGCTGAGCACTCTGAAGAACTGTGAGTCTGTATTGGTATCGATAAATATTATAGTGCAAAGGTCAGAGTGGATAAACTCTGGCCTTTGAATAGTGTGAGAATTAGACACCAGAACATATCCTCAGTTGATGATTTGGCTTCAAGCTCAGTCATGTGGCATCCAGCTTTGTAAATGGTGCTTTATCACTCGCCCAGTATAACAGGATTTATAAGTGAGCATGTCGGATTAGTCCGCTGATATTCGGTGTATCTGGTACCTCTCCGCAGCAGTGCACAGGAGCCAAGTGTTGGCAAAGCAGCTCCCTTGCCCTACGTGTGCACCCCTTCCTTGCTGCGCTGCTTGTGGGAGATGGACTTTCACACCTGCTCTAGACAGCACAGATATTCCTATTCTATGAGTCTTTTACCTCAATTCAGTGCTTTTGTACACGTGAATTAGAGGCAAGGATGAGAACTGCTTCTCTGTGGCTCTTCTCTCTGCCAAGCTACTGCAGCACTGCCTGCCCTGTCCTCCAGCAGGCTCCGCAGCACGATTGCTCTTTGCTCCGAGACGGTGTGGATTTTGCAGCGTTGCTATAGCCCTGTCACAAGGAACAGCAGCCACGAGCATACGTCTGAGCCCTCTGCCGCTGCTCTCTCTGCACAGCGTTTGCTTGAGCGTGAGCTTCTCTTCCGGAAGTCCCTGCACATAAATATTTAATACCCTCAGTGATGCAGTGGTAAGAATCTGCTTAATTAGTCCAAATGCCACCATTTCTCTGGCGCGTCTGTGGATACGCAGGACTAAGCGAGGCGCATGGTGCGCGGATAGATGCGACAAGCGGGCCCTGCGATCGCCTCCCCACCGCGTCGCTGGGAGAGCTGCCAGACCCTGCGGCTGCAGCCCCTGCTCTCGGCCTGGCGCGGGCGTCCTCGCCCCGAGCCGCTCCAGGGTCTGCTGGGCAACGTGAGCCACGGCTTGCCCTTCTGCTGGGGGACAGAGCCAGTTTGTAAGGCTCCTCTTGAAAATGCCGAGTCTCGTAGGATGTTGCTTGCAGGGCCGGCGTGTGGTGGTCTTTGAAGCTGAACATCAAGAACAGGGAGGATCTTCTACCTGCAAATGAAACTAGATTTTCTTTTAAGTCTTAGATATTAGCTCCTTCAAATAAGGTCACAAATATGCATTGTGACAGTTATATGTATGTGTAGGTACATCTTCATGAACAGTAGTTGGCAAAACGGAGAAATGGGATGTGGCCTCCCCCTTGCAAAGCTCAGTGATTGTGTTTTGCTGTATTCCCCTTTACTATTTAAGCATCTGCTAGCTTTGATGAATCTTTTAAATCCCTGTGGGAAGCACTGACGTGTTATCTTAAAGGGCACCGAGTGCCTTCGTCAGGGCAGTGCTTTTTTTCTGCAATCTGTTCTGCTTTCAAAACGCATGCCTGCCCCTCCAGGGGATGTTAGGCTGCTTGCAGTCATGCTGCTTTGCTATGCTTGGTTGTTCCTGATGTTTTAAGCCTTGTATGGGTCCAGTGGGGTCTTTGGTGTGCTCTCATCTGGTTATATAAAGGTGGCAGGCTGCAGGCAGGCTCCTCCTGCGACCCCCCGGAGGTGGGGAAGGTGTGATAACGATGGGCTCATCGGATGGCAAAGCCGATGCAACGCTCGGCACGTGCGCCGGCGGTCCTCTGGGACGAGCTCTCGCGGCGGCTGTGCGACACGCCGGTGTGCCCACGCGTCGCCTTTGGGGGCTGCCGCCACCTTCGGCTCGTGTCGGGCCCCTACCTGCAGTGCCCGTGGGAGCCGCCGCCGGTCCCAGCGCGGGGGATGCTGCGCGCGGTGTGCGGAGCCGCCCCGGTTCCTATGGTAACCGGATGCAGTCCTGCCTCACCGTGGGAACCGGCTGCAGTTCTAAGAGCACGGCAAAACCAGATGTGCTGTTAAGGAGACAAGCTCATTTCACTTCAGGGTAAAAATACCCAGGGAACTGCCAGTTGCCCCATCCCCAGTGCACATGTGCCCACGAGTATTTGGTGCTGTTACTTCCCCGGGGACGGGGCAGATGTGCACACCCAGCCAGTGCAAGCAACAGCGCAGTGCAATCATAATGCGACTCTGCAAAGATGTGGGAGCAGAAAAACGTGTGCTCCCTGGGGCTGTGGACACTAACCCCGCTGACACAGCAGGTCTGATCTATGTTAGCGGGCAATGAGCATATCAAAACAAGAGCAACTCCTGCACCGTGGTAGCTAGCTCGGTATGGAGCATGTAAAATTTGGAAGGAGACTTGAAAGCTAGAGAGCCAGGTGTCCTTAGTCTGTTGTTGGTGGTAAGGAATTGATTTCCTGCTTGCCAAACTGTTGCAAATATAGGGAATTGGAAATCTGGGAACTCTCAGTTCTGATGAAAGCAAGCCGCGCTTCCCCCAGAGACTGTTTGCTGAATGGCTGTGCATCACAGGGACTAATATATAGCAGGTATGGATTAAGGAGATGATGCTAAGTGCAGGCATGTTTAGAAAGCCTCAGGTTTGCAAGTCTCCCCTCCACCTGAAGCTCATGTGGGAAAAAGGCAGAGCCGTTTTCTCCCAGCCTGAGACAGCAGCAGGATGCTGCAAGACAGATGCAGTGCAGGAAGATGACTATACATCACTTGCTTTAAAGTGTGGAGCTGGACTGAATACAAATAATCTCTATTCTTCTTCACTCTTGCTTTTTCATGTTTATTCTTGTAATAAGGTAGTAAGCAACCACAGTCTGTATACAAGACAAGCCCTGGGAAGAAAATAAAGGCAGATCCCTCCTTGGAGGGAAGAGGATTTGGCAATGTAAGATTGTTTTCCTTTCTAAGGCTGTTTCTCTTCTCTGTGTAATTAAGAGGAAGTGCTATAGGTAAATATTGTATCCATCACTTTTATGAGAGACTCGGAATTGGGGAGAGGCATCCAGATTGTGTTTGGTTTGGTGCACCCTGTAAAATGATGGACAAGAACTGGCAAAAGCAAGCGTTCTCCCTTCCTTCCATTGTAGCCACATTTGCAATGGCTAAATCACAGAATAACAGGATTTGACGATGTCAACAGGGTGTGCATGAATATTCTGGGACCCAGGCTATGAGGCATTAGTTTGACCAAACTTCTGGAGGTCTGGAACATCAAAAGGTGGTGGAAGAAATCTGCTGAAGGGAACTGATAAAAACATACCAGCTCTGAAGCTAGCCAGGAGCTTAAAATGAGTTAGACATTCAAATCCTATCAATGCACTGTGACCCAACAGCCTCTAGAAAAAAAATTACCTTAATTTCTGAGCTCATAAAATAAATGGTATTCTGAGGCTAAAGGATAGTCCAGGGGCTCTAATGTGACTCCAGTAGAAGAGGTCTGAATGCAGTTTGAATAGAGAAAGAAGAAACCTAGTGTGTGCCAGATATGTAGTCTCTGGAATGACCGGCAGGTTCTTCCCCTACCATGACCCTGTATTTTTCATTTCTGTGTTTAAGCAACATGGAGAATGAGAAATGAGGGCAGATTTCAAGTGGTGGGAACTTTGTTCATTTCTAGCACATGGTTTGGGTGTCTCAGAACAGAAGCTCTGAAAATCTGCCTCCACTAGCCAGGGGAGTTATCAAGGCTTCCTGCATCTCACCTTATTTTTAAAAAAGACCTATTTTTTTTTATAGCAAAATAACTAGCCATATGTCTTAGCTCACTCCCTAGGAGATGCTAGCCGAGGTACCTAACTAGTGTACGTGAATCTAGTACTATTGCCTTTAGTGGAGCTGGGTGACTGCACGCCTCTTCAGGACCTGGCCCATGAGAATCCATTATATGATGCTTTTTAATCTCCCTCAGATGTGCTGTGAAAGCAAACATCTGTTTAGAGCTGTTAGCTCTGCTCAAATGAGGCTCCATAACCCCAACTCTATCATACTGGAGACCAAGTGGATTTTTATCTCCTGTTGTATTTGTGCTTATATTCATTAAAGCATTAATACCCTGGGTATCTGTCTGGTTGTGATTCCTCCAAAAAGCATTAAACAAAGCAGACTCTGTAAATGTGCTCAGCTCCCTTGCTGTAGTGGGTGAATGTGTCTGAGCTACAGCATAAGCAGGTTTTCCTGGGCTGTTTAACTCCTTTTCCTCCTAGTCGACATCCTCCGCAGTTTGGATTGATAGCATTCTGCCATTGCCAGGAAAAGAAAGGTAAAAGCAGCAATATTTAGCAGTCAAAGATCCCCAAGGGAATTCGGCTGGTTCCTAGTTAATGATATCAGAGCATCGTTCTGAGCCCTGGCCCCTGCTCTGTGTGCACCGAGAATCCTTGTGTTACTTTGGCAATCGGACATAATTCATGCGGCTCAGTCTGTGTTATTCCTAGAGTGCTTTTCACCAGTGCAATTGCAAAAGAGTCTGCAGAGGACTCTGCCTGTCTTCACTAACTCACTGACTGCTGGTGTATATATAAGGAGCACAGGGCTTTGAAACTCCAGCAGAAGCAGTGCTAAATACAAGGGCAGCTCCAGGTATGTTTTACTCTGGTGTATATACCATACAAGCCACACATCCAGAGGCAAGAGGCAGCTGAGAGGTTTTCAGCAGTTTGTCATCTCATATGAAAACTCCTGGTTTGGAGGGAAAAGCGATAGAGTGGAGAAATTAGGGGAGCCCTTGGGACATCCAGTGACATGTATGTAGGGCGCTCAGCTGAGGTATGGGATGCTCAGATTCTAGATGCTATTCTTCCTGACATAAATTTTGTGGCTAATTGTATTATTATGAAATCTAGAAAAAATGACCAAAACTGATGTTTCTCCACAGACTAGTTACTGTCACAATAAATAAGTGACTGTAGAAAGCTGGTAGCTGAAGTATGCAAGAAGGACAAAGGATGGGAGAAAGGAAGGATTACATATCCCACTATTATATATAGAGTCTATCTTACTCTGTTCATGCATGAAATCTACAGCAGAAGAATTAGATCTTGCTTCCTGAAATCCCAGTCCCAAAGTGCAAGACCTCTAATCACTTCCAGTGCATCAGATATCCTATCTCGATGCTTGCATATATTTTTGAGGGCTTGCCAGAGGGCTTTGCCTTGCTGTTCAGGTCAGATCAGGGCTTCCATATGACCTATAAGCTTAAGCTTTCCGTGTTCTTTCTTTGTATGGAAAATGTTGTCTAAAATTTGGGGCAAGCATGAGCTCTTAGAACAGCATGTCCTTCACAGGTGACAAGCACAGCTCCACCAGTCTTAGCAAGGGAGCACCTTCCATCTCTGCCTCAGAAATGCTAACTAAGCCAAGGACATCTATGCAGTGAGGCTGATGGCTTGTTCGGAGGAGAAAGGGTGATGAGCTGAGAGGGGATGCTTTGCCCTTCCAAGGTTTTGTAAAAAGAGTGGCAATATTCCATGCCTAATTATGCCTGCCACTGTAACATTGAGGAGTTCTTAATGGTGGTTATTTATTTGTGCTTGACAGCACTTGCAATATGCTGGTTGTTTTCCAGTGGGTTATCTGCAGGAATGTTCCTCGTGGAGACGGAGTGAGTCGCGGCCTGGGTTCTGCTCCCAGTCAGGTTGCGGTCCCCTGGGCATCGTCCCGTTTGCAGGAGTAGAGGCAGCAGCCAATTCTCTGCTGAAAAAGAGGCCCACAGACCACTGTGTTCCTGCAGTTCGACAAGGATTGCAGCAGCACAGAACTGGAGTAATGCCATGGGGTTGCGCGGGCTCTACAGCCCTTGGTACCTGAGCCTGCTGCCCCGCTCAGCCCGGGTCTGCAGCACTCTGCTTTGCAGGCTGCGGTTCGAGCTTCTAGCAGGAGGCTCCAGTGAAGGCAGCCCGTGGGCTGGATCCGCACCGCTCGGCAGCCACGGCCGGGCTGTGCCCGGCTCCGCACAGACAAACATGCTCCTCTTCCTCCCTCCCTCTCTCCTTTCCCTCCTGCTTGTCTTTGAGCTCAGCCCAAACACTGAAATGTTGGCAACTGCTTGCTGCACAGGCTGCTGCCTTGCTGGAGGCAGAGAGGTAGCTCTCCCTAGCTAGCACCTGCCTCATGGCTGCAGTCTTCCTGGTGCTAAGAAGAAACAGATGATGTTTCCAAAGCTGCTGCTGTGCTGCAGGAGCCCATGGCTCAGTGTAATGTAGGGCTCTAGGTTCCACCCTGCTGAACGCTAAGGAGAAGCTCCTGGTGACACAGCGAGGGTTTGGCTCAGGGTATTGACTCACCCAGTATCGTGAAACGCAGCTGCTTCAGAGGTGCAGGGCAGTGTTCAGCTGGTGCCGGAAGGGCAGGCTGGGTATGGAGGACTTTTGGAGAGCTTACCTGCCCCGAGCAAAGCATGACCCCTTCATTCCTGAGACGTAAGCACTTCAGCGGCCCCAGTGGTAGTTGACCACCCATAGAGACTAAAGGCTGAGAAGCAATTTCCTAAGGGAGCTTTTAAAAAGAAACTGAAATCCAAGTTTAACAGTTCCTATGCTATAAAGGAGGCAGTGGAAATCTGGCTCAGATGCAACGTCTTCCTTCAGAGTGCGCAGCCTGCAGCTGCCTTACTGAAAGGGAATTGCTAGACAGGATGCAACAAATGTTTCAGTGTGGAACCCTTAATCACCTTTAAATGGGCTACTCTTAATTGCTCTAATCATGCTGGTTGTGCTCACATCCGAGTATCACAGGGAGACATCTGGCTGACTAGTGGCAGGAGGGACAGGACACAAGGACAGTCTGGATGCCATTGCAGGGAGAGGTCTTTTTTTGGAGCTGTTCTCAACTTGCCCTTCAAGAGAACTTGGTAAGCTGAGCAGCCAGGAGGCCTAGGGGAAGCGCAGGTAGCTCAGATAATGTAAAGGGTGTTATTCCCCTGGCTTTGCGAGCCTTACCTGCTCACCCTCTGCAGTCCTTACAGGCCCACATCTGTCATGTCATTTCTTTCTCCATCTCTGGCACTGACCTTGATACTAAGCATCTGTTCAATCTCTGGTACATGAAACGTGTGCATGGCTTTTGCCAAGCTAGAATTTGATTTGAGTCTCCAAAGTCATCACTATACCTGCGCTGCTTCCAGTTTCTACTGTCTCTTCTTCAAATTTGGTCCCTTTGCCCTTGTGATGTTCTGAATTGCATATATTGTAGCATTGATTGCTTTAGTCAGTGTCTTTCCTCTATTTTAATTCTGTTTTCTATTGCTACTGCATCTCCTTACTGTTACACTGAGAAATCCTTTATAGCCCAGCTGCAGCTCTGGACAGACCCTAGCACACTGACCCACTGGCTGAAGGAGGTTAGTGTAGCTCAGTAGGTGATGGGAATGGGAAGAGGTGGTCAACAAGGACAAATGGAAGAAACTTCTGATAACAGAAGGGTCTTGCATATTCACAAATGAAAAATGGGATGAAGAGGCTGCAAAATAAGCTGGACAAATGCCAGGTGGAGATAAGGCTTGTTTCTCCTACTCCAAATAATTAACTGTTGTACTGGGACAATTTATTTAAAACCATTACATGGAAATAGCTAGTATCTGAAAAATGTGCTTTCCTTCCATGAGGAGCTATGGAGTTGGTGCTGGAATCGTAGGCTGGATTTAAACAGCCTACATTATGTAGCAGATGAGGAAGTGATCAGGATGATGCTTCTTGCCTGTAAATTCTATGAATTTTACATCAACACAGACAAATCTTATCTCCTTTCCTGATTTTTTTCTTTTTAGAAATGCTTTTTTTTCCCTGTCTAGTTTTCTTCCAAATGTTGTTTTCTGCTTTGCTGCATACACCTCCCCAAGCTTGGGAACTGTGTGAGGAGGAACTGTTTTGTGACGTTGCTGAAAACTAGGGCTGATCGTTCCTTCCCAGGAGTTTCTACAACATTATTTCCACAGCACCAGGGAGATATTTTTATAATGGTTACACCCTCTTCTCTCTCAACTAGTTGATAGAATCTGTCAGAAGTTTTTTAATCTTTTGTTGGAAAAAAATTACTAATTCTCTCTGTTTTCTGTCTCCTTTAAATAGAAGGAATGGACTATTATCATAGAATTGTAATGACCAATCTCTTCTTGTTCCCTTTGTGCTAGGTAGTATTATTAATACTTATCAGTGTTTTGTGCCTAGGAAATTAAAAGGCCTGAAGTAGCCTGATGGGACAGACTCTATTTTGTGTGTGCTAGAAACTCTGCTCAGGGAAATTTGGTCGCAAGCATCAGAAGCTGAAAGTGATGACACAAGTTTGAGAACTACATTTCAGGTTGATTTCTTGTCTTGGAAATAAGCCCTACAGATCCCTTAAAGAGAAAAAAAACAAGCAAAGAAAGCTGCTGCTGATGCCCAAACGTGATCTGACCGTTTTACTGCTTACAACAGTGGGGGAAGATTCACGGAAACTGTGATTCATCTTCAGCGTTCGAATGTGAAATGAAGCTATGAGTTAGGTGAGCCTTAATTTAGAAATACGGAAGGCAGGGAGTAGGCTGTTGGTGAGATGGGCTCCGTCTCCTTCAGTCTCCCTCGCTGCTAAGCGAGTCTCCCGCGAGGTGGGACAGAGATCCCTCAACCCCCACGCCTGTAAAACAGGCGAGCAGGGGAGGATCGCTGCCGTGGTAAATACAGATGAGAGAAGATGAAACACTGCCGTGAGCTGGTCTGAAGAGGGGGCAGTGAAAAGCCTTCTTTTCAGAGGTGACATTTCTTGTGCTCAAGCGCTAGGTCCCTATCGCTGCCCTCTACTTCTCTTTGTTTCAGGCTTCCCTGAGATGCCATCTCGAACAGATTGCTTTCTCCATTATTTCCCTTGAGCATTTCTTTTCACGACATTCTCAGGTGGAGATTCTGGTTGGCCCTTGGTGGCTTCCATTTAGGGAAGGCTTTTCAGCAGAAAACTGTGAAACCTCCCTCCCTCCCTCCTCCTCCTGACAGTTGGAGAATCCTCTCGGTTCCGATGAGCTCCTCTTCCCTGGGGGATAACTGCTTGTGTTGGTATGTGGTTTGCTGTAGATGCCTTCATTGTTTGACTAAATCCGAGGAGGCAAAATACCTCCTCTCCGTTCCCAACTCTCCATTCGGTGTTTCAGTTTGATAGATGGTCCCATCATCCCCTCGCAAAACTGAGACTAGAAGAGAAATGCAAGCCCCTTTCTCCTGCAGAAAAAGCAAGAAGCCTAAAGGGAACCATACTTTTAAGCAGTTGTCATATGTGTGTAAGCGATAAGATGATTTCCTATGCAGGGAATAAAACTATGGCCTGGAACTTGGTTTTGGCAAGTGCCTGTGGGGTGGCAGAGGGCTCTGCTGAGCCTGGCAGGAGGGAGCAACGCCTCGTGGCTGTGCAGCGGGAACCCTTGCTGTCTCAGTCAGAAACAATCTCCGTTTTTGCGAAGGCAAGTTCTCTGAAACTTCCTGTCGCATCAAAAGTTCTGAGAGTTTTTTCCTTTTTTCTTTTTGCTCCCCATGCTGATTTACTCCGAGCACTGTGCTAATACTTAACTTGCAATCAAAACAGCGTAACTGAACATGGAAGACATAAAATGTGTTTCTAACTGGAGAGTCTCTACATAGAAAGAATTTATTTAAAGTTACTGTGATTAAAAATATATTTTAGTTCTCATCAACAACTAATTTTCCTTCACAAAAAAAATACCCACAGCGTATGCTACTCTAAAATTCTTTAATTACTATTTCTTGCTCTGAGTTCATTTATTATGAACTTTCTGTCCTTCAGCATCTTTCTGTTATATTAAATCTCATTTTCCCACTTAAATGATGCCTCTATCTTGTGTGAATGGAATCAGCGCTTTTAGTATTTAGAATGAATGGTTTCTTACGCATTATTGAAGTGTGATAAAATAGGAAAAACTGTTTCTCAGGAATCTTGCAGCATGTGTGAACTTTGTTTCTTGTTTACAGACAAAAGCCATAAATGCGTCTCGATTTAGACCTATGCAAACACAGCAAGTGGGCTAAAATTATCCTCCAGCTGCAAAAGGAAAACAAATTCTGCATTTGTGCCGTGGCTGAGTAGGCGCTCCGTAACCTTGTCCGACTGGCCCAAGGCCGCTGCTACTCACCATACGAAATACATTGAGTCAACAGTATTCTGGGCTTTGACCTAGAAGGTTAGTATTAGCACAGCTGACGAATTAATGCAAGTCCCTGAGGTGGAATCTATTCATGTACAAATAGAAATCAATGCGAAATATCCATTACTATTTTTGTGGGAATCTAAATATAGATTAGTAGAAACAAGGAAGATTAAAAAAGTACATCACAAAGTATGTCCAGAGTTAGATCTTTGGGATTTTAGTTTCCCTGGCTCGCGAGACTTTGGATATGTCTTTGGCCACCAAATTCTCTTTCTATAGCTCTTGAATAGTTTTATTTTGAGCAGGGTTTCTTCTGGGGGCGATTTTTTTTGAACTGAGGCAGCTACAGTTTTCTTCCAGAAATGTGTCTGGCTTTTCCTCCTTTCTATCTTTCGAGCTGAGAGTGGGAGATGCTGGTTGTTGGTCTAGCACCTCCTTCGTACTTATAATGAGAGTCTTGGGTGGGAAGAGAAGTCCTGTCTCCTGACGGCTAAATTTAAAGTTGGGAAGGATGATCTTGATGGCAACAAATCGGCCTCTCATTCATGATGGCTCAGTTCATGTTTATGGCTCTGTCAGAGACTCCCTGAATTAATTAAGAAGGTTATTTAATCTCTGTACAAGCCTTACATTGCAACGGGAATAATAATCATCTAACTTTCCTCCACGTTTTGGTGATCTCACATGTTGAATTCATTGGTACAGGAGCTCTCCCTCATTTGCTAATTCTTTAGAGACAGGAGCTTCTCTCTCAGTTAGGACTTTTGGATGTTCCTTTAGTGTATATGTGTGTATATATATATATAAAAAAAAACTTTTTCAGGAGGAAATAGAGCTTTTAACTGACCCCAGCTAAGTCAATGGGATCCAGATACTACCTCATTCCAGATACCAAACAGAAGTGGAAAAATTTCCACCCTTTCAAATGAGAGCCAAGTCAGCACAGATCTCAGCAGTCTGACGCAAAGCTGGGACAGGATCCATTAACTTCTATCAGCTGAAGATCTCGTCTCTTACTATGCTACAGAAACGTAGGGCTGCAGAAACCTTTGGTGCTCAGCTATAGGAACTTAGCTGAAAGGGTTTTATTTTTTCGGTGGCGAACCAGCCGTCTCCTAGACGCGCTGTCTGACATTGATTAGACAATAGTTGTGCTGAAGCCAGTACATTCTGTCAGAGGCTTTGTGCCTTCCAGGAGAGCAGGAAATGTAAAGCACTTTGTGTAAAAAGAAATATTAATATTTAAGCTAAAAGTCCTAGAAAAAAAATCTAATAACCTGAAACAGCTTTAGGTGCATATTCTTTTTTCCTGAACTAGCAAAAAGTTTAGGGGCTCCATATGCATCCCTAAGTTATTAAAAACACTTAAAGCTCTTTAATGTAGCACAGACTTTGTTGTGTTTGGAGGCAAGAAATGTTTGCTTACTGCTGTGGGAAAGTCTTTGTGCTGGCCGCTCACGCCTGTCTGGTGTCGTAGAGCTGGACTGGGTTGCTTTGCCTGTGCGCGGGGCTTGGGGATCTGAGTGAATCAGGTCGTTTTTGTTTGCAAGAGAGTCGCTGAACAGCTAACACTGTAGGGCCAGCTTTGTTAGTGTTGGATGCCTCATGCAGCAAGGTCTTGGCTGCAGGGGAGTCCCAAAGGGATTTCTTTGTGGAAGATACAAATACGTAAAGAGCGTAAAGCCAAATCCACCGTGATAATCGCAATGTTTCTCTCTGTTCTCTTCATCTCCAAAGGGTCTCAAAGTTCTTACCAAAACTTCAGCGTTCACCTTGATTAAGGCAGAAGAGATGGCAGGTTTTTGGAGTGGGAGCCCGAGAAAGAGTTCTTGGCTTGGCCTCTTGTGTAACCGTCAGAGGTCTCTTGCGATCCTGTTTCTGCAGTCGTTCCTGGGGCAGGCACTCCAGGCTCGTGGCAGGGCAGATTTGGCTCCTGATCCTATCGTGTTCTGTATCAGAGAAACACTTTATGCCTGAAATATTTCTTGCTATACCAAATGATCTTGAATTTACCAGAAGTATTCACACACACACAATCATTTGTGTTTTTTTGCAGCCCTTCAGCAGACACCCTTACTGCTAATAGGCTCATCAGAGAAGAGATTTATGTAAATTAGTATTTGAACCACGTGGTGATACTTTCTGATTTGCATTTGGCTTTACAGTGGGATTGTAAGGGGTGTCCTAGCGAAGCCTTGAATCATAAAAACAGCACAGGCTTTCCTATTGACTTCATTGTGTTTCAGTGAGACTAGCAGTGAAAAGTGAGGGGAAATTCATTTTTCTAAAGGTTGTTGGTATGGATCTGAGCCCATGTAAGATAGGAGATTAGATGGCATCCGTCAGATCTGATCACTGTATCAGGAGAACTGGAGAAAGCTTGGGTATTTTATATCACTCCCCATTTTATAAGCGCCTTTCTGGGGGGACAAAAATTCCTTTTACAAGAATAGAGATGCAGGGTATAGCCAGAAAAAGGTCCAGCTGCAGAACAAAGGAGGTCATAAAAACATCTTGCTGTTTTGTACACCAGCCTTTGGAGGTCTACTGTTACTGCCATTAAGTTGCACTGTGAAATTAAAGTCTCAATACCAACCTATTGCAGATCTACAGAGAGTCCACTGAAAAATCAAGACTTGGCAGCAAGTTATAGAGATGCTATGAAAAAGAGACAGATTTATAATTAAACTGCCATCTGATTCTAAGCAGAGACTGATGGATATAGGAGAGAGGAGGCAGAGGAAATCCTAAAGCCAGGCAGAAGAAAAAGTATATGCATGAGACCACTTGAGCCAACCAACAAACTTCTCAAGGGATCATATAATGATTAGCCTGATTGCAAATGTATACATTTATTATGATTTAGAGTTAAAGAATGCTTCTTGTTCTCTTCTATAGCACTGAATGTGCCTAGAACTTGTCTCAGAACCTGGAAAAAAAAAATTGAGCACTCTTAGAGGTCTTCATTAGGCAAATATGGTCTATCAGAACTGCCTGGCCCTATTAAATGGAGATCTGAGAAACCTGTCCTTGGCCATGTACCTCAGAGGTGTACAGCTCTTTACCTGGAAATGGGCATACTATTCACCTTCTGTTTTAACATCAGGAAGCTGGCAGGTAGAAGAGGGGACCCTAGGGAGTAATCTGTTGTTACGGGGCAGTGTTAAATTAGGGCAGCCATACCTATCTATTCCAGGCCTGCAGGGAGTCCACTGAGAAGAAGAAAACAGGGCAGGGGAGGGAGCAAGGCAGGTTTAGGGTAGGGCTGAGGTTAAGAGCTGTCTTATATGACAGTCTGGGGAAGCCACTTCTGAATGTCTTGCGCTGGAGATATAAGGAACTGAGAGGAGAAAAAAAAAATTTTTCTAGCTCCATGAATCTGTGCAGTTTTGGCATGTGAGAAGGAAGCACCTCAGAGGATGCAGCATCTTGTTCTGGAGATGGTTCAAATCTGCAGTCGCCTTGTGGATTGCCAGATAGCCCTTCTGGTAGGGCATGGAGGGGGCTTGCATGCCAGCTCGCAGCCTCGGGTTTGCATTCTGCAAAACCAGAGAGAACAATGCAAAGAAGCTGTGACTGCTTCAGCTGCCCAAAGTGCATATTTTTGCTGTGCAGTTTTGTTATCCCTTTCTTTCTCTACTGACATTCTTCACATACTGCATCTATGATGCTAGATACTAAATTACCTGCTAGCAAATCTTTATCAACCCTGCTGTTAATATAAATTCATCCTGATAAACAGATTAAAGCAGTGTAAAACAACATTTCAAGTAGAAAATAAAACGGGAAGATAAGGGAACAAATAAACCAGTTTCTGGAAAGCAGGTATTTGATCAGTTCTTGTGTGTCTTCAGAGCGAGGAAACCTAAAAAAACAAGTAAATAGACACTGTGTCCCTTTTCATCAACTTTATCCAGCGGAGCTGTGTCTGTTCTGTCTTGTGGGCTTCTTAACTCACCATCACTGCGATCGCCCATCATTCCTGTTCCTGGTGACTGAGGCGCGGAGCAGAAGGTTCTTGCACGCTCAGGGCGGAGGCCGTCAGAAACATGCCGATGTTCTCATGAAAGGGAATCAATCCAAGGCCATTACGATAACATCCTCCTGTGAAAATCACACGGGGGATAAAGTAGAAAACTAGGGCTGAATAAAAAAAGTATGAGTGTGGGAATCTAATAGGAAAGCACAGTAAGGAGAAAGAGGGGATGCGAGCCCAGAGAGTGCGGAGGTGTGTTGCTGTCATGTTAGAGCTGTGGATGCTTGCCAGTGTCTCGGTGGCCTGGTTTTTGTCTGTCCTGGGGGTTGCACAGGTGGCGGCCAGGGGAGAAGGAAGGGTGGAGAGGTGTGGCAGCACCGCGAGCCTCTCCTGGACTGCATCTGGGAGCCTTTTAAATCCCTGTGCAATCTGTTTCCAACACCTTTAAGATGGGCTCTAGCTGGGTAAAGTGCAAGTCTAAACCAGAACCTACATGTGAAAGATATTTAATGTAAGCCCTCCCACACATGTTAGATGTTATATGGATCTCCTAAGGGCTCCTTGCCTAGGGATCAAGGGTGTGAGCCTAGCCTCTGCAGATGAGTTTCTATGTCTGTAAAACCAAGCCTCAGATTGCAGCTGGAGACTGACAGTTTGGCAACACACTGCTGATGGGCGAGGTAAAACCTCTGAATATGTTGTATGGAGACAAAACCTCATCCCTCTGAAACGCGTAGGCAGTGGGGTGGGGAAAAGGTAGAGGGAGGGAGGCTGTGGATGAGGGAGGCCTAATACCTTTCCTTTCTAACGCACCATTTCAATGCCCTGCTCTGTAGCAATCAAGCAGTTACAGCTCACGTGCCTCCAAAAATTCCCCAGTGCCTTTCCCTCCCCAAGCGCAGAGAGCTCCGCGCGCTTTGCCGCGCTCCTGGGCCTGCCTGGTGCAGCCAGGCAGGGCACCTGGAGCGCGCGGGGAGGCAGCGGCTTCCCCCGTGCACCTAGCGAGCCAGCGTCAGGCGGGACTGGAGCTCCTGCCTTGCTGCACTGTGGTGCACAGAGCACAGCTGAAGAATATATGTGTGCCAGATGATTTTTTCAGGAGCTGCAACAATGCATGCAAGATAGGATTATGTTCCTAACCACTTTTAGGAAGGAGGGATTTTGTTCACATTGATGTCACTTGCTGCAAAACCCAAGGATATTTCCATCACACATAATATCAGCCTGTTCTGTTTCAAGAGAACTTTTCCCCCTTCCCTTTCACTGCAGAAGTTGCTTGTTCTGCTCTCTTGGCACTGTCTAGCAAAACAATTTGTCCTCTACTACTATTCCTTGATTTTTCTAGCTATGGTGATTTGCAGGGCTGTCGCAGCTACTGTGCAGTGACAAATCAAAGCCACCAAGGCAGTATACACACCAGAGAGTAAAGCCTTCTTCATCCTGCAAGTGGAGGTGGAAAGTATAGGAGATATTCTAAACGCATGAGGAAGACTTGGTGGGACGAGCCCCGTCGGCATGCGTGACTCGAAGCCTCCTCCCGCTGCTTTCAGAGTGCTGCTCTCCCACGGTAGGCTGGCTGCGTGGCTCTCACTGAGATTGCTGCTCCCTAGCCAAGCTTGGGGAGTTGAGAAACAAGGTTATTGATTCATTGATGCTTGTTTAGTTGGAACTTATCCATGGAACAAGAATAACTGCAGATGATAAAAGTTCCAGTGAATGGCTAGACAGATGCATTTGTCATAGAGAGGAATTCACATAGTTAACATGGAAATCTATAGGAGAAATCTGAGGGAAAATTAAGGTTGTTATAATTAGAGACAAGCCTTGCTCTGATTTGCACATGCATGCAAGTAGATTGCCTGCCTGATAAACAGCTCCCTCTGTGTCTGTTGTGTGATGCATTTCAGTTATTCTGGCTCCGTCAGAATCTATCAAATCTTTCACCTAAACCAGCAATGGCCTATGAGAGGTGACTGGCAAAGGACAGTCCATGTTTCAAGAACAGGAACATGCTCCATGCACTATGTTATGGGGATTTTCCAAGACACGAAGTCAAAAAGGACTCCACAAAAATTAAAAAAAAAAGAAAGTAATTACTCAGCAGGAGGATGGAGGCAGGTGGGGGGTGGGTAGCCCTGTGCTCGTCCTCTGCTGGGCCGCAGGAACAGTCCATGTCTTGCTCCAGCTTTCAGGAGATAACCTGCTGCCCCAACAGGTGCCCGTCTCCGCTCTCCCCTCTGCTTTGGTTTCTGGATAACGCTATCTGACAGCAAAAGCAAACACATCGTGTGTAGTGAACATAGCAGGCGGTGTCCATGCAGGCAAATCCAGCCTGTGCTAGCAGATCTTAGAGCAGCACCGGGTGGAAGAAACGTGCTTTCCAGTGGCCTTACCGTGTCGTTCTGCCGTCTGCCCTACTGTAACTTCTGCTTTGCACAAGTGTTAACGACAGGTCAGGTTTGTTAGCAAAGCTATTTGCCTTGCCCAGAAGCCTAGGGAGCCAAACGCAGACCAGTTAGGCTTTGAAGAAACAAAGATGGAAAGCTGCAGGAATGGTTACCTTCTGCACAGTCCTTCCTAACAGAACTGGCACTTTGTCTGTCCAGCTGCATAAGCGTGGTAGCGCTTCTTTCGGTTTAGGAATAAAAACATCACAGTAGCGCGTGCACAGAGAGTGTTAGCTCCTCCGGGGTGGTGGTCCAGGCTGTTTTCATCAGTATTCCCAAGTAGCGAAGAGCACCTCAGAATTTACCTCTGGTTAGTTTTTCTGAGGCTTTAGGACTTCTGGAGCATCTGGCATCTCAAGTTTGAATGCACTAGATCTGTCAAGCCCAAATGTACCAGAGAACGAGACTAAAACAAAACAATACAACACTTGGAGAAGTTAGGTCCCAAAGTGAAAAGTAAAGAGATTAGACTCGGTGGTGTGGAGACTGCTTAAACAACTGCAGCAGAGTCCCAGAAGATGCATTGCTAAAGGAGGAATTGCAAGATTGCAAAAACACCTGCCTGGTTCGCTAGTAATGTTCCAAGATGATTTTCAAGCTGAAGGTATAAACTCTGCCATGGGAAAACCAACCTTCATGAAAGGAGGAAAAATGGAAACTAGAAATTAAGAGAATGAGAGGGAGTCAGAATAGCAAAGAGTCAAAACCAGAAAGAGATGAGAATATATTTTTATGAACTGCAAGCAGGAAGCCTGCCAGCCTATGTCTAGTGGGAAGACACATGAGCTCTGTGCCAAGCAGGGATGCTCTTCTCCCTCCGTGACCCCAGTGCCTCCCAGCCAGCTCCAGCTCCTCCTTGGGAGATTTTCCCTTCTCTGCTGGTACTGACACTTGTGTATTTTGGGGTGGAAAGGTGGCAGAGTGGCATGTTGTGGGACGGCAACCCTTGCCCCAGCACAGCCCGGTAGGCTCTGGTCCGCCTTACTTGAGGGCTAAGATGACTCCAGGCACGCAGGGACCATACCTAGCTTTTGGCTTCAAGGAGATGGAGGAGCCAGGTTTTTGCCAATGTTTTGTTGTTGACAGCTGAACACCCAGAGGCTGGTATGACTAATGAATTAGGATCTTAAACAGCATTTTAGAGTTAAAAAAAGAAAAAAATTCAAAGTGTTGCTGTTCCTCCTTAAAAAAGGTACCGGCAGCCTCCTTTATGAACTTTATCTTACTGCAATAAAGGCTGCTTCTAAAGCGCCGGTGTTGTTGGCACAAGCTTTGTGGCAGGAATTAACGAACGCCCCGACTGACAACCAGCCATTGTCTGTAGCATCTTTATAAGGAGATTTAACACAATGGCCAGCAACTCCAAATTAATGCAAATGAGTGCGACTCCGCACGTTCTGAGAGGATTGGAATATCATTACTGTGGCATTAAATATTTAAACAATATCTATATGAAAGAATTATGAGCCTTCAAAGATTGTTTTATGACCATATTAAAGCTGTTGCAATGACATTTTCTATCCTGAGACCAGGCAATGTTGTTGGGTTTTTTTTGGTTTTTTTGTTTCTTTTTTAAAAGCGGAAAGTGACCATGTGTAAACCCGCTACTGTAGCCACATCCTGTGGTCCCCCCCATCTGCTGTTACCCAGATTTCAACTCCTGGGGAAGCGTCAGGTTAGGAGAAGAAGGGTGGTCTGTGAACGTGCCCGTGTCTACTGAAAAGCCGGTCAGAATAACCAGGGCGAGGCGGTGAGGTTCAGTCCGCCCCTGGCTTCTGGAGCCAGAGGTTGCCCCACGCCTGCTTTACGCTCCCTGTAGGATTCAGCCCGCTGGAGAGCGAGTAACCTGGCGAGGGCAGAACCTGCGCACACGCAGTCTGGAGGTTTACTGCGCCCAGGGCTGGTCGCGTTGCCCACGCAGACCTTGCTTTCAGCTCTCTTCCTCTGCTTTGCAAACTGCCCATCTTGTGCGCGCCCTCCTTAGGGTACCTGTCTGTCCCCCCCCCCCCCCCCGCCCAGGGCATTACTTAGATTGTGGCTCTTCAGGGGTTTATTGCAGGAGGTTGCCAGTTCAGTCTCCGTGGAATAAGCAAATTTTAGCTCCCACAAGAAAAAAGGAATAATAAAGTGAAATTTCAGTGGGGTTATTGACTAGGTAATAAATAAGACTAGAAAATGTTTTGTTTTATTATGCATATGGTAACCTTTTATAACCGGGTGATTCTCTGTTGCTCTTCGTTTCCACGGGCTGCCATCGGTTTGATCTGCAGGTGATTTCCCTGGAGCTGAAGCGGGAGCAGGCGTCCCCGAAGGGCGGTGCAGCTGGCCGCCTTCAGGAGCCAGGGTCCCTTCGCGAGCCCTCGCGTCGCAGCCCGGCTCTGCCAGGCTTCGCGTTTCGGTGTCTTGTGCCGTTCAGCGCTGTACAATTCTCAGCACGGGGGACTCACCCGACAACTTCTGACTTATGTTGAGCTATAGGGATAAACGGATAAAATTCTAGAGTTCCTATAAGATGGGAAGTGAAATAGTCCTAATAGTCCTGGCTCACTTTAAAAAAGAATTGGAAAAGTCTATGAAAGTATATGCTCCAGCAGTCTCTTACACGAAAAGCCACTTTTACGCCCACTGCAAACCTGTCGTGCTGCCTTCCCTTCCCTTGTCTATACTGTAGCAACATCTGTCTCTTTCAATGCATGTAGAAGAGGATATTATTAAAGACTTTATACGAAGCGTAGAATTAGCCTAGAAACTGTATGGAAAAATCCAATGGATGATAGTTAAAACACACGTATGTTTATCGGCTTATAAAATATTAGCAGTTTGTTACAGTAAATGATTCTGATTTTGATGTTCTTGTAAATTTGATGCCTTGAACTAGAGCTTTGTATAGATAGAGGTGAATTTAGTGTGAGCTAAATGTGGCTGCTACTGGTGCAGCCAGGCAGTGAATGTTTGTTGGGCCCGGAGGTTCATTGCGCACATAATTAGTCCCATCTATGCTTTAATTACACGTCTAAATTTTGGTCTGAGTTGTGCCTGATGCTGTACCTTCGTAGCTAAGCCACGTTTAAGCTAGCTAGACCAGATATTGATAACAATATAGTCATACACCTGCTAGGAGTTAAGTGAAAGCTTCTGATTTTTTGCAATGCTCTAGAAAAAACCGACAAAAGCCAGACCTTCCCCCTCTTAGCCTCTCAGAATATCTTCCCATATCTAGTCATAAATGACAAGAGATAAATTCATGACACACGAAGAGGAAAGATTTTGAGCATGTTTTAGCTGATGGAGTAGTTCACAGAGAAAAGCTGAACATGATCAATCCCCAAAACAGCTGGAGATGAAGCCAGTTCATTTAAATGGTATATGCAAAATAATATGAACTTAGAAGATATTTTTAGCCTGAGAAGTTCATTTTAAAAACAATGCCTGCTTTGCATAAGCACCATAGTCCAGGAAAACAAATCGCCTGGTTATACGCATTTGACTCTATTAAATATCTTTTTTTTTTTTTTTGTTTGGTTGGAATATTTTTTTTTAAAATTCTTAAAGGCAAAACCTTTCTGATTAGTTAAACTGTGATTGCTAGTGCCTGAGGATCTTGACAGCATGAGCATGGATTGAGTCACTCCAGGACTGTTCATATAAAGACCCTTGCTGCAGTGACTGATGAACTCCCAAAATAGATTCGAATCTCAGCAGAAAGCACGTGGCTGCATGTCAGCTCAGCAGTACAGCTTGTCTCGCGCCCAACAGACCCGTCTCCACCTCTCCACCAGTATTTGTAAGAACTCATCAAGCTCAAGGTCTCAGTCGTTATCTTCTAGGCGTTGTGTGATTGAAAAGGATATCGAGCAGCTCGTTTGAAAAATCGGAGATTGTCCCGCCGCCTGCGATGGCTTTTCCCTACCGCGGCATCGCTGGCGCCGGGAGCGCTGTGGCACGGCACTCTGCCGTGGGACCGTGCCCCCGTGCGCAGCATGCTGCTTAACCGCACCATGGCCAGTTCAAGCAGAAGGTGCCACGTGTGTCTATTAAAGGGAGAAAAATTCAAAGTGAATCCAGACAGCAGTGAAAATAATTGCATGCGTTATTCCTCGCAGGGAAAGAGAAGTGAAGAACCTACTTGTGCAGCTTAATGCGTTTCTGAAGGAGTGCAGATGCTGCAGCGGGGAGCGTTGTATGGGAGAGCGTCACTAGAAAACACAGATCCAGCTAAAGTCAGTGGCAAGATCTCTATGGCGCGAGGGAGCTGCTGGGGGCCCGCGGGTGGTGGGTGGCGAGCTGGGGGCCCGCGGGTGGCGAGCCGCCCGCTGCGCTGAGCGCCGAGAGCCGCGCGGGAGGAGGTGGCGGGCTGGGGTTACTCCAAACGCGGCCGGACAGTTTGTGCCTTCTGCGCGCCAAACCGTGGCTTCTCACCGGTGGTTCTGACAGCTTAAGTGCTGCAAATACGCTCGTCCTGCACCTGCGGTTTGTTTGAGCGAATTGCCACTGGAAGGGTGCACGTGAGCAGGGAGCTCGAGCTCTCCCGAGATCCGTTCAGCCCAGCTTTACGACGAGCTGCCGCGAGGTGTCGGAGGGTTTCGCGGGCGTTACGTTAGCCCGTGGCTGCCGGTTCCCGATTGCAGTGCCTTGCTCTGCTCAGCGGCTGCAAGGACAGCGAGTGTTGTGACTGCAAAGCGCTGGCTTTGACGCCAGCTTCACGTACCGCGAGTCACCAGCATTTCCCTTCTTGAGGCTAGTTGCTTTTTGCTGTTTCCTGCCGAGGCCTTTGCGACCTGCTGTGTCACCACGCGCATGCAGCGTGGCCGGGGAGCTGGCTGGGGAAGGCAGGAGTGTGGCGAGCGCAGCAGGGATTTTATCGGAAAGCAGAGAGTTGTGTCGTTACACCCTTGCAGTGTCTTCGTAAACTAGCCCCTCGGTAAGAAACTAATTTCATAGTATTATTTATTATGCCCGTGCGTGAAAGGTGAAGCCTTGCACCTGAAAGCAAGGATGGCTCCCGCAGACCGAGCCTGCGGCTGTCAGCAGCAAGCGAGCCGAAAGCTGGCGTTTCGCGGCTGCTGCGCAGTTTCCTCGGGGCGAGCAGGGATTCGGAGGCTGCAGCATCGCTGCAGTACAGAACAGGGGGAGATGTAGAGTAGTAAGATGTGAATAAAAGCCCAGCTCGTCCAAGGGCTTCAGCTGCTGAGCTTTTCTGCTTGTGTAAAGAGGGTCAGGTACTACAAAAAAAAAATTATGTGACCAGTCTCATCAGTTTCTAAATCTATTGCTTTTCACTAGTAATCTGTCTTCTGTAACTACAGGAACTATTAAGTGACCAGTACGTGGAATAATTAAATACAACATTTTAATGATTGCCTACATCAATTTGTGATCCTTTAATGAGTGACAGAACCGCATCAAAACTCTGTCTGAATAGGCTGTGTTTTGAGTTTAAAAATGATTGCTTCCATTTAATGGCAAATTGGTTAATGATGAATCAGTGCATGATACTGCTGTTAAATGCTTGATAAAAACTGCTACAGTGTCTAATAAGGACATCGGCACAGCTCAGCTGAGGTGCCGGGGATGATAGTTATTTCGGCTCTTGCATGAACGACAGTCGCTAGGAAGCCGAGGTTGGGATCTCGGCGCTCACGCTGCCAGCTGTGGGTCTCCTCTGTTCCTCAGCATATCCCCAAGTAGAGGCAGCACGAGGAGCTGGGGGATCAAGCAGCAGCTTTGTCACGGCATCTGAAGGCTAGCGTCAGTTGTTTACTGCAATGTCAGCTGCGAGATTTTGTGCGATCTGTTGAAAACCCTGTGCTGGCTGAAGACAGAAAGCTGCAAGGTTGGGAACAAAGCTCGCTCTAACTTGAAACAACTGCATAAATATTTATTTGTGCACATCTGTTCTTTCTATGGGTGGCTTGCAGACGTGGCCACGAGCCCTCCCTGCAGCCGTGGCCGTCCCTCCTTCCTCGCTGCTTAGGATGAACCCCGGAGCTCAGCAGTGTATTTGCCCGCTGTCGCTGAGAGCGCAGCATGCAGGTTCAGCCACATGCAGTTTCATGCTAGACATTAGGAAAAGGTTTCTAGCTGGAGGATAGTCCAAGGAATAAATTGTTTGAAGCAGCAGCAGGATGTTTATCACATGAGGTAGCAGGCGTTGTCAGCAGTGGTTCAGGGAAAGACGATCGTGCCTTGGGGCAGTGAGGGGACTAGATAAGCTCGCCCAGCTCTTTCTAGCCTGAGTTCCTATGAATTTGTCAAATGTGTCTTGAATTCTCTCACTTATATTTGTAAGTGAAAAATCCAGCTCTGAGCCTCACACAGAAGGCACTGGCTGGCACCCACAAAAAAATGAGCTGGCAAACCTGTGGGCCTGGTGCCTCTGCTAACAGCACCTTTGGGCTCCAAGGAGCTAGGAGGCAAATTTGGGCAGAATCTTCCTGTGCTTTGCAAAGCCTCGTGATTGAGTTGGTTTAAGCTCCTTATTCTCTTTGGTTGTCCCTTCTGCCACCATAAAATCCTGCTGCAAAATCCTTGTTTGCTCCTGGCCTCCTGAAATTTGGATTCCAAAATGTGAGGGTCATTGGGTTCCTTTGCGCCCAGGTGCCAGCCAGGCAATGCTAGCTAACGCGGCTGTGAAACAAAACCACGAGGGCCAGCCAGCAAAACCTCCCTCCTTCACTTGTAGCAGGGGAAGCTGCTCAGATGTCTCCTCTCAACAAATCTGCCTTGCGCTGCTCTGTGCATCCCAGAGGAGAGCTGCTGGTAGTGCTGTTTTCAGGTTTTCTGGCTGATGCAATGATGAGGACAGATAATTAGCCAGATTTCTGCTCCCCAGATAGTGGCCAAATGTCCAGGACAAAGGTTTTGTGGTAAGTGTGCAGAGTACTTGCTCAGACTAATCTTACAAACCTGATCTGCTGCCCTGCTAAATCTCAAGGAGCTCAGACTCTGCCTGGAAATTGGTAGGATCTTAGCAAGATGCGAGCGGGAAGGGCTGCTGAGGCAGTTTCTTGGTGTACAGCTCATATTAGTGTTCCCCATTCATAACTAAGGTAGCAGAATGCTCTTGCTCTGCCAGGTCAAGGGATTTTTTTAGTGCTGTTTTAATAATCTTAAAAATGCTACTGAAGTCTTATGGAAAAGCTGCCCTGAGAGCTGTCTGGGAACATTTTTGCCTTCTATATCTGCTGTTTCCTGTACTTTGATTGCAAAGCCCTGAGAGGAGTCAGAGCCTTGTACCTGTGGTCCCCTCTCTTCCGTCCACCTTCGCCCGTGCACCCAGCTTGCCAGGTGCTCGAGGAGCCCGAACGAATTGCAAGGGAGGTACCCGGCGCTGGGACCTGCTTGGTAGAGGACAGGCGCTTTCTGGGTGCTGAGCAAAGCCGGGCGATGCCTCCCGTTCGGAGGAAGAGCAGAGAGCAACGTGCGTGTAGCTGCTCGAGCGTGGCGAGCCGAGCTCTGCTAGCTTAGGTCTAGGCGAGGGCTCTGAATCCAGTACATGGCTGAGTCACGGCGCTCTCTTCTGCGCGTCTGATTTATTTATTCCGAAGGCGGGATCTGAGGCAGGGACCACGTCTTCCAGCTCGGCAGACGGGAGGCTTGCTCTCGGCTGGGGCCCTGCAGCGGCCGCGTGGCAAAAGCGGCGGTGATACCGACCCGCAGCAGCGCCGATGTTCCAGGACTTATGGTAACGCTGCTCATCCTAAAGCAATGTGATCTGAGAGGCACTAAGTGCTGCGAGAAGCGAGGGACATAAAAGGCTATTTTTCCTTTGGGGTTGGCATTGCAATTTTATACTAAATTTCCTGTGGATTAGTTCATTCTTTTTTTCGTTCACACTGTTTCTTCAAGGAGGGAAGTCTCTCCCTTTTGACTTTTTTATCCATACTGAAGAACTAAAAAACATCAAGAATTTGGGATGGAAAATGGTGAAAAAAATTAGATTGGCTTTCCAGTACTGTATAATGTCTTCTAACTACAACGTACATTGGAAAAATTCTTCTAGAAATTGCATCAAAGTTAAATAAAGCTGTTGCATTGAGAGGCTAATTATTCCCTAATAAGAAATCTTTTATATATAACAGCATTTATATACTGTTTTTCTTGATTGCATATCATTAACCACCATGCCTATCTCCAGCTGACAGGTTGAAAAGCTTATCATAAGAAGCCAGGATTTGTGCTCATTTAACAACATTACGTAATGTCCTCCTTAGAGGTAAGCTCCTAGCCTGAGGATGTAATTTTGACAGAGAAGATATGCAACTTGTATGCTCAGTTTACCCCGTAGTGTACGCTCACCCGCTGCCAAGGCTTCCCCTCCCGATGCTCTGAACACAAGCTTTTCCCTTCCACCTTTGCTTCCCTTCTTGGCAGCCTGTAGCTGTCATCCAGCATTCCTGCTCACAGAACACGCACGACGCACGGGGTAATTACGTGGGCGGTGGGGAAGGAGAGGGAAGCCCTGGAGCGCTGCATCGGATCGTGGTGCATCGTTTTGCTTTGGTCTCTCGCCGAGAGGAGCAGGTATTCCTGTACTACAGTCCAGAGTACGACTGATCCGTGCAGAAGCATCCCATGTGAATTTGAGCCCGAGAGAGGTGCCCAAGTGTATCTTCAGGTTTCTGGGAAGTTTTGCAGCCTACTTTGAAGGGTCGGCTGTTATAACTTACAGCCCACCTAACTAGTTTAACTAGTTGGCTCCACTCTGGCTGTGGCACGGTCGTATCCCGTGAGGGTTTGATGCAGCACATGCGCCTGGGAAGGACAGAGGAGAGTGTTAGTGCTGCTGGATCTGCGCTATCTGAGAGCTGCATCCTTTGTGAAAGTGGAATTGAGTCCTGAGGCCTGATTTCTACCTGAAAAAAGAATTGAATCAAAACCCTGAGGATCCAAGCCCCCCACAGCTGTGCAAAGACAGTTTACTCCCCTGTCCACAGTAGAGCCAAGGAAATATTTCAGCCTCTGTGGTGAGGAGCAGAGTGGTGAGACTGGATCCTACCTGACTGAGGAGCAGACTGTGAGGTGGTGGTGAAACATGCAATGCTTGCAGCTGCTCCTTACCGGCAGGGAGGGAACTGGTGAGAAGCTTTCCTAGTCATCCACCAGCTCTGGCCGCCCTTTCCTAGTGCGAAACGGGGCTGCACACAAAGGCAGCGTGGAGGTTTGCAACTTCTTGGCATCTGTTTGGTGTTTGGCATCTTCTTGGTGTTTGTTTCTTTGGTTTCCTGCTGTCGATGCAAAGTTGTTTTGCTTTACATATATATATATATATATATATATGTACATATATAGGCATATATATATACACACACACACACTTGGCTTTGATCCGGGCGTAGTTTCTTCAAACAGAGCTGCCCTGATTAAATCAGAATGGTGACAAATTGAAAGGGCTTGAGTTTGACTTGTAAGACTTGTATAAGCATTAAAGAAACAGGAGAGAGAAAGATCAGGAAAAATCCAGTTCTGCTTTCAGACTAACAAGTGCATCGAGTATTAACTCCCCCTCCCCCCAAACACAGTCATTAGTGTTTCCCCAAAATAAAGGATGTTTTTCTTATTTACTCATCCTCATTTTAATACCATATCAGAAGAATTCAGTCATTCTAAGAACCAGGCAAAAATATATCTTATCAAATAATATTGCTTCTTGTAATGCAGAGGACGTTATCTTTAGTGACAGGTGCTTTAGGATTTTTTAAGGCAGCGTGGGAAGTGCCCCTTCTCCATCCATCCCAAGCTGTTTCCCGAGTCCAGCATCTCCGGGGGAAGCAGTGCTGTAATGGGGGTCTGCAGGGAAGGGCAGGGGATGGGGCTCGGCCCATCAGCAGCCGGTGCCCCGCGTCCTTCCTTAGGAGAAGGACGTTTGGTCTCCACAGTCCACTTAGCGCTCACGGTAAACGCAAGAGGAGAGCAGTGAGGGCACTGAGGCAGGGGCATCTGCGAGAATGGGGCTCGGCAGAGCTCGGGCTGTTTTCTTTGCAGAAATGTTACTGTGTCCTGCAGATGTCCTTTGCCCCCTGTGCGGGTTTGATCACGTATTCGAGGCTGAGGAGGGTTTGTGTCAGGTCTGGGAAGTAAACGAGTGGGAGGAACTTGTCGGAGAGAAGCTGAGGGCTTAAGCAAGTGCTAAGAATGAGCTCAAGTCAGAGGCATAATCTCTGCAACAGCTGCCCCCAGAGCACCCTCGCTGTTCCTATTAATAACTTACTGCATCTGCAGAAGGAGGAAAATAAATTTGATCCCACAGAGGTTTTTGATACCAATAAAACATCAGATTTCTGTTCTCTCTTCTATCGGTGATGCAAACAGCAGCCCTTGGAGGCAGAGCTGCTGAACTTTCTGCTTCCCTCCCTCACCATAGCTCTCCCGTTACAGCACCTTGCCTGCCAGGCCCAGCTGTGCCCAGGCCCGAAGGGCACAGCCTTGATGTGCCCTGGCGTGAGCGGGCTCCAGCACGCTTCTGACCCTTGTTTTCAGTGGGACATTCAGGAAAACACTTCCATGCAAGTCCTTTCCTCCTTTCTCCTCTCCAGTAAAAGTACTGCACAATGCAGTACAGGCGATGTGGATATGTGGTTTTATGTCCGTGCTTCGTGTGTGTGTGTGTGTATATATATACATATACTGAATAGGTGTTATAGCAAACCAAATATGATAGACAAAGCTATCCAAAACATGGTTCGTTACACCTGGAATTTTGCCTGTGTCTCAGGTGAACTTTGCCACTTCAGCTGCCTGGACAGGACGAGAAGGACTGTGCGCTACTCCCAAACAAGCCTCTCTGAGGGCTGCTGTTTTGACATCTCAGCCAGCATCAGTCCTATATGCATTACCTTCCTTGCCGGTGCACCTTATTAAACGTTGTTCTGAGGAATGATGTTGGACCAGTGTCTTGGTCTTCTGATGAAACTCAGAGGCTGTTTAATGTCCCATCTGTAAATAGTTGCTATCTTGAATCTTGTCTAGTAGAAACCTATCAAGACAAGCAAAAACTCTTGAATTCCCTGCTTCACAAGCTGCGTTACTAGGACAACACTGAAACAATTCACGTAGACTTTAATAACCCAGACCTCTGCAATGTCCAAGATCCTGGCTGACTAGGACTAGACGAAGAAAGGAAAAAAGAATCAGTGAAGATCAATTTAAAAATGTATCGTACAACTAATATTTCCCCCAAACCTGTCAGGCTGTGACAAGTTTTCCATCTAGATATTTGCAACAACAAGATCTATCCCTGGACCAAAACTTGGCATTTCGTTAATGTTCAGAATTAGCATGAGATGGAAGATTAGCCTCAAATTTATCATTCTGTATTTTGCATGAAAAGCTCAAGGAATGTGTATATTCAGCCCAAATGAATTTGCTTTGAAACTAATGAGCTCTACTAATTAGTTTTATCCTCATAAATTAGCAAACACTCCAGCAAATCTAAGCAGAAAGGGGCCTTGTTGGTGCATTGCCTGCTATGCAGCATCAAGGTCCTGAGTATCACTTGTGCAGGTTTGCTTAGGAAAAGCACGTTGTCTGCAGGTCTCTCTACTCATACTGAGATAATCCTTGCAGAACTGACTCGTGAGTCTGCATCGCTCCTGGTCTGGAACGAGGCACACATTGCACCTTACGGTGCAAGGAATCGCTGCTGTACTGCCTGCAGTTGGAAGCACCCGCATTTGGATCATTGCCTCCCAGAACAAAGGAAAGTGGGATAATGATGTTGTAGAGTCACACACACACATACAAAAAAAAAAAAAAAAAAAAAAAAAAAAAAGGAAAGAAAAAGAAAGAAGAAAAAGTATTCAATTCTGTGCTGTGCTCAGGTGCACTCACACATGACCCAGGCAGTTCCCTCTTGCAATCTTGTTGTCAGAGATCAGCCAGACAATAAATTGTCTTGCAGCCTTTTTTGGGTGGCCAGATTCCAGCTGTTAATGGTAAGTGATGTTCACAAAACCTCTTGATATGAATATAAATATTGACCTTGGAAGCTTTCCCAGAAAAAAAAAAAAAAAAAAGAGAACAGCCGAGGATGAGACTTTCCACCTTGCAGACAAGTCCCCTGCATCTATGTCGCGCACCACTTAAATACCTCAGTCTCCTTTCTTAGTAGGTAGTTTTGTATCCCATCGCTTAGGAAATACCTGTGCATACTGAACCATTGGACAGAGATAGGGCTGAGGAGATCCAACAGCCTTTCAGTCCCTGCGAGAAAGCTCCTGTGGCCCATGCACTAACTGGGCTTCCCTGCTGACATCCCCAGGTGCTCTGCGCATGGATGCGCGGCGGGAACGCTACCCTCCCCCACCACCCCTCACGTCCACAGCCGTATCCCTAAAACTTCACAGAAAAGGAGTAACTCAGGATCAGTGTAGGTCTCTGCAGTGCTTTCTCTCTTCCTCCGGTGGTGTTTCGTTCACAGATGAATTGTTTATGGGGGGAGCTTGTCCTTTCCTCCACGGAGAGGAAGGAAAATGAGCAGCTCGGGTCTTCGGGCTTGTGCAGAAGAGGCTTTTCTTTCATTCCCCCAGACACAACGCTGTTACTTTTGGGGGGAGAGACTTCTTGTAGCTCATGGTTTTAACAGCATAACCTTTACTTGAGCAAGACCTAAAGACATTAAGTAATAACTGTTTTTAGCAGTAGCCAGGGGCAATCATCCTGCTGACTGCATGAGACAGGACAGCAAGACCTTGCGTCCCCACTCCCCGTCTTTGTGGAAAAGGATGGAGTAGTACTGAGGGACAGAGTAGTGCTGATGACTAAGGGCCCCTAAACCAGGTCTGTCCTAGCAGGCTGTGACCTGACTCCTTGCCTGGGGGGGGTCTGTGCTTTAGCTTCTTGGCCGACTGCTCCTCGGGGGATGGGGGCTTTTTCCTTTGCAGCTCCGGCTTCTGCTGTTGCAGCTCTCCTAAAAGCAACCGGCCTCATTTGTACCTGTCCATTAGCCAATTAGAGATCGTAGCTGAGATTGCTTTTTGAATAGAAACACTCTTTGACACCGCTGCCTAATGAGCCTGCCTGCAGGCCCCACTCCAGCTTGGAGAAGGAGACAGAGACCTTACAAATCCTAGTTACCACTCCTAGTCACTAATCTTAGCTCCTGCATTAGTCATGGCTCTGGGCAGGTAATTACAGTATTTGTGTTATCTGTGCCTGAAATGGTTGCAGATAGGGAGGGACCATGTTCTCAGAGGAAGGGAAGGCCTGGGTGAAATTATTTCACCACGTTGTTCATTACTGCGGTTGGTGTGAAATGGAGGAGGAGTACAGGAGGTGACAGCTGAAAAGCCCCAGCTGCCCTCCCTTTTTTTTTCTAGGGCTTCATCTCAGGAATGGTTTTCTCTTGGTCAGGACTTCCCCTTGGCCTGGATTCAAGCTGGCAGAAAAATGTTGTTGCTCCCCTGCTATTGCATGAAAAGTAAAATTAATTGAAAAAGTCTTAGGTTGAATCATTTCACCCCCCACCCCCCCCCAAAAAAAAAAAAAAAAAAAAAAAATCGTTCCTGAAAGGGTGTGAGCTGCCCTGGAAGAGACGAGCAGAAATGGTGCCGGGGGAGAGCATTTGGTTTGTAGTGGAAAAAGAATTGCAACAAATGTGTCAGCTTGAGTCAAAACAAATAAATATTTGTCAGTAGGTTTCAAAATATTGATTTAAACCTGAGGTTTTTGTCTCCACCTCCTTGCAGAGAAAGAGGCTTTCTTCATCAGTATTTGTGTTTCTCTAGAATTCATTTTCTTTCAAACCCCACCTCTTGTTTTTTCACAGGAGACTGTTTGCCCTAGCACGTCGGGTGTCTGCAGGAGTCTGTGCTGGTGTTTGGGTACCTGAACCGCCGGCGGTGGGTGCAAAATCCCCTCCGCAGCCCAGCGCCCCGTGTGCTCTGGCATCGGCCCAGCCTATTCCCTGGCACTCTTGGGTTTGTGGTCACTGCACCTCCTTGTAATGAACTGTCGCTTTTATCTGTTAATTGATTGCCTTCTAATCTCACCAGGATATCTTGTTCTGCAGTTAATGCTTTTTTTCTCCTGTTAGGAGATATGCCGTTTTAATGCAGCACAGACGAAGCAAGAGGTAGTATTAAGCCTTTGGCAAAGTCGTAAAGATTTGGGGTGGTTTTCTGTAGGTGGTTGGTGGAAGATTATTGTTTTTCTAAGAAAATGGCTGCCTGTCAAGGAGTCTTGGACTTTGCCCTGGGGCATCTCCTCCTCTTTCTTCGCTGCACCCTTGCTTGCTCCAGGCCAGCACCAGGCTTCCTGTGCCCCCCCCCCTGCAGTTTGCACCCTTAGTAAGGCCCTTGCTGGGTTTCTGCACGAGCAAATACGCAGATCTCTAAACCTGCTTTAGCAAGGTTCAGAAGGGGAAAAAAACGCCCTTGAACCCGTTGCGGTTTAGTTCTCTGGCAGTTCACTCCTAGCAGAGGCGCTGCCGGCCCTGCCTGGCGGTCGAGAGGACGGGCCGGCGCACCGAGGGTGGCTGCCGAGCCTCGCTCGGCAGACGCTCGTCTCGCAAACGCGCCCAGCGAGACGCGGCTGCTCAGCCAGGAGCCGCGGGAGAAGGGACGCGCAGGCGGGCGGCGTGGGTGGGCAGCTGGGGGTGGCCGCAGCGGCGTCCCGCCGGCGCAGCAGCACGCGGCGCGGCGCGGCGCGGCGCGCAGGTTTGCAGAGCCAGCTGCTGGGCCCTGCAGCGAGGTCTGCTTCAGCAACCTCTCCTAGCAGTCCCTCTGGACACGTAGCTTCCCTTGCCAAATGCATTGGGTGACTGTCAGCTCTCCCTAGTAGCCGTCTTTCTGTTCCTTTACCTGAACACCCTCGCTATTAGTAGAAACAAATTACGTGCAAATCTCTCTACGCTTCTGTTTATTCCTGTCCTTTAAATCCTAGGGCTTTTACAAGTTACAAGCAAAACCAAGGCAAAAGTTTTGCTGGCAGCGCTTCTAAAGCCCTCGCTTCTTGTATCAAGCTCTGGACAGAATTAAGTACTTTGCCAGCTCTTTGAACAAAACCTGGCTTTCTGTTCCCGGTTTGCATAGTGCTTAACACAGGGGTTTCGAGGACCATCCGGGTGCTCCCACTGTGCACAGCAATGACTTTAAGCGTTCAGGTAGCCAAGAGTTAATTTGGTCAGGAAGGCTTGCAGATTCATCAACATGGAGCCAGAGGAAAGGTAAAAATACTGGCAGCTGACAGAGTAGGAGGGATGTGGATTAGGAAAGATGGGAGAGGAGCTCTATTCATTTACTGGTGCCTAGAGGGTCTGCAGCCTTGGCAGCGAAATTACTAAAAGCTAGAGAAACGGTTGGCTCTGCCTGCGTTGGCTGTGATGGACGGACACCTGGATAGACGTAGAGGGGACGGGTCAGTGGGGAGGGCCTGCTGGACCCACGCCGGAGGCGTGAGGCCGTCCCAGCTGGGCTCCTCGGGGGCTGCCCAGAAGGACAGTTCTCCCCACGTTTGCTAGGTGCCGGAGGAGGCGGTGTGAGCCACGCGCGCGCCTGCTCCAGAGGTGGACCCTGCTCCGGCGCGGGACGTGTGCCCCGTCTCGGTCCGACCCGCGCGGCCCGCCCCCCCGGGGGACTGCGTCGTCGTGAGCGCTGTTCTCAGAGCACTGAAAGCTTGAACTTTGTGAGACGTGCAGGGAGGAGAAAAGAGAAAGGCAACCCGGCCCTTTCCGCGTGAGGAAGCTAGCGCGGGGCAGGCTTGGAGAACCGTAGGCGGAGTTAATTAGCGATGTTACAATCTGATGCTGTGGGTCATTCCATCAGCTTTAGCACATCTACCCGCAACATGAATATTGAAATCACGGGGGCCACTCGGAGCCATTAATCTCACTTCCCCGTTGTGGACAAAAGACGTTCTCATCCCAGCCACAAAAAGGCTCTGCAGGGATGATTGAGTTACTAGAGTTGCTTAAAAGCTGCCTGCGTCAGTGAAAGCCAACTGACAGGCGGGGAGGGGAGGTCAGAGGTGGAGTTCATCACCTCTCTAACAAAATTAATCAAGGGGAGAAAATCAGAACACGTTTGCTATTGAATGCTGAGTCAATGCTCACCGTGTAGGGCATCTTAGTGTGGTCCCAATTTAGATTCAGATGGGAATGGGAAGACTTGGGAAAAGTCTGAGGAAGGAGAAAAACTCTTTTGTTTTGAGGGAAGGAGGGGAATGAAAGAGAGAAAGAAAAGGATGGGTTAAGAAAAGCCACAGAAAGAAAAAATTGTTGTCAGGTATCTCTGCTACTTTAACCTCTCATGAGATTATTAGAAGGTTTTAAATCTGAGGAGGAGGAGTGGAAAACGAAAGCAAACCATGCATGAGCATGCCTACGCACTCCTTTTCGTGGCAGCTTGACCAGATGACAGCAGAGCCACCCTGGAAAAAAACTGAGTTGACTGGAGGTAGATGTGGAGCAAGTGAGATGTAGATAAAGGCCACGAGGCAATGCAGGTGGGCCCTAGCGGATTTATTCCTTTGCGTGTGCGTGGAGGAATGGTCAAAACTGTCTCCTCTTCAGGCTGCTGGACAGTGACACTGCTGTAGGACGACGCTTTCCACGGGGCGAAGGTCCCACAGCAGGTAGTCGTCTGTGATGGAGCTTCTTGTACCTTCCCCCTCGCTGATCCCATCCTAGCTGGTGTGGGGCAAGGGGGCCCTGCAGCAAAGCGCAGTTGTACCCCTGGACCTCGGCACAGGGCGAGCGGAGAGCAGATGCTTTCCTCCCCCCCGCTGCTGTTCAGGAGCGAGGGCGCCAGGCGGGCTAGGTGGGAGACTTTTCCCTAAGCTCCCTGCTTCCCGCAGGGCCAGCCTTGCCCACCCCCTGGACACGTTTCCAGGGAGGAAGGAGCAGCTTTTGCAGAGAGGGCTGCGCTCGAGCGCCGGCCGCGCACGTCGCCAGCCGCCGCCTTTCCAGCTCGCCCGGGCCCTCCGCTCCCCCTCTCCCGGCAGCACCCGGCTCCCATAGAGGAGCTGCTCCCTTCTCCCTCCCTGCCGAGTCCGCCCGAGCCGGGCCCCGGGGCAGAGCCTCCGCTCCGCTCCGCGGCGGGCGGACGCTGGCGCTTGGTGGGAAGGGGCAGGAAACCTTCAAAGGAAACAGCTCGCCGCTGGGGAAACTTCTTCAGCAAGAGGGTTGCCTTTTTTTTTTTTTTTTTCCCCCCTCTTTTTTTCTCCCTCCTCTGTGGAATGGAGGAAAGCAAAATCCAACTGAAGCTTTTATTAAACTTTGCTGCTGCAGTGCTGTGTAAAATGCTAACAGCTCCTGTGCCCTACGTGGCTGTCCAGACCTTTTTGGAACCTATTAGATCTACTCCTTTTAAGGGATTTCCCAGGATAAATGTGTATTCCTAAAGAAGAAAGAAGAGAAAAAAAGAGAAAGTGTGCTTCTGCTTTGTCACTGTTGAGGCTCCCTTGAAAGCCTGTTTGTTTAAATGGGAAGTGTGCTGCAGGCCTAGGTGCTGACTGCCTGGTTCTCAGGTTAGCTTGTGTAGTTCCCAGCAGTTATTTGTCAAAAATATCAGGACAAGGGCAGTAGACCAAGTTACAGTTCATTTGATTGTTAGGGGAGTGTGAAAAAAAATTATTTTTAAAAATAGTGGTACATGAATCTCCTCCAACTGCATTCAAGAAGCAGGCAGACAGGAAAAAAATGAGCTTTGCTCAGCTTCAAGTCTCTGCTTTTGAAGCAGAGGATGGTTCCAGAGGCAGTGCTGCAGAAGGCAGAGTATTTTAGGTTTCCTTCTGGAGCCAGCTGTAAAACAGACTTGCTGCAGAAAAGCAAATGCGAAGTAAAGGCAGAAGAACATGCATTTCCTTACTCTTCCAGGGAAAGCTGTCTTTGAAGTGAGGCCATGTCTGTTGATGGCATCCAGCAGCTGAAGGAGAATGAGCTTGGCCAAGGACTCAGTTTGGGAGTTGGATTTTCAGGCAGGCTGCATGTTGCTTGAATTTTTTCTTCATTCCTTTCTTGACCCCCACCACGAAACTTGACAGCTCTCCTTAGGAGATTAGTAAGGAATGGAGCCTATAGCTTGAAAAAATTCCTGAGCTTGGATAAAACAAAGCTTATTGGGGCAGAAAGGAAATGACTGAGTCCTCAGTTCTTAAAGGGGGCTTATATTCAGAGTTCATCTAAACAGCAACCTACCACAATAATAATAATAATAATATTTGGTAGGACTGCTGGGGAGCTGAGAAGCCTGTAGGAGATGAAGGCTCTGCTCAAGTGCTTTCAGCACTGAGCAGCATTACCTGGATTCAGGCTCCTGCCCCGGGCCTCCCCGGCTGCGCGCGCTCCGTGCGAGGTGTCCCGCTCACCCGGTCGCCTGGTTTTATCCTTGCAATACAGCCAAGGGCGAGGGGAGTAGTGAAAAAATTAAACCGAGAAAAGACTTAGAGCGCTATGTTGTAACAGCTGGGGCCAATATCTTACAGAAGTGTGAAGTCTCTTATTTTCTCTGCTAACGGTTGGTGGCACATCTGGAGAGCAGGCGTGGGGAGAGCGGGGCTGATGCCCACGCGCCGAGCCGCGGCAGGGACCGGAGCGGCGCTGCGGGCGCCGCCGGCTCTCGCCGCAGCCTGGGGAGAAGCTCGGACGAGACCCGCGGGCGGCGTGCGCGGCCCCGCGCCCCGCGTCGCGCGGGCGGCGGAGGGGGACCCGGCCGCGGGAGCCGCCGGGTTTGTTTTCCCGCGAGGCGCCTTCGCGCCGCTGGCTGTTCCTGCCGCGTTTGGGACCGGTACCGGAATAATATATTGTGCTAGGGCTCAGCGCAAACTTGCTATTTAATAACATAATAAACGGGAGACCAGAGATTATGTTTACCAGACACACAGTCCCGGAGACGTTTGCTCCTCCTGTTGCCATGGTTACTAGAGTTGTCTGACAATATTAGGGCAAAATGTTCACATCATTTTTTTCCCCTTGTTTTCCTTCTAGCATAAAATACGATATGAGAGAACCAAATTCATTCCTGGTATAAGTGCAGTGTGGTTTCCAGTATTTCCAGTATTAAACCTAGGATGTATGTGTGCGTTTATATAAATAAATACACACACACACGTATTTTTCCTCTTCAGAAAAGCCCAAAGAGTTGCTCTAGAGTCCTCGCACGTCGCTGCACCTCTCTCCTCAACCCTTTGGCTGCTGCTGTGCGTTGCATGGGATGGGTGGTGCCGGGTGCAGGAGAAGAAAGATTATCCGAGTGAATTTTTGTATACAAGGAGGTCAGCATGATTTATTTAAAGGCAAAATTTTGAAAGAGCGTTGCTTCACTGGAAGGAGTTGCTTCATTGCTCAGAGGAGTGTGGGTGTTCTCGTTTCGTATTATTCCGGTGCAGTTTGAATCAGCTTCTGCCTGCGAGGGCTGCAATCGTCCGAAAGCCGGTGCCTCACCTCCCGCGCAGAGCCGCGGGGAGCCCGAGGGCGCCGCCCGATTCCCGGCTCCCCGGGACCTCGGCCTCGGCGGGCGGCCCCGCGGAGGGGCCGGGGGCGCAGGCGGGCGGCCCCGCGGGGAGCCCGCGGCCGGGGGCGCAGCTTCGCCTGCCTCCGCGCGGCCGCGGCTCCCACGCGAGCAGGGCGAGCGCGTGCAGAGTTCCCCTTCTTGGCAAGTAAACTCGGTCTTTCTTTTTCCTCTTGCAATCTGATAATCCTAAAACTTTGAGCGCTGAGCATCCGGGAGGAAAACTTGCTGACTGCAAAAGGCTGTTCCCTCTGATCTGCTCCACCAGCTGCCGCTTGCAAGCGCCGTTTCAAAGAAATTAACGTTTGTGTTTCCTTGATCCTCTGCCCTAAATCAGGCATTTAATTTTTGAAGCTTGCTCCTGAAACGGGGCTAAGTGATAATAACAGGCCACAAAGCTGAGGATGGGGTTGCTTAGCAATACAACACACAGATGTCCTTGAGTCGCTGCTCCGTTCCAACACCTCGGCTCAGACGAACCTAATGTTACTGTCACAGATTGGCACAGAACTCCTTAAAGCATCGCTTCATTGTAAAATTTAAACGTTAGACATTCAGATACAAGCAGCTCATACTTAAAATGCCCAGTCAAATTTTTCCCCGTAATCTTTGTCCTTTTTTGCTCTGAGCCTGTTCCACAATTTATTCCTTCCACACGCGATAAATAACTGAGCTAGGAACAGAAGATCGCAAATGACTAGGTATCTTTTTTACCTTTGCTGGCTGCTGCAGCGTATTAAAATTACTGCTGGTGATAATCCCCCTGACCCAGGGCTTAATGATGCCGTGAACTCTGCAATGGAGGTTTTGGTGATCCAATTGAGCTAATTAGCCTCTGCTAAAGTGGATTCAGGAGAGAAAGAAAAAAAGTGTCACTCATTGAAGATATAGGAAGCTAAAAGACTATAAGCAAAATATTAAACATATCACATCTCCCCTTTGTCCCTTCTCATCATCCTTGAATTGCTCTCTGCCTCTGCAGTCAAAAATTAGATTATTAAAGATGACAACAAGTAAAATAGCTATTGCAGCTCATCCACTTCTTGGTGGTCATAGGAAAAAGGTTCAGGATTGAGTGAGTCGTACAGCCAGATACACAAATTATGAAGAGAGGACATCAACACAGGTTGAAAAGCAGCTACCTCTGGAACAAGATGTAGTTGCTGTGTGATAGCCTGCAGCTGTATCAGATGTGAGGTACATCACAAGCACTGAAGGGTATTTTTCAAATGGAAACATCAAGGAGAGTTTTAGAATAGTAGAATAGAATTTTGCAACCTGTAATCTAAATGACGTTTTGGGCAAAATGGATTTATTAGTGTGAAAAAGCATATGGGTTCTTTACGTAACACGTATGTACGTGTGCGCACTGTGGCATCCGACAGGCACTGCTTGTATGGTATTATGCAATCACACACGTAAGATGAGACTTGTGGTATCATGTATCATGGATTTTTACTGCAAAATATAATCTAGACCGACAAGACTAAAGGCAGGAAAAAAATTGATCATTCCCTCAGCTTACCAGTGAGGAAGGAAGGTACAAGGATGCAAAAGGCCCTTTAGAAGCCAGTGTGGGGACAAGCTCAGCTGAAGGATTCTGGGATGGCTGATTTCAATCCTGCCTTCAGAGAGATGCTTTCCACCATCTCTGTGGGTTCAGCTCTTTCTTTTTGCTCTTAATTTACGTTAAACACCGTAAGTGTTATTGTAGGCCCTCCGGTTATTTATTCTTTGCGGGTGAGATGAATGGAAGCTGTAGGTGTCGGAGCTGTAATAGCTTGTGAACGCTCCCTACTGTTCTTATCACTTTCCCAGCTTTTGAGACTGTACCAGGAGGGGAGGCAGCTCATCCGATGAGTGGCCAGACACCAGCCTGGCCCAGCACTTCCCCTGTTTTCCTGCCTGCTTTTTATCCATCATGTCCAGTTAGCAAACTCTTCTAACCTTGTAGGTGTCCCTGCTTCGAGCAGAGTGTTGAACTACAGGCCTCCAGAGGCCCCTTCCAGCCTAACCTGGGCTATGGTCCTTTTTGGCCTTGGGAGTCTCCAGACTGAAGATGGTCTTTTCCCTACACATCTGCATGTGCTCATATCTCCAGTGGTGGTCTCAGGGAGGTTTCAGATACCAGCCTAACCCCTGCATCTGTCCACCAGCAGAAGTAAATCACAGTAGGTGAAACTTCCAGGGATGCAGTCAGACGTCTCGTGGCTTTGCTTGCCGGGTGCCCTCTAACTTTTGCTTTGTGCTGTTGTTTGAAGGGGGTAACTCCAAACCGCTGTCAGTATGACTTCCTGCAAGAGGTCTGCTTTCACCACCTCCATGCCAAGCCCTGCTTAGGAGACCGTCTCCAACAGGCACACTCCCCAGAATAGAAAAGCTGTTTGCAATTTCCCCTTCAAATGCATCTGAGAAGCATTAATAGGAAAATCCATTGTGTTTTCCTCCCCCTTCCTGTGATATTAAAGCTGATAATATTTCTTGAAGCAAAGAGAAGGGTATTTTAATGGAACATGCTCAGCAGATGGGATTTCAGTGGCTCTAGCTGATCTAATTACTCTCCGTCTCTGCCATCGTTCTATGGCATACTTCATAGCCTTTCATATTTCTTGTAAATTTTGTGCTTTTACAGCCCTAAGAAATGAAACAATAACATTAATTGATTTGGAAAGTTGCCCACCAACTGCACTAATAAAGGTAGCAAGTGGCTAGTTGTGTTGGAAAGTGAACGCTAAGAGGAAAAGACAAAATTAAAGCCCATAATTCCAGTGACAGCTGCTTAACTCTTACCACGTCAGCACTACCCAGCCTGTTTCTGGCCAAAAAACATGTCCCCAGAAACCAGTATTTCAAACCCTCTAGACAGTTTATTTTCAGGACGGATTTCTAAACCATGAAATATTTATACAAACATTTTTGCCCCTGAAAACAACAGATACAAGCAAAGAATAAAAAGGGAGAAAAATAAAATCTGTTTTTAGGAGTAGGACTTGGAGAATTAAGAGCAAATTTCTGAGTGGGATCACTTGCCCGTGCTCTGAGAGCGGAACATCATTCAGTGCCTGGTTTGATTATACATCCCACAAGACCACCTCCCTTATGCTTTCTATCAGCGTTGTCCTTTCTTCTTAAATCAAACCAGAACGCTGCAACAGCAGGAAACTGGTTGCCTGGCCTGGGGTCTGCTTTGGCGGTGGACAACCTCTCGGCCGCCGGTGCTGCGCAGCAGCCCGGCTCCAAGAGCAGCCCCGCTGGCAGCCCGCCTCCGTGGACGGGAACAAGCGCCGTTTGCAGAGGAGCAACGCCGTCGCGTTGCTCAGCCGTGCATCGCCACGGCCGGTCGTCCTGGGGAGGCTGTCGACGCTGAGCAGAAGTGCTAATAAGGCCTCGCAGTCGTTATCGTCACCCTGCAAAACCCTTCCCTCGCCCTGCGTGGCTCTCGCAGCCCTGGCCCGTAATTCAGTGTAAGGGCAGGAGCCCGTTAACCATTTTGGGCAGCTGCTGCGTAGCAGATTGCAGATGCTGGGCACCATAATTGATTTATTTCTCCACGACAGGTCTCAGGGAGGTTCCCAGTGAAGTCCTAGGTTGTGAGGGGAATCTGCTGGCCGTCTTGACAACTGACATGATGGAGAAAATTGCCATGTCGCTGCTTATTAGGGACAATGTGTTTCATTACTGCTAGAGATGCTTGAGACTGAGTGTGGGCAGGCCAGTGACCGGCGAAGCTGGGATTCACCTGGAGCTGGTGTCCCTGGGCTGGGTGGCGAACATTTGGGCAGACACGCTCTGCACGCAGGGGAGTCTGCTGGGGCACGCGGGCTGCTGCAGCCCGTCTTCATGCTTGACCTGTGCCTCACCTCCGTGTTTGCCAGCCAGCGGGAGGAACAATGCGCTGCTTTCTAAGTGAGGAGGCCCTGACATTTTCCATGCTTCCCAAGGGATGAGATCACAGAGGAACTCATGGAAAATGATTCCTTTTCTTCCTAATTAGACAGTGCCTCCATGTGTCACCCGATATAGATGTTACTCTAGGGCTATTCAAAGCCACTTGCTGGTTCTGGCAAAGCCCCTTAAGAAAGTTCTGTTCTTAGAGGCAACAGGACCGAGGTGAGCTGCTTCAGGTGCAGGCTCTGTCGTGCACTCTGCTTGTGAGACCGTGAGGGCTTCCTCTCTCCGTTTATCGGGTCCCGAGCGTCCACCCTGACCCTCTTCCATTCAGCAGGACTTGTAATGCTTCCATATGCTACCTCTTTTCTTTGATGGATAGCAAGCTGTCTTCCTACAGAGCCAAACAGCACACTGAATTCTGCCTCTCAGTTAAGCCTAGAAAGCATTACTGTAACAGGATATTAATATTCCACCTGACTAGTACCATAGGCAATTGAGGCGCTGATTACTTATAGAACAGAAATCTGTTCTGACAGTTTTTGCTTACCTTATTTACTAACATTAATTGTTTCTCTGGGAGCCTGTAGCAAGGTTAATGTCTGTCCTAAGGAAAAGAAAACGTCTCTCATCAAAACCATTTGTAAACAGTCTTACCTTGGCTATGTGCTTGAACATCAGCTCCACTAATTATCCAGATGACTCCTGCATAGTTCCAGTTACTCAGGGAGGCAATGTGAATATAAGCCTGCTTCTGAATTTCATTGAAAATGCTCAATTTTCTTCAAAGTTAGTGTCTCTCTTATATGTTCTCCTAGCAATGGTGATTAGCAGAGACTGATGAAGAGTCTCACTGGGGTCAAAAGAGAGTGGGAAAGGGCATTTTCTAAATTTCCTACTTACCCCAGCTTTCATGGTTCCCAGGGCCCATCCATGTCACTTGGAAATACACTTGCCGGAAATGAGGACTCGGTGTCGGTGACAGATGAAATCATCATAATTGAGTTGGGAGCTCGTCCTAATCCCCTCCCTCGTAATGAGATTGCTTCCTAAGGTGAAGGTCTGTCCTGCATTGCAAGCTGCGAACCCCTCCCCGGGCAGTGCTGCCAACTGACTTGTTCCCAGGCACCTGGTCTGGGGCAAAAAATAACCACCATCCACAGACCAAACAAACTCGAAAGAATCTTTAGCACCTGCAAGTGACACTGAACACCTTTGCCGTTAGCAAACGATGTCTCCTCTGGGAAGATCAGTGGCAGTCTAAGTGCTGGCAGTCAGGCACTCTATCTGTGGTGAAGAGAGAGCTGTAAAAATACAGATTGCCCAGGGAAGCAATATTTGCATAAATATTTTTACTTCTAGCTGATCTCACATCTTCCCAAATGCAGCCCTGCCTGGGAAATGAAATGATCTTTTTTGCATGCTATCCATAGCCAAGGTAATGGGAGATTTTCTGCTCCAAATAGCGACAGTAGAATCATATTCAGCAGGTGAAAAATTGCCTCTCGTTTTCCTATAGCTAGATTCATTATCACGAGTCTTAGACCGGGGGGTGGATTTATACTGAGAAATAATGTCTCTCAACAGAAAAGGGTGGCACTAGTTTAAATATCGGGCCTAGGAGAAGGATAGTTAACCTCATAGGTAGGAGGAATGCAATCTATCATAATAAATGTTAGTATAAAGATTAGTATTAAAAAGGAAAAACTAATACACTAAACTCTAATACTGTATTTTTCCTGGAAACTCTCTTGTCTCTACTTCACCCCTACTGCTTTTCCTTTGGCAGAGTTGGGACCCTTTGGAAGCAGCTTAGATGAGTGCAGGTGATTCTTTTGCAGATAGAATTTCATGATATTTTTAATTTTACTGTACAATTGACAAAGCAGATTGCTCTGTTGATATAGCTACGGTTCTAAAATCCTTCCAGATTTTGTGTTATTTGAAGGGCATTACAAAACTTGTCATCTCTGTTACATTTTTGTTGAGATTTCAGTTCTTTTTTTTCTTGTTAGATTTTCTTTTTGTTGGATTTTTAGCCGCTTCAAAATTTTGTTTTGAATGTGAATACATTTTAATTGAAATTAAAATGTTAATGCCACTCAAGTGTTCATATGAGCCACTGCTAACGAGGTCTCAATGATAACACACTCAATGACCCACCTAAAGAGAGAAAATACAGCAGAATGCAGATTGTGCCTTTCCGATAAATTAAGCAGAGGAATAGAGAAAGCTGTATGTAGTGTTCTCCCATCTTAGTGCTCCTATCCTACCTGGCATTCACAGCCTTGGGCTAGACTGGGACCAAATGTACTAACCGAGAAACTTCTGTTATCAGAGTCAGTTTCCTAGGAAGGAAACAGGCCAACGAATGGAAGTTCTGTATTACCGTGTTACATGACTCTGTGCTGTATAAATACGATAAGGGCAATATAAGGAAATTGTAATCGATACGCTAGCACACCCGTTGTCCTTAGAGGCTACTTGGACTGGGTTTATATCTTTTACTACAGTCACTCTGAATTCTTTTCACAGTGCAAGGGTGTAATCACATAGCATCAATAACGTATTAATATATTCCTGTGTACAAAGCAGCTCTTAATAATTACCCCAAACCTTAATTAGCTGAGACTCAATTACACTAGCAGCTCACTGACATTGTTAAGGTTAATAACTCAGTGATTCATAAGACAGGATACATTACAAATCAAATTGATTGTAGTAATTGTTGCATTGAACCATATGAACAACATGCAGCGTGTTGTTTAGCAACACTGAAACAACAACTTTTCCCAGTGTTCAGGTCCCTGGGAGAACGGCGGTGGTCTGTAGCATACTCCTGCTGTAAGCAGGTACTATTACAGCATCCAAGCAGCTCCGAACGCGGGGTCTTGCCTTCCTGGCGGGGAGTTTCACGGCCCAGCCCATGTCTCTGCAGGAAGACCCACGTGCTGCACCTCTGCTCAAACCCAGGGCTAAGAGTAGGCTTCAAGCTCTGTGTCGTCTGCTGCGCGCAGGAGAGAACACGGTTACACGTTTCTAGCGAGCTGGTAAGAAATGACAGCTTTTCTCCCCAACACTGGCTGTGCTATGGACATGCGAACAAATTCCTTGGCAGGAAAACTGCACTGACGTAACAGGGTTTTGACCTGTTGATCCCCAGATACTCTCCTTTAACTTTTATCCCTTTTCTTTACGTAGTTGGAGTGAGACAGGACTGCTCTTCTTCCTCATCTTCGGCACTGACTAAAGGAGTGATGGCTTTATGTATGTGTTGAAGTGACTTCTCAAATGAATCTTAATCACATGAGCTAATTAGAGTCTGTGTTTGTTAATCAGATGTGAATAGCAGACTGATTTCTGTATTTATATCAATGTCGGCTGGAAAACCTCTTGGCAGATGGGCAATTGTTTGCAACCCAGAAGTCTAAGTGGGCATTCTAGCAGGTTGCAAACATAATTTCACAGCCAATTAGGGGAAAATGAAAACAGCAATTCTAGGGTCCACCATAGGCTCCCAGGCACTTTTGCAAGCATGATGGGAGGCTGTGAAGTATTGTATATTTGGGTCTGCATTTGGTATTCCTGGTTCCTCCTTACACCAATTGGCAAGAATTGTGCTAAGCTGTGCATGCAATTGCCCAGTTTGCTCTCCCCTAGAAAGCAAATGAGAGTGAGATTTCACTGTCTAAGGGCAACTCAGCCTTTTCTCCTCTGAGGCTGATAGGAACCAAGCTAAAGAAATCTGAGGCCTTGAGTTGGGGAGCAGCTGAGAATGGGAGGCTGAGGCTGATGTTGTGTCCAATGAAACTTTTATCCAAGTCTGCAGTGCTGTCTGGAACTGAAAACAAGGCAATAGGTACGTTTAGCCTTAGCAGGTCCCCGAGAGCCTGTTCCTTGGAGAGCAGGTGATGGTGGCGCTTTCTCTTCTGCCCAGCCCTGCTTTACCCAGCACCTTCAGGGATCTCATTTGATGCGATGGAGCAGAGCCCTTGCAGGGGTCTGGGTCCTGCGATGAACACAGCTGGCAGCCAAAACCGGAATGCAGTTCTTGAGCGTGTTTGGGTTCTCTTGCTGCTGCCAAGAATTACCCTGAAGAGTACTTAAATATCTCTCTTAATGATTGCATTAAGTTGCATGCTACCAATATTCCTGGCAGTTCCTTTGCCAGTGTAAGTGCTAAATATCCTGATTTTATCGTGCATACCTATGGATTACAAATAGATCTTATTAACTGCTCAGAACTGACACATCTATTTGAATAAAGGGGCTCATTTCTTTGCAGGCAGTAGAACAATCTTCCTGTTATGCTAATAAATATAGGCATTTGCATAAATGTAATCAGATGCTCAGCCTTACTGCATATCTAGCCCTACATAATGGGCTTGGCTCTTGGGTGCTTGAGAAATCTCCTCCTATGACTGAGGCTGCAAGGGCGCGATAGGAAGTAGTTGCCAAATGTTTGAAATGGACAGGAACTGGAAAAAAGTAGGTGAGAGACTGTCCTTCCAGAAATCGATCTCAGCCTCTATAGAATAACATATTATAGATGCATTGTACTTATAGATTATAGATTATAAATTATAGATTGTACATTGTATGTATTACACATTGTGTTATAGATAAGCAGAAACCAGCACGGTTTTGAAGGGAATTCTCTTAGTTTTGTCAGGAAGAGCTCCTGTTGTGCTAGCTTTTCTTTTTGATGAATAATGTACCATGGCATATTACAGGTTTGTGCATGGGTAAAATATGCAAATGTGGCACCCCCAAATACACATGGCATCTGGTACTGGGGCCAGCTGTTGCTGTATGTGCAGGAGAAAACAGGAGGGGAAAGTTCCAGTCTTTGCATAACCGTTTGTGGCGTGATGATAAATAGCTGCTTTCCCTTCAATTTGAGCTAGATAAGGAAACAAACAAAACACCTTCTGAAAATCGGAGGAGGGAAGCCACTTAGGTGCTGGAGGGACGTGTCATGGCCCTGTAACCTAATCTGCATAATACGAAGGGAGTCTGCATTTTGGAGAGTCTGGCAGCAGGTCAGACTGAAGCAGGGCTTTTTCTTCGGGAGCACCAAGGTAGAGAGGACCTGCAGCCTCCCTTCTTAAGCTGCTTTATTGCTGTCAGTGCTAGAAGGATGTAGCTTCCTTCTTAGCAGTGACAGTATTAATGGCAACTGTGTATATCCCTGCTTATCGCTGCTGTGTGCTGCTGCTTTGCTCAGATTTCACTGTATGCTTTACCCTTCAACAGCACTGAATTGGCTTTTGGAGGACAGAAAAGTGCTGCCTTCCTTTTTTTAACACAAGTGCAAATGCTCAGCAGATGCTGGCTTCCCTGTGTGAAGCCTCACTTAGACTGGAAACTAGGATACATTGCACTTTAATAAGGGGAAGCTCTCATTTAGCTTGGGATGCATATAGTTGGCAGGTGAAGTCAAGGTATACTTTCGAGACAAAAGCAGATGCACCCTTCATGCAGACTGAACCATAAGCCATGTCTCCCCCCCATCCTTTAGCTTCAGATCCCATCTGGGCTTCTGGCTGGAAGTGTTACTAATGGCTCCTTTCCTTCTGCTCTTCCCTCCCTTGCTTGCCGTACAGGGGTTAGGAACACGGGCCTGTGAGTGCAAGGGCTTATGCAAAGTGTATGCAGTTCTTCAGGCAACAAAGTCTGAGAACCATTATTTATTCATTTGAATAACACTTTTTATACATTTCTACATGCTTTTAATGCAAAACATCTCTATAGGTTCACTGGAGCACTAGCTAGGGACTCATACATTTTCAAATCACCTATACTCAACCACTGTTTATAAAACTGCCTTCTAAGTTAAAAAAAAAAAAAAAAAAAAAAAGGAGAGAAAAAGAAAAAAGGAAATCTGATTCTTCACTTCCTTTTACCTGTCATTATGCAAGCACTTGAGCTGGTATTTCCAGTTTGCTCTTGTAGGGTTGCACACAAAGCCTGAGCTACTGCAATTGATCACGTCTCTGTAGGAGATGTAGGAGGCTGTTGATCTCTCTTAATATTTTCTCACTCTCATTACAAAATAAGGAAGCTCCCAGGAGTCTGCTAAGTTTGTGCATGTAACATTAACACCGGAAAGCCTAACTGGGGTTGGGCACACCAGGCCAGCAAGTACTGAGGCAGTGCTGCAGCCAAGGGGTGGGCAGCTCCCTCGCTGCATGAGCCTGGTGGCATGGTGCAGCCTGCCTTTACACGCCAGCGGTTGTAGTAGCTAGGATGGAGATAGCTGCTTAGCATGAACGTGTGCTGCACTGACTGCCCTGAGCAACCACCAGGGACTGAGCTCTCCTGGAGGCAGAGTGCTGCTTGCAGGAACTGGGCACCAAGAGGTGCTGATCAGAGTACTACTACGGGAGTATAAACAACCAGAGTAAATTACCCTTCTCTCCAGCACTGGGGAACTACTTCTCTGTTATTTTCTCTTTCTAGGCTCATTGCTGATCCCAGCAAATATTTCCGTTTACCTCCTCAAAAGTAACATGCCTACTTTCCATGGCTACTTTTTTCTCTTTCATTTAAGACACTGGGAGATTTTCTAATTAATACATTTCTTTCCACCTTGGTACCTTTCCTTGGTACTATAAATTTTCCATTTTTATTAAATTCCCACCTTTATGCCCCTGGGGACAGCTTAGCCAAGATGCTCTGGCTGCCTTGCTTATCTAGGGAGCTGTTTTCTCCACATCTTTCTCCAACCTCTTAGATGCCACAAACTTCCTTCAGTATTTGCTTGTCTGATGCCATTTAAAAATAGCTCACAGAAAAGAATTAGACTGTGCCGGTTGCTGCTAGAAACTCTCTGGCATCCAAATGAGCCGCCAGTGCTCCTTCGAGGCATTGGCTGCCACCCATGCTCGTGCGTCTCTGAAGGTGCCCCTGCCCGCCTGATGGATTGCTTCGGCTCGCAGCTCCGTAAACGGAGTCGTCTGCCTGCCGGTCCCGCGGCGGGGCGCGAGAGCCAGCCTGCCAACAGCCGCCCTCCGGATGCTGGAAAATAGCTTAACAAAACTCAGTGCAAGGCCTGGCGGACGGGGAAGGTGGTTTCCCGCTTCTGCAGAGCCTCTACGTGCTGACCTGGCGCGCTCGGTTTCGCACCAAAGCGAGAGGCGTGCGTCCGAGCAGCCTGCCAGGATCTCCAGTGCGCGGCACGGAGCACAAGGCAGGCAGGCTCTCAAGTGCAGCCTGTGTCTCCTGGGTTGATAGGAGGTGACAGACTCATTTCTGGGCAGTCTTTTATATCCGTTAGGAGTGCCCTTGTGCCGTGGTGTGTCTCCGTAGTGGGCGAGCAGAAGGAGGAGCAGCGTTGGTGGTACGTGCGGCCTTTTAGCCCTCCCTCTGGTCTGTGAGCGCAGGACCTGCCGCTGAGTCGCCCGAGCTGCGCCTTAGCGGGGTGCAGGTCTTGGGGGCTTTTGGACTGCCTGCACTTGCTACCACACCGGGGGCTGCAAGAAGGCCCCTGGTAGCCCGGCTTGCCCAGTCTGCTGAGGCTCGTCCCAGGTACAGAGACTCCTGCTGATTAGAGGCACCATTAAAACCTGCTGCTGCTTTCATTATTCGCCAGCTCCGCTTTGCCATCCGGCTGGTACGGAAATGTTTGCTATCTGCAGGTGTGCCTGCGGCTCTGTCCTTGTAAGCTGCTGCTGGGCAGGTCAGGCCGTGCTGCTGGCTCCGCTCTCTCCCCAGGACAACACCTGCTTTCTCTGGCTCCGTGGAGGTCTATGGCATACGGCCGTGCCTAACACTGAAGATGTCAAGTAGATTTATTTATCAGCTCTGCTCCGTGTTGTTTCTTGTGTTCCGGGGGACTTGTGGGAATTTTTTACAAAAGAATTTGAGAGGTTGCTTTCTCAGCCAATGTGTTTTCCTGCTGCACACAACCTCTCAGTTTAACTTTCCCCCAGATGCAGCTTTTCTTCTTTTTGCAAATTCAAGTGAAGACTGATGTAGTCACTGGCCACATGTCTGATTTATGTCCTAGATCTCAAAGCACTTTATGAATGAGATGAGTAGCTCTTTTCCAGTTTCACAGTTAGGCACAGAGTAACAACACGGTTCATCCCTCTTTCCCTCCCTCCCCCCTAACAAATCCTGGTATTCAGTGTTCCCATTAAAGCTCCTTCTAGGATAGCTGGAGCAAACCAGGAATGGGTGCTGTAAAAGGAACTGCTTTGAAGCACCGCAGGAGACCTTTTACCTCCCAAATATAAATTCCCCCTTTCTTTAGCATCCTAAAAGCAAGAATAGTTCAGACTAAGAAGTATCCTTGCACCCTAGCCATAAGCCCTTGTTTGAAACTGTCCACAAATCTCAACTTAGAAGTGATGACAGCCTAGAGACTTTTTATTTGGTTGGAAGCTTTTATTCTTCTGCTAAGTAGCAGCTGTGTGTGTGGTGGTAGCGGTGAGGGAGGCAGAGATTCCTATTCAGTACATTATTACCATGGGGGAAAAAACCCACAGAAAAAAAAATCACTCAGAAGAAAAGAATCCCCTGATATGCCGGGAAGGCTCCTTGCCCCGAGCAGACTCGGGCTTTCTGAGCTGCTGGCCTGCAGGGGCAGCTCCCCACGCAGGAGCCCGTGTGTTGCTGGAGAGATACCAAGGAGGCGGCGCTTTGGCCAGTGGGTAAATAGCGCTGTCAGCTCCCCAATCCCCCATCCGTCTCCCTTGCTAAATAGATTGCCATAGAAATAAATCAGAGGAAGGGAAATTCTCTGAGAAAGAAAAAGGAGGATTTAATGTACTTGAACTATTGCAGAATAATAGTGCAAAAGCAGTGCTGCGTGGAAGGGTTGCTAGAGGAAAGTCTGGAGCAATCTGCTCTTTAAAGGCTGTCAGTTGCTTCCGTACCTCATGGGTAGCGCAGAGAGCTCTGCCAGGCTCGTGGGCGAGAAATGCTGCTTTTGCAAACAAGAGGGTGATACGAACCCCAGCTGAGACTGCCAGCGTGTGTCACGGGCGCAGGAGGAGGGGGAACCTGCTCCAAAGCCCTCCCATCAGGAAGGCTGTGTGCTGGGTCTCAAGTCCCTGTAAACCCACTTTAGGGCCACTAAGGGGCTTTGGAGGTGACCCTTTGACTACCTATCGTACTGTGTCTGGTGCATATTTTGGCCTCATTTCCGCCAGAGTTGGCTCTCCAGCAGCTGCTCTGAAGCCACCGTGGCTACTGGTAACATCAACACCTTTCAGAAGAGAACCCAAGCATAAAGGAGGACTTGAATTTCTGGGCCCTTGGGATCTGCACTCCCTCCAACAAACTGGCTTGTCTCAAAATTGAGTGGCTTCAAAATCTGTTCTTAAAAGTGTCTTCCCTGTAAACATGCTGCTGAAAACACCACCAGCTAGTGACACTTTGTCTATTGTGGTTTGTTGGCTGGATTTTGGATCTTAAAAGCATTTAGTTCCCCATCATTCCCCACCACAACAGCTCTTCATGTAGCAGTTACAGGTCAAACAGTAAGTACAGCATTAATGTATGTGAAATAAAAACAGTCCTGGTCCCTGTGTCCCTACAGAGTTCATTTAATACCCACCCTGATGGAGAGGTAATTTATCCTAGAAACGATGACTTAAAGTTTGGCCATTTGGTAAGGTTCCAAGAGGCATACAGTACATTTGGCTTGGAATTAATGCAGGAAAGGACTTTCAGACATTTTAACAGGGGCAGAACACTTGGAGGAACTGGAAAGTATTCTTGAGAACATTCAATGTCGCCTTAAATTAGACCATAAAAAGTAAGTGCTTTATAAAAGCAATTTTGCGCAGTAGGGTCTGCGTTGTCAGAGCTTCTTAGTGATTTAGAGGTTTCCCTTCCTTATGACTCCTGAAAAAATATAAGAAATGGGAGTCTGGCTGCTGTGAAAAATACCCTCGTCTTTAAATTTGGAGGAAAAGCTATATATATAAATGTGATAAATATCTATAAACCAGAGCCTATAAAACTGGGAGTCTGACAGCAGAGGTGCTGTCTGTGAAGCACCATCCTGTAAAGAGCAAACCCGGATTTTAACCCTTTTGTTTTCACATAAAGCTGACTAGAACCTGTGCTATAGCTCTTACATTCCTACTTGGTTTGTGGTACTTGTTCTGGAGGATTGCACTGAATGTGACGAACAAGAAGGGAAAGCCCGAAAATGCACAGAAGTGGTTCATTTGACACAATATTACTTTTCTCTTTCTCATTACATCATTTGAGCCACCCTCAAAGCTGCCACTTCATTGTTACAAGCGTTTTCTGAATATTTCTGAAAAACAGCCTTGGCAGAGTAGATCATTTCACTGAGGTTAAGAGGGAAAGATGAAAAAGAGGGAGACCCAGACCAAGGCAGTGAAGAGACCACCCCTGGACAGCCAGGGAGATACAGAGTTGGATCTTCCAGAAAGACACCCCACCAGTGCAGCTACTGATCCAGAGCCTCAGCAAGTCCTGGACTGCCATGCTCTGCAACCCTTTCCTGAAGAAGGGCACCTGGGAATCTTTTGCATTCCTCAAGGCTGGGAGTGACAGAGGAATGAAAGTTGTTGGCACTGTCTTAGTCAAATGCTGATCACACTACAGCTACATTCCAGAAGGTAATGTCTAGATCCAATTAAAACTTCTTGGGGCGTAATATGAGCAAAGGCATTCTTGATCTCCTCTCCAGAGAAGCCTACAAGTTAAGAAAAAAAAAATAGCCCGGAAATGAAGTTTTCCAGAACGCACGGTTCACTTGCCCTGATCACCAAGTGCTGATGTGCGGACAAAAGCACATGCCACATGTGAAGCTGCAATTCCATGAATCACTTCCGAGCTTGACTTTTGTGGGAGCAGCTGAGATCAGCAGGGGTTGTGCTCTGGCACTGATGGATGAGCTGATAGGCAAAGCAACCTGCTCCTGTTTAGGGACTCTGGCCGTGGTAAGGAACAGGCACCGGTGCTCCTCGGCTGCTCAGTACAAGCAGAAACAAAACAGGGCAGCTAAGTGGTTCGGATGGAAGTGCATAAAACCCGGTGAAGTGACTGGCATCCGACTGCAATAGTTTTTGCACCATAAACTGCACACAGCTGTGGATGCTTGTGGATGGAACGGACAGGCTCCTATATGTCTGCTCTCCAAGACTGAAAAGAGCAGCAGATTTGTCTCCTATGAGGCATGTTTTGTGTCAGAATATCAGGACACTAAAGGGTATCTGTGTGTTGGTGCTCACCTCTGAAGAAGTGCAGCTTTATTACCACTTTGTGCTCACTGTTGAGTCAGGAGAAGGAAGGGAAGGACTATGGTCATATGGCCATACTTTTTTTCTTTTTTAAGTGCAATGGGCATTACACGTTGTCTATATGTGTGTTTTCTGTGTGGTCTTCACGGTGTATTATGCTCCAGGTTTGAGTTGAGAGGCACATGTGAAAGACATCTCTGCGAGTGCCTTTTCCTTCATTAGCCCTTAGCTCTCCCCTTTCACACAGAGGTCAGACAGAAGAAATCTAATCCTCTTTGGACTCCTTTCACGCAGGAGGTGGAAGAGCAGGGAAAAGAAAGCCTCATTTCTCACTCATTTTAATAATCTAGGAGCTGTAATAAGTATACATGCACAGCCTACAGTAAAATCCCGTAAGTACCTTTTCCATTGGAAATTAGGCTTAAAGCACAGCTCTAGACTTTCGTGATTCTTCTGTTACCATTTACCTGTCTCTGTGAATCAGATTGAATTCCCTGGAGCAGATTTTTGTATTTTTTACAGCACTGCATACATTTTTCCTTGATAAATGAACAGATGACGCTGCAGATGTATACTGAATGTAGAGGATCTTACCATCTCTGGTCTTTCCTCGTCTGTCTTCTTACCAGATCTCCAGGTTCTCTCTCCCTGCCTTTCTCCAGTGCTTTAGCTGTTCCAACCCACAGCACCTTCAGTCATGCTTGTTGGCTGGTTTGATCAGACGTGCGCACCAAAACCAATCAAAACATTTTCCTGACAAGCAGAGAAATTATGTCTGTAACAACTTTATCCATCAATAATATATTCAAACAAGTCACAAGGACACTTCAGGCATAAAACACCGTGAAGAATCTCTGACAGCAGGAAATAACAGGCTTTTCTAAATCAATCCTCTGGGAGAAAACTCTGTCGCGTAGGACTTTCCAGCTGGTCGGTTCCTGGATGACTCCATCACTGTTTGGCGCTGCGGGGGTGCTGATCTCCAGCCTGAGGTGTGCTCCACCGCAGCCAGCCTCTGGCCATGCCTGGCTCACTTCTGCACCCCGACTATTCAGGCTGGTATTTCTGAGCCTCCTTCGCTTCCTGCTCTGTTCTGCCCTTGGCCCTGTCTAGAGTCAAGGGAAAACAACAGGACCAGCTTACTTTGTTATGTGGCCCCAAATTTTTATTCAGAACACTTTGTTTCTCTGCAAAAAGAATCAGTGTCCATCACACAGGGACCTTTGCTCACACTTTGACGTGGAACGGAACAGTTTGTCACCCCTCATGACAGGGCTTTATTCAAATATTTGTATTACTGCAGCCTGTAACTTGTCGCACCGGATCGAGTCACAGGGCCGCGCCAAGCACCCTCCGTGGTCGGCTTCTCTCTCCCACTGCCCTTTACGCAGTTTTCTCATTCCTTTTCTCAGGTTCTCTGCGGTTTAGTCTGTTCCTAGCCATCACCACTAATCTGCTCTTGACCGCTCTTGGTTCAGCCTGTATTAGCCCCGGGGCCACCGGGGGAAGGGAAAGGGAAGGGAAGAGAGGAGGAGGAGGAGATGCAAAAGCCTTGACCGGAGATCTTCCCGCTGCTCTGCAGCTGGCTGTGGCAGTAACACCTGTACGGAGCGAGGCGGCTGCAGCCTCGCGGCTGCGCCGGGCGCCACGGCTGCGTGGTTGCCTTCTCCTCCCTGCAGCCATCAGGCTTCCTCCGGCAACGAAGGTTTGGGGCATAAAGTCTTCGAGGAGAGGTAGGGCTTATTTCAGCGAAGTGCCTGATCCGCTGGCCTGGTCTCTGCCTGGCGTCTCACTTTGCTATCACAACACAGAGAAAAGCGACCAGAAGCCGCAGGACCGTGCAGCCAGCACCAGCTCCCTTGCTGCTCCCGGGACGCCAGCACGAGTGTCCATGGGAGGACGCTGAGGCTGAGCTCTCCAGCGGCTCCAGGCAGTTGGGAAAACAATGTGGAGAGGAATTAGCACGGGGCAGCGAGGCGCTGGCCTTTCCCAGGGGCGCAAAGAAAAGCCCTTTCAGAGCCGTTTAGTTTCCTCTGTCAGGGGACGGCCTGGGTGACCCAGGGGACAAGAGACCCACTCAGTCCTAGTGTATACCGCCTTGCTCTGGGTCAGTTTACGGTTTCTAAACTTTTCTGAAAATGTGCACGCAGACAAAAAGAAAGAAAAAAAGATCAGCCTGGTAAATGGCATTCCCTTCCCGTCAAGTGCTTAATGGGGAAGGAGAAGACACAAGCACAGCTCCAGGAGCCTTATGCTAATCTCCACTGACACATCAGGATCACAACAAGCAGAGGAGGAGCTCTTAAACACAGCAGCCAAGAGCAAAGGAGAACGGAGTGCTTTTTATATCTCTAGGACTTTTGTCATCTCTATCAGGGTAGTTCTTAATTGTTACAGTCGTAGCTGCGCCTTATAGCTCGGTCGCTGAATCAGCATCTTTTCTGACTCATAATCCGTCAGTCCTGGCTGTGGTCTGCACATGGGCTGTGTTGCAGCGCAGCTTTCCTAGCGCAGTCTGGAAGGGCATGTTCACACTTTACGTGCCTGTGGTTCGGGACACAGGTTACCAGGTGCTTTGCAAACACAGTTTGTGGTGGTTAAATATGTTTCCAAAGCGTTGGCTTGTTGCTCTTCTTCCCTCCTGTTCCTCTGCCAATAGAGTTGTAGTGTGGGTGATTCCCAAACCATGTCAGTCAAACCGGCTGAGTTAGCAAAGCCTGGGCAGTTAAATGATTTAAGTGCACCCAGAGAGCAAAAGCACCTTGGATACAGCCTTGCTGTCACTGTTCTTCAGGCTGCTCTGGGAAGTTAGTGTCAAAGGCACCTTGCATAAACTCTTGCACTTAGGGGAAAAAATCTCTGACAACACAAATCTTTGTGAGTGAGCATGACAGCAGGAGGCAGGGAAGACACTGCAGCCCAAGCTGCAACCTCACACCTCTGGGTTAGGAAAAGCCTCTGCCCAGGAGCAATTTCATGGCTTTTTTTAACCATATTTTGCTGGAGTCCACATAAATAGAGCAAAATAATTCTGCCCTGCGCTCCTGAAGGTTATGAGAGGAGAATAAAATGATAGCAGTTGTCCTGTCTAGCCAGTGTGTCCCAGGGAAAATGACGCCGGCAGACCGCATCCGATCCTGCTGGCCGAGGGAGCGCGCGTGGGGAGCCGGCGGCTGTTCCACCTGCCGCAGAGTCACGCAACGGGCCCGTTACTTCGGCGAGGAGGTGAAGGGCAGGCTGAAACTTGCCAATCTGCATACAAAGCGTGGAGATCGTGAAAAAGTCAAATGAAAGGCGTAAATCAGGTGCCTCATGGTTTAATCATGAGGGCTGGCAGAGCTACGAGATCCCTTGCAGTGAATGGTAGCTGCCTCTGCGACGGCAGTGCCTGCAGGGATGTCTTTGCTGGAGGGATCGGGATGATTCCAAAACCCCAGGCAAATCTGCACAGGGTTTTCCCTTTTCTTTCTTCTACTAGCATTCGTGAACATCTTAAATTAGAATCTGTGCTGCTTTCCGTTTCGGGGCTGAGTCCAAGGGCAGTGTGAGCAATGTGTGTTTTGTGCCAGCTTTGCAATGCCTCGATTGCAAAAGTTGCTCTCTTCGCAGCTTCCCGGATCTCTACTTCCAGAGCTTTTCACTGGAGGGGAGCAAGATAATCCTCTGCGTAAGCCATGCCTCTCTGTCTTGACCTTTCAGCCAAGTGAAGGACACAGATCCAGAGATGCAGACACCATTTCACTGCACACGCACACAGGTCCGTGGTGGGGGAAGGGGCGTGTAATTTTGTAACCTCCAGTTTTAAAACATGATGAAGTCTTGCTGTTTTAAAACCTCTTGGTCACTAAATTAAAAGAAGTCACACTCTATAGTAAAAGGATCACCTTTCCCATTTTTTATTTAATTGAATATGGGTTTTTTTTTGTTCAAAACACTGCATTCCTCCCTATTGCGGACCTGGACTTAATTGAAATTTCACAGTCTGAATTGTTTCCATTTTAATTTTGATCTGACCTTGATATTCTTGGGATGTCATGTCTCAGCCACAGTTCAAATCGGTGCTGTGAGCAGCACCTACAGAGATGCCTTCCTTCTCCACACAGGAACATCTCTGGCCACCTGCATCGCAGTTTGAATTCCTTCTTTTGTTTATTTTTTAATGCTGAGCAGGATCTAAGCTGGCCCCTTATATTATAACCATCTCCCTTGCAGTCATCTGTGGGGTCTGCAGAGGTTGAGATGGAAAATAAACAGCTGGAGGAGCTGCTATCCGAAGGTCACATCCCTGCCGCGTGTTCAAAACCAGTGGCGATGGGTGGCCGGCAAGCATCCTGGTTGCTGGGCCAACAAGAGGCACTGGCGGTTGTTTTGCAGATGGTGTCCGAACCTCCTTCAAACAAGTCCTGCTCAGATGTGGCTCCTAAAATACAGCGTGAGCCTCCGGAGCTGCCATGCCCTGGCACACTTAGCAGCCGGGTACGCTTCAGCGGCATTCTCATGCTCAAGCACCGAGTGATAAACATGCTGGATAAGGTCCGCCTTCCTCATCCGAGCCTCATAAAACAACTCAGAATGAGACCTATTTAACGCATGATGTCCTGTAGTGCGAGGTATATTTAAGAGCTATCTGTGAATAATTCCCATCCTTAATCTCTGTTATGCTGCTTGGCTTTAGGGAGACCAGCCAGCCCGGTGCCACGGCTACTGAGGAACTAGACGTCACGGTACAGCCGAGGAGGGACTTCAATGCGTGGCATTCCCTGAATCCCGGTCAGACGCCACTGACATCGGAGCAAGGACAAGAGGAGAGGCTGAAGCGTCGGTCTGTACTACCCGTGGGGCGGCCGTCCCCGTCCCCGCGGCCCGCGGGGAGACTCCCCTGTCTCCTGCAAACGCCTGTTTGCAGCGAAGCGGCAGCAGAGGACTCCACCCTGGGGAGAGCGCAGTTTTAAGCCAAGGAGGAGCTTTTCCGTACAGCTGACCTTTTAGCAAATCTTTTATCTATATTATTTATTATCATATTATTTAATGCAAAAGGCCACTTCGGCTCCGGGCTGTAGCAATTAGTGCTAATAGATGATTACACAGCAGAGGCAGTACATAAAGGCGGTGTTCATTATTCGCAGACACATGCACCGCTGAGATTTATCTGCTGTCTGCCAACCTGCTGCCGCTGACGAACAGCCACCGCCAGCCCGGTGCTGCTGCTCAGCGCCTCGCACGCAGTCATCTGCGCACTCAGCTCTTTCGAGATTCGGCTGTGCCTTTTGCCTGTTGCTGCACAGGCACGCGTGCACAGAGCAGTAGGAAGCCTTCACGCGGGCAGGGGAGGATTCCAGATAGCGTTTATTTATTGCATGTGATGACTAGGGCTACCGAGATGCGGCGAGCCTTGCTGCTCCCACCGCTCTGCTCTGCTCTGCCCGGCAGCCCTCTGCCCCTTTTCCCTCTCTGGAACTGCGTCTCGGCTCTGTCCTTGCCTGGAGGAAGGGAAATGGGCGTCTCAGTTCCCAAAGCCTCCCCGCGTGCCTGGCGCCCTCGTGTCCCCGCGCGCCCTTCTGCGCTTGCCCGCGGATGCTGTCAGTGCCCGCGGAGCTAAGGGCAGAGGCAGCGCCCGAGCCGGGGGCTGGGGCGGCCGGAGGGAGGCGATTACAGCACCCACGCTGCAGCCCAGCAGTTGCCAAGGGCAATTCCGAGTATCTCTCTCCAGTGACTATATTAAGCCTCCTAAATTAGGTGTAGTAAATTAAGTAGCGTCCTCTGTGTCAGGCTGCCTGGCTTTGCGCGGGAAGCGGTGCTCTCGATAGAGATGAACCTGGAGTAAAGAGGCGGCCGCGGCAGCAGCGCTGCCTTTGGAGCGCGTCCCCGCAGACCCAGCGCGGCTGGCCGGGCCTCACTTGAAGCGTTCACTGTAATGGCTGCAGCAGAAAGGCTCTTTTCCAGCTCTGTTTGGGCCTGCTTGGTGGTCTCCACCCAGGGAGAAATCCCTGCCTGGGAACCCTAAGCACCGGGTAAAACAAATGCAGTACTACAGATCCTGCCCGGAGTAACGTGGCTCCCTGCAGCGAGGCAGCTTCCGCCTGCTCGCAGGATAAAACACATCTCTCTCCTGGTGATAGTCATCAGTCAGACATTCCTTGGCAACAATTAAGCGCCATAAAGAAACGAGCCAAACCAAATTGTAAGCGGAAGGTTGTTTACTGGATTGGGTAACTCCAGAAGTGCTGAGTGAGGACTTCTCTGATGAATTCACTAGGGCTCTGACTTCCTTTCATTCTCTCTTTTCAGACAAACCTCTTCGTTTTGGGGTCCAGCCTGATCTGAAATGCTTCTTCGCATTGTGCATTGCTGGAGATCACAGATTCGCTTACTGTGGTTTTGAATAGGACAGAGAAAACACCTTGCTGGACTTGACCTAGTGCCAAGGATCTGGACTTGACTGCATTCATCTCTCCTTGGAACCTAAAACAGCTGGAGTAAGATTCCCAGTCTGCCTGCTTTTGTGCCTAACTTAAACCTTTTTGCTTTTGGAGTCTTTCCCTGTCTCGTGTGGTTCAGAGAGCACCAGCAGGAGCAGACGATGCGTTGTGCCAGTTCAGCCAGGTTCAGACTCTAAGGAGAATACTGCTTGTTTTAACCAAATCTCTGTCCAGTATTACTCCCCTCTTATCACATGCTTTGGTAACTGTCAGGATACCCCTAGTTCCTATGCCTGCCTTGTCAAAAACCCACACTCCAGCACATGCCTGCGCTGGAAACGCAGTGTCCTCTCCCTAAAGAGGAGAGATAAGCAAGTGCATTTCATCTTTGCAGCCATTCAGATGGGGCTGAGTGAGGACATAGAGGCAATGTCTACCCTGGCTTTCTGAAGATAATGTGGTTTCTTTCTTTTAGGAAGTCATCTGGGAATTACACAGATCATTTAATTTTCTCTTTCTTGATCTTTTTGTCCAAGATCTGCTCTCCTCTTCCCTCTCGCACATATAGCCCTCTACAGAGGAAACATAATAGAAACGAGTCCAAGAAAAAGCAGAATATTAAGTGACTCAGGAATCCTCGGGGGTATATCTCTGCTTTAACTGCACAGTCATTGCCAGAAAAAAATGTAAATCATTTATTCTCTCCCTTCCTCTCAATGTCTTTCTATTTAAAAATGTAATTAGATCTGCATGTTCCTTGTTTTTAATTTTACTTTTAATTAGGTATCTGGAACTACATTGTTAAGGTCATTCGATGTCAGTTTCTGGATGAAAATAACTCCATTCTATCCAGAGTATCACCATACTTTATTCTATTTTAGCTCAGGGAAATGAAAAAGCATTTGAAGACATTTAATACGATTTTTCCTTCAAATGGTGTTTTCCATCTAGACTAAAACAGTTCGTATTATTTATAGAGAGTTTGATAACAGACCAAAATTACAATCCTCAGAATTTCCTGAGTAGGAAAAGAAAGAAAGACACCAAAGTTGAGCAATGCATTTTATTTGCTAATTTACTTATTTGCTGTGCAATAGGACCTTACATCTCCAAATCAGACCTGGGAGTGCATGGTATGAAGAGCTGCATAAACGTACCGGGAAAAGACACGCTGTTCCTAGCTCCATAAAGAGAGCTAAATTAGAACAAACTACAGCCATTATAGGTATATCCAAAGATATTTCTGTAAAGATTGCCTTGCAGGCTTCTTGCTTGTTTATGTAGGAGTGTTGATATGGCAGAGACCGCAAAAGTTATTGGCAGAAGGGTGCGTTGAAGTCAACTGAATCTGTAAGGATATTGGACCCTAGTAAGCTGTTACTCCAAAGAGCCAAAGGAAGACAAGCTGTTGCAGTGTTTTGCAGATGTCAGGCCAGAGGCAGCTTTGAAGCAGGAGTGAAGGAGTCTCTTTCTTCTCTCTTTTCTTTTGTGGCCACAGTGATGTGGACTAAGCTGGGATGCTGCACTGGAGTCCGTCCCTCTGGCTCTGTGAGCAGAGGCAAGCAGAGGAGACAGCGAGTACAGATGGTGGCCAACGAAGCTCCACCATCTTCTCATCACGCTTTGCTCCAGTTCCTAGATGCCTTGCCCGACTCCAGTCCCAGCCTTATCGCGGTCTCCACCGGCGCTCTCCAAAACAAATAACACCCAGCTCGGAGCAGGCCTGTCTGCTGTCTGAGACGCTCTGTGATTCAGCGGGCCCCGACCTCCAAGTTCTGCGCTGCACTTAATTTGTTTTATGCTCCCTAGTGGAGTTCAAGCCAGGTCAGTAGCTACACCCAGAATTAAATGCGACACACTTCATGTCGCCACGGGGACTTCTAATTCTTTATGAAATACCACTCCGTGCAGGGCCCCTCTGGAAGGGGCACACACGCAGCTTCCTGACCATCTGGCCACTGCTCTCTGCAGCTCTTGAATAATAAATATAATCTGCACACTTATTTTATAAATTGCAGACACACATGGCCAGGTATATAGCTGCAGCTCCCTGCAGGCCGGACGGAGAAGATGTGTAGTGGAGGCGACGCCGGTGGCTCCGGACCTTCGAACACCATTGTCTCATAACCAACAAGGCCAGAGCTACAAGAGTGCTGCACTGGGCATCTGTAAACCATGCACCAGTACATCCCTATTACTATTGAAGACAGTAAAATATAGGATAGCAGCAACCTTCCCCCATGACTGTTGAAGACCTCTGGATCAAAAGCATTACAGAAATGCTAGATGTCTCTACATTCCCTCTCAGTTTGCACGGTGATCTAGGATACAAAGCTACTCTGTTCCCTAAAAAGCACGATTGTGATACAGCAGCAACAGGGGGGAAACTGCCCAGGCTCTTTTTGCTTTATGAAGTATAAGCACTTAGCAAAATACAGTACTTGCGCCTGAGGACTTTGGTTGGAAAGTGCAACCGTCTTTAAGGAGACACAAACTCCATCACTACTGCAAGCAAATAGTGCAGGGAACTTTGCCTACACCTTGCACTCTCTGGAAAACCAGTGTTTCAGTACATTAATCTGTTAAAACAGTGCCAGCTGAAGGGCATTTAACGCCAAGTGCATCGAGAAGGGTAAAAGGTAATCACATTTAAATTAATTACATTGATTAATAAAACCTGTAGACCTGCCAGAGCTGTGCTGCATCTGTGGGCAGGAGACCTGCCCTTGCTAATCTCGTTGCAGCCCGTCACTTCACGAGTCCCCATGCTCAGCTGAGCTGCCCGTTAGGCAGCTGGCATGTCTAGCCTATTAAGTGGAGAAGTATTCTGCTCTGTGGGATGAGAGCTGCTCCACCTGCTTGTCTGGAGGAGTTTGCTCTCTGAAGCACGTCCCTGATTGGCAGGGAGATAGGTGGCACTTGGTAACTATTCATTTAATGAGCTGATTCTGGTATCGCCCAAGCAAGGTGGAGTTTACATCACTCATCTTGTGAAAACCCAAAAAACCTGAGGTGATTAGGGCCTCGATTCAGTAAGCTACTTAAACACAGGCCTGGCTTCAAGACTTCTCAAGAAACTGCTTTAAAACAAGGGAGGAGGGGAAGGAGCTGTAAATGAACTGTGTTGTGCTGCACACTTATGGATCTTCATGCTGCTTTCTGCTGCTGGCAATGGGGTAATGTCTTTTTTTGATGTAAAATGAAACAAACAAAATTTTCAGAGAAATTGATTTATGCTGTTAGCTGGGAAAGTCCTGACAGAGTTTGTTTAGATGACCCAACTGTCTGGCCTGCAAATGGTGTATTTTGCTTCCTCTGTTCTCTAGTGCATGAGGTAGAAAAGCTGGTCATGTACTGGTAGACCTTAAGACCAAAACAAATCCATTAATAACTTATTTTTTCAGTCTTGTACGATACAGATCCTATGACTGGTGTCACTTGTCTGTGTAGCTTTAAGTTGGGGGTGACTTTCATGTTGGGTAACCACAGGACTAAGGTCTACAGGACCAACCTGTGCTCTGCAGAGACCAAATTTTCATCTTAGTAGCTCCAGCTTCATTATTTTGGTCCATTGCTCTCTGTTTGTTGCAATTGGCATGCAGATGTGGCTCGTCTATCCCTCTCCTTGTCCTGCTGGGCATCTGCCTTGTGCTAATTTTCCCAGCAAGCTGTCTCAAGCTTATACCTCTTAATGTTTCCCTCTGCATGACCTCACTGTTGCTTCAAATCTCTCTCTCTCTCTCTTTTTTTTTTTTTTTTTTCCTCCCCTCTGATGCTGGTTCTATGCAAAGCCCTTCCTTAATCCTTGGAGCTTTCACAGCCTCGTGAGTCTTCTGATTTTTATCTGTATGTTATCAAATCAAGGTACATCCTCTGCCTCCCTTCCCTTCCCCCCCCCCCTCCTTAATCTTCTCTCTTTACGGACACACATAAAACTCCTCTAACAGCTCAGAAAGAGGGGTCTAGGAGTTGCTGTAACAGTTGTAGTAGGCATTATAGAAAGAAGAAGCAGAGGTTCTATGTTGGAGTCCAGTGACTGCTTGTCTGTGGGGGCTTCTTGTTCAGGTGGTGGGTAAGTTGTGCAGCGGGAGATGCTGTCGCTAAGCTGGAGGAAAACGTGGGTGACTGCCCCCAAGCTGTGCTGGGCGCAGTGTGCGGGGAGCCCCCAGGAGCAAACCCTGGGCGCTGGGGAGAAGCAGTCTGCGTGGCATGCCGGGATCTCCCCAAATGGCTCGTGGCCCCATTGGGAGCAGCACTGCTCAGTGCAGCGCTCTGGCTAGCCCGTGGTCCTTCCTTCCTTAGTGGGCTTTGTGCATCCCACCTCCCTCAACATCTGTACTCTGAAGTTGCTGTAACGGCTCTTCAGCCATGCAGACCCCTGTACAGGAAGGGGAGAGGAGTGAAAGAAACTTATTACCCTGATCTCTTCTCATCCCAGTTACAAACTGGGGCCCTGCTTTAGGGGCAGGATCAGGTGTCATGCATTCCTAGTGAATGTGCTATTTTACTAAGTAAGGATAGGTGAGTGTGAAGTTAGAAGCACTTGCAGGGCTACTTTCCTTCTAGGAAAGATGAAATTCTCCTAACTGACACTTAAAGTACCTGATTGCTTTCTCTGCAGAATGACATACAGCTTTCAATCACAGTCAGGCAAAGAAAGTTTCTCCTTCCCCCGGTCATATCGCAGAAGCTGAATAGTTTGATGTGTCTTCTGTAACAAGTCCTTCTCCTTGCCTCCTCTTACTGCTCCAGTACTGAAGGCAAGTTTTGTTCCTTTCTGTGATTAAAAATAACTAGGAGCAGAGTTAAAACAGGAACCCTAAGCTTTCCCCGTAGTAATTCTGACTTCTGCAGAATGGTGGTGGAGCCAATGAGCACAACGTGGTGTGCAGTGCCTTCCCCCATTCTTGGAAAAGCTGAGGATAGCAGAGAGCCTTATCCTTGTGCTGTTAACTGCTCCTACTGTAGACTGCAGTAGCTAACCCACCTCCCAATTATACCCAAGTGATTCTCTCTCCCCCCCTTCTTCCTTGTTTGTATTAAGAGTGCTGATGATTTGATTTTGGGGGATGGGAACATAAATGACTCAAATTCAGGTCACTTGTGACTAAAGATCTGAGGTGAAGAGGAAGGCAAAGCCATGTGAAGCAAGAGACTTTATTCATACAAGGAACAGTTCTTCAAGAGCTGGGTACCTCCAGCTTCATAAATTTCTAGGTCAGCAGAGCACTGACACATGAAAGATGAAGCTCTCGTGTGATAACAGCAGTCATCAGAGACAGGTAAATGCTTCTGCAATTTCTATTCATCTGTTACCATAAGCTAAACTGAACATAGCTCTTTTCTGTCTATGTTCCCCTAGTGTTAGGGAGCTTTGGAAGGAAGAGACTAAATCTTTTGATGCAAAAAGAGATTACAATCCTGCCACTGGAATTTTTAGCTCAACTTTTATTCTGGAACAAGATTGTAACATACAAAGGCAAAATATACAGCTCCATGAGGCAACCGCTGCTTTGCGTTGTAAGCTGTGCCTGGGAATCATTAGTGCACATGACAGAGTGCTTCAGGATCCCAAGTCCTCCTTCCAAGCTCTTCCCCACCCCCTCCTGCTATAAGGAATTCATTCTATGCTGCTTCTTGTGTTACAGATCTACCTTTATTTCCTTGTATTTCTTAAGCTCTGAGTAGTCCCTCCCTGCTGTGCCTTTGCTTTACCATCCAAATGTATTGCAAGCAATTGAGAACTCAGCAAAGCTTCCCTGGAGAAAGGAATGGTGACTGGAAGGTCTGCAAGGTGTTACCAAGTAATAAGTGTGCCAGCTTGCTTCTGCAACACAGGCAGAGGCTGCAGAGAATTGCAGCCAAGTCCTACAGAAGGATACAGATGAAGGAGACTACATCAGCTGAAGTGCATCTGGAGCCTGGGTGCCCTGGGAAATCAAAGTGTGTGTGTGGGGGGAAGCAAAACTCTTCCTCCTCCTTTGCTATTGCAATGCTCTTCTGAGCAAGAGGCCTTCAGTGAGAGAGAGCTTTAGCCTGAATCTTCTGATCCTGGAAACTATGCTGCATGTGTTCTTCTCTTCTCTTCCTAGAATTGCACTGAGCTGAAGGATCTCTGTCAACATGGCTTACCTCCTCATCACATCCACGTTGACTTTCCTGCAATCAAATATTTGCACAACAACAATTACTCTCTGTGACTAAATGCCTCACTCACAATGATGCTGACACTTCATTTCTCTCCATGCATGAATGAAGGTGCTTATCCTCAGCATTTTTGCTTGGGAAAAACAGGGTGCTGTAGAAACTAGCATCATCCTCCAAGTCTTGGGTCTTTAAGATTGCTAAATGATTGTGTCTGCACATATAAGATGATTCGGTAGTTTCTTTTCATCATCCTTTTTGGTTGATTTTGTCTCCAACAGCAAATGCTTTTGGAACAGGGAATGATTAGCAACTCCTGGAATGCACAAAAGTTTTTGGGACTTCAGCAGAAAATCAGCTACTCTTCCCTACCATTACTCCAAAAGAGTTTCAATTTAATGATGTTTTAAAATAGCGATGAGTAGCTGGAATAATACAGGGTAGCTACAAAACTGCTTCTATCATCAAGTTGCAGTACTATATTATATAGAATGTCACAGGTAAATCATAACTTTCTTGTGAGGACAGAAACATCAAAATGACCAGTGTCAAATGTATTTTAAATACTAACTGTAGCATCTGTACGAACACCTCTTTCCTATTTGTATTAGGGATGGTTCTGGACTTAGGACTCAAAAACAAGGCTTCAGTAATTGAGCATGGAGCATGACCACTTTGTAATAGAAGCGATAAACAGCTGGAAGGAGTTACAAAGGGAAGTAGATGTCTGTCTGACACATCCAGATCCCCTTTTTAATAGAGAAAGGGGATGAGAGGAGGTTGGAGGACAAACTAGCCCTGCCTTTCTGTTGCAACACACTCTAGAGCCATCTGTGCAGAGATGCAAGGTGCCCCCAGCTTGCCTGCAGCAAGGTCCCTTGAGCAGACTGTGACTGTTCCTTACTTGCCCACAACTGTCCCTGAGGAGCAAGGGAAAGAGTGATAGTTTTTGAGGCCCAGGTCTTGGTTTCCCACCAGCTGACCTTTCACAGGTTGCCCTGCAGTGTAGGTCTGCCTCCCTGCTCAACAGCATACATCTTAAAGCCACAGAACAGGATCTTCTCAGTGATGGAAAATCAATCATTAGCATCTGTTGCTCCTCAATGGGCACAAGATGGGATGTGTCTTCTGCTTCCCAGTTTGCATTCTTATTGCCCCAGGTTGGTAGAGCCATAAGGACTGTGCTGTGCGTCCCTGGAGGGCAGCTGGGGCTAATGGTGTGACTGCGAGAGGAGGCTGCTTTGCTGCCTTCTGAGCAGCTGCTCGGGCTGGAAACAGCAGATATCGGCAAAAGGAGCAAACTCAGGTTCCTTCATGCTTCCTCTTGTCTTCCATAGCACAAGGGCAAGGAAGAAAGACCCAAGACTGTCATGCCTATCTAGGTGGCTATTATGAATTTTTATCTACCTATTTATATCATGACTTTATTTTACTTTTTCATATATTGCTTGGGGTTCTGATTTATCTGCTGAATCTTAGCTGCAAAGGGAATTGGCAAGGGCCTTATTTAGCTAACGTCCCTCATTTATAATTTATACACCCAGCTCTGTGACAAATTGAATTTGTATAACACAGTAAACAAAAGGGCTCCTAACTCTAGTTTCCTGTAATGGAATAACGTTTTTGGAAACACACATTAAGTGGAACAGACAAACCTGGGGAAAGGGCTCAGCTTCCCAGCTGTAATTCACATAGGGTCCAACCTGGTTATTTTGCAATAAAGCTAATAGGAATTTGCACCTGGTGTAATTATGCCTAATGATATTAGCTCTTTCCCAAGCCCTATGCAGCCTTCTGGAAGTAAAGGGGGGAAAAGCTACATGGTGACAAACTGTCAGGAGAGTCGTTGTTATTCCAAGCTTCACTGAGTGGAACTGTGCTGGAAGGGAGTAGTGGATCTTTGCTGAAAACCAGCTCCTGTGTTTATGACTATCCCTGTCAGCTGGGCTGTTTGTCACCAGGGATGGATATTTAACACAGCAGCGATGTCCTGAAGACAAGGTGTTAGCCGTTGGCCCAAGGACTTTGAGCAAATATACAGTTGTCTTGGCAATATTTACTGTAGATGCAGCTCAGCCTGGACTGCAGCAAGAGGCAACTGGGGATTGGGCAAATTCACTCCCACAGGAAGATAAACCTGTGATCACTTTCCTGGAAAAAAGGCCATTAGAGGAAATCCCTAGTGGGCCTGCTTTTTTTTTTTTTCCCCCCCTTCTCCACTAACTGAAAAATTGCTATGAAGCTGAACTAGATGCTGCTGTCTCTGTAAGAAACCAGGTCCTTATTAGCACAGCTGAAGTGTTTTGGGTGCCAGTGGCGAAGATCAAAGCTTTCCCTGAACTTATCTGCAGGGCGTGAGCAGCTGCGTGTTTCCGAAATGGGCTTGTTTGCTGCCTGACAGCTATCGCGGCGAGACGCCTGGCCCCGACCCACCCAAACGCGTGCGCTAGTGGAAGTGCTGCTGCAAGGAGCCTGGTTGCTTCAGGCTCTGCTGGGCGCCTCGGGGGTGATTTAGGTCCGGATGTGCCCAGGGACGTGAGGGCATGCTTAGAGCTGGCAGAGGTGAAGGGCAAGGGGGCTGCAGCATCCCTCTGCGAGAGGCGCGGTGCCTCTCCCCTCCTCCTCTGCTCAGCCTTGCAGGCTCCCTCTGCTCGTTACTGCTGCCCTCTCCCTCAGGAGCAGGCTGAGCCTCGCTCCCTTTCCCGGGAGACAAGGGGAGCAGCTCAAGTGGCTTCCTGATTTAGCACCTGCAAGCCCAGGGCAGGGCCAGCCCAAGGCGGAGCAGTTCTACCTGTCGCTGCCCCTGCTGCTGCTTTTGACGGTGCTGGCAACTGTGACCCTAGAAAGAGTTTTTCTCTTTTTTTTTTCTTTTCTTTTTTTTTCCCTGTCTGCCCCTCATTCCTGTCAAAAACCAACTTCTTCAGTCACTAACCGGAGCTGTTCATGCCCTCTGCACGTAGCCTGCACGGGGGAGAGAGGAGCTTGTCACTTCTTCGCATCCGCGTGCCGAAGCTGGGGAGACAAAGTCTAAAATTAGAGTGCATCGCAGACAGCAGCATCTGAGTAAATTCATTTAATGTCACTCCAGCAATGGCCCCTAGGGAGGCTGCAAATATACCTGGAAGCAACTGATAATAAATAACATATGAAGGTAGAAACAAAAATAAGCCTAAGATTCTTCTCGGTTTGTGCCCGGCAGCAGCTTTCTCCCGAGACGGTCGCAGCTGCAGGTTTCTGGTGCTTGGGGCCAGGGCACAGCTCGAGCTCTTGAAATGGAATTTGAAGAAACCAAAATGCTTATGTTGCCTGTAAGTGGAAAGGGAATAATTTTGATGGCCCATTTTTGTATCAGATGAGCAGGGCACCACAAATGACACTACTTATCCTGAATTTCATCTCTCCTGTTTTTTTTCCCCTCCATCTAAGGTATTGATTTCAAACCAAACGGAGGAGGGTTTGGGCAAATCTCCAGCCTTCAGAATGGAGAAGAGACACTTCTGCCTTTCCAAACCTCTGGAAAACAAAATTTTTCATCTGGAATTCTCACTTGAATATCTCACATACAGTTTTGCCTTCCAGATGGTTGGGGCCAGCGGGACGTGTGTTTTGACCTGGCATAGCAGTCCCTGTCTGCCTGGGCTCGTGTCTCACCCTGCGAACATGGTAGCAAAGTTGCTGTGGAGGATGCCACCACGGCCTCCTTGGAAGAGTTTGGCCTCCTGACGATCCGACAGTGTTCCAGGCGGAGCAAGCAAGTACTTAAAGTTGCTTGGTTACGTTTCCTTTTGAGGATCTTCTTTTATGTACTCTGAAACTATGTCTAGCTGTATAATCATTACCAGTCATTCAGCCCTGTTGCTCATTTCGAATGATATTTATTGAATTGCTAGGGTACATGTAAAACCAGCAGGAGACCCTGGAACTGTGGGGGAGCTGGGAAGAGGAAATTAAAATATATGTAGAAATAAATCTCCTCTTTGCAACATTTCTCATTCTGCTTAGGTTTAAGGCAGCAATTGGATATGCTTATGTCCATCTTCTGCCTGGGCAGGGCAACTACAGAGTGCCAGCATTCAGGCTCCAAGGGGGTTATCTCTTTATGGTCAGTCTCTCCTGAGCCAAAAACAGGGTTTGAAACCAGAGCCTTTGCTACTAAATTAATTCTATGTGCCTACTTTCTCCTGAATGAGATGCCTTGGCTGAACCTCAGGCCAGATTCAAAAACTTTGCCTGGATAAGCCTCCATCAGCAGAAAAATCTCTCGTTCCTCTGCAAAAGGTTGCAAACACGATAATCAGTCATCCTGGAAGAGTGACTGATGTGCCATCCTTGATCTGTAAATACACCAAGGATTTGTCGTGCCCATGCATTTCAGAGGACATTTCCTGGATAGCAGATAGCCAAAGTTTTGAGCGGTACAATCTAGAGAAAACAACAAGAAGAAAGTATATTTGAGAAGAACAATTCACCACATTAGTAAGTATAGGCCAATAAGTAACAAAGAAAGGCAAACCACAAAAGTCTTTCAGGGATTTTTTTAATGTACTTCACTGATTTACTGTTGCTGTAAAACAATATAAAAAAATCTTCAGCAGCAGCCAGTGCAAGAAGGACAGACTGAGTTTGCCAGCCAACCTGTTAGTAAGATGTAGATATTTCTCTCCAGATTTGGAGTTTTCTTGGACCAAGAGGTCTGATTATTTAAACCCCCAATGCCAGCTTCTTCCTCCAGCTGCAGGCAGACAGTGGCGGTTCATTAGGCTCTGGAATGACACCCAGGCTCCTATCTAGTCTCAGACAAACTGCACAGGCTTTGTTGTACTCTGATGCCTCGACTTGTCTGTGCAGTTTACAAAACAAGAACAACTCGATGTTTAAATACAAGAGAGATTGCCAGTAAAACCAGTCCTAATCTCAAGCCAGCCAGAAAGTTTACAGGAATTGCAAGGGAAGGAGAGTGCCTGACAGCTTGGAAATCGCTTTTGTGTTAGAAAACAGCCACTCCCCGTTGCATTATTTACCACTTCTCACCATCTCATAAATACCTGTTTGCACTTATGAAAACATCAGAAGATTCCAAACAACACAGCTGGGCATTTCCCCCACACCTATGAGGTGCCAGGGAGCTTTTACCAGGAAGTGAGGTCTTGGGGCGGAGGGGCTGCCTGGGTGAATGGAGGAAAAAAGGGGTCTTTGCACTGTGAGTGCCTGTTCTGACTCTCGGCAATTAAAAGCAGACCTTGCACAACTTTGAAGTTGAAAACTGCTCTTTGTGCAACTGTTTTGGAGCCAAGCTGGGCTTTGAGTGGGTATGAGCATATCTTTGCAAACTTTTAGAATTTACCACAAATTTTATTCCATGCTTTTCATATGCCATTAAGTTTCCGTTACATGGGTAAATGAACTATATGCAAAATTTCATAGTTTCAGTAGGAAAACAGTCTCTGGGTCTTGACTTCTCCTTAACTTGTTGTCAACACACACAAGGGGATATTTAACGGTAGTGTTGGCAGATTAACAAATTGCCTTGGCTAGTATTACATGGGATGTCACAAAACTGTCAGGGAAATGCTAAAACTGTCGTCTTTAATGGTAGCTGGAAACGAGCTGGCCTTTGGATTATAGGGCAATTTAATCTAAGAAATGTAGGGCAAGTGTTGTTTTTATGCCAGATAACAAACCGTTTCTCTACAGTGGCAGTAAAGCTTGTGACGACGGCAGCGGCTCTGGAGGTGCCAGCTGGACCTGACGCCGCATCCCTGGGGCGGCGGGAGCCGTCAGACGTGCCCGGGGGAGCCCTCGCTTCCCGCTAGCTCGTGGTGGGAAGTGGCGAGGATGCGGGTGACTGGCCAAACACAACTGCACACAGTTATCCAAAACTGAGAATTTGCTACGGGAGGAGAGGCTTGCTTGAGTTGAGAACAGCATTTTCCATTGAGCCTGGGTCAGTCTAAGCAATTTTTTTGGTTTTGTTTCCAACCCTTGAAAAAAATGAAGTAAATTTCAGTGTCCCCCATTTCTCTTAATTACATTTATTCTAAAGCTAGCTACACACAGAGACTATTTTACAGTATCTTCTGCAGTTTATATTTCTTCCAATGGATCATTTTTGCACCATGTTATGCTTTTCTTAAACAGTAATTCTGCAGAAATTTATCACTTGCAGTTCTGGATTGGTAGTTAATTGCTGGAGGAGGGCGAACCTAGGAAGAGTCCTATTTTTCTCAGCTAGTGACAAGACTGGTTTGTTTGGCTGATTCTTCAGGCAGATTATTTCCTAAAAAATGTAACTGCTGGCCTAGAGCAACAGTGGGACTATGGAGGAGGGTTGTGTTTGTTTTTTCTTTTGAAGAAGAGAGCAGCTGCAGGGAAGCAGAACAACTGCTTTAGAAGGTGGTTGATCCCTAACAAAACAGCAACTTCTTTCAGCTGATTTAACCAACCAGCACAAAACACAGACATTTATATTTTAATGAGACGAAGTCATAACACCTGGGCTCAAAGTTCAGAGCATGTCCTGCCTGTAAAGTTAAAGATCCAGGGCACAAACTTAGAGTTTTTAGGAAAGTTTTAAGGGTTATTCTTCCACTAGCTCAGCCTGCTACCTTGAGTAAGGGACACGAGAAATGTAATGACTAAGAGGAGAGTGCCTTGCTTTTCCTGCTCAGCAGCCCCTGGCAGACATCCTGCTTCTGCGCTGAATCGTTCAGCACCATGCACAAGATAAAAGTTCTCCTTCATCCATGGTTGCCGTCCCATCTGCTGCTGGAGGCTGCTGCAGCGTCCCATCCTCCAGCCTCGCCTCGAACACTGAAAACAGCCGCAGCAGAAGCTATGCCGGATGCCAAGCGGTCAACTGTCAAAGTAGCACCAAGCAGGCTGGGGAGCCGAGGGAGGAGGTGGGAGCACAGCGCAATTTACTGAAAACGCCGTCAGAAAGAGACAGGAGTGCTGTCGTCCTTCGACAAATCTAATTTTTGTAGCAGAGCACAGGTGGTTTGAAACCTCCTTGTCTGCACCCCAAATCCACGTTTCTTCTTACTAAGTGGACTGAAATTACCTCTTAATCAAATCTCTCCACAACGCAGTCTGTTGCAGTAGTTACAGAGAAGATAAGGTTTTAACCAAGTTATGCTTGAAAGCTACATGATGTAATTACTGATGTAACGTTGCTTCTTGAAGCAGGGGGGAGAGATCATTTTTCCTTCTCTCCTTCCTCTGGGGTTTGCAAGAAGCAATCACCTTTCATCAGACACACTGGCTTTAAAACATCAAAGCGAAACAGGATTGGGTTGTGCTTAGCCCATGTTGCTTGCTCACAAGCTTCCCCCCAGCGCACGGTTCTCCCAGCAGGACTCGGCTGGGTGCTGCGACCGGCTCCCGGGGAGGCTGGGCTGGAGGGCAGCCCTGGCATGGTTATCCATGCGAGGCGAGAGCGGTCTCTAGTTTCAAAGTCACTGTCTAAACTGAATGGAGAGATCACCCTTTGCACTTAGTGTCTGAGTTATGGACTGTCCCATGTGCGTTCTCCGTAATTTCTCCTTTACTGCCTATACTCAGGTGTGTTGCAGCAGATGCTATAGCTACTGGTTGTGGGAGCTGATTAAGAGAATTCAGGAGCCAGCTGAGCCATCCTCCAACCTTTCTGCTGTTCCAGTTCAACTATTTTTTCCTAGAAGTTACACAGTCCGAGGCCGGAGGAAATCCCGGACAGGGGCTGCAGCAGGACTGCACCGCAAGCCGGGGCCTGCGTACGGGGAGCAGCGTGGGGATGCGCTCTGGCCGGCGAGGCCGTGCAAGGCATACGGCAGCTGCCAGCGCAGAGCCTCAGCTGCACTTCTGTGCAAGGTAACGCAGGTCGTTCCCAGCAGGAGCAGCCTGGGGCCGGGCCGGTGCCGCCCGGCTCCGCAGCCCTCCCTCGGATCGGTCACTGCGCGACTGCGCGTGATTTACTGCCGTCGTTAGCACCGATACACAGCGAGCTGCAACGAGTCTGACACAGTGCTCGTACCTGCAGCAAAAGACAGTTACGGCCAAATCCAAACGTCAAGTTAAATGCTAGCTTCAGAAAAAGCCCTACCAGGAGCATTCAGTGTGATGGGTAATTTAAAACAGGATTGGATTATTATCTGGAATATTATCTCTCTGGATGACACTTGAAAGAAGATGACGTTTCTCCTTTCCTAAGAGCAAGGTTTTTCTCTTAAGATAGGTGGAAGGAGTTTCCATTTTTGGACACACACATAAATCTGTTGATTCAAACAGTGTTAGGAGGGCTCGCTAGCAGGGCTGCAGCTCCTGCATTTACTTTGCCTTTTGCTGCTGCATAGAAAGCTGAGACTTTTAATAAACTCTTTGGAAAGGTTTTCATTATTGTTGTCAGTCGTTCACAGAAAATCCTCAGTGTTAATAAGCTCTTTGTTCACCACCAGCCTTGAGAACTTAGATGATTCACCTCCCACAAGGGTTTCCTGCGCTAACATAAACAAACTGCTTTCACAGGGTGCCTGTGCATGCCGCAGGGATGCGCGTGGGACTTCCCGAGTGGCTGCTCCCCGTGAGCAGCCGGCTCTCCAGGCTTTAGCTGCTGCAGCCTTCCAGGAAATCGGAGTTTTGCAAAGGTAGTTTCTCCCTCGCTGCGTTTCGAGTGCACTCTGTGATTCCTCAAGGTTTCACATCTCTCTGTAAGGTTTGCTCTGTAATGTGGGCCAAGGTAACGGTGAGACTTGCGGCAGGCCACCAGCACGTGGAAACAAAGCCAGTCTGGAGTATTGTTTAAAGTGCAGCGATAGGGGGAGGGCTCGGAGCCTGTTTACCGAGTCTCCCATCCCGCTCGCTTGCTGGCTGCCGTGGGCTGCGTGCCAACCACACGCTTGCCGAAAGGGAAAGGCTGAGATGCACCATGTAGCATATCTACTGCAGAAATAATCAAAAGATTAACAAACCTATTGCAATTGTTCGGTACTCTTTCAACCGCAGGATGTTCAGGTAGGCAGCTCGTGTCCAGCACGTCCCCGTGCTTCTGCCTGGCTAACCAGCGGAGTCGGTGCGTTGTGCGAGCTGCCGGGAGAGCTGGCAGGAGAGCATCCCGCCCAAACGCACCTGGCAGCGGAAACAGCAGGGGAGGGGGAGCGGAGGGGAGCTGAGTGCAGCTATGCAAGGCATCCTGATGCAATTCTCTGCTTGGCATTTCTTTGCTCTCTAGTCTAAGCTTGGGAAAGGAAACGTGAGCCGAATACATCAGCACTATTTATTTAGACACAGGAGTTTCAAGTCTAGCAGGGGCTCACCGCATACTCTAAGATTTCCACTGCCTTTATTGACATCGTCGTTGGCAGCCGTTACCAAATCCCAGTGCTGCAGTAACTCTGCTCTGAAGAGTGTTGATCGTCGAGTGCTGCTCTGAGCCACCGCGCAGCTGCTTGGAGGCTTTGGCTTCATGGTTTCGTGCAGCTTCTGTCCCGCAACCCGGCCCTGTTGTCCACTGCAGACCGCTAGTAAAAGCTGAATGAAACAAACTCTTTGCTCTTCCTTTGAGCAAACCTATTGATAGCAATTTGTGCAGACCTTGAATTTGGCAGGTCTGGCTGAATACAAATGCTAAAGTCAGAGCTCAAAGGTGAGATTTCTTGGTGCTGTTCAGATATATGTCTTGTCCCAGTCCCCATCCCCAAGGCGTGGAGAATTAAGGTTGTCTGTGTGCAAATGCTGCATTCCCTAACCAGAAGCAAACAACAGCTCTCCAGAGGTTTAGGATGAGAGCCAATACAGGCTCTGCCATCCATTTTTAAGGCAAATATTGAGGAAAAATGTATGGTTGTTGCACAAGCGAAGGGGCTTCCGTTCTTTACCCAGCCTTTCCCAAAGCAATCTGTGAATGAAGAGCCCAAACACAAAAGTGATAACCTAAGCCCTTTTTCTTCTGCTGCTCCATTTCTGCTTCACTGCTGGAAAACCAAAGCTCGGAGGGTGTCATTGCTGGGGGACTATAGTCCCTGTTCTTGTATTAAAAGTGGGCATATGCCACATCATTCTGCTAATGTGCTTTCTTCTGCAGTGCTACCACCCATACAAGTGCTTGATCCATGTATCACTCACTTTATTAAGGCCTTTTCTTCCTCTGCACCAGGGAAACTACCATTTTGTCTTGGTCCATGAACTTTGATACAGCTAGGTATCTCCTAAGCAGGATGATCCTACATAACCAAAGGCCAAGACCCTTCTCTGTGGTGTGAACACAGGTGCTGCTTAGGCCACAGTTGAAGTTCAGAGGGAAACGGGCTGGGGGTGATGAGGAAGAGGTGCATAGGCTGAAGCTCTGCCCAGCAAAACCTCTGCCCTGCTCTTCCTCCCAGTAAGTGATAAACACTTTCAAGGGCTTTATGCATAAGCCCTTGACAGGCCTGTAAGTGCTGTCCAAACGCTGGATCAGTCCAATCCTATTCATAAAGCTTACCTTGAGGAGGTGTGGACAAAGATTTGGAGGCTCAGGGATTTTAAAAGCTCGGTGGGACTATTACAGTCACGCAGTCTGAACGTCAGAATAATACCTGCCATTTAATTCCACCTCTCAGTCCCTAAATTTAGCTGAGCAGCTTCTTACTGAAGCAGAGCCTTGATCTCTCTTGGAAAGACATCCATCCCTGATTTGAACACTATAAGAGGTACTTAAACGTTGTGGCTAAACCACCTCTTCCCTTTCCTGTTGGTATTTGCACTGTGTTAAGCCCAGAGGAAGAAGACTGTTTCCATGCAGTGATTCAGGCTGGATGGTTTCTCTGAGCCCACCCAATCTTTTATGCATCTTTTGAAACAAAGCAGGGACACTAGGATGAGAATCAGTTTCCAGAAATGGCCTTGTGAAAAGGGCAGTGCAATTAACTTCTCCCTGTTTCTTTTTTCAGAAAAACTTGCTTTACCCATGGAAGTGCTGAATCATCCCAGTCAGGGAAATTTTTACATAGATTTTTATAGGGTCTCCAAACACTTGGATAAATAAATAAATAAAAATTTATGCTCTTGGCAACTTCAGTGAAGTTCTGCTGAGTATCAAGAAACAAAAGAGAAGTAATGGCTAGAGCTTTGTAGCTCATTTTCCATCTGTCACAAAGGACGAGGGCAAAGGGTTAGTGGGAACTGCTTGTAATTGCAGGTTTCAAAGGGTGTGATTACAATTTGTCTCTATTGTGGGAGCTCAAGTTTGGAAATAATTGCTTTGTTTAACTTCAGCTCTGTTCCTTTTGTGTTGCTTTTAAAAACACTTGAGAATCTCTTGAGAACTGCATATTCATCAGTAAGGGAACGTACAGCCACCACTCCTAAGTTCAGGCTACTTTTCTTTTTCTGAGTCAAGTAGGACCAAAAGCTTTACTGATATTATTGATAGCTGAAGTAGACAGGCATCGGACAGCCCATCCACAGCAACCCAGGGTGTCTGAGATAAAGACAGAGATGGAGGTAACATTCTGCTGAGCCTCCTTTCGTACTTGCCCTCTTGTAGCCATGTGGAGGTTTTAGCTCTAATAGTTACCAATGGTTTCTGTAAGAGTTGATCTGTTCTGATGAGCAGAAGAAACTTGGCATGTGTCTTCTTAAGAAGTGCCTAAGAGATCTTCTATCAAAGAAACAATATTTCTGAAACCTCATTCTGGCTTAAAAAAGTAGAAAAATTATTCTTGCTCTAAATCTCTGTTTGAATTTCATTTCCGCTAGGGCAATAAGGCAAATATATAATTCACTGATTAATTTGGCTATTCTCAGTGAGTAGTCACCTGTAAATTATGCTTTCCCCCATCACAGTTACCATTCTGATATAGTCAGCAAAATGATAAAACTCACTCCAGTTCACAGGCCCAGAAAAAGGCCTGAGAATCATATAAGTTATGAAAAAAACAGGAAAAAACAATGCTGTTTAAATCCTATGTGGGACATCTGGCCAGAATCAAGCTTCATCTTCCACAAGCCAAGGAGCAGAGGTGTCTGGCAGGACTGTTATCAGGGGGCCAGAGGGCTGCCCAACACTCAGGACAACTGAATCCTTGTTCCAGCATCACTTTAGAGCTGCTGTATGCCCTCCTCCTCCCACTTTCAGGTCCTAAAGCCCTTCAGGACCGGGCCTGACTCACTCAGTGACTTTGCAAAAAACATTTCCATTTTGAGCCTGTAAATGGTCCTGGCATATAGTTCATAGATACTTCAGTCTGCATGAAAATCTCAGCCCCAGCTACCATTAGCATTTGCAGTCCCACTAATAGGCTTTATTCACTCCCCTCTCTTTCTCATCACCCACCTGGGAACACAGGTTTTATTGTTATTGTCTGCAGCACGCCAGCATCTCCCGATTCCTCAGTGCTTTGGCCCTTTACCCATCTGGCGGCCGTCAGCTCTATGCAAGAGATATTGCTTAGGGGTGTAGCAGCCAGGTGCAAATGACTGCAGCCCCAGCAGCTGGCTCCGTGGATTTATCTTTGTTTTCTTTGCTATTTGGGCTTATTCCTGTCACCAAAGACTCTTTGGTGCCGAGGCTGCAATACTCACTTCTGCAAATTTAATTCCCATTCTCTGTCCGAGCATTCAAGAGCAACAACAGACACTGGCACCATAACTGATTAAACACCTTTCTGTAGAATGAACTCTGGTTGCTGGGTAAAGGTGCAAAATGAATGTTTAAGGGAGACGCTCAGCCCCAGCATCAGGCTTCTGCTGTTGACAGGCTTTACAGCAGGGTGAAAAGCCCACAAACAGCAGATGGAGAGCTGGGCTGCAACGAGCAGTGGGCTGTACAGCGAACGGACTGCTGCTAGCGTCTGGGTCTGCGCAGGGCTCGGCTGTAATGTTAAACAGGCAGCCATACAGTGCACCATGCACTTCAAAGTATGCTGCAAATATTAATGAAGGCTCAAAGCACCCCTCGTTTATCTCTGTTTTACAGATGGGTAGGACAGAATGAGACCTTTCAGGGCCTCCCTCGGGGGCTGCATGGAGGCTCAGCAGCATAATCAAGATTAAACCATACTGCCCTGCTGGAACTGGGAACAGAGCTAAGGAGTCCGTTTTTCAGGCCCTAGCTTTCAAGAGCTCACTGGGCGCCCTTCCTTATAATCAAGGGTAATTATCTGTTAGTCAAAGTTGTAATTTATTACTTCTCTCCTGGAACATTTTGCTTCCCAGAGAAGGGACACTTGCAGAGAGTGTTTGCCTCGGTTTCTGAAGCTGAACTGAAACCGTGTCCCTGCTTGGCTTCTGCTGCTTATCATCAGAACCAGGGTGTTTCACCTCCTGATCCTTCCTGAGGTCAATGTTCTTCTCTCCTCTTCCTTTGCGTTCAGAAGGAAAAAACTGCTTCTTCAGGCTCTGTGCAAAGCAAACGCGTACATAGCCACGTGCAAAGCAAACGTGTGCATAGCCAGCACCTAGGAAGAGCGCAGTCCCCGGAGAGCTGGCTCGTTAGCAGGCGCTCGCCCACGCAGGCAGGCTCGGGGGCTCAGCGAGTGTCGCGCGCTGCATCCCCGGGCCAGCGCCTGCAGCCTCTCCCGCGGCGAGCTGGAGCCGAGGAGAAGAGGCTTTGTTGCCTTTGATGTTCACGCGCCACAGCTGCCACTCTCAGGCCACTTAATAGTTGTTTTTCTTTCCGTTGGATTAGGACTATCAGGGTAACGCAATTTCTTTGCATCTTGTCCTGTGAACAGCCTGACTGCACCGGGAGGGCCGGTGTGGAGGAGGCTCTGCTCGAAGCGCAGGTGCCGAGGGCAGACCGAATCGAGCCGCTAGAGCAGGGAGCCTGCTCCGAACAGAGCAGGCTGCCGAGTGCTCGCGCTGCAAAGGCAACGGCCTAGGAGGCAGGAGATCAAGCAGCTACAGACTGCAGCTAACTCATTCCTCCTGTCTACCCAGTGTCTGTCTGCTGTCATTTAGCAGATTTTGCTTGTCACTACCTCTCGGAGCTGCCACCACTTTGTATGGAATAAAATAGCATTTGAAAAATGCGGTTCTTGCTGTGTAAAACTTTAACAAAAACACATTCAGCCAGCAGAGCCTCCAGCCTTTTACACCATTCCTCACCAAGGGCAGGCATTCAGAAAGCTTGTCTGAAACGGGTAAGCTGAGTTTGTTCTGCAGAGAGTATTTTACTGCCCTTCTCTTTGGCCCCAGAAGCAACCCTTTAAGTTCAGAGAGGACAAATAAAATGCAGATTGTATTTGACAGCTATGTCACTACATGGCATCTTCCAGCATACACTGGAAGAAGCCTGCAGTCATCCCCAGTAACCCCCAGGGTGCCCAAGAGAGTCTGGAAATACATCGAGAGAAACAACCTATCGTGGACAGGAATGAAAAACAAGGAACGAGATGGCTGGAACACAAGAGTTTGGCCCACAAATGTCGCTGCACCTGAGTGGGAGAGAACCTTTGTCCCCACAATATACAAACCTATTTGTTTTTGTTCATCAAAATCCATTTTGTTCTAATTTGAGCTTAGGATGTTTGCACTGAGAAGGCCAAAACTATTTGCAAAAGGAAGAAAAGACAGATTTTTTTTTAATGTTAATTTTCATCTAAATGTTTCACAGGAGCTAAAGTCCATTTACTGACCACCCTGAGAGTCTGCTGGAACCAGTTCTGCCTGCCCAGAGTACACAGTTATGGTAATACGAAGCTGGATTGAAAGTCCAAAGGGGAAGAAGAAAAGAAGCAACAAACTGCGCTTCTTGCCTTCACTTTGAATTTCAGGTAAGAACATCTGTATTTTACTTGCACGCGTTGTTAAACAGGCAGTACCTTCCTGCACTGTATCAGGTTTTTCTGTAAGGCCCTCATGAAAGTACTTAGCCAGTGAAGAGTTCAAGATGTTTTTCTGTTCCCCTTTCCTGACTGCTCCGTCCTGTTCCCTCTCTTCCAGTGCATGTTCCCTCAAGGTACTGTTTTGATTAACTGGAGCAAAGGCCTGTAAACACTATAATCCTACAGCTCATTTGTGTGCTGTCTGTTCTGCCTGCTGCATGTTTGCATTTAGCTTATAGCAAGGGGATTGTGATGTCTGATTAGGACTTTAAATGAATAAATAGTAGAAACATTTGTTTTCTGTCTTTTTACCATCTTTCATTCTTGCCCACAGTCTGCTTCTTTCTTCTTATTCTCAGTTTTTCCCCTCTAGAAGCCGATATACTTAATCAGAGGGGTTTGTCCAAACTGAGTTATAAAATCTGCAATTGCTTTAGGGTTCATGAGTGTTTGTAGGCTATGAGCTGTGTAATATCTTCCGCCTGACTAGGAAATGGCTGCAAAACTGTGGTCCATCCTATTAGGACTTATCCGTGTAGAGCAATCTCTCAAAATACTCAATTAATACAATATTTCCTTCGGTGCCCCTATTGTTATGCCCTCTTAAACCTTAGATAGCAAGATGGCTTACAAGAGATGTGTACTTTCTGTGCTCTATTACAGCTGTTTGGAAACAGGGTAGTAATGAAACGCATAAACCACAGGGAATTATATCTAGAACATGCAAAGTTGTATTCCAAAGTAAATGGTCCATTGATCTTAAAAAACTATTTCAATTCCTTTCAAGAAATCTCTCCAGCTTTCTTCTGGTAGCAAATTATAGGTGTAGCTTTCAGTTTACTGTTACAGTTCTTAATCCTATTATACAGCCCTTTCTGCCATTCATTACAGTCCCTGCATAGCAGAGGAGTCACCTCCTGCGTGCAAGTGTCTTGAATCAAATGCAGGGAACTCTTTCCAAATTATCTGCAGGCTTCTTTGGGGTGCTTGAAATGCACACTTCTGCTCAAACTTTGGCAGAGCTGAAGGTTTCCAGTGGTGGGTCTCGCTGTTACCTTGTGGGGTCTGCTCAGCGGCTTTGGAGAGCCTCAGCCAGAGATCCTCGTTTTTCTTTCTATTCTTCGCCCCCCGTGCAGCTAAACGTGCCCACCGCTGGCAGGCTCAGCAGCCAGAGTCATTGAAACTTCCTGTGCTGAAGGCAAAACCTGCCCTCACAGCAGATACGCTGGGAAGGTGTCGTGGTCTGTATGCCTGGGAGAAATCTGCACTGCTTGTGCCTGCATTCCTCTTATCTGGGGGTCAAGTGGAACATTTTCATCTCTAAGGCTGATTAATCCAGCACAAAACTCCCAGAAAATATGCTAATGAGAGAAGATCCAAGGAGCAAGTAAACAACAGAATGGCACTGAGACAGGTGCAAAAAGCAGTAACTACCTTTTGATATACTAATCAAATTATGAGGCATGAGTTTCTGTTTGAACTAAGAAAAATAAATACTCTTAACCTAGAAATACGTTCGGGAAAAAAATGCCAAGAGACTCATAAAACCCTCTCTGCAGTATTTGCATTGATAATTTTAACGGGCACTTTACAGTTTGGCACTTCATTCATGCGCTGAAGGCAAAAAATCTATCCTCAAGTCAAAAAACATTAAAGTAAAAAATGGATTTCAATAAAACATGATATAAAAACAAGAAATAACTGTAAATGGAATTGAAAGTAAACTGCATAAAACTCCAGAGTGAGCCTCTCATTTCTATTTCTGAAACTTTACCTCTTGCAGCTGCAGTATGATCAGTATTCATACCTACTTTCCTAAAAATTTACTGCTTATGGTAATATTCAATGGTCCTTCAATCACAAGCATTTGTCTGTTCATTTCCATATCTCCTGAAAATTAAGCGAGAGCAGGTATTAAGCTTTCCTCTTCTCACCATCTGATCTACAAACGCTGGAATGAACAGAGTGACAATCTGCAAATTGCACGAGCGATGAACGGGGGAAGCGGTGCCAGAGGAGTAGAACAGGTGAGCGAGAAAAAAACCTCACTGAAGATAGAAAGAGTGAAATGGTTTTCATTCCAGCTCTGAATTTTCTCCCCGCAGACACAAATGGCGGAGTTCACATGAGTGCAAATCCACTACTGCTATATAAAAGTTGGCTCTGCTGTGAAAAATGTGAAGTGGCTTTTCAATGCAAATTCACAATATTGCCAAGGGGAAAAGTGCTCTCTCTCAGAGCCTGAAAGAGGCAAAAAGGAAACGGCAGATTTCACCCAGAATCAAATTAATAAAATCCCACCTTTTCCCCGTGAGTTTCAGAGGGCAGGCGGACTCCGGCCGTTTCATTCTCCGTGCATCAGTGCTAATGATGCCGCGTGGGAGCGCGCCCAGGAGGGCTCCTGCTGCGCTCGGGCCCTTCCCGGGGCAGCGGGGTGCCCCCCAACCGCGCCGCGGCTAACGGGGCCCCCGGCCGTCTCGCCGAGACGAAGAGGAGCAGGGAGACGCCAGCTCCCTCTCCGCCCCGCGCCGCGGCCGCCTCCCCTGCGACGGGCAGCCTGCGCGCGTTGCACCGCGCTGCCCGGTGTCTGCTGAAGAGAAGCTGTTTTGTGAAGAGGTGATTCTCATCTACTCATCTGAGCTCAGGAATCGAGCTTCTTCCACTGCTAAGCGCCCTTCGTAGTACAGTTTTTCTTTCTCTGTTTAAAAAGACTTTTCGAAGACATATTACATCAATGGCTGAACATTTCCCTTAATTTCTAAACTTGAATATAAACCTATTTCCAAATGAAGATAGCACGTGATAAGCCTTAATATGAGTGATTGCTGAGACTGAAAAGGAGGTGTGAGTGTCATGATAGTGGAGGAGAGAGAGCAGTAAATGAGGATTTGACACACAGGGAGAAACCAGCTCTGATTTCCATTATCTCAGTAATAAATGGCTGCTTGACATTCGTCAGTGTTACTATATATGGTTTGATATTACAATACACACTGTATGGCTCCATGCAAAAGGTTGTGGCATCCTTCCAAAATATAATATATATGGAAGAATAATTTCTGCAAGGAACTGATCTCTGTTGCTGTCATGGATTTGCTGAAGAAACTGACTGACAACCAGTTATCTGGGGCGGATTTTTAAAAGAGTATACATTTAATATTTCATCATTTTACATGGATCAAATAGCATTCTGAGTACAAAGGCACTGCTATTGTTAGCCTTTGAAAAGGAGCAGAATTTACCAGGAGAGCATGTTAGATCTTGAATTAAAAGATGTGCCTGCTTTACTGGGAAAGAATTGCTTTTCAGGTTGACTCTTTATTTTACTTTCTTTCCTTTCCTATTTAAAAGTGTCCTGAAAATCAGAAATGACAGTTAGGAATGAAATGCAATTTATTAACAGGTGCATGGGGGATCATATCTTTCTTAGAGCAATACTGCCTTTTGCACTGGATGTAACATTTAAAAGCATTAGAAGACCCTGTGCAAAAGAAAGGTGATACCTAAGAGGTGGAAATCACCTGTAATTAGTAAATCTGAGAGGTTTTATAAACAGCCTGTTGCAACTTTCAGTTTTTAGTTCCAGAGTGACACTGCGGGGATAGTAGCTTTGGCTTGAAGCTCTGGCATTCATCATGTCAGCCGCTTCCCTAGGTTGGAGCCATCCGCTGATTTGCTGCAGATACACTCTGTGTCGTGATGGTTGCTGATGAAGATGTTGAACTCCGTGGGCCCTAATATTAATTCTGAGGAACTGGACCGTTGGGATCATTACCTGTTGAGTCTGGCAGTCCAGCCCACTTTGACTCACCCGACAGCCCGTTCGTGCAGCCCATCCTTCCTTAGCTTCTATGGGAGAACATTGCAGGCAACCGCGTCCGAAGCTTTACTTAATCGTATCTACCTCTCTCCCTTCATCCTCACATTCACCCTGGCCAGCTTTCTCGGTACCTTTGGTGAAACCCACCCAGCCCTGGGAATTTCAATACATCCAACTTCTCTGAGTAGTTCCTGACTTCTTGTTCCCCCACATCAGAGGAGATAAAATCAGTCTCAGTGTCTCCTCCCCAGCTAACTTGGCCTCTGGGCACAGGCAGCAGAGTCCATCGTCTGGCTGTACTTGGGCAAAGGTTTGAGCTGGACAGAGGGCTCCAGGTTCAGGTCGCACAGCCATCCCAGGCATGCTTCACACAATGGTTGTCTTCTTCCTCTCTTCCCCACACTATTCTATATTTAATTTCCCAAGGCTCATTAACCACAAGCCTGTACCTGTTACCATGCCAAATCAGTGGAGTTATTTTTCGGCTGCGGTTATGCTTCAATTTGGAGTATTAATTTCCTTTAACGCTTGCCCTATTAATCACTTTAACAATCAAATTAAAACAATTATTTTAACGAGTTAATGGATTATGAAGAGCAGACAATACATATCTATAACCACTTATGCCAGAGCACTTTTATAAGAGTCAGCCTTGTCAATTATATATTAGACCGTAAATGTACTCCTATAGGTTCGGGAGGAGGGATGGGAAAGTGTTCTGTTTGACTGATTTAAATATGTCTGCCTCATCACTGCAGGAATTTTTATGTGCTCTAGGCCTATTAAAATCTAGTGCCAGCCATTGAAAATGATAAGCTGTTATGTTCTTGTGGGATATCAGTGCTAGAAGGCACAGTATTCTCTTTACATTTACATTGCCCCTATTCTGGCTACTCTGAGTATGTCGAAAAAAGGAAGCTTTTTAACCACATTTTTCATGATCTCCAGTCAAGTAGATGCTGGATCACCAAATTCCACCATCTCTCCCCTGGCCCAGAGCTTTCTAATCCTCGTGTCAAAATTCTGGTCTGAGGAAGTGGAGTATTTTTCAAATATTAAATCCTAACACCTTTCATATTTTGCTAATTCAAAGTACGATTTCATGTTGGATTCCATCCTGCCAGGGCTGATTAGGTTGACATGTGTAAGAAGTGGGAGGATAGCATAGAGGGAGCCCTGTAAGAGTGGAGGGACCAAACCAAACCTGCGCAAGAAGACGCAGGCATGCTTGAGTCCCGTGAGGGAGGGTTGGTTAGTACAGGCTAAATCTTTGTCCTTGATACTCAGCCATTAGAGGCTGAAGAGCTTCAGTCAAAAATGTTCGTTCCATGATCTATAAAAGCTCTTCTTCATAAAGACTGTGGCAGCAGCTGAGCATCTATAAAACCCCTACCTCGTAAAGGCTTCAGTAGTGGTACATCTCTTGCACTGAGAATGAAAAGAATTGGGGGAAATCAGCCCCACCTAGGCTCTCTGTTAGAGTCCCGTGCTCCTCGCAGGTGGAAATCAGTAACCACCTCTCTCATCTCACTGTTCCCAAAGCTGGGACAGAAGCCATGACAAAGTGCTCCACAGTGCCGGCATCTACCACTGGCACTGAGGTGAAGAAGCATGATGACAGAAGTTAAACTTAGGCTCTTAATTTTGGGGGGACTAGTTTCTGGGCCCAAGTCTCCTACCCACAGGCAGCAGGGGGCTGAGTAACTCTTTCTAGCAGAAAATATATTTTGGGTGGATGTGCACATTTGCAGAGGGAGCCCAGCCCACCACGGAAAATGGTGCCCTCGTTGGAACGAGACAGGCCCTCACTGCGTGAGGAAAGTATTTGCATCACGATTTCCAGACTCATGACAGCCAAGATAGAAAGCAACTGTTTAAAATGTTTTTCTAAAGGCAGAAATATATCAACAAGGCTTTGCTTTCTGCAGCTGAATCCCATGATTGATCGTACAATTTCAGTGTGCAGAAATCCATCTACGTTCCTGAAGCAGTTTCTGCTAAGATAATACTTCAGTTATGTGGTCATCTATACCAATAAACTCCGGGCTTACAAGTCTATTGGAATCTTTACAAGGGATACTCCACAGAGCTGTCTAGTTAAAAGACATACGTTTATTTCCAATTTAAAGCATAGATTTCCAGAATGAAGGTATGCATTTGTGGGGGGGGGTGCAGGGGTAAACATCAGAATGACTCAGACTGACCAGGATGAGTCAGGAGGAGTCGAAATACGCATCATTCCAACCACGGTCTCTGAAGAGACCGTTTGTGTCCTGCCGGCCGTGCTCGGGGCGCGCAGGTGGGATGGTTCACCCGGCCGTGCCCCAGAGGGGAAGCTGCCTGACCAGGGAATGGGTGCTGCTCTCTGCGTAGGAGCCCTGGGAGCCACCCTTAGCTCATCCTTGGCAGCCTGAGAAACATTAAAGAAGCCTGTTCAGGAGAGCACAAACTAGAGAAGATCCTCTGGCAGCCCAATAGCAGAGGACCTATGGCCTGAAGTAAGTGGTCCTGAAGACCCCAAATCCACATGGCAACCTCTGAGGGTGTTTCTGACCGTAGTCTGGGCCAAGGACTGAATGCCCATTAGCAGCTGCTAATCCCCACAGGACATTTTGCCTTTTGGTTTCGGGGAAAGGAATTCAGAGACTGTTCTGCAACAGGAGCCAGAACGCGTTCAGTGGAGAGATCAGGACCTGCACCCCGGAGGCAGGCAGTAGGTAGTAGCTTTTCAAGGCCAGCCCCAATCCTGTGTTTCCCCCGCTTTGTGTGCGGAATCTGAACAGCAGGAAAAAACCCAAAACACCTGAGTACAGCATTTAACTTCCCTTGAGGAAGGGATGCCTGCTGCCTTCTTAGTGCACACAGGTGGGGGCACTAAGGAACCACTTCCTTAAAGCACTTGGTGAGAAGCCCCTGAGAAGTACACAGTTTAATCCCCTGACTTATGTGCAATCTACGTGCAAAAGAAAAAGTAAGTGTAAAGTACTCTTGTTTGCTAACAACGTATTTTTCCTGTTAATTTCAGTAAGTGATGTTGTCTTCCAGGTTTACTGGGCAGCTAGGGAGTTAATGGGCTAAGGCAAAAAAAATAGTTTGTGAATCTTAAAAAAAAAAAATCCAGAACAGCATTGCTCTTGTGGCCTTTACCTCTCCCCCAGTACATCTGGGGTTAGTCCTATGAACTGACCACGAAACTGTCCCCAGAGCAAGGAAGGGGAGGCACTGCCGCTAGGTCCGTGAAAAAGCGGAATCAGTTTGTGGCTCCCGCCTGGGCTTGCGGGAGCCTGCCTGCTCTTCCCTCCCTCTTGGCAGGGACGGGGGCAGCACGTGCACCCTGAGCCGCGAGCACCACGCGGCTGGCGGGGCTGCCAGCAGGCTCGTCCTGCACCTCGTCTTCTGATGGGGCTTGCAAGGTTCACGGCAGCGGCACAGCCCCGCCTGCCCTCGGGCGCCCGCGGCTCTTCCTAGACGTGATCTGCATCCTCCAGGATTTTATTAGCGTTCATTTTAAATTAATGCTGGGGAGTTGTTGTGCCCTAGGTCTTAGGGGCCAGCCTGTGAGTACAGAAGTTCCAAGTCGTTAAGGTAGTTCATTTAACATTATGTTCCAAGACAATGGTCCTTTTTGGGTCGGGGATTGGGAAGTACATCCTTTAAAGCTACTATATTCAACACATAATTTAAGGTCTAATAGAAAGCCATAATATGATTATATTCAGATACATTTTATTTTCTGCTTTGGTCTTTCACACCTATTACTGTTTCAGATCCTAGTTACTTTAGAGTAACTTTTTAATAGCAAAATCAATTTTCCCCAAGTGAAATCTCGTTATCACAGAATTCTCATTAAAGAGGTGTCTCATAAAAAGCAGAGGATGAGAATGAATAAAGTGCAAATTATTACTGTATTTTTCTTCCAGAGTGGTTTGCACTCTGAAGAAATACGCAGTACTTGTACATTAAATAGTGACCAGTGCCTTAGGGAAACTTTTAGACAACCATGTAACTTGTTGGTTGTTCCTTCATGCCATGTAGCTTTTTTCATAGGAACCAGATGGGGTCTTTTATACTGTCAAGTTCAGGCCTCTAATAAAAAACTAAAACATAGTTTTACTCAAAGGGAAACAGCAACAATTCCAGCATAATCTCCTCCTTGTAATTCTGATGCTAAGACTATACTTCAGAGAACTCTGGGTACTTGGCTAATATTGAGATGAACCTCCTTGCCCTTTCCCTCTGCCCCAGGCTATAGGTATTGATATCATTTTCATCCTAGCTGTTAGAAAGACAAGTGCATTAGATGATGCCTTCTTTGCTTTTTACCCCAAACTTTTCCTTCCTTCCTTCCATGTATGTGCATCTGCTCAAACATATTGTTTCCATGATTTATATCTATATTTTATTTCTGTTGACACTTGTGCAGAGCACCTCACTGAAATGAAGAAAAAATTATTGCAGTTTTTATCACTGGTAGAAGACTAAAATCTCAGTCATGGTTAATTCCATCTTCCCAAGAAAGCCTTGCTGATTCCTTCTTGTTTTTAGTGCTTCTTTGCATGGTGTTGGATGCTCTGAAGACAAATAAAAATGACCCAGCTTCTTCTGCCAAATGTTTACTATCTGGGAAGAGAGCATTACAGGGCATGTCTCTGTTCCCGTCAAAACTGATGCACTTGCTCATCTGAGATCTGACTCGCGTGGTGTGAGACGTTGCAGGCAGATGCAGTGGATTGCGTGTAGAACCTCTTTCGGACGTGTCGGGGTGGGGGTCTACACAGAGACAGGGAGAGAGGAAAGGCACTATCATTTCGGCTCTGCAGAGGAAGAGCTGAGGAATGGAGTGTAACAGCCTGTTTTATTTAAATGTTTTCAAGACTGAAACTCCAAGAGGTTGTGTAGAGTTAGCCAACAGAGATTAATCAGCGCTGCAAGCTTCGTATCAGGAAGTACAATTACTAGCAGGAGTTCTCTGCGAGCAATTGCAAGATGAGTACACGACACATCTAATGCAGTCTTTGCTCTAAGGATGATGCAGTTAGGTATCTTCAGGAGGACTAGTTCTGCCTGTACCTCCACAAATTTCTCTGAACGACAACAGCAAATCAGTAGATTCAGTGACAAAATATTTCACAGGTTCGTGAATGATTTTGCTCCCAGCTTGAGTCACAAACCCTTGGTAATTTGCATTCCCCTCTTCCACCCCCATCAAAACCACTGCTTAAAAGTTTGAGTGCTGCCTTCTGGTACTTGTCACGGTGGGAGACAGAGCAGTGAACAAGCTAAGCTCATGATGTAGCTCAGTGCGCTCATCCCCCGGTGCGGTCAGTGTGACCCCAGCAGACCCTTGGGCTGAGTCCAAAGGGTGAGCTCAGGCAGAGGAGGGCTGTTGGATGTCTACTGGAATATGTGTGCTAGCAATTATGTTCTTCCCACACTGTGAAAGCTGGCTGTGATGCTAAGAGGCTTCCTAGCAATACCTCCCACGCTCTTTCCAACTGTGATTTGGATGGTGGGTAATAAAAGCAGGAACCTTGGGCGAATTTCTTGGAAATAGGTGAAACATTTCACCAATAGTATTCAGCAGTAAATCAATTTGAAACAAAAGCAGCCAGTTCTTCCAAGTTTTCTCTGGCTTATGTTTGGTTGGATTTTTTCCTGCTGGATTCAAGATGGATTCTTTTTCTTTCTTGGCTAATTGTTTGTTTCCTAGGGACCATCTGTTTTATTGCAGGGCACCATACTGATTAAGGAAAAAAGAAATAGCAAGGGAGAATTCCCATTGTCAGCTCATGTGCACAAATTCTGAAGAGTCAGATGACTCTTCAGGGAGAAGCTTCTTAAGAGTTAGGATAAAATGTGAAGTGCATCTTCATGTGATGCTAATGAATATTGCAAATAACTTCAGAGGTTGCCTCCAAGATCCTTACCCTCCTGCAAAGGAAGGAGGATGGGAAGAAGTGCCCAGAATACCCTTTGAAAGACTGGCAGGATTTTGTGGACTAGTATAATGCAGGTTCGTGCTAAATGATCCCACTAAGAGCAGCAGGATTCATGGTATCCTTGGGTAACCTTCCTTCAGCTTTTGCTTCGCATTGTATCCTTTTCATTGCAGTCAGGATCATTCGGAACTCTGAGAGCTGGTTTGAGCTTACTAAAATATGGATCTTATCCCTCCCCCAAAATGCTGGTGTTTGCAATGAGTGAAATATCAATATTAAGAACACTGCAATGACATAGTTTTGTAGCACATTAAGGTTTTCCAAGTGTACCCTTTCTTTCAGTTCAAGTTCTACTCAATTTTAGTGCCTTCCTCAGTTACCAGTTTCAGAAAGGTCCTAGGCCCTGGAGGTTAAGATAAGTCATATGCTGCAGAACATATGTTTGTACCTGGCAAACGACCATCCTTTGCTGGCAGGTGCTAGCTGCTGGGGTGCCCAGTTCTTGTCCTGTTCATAGGCTGTGAGGTGTCTGTGGTCTCACTAGAAAAACTCTGTTTCATCAAAAGGTAGATTTTTTTTTTTTTAAATCTGTTTCTCAATAAGCCCCCTCAAATCCCAGGGAGAGCAGCAGGAGAACTGTGTAAGTTTTGAAGACTTCAGACAATCTAATTAAAGAAAAGAGATAAAATATAAAGATGAAAGTAAAGCTGCTTAGAAGGGACAAAGATCCCAGACATCAAAGGGGTTTTTCCTCCCCTCTCACTTTATGCTAAAGCTGAGAAGAGACATCCAATTTTGCCCCTCTTTACTCTTTCTAAATCACCCATCAGAACCAAACATCGCTCAAAGGTCTTTCCAAATTGTTGCCAGAGTCGTCATCCTCTTTCTGTATTACAGGGTTATCTGAAGTAGCCTCCTAAGCTTTGGGACCAAAAGCTATTACCAGTGTTCACTGTGTCTCACAGCTCAGTACAAATTCTTATTACCAAAATGTTAATGGAAGATGCAGCAAGTCTGATCTGCTCCTGGGGACTCAGTGTTGGGTGTGATAACATCAGAAATTCTCAAGTATAACACATACTACTAAAACAGAGTATTAGCAAACTCTTTCCCCTACAGTGAGTGCTCCATTAAGCAAATGAAATAGAGGCATTCAGGCTCTCTCCCTTTTTATTCTTCCTTGTGATTAACTGTACAATAAAAATGATATTAAGCAGGTATAAATTTTATACAGACCCATCTAAATGACAAACCATTATAACAACAATAATAAACAAGGGCTGTATTCTCTGAGGAGCGCTTGAACGTAGTGCACATACGTACTGTGACTGTTCCACCTTTGCTGTTTCCACTCAAGCCAACACGTTGCCAGAGAACCCGGGTGCCCCCGGCTCCAGGCCAGCGTGTGCACGCTGACTCCAGTGGCTCCCTGGGCAGGACTCTCCCTCTTGCTTTTCACTCGCAAGCTTCTAAGCTTCAGCCAGGCAATTTTGTTCCAGGCAGGACCTGTCACAATGTGTGTGCCAGCAAACACATGCTTGCATTTAAAGCAAATCACCAGTAGCATCCTAGAGCCATGTATCTATGAGGGCACATCTCAGTTCACTCCCAGTCTTACTTACATAATACCTCTGTCCTACTGGGTGACACTGAATCCTTAGTATGATAGAACTGACAAGGGTTACATTTACCACAGCCAGTATTACCAAGATTTTCTGCATCTTTTTGATTTTTATATAAAACATGCCTTTCAAAATACTAACAAATCATTATCAGACTCCAAACAAGTACGACTGAGTTCTTTGCAGATGCAGAGTTCATAGGGAAATTACAGTAACTAATCAAGCCCAAGAATAAATTTTGGAGGGAGAGATTGGCACCCTTCAGAATAAAATCCAGCTCCTCTGCATTTTTTTCAATTCCCTCCCATAGTTCTCTGCAGCTGGCAGCATATAGCAACTTTCTAAGAGCTGTTGAACACTGAAAATTTGCTCTCAAGCCCAGTCATATAAACACTTCTGGTTGTATCTTGCAGTCAGGACAGCAAAGCTGGAGAACTACTCCAGCTAGTATATCAAATGCTGCATTCTTTCCCTTGTCTTTTCACTGAGAGCGTGTATTTTCTTTAGTGCTGTTGCAGCTACAAATCAGTTGCAAAAATAGTGTCTCTGCCTATATGACGTGCTTATGAAAAGTTAGTAGAATGGAAAAGTTTTATTGAGCTGATGAGCAACATGCATCTGTCCCTGCTGTGCACACTGATTAGTGTGTGGTAAGCAACACTGGAAATAAGGACAAGTTCATCCAGAATTTCTCCTTCAAAATAGAAGTAACTTCCCCTATCGTTCCTGTTGTTATCACAGCCTGTGTGCTGCTGACCCATGCTAACCATCTCATAAATATAAACCTGTGGTCTGGAAATATTCAAAGTCACCTTCTCACCCTGCTTAGGAGAAGACCTTGGTTGTTATGCTTGGAATTGTGTGTGCAGATCCCTCGTTGTGAATTCATTAGTGTCTCGCTATCAATTCCTCATTTGGTGCAGTTTACAGAGAAACATCATTTAGCCTAAAACCAGGGGAAGAACATTTCTCTCGGCTCTTTTCATTGGTCACTTTCCAATTTGAGTTCACAGTTCAGCACAAGCTGTTTGACGGAGTGCTTGTTCATCTGTAACGTATCAGTCTGCTGAATAGAGTATCCTCACTGGGGAGAGAGCTTTCCAGAAAGGCACTGCTGGAGACAGTCGTTCGCACAAATGACTCAAAAAGGTCATTTTGGCTACGTACCAGCTCATAAGCTAAAGTGTACTCATCCCATGCTACTCCTATACATGGTCTTGAGGACCCAGTCCCCATGAAAGAAGGAGGTATCTTTTTCATTCTTTTATGGGCCCTTACATGTGAAGCTTAGTGGCCAATAGCTTTTTTCAGAGTATCTTAGTTCAGATCTTCTTGGAAGGGGTCTACCTGCAAATACAGGAAAAGGTTAATTTTATCCTTCTGGTGTAAGATGAAGGGAAAAAAAGAAAAAACAGAACAAGTCAGACTGATTAACATCCCCACCCCTTACAGTGTTTGCAGGAGATAGTCTACAGTCTGCTAAGACAAATGCTTTTGGTCTAAAGCATAAAGAATAGCTTTGCTTTAGAGTGCCACTGTTGTTGGCTCCTGATATTTCTGAAGGGGTTCACATGAACCTCAGCTTGTCTTCATACACCTCCTGCAAACAACACATTCTTTGCTCTAGATTTAAGCTCAGGCATTTAAAAAGCACGTTTCTCCCAGGCTAGAATCAAAAGTGGTTTTGGATTATAGGTGCCCATGTACCCTAGGCACAGGAGGAGTCTTCTCTTATGGAAAGACAGCATTTGAAACTGCTGTTATTGCCCCTTGAAGAACTACAGAAGGTTTCTATATTAGTGACAGAGGAAATGAGGCATCTAGCTGAGGATTAAGTTTAGAAATCTCTGGGTTGCAGCCAGCAGCATAGAGCCAAGGAGCTCAGTTGAAAGAGAGTCTTGGCTAGAAGCCAGAAGAATTGACTTAGATTCCCCAGATAAGGCATTTCTTTCTTTCTGGACAACTTCTAGATTTAAATGCTGACTGATAGGCTAACAGTGTCTCCAGTTCCTCCGCACCATATTACATATTCATGTCACATTATTCGCTTTTTTTTTTTTTAACTGAAGTGTTGATTCTTCTTCTAGTCAGGCACATGAATGCTTTCAAGTACCTGGACCCTAATTTTCCAAGGTGAGTTTACCACAGCCCTGCACTGTGTGTGGTCAGGGTCTCTTAGACCTGGGAGCTGCATGTAGTGTCTGTTGTGAATACACTCCACATGCTCTGCACGAGTGTCAGGGAAGATGCAAGCGGAGAGACTATTAGCGTCAATCCTGATGCTCTGCAGATCTTTGTGGCAGACAGGATGTAGTGAGGACCTCAAGCTGGTTCTCCATAGCCATTCTCTCTGCAGTCACATTGCTGCAGAATCCCGCCATTCTCATGGCCTTAAAACTCGTACTCGCCTGGCCCTGATGTCAGGTGTACAAGCTGGAGAAGCTGGTGCCAGCTGATCGACAGAAATAGAAAACACTGGATAGCCTGCGTATTTCTGGACAGCTCGGTCGCTTTGACCAGAGAGCTTCCCCCTAGCTTGTATTTCCTCATCTGTAAGATGGGAACGGTATAATTAATGTTCTCCGCAAAGCTCTTAAGATATTCTGATAAAACGTGGTCTAAGAAAGCCAGGTATTAATACAGAACAGAAATTCAACTATTAGATCATTCTTACATTGAGTCAGCTGTGAAATTTTGGCTCTGAGTCCTCTTTTTCGTATAACCTGGATTTCTTCTATTTTTAGAAAAGTCACTAAAGAACTAGTCTAGAAAAATACAGTCTGATTAAGCAAATCTTCTCCCTAGTGTGATGACAGCATCCACAACAAATTTGAAAAAAAATCACAAGCAAAGCAAAATTCATGTTCTCTACAAAAGCAGTTTTCCAATAGAACATCTATCCACTCAGGAAATTATTTCATATGCTTAATTGGTTCAGAGGAGTAATCCTCAGTGTGATCCCATTAGGACTTTGCTGTAATCTTTTTTTATTATCCTGTGCTTGTTGATAAGACCTGCAGAACCTTCTGCTCACTTTCGAGGTCAATATATAATAGCATTTGTGTCTCTTCTGGATCAGAGAGTCAAAGGTGATATATTGGTGAGAGATGTTTGTTTCAGCTAACTCAGCAAAAGCGCAGCTGGAATGGAAATGTGGTTAGATCAGAGAGACTGCGATCCCGGATCGGGGGTTCTGGATCCACTGCTGCTGCTGGTGGATTGAAGTATCGTGCACGCGCCCCTCTGTCTCCGCTACCCCGTCTACAAAGACGAGGCAATTAAGTCTGGGTGCAACTCACTAGTGAGGGGGACCAGCAAAAAGGCTGAAGATGTGTTTAAGCTCTCGGATGAATCCGTGTGCTGTCTCTTGGTCTCAGAGACAATTTCTTCTGCTGAGGCCGCTGCCCCAGGATGTTGTGAGATTGAAGATTTGCCTTCGTGTGCAGCTGCACTGTTTTAACTGAAGACAAGATACTGCCCCAGTTCAGTTAAACAAATTCAGCCGGTGTCCGACAGTGATGTCGGTTTAAACCCGGCTTAAACCTTTTCGCTGGCGTTTGTTAAACAAGGCTGTAGTCAAACCTCTTCAGATGGACCCCGCTGTGCTGGTGAACGTGCTGCCCCCGCGGAGAGCCGGTACCGCGCCCCGCAGGCGTGCGGGGAAAGGCAGGCGCTCCCCGGCCTGCTTCAGATGAAGGGCAGCTCGGGCCATCGGTTAAACAGGTTAGCCCGGGCCAGCCGGTCTTCAGAGCGGCACAGCCTGGCCTGCTGGAAGCCCAGCCGCCTCCTGCAGAGCGCTGGTGGGAAAAGGCAGCAGCAGCAGCGAAGGTTTGCAGCTGGCACGAATGCTCACAGAGCATGTCTGACAGCATTTCATATTGATTTAAACTTTGTTGATAGCAATTTACGTTGAATCTGTTTGAATAAGTTTGACTGACATCAAATGGGCATGAATCAATGCAGAATTTTCACATGCACGTAGTTGTATTACTCTGAACAAATGGCAAAGATATCCAGATAACTAACCCACACTTATGTGTAATCCGGATCTTGATTTTTCTTTATGAAATGCTTTCAGGTCTTCTGCTCTAAGAAGCTCTAGAAATGCTTTCTCCTAGGTTTCTCATAATTTTTATCTTACTGAGGCTCATAATTGCATTTATTTATTTTTCAATATCTTGTTCCTTGGCAGCTCAAGGTAATAGAAGGCTAAATTCCCAAAGAGGATTAAAATTCAGAAAGTCAGTAACAGGAGTGGACCTGCATTGTCAAAAGCTACTTTAAATATGTTTCATTTTCTGGATGATGGTATGGAAATTAAAATGTTACTCATGCTCTGTTCCAACCAAACCAATAATCTATACATCAGACACACAGTCCATTGGTTCCCTCTAACATTTCCAAAGAGAATTCTGTAATAATTTGTTTAAGATAGTTTAGGTATTTGCATATATAAGTGGTCTTTGCTCTATCTTCCCATGTTTAATAAAAAACAGCTGTACAGAATGGTAAGTGGAAAGGAAAATCATCTCAGAACAGACTGGATTCTATAGCTTTGTATTTATGAGTAACACTTCATACTTATGAGTAACACTTGCTCATAAATTCAGTTATTGCTGAACTTACCTGGAATAAGTTCAGCAAATTCATTTCCTTTTCTTTCTGATTATCCGTCTTGCACTGATACCTGGAGGCATGAGCCAGGGCACAAGCCTCGTTGTGCAAGGTGCTGCACAAATGTGTGTAAGGAGTAGGCAATAAGCAGAGCACAAGCCTGTTATCGTCCAGCTGAATGCTAAGACATTTAAGACCATTAGCTGTGCCACATATTTGATTTATTTAGAGATGATGAAAACTTGGAATTTGCATTCACTGAGAATTTTGACAATCTTTTATGTTTTTAAATGAAAAAAATATTTTTGTTTTTTTTTCCACAAATATTTTGGACCAATCACATTTGTAACTCCGTAACTGCTAAGAGGGCAAGGCAACAGGTGCTTGCAAACCACGCTCCCCTTTCAGCCTGACTTCAGAGAGTTTTGCTCGTAATTTTCCATGCAGTAAGGCCAAAGATGGAAAAAAACACCAAAGACCTCTTCTGTAAATGAATCTTCAGTCCTTTTTTTTTTGTTTTGTTTTGAAATTAATAGTTTTCAATACCAGAAATGGAAACAAAGTGTACGCATCCGAGGCTAACAGGAGTACTACCCTTCGAAATACAGGGCAAACAAGAGGACAAACAAGCAGTTTTCAACAGGCTGCAGACTCTCGAGCGCTGCTTGCTTGCATGTAGGGGAGCTGGTTTATAGCAGGCGAGTGAGGAAGCCTTCTGCAAGCAGGGGCTGACCACAGAGCAGAGGAAGCAGAAAGAAACAGACTTTGCTGTGAAGCTCAAAAGCATTTTATGAGACAAATCCTGGCAGCAGGTCTGCCAAACGTTCTCCCACTTGATAATAGCATTGGAAACCAGCTGACTGCAATTTGTGAAAATTAAGATGCTGATCCAAGGGGATTTATACAAAATTTTTTTGGAAGCAAGTGGTTGTCTCTGATGCACCGATAGCCTTTCAGAATTGTTCCTCTGCTAATGTTTGTCCTTTTGAGGGAAAACAGAAATCCTCCCTTATTTTCTGAATATGCTCTGTGCCCTCTAGGAACTGGCAATAGGTCAGCTCTTTCTGCAGCACCAAGACAGGTTTGTCAGAGCACATGCTTGCAGCTGGGACTGGAAGTTGCCAAATTGATGTGACCTTTTTTTCTCTTGTCAGAATAACATTGGGCTGTAGATGGGACCATCTATAGTAAAAGCTGAGAACCAGTTTCTGCCTGCCTTTAGATTTGGAACAATGTGGAATCAGCATAATGCTTTGTTGTGTTTATCACAGTCTTTTGGTTTAGATATCAGAAAATTCCCCAAAGCTGCTGTAGTTCAGCAGCTGGACATGCTCTCACAGGATAAACCCCATCCAGGTCCCATTACACAAATCCTCAAATTACACAGCAGTGGTGTGGATGTGAGGAGCTCTCTGAGGGGAGACAGGAGGCCATGGGTTAAGCACCATGGATCAGACGATTTGTGAGAGGTAGCACTTCCCCATGCCTTTGAGGTTCTTGAGGCTTAGATGATGTTACATGAGCCTTAATAGTGAAGTCTGGGTTTTTCCAGCTTCTGGCTACGCTACGAATTTTACTTTACATCTCAGATAGTATCAGGAAATGCTGAAAATGACAAGACACAAATAAAAATAGGTTTTCTTGCAAACCTCCATGCAAGTTCATTCTGAATCACTGCATGCTGTCACCAAAGCAACTCACTCTTCAGGAATTTAAGATCAGATTCCGGTGTTTTCAGTATTCTGTGCTCCAGTGTAATGCCACTAACTACAAAATACAATTCCATTCCATCTGGAGCAGAACAGCAAGTTCTGCCTTTCTTGCTTTGATACCGTTTAAAAAAATTTGGAGGATTTTATTGGCTCACCATTCACAAATGAAACCTACTCTGTTATTGTGCTGAACCTAATTAAAATCAAGGTTAGCGAGTCATCTGCCAGCCACCTACTTCCCCCTCCTTCCTTCAGCCAACATCAGTCATTAGCGTGCAGGGCACTGAGCAAATCCACTCCTGTATTTGAAAGCTGGAGGACTGACCCAACTATTACGTGGGCACATCATAAGTCACAAAGATGCAAAGAACAGGCTTTAAACTGTCTGCTTTGTTGCTTTTCTTTGAGAGTTTCTTTGCAGATTTTTCTTCTCTAATAGCTAACCCTTTGCGTAACGGGGAGCAAATCCCTAGAGAAGAATGGCCTTCTGCCTTAAGTGATCCTGCTTCACCTTTACTATAATACTTGGTGTTTTTGTTTCTATTTGTAGCTAATTATATTTTCATAAGATTAATTATTACAATGAGTTGAAGGAGAGTCAGTAAATACCCATGGGAAAGTGAGAGTTAAATCCATGACTCTTTGGAGAGCTGCTCAGACAAAGCGCTATGAACTCCCTAATGTGATTTGCACAAAGACCTTGTATTGTCTGCACTACTCATATTTATCTCTTCCCTGGAGTTTCTCTCTTCTTGCCCTGTTCTTCTTGAGCTCCCTGTGCTCCTTCTACATACCTTTATCTCTGCTCTCAGCCTGCACTGGATATTTCTCTGCTGCAGCTCTGTTTTTTGTATCACCTGCTCATCTCCAGCTCCAGGGCGCTATACCAGGCAGCCTGGTCCTGGGCTGGTTCCCCCTCACCCTTTGTGTCCATGGCCATGTGCTCCTAGGGTTTCTTTCTTGTCCTCTATGCCAGGTGCCCATCTGGTTGGTAAAATTAGCCACCTGAAAGCATTGCCCTTTGAAACAGGGCAATCTGCCTCTCAAAGGCAGAGAGGGCAAAGAAAGGGATGGGAAAAAAGTGGGATTCCTATCCTGACTTCCTTAGTTAGAAACAAGGTCAGAGAAGTGAAGGGAAAGATCCAAAGTCACACAGAAACCTTGTGGCCAGAATCTGAAAGCAGATCTCCTGCAGTTGTTGCATCTGAGGAGAAGGTTCCCTCCAACAGCGGCAATACAGTTAGCACTTCAATGTATATCTGAGTTACATCCACGACAAGTGCAGGGAAGGCTAGCGTAGAAATAACACAGCTTGCCAGACCTTTTCGTCAACTGTAACTATGTAGAGGAAAAGGCATCCTCCAAGTGTTGAAGGAATGGGATTATGATTTAGGTGCACATATAGCAGTGTTTTATTTTTAAACCATTTATACTGAACTTAAATTATCTTAAAACATAGCTTTTAGTGGTGGGAAATGTACAGATAAAGCAACCAAGGAGGAGTGGTGAACAGGAAAAAGAAGAGTGAAAAATACCACAGAATGTATCTAGATTTCATTTGCACTAAAAGCTAGATGTAAACCAAGGTTTACTTTAAACTATTCTAAGAAAAGTCTAACAACCTTTCAATTTTTTTTTTTTTTAACCACAGAAGAGGAGATTGAAATTGTCTGACCAAGACAGGCTAAAGTAAGCCTCTGCTGCAGACGTAGGGATAGATAAGAGCCCCTTCCCCCACTACCTCCCACAGGGATTCAGAGAAGGGGAACATTTTTACCTCCTGTAGCTCAGACCTGGCTCATGCTCAACTTGTCGTCCACCAGGTCCTTCTCTGCAGAGGTGTCTTCCGGCTGGTTGGCCCCGCCTGTACTAGTGCTCCTCCCCAGATGCAGGACTCTGCACTTCTCTCTGCTGAACTCCGTGAGGTTCCTCTCCGCCCGTTTCTCCTGTTACAGCAGAATCCTTCACTATTACTTCAGCAACATGCCATTCAACTCCATTGCTTTGCCAGCTCTCTAGGGCTCTTGGAAAGCCTTCTCCTTCAAACACTGGCATACCGTAAGCAATCCCCAAACCATCCCTTGTGCTACCATGGTAGCACTCCTTTTCAGGTGAAGACCAACCAAGCCAAACTCACAGTTTATTTGGGCCGCGCAGTCTATTAGCACGTTGTTCTGGGGAGCTGAACTTCAACAACATCTCACACAGCCAGGGAGACAGATTTAACTGGCCCAAAGCCCTAGCCCAGATTTCACATAGGCAGACGCCATGCCTGACATTAGTAAAAGGGCTTAGCTATAATTAGCTAAAAATGCCTACCCGTGGCAGAGAAGATAAGCATGGATGCATATTTGACTTGTCTCCTGCTTCCTTGCTTGCTACTGCTGCGAATGTCCCTAAGACAAATCGGTTCTTCCGTTCTTTCCGAACACCTTCTCCTCGTTCCGGGGCGCGCTCACTGATGTTTTGCAACATGTTCACAATATACTCCAAGCAGAAATTTTGTCTCTGGAGCCAATAAGCTGAAAATTGGACCTGGAAGTCAGTGAATGGAAATTAAGATACATATGGTAGTCTCAGCTTAGCCTCAGAGCCTCTCCCCCCTTACTGTCTCCATGGCAAATCCAGCAAGGCTGGCAGAAAGCGGTAATGATACTTGTTTCCTCTCTGCAGATACAGAAAGTCAATTAGTGACATTATGAGCAGGAACTAAGAACTCTTAGCTCAGCTTAGCCATGGACTCACTGTTTGGGTTGTCCTTGGAGAAGACGGTCCACTTCACTGTGATCAAGGGTACCCTTCTGGAGAATGTGCTTCGTAACAGGATTGTTATGAACCTTAGTCAGAGCATGAAAATATGTCTTACTAAGACTGTTTCATTAGAACATCTCAGAATTTAACTACTTTAGGGGGTTGGTTCACTCTTATTAATATGGTAGAAACAAAGCAGGTTGGAAGAAAATTAGTCTGGATTCCTGTAAATATTCCACAGCTGCAGAGACAGGAGCCTAGGAATCTCAGGTCAAAATAGCAATACCAGAGTCTCAATTTCTCAGTGTCCCAGAAGTTTTTTCAGTAGCTCTGAAACTAAACCTGTTCCTCATCAGTGTACCTTACTTTTTTAAAAAAATAAAGAAAAAGCAGAATGTCACATTTTGTTTCTGGCAAGTGAAAAGCTCCAGTTCAACAGGAAATTCCCCAAATAGCAAGTGTTCATATCCAGATGGAACGAATATTATTTTGACATTTCATAATTGCCATGGAATGGGGAATTCTGGCTTTCACCCACCTGTATTCATACATATGTCTCAACAGCTTTATGGCTGTTGCATCAAAAGGGCTGTAAAAGTGTAAATCCTGAATGCATTTTTTAATCCACATGTTGAATAATAATGTCACACTAAATAAAGTGCTCAATTAAACTCTGACTAGATTAATTTCACAAAAGCAGCAGGTACATGCTTATATTTGCCATGAGGTGAACAAGTACAGACATTAAGGGAAAGTACAGCATGTTCAGGTTTTCATCTGTCATGAAGCACCAAGTAAACCATGTTCACAAAAAGATGAGGATCAATGGGAAAGGTAACGCGGACCATCTGCAGCCATTCTAGGCTAGGGTTGCCATGGTGACTTGAACCCGAAGATCCTGGTTGTGTGTGAATTCTATTATAAACTCAGAGATGAGCAGAGCAATTATGATTGATTTGTGGTCTCTAAAATAGCAGAACTTCTTCTCAGAGCAATGCTGCCTTCGTAAGTAGAGCAACTGCGACTGCTCCTATTTTTCTCCCTCTCCTATGTGTTTCATCTGCTTTTTCCCCTCAGTTCAGAGCAGTCTCCAGCCTGCCAGTGGGCGAGTGTTAGTGTTATTCCTATCAGGTGTGCAAACTAATGTTAGGACTGGCTAGCCCAGAACATCTTGGCAGCAAGGGTACTGGGGACATTTTCAAGGAGTCCTTCTCTATGAGGGAGGGCACAGAGAAAAGGAGTGGACATTTCCAATATGCTGACAAGTACCTGAGAAAATCTGGCACCCAAAGCTAGCAGGAGGTAGGTGGAAACATACCTGTACTGTGTTAAAGATAACAGGAGAGGAGAGAGACACGGGGAAGAAATTCATTCTAGAGGACACAACAGCGTCTTAAACGTAGTCCAGACCATTGTGCAGTTTCTGCAACAGTTGCAGGATGAGCTGACTATCTATTGCCAAAGAGATTTGTAACTCCCGAGGATGCACGTAACAGCTCATGTGGCCTCTGTTTCTATACACGCTCTGCTGGCTACGCTTCCTTACCCAGTTGCTTTTCCCACGCTGTCTGGTGTTGCCCAGGGCTGCCAGCTCGGGTTATACAGAGATTTCCGAGCAACCAGCTCTGTGTAACGCTGTGTAAGGCTTGCAGACATACCAGCTCACGTCCTGGCAGCAGTGCAGTTTCGTTAATGTTGCTTCTCGTTGCAGTTAATCGGGGTAGGCACTGGAAGAGGTCACAGTCGCAGAGCTGCGCCCTCACAGACATCTCCCTCGTCTCTGCTGCTCTGACTGTACAGGGGCACCGCAGCTAAAGATGCAAAGGAGAAGCAGCAAGTTGCACACATTCTAGCCCACTAGTGGCTTTATAAAGGTTTGTGATTTCCATGCACCTTCTCTACCCATCACTCAAAGAGTGGAGCTCCACCTTCTCTGAGAAAACTCCTGCTGAAATGATCTGTTTGATTTGCAGCCCAGACAGTATCCATTTTATAGTGAGGTGAATCACAGCAATGTCCTTATTGCTGGAACAGATTGGTTGGAGTTTTGAATGAAATACCACTCCATCACCACCTCCTCCCTTCTGAATACCTAATGGCTTCATTACCCAAATGAGACTAGCTCATTGATGGGGCTGTGGGATGTTCTAAATACGGAGCACACTGCAGTGGATTTAGGGGATTACTTCTGCTTTTAAGTTTCATGCCAATATAACTGTTCCCTTAACAGTGTCTTCCTTCCTGTGGAGTAGGTTGCTCATAAGTGACTTTCAGCAGCCTGCAGAAAGCAACAGATGGTGCCTGCGAGAGGACAAAGATGGTCAGGGAGATCCTGCTTCTGTGGGGCAGGTTTTCTTCCTCTTGGCTCATGATAGCAGCAGCAGCGAAAGCTGCTGCCATTCTCCCCCCAGCCCAGAAGACCGGCAGTGTATGGACAAAACTCCCAGCAAGGAGGGTGGCTGAATGATATGCCTTATGTTTCTGCTCTGCTGAAATGACAGCAAGGGCTGCTAATTTGAAGGGAGCAGTGCCAGGTGACATTAAGTATTAGCCATGACAGGCTCATGCCTTAGAGTCCCAGTTCCTGGAATCATTCATGTAATTATACAAGACCTCAAATCCTCTTACAAGAAAGAAGGAAAAAGAAAGGAGAAAGAGAGAGAGAGAGAGAGAAAAAGTTGTTTCTAGCTTCCAAGTCTTGGAAGAAAATCTCACATCATGTAGAATATGTTCTATCTACATTACAGCTGCTTGCTTCTCCCCATTTAGAGGTCAAGTAAATACATTTTTGAATCCAGGAGCTGAGACAGTTGCCAGGGGAAACTCAGTATTCTAGAGGGAAAATTATTATTACATTTGCAAAACTTGAAATTTTCTGTAACTCCTAAATGTAAAACAAATGTGACATAAGGAATAGGAAAGAGTGGGTGGGAAGTGAGGAGATGAAGTAGAAACTCAGATCAGGGTTTGGCACATTCTTGATGGCAGTTACAACCCTTTACAGCACAGAATTTACAATAGTGACTTTCACAGAATGCACTTGGGGAGCTTCATGCTGAAGGACTTCCTGGGCATGGACCGGGTGTTTGTGTACATTTGTATAGCACAAATGGGTTTGGCTCCACCATTACTAACATGAAGTAAAAATGAGAAGCCGTGATAAAAAGAATACTGGGAGATGCAGATTGAGGGGCTATTCCAGGTCAAAGTTCTCAAACTTTACTGAGTTTCCAAATACACTAAGTGTATTAACACACTGTTTTGCAGGCAGACACGAATTCCCTCTGCTTATGTTCCAGACTGAGCCTGCTCCAAGGTTCTAAGCTCACACTAATATTCTTTATATGAAATTCTTGTTCTGCAAACCATCTCATCAAACACTTTTATTGATCTTTACGGAATTATTGTTCCATTTTTTTTGCTTTACCAACAGAAAAAAAATGATTGTTTTACAAACAGCTGAAAGGATTAATGGTCTTAAAAGATGAGAAACAGATAATGTTTCTTGTGCAGCCATACCTACCATCCACCCACGTCCTCAGCATGCAGACATTATGCCGCCCTGGACAGGTATCTGAGAGTCAGGAGATGAAAAGTGTATCTGGATTTTGTTAGTTGGTCCAGATCGGATATGAGTTATAGAATCACAGAGCGGCTGAGGCTGGCAGGGTCCTCTGGAGATCATCCTACTCCAGTAGGGTCAACTAGAGCAGGTTGCCCAGGATTGTCTCCAGCCCTCCTGCTGGCTACCCAGCTCTGCAGAGCTACAGCAAGGCAGACTGTAATTTGCTCCTCTTTGAAATATTTGCCAGTAACAACTCTGTTCAGAAGATGCAGCAAGAAAAGACTGACGCCATGCAGAATGGCTACCCATGGGTTTCGGCAGCTCCAAAGGATGACGCCTGCCACATTTGGCTATCTGCATCGGCCCTTGCTTGGAGCTGGCCTTAGAGGCACCGTCCTCTCCTGAACTGTAGCTGTTACAGTAGCCTGTGAGCTCTTGTGCTGCATTTGAGCAGCCCAGAAGAGAGTCTGCAGAGTGAAAGCATGACCGGAGAAGTGGCCCTCTCTGCTCGCTGGGGCTTGGGTCCCAGAGCCTGGGAGATGGGGCAATCTTTTCCCAAAGGCAAAACGCTGAACACACTATAGTATTTTCCATTTTGTCACATTTCCCTCAATTGATTTTCACTGGCTACAAATGCTCTGCTTTGGGATGGTCATTAGCCGCCGATTGATTGGGTTTGTCCGTCCGCGGCGGGGGCTGGCCGGCCGGCGCAGCGCCCAGGACTGCTCTGACTTGCCGGGGGTCACGCGCGCAGCTGGGCTGGGTCCTCGCGGGAATTCGCCGCCCTTAGCCTGTCCTGAACTGGTTATCACAACCTTCCCGGCGAGCATGACTGTCCCCAGAGCGCCCGCTCTCTGTCCAAGGCTAGGACCGGCAGAGGCGCTTGAAGGGCTTGAAGGGCAGGAAGGACATCTGAGAGAGGGTCCACGCCTGTCCTGTGGCCTGGGATGCTTTTCTTTCTGACACAGGCTGAGTGAAGAGGCTGGGATTTTTTTCCTCCCCTTTTACTGAATATTATAGCAAAAGCTTCTGTCTTTGTTAAAATTGACATGTTTTAGAAATATGTGCCAATTCTGACAGCTTTTCACATATATACAAAAGAGGCAAAGTGCCTTAGTGTCAAAGCATCCTGTTGTGACATTTTCATAGTGGAAAGTTTGGGGGTTTCATTTCAGAAGAATCTTTCAAGATGAAATGCATTTTTTTTAATACCAAAATCATTTGAGAAATTTGAGAAGATTGAAATCAGGACAGGTTTTGAATGAATGAATGAGTGAATTAAGTTTTTCATTTGATTAAAATGACACATTCCAGCTAAAGCAAACTGACAGTCTAGATTTTGTTATCCTGGATTTTTTTTTAACCTTTTTATTTCATTTTGGAATCCATGAAAATACAAAATTTTTAATTTCTGCCATTTCTAAGGAAACGGAAAATCACCCCCCACACACACCTACTGAAAGTAGTGGCAAGAAAAATCCTTTCTTCTGTCTGCTACTTGTTAGGTATCCTCCACTGCTACCAACCTTTCCCTTGGCACGTCTCACACCACAGACTATACCATTTATGTGAACAAATTAAGTTCTAGAACTTCCAAGACACAAAGAAATATTTGACATCTGGGAAACCAGAAAGATTAAGGCAGAGATTTTGCCATTTAAAAACAGGTGAGTGTATGATGCTGTTTGTAAGAGCGCAAAGATAAAAAAGAATGCATCTTCAGGAATCAAAATACCTCTGCAGTCCACCTGTGACTTGCACAAAGTCCATAGCAAGGCTGAGAGCTAGAACCAGCTTTTCTAAGTGCACAGTTTAAAACATGTGAACATTAATCTTCCTTTGCTCATAAGCATCAGCTTTTCAGTAGTAGCCTTTCAGGTCACTGAATAAAATAAGAAGCCGCTTGTATCTAATCAGAGGTGCTGAGGGAAATCAAACCAACTCCAGGCAGACGGAGAGCGGTCTGCCTTGCAGAGATGCCACCGTGCTCTCATCCAGGAGTCCCTAGCTTCCCTGGCTCGTTACTGCAGCAGCAGTGGGTGCTTTGAGAGGCCCCTTTCATCCGCAGCAGCGTCCAGCTGCGAAGCCCACAGTGACGATCAAGGGGCCGGATCCACCCCTTGGTTTCAGCAGTGTTCGTGGAGAGCTGGGAGCTCTGCAGCTGCCGAGAGCTGGCTCCCTGCAGGGCACGTACAGCCTGATGCTCCGAGCGTCCACGTCTTGCTCTTCTCTGATCACTGTTGTTCTTCCTGCTCTATCACCCTCCTCCCCCCAGCAGAATTTATTTCGAGATGGATTTAAAACAAGGTATTAAAAAAAAATCCTCAGAGGAGAAATATTGTCTACTCATTGCAGCTGCATAAAATATTTCATCCATACAATTGCACAGGTGGATTAATTTTAAGGATGCCAATGAGCACTTGAGCAGGTAAGCCACAGAACCAAATGCAGGACATCTGGCTTCTCTTTTACAAGGCTGCAAATACTCAGTTACTCGGCACACATTGTCAAAGGCATTTTATGACACAGATAAATATTTACAATACAAAATCACAGCTTGAGTCCTTAGCTGCTTTATCACCAAAGCTGAGGGAATTAAATGTTTAGCAAAATCTACTGAAGCCCAGTGACCTTTACAAGGCTAGCACCCTGTATTCTCTGGATGATCTACTTTCGGTCGGGTCAAATTGACAGCTCTGAAGCACGGAGGCACTAATTTGTCCCAAGAACAGAGACACGCACTAAGACAACGCGTGCCTATACTGCCCCAGCCTGTGAGCATCAGGCTGTTTCTACAAGACCAACCGTGTTAAGTGACAATTGTTTCTAATTTACTCTCATTTCCTGTTCTATCTGCTGAAGCTGCCTCTGCATTTGCTTTACTGCTGTGCATACATATGTGCATATGCATATATCCACCTTTTTCTCCAGAAGGCCCAGCAATCAACCTCAACTGTTTTCCTTGGACAAATCTGTAGTGCACGAATTTAGCTGGGAACGCCTGCATGATATATTTTAAAGGTAGAAAGGGTTTGTTGAAGGTTTTGCTGGCCATCCTCTGTAGCTAGAGAGCCCAAAACCTGACGTAATACAACATGCCCCTGCCTCCATGAGTGTCTGTCAGTATGACCAGCCTTCAGAGGCTGAGAGAAGTTAGCACTTATGCAAACACATGCACTTACACGCAGACTTGTCTGCTCTATTTTATGTACATGTAAGGTGTAAAAGTCTACTCTAGATGTTTTTTTTTTTTTTTTTTTTTTTTTTTTTTTTTGTCTCAGGCTGTCTTCTTCTTCATGGCAGCCCTGAACAGTTAGAGTAACTTTTCACTGCCGGGCAGATAAGATTGCATCTATCCTTCGTCACATTTTTATCTGCAACTCTATTAGCAGAAGAGACACGTAATGCATGAAGTAACTAATATACTGCTCAGTTTGCAGTACCACAGCTGTGAGTCCCTCTTTGCTCTTAGCTAGCTGACTGTGCCTATTGCCTTGTGCAATTTCTGTTCCTTGTGTTCCAGTTCTCTCTTAGCTCAGGGATGACTCACATGCCTGCAGCACTCCAGCTGTACAATTTCCTGGGTCACCTGTGCTATTGGTATGAAAATGGTATTAATGTCACTGCTTTCATTAGGCTTGTTCCTGTTTTGCTTCATCTGCTTCCTTTATTTTGAGGAACTTATCTAGATCTGCTGGGTCTAGGACCTCAGGAAGTTTGGGGTGTCTCAAGACCCAAAGAAGGGCTGCTGAAGACACACCAACAAAGGAGAAGGCTGTCACCTTCTGGTGCCACTCCCTGTTTTCATTACTTCTTGGTGTTTTGAAGAAGGGGGTGTGACAGCCCTGTAAGGTGGTGTGATTTGCAATTCACAAGATAGCTTTAGTCCACAGGGATTAACAAGCATCCTGAAAAATCATGTCCTCAGAGTAAATTTATGCTGGTGAATTCCTGCGTCTATGAACAAGCGTAATGTGACTCTCAGCTGGGACCTTCTCACAGCAGCATGGAGGTGACAGACCTGGCCACGCTGTCAAGAGAACAAGCTATTTCCTGAATGTTGGCCAAAGTTAAACCCTGCCCACGTGTGTGCAGATGCGCTGGACAAAGTCTAACGGGGCAGAACATTTTTATGGGAAGGGCATCAAGAGAAGGTTTCTGGAGAAGCAGGCTATAAAACAAAAAAATCCCATTATGTTCCTGTATTTTTGGTACCACAGCAATTTTAAAAAACGATTGACCAGTTGTAAGTGCAAAGAAATTAATTGATGGTTTTAAGCAAGAAATACAGGATAGGTAATACTGTCCTATAAACACTTCGTTTGGGCACAGAGAGACTATTAATTTTCATGATTCTTCATACCACAAGACAGAAAAGTAATAGCTCAAGTCGTGTATGATGAAATCTAATGTTGTGGTATAATTTTTTCCCATCGATCGAGTCCCAGCCTATCTGGGGTGATTTATAGGAATAACTAGGAACAGGAACTTACTGCAGTATTGCAAGGGCCAGTTAAGTTTATGTGCTATACTGATGTTCAGAGTTAATAGATTTTAAATTGTAGTCTATGTTGTACTCCTACTGATGCAAGCTTCCTTTGAGGGACTGCACAGGAGAGGCTGGTGGCGAAGGAGGAGCTGATGTGGCTGGTAGTCACCTCACCACTTCCATTGGATCGCTTGGGGTACGGCTGGTTGTCAGCAGGAAAATACAGCAACAAAGCAACTTTTGATCATAGTGGAAAAAAAAAAAAAAAAGACCACATGCTCAAGGGTGTAAATCGGCACTGTTTAGTTAAAAATCAATGGAACTGCACTGATCTATGCTAGTGAGGATCCGTGCCAGCAATTTGAAGCCAAAGAGCCTTTCCTTTGATACAGAGATGAAATACGGAACCAGTCCTCTGGTGTCCAGGGCAGCTGAACAGTCTTCATCCCTCCAGAGTTGAAAGTTCAAGGTAAGTATGTTTTGTAGATAGCTTTGTGTCCCTGGACAAGTGCTTTTTCTTCTTTGATTTATTTTTGTCTCTCATACATTTGCCGAATAAAACAGTTAGCTCCCTGCTTTGGAGATGCTCAGGGGATTGCAGGTGCCTGTCCTATATGTGGAGAACACTGGGGCTACCTAGCTTCACGCATACATACAGCCCCCAGAACAAAAGACCCCAATTTCTCTTTGTAGCAATAGGAAACCTGGAAAGTATGTCTTAGGGACTGTGAATTCTTACACATTACTGGTGCTTTTCCCAATCAAAAGGCTAAAAGTTCCAAAGGGGAGAAGGAAACATCAGTGTTTTCTCATTCTTCCAGTTTTTCTGCCCCATTTTCTCTGCCTTTGTGCCCATTTTTAGCATGGCTTTTATCTTGATATTTTCTTTGATGCCAATGCCAGCATTTTCAATTACTTTTGCTTTGCTTTCTCTCTGTTTTGCTATGTGTAGCTATGGAAACCAGCACTAAACATCCATTCAGATACTTGATCCAAGTGATTTTTCAAAACTAAAAAGAATACTTTTTTCATTAGTCCCCTGGTCTCTGTTTGTCAGCTTCTCTTTTCTCATCCCTGCCTCTTCTAGCCTGGACATATGAATAAATAATTTTTGGAAGAGCTGTGTTGAGGAACCTGTTGAAAAGTCATTCTTTGTCACACAACAAGGATGATTTTTGAGTTATAGTTATCACTTTTGAAGTAGGATATTTTTCCATCAGGAAGACTATATGAAGATGGTAGTCACATGCACGTAGAAGACTTAAGTCTTCTGTGTTATAGATAGATTTTTCAAATTCAGGGCATGGAAAAAAGAATGGGGAAGGAAATGGGGCAAAAATATGAATACATCATGAAAGATTAATAAATGATTCATAGATACGTTAATAAATTGTTGATCACTGTAATAGAGTCCAGTGATTTAAGCTGTGACACACACACATCTCTGCTGCAACTGACTGTGCCTATAACTTACTCAGAATATCTATTCATCATTTATTAAGTGACCCTAGCTGGAAAGTGTGGCTTTAAAAGGCCTATGTGTTCTTTGCTGTCTTTTGTGGAGGCAAAGATTATTGCTTCTTGGCTGCTCTGTCAATGAAGCAATGCAGCATTTTCAGTTCCTGACTGTAGTTAGGCTTCTGAAAGTTACGGCTGCTGCTCAAAGATCGCAGGTAGCTCTCATCCATCACCTGGAGATACAGCAAAGAGGGACAAGCCAATCTGTAGTAAGTGAGTTAATGTCATTTCTTCTGACAACACCTATAGATTAGACAGCTGCCAAGGAGGTACAATAAGGTGCTTCCCCAGGAGCCAATTCCTGAACTCGTCAGGAATCGCTGAGGAGACGCGCACGTGCTGAAGCTGTTGCTGGCCCCGGTGCTGGTGGTGCTAATGAAGGAGGAAAGCTGAGCCTTTACCGTGTGTCTGACTCATGTTAGTGCCGCAGGATTTCTGGCTCACTGTCAAGAACCAGAACATGCAGAAAAACAGCTTCATGCTGAGGCTTCAGCCAGGAGACATGTCCGCTCCCTTCCCTCACCACCGGCTGCTCTCGTGTTCATGGACGCAGCCACTGATCTGGACGAATGAGCCAGATTCAATGCAGTGAGAGACGCATCTGTCTGACTCAGGCCACCAAACTGCATCTGCCACCAAAGCTGTTCCCGAGTGACAACAAAGAAAGCACGGCACCCAAGGGGACCAAGTCTGCCTCTTAGAACTGGTGGGTCGTCTCACTCAACTCACCCCAGCAGCAGTGCTTTATGGCAAAGATTATGCTCAGATTCCGCACATTAAGCGTCGAGCTGGTATGTCTACCAAGAGGATAAATAGCTGGCAGAGGTCTGTTTTTATTCCCCCTATTCCCCAGAAGTAGTAGAAGAGCTTCTTTGTCTGCAGATCTGTGTCACCATAGGCAGAAGGAGTTCTCAGCCAGCTTGGCATTCCTGAAGAAATCAGGTCATCCATCCTGTTAGCACCTTCAGGTAGACAGCCTCCCTAGGCCTTGGAAATAGCAGTCACTGATAAAGTGCAGGGTTTTTTTCTTGCAAATACTTCTTTTTTGTGGCCTGAAAGTACTACTCAGGCAGTGCCACCCCTGTAGGTCACAGAAGGGTATGGAGCACACGTAGGTGTTGGGGGGAAAAGCCCTTCTCCCAGAGGTGCTGGTAAAATATCCCCCTGGGCCTTCCCGTCGTAAGAGAGTGGCCTGCTCTGCTTGTTGTGGCCCCCATTACCTCCAAAGCCTCCCCTTACATTAGAGCAGTGTAAAGAGGCCAGGATAAGTCCTTCCTTAAATACCTTTCAATGGCTGTTCCTAAACCTTAAATTCTGCAGTCAAATGGACTACCTGGGGATTCATAAAGAATCCTTTTTTTTCCTAGTAATGGGATTATTGGAAGAGTTTTAAAGTAGCCTTGAGAAAACTCAGTGTTTCATTCCTATACTTTCGTCTCTTGAATTGGGGGAAGGCTGTACAAGAAATCTTTTAAATATAAAAAAAGCCTATTCGCACCAAGAACCAGAATCAGTTTTCATTAGCATCCTGTACACAAACCAGATATGACAAGGGGATTCATACAGTTCTGTTGCATTCAAGTGACATTGATTAGTCTGATGTTCTGCAAACTGCAAAGTGATTTCAAGTGCTGTGTTCTCTTCCTTATGGTTTAATGGCAATTTTAGGTAACCTCTTTCCTTGTGTAGTTGCTTCATGTCTAAAATATTTGCAGTTCCTGCTGCCAGCATCATCTGACAGATGTCTAGAAACACTGTTTAAGACATATAGCAGCATTAAACAGGAACAGGGGAGAAAAACACATTGCCATTTACAAAGGGAGCTGCAGAAGAGCCTCTTGGGGAAGAAGGCTCTCATCTCTTTGGAGAGAGATGGGGCTGGACTAGCTTTCCTGAGGGCGGCTGAAGGGCAAGACTAAGATCAAGGATACGGAGAAATACGTCCACTCATTAGCTCTCTGAGCTGCTCAGGAAAGTGTGGTGTGCTGTGACAGAGAAAGGCTGTGGTGCCTGGGAATAAAAGGAGTTAATATGAGGAACGCTGTGTGGGATTCCCCAAGTGGAAAGATGGGTTCCCAAGGAAACTCCACCATGTGATGCGATCTCCTGGGACCTCCACGGCATATGCAATCTCATGTCTTCACTGCATGCCTGGAGCACGTGGCCAGCAGTTGCCTGTGCAGCCCAGCCCAGCAGGAGCTGAGATTAGTGAACATGTCCACAGCCATTTCTCTGGCAAGCTAAATTTGCTGACCCTCTCTAGGAGAAAACTTCCCAGCCCTGGGAGGCATGCTGCCCCCCTGTTTGATGCCAGAAAGATTCACTTGAGGGAGAAACAAGCACACTGTCTTGCCAGAGAGAGAGGAGAGAGCACTGAAATGATTTTCTCTCTGGGTTTTTGCAAGTGCATGCAAGGAGACTCTCACTGCTCTTCCGTGGTGTCACACACTGCCAGACCCAGCCTGGCTACTGAAACTCTGCCAGCTGGCACACTGAGCAAAAAATATTTTTAAGCATCTTGGGAAACTCTTCTCTGAAAGAGAAAGAAGCAATTTACTCTCTCCTGTCAAGCTGCCAGCCAACCTCCTACTGATCTGCTCTGCGGTACTGTCAAGATCACTGCCCAGGGATCCACTGTGCTGCACGGATCTGCTTTGCAGGCTGGGGTAGGCTGTCAGCACTGCAACAAAGAGCTTCCAGAAGTAGTTCTTCAGCCTTAAAAACACCTTATAGGGGTGCTGCTGTGGGATGAACGTGCGCCTTTCTTTGTTTCCACTGCTTGACATTTTTCTGTCGCAAAGTGCCATTTCAGCATCAAAATCAGAATATTTAATGGGAGAAATGAAAATGAAATTTGCAATGGGGAAAAAGTCAAGGTGAATCATTTCAGGGTTCTGATGTCAATTCCATAATAGTGAAAAGTTTTATTGCATGATTTAGACATCTTTTCATGAACTTCATATGACTTTATGGTACTATTTTCATGCCTTTTAAACAAGAAATTTACAGTCATCTCAAGTTAAACATTTTTATGATTTGTGGAAAATTATGGGAAGAATTTTGGGAATTTTTTGAAATACTAATTTAGTATGTTAATTCCCAACAAGTGGACACAACCACAACCCAGTTCAAAATGTTTGGATTTCCCACAGACCAGATGTTCTAGTTTTGACAGGCACTATTGATTTCCTATTGCATAAGGTCACTTTTTCATAACCATACCTCAGGAGAAAAACAAATGTTTTTTGACATGCAAGGAGGTCAGGCTGCATTTTGATGGCACTGCTCACACTTTGTCTCTGAAACAGACTGAGCATTTGGAAGAGCAACACAGTTTACTACCAAATGAAAGGATGTGAAGAACATTTAGGTTTATCTTCTATACCAACAGGTTTTTTAAAATACTCTCAGCAAACTATTCCATTCTGATAGTGAAATGCCCATGGGGAATCTATCAAGGGATCTATCAAGCCAACAGAGGCTCCAGGGAGCTCAGAGCTGGTGATACAAAGATCTTCCCAGGGTCTAGTCACTGCATTTGGTCAAAGTAAAGACCAGGCTAGGCTGTGGTCCCTTAAGAGTAAGGGCAATAGCAGATGTTTCAGGTAGAGTGTCCCACTCCATGCTCACACACACTGTGCAAACCTGCATTTGCACGCTGCCAGAAGAAGTGGTGCAGGGCACTCAGCACCCTGGCCTGGGGGTGACACCCCTGCCAGCAGCATGCCTGCAACTCGCTGAGGTCTGCAGCAAGGGTCTGTGGGCAGAGCAGTGATATGAAAACAGGCCTTCCTCCTCTCCTCCTTCCCATCCTCCCTCCATGCCACCGATACTACTGAAAGCAGAGAGTTTTGCCCTTACATGGATGCAGGGGCGGCTAGGAGCCCTGCTCAGCATCCCCCCAGCTCCGCAGGGGAATACGTGCACTGTGCTCCACCACACTAATGCATTCCACATGACACCACGCACTCGGCTCTGCTCGGTCAGGCCAGTGCTGCAGGCAAAACTGTGCAGGGAGGGACCAGGGAAAGTGTGCAGAAGTCTCTCCCTCTCTTTTTTTCTCTTCTCTTTTTCTTTTTCTTTTTCTTTTTCTTTTTCTTTTTCTTTTTCTTTTTCTTTTTCTTTTTCTTTTTCTTTTTCTTTTTCTTTTTCTTTTTCTTTTCAATATTCCTGCCTATGTACCAGGGCAATTCCCATTGAAAAGCAAACCCAAATCTTTCTCTTTTCACCTCTCCTCATCACATTCAGACTCTCTCCAGGACACTCACCTGCCTCCCATCTCTCTGGATGGTTTGAACAGCAAACAGGGCATAAGCCTGAATTCTGACCATGAGCAGAAACCTGCAGCACATAGACTTGCTAGTTATTTGGAGACTTTAGTAAAAGCTTGGCATTTCAGGTAGTGCTAAGAGCAAGGTGGATGCTGCTCTCCCCTTCTCATCTGGGGTTTTTAGATGCAGACCGTGGCATGTTTGATTATCTCTAATATCACTGTGTTACAACAAGAGCCGTGTGTATCACCCCACAGCACCCTGGACGTGGATAAATGCTCTGCTTAGAAAAGCCGTCCAAGCCACACGCATGCAGTCAGGCGTCAACAGGTGGGAATGTGTCAATACGTATGGTGGTGGCAGGAAAATCAGAGCAGCGGAGGCTTGGTGAAAAGGTGATGTGAGCTGTGTTTCTGCCAGTCTCTGTTTCTAGTGCTCTGAGACCACCTACGGCTCTGTTATGCATCCCACTGTCATCCCGGCCTGGATCTTCAGAGCTCCACTCTGGAAGGTAAAACATCCACTTGGAATATGTGTGTGGAAGGGCCATGGGGGTATTTTGGCTAGAGATATGGAAGTCAGCCCCTGGCAGCATGTGGCTTTGAAGTCTTTCTCCCAGGGCAATCTTGAAGAGTAAGCAGAAGATGGAGCTAGGATTTCATCTCAGAAGACAGTCAGGTTGTGAACATATAGGGCACCCTTGTAGGGCTCAGCAGGCGGGACATCAGCATGCATGACTTTCTCTGTAGCGAGCTGAGTGGTGTTTTATTCCCTTTCCCTGCAGAGGGGGATGCTGCCCCCCCTCCTTCCAGCCCATCCTCCTCAGTAATGCAATGTAACCCATGACCCTCCAGATAAAAGAGGAGATTGCTAATTGCTTGGAAGCACTCCACAGAAAGTGGACTCTAAGTGGGCTAATGCTGCACAGCAATGGAAATTACAGCACGGACACCACCAGAATCCATCACAATTAATGCGATTAGAGGAGATACCACAAGAATTCATAATGATCTGTGCACCAAAGTTTTCTCAGTGCATCTGGGCCATGCTTTGCTCTTCTCCTGCCCTCTACTTGCACACTTTGAAGAGTACAGACAAGGGAGCCCCCCAGGATCCTTTTATCCTACCCTGTACCTCTCTTATACCATCCTTGTTTCTAATTCTATACAAAGACAATAGCAATGGCAATGACTTCATAACGAACCTTCCTAATGAATAAATCATCCTAATTTCAAGGCAAAGTTAGCACAACCATCTACTGTGTCATTTCTACGAATCACAGTGATAAAGGGCCATGCTTGTTGAGACACTGCTTATGCAAATGCAATACAGCACTAATGAATGTAAGCAAAGTACTACCGTGCCAGGACAAGGCAGGCTAGTGCCAAAACGCGCAGGAAGCGGCTGCTGCTTTGTCCCAGGGAAGAAGTGATGGGCTGGAGCAGAGAGGCTCTCAGGATCCGGAGTCTGTTCTATTCAGTTATTTTAGATTCTGAATTATGATCTTGATTCTTTAGGGCCATATTTTCAAGCTAACCATTTCAAATTTATGAACAGCAAAACTTCTCTCTGGGTTCCCGGAAAGTGTCACAACGGAAGGGGCATTTTGAACCAGGATGATTCAAAGATCAACTCCTCTGTGATAAGACAGCAACTCACTGGGAAAGCAGTGTAAGGTGCTGGAAACTGAACACATTTGGAAGGAACCATGGCACCTTGGATTTATTCCAGTATTTTCCAAATCCTTAATCCAACTTCGCAAAGCAGATCTTCATCAAGGAGGTACCTCTGCTCTCCAGCAGATCACATTGTTGCTGTGTCTGTGCTGATACTCAATATCTTGGTGTGATGGTTTATATTCCCTAGAAGCATATAAAATAGCTCTAGAGCCAAACAAGAGTCCTCTGGTGCCGGGTGCTTTTTTGTGGAGAGGGTAAGAAAAGGTTTACCACAAACAGTGAGAATAGCAGAATAGCTGGGTGAGGAATTGGATGAGAAAGAGAAACAGAAAAGGAGGAATGATTTGCCCAAAGTGACACAGATCACAGCATAAAGCTGGGAATAGCCTTGCTGATTCACACTGACGTGCAATATATTGTCCCTGATGCAGAAGTCTCGGATATCCCTGACTTCACATCAAGAAATTATTTCATGCCTTGCAATTCTCTGGCACCAAGAAGCAGCCAGAAAATGTCTGTAACAATGAATATAATCCAGTATACACCACCAAAGGTTTTCTCTTCCCAGTAGGTGCCAAGAACAGCTGACTTTTCAAATTTACGTTATTTTTTAGATGATGTTACGGATTATTTATCTCTAAAAATATTAAATGATCAAAACTGTTTAATGAGTCATTGTGAAGAATAACCTTGAAGCCAAGCTGGTGCAAGAAGAAAGGACGGGCTGCATTCTGTGGAATGCACCTCACCTATTCTTGCAAAGGACAGTCAGCTCCATTCACTCCCTAGGCAGTCCGTATTTCCAGCACTTGAAATCAATTGCATTGCTCTCATACAGTAGATACAAGGAGCATCTTCGTCATGCAGTCAGGCAGATAGAACTTCACTGTCTGGCACTGGTGTTTTGAAGCCTACCAGTGTCACTCATTGCTGCAGAAACCAGCCCCCGCAGTCAGCCTGGATCGGTGCAATTAGACTGTGCCTCAGCAGGGCACAGCTGGGAGCAGAGGGCTATTCAGGACGCAGAGGAGTCAGTGAGAGGTCACTTCTCCTAATGTGCAACACTACCAGAGCGCTTCACCTGCTCAGGTCCACCTACGCTACCAACAAGCACCTGCTGGTACCCCCAACACAGCTCTGTCGAAACTGTAGAGGCTAACTTAGCAGTGGAAGGAGTCTGCTACCAGCATTTCATCAGATTCGTGCAGTCTCCTTTTGTGTTCTCAAAATGGAAAAACATGGTAGGGAAAAATAAAGGAAAAACATGCCTCAAGCTCACTGATAAAGGGCTTTTGAATAGAGACAGCTGAATCACATGCCATTTCACAATTAGCGCTTTAATTTTGAACATTAATTAGGACACTGGTGTTTGGAGAGTTCGTTTCTCATCGACCCACTTACACTGTTCAGAAAAAGCCTAAAGAGATAGTGAAGTTTGCAAACAAACCAAAGGGAAAAACGAAAAGTCAGTACCAGCTGGCGTCCATGATCTGAGTACTGGGGACTTGGGAAATTCTTCACAAAAAAGGCTTTGCTTGCCAGAGCATGGGAAGAAGCAATATTTCAACTGAAACACCATGACACTAAACAAACACAGGCCCTCTGGAGAAAGAGAATATATTTATGTGCAAGGCACGGGGCAGGTTACGGACAGCAATCTACAGACCAGGTTTACTGCGCAGGGTTGCTTTGTCTCACTGTGCTGACATTTCCCCATCCTTAAAATGGGAGGAAAGTTCTTTCTTTCGTCTTCTTTTCCTGTGTCTTGACGGTGCACGCTGTAAGCTTCTCGGGAACATGGGATAACAGCAAATAAGCAAATGTATAGGGACAAGTATCTTGGAGTGCCCATAATTTTCTGGCCACAAATAGAAATTCTTCTCCCAGAAACTACTACAGTTATCCTGTCAAGTGCTCACACCCTTTTAAACATTATTATTGCACAAGAGGAAAAATTTTTACTTATTTAGAGGTCTAAGTGCAATAAATTGAAGCCAAAAGCCTGTAAAGAGGCCTGGATGTGAATTCATTGTGGATATGCTCTGATAAAAAAGGATTTACTAGCTCTTCTTTGCATAAGAATATGGAATAAAACTTGGAAATAAAAATGGACGGGGATGAGCATGTCCCAGCCATAATATAAACAGCAGTACTATTAAGTAGGAGCTGTGGATGAAGCAACAGATATATTTATCCTGAAGAATTAGGGACACTGAAAACATGCACTGCTTTCCAGGAAGTTAAAAGCCAAGAGAGGATAATTCCTCCCAAACCACAAAAAGAAGAAATGAAAGTACAAAGATATCAGCTGAAAAATACAACTCCATCACGGCAAAAGCAGAGCCTTGCTCACAGTCTGAGGGGTAACACGCATGGCAGCCCTGCAGCAGGAGCATCCAAAGTAGAGTTTATGGTATGGACTGGATGTTCAGTTTCATGGGGGGAATGAGAGGATAGAAAAGGGCAGTTTTAGGGAGCAAGGAGAACTTTACTCTGCAACACTTTGCTACAGCCCTGCCAGCATGTATACAAGGACATTCCTCTTTCACAGAATCACAGAATCATAGAATCGGTAAGGTTGGAAGGGACCTCTGGAGATCATCTAGTCCAACCTCCCTGCTCTTTCAGTGTCTCATCTCAGTGCGCAGGAAGCAATATGTCTTGCCTCCTCCCTCTTCCTGCTCCCCGGCACCAAAAAGGCAGGAGCTCCAACATGGAGCATTCACATCAGAGACCACTTCTGGAAAATGCACAGCAGGTTGGAGGGTTGCATTAATGTCATTTGTTTCTCCTTTGCATGGAAAAAGAAGCCATTGTGGAGAACAGGGTCCTTTTACTCAGTACTCTGCATGGTGTTGTGCTTGACTTGAGTGGCAGAAACCTTAATTAATGCTCCAAACAGGCTTCCTAATACCACGATTCACTGTGTAGGGAAAGAAACATTTGTCTGCTCAAAGCAAAGAGTGTTTGATCAATTCCTCTGGGGAACCCAGGGTGTGAAAGAAGAATGACACAGAAGAGACTAAGTCCAGCAGGACATGGCTGGGTAATTCCTCTCAGAGTCTTTATATCTTTTAAACCATATGTCCAGGCTGCAGTGAGCCTACAGATGTAACTGATAAACTACAAGTGAAATCTGTGGAAGAAGTGAGAATTACAAGCTAGAATCTCCTTGGACTCCTGATCTACAAAAGGGCAAATCCATCAGCTTGAAAGCATTATTTCTGATCACACAGATGTGAAAGAACTTGGAGGAAGATCTTGAGAGCAAAATTATCCTGGATCATGGATATTTCTGGAGGCAAATACTTGCAATGCCATGGAGTTGCCCAGTTCAAAGCATCTGTTTGGAAAGGCTTTTTGGAAACACGCATTTTATATGTGAGCTTTAACACTGACTACACGCTAGAACACATTCCATAGCATCTGCAGTTCCCTCAGCCCTGCAGCCAGCACTGTGCAGTACATTGGCAGCAAGCAGAGGAAAAATATTATCTTGATGAGGTACTAGCAAAAATAGTATCCAGATACTGGAAAGCAACCACTTGATGCTGAATCCAACTATGCGGGGATGAATTTGGTGTGAAAAGCAAGTTTTATGAGGAAATGGTCTCCTTTAAAACATCATTTACAGGCTGACTTTGAGTTGCTTATTCCTCTGGGTAAATGCAGTGCAGTCTCCAAAAGGAAATTTCATTGCAAAAAGCACTCCTCACATGGGGGTCACAGCTGAGTTAAGTGCAAGTAAAATCTATGGTCTTCTCTGGTAGAAGTAATGACAACTACTTTCCATGTATCACTCATGAAAGCCAGAGGCCTCTTTACACATGCACAATTTCACATCCAGTTGAGTCTTAAAATAAAAATTGGTGCTTTTTGGTTCAACTCTTAATCTCTCCCCAAAAGCTCTGCATGAGCTTGCTCTGGAAGGGCAAAAAAGAGCAAAACAATGTATCTGATTTAATAAAAGTTAGAGACTCCAACAGCTTGGAGACTAACGTAAATAGGTCTGTTTATTTTACAAGTGTCTGTACACATAATATTAAAATCAAATATTGGTTCTGGAGTAGGGACTCATAACGGGACGGTTGCCCACCTGATAAATTGTTGGGTTTGTGTGGGGATTCGTATCAGGTTCCACACAAACAAACCTGAAGTCAATATTTGCCTGTCTCGTGTGTGATTTTGTCTGCTTCTGCAGCACCTTTCGAAATGAGACAAATCTGTGCATCCCCCTGTGGTCTTCACCTTGCAGGTCTGTGTCCTCAGGCGGGTGCGGGCAGCAGCGGCGCCTCGGAGCCGGGGAGCGAAGGCAGTGCCTTGCCTGGGCTCTATCTCGGTGACGAACTCAGGAGCAAAAATAGCAGAGGCAAGACTGAAATCACCAACTAGGCTGCCTGCAAGGGTGTGCTTTCCAGATCTGCCACTTCCCCTTAGAGCCAGGGCAAAGATGACTTTGCTTCTCCTACTACTCTTTTTTTTTTTTTTTTAATTCTTGGTTTACTGGAGGGAACATGCAAGCACCTCAGAGAAATTTCATCCTTGAAGACTCACTGCATCTGAGTGACTTTCATGTTGTTTGGATTCTAGGTGCAAAATTTAGCAGCAGACTAGCTTTATAATCATCTTAACAAGCCAACTTGCAGAAATTCATCAATCTTCAGGTTAATAAAAATGGCTTAAAAGCACCTTGGCCTGTCTGTGAGGATCACTGCATTGCTTGTTCTAAATTCAATAACTAGTCCATAGGGGATGTAAGGCCTGCAAAGAAATGGGTGGGAGTTTTACTATACCACTACCATTTAAAGGATGGATTGTTTTGCAAATCTCAGCAATGGTCTTATATCTCCTGTTTCATGCTAGTGAATCTGAAGAGGAGTTTGAGCAAAATTACCTTTGAAAACAAAGTTCTAGCACCACATTTGAATACCACAGTCCCTTCCCTATCAAATGTACTCATAATTTATGCAGTTAAAGCATAATGTCCCATGACATCTGTCGTGAGCAGACATACATATGAACAGCACTGGACTTTATTTGCTGGAGGTTTGCACTCTACTGTTTTGGGGAAGTGGAGGGTGCTGACAGTTTAATGCAAGTTCTGTAGATATTAATAATTTTAGCACTAATTTTGACTTTAGTAACTGCAGACAAGCTGTGATCAGTGTAATGTAGGTCTTAATGCAGTAAATAGGAGTCCTGCAATGTACCTACTCAGGCACACGGTTAAAGCACATCCTTCACTGAAATATGCTGATTCAGTCCTGTGGTCCTCAGCAGCGTAGAAGGTTGCAGTCAATCCTACACTCACATGTTTTTCCAAAACATTGCCCGGATTTCTACGGCTTTCTTGCTTGGCACTCTTGAAAGCAGAGAGATGGTAACTAACACTCATGTTCCGTGGGGATGGCAAGGCAAAAACCATCTGGCTGCAGAGAGAGATGCCAAAGAAGCAAAAAAGATGGAGAAATAGTAACAAGTTTTAGCATATTTAGATAGCAGGGCCACTGAGTCACGGCCTGTCTTTTATGCAGGTTTGCACAGTCCCCTGTGCAAGGGATCTGAGCCACCAGCGCGGGAGAGGTGTTTACTGCCATCACTGCTGCCAACTGTAAAGCACTGATTGCAGTCCACAGAGCAAGAGACCTCGCTGGAAAACTTTTAGGTTATTAGCTGCCTAGTCACTACAAGATTTAGTTCTGTTTTTTTTTTTTTTTTTTTTTTTTTCTCTATGAAAATCAGCCTTTCATCTTCACACCAGTTTTCATCCTCGCAAGAAGGCCTATACAGTAAAATGGTTGCAGTGTGCTGCACCTGATGGGGAAACAGGCTAATGAGGTTGCAGAGGCAATCTGCTGCTGACCTAAAAATGAAATTCTCTTTCTTCATTCCTCGAGATTAGATCTTTGCATCTATTTTTCTATACACTGATATATAAATACAGTTACTATTTTAATTGCCTTTTAAATACAAATACAAATCTTGCCAAATAACCAATGTCTTGCATGATGCCTGGAAAATATAAAATCAAAGTATTCATCCAAATCCACATATGGCCAGATCCTTAGTTGGTGTCAATGTTTGCAGCTCTGCTAATTTCTTTGGAGCGGGGCCACTTTATGCCTGCTAAGGATATGGCTCAGTAGAATCCAATTGAAAGAGTCTTTTTGGCTTCTCTAAGATACAGATCTGATCCATTGTCATTACAAATGTTTTAAAAAATCTGGAGTATGTTAGATGTTGGGACTACCACTCTGGTAAAGAATCACACCGAAATACTTTCCTACAACCTCAAATCCCGTAAAGCAGAAAATGCAAAGCCTGTTCTCCTTCCCTTTGTTTATACTGGGACCAATAATGCTAATTTTCAAATTTAATTTAACATATGTCTGAAAGTTGCTTGATTGTCCCAGCCAAAAACTGCAATTGGCAGCGCCTGTTTCTGGCTGAATTCAGACTGGACTGCCTATGCAGATCAAAATACAAACCAGCAGCACTGGGAAGGCCTGGAATATAACTTGTGCCCGAATCTTTGATGTTTAGGCACAGCAATGACCAGGAAAGGGTGAAGGGAGTAAATTCTTTTACACACTTACTAGGAGATGAGAAATCACCCTGAAGAATACACAGTACAGGACTGGATAAAAATAGGACTTGGAAGGAACTGTGAAGTAACTTAAAAAATAAAAGTAACACTTGTTTATTAACCAATCTGTAAACAGAAGATTAAATCTCTGGAGACTGAGATTTAAATCCATCAAATCTTCAAATAGCCAGTCAATTCAGATGCTGTGTAACTTTTCTTAGCAGCGTAATTCAGATAGAGGTTGTTACCAGACCATGAAGTGGAAGGAATCCTGTCTTGCTTTAAACACGGGTTTTACAATTCTAGGAATAAATGAAGTTGAACACCAGCTAAACTTGCCAAAAGGCATTTTAAAAATCAAAGAAGAAGGGAAAATGAAACAGAAAACAACAAACAAAAGCAGAAATAGTAAAAATCCCAATCAAGTGACACAACAATAGGTGCTTGTTACCAAAAGAAAAGAAAAAAAAAAGTGAATGTGAATGCCAGCAATCTGTCTCCAAAGGTTACTGCACAGAAGAGTTAATAGTAGTGTACTGACATGGGGACCATCACCCTGAACCAGGTCTTTCATAAATTGAAGGAGCCATCTTAGAAATTCTCTCTTCAAAGGCTCGGATTCTGGATGCAGATGTGAGAAGCTGGCCATGGAAAAGCTCCAGGAGTCACTGGGCTTTGGCTCAGGGTGGCAGGAGAAATGCAAATGAGTTTGTTAAACACTGGCAAAGCAGTCAGATCTAGGGGCTTTTAATAATTATAGCCTATGACTCAGTTGCTGCTGTGAAATAAATTAAATAAAGGCTGCTTAGTGTCATCTCTTGATTTTATTTTTATCACCTGTAGTCTCTGGAAGTGACTGGGAAGATGAGAATGAGCTGTGTGGTCTTTTTTCTTGGTAGTTAGTCTCTCAGGTGTAGCCACTGAAGTCAAGCGGAGGAAGAGTCCCGAGTCTCTCTGTGAATCTCACCCTCTCTCAGGAGGAACCTGCACAAGCCCTGAAGCACGTGAGTTTTTTTGAAATTCTTAATGTATGTGCCTTAATATCCTCCCTGTAAATAGGGCAGGTTTAATGTTAGGACTGGCTATAAACAAGGTGTCATTGGGAAAAGGGGAGGACAGCATCCTGCGGTGATTTATATGAAATGTAATGTACACTGTGATCCTAAGGGATCCTGGCTAGGTTCTTGTTTGACTGTCCCAGCATTTACCTGGCTAACAGGATGTTTGCCTTGTCAAGTCAAAAAACACTCCCTTTTTGTAATATTAATCATGACATATCTCAACTTTATTATCTTTGGGTAAAGAAAGAGCCATAATTTGGACTCTGCTTAGAGGAAAGCAGAGTTGCACAGAAAAGGGGTCAGATCTCCGGCACGGGTAAGTCAGAACGGCCCTCTCGAGGCAGGGAACCACGTTGGTCTATGCCTGCTGAGAATATGACCATGACTTCTCTCAGTTCATGAATGCGCTATTTGTACCCACCAGATAAAACCCCATTTAAATAAGAGCCTAATTCCTACAAAGAAAGAATGTATGAGCCATTGAAAACTTGTTTTTTTTATTAAGTTCCAATCTGCATTATGTGGAAAGCACAGGAATTAGGCTGAGCACGATGTGCCATTTCTTAAAACAAGCGTTACTGACAATGCAACTTGCTCTCAGTGACAGTAATGTTGGAACGAGAGGTGATGGCAGCTTTCAGAGGGAGAAGACATACAAGATGACATGTGAGGAAGAGAAGGAAGGCACAGACTACTTGCCTTAGCTGTTGCGTTTTCTCGAGGCTGGGGGCTTGCTTCGCCCCTCGGCGGCTGGTGAGTTGGGGGAGAGCAGCCCGGCCCTCGCAGAGCGGAGAGGCTCTGTGCAGGCATCGCTCTGGGCGCACGCACAGAGGTGCAGTCCTTGCTCACCTTTTGGGAAGGTGTCACACCAAGAGCCCCATGAAGCAGGAAAAGAGAGGGAGAGAAGGTCATGCTTTAAAAACCCAAATGGGCATAATGGGTTCCTTGTTTTTAATGCTGCAGCTTTGGGGTAGGTTTTGAAAAATTGATCCTCTATATCATACTCCAAATATGCGCACACACTGTGTGATTAAGGCTCTCTGCATCTCAACACATGAATATGTATTATTATTTATTATTTATATGCTACCCGGAATGTACACGGCACTTTACAGACAAATAAAAGAAGATCTTTCCTGCTGTGAAGCGCTTCCAATCTAAATGCTTTGTGGAGCTCTTTAGGCAGCTAATTTGGAAATCCAGCTCTTAGTGCCACTTTTTAATGACAGCAGCAGTGATCCAATAGAAATCATTTGTTTTCATGCTAATATTTTGTGATGGTCTCCACAGACTGTCACTGAGCAGGTTTCAGGATGAAGAACCTCACTGGGGTCTTTCTCACGGGAAAGCACTGGCATTTCGCTGAGCTCCTTGCAAACACTGTGCTGGAGGAAGCTCAGAGAGATTCAAAGCTGTATCCTCTGCACATCCAGGCCATCGCCTGTCCCAAGTCTCTGCCCTGATGTCAGCCTCAGCGCTGGAGAGAGCACCCTCTCTGTGTCGGGGGATACTCAGCACAGCAGAAAAGAGATTTTTGCCTCCATTTCTACGCGTGTGCCCCCAACATGTCCTGCTTCTCTCTCGCATTCGTCCCTCTCCCCGTGCGTTCTGAAGACTCCAGAAGTAAGGCAATACACCCGCCTCACGGGAATAAACGGTAACTTGGCCAGTGACACACTCTGTCTCTCTAAAACTCCCCGTTTTGTTCTGACCAGTGCTGCAGCTCGTCTTGTCCTTATTTCCTGCCAGTGCATATCGTAAAGCGTTTCTGCTGCCCCCTCAGCTTTTGAGGAAGAGCTGCTGTGCTGCAGGTTAAGCTGTCCTCATGTCATTTAGCCTCATGGCTAAAGCCTAATGAAAGTCTTCATTAATTCGTACTCACAACATATCGGGCTCCTCTGGCTTGCTGAAAATGCAGCCCCTCCGGCTCATCAGGTATTGATCTTTGGGCAGGAGCAGTGGCTGGACAGAGCTGCTTGCTCTGCGTGTTTGGAAGCACAGCCTGGGAGGGGGGCAAAACAGCCACTGCAGCTGTTCTGGCTCGGGCACCTTCTGGGTTTCTTCAGAAATCTTTAGTACCAGCCACCACAAACCTCAACAGACAGCTCCTGATGCCAGCGAAAGGGGGATTCCTTCTGTTGTTTGTCTTCCTCTGCTATTTTAATAGCACTAAGTGCAGGAGACAAAGCAGTTGTCAGGTCCCTCTCCGGGCAGGGAACCCTGGACTGCCTAAGCAGGGAGACCATGGTTGACTCGTGCCCATCTTCCTCGGAGTGTTAAACAGAGCAGAGGATTTCAAAGCTCTCAGGTTAATTTGATCCAGTACAAAGTGGCTGGTTTCAATTTCAGACTGATCATCCCATTTCTCACACATTAGCCCAGCTTCTCAGACTTGCACTAATCATAAGCAGCTCCTGAATCATGTGTTAAGCAGAACAGGCAACATTACAATGATGAACAGACCCTGGAGAGGAGCTATGCAGCACTGAACTGTACTGGGATCCCTTAGCTTGTCATATCCTCTGTAATCAGGTAAAGGTGCCACTGAATAAAGTTGGCGTTTTTCAGTTAACGAAAGTTATTTTTGAGGATAGAATCAGTCCAGCAGTGAATCCGCCATTGCAATCCCAGGTGAGGCGAGCGCGGTCCCTCTCTCTGCTGGTAGGACTTGCTTGTTTCTGAAGTGCCAGAACCATTTCTCAGCAGAAGGCCAGTTCTGCTAAGCACCCTGCTGGGTACGAGCACCCTGGGCTGGTACTGTGCTATGACTGCTCTTCTGTGAGCACTGCTCACAGCCATGCTCCAGATGAGCTGTGACTCTCCAGCTCGTTGTGCAGCTACAGCTTTTGCAGAGGCTTCTCGTTTCCTCCTCTGGACAGAGCGCCTAAATCCCGGGGCATTCAGCACCCACGAACTGGATTCTGTGCTTTAACCCAGCTTGCCCTACTGTTTCTCTGCGAGGTTGGGTGCACAGGGAGGGAGGGAAGGAAGGAAGGAGAGGAAGTGAGTAGGAGACAGAAGTTGATAGAAAGAGTCCTTTTGTGAAAGTGTGTTGCTGCCTCTGGCACGCTAGAATCAAGCTCCTGGAATTCAGACTTGCTGACGGGCTCTTTGGAGCCATTGCTATCACTGCCAGCAAATCCCCCTGTTGCAAAGGCTGCTTTTCAGAATTTAAAGCTAATCTGCTGATATGAAAGCCAGATAGTAAAATCTCTAGGGAGAGACATATTTACTGTGACAGAATTCAGGCAAGGAAGAGCAGCAAGAGGCTGTTTTTCTGAGAGCTGGTGCTGCTTGCTAGAAAGAGGCTGGCATGAAGTAATGTCATGTGCAAGCTGGGTGCAATACCTTCCTCTGTACATCCTGTGCTTGGAGGAACTCCCTAAATCTTTTCATCCCTGTAAAGGAAGCAATACATGGGATAGACAGCTTAATACCTAACTGGGGTATATGCTCATGGGTCATTGCCGTGCAGCCCTTGGAAGCAATACACAAACAGAGCATGGAAATGGCAGCAGTCCACCATTAGACAGATAAGTTAACACTGGCAAAGGGATAATCCTGGTCATCTTTGACACAGAAGAACACAGGCCTGCAACAAGAAACATCCATGCTGCTAGGCCATCAAAAATCCAGCACCCATGAGATGTGAGACTTCCTAGGTTAGGAGAGCCAGGACTTGTAAAATTCTTCTGGAAGCTTAAACCTTTTAAGGCTCTTTCCTTTCTCTATACTGCTTTATTTTCATTTATGATTTATTTGTATTACCAAAGCCCCTGGAAGGCCAACACAGAGACAGATCTCTGTCGTGCCATGTCCCAAACATGCACGTTGTAAAGACAGCTACAGCACCTTTACAGCACCAAAAAGCAGTGTGCAATTTATAACACGTTTCTGGAGGTATTTCTCCCAGTCCTGCTGGACTGAATCACCAAAATGACCCTATATGTCTAAGTCCAGCTGTATCACACCTCAGCTGGAATACAAACAAGACATCGACCGTTTCCAGATTAAGTGGTGAAAGAAAACACCTATGCAGAGCATGGTGTCAGAATGACTCTATCAGGGACTTAAAAGTCATAAAATTCCCAGGGGAGGCACTGCTGTACATGCCATATAAATTACACAACCTACCAGGTGGCCAACTTGGAGGCACTTCAAATAGCTGTAGCTACAAAGCCCATTTTTACTTCTTTAAAGTTCTGGCTGGAAGCCTAAATGAGGGACTGCAATGTGGTGGATTCAACCCCCTGGTCCTACTGGAATTGCATGCGGTCCTTGGGCAAAGCGGCAGCAGTGCTAGGGCGTACAAGGCTGCACAGCAGGCCTGGAGAGCCTCCTCTGCGGGGATTAAAGAGCAGAAATAGTCCCTCTAGCTGACTGTTGCTGCTGGAGAGGAGGGGAGAGCTGGCTGCTGCGTTTCCCCCGGGAGCACTTCCAGGGATGTTTCAGAAGCAGTGTGACTGAGGACACTCAAGGAAGTTTTACAGCCCCAGCATTCAAAGAAAAGGAATTTCCACTGCATTTAGCAGAGTGCCAGTGGTTCCTATTTTGAGGCAAGTGAGAGAAATAGGAGACACCAAACAGATCTGCAGCCAGAGCGTCTGATTGAAGTGAGTGTGCTTGCCTCTGCATCCCCTGGCTTTACATCAGAGCGACACCGTGACGTCAGTGCAGTTACCCCTTGTTTATAGCAGCACGAGAGAGGAAAGAAAAGGCAAGCTGGGTTCAGTAAATCAGTCCAGCCTCGTTAGCTCTCATTAACTTGCCCTAACATGTCCAGTGAGTATTTGGCTTGGAAGGAAGGTAGTATCCACAATACACAGGGCAGGTTTTGGCAGTGAGCGTTTTCAGGAGCGAGACAACACAAGTCAAAGCTCCGTCCCTGCGGAACAAAACCTGCCATAAACACTGGCCTGCTCTCACTGTTAGCTGCTGATTAACGCTGTGATTGCTGTGGCTGTTTGCTGCAGCTCCCTGAGCATGGTCCACTCGCTGACTGCTGGGATGGTAGCTGGGCCAGAGAAGGAAAGTACCTTTCGCCTCCTCTACTGAGAAGTTTTCAAAGTAACCTCTGTTCAGAAAAAGCTTACAAAAACTTCCTAGTTCTTTCAGCTAAAAAACAAATCCCTAAAGACCAAAGAGAGGCTCACTTATCATTGAGATAAATGGAATATTTTAGAAAAGGTAAAAATATATCAAAAAAAAGTCATCTTCCTTCAAAGAAATGTTCAGCCTGCCTTCTTCAGGAGGTGAGGTTTCTGTGGTCGTGCTGCCCGTCCTTCTCTGCTGATGTGCAGTCCTGCCCCTCTCCCCAAGAAGCAGAGGAGAAAGCAGCCGCGCGAGCGCCAGCATCAGCGGGCGCCCAGGGAACGCCCCGGGCGGCAGCCGTGAGTGCTCCTCTCCTTTAGCTGGCAGATCAAGAAATCCATCTGATTTTGAAAGTCCAAGGGAAAAAAAAAAAAAAAAAAAAAAAAAAGGAGTACTAGCTTAAACCCAGTGGCTCTTTATAAATGATTTCTCCAGAAGATCCTCTCCAGCTCTCATCTGTGGTGGGATGTTTAAGCTCAGACTGCCGGCGCTGCTCCTGCCGTCCTCGCGACGGGAGGCATCCAGCTCCGGCCAGGCTGCGCACGAAAGGAGCTCTCTGAGCAGCGCAGCGCTGTGCCCGGGGACGTTAAAGGGGGTGGAGAAGCGAAAGGGAGGGCCGAGGCCAGGTGCTGCTGGAAGAGTTTGAGGGAGGCTCACCAGCACCGCGAGAAGGAGCCCCGAGACAGCGTGGAGGTGAATGCGGGGTTGGTGAGCGCCGCTGGGAGGGGTGTTTCCCCACGGCGAGGGGATGCGGGGGAAAACCAGCCGACCCGCCTGGTGCCAGTCCCTCTCCTCACCGGCGGCAGCAGCTGGGGAATGGAGGAGAGGCACTGACAAAGGTCGGTTTTTCTCTTTTCCTAGAGAGCCTGAGTCTGTCATCCCGATTTAGCCCAAAGGAAAGCCCTGGTGAGATGCATAACGTGACTTTGTCTCACAGGTCCCATGACTCGAGGTATCCTAGGAATAGAAACTAGCACAGGGTTCTCTCAGATCCCACGGTTGTCAGGCATCTGCTTCAGAAATAACAAGTTTTTTTTTGCCAGCAACACAGCGCTGCAATCCCCAGAGAGCCACAATCCACAGCAGGGATGCCTGAGTCCTGCCAAGGTGCAGGAGCTGCAGGCTCCCCTCGGGAGGAGGGCTGCTTCCCCAGCAGTTTCACTGACAGGCTCCTCTTTCTCTTTGGCTACGGAGTCTCCACCAGGGATGCTGCTACTGCATTTGCTCAGAGCCTGGTGCAACGGTGACGGGCAGCAGCATCAGCCCAGCTGCATCCCAGTGACAAGCCTAGAGCACCAAGGGGGGCCCGTGCTCAGCACGGAGATGAGGAGAGTTATCAATCCAAAGAGTGCACATCTAAGAGGAGGTAGGATTGCTCCCATCCTGTCCCGGGGGAGTGCTGGAAAAGGGATGCAAAAAACAGCTCTTACAAGAAACTCTCCTTTGTTCTGTCCTCTGATACCCTCCGGCCAAGACGTTGCTTTGCTCTTTGCCGTGGGTTGGGGGTGACAGGTGCTCAGCAAGCAGGAGGGAGGACAGCATCTCCTGGGGCATGGCCCGGCACACTGGCACACTCTGCTCATTTACCGTCCCTCCAGGCAGCCGGCTCAGGAATCCAGCTGGCAGCACAGCGGCTCGCTGTGAGTTTTAATGGGGCCAAACGACAGCTAATTGTATTTCCTCTGCAAAGGACAGGAGGCTCCAGTGGAAAGGTCAGGCTGCTAAAGGCTCCAGCACGCCGGGTAGATAGGAGTTATTTTCAGCCAGATACAGAGATTCCAGCACGTCTTTTTGCTTCCTCTCGTTTCTATAGCAATGCCGGGGCTAGGATGCACCGGGCTGCGCAAATAGAGACACAGCCCCACGCAAATGGGAGCATCGCGGCTCCAGGCTCCCCGGCTCGGCACGCGGGAAGCCCTTGGCGAGACGCTGCACACTCCGTACTGGATGCTTCATGCAGAGGGCAGTGCGGAGTGAAGACGTCCTCTCTGCACCAGTCTGGCACATTGCAGAAAAGGTACTCCAGCGTGAACAGGGGAAGGCAGGAAGGGAAACCAAGAGGGGTCCAAAGGAAAGGCTCTAAAACCTGCGGAATGGAAATAAAAATAAATTAACTAGAGATAATACAATCCCTTCCAACAGAGTTTAAAAATATATTGCCGAATTTGATGGCAGGGATTTCATTCTCTGTAGAATTTTATAGGATGGCCCAAATGACCCATAGAAAAACAACTACAATCTCCTCAGGAAAAGCCTTTTATTTACTCTCCTTTCTCTCTCTCTTTGTTTTTTTGGGTTTTTTTTTTTTTTTTTTTTTTTTTTGTTTTCTAGCTTGGTTCAATGGCTGCACAGAATGTGCACCTTTTGGGAAATCTTAAAAGAAATCAGGAAAGCCTTATTGCCTTTTCCTAAGACACTCAAAGAGACAGTGTTCTGCTACTAAAGAAGCTTATCTCTGTGCTAGGCGCTGTACATTCAAATAATGAGATGGTCTCTGCCCCTAAAGGAACGTGACATGCAGTTAGGAAAACCAGGTAAGAGCCCACGGGAGGCTCCAGCCTGCAGGAGGTGCAGTCCCTGCCGCAGTCCTTGCGCTCTCTGGGTTTTGCCAGGGTGGCTGTGGCCCCTTCCGGAGGCACACCGACGGCCGAGCTCTCCGCGACACGCAGCAGCTCGGCCTTGGCTCCTGCCCCTTTGACCCGAACGTGGCTTCAGGGGCCTCTGCCGTGGGCTGCCGCCCCGGTCACGGAGCCGCCGTGCCAGCAGACGTCAGCTCGGGCACCCTGGGGCCTCACTGAGCTGCGCCAGGAGCTCGGAGATGCATATCTTTTCTTTTTTAAAACAGCAGCCTCCTGATAAATAATTAGCACTTCCCTGGCTTTACCTGCCCAGGTAAGAATTCAGCAAGTCCTCTGGGTTTCCTTGGAGGCCAGATGGAGAATTCAGTTATGTGTTTCCCTTCCTACTGGTTCTGATATTTACTTCCCATTCAGCATAGGATGTGGCTTTGGTTTCCCAGCCTGAAAATACTGCAGTCTCTGTTTCCACGTGGCTGTTTCATCTGCCTCACCACAATTTATCTTGAGGAGTTCCTGCAGCTCCCAATATTTCAGCAGATTAAGGAAAACCTGCAGTGATCGTGTTGCTACTTCTGACAGCTGCATGAGACTAGTGGCAACCTGTTTTCTTCCCTCCCAGTAGTGCTGGCACATGGCAGCTGGCACAGTCTGTTTTGGGGTACTCTAGGTAGAAGTCATCTGAAGCTACACAAACGGTTTTACCTCAGCTATGGAGAAGGCAGCAGTCAGACACCCACAGCACAGCAAACTGGGGCGCGCACACCAGCCATCAGATTCAGAAGGATGTTTGCAGCAGCTTTCTCAGCCCAGCGGCACGTCTGGCGTGCAGGAGCAGCGCGGCAGGACTGAAGCGCCCTGCGAGCTCAGCGCATTCTTTTGCATTTTGATCAGATGTAGCTTGGCATAAACTCATGTCCCATCCCAGAGATCTGTGGATCCCAGACAAGTCTTCCCTAGCTCCTTTTCCTTTTCGCTCTCCTGCCATGCACCTCATTATGTTTTATCCCTTCTCAGCATTTCACCCTTCAAATCCAAACCTGCCCACACACCTACGGACCTTGTAAGTCAAAGGGGAATTTATCTAGAGGTCAGGCTGTGCAGAACACTTATCACCAGACTGACTACTCCCAGTTCCAGCCCAGGCCTAGGGTCTCCTCTTAGCTTTGCGGCCCTACCTGGAAAAAGTGGTCAAGAAATTCTGAGCAGTGACATTTGTTCTGCTCCAGACTAACACTGCCAGTCTCAAAGCAGCCAGGGCTGGAGTCTCAACGACTGCCTCTCTGACTGCTGCAGCTGGCCCCCGGGAGCACGGAGGTGTGCAGGCAGTGGCCTCCGTTGCTGATGCTGGTTGATTACATGGCCCCTGTTAAATCCCTCAGGCTTCAAATAAACATTTTTCAGACCCTAGCAAAGCTCAGCCTAGCATTATGCACCATTCCCAACTGATTCCCATTTTAATTTCCCCCTCAGCATTTCTTTTCTTTTTTGTTTGCTTGCAAACACCAAGCACTTTAGTTGATTGCACGGGGGAAGTTTGCTGATGTTGGAAGAACCTGCCTTACTTCTGGCTTTACGTCCCTGAGGGGTCGCGGGCAGCGTTCCAACGCAAGCAGTGGACAAGCCCGGTAATATGAGCTACAGAGAAAGATGCTGGAAACCTCTAATGTGCATGATATGCAGAAGAAAAAGGTCCATTGAATGCTTCCAGCCAGTCATGCTTGGACCGTTACCCTAGAGACACAGCCTCTTGCCTGGCATCAAATGCTGCCCATGTTATGTCTGGCAATATGGAGAAGTTCCACCCACATGAGAATAATGAACTTCTTGGGGGCAGCACTGCAGCAGCTTCTCTTTCTCACCCCTGCTGAAATCCTCCAAGGCTGGCGTTTGACAGCCTTTTCAGTTCCCAAGGGCTTGGATGGCAGCATTGCTCCCTATCAGCATGGCTTCTCAGGAATGGGCGTTTTCTTGTGCTCTGTACACCGTGCAATCAATGCAACAGAGTATTCAGCTTTCTGAATGCCTAACTGCAAAACCATCAGGAAGCTGAGGAGAACAGAATAGCCCAGTCAGTGTTATAACATGTTTAAGACAAAAGGCACCTTGTTTTTCAACAGCAAGCATATGGCAGCCTTCTCCACAAATCCAAGGCCATCCTCATTACGACTCATCCACCCTTACAAATCTGTGCCCACGCTGCTTAACAAGATTCCCCCTACAGCCATTAGAAAGAAACAGGCAACGAGGGATGATTCTGGCCTAATTTAGATGCTTCCAGATTAGATGAATTGCATCTTAGAAGCAGCTGCTTCTCTCCATTGACAATATAGAGAGGCCAGACAAGCAGCCGAGGTGGAGACATCTGTACTATAAACATCCACATAAGGGCAGCTCAGTCCCATCCCACTGCAGCTGCCCTGGCTTTGCTGCCCTTTGTCTGGAAAATGCAATTTCGGTAGTGGCTGCAGCCACTATGCTTCCAATTCATTAAGAAGCTTTAGTGACTTTGTTGCCTTTGAAGGTATTTATTGAACATTACCGTCCTCTATCCAGTCTGTTATTGAATTTTAATTTAGTAAGACAAAAAGACAAAAAGAAAAAAAAGCCAAGAGAAGACGTGCATGAAGCCAGCTCTTAAAAAAATCTTTCTTTCCAGCACTGTGCTAAATATAAACATTCCTCAGCATACTGACAAGATGAAGGAGAAAGCAAGAACTCGAGGGTGGCTGGGTGCGGCGCCTCTCTGCTTTCGAAATGCACCACACCGGAGAAGAGGCACCAAGCCTTTGAGAGACCTGTTTTTTGCAGAATTATACCTGTGAATGAACCACAATGCTTTGGGGAAATGCTCTCACACATACGCATTAAATGTCACAGTACAGGCTTTCGTACCTTGTTCAGTCTCCCCTGCTCAGCTCTCACTCTTCTTTGCAAGCTGGGTGGACATTTATTCACTGCCTATCTGCTGCCAGTGGAGAGCTTCATCCGTCAGCAACTCTGCTCCGTTGAGCTGCAATTCCCCTTCTCGCTGAGCACGTCACGGCGGCACATCTGTCGAGATACCTCCCTGCTGTGGGTCTGGGGCTTTTTTAACTTTGGGTCTTTCGTTATCTTTGTGATCATTGCTCTGTCATTCCCCTTTTCATTCATTTGAGAAAATAACTCAGGCCTCAGTGTGCAGGCTGTAATACTGGCTCTTGCAGCCTGGCCTGAGTTGCTGTTAATCCTTTCTCCACGCCATTAACCCCCAAGCCAAGCCCTCAAATTCCCTAATAATGCATGGTCAAAGTTAATAAAAACAGACTAGGCTTTTCCTTCCTTCCAGGAGGAGAAAAGCAAACCACGGAAGTGACGTGGAGTTTCTGGTTGCTCTTTTCCTAATACATATATCATTAGGGGATAATTTAATTAGATAAGATCAGCTATCAGAGCTAATAAACCAATACAAAAATGAGCTTGCGCCAGCTGTCAGCAAAGCCAGATGAGGAGGCATCTCTCGTCCTGTTAATTAGTTTAAGGGAATGCACATCTGTGTGTCCTCGGTGTGAAATCAATACCGGGCAACCCTTCCCCGAGCCAGGTGTCTCCCCGCCGCCCGCCGCCCCGGCTGTCCCGCCGCTCGCCAGATGTGGCTGCGTCCGCCCAGCCGAGCCCCGGCGGCCCCTCCGCTCCCGCAGCCGCCTTTGTCCTCCTCCAGAGCAGGTTTTATTTATGGCGGGTGCTAAAGCAGTACTGAATCCCTGCAGGGGCTCATCTCCAGCTCCACGAGGGCAGATATATGGGAAGGGAGAGAGAAACAGAAATTTCCATCTGCCAGCAGTGGATGAAGTCAGAGAAGGCAAAAAACAAAACAAAACAAAACAAACAAACAAAAAAACCACTGCCTTTAGAAACATTTGCAAAGCTGTGCCTTCAGGGGCTTGGTTTTGCAGAATAGTACTCAGAGCTGGGTCTGATTGGAGCCACCAGAGTGTAGCACAGAAGTGAAAGGATGTTCAAGAAACATCTATGCTTTTGACCTACATTTACTCCTTAACATCTCTGTCCTGCTCCACATAAATTCATCTGACAAGGCTTCGGTAGCGGTATCTGAAATAGGAAGTAGGAAACTTCCCAGAAATAGGAAATACTTCGGGGAACAGCACAGTAGACAGCACACAGTTGCATGGCCGTGGTTGATAGGAACAGGTGACAGGGGCTTGGTTAAAGCAAACCTCTGCTTCGCACGGAGGCCCTTGCTGCGGCTGCTGGCACAAGCGTCCCTCCAGGCCGCCGGCAGAGACGAGAGCCCCTCGGCGAGAAGGCGGCGGGGGGACGGCGGGGCGCGCCAGGCTTGCGTGCTCGGAGCTGATGGCTTCGGCAGGGAGCTTCTGCCCTTTATCGGCTTGAATTCCACGCACGTCCGCGCGTCGAGCCTGCTGGTTTTCTCGGGGCTCGCGGAGATAAGTGTTTCTGAAAGGGACTTGCTTGCTGCCATCTCTGCGACCTCACAGCATTTCTCTGTGTCCATGTCAGCAATTTGGAAGTTTGCTCCTTACCACGCCTGCTGTCTAATTCAGTTTCAAAGGTTTTGGGCAAAGGGATGCTTGTTCTTCCAAGACTGAGGTTTCTTGACTATATATATCACACATGCAACCAGAGAACTTGGCATATAATATTTTTGCTGTTTCTATCTGCTGCTATTAATAGCTCATAGAAATGCAATGGCTACAATCAGGTTTCCTCTTCCTTTTGCAAAATTACCTATGTGTATCTCCTTCTGCTGCTCTCCATGTTCCCTTGTGTTCTAGCTTCTCTTTAAATCAACTGGTGAGACTTTGAAAAACTGATTAACCTTCTCTCAAAGCACTTATGAGTCATTAACCCATCATAAACTAATTTAAAGAGGTATTGTATATCATGCAGAGTTACTGGCATGCTGCTGTTGTGTCAAAGATTAAAAAGCACAGCAAAATAAAGATCCCAAAATAGGATCACTGCTGGCTCACCGCTCTCCCCTCGGCCGTCGGCAGCACAGGTGAAATACACACATATTGACAGCTTGTGAATGCCATAAAAATTGCCACAACTTCAGCTCTTTTTTTTTTCTCATGCTCCCTCTTCTTGTTTTTGTTGAAATGCCACCCAGTCGCAAATTCAAATGTCACAAATTCCTTTCCTACTGTTTTTCAACAGGAGAGACATGGAGAAATCCAAAAGAAAGCCCCGAATCCTTCAAAAGAAAGCCCTAAATCCATTTCTTTTCCCTACTGCTGTCCACTCAGTTTTGTTTTTGTGTCAAAATAGGTATCCCATGACAAGGATGAAGACACTATCGGTTGTGCTTATTCCTTGATTTTCCAAGGAATATTCCTCTGAAATCAAAACATTCATGGACATGCCTAGGAGCCAAGTCCTTCTTTATGTCATCCCATAGTCTTTGTATTTCTCCCTTGCCTTAAATTATTTTAACAAATTAATTCCTTGTCATGGCATCTGTATCAAATCTGGCACAGGACATCTTTGAGCCAGAGATGCCTGGGAGCTGTGAGAAATGGAAGAAACTGGGAAATATGGGGGCAGAGGGGATCTCTGCTTGCTTGCCCTATTCCTACACTCTTCTCGAAGCATCTGCTGTTGGGCTCTCAAAGAGACAGGCTCCCGGGTTAGGGCACCTTGCGTCTGGCCCTGGACTCTCTCTACCGTGTTCTCGTGTATCAGTAAAAATATCAGATAACACCATACCACCCATCAGAAGCAGGGAAATAAGAACAGGAGATATGTCTTACAATTTCCTGACCCCCTAGCTTGTTTCTGAAGTCCTTTTTTTGTCACCCATTGTAAATACGGATTCATTTATCACAGACAGAAAGAAGATGAAAGGAAAACAACAAGCTAGGGCTGAGATCAGGAGGTCTGCTCTAACAATGTTTGACTTTAGAGAATAGGAGATGAGGACCAAAGCCCTTAAAAGTTTCACAGAACTGCCCCAGACTTTTCTAAGTGGTTTTCTGTGGCTCAAAGCAATCTTTCAGCACAGCCTCTGTGTGCACTAGGTGGGAAAGTGACGCTCTCTGGCACTAAGAGATCCTGAGCAGTGCCTCTAGGCATTCGTGTAATTACTTATTCACCATAACAACCGCTACCAACCTGACAAGGGATGGGCACGTGGCAAGTTATAATTAATGTTACCACTTGCCTAAGAATTATGCATAACCTTTCCTTGATCTCGTGTCTGCTGCTTAGCCCTGGCCCCCGTCTTATCTCCAGGCTCTCCGGGGCAGTGACTGTCACTTTCTCTCTGCGTTGGCCTTATTTGCTTACTATTAATGCTGAGGCAGCACCAAGAAACAGGATAAACAGCATGTCCACATTCATACCCTCGCTTATCTCCCTAAAACAAAGAGGAGGAGCTTCCTGTTAAAATGTGGAACCTTTTAGCTCTTAAATCCTGGGGTCCAGAGTCTGTTCGGGCTCTAGTAAGATGTGTGTCTGTGTTTGTTTACCAACAGAAATTATTATTTCCGACAGTCATTCAGCTGCCCATACTGTCTGGGGATATTTCACTTACTCTGTCAATTACCCTGAGAGAGAAAATATCTAGGATCTGCCAACGCCATAAAAGCTTAGGGGTGGAATTTTCAAAGTGCACGAAGATTTAACTGAAGCAAGAAAGATTTGCAAGGAGAGCTGGATAAGACAAACAACTTTTCAAACAAAATTCATGATCTTTAGGAACCTGAATGAGGCAAATTTGAGTTCCCAGCCACCCTGGGCGTCTCTTAGATCTCCATACCCCTTGCTCTACAGGCACCAGACACGGTCATTACTGAGCTGTAGCAGAGACTGCAGCTCAGAAGAAGGGCTCTGAGTAGCTCCTGATCTCACATGGAGCGGTTGCGCTCTACCCAGGACCTGCAAGGACTGTCTGTGCGACTGTAACCAACAGGTGGGCTGAATGCAGCTCTGGCATAGATGCAACTGACTGTGATCAGTATTTGGAGATACAGACTCTAATGAAACCTGGCACTGAAGAAGTGCGGAAGAGACACAGAGAGGAAACCATATTTGATTTTAATTTGCCATTTGCAAATCAATAGGGCTGTGCCTGCCAGGAGCTCTCCTGGCTAGCAGCCTCCAGCACTGTGGTCTGAGTGCTCTGGAGAAAGGCCAAGTCTGGATGAAATTCTGTACAGTTCACTGCTTTTTCCCCAAACTTTGAAAATACTAAATGTCCTGGGTCCACTTTTATTCCCCAGCTGATCTCAGCCCACCCTCGCACACACACTGCCGAGCTGGCAGTGTCAGTAAAAACTGCACTTGGGCCTCGGCTGCTCATTGCCTCTCTTGATGTGCTGCTTCTGCAGAGCTGTCAGGCAGGGCAGGGCCCAGCTACTGCACACCACCGCCAACCTCAGCCAGTGCAGAGGGCACTGGCTGTGTTCAGCATTAATATTCACATATTAAGCTGAAATATTAGACTCTGTATCAGGACCGTGTGTTTTCCCTTCTCACTTTCCTGCTGTCAAAGACCTTTATCTCAATAGCTCTCCCTCCATATGGGGGGTGTCTCTCTGAGCACAAGCCAGCTGTGGGAGCAGAGGTTTCCCTGCGGGCAGTGTAGGGCACCTCCCTCCACGGGGGCTGAGCAGGCAGCGAGTGCAGCGAGCCTCTTCAGTAGTATGTTGCAGCTGAGACAGTGCAACATCCCTGCTGTGATGCCAGATTGCTGTTGTCAAGACGCTGCCCCTGCTGAACAACTGCAGGGATTGAGAAGACAAGGAGTGAGCAGAGCTGTTGCTCACAAGGGTCTGCTTTTGAGACAGGTCTGTTCTCGCCTTTGCCACCCAGGATGCCAGCAAACACAGGGACAATAAGCGAAGGACTGGCAGGAACACACTTCCCCATAACCCTCAGCTCTTTATTCTTGTTCCACCACATGTGGACTTTTCTTCCAGCCCTTGTTTCGCACCAACACCATATTGTTTGCATACACTTTCTCAAAATATTTCAAACTTTCCAGGAATGTTAGAACTCCAGCAGATCTTGAGACGGACCACAGCTGTACCACGAGCCTCTGCAGCTGAGCAGGATGGACTGTCGCTGAGTGAACTGGGAAGGGAAACAGAGAATTTCCCAGAGCGAGAGGAAAAAATACTACCCAGTTTCTGCTAAAAAAAGAACTTCTTTTGGTTAATGGGGGATTTCAGCACTTGTTTCTGATCACAAATCAGGGTTTAGCCTAGGGAAAAAAAAAGTGTGTTCTAGAATAGACTGTCCATACAGGGTACTATCTGGAGCTCTTCTTACAGAGTTACCCCAGACGGTTTCTTCTTGTCACTAACACTAAGTCTTCTCTTGCTTGACACTTCAACTTCACCTAAATACTTACCAACTCTTTCCTCCTCTTGGCTTTATCAAAGCCATCATGTGTTTCCATATTAGGAACAAAAATTTTAATTGAGCTAGACCTGAGCGTCTTTTCAGCCTTACGTCTCTGATGACATGGTTTTTACTACCTTGGCTTTCTCTGGGGACACGTAAATCTGCAAACCTGCAGGTTTTAAGGTGCTCGTAGCATATTTATATCCTCCCTCAGCTGGGGAACCTGCTTGTTTGCAGAAAGGAATGACTAAATCACGAAGTGTGTAACACTTGCATTTTAACTGGTATTGCCCAAGCCCAGCCTCCTTCCAGTGGCTCCCTCCGGTGGCTAGCTCCAGAAGCTGTGTTCCTCCAAAAGCTTCTGCCAGGAAAATGCTCTGTCCAAAGTCGTCAGAGGCCTAGGCTTTTGGAGACGAGACTTTAGATTCAATCTCGGCTAAGAGCTCTGACTGCAGAAAGAGTCAATGCTGCAGCTAAAAGCGAGGACCATCCTGAAAACAAAGCCATCTTCTCCATTCAGCATCTCCTGTTCTGAGCTTTATATTTACCTCAAAAGGTTGCATGGGAAAGAGTCACTTCCCTCTCATCTCTGTAAATCTCAGTTTGTAATGGCTTGAGAAACTTCTCCATAGAAACATCCTGTTGGTTTATTTTGCCTGCCTGAACCGCAGGATGGGGAGGCAAGCAGTTTTATGTATGGAATGGGTGAAGTGGTATTGGGAGCTGACACACAAACTTCTCACAGGAATAACATGACAGGTAAGAAGTCAGAGCAGATCTGCTCCTTCATATTGCCCTGTTACCAACAGGAGCTACTGGAAGAGAGGGAGCAGCCCAAACTCTTAAAGAGGAGACAACAAGAGGAAAAAAAATGTAGACAGCAGCTGGGAAATGGAAAATCCCTGAGCTGATACTATAACCAGGCAGACTGCAATTCTGATCCAGCTTCATCTGCTAGGAAACCAGAACCCTCTGAGCCCTCGGGGAATCTGTATCAGAAAAGAGCTGGGGACAGCAGGTCAGCACACGGGCGAAGGCAGGCTGCAGCCCAGCATCAGCCAGAAGGACAACGATTCCACGTGCCATTTCTTCCTGTTAGCAATGATTTGGTCCATAGGTAGGACACAGCACTTACAGTTCTCATATTGCTCAAAAGCTGTCTGGGTCCCAGAGTATCCCCCCTCCTTCCGCTTAGGAATTGAGCAAAAGCAAACAGCAATGATTTTGTCCTAGACACCTACTGTTAATCTGGGAGCCTGGCATTTCCAAGGTGCGTCGCTCTTTGCCAGGAAACAAAATCCTAAAGAGTCTGAGCTCAGAGAAACAACAGAGAGCTGAGCTGTTTAACTGAGCCTCCAAAGTCTGCAATATTAAGGCAAAAGTGTCATAAGACAACAGCGTTACTCACAAAAAGGCCGGTGCTTCCAGACCCGGACGGAAACGCTCACGGCCAGCCTGCCTCCCGGGAGCTCAGTGCGACAGGCGCTGGCCCTGGTAGCGGCCAGTATTAATCCACCTGACTTCCTCTGTTACCCGAACCAAAATGCCTCGGGACAGGTGAAGGCTGAATCCAAAGGAAATGCAACACCCTTAGTTTTGCTGTGTGAATCTTCCAACTTTTTGCAGAGTGCAGTTTGATACAACACAGATGACTCCTCTGCTGGGAAACAAGGGCTATTGCTAAAACATCTCAGTTGAGAGAAAAATGCCCTTATCAGCTTGGCCATTCTTCAGTCACAGGCGGGGAAATTGGCAACGTTGATTTATTTAGCTCAGGCACATTCAGGTCAAAATCAATCTTGTCAAAAATATATCACCTGCATTCAATAAGTTTTTAAAAAAGGAAAGAGGGATATAGAATACAAAAATAAATCATAGCGGAATGGGGCTTGGCTGGAAACAAACCTATCATTTGCTTTGAAAGGATAAATATGTTGTTCACTTTGAACACTTCCTCAAAACTTAACAGCCAACTTGGCAAAGAGGCTAGGCTTGGCTTGACATGGCCATATCCCAAGGTCAAGCAAGCGGGATGAAATCAGTGGGGAAGAGGATACCAGGATTCAAGCACTTCTTTTTCCAGGCACAAAGCTCCATCCTATTGCTTGCTGAAGAGGCTCACATGCGCCTTCTTAATGGGCAAGGCACCAAATTGGAGAGAAGAGGATTCGATCACCTCTAATGCTGTATGGAAACGGTTGCTCATATAAAGGTGGGAACTGCATGTCTCTCTCTTCATTACGAAGAGCATGGTCCTGCAGACACCCAAAACACCTGTTCCAGTGATGACTCCCCTACTATCAGTGTGAGCGTCTCACCACAAGGATCAGTTTTCAGAACCGCAGGCAAAATAACTGTGTGTGATTCACCTCTGCACGTCTTCATTACACTGCGTTCAGAAACTGGATGAAACCACAGCTGGCTGAAAGCGCAGATTCTTTTCCTTCAATAGAAACGGATGCAAAGTGATGGCCACAAAACACTCCAACAGACATGAACTAGTTATTGCAGCTACTCACGTCTGATCAGAGCCGAACCAGTGAAAATCATCACAGCTCTGCTGATATCAATACAGTTACCCAGTCTGTATCAGCTGAAGACCTATACCATTTTCATTAGTTAAACAGAGCATTACAAAACCTCAAGGGTAATTAAAAACAACTTAGTCAGGGCTATAATAAAAAAGATTATTCTGAGGCAGAAATGCATAGTCTTCTCTGTTTAAGTTAAAAATAAGGGGTGGGAACAGAATTTGGTATTGTACGAATAAGAGCTGAGGAACCAAGGTCATTGTGAAATGAAGAGATAAGTTGAGGAGTGGAACTAGTTCCTTCCAGGACCAACTTCTGAATTTACAGTCATCTGGGTTGATTGTCGTTCAGGGTTTTGATAAGGGTTGAGAGCAAGGTGCAGATTGGGGAGAACTGGAGCTGGAAAAGCAGCTTTACTGTTGAGGACGGGTAAATTTCTTCTGAGGTCTCATTCTGAGCTTTCAACCAGCTGCTGATTCCTGTCCCATTGGCTTCCGGGGGCAATTCCGAGATTCTCCTGGTGAGTGAGAATCTTATAATATGAGTGCTCTGCAAGACTGCTTAGGGGAACCTCGCTGTCCCGGACGGCTTGTAGCCTGGCTTCCTAACATCAGCAGCTAAACAGGCCTCTTTGCCGACGCATGTGCCCCACACAAATAACTTATTCAGGCTGATACAGGGAGGCTACACTACCCAAAGCATAGAGTTTCCAAACCAAGTCTCCTACCATATCTGTACCAAAGACTGCCTTTGCATTTTGTTGAAGACTGTGGACTTGAGCATCTTTCACACCTTCTGAACGGATCGAGCCATCCCAAGCTGGCGTTGAAGCACAGCCCCAGGCCAGCAAATGACAATGAGCGAAAAACACCTGCCTGGCTGCTATGAAGGGCGTTCTGTTCGCGAGCAGAGAAAGCTGCTTTTGCCTTGGGAGCTGTGACTTATAGCTATATCTGACATGTATGCTTTCTTTCCCCTATGCATGAGCCTGAGAGGCTTTGATCTCTCCAAATTGGCTGACATTTATCTCCTCCCTGTCCAATCTTTTGGGGTGTTTCTTTGCTGAAGCAAAATCTCTTCTCTTGATCACAAAATATTGCTGGGTTTCCAAGTCCTGTAGATTCACCTCACTCAAACATTTTAGTGGCAAATCCTCTCATTGCATCGAAGAAACACTTATTCTGATATCACTTGGGTACTTGGCTGGACCCAGCCTCTGCTGAGGGAGCCCTCAGATAGCAAATTGCCTGTGGTTCAAACATTGCTCCTTAATCTGAGTGGGGCTGGAGTGCTCTCGCTTACCCCACCACAGCAGGAGCAGTGTGAAGCGTGCACGTGGATTTGAGGAAGGGGGAGGTGGGTGGGGAGCACACATTCATATCTGTGTCGGCTGGGGGGAGACGATTCACGGCTAAGTGGTATGAGAAAACATTAGTACCTTGACTTCACAGAGAGCAAGATCCCTCCATTATTCAATATGTGTTTGTGACTCTGCCTGTTTGTGTGTGTATTTTACCCAGAATATTTGGAAGCAGGGTGCCTGCACAGAGAGCAAAACTTCTTGCAAAGACTGAATTCGCAAAGCAGCAGCTCACTGGAGAACTGCGCTCCCACTCAGGTGTGTGAGCCTAATTGTCAGGTAGAGATTTCCACATGGATTCAATCAACAGGCTCTGGGCAGAAATACCCCCCCACACACCTTCAGTATTCCTCTAGGGTTCAGAAGAGTCAGGGAGCCCCAGTGAGGATACCTCTGAGGTTCTCAGCTTCACAGATGGCCAGGTGAGTGTTGCACCAGAGGAGCCTGTTTCTGTGACACACATGCTCTACAAGAACTTGTTCTTCTCTTTCCATCTAGTTCAACTGCAGGGCAAGCTTTGGGATAAACAATACAAGCAACTGTAGGAGAAACAGTCAATCTCCGTAACCTTTTCTCCACTCCAGCTCCAGTTCTCATCTTTTCTGTTTAAGGGCTATTTCTTTTGCTCAGTTGCTGCCAACTTTCTGTTTTTAACCACTTTTTCCACTTCATAAATGAAAAATGAATCATGAATGCTGAGTTAGCCTGGACATTATGTAGCTAATTTCAGGACTGGTCCAGAACTGAAGAGCTTGCAAGAACTAACTCCGTACATTCACCTTTCCCACATGGAGAGTCTGAATTTGGTTGTCTACAGATCTCACCAGTTCCTTATGGCAGGTAATGTTGCAGTGTTTTTTTTGTTTGGTTTGTTTTTTGTTTTTTGTTTTTTTTTCTTTTGGAATAGTACAATTACAAGGCAGATGCTAATGAGAAAGCAGGTATGAAATAAAACTGTGCTTACATCTGCAGATAGCCCTTGCAAAGAGTGGTAATGTTTGTGGGAAATGTCCTTGTTTCTAATTTGCAGTCAAGAATTGGTTCATCGCTTTGTTTTTCAGTAATTGCTCATGAATCAGCTGATGTTTCTGGCAATAAGTGGACAAGCTGGCACAGACAATCCCTCTCAGGATAAAGGGGAGTTTTGTTGTATGTGAGCAATTTCTGGGCTTCACTGAGATAGCAAGCCAGACTAGTAGAAGCAAATGGCCAAGTGAATCAAAATATTTTCTTTCCAAAGCCCTACTGTAAATCTAGGCTCAAGGAAAGGAAGAGCAGGTGGTGGTGACAGATGCTCAGTGGTTTAAAAACACATAGGTGTAGAGGATTAAAGAGCACTACTGAGAACAAGTTTCCACCTCTGGGATGTGCTTGAGGCCATATTCAGACAACCAAAATTCTACATTCACCCCATGCTTGCTATATGAAGAGCATTACCCTCTTGCTTCCAAAGAGCAAGTCAGCAGCATTAAGCAGGGAGCTGTTTAACACCTAGCTGAATGGAAACACAGGGACATAGTTGGGATTTAAGCCAAGTGATTGAGGGCCTTGAGTGTGAGTGCTAATGGAGGCACTGACCCAATGGAAACAAACAGCAGATCTTAAATTTGCAGGGATTTAGAAGTCACATGCATTATTAAAAATATCTCTTTCCTAGTGTAACATTCACAAAGGGAAGAGTTAAAGGGAAGAAGACATTTTACAAGAATTCAGTTAGTTTTGATAATGGTAGAAAAACCAGCTACTATCCCAAACACCAAGATGCCCATGCACATTCTTCTTTTCAATTAAAGGACAATTCATTGGCATATTTGTGATATGGCTGTTCAGAACAGGTGGAAAACCCATCACTCATGACTTTGGAGTTAAGTAGAAACTAATGAAAGTTGCTCCAGATGTACATAATCTCTAAAGAACATAAAACCGTAAATCTACGTGGCTATGCCAATATGCAAACCATGAGCTGTGAACCATAGGACTCAAAGCTTCGTGCAACCTTTGTCCAGTACTGACGGATGGCTTCACTCCATCCACAGAGCTGTCATCAGTGATGAAGTGACCAATATCACTAAGGAACTTAGTAGCACAGACACCAAGGTGTAGGTGTATATATTAGGGTGTCATTCCCAGGAGCAAAAACTGAAACTGATGAACCAGAAAAAGTGATGATCAGGGATGTTCAACCCTGAGATAGAGTTCACCCTAGGCATTAAAAAATATATATTGGTTGCTTTGGGCCATGAAAGAGACATCAGGAAGATACAGTAAAAACGGTAATTGGCCTGGCACACCATTTATCAAAGGGGCAAGAGCTTAGAGAATTGTCAGAGAGTTCTGCCGTAGGCCCAGGAATATAAACTGAATTAATATGCTGAACATATAGTGCAGAATGCATCAATTCTGCAAACCTAGTGCAAAAAGGCACAGGCAGTTGAGGGAAGTTAAGCCATCCTTAGTTCTCTTCTGGCTGTAGCTTTCCCTCTCTCTGTGGGTTGGAGAGAACTTGGTGTGCGTGTCCTGGTGGTAATCCAGAAATACAGCCACATGGGTTTTAGTAGGAAGCAGAAAAAAAGAGGAAAATAGCAACACTGTTTTAGAAAGCTACAAATGGTGGGTTTTAGCAGGTGGGAGGTGTTAGAAAAAGGAAGAATTCCAGGTTTTTTGCAACTTTTTTTATCAGCTGGTGTTTCTCATAATGACCAAAGGAGCCCAGCAGTTACAAGGGAGAGCAGCAAAGACAGAACAAAAGGGAAGTCCTGCCCCTCCTCTCCATACCTTACATTTCCATGCTTGCAAATATGGAGTGGAATTCAGATGTTTTCTGCTGACCCCATGACCATAGTTGAGATTGTTCTCATTGCTAAGCAGCATCAGCCTTTTATTTTCAGAAAGGTCACTCATATGTGCACACCCAAACGCTGTACCTCTGTGGAAGCCTTGCAGGCGAGGCTTTCCAGCAATGCTGCCCTTGGAGGGAAACTCAGGGCAACCCTACTCCCAGGTCCAGTCGCCTTGTTCCTATCCATGCAACTTTCCCCTTCATCTCTCTTTTCCAGCTCCCACTTTCTCTCTCTAGCCATCCTCCTCTTGCAACAGAGAGATCAAGTGTCTTTACTCGAACAAGTGCTCAGGAGCTGCGTAGCGTTGCTCATGACCAGCCCCTCAGACATCCTTCACCTCTGCATTCCAGCGCAGGGGTAGCCTAGGCTCCTTCCCTCCCCAAATACCAGTCAGTGTCAGCATATCACTGACATAAGCAGCTGCTGCCTGGCTGGAGTGATGTGTCAGGTCGTGTCATTCACATCGGCAGCACCATGTAGTGGCACTTGGGAACAATTTCAAGGCTCAGTGGACTCCCACTAATCTCCTGCTGCCTGTCCGGATCCCACTGCACCCGTGGTGGACTTGACAGCCAGCCAGTGAGTGTGTGCAAGTAAGTGCAGCACTGTCATGGTAAATTGGGGCCAGGTGAGGCTCCAAGCACAGGATTTCTTTGGCCAGGCTTGGTCATCCACAGCACTATACATCCCAAAAACCTGAACTTCCACCCAGAGAATCTTCTTAAATAAGCTAAAAGCTGCTAAAAGGAAGAATATCTGTATTGTCTAATACCATAGCTTAATAAATGCAGTTGATTAATACATGTTTAATAATATGTTTCATTGTCTGAAGCTAGTCATATCTTCAGATTAATAGTAGGATTTTAGAAATCATAAGACATTCTGGAAAAGCTGAGAAGGGAAGGCCTCTGTAGCTTTTCTAATGTCTTAGCCTAGAGATGGGGGGGTTGGGATGAGAGAGAGCTGAAAGCTTTTCTGTCACCAGGGTAGCTTTTTTCTGACTGGTGCACTTGTTTACATCATACTACAGAGAGTAACAGATTTGAAGGTGTCTAATACAGTAAGTAGGGAAAAAAGAAAATCTTAGTGAGAAGGTCATTCCATAAAGGACCAGAAATGTGTCACCATTGGTTAACACCAAAGTGCTACAACTAGTTCCTTGTTTCCTGAAGTCTCAAGGAATACTAGAAATTGTTACCCGGCGTTGCTAGGCTCAGCTGGGTGAAAATGAACTCTGTGGATTGCAAGAGTCAGCATCTCATTCATTTCATGGGAGTAGCCTCTGGAGAATACAGTTGCTCTCAAGTCTGTGATTCACTTGGGTTGAGGATTTTCGAGTGACACACTTACTAGCTACTATAGCTAGTCCTTGGCAAAGAGATGAAATTCTGAAAGTCTAAGCCAAGACTGCATTTCAAGGTGAGGATGAAAAAAGCAATGGATTGTTTATCTTCTTATTAATTAGTGAAAGTGAGCATGAACAGCCTCCCTGCGTTGTGAGTCGTGAGGTGCCTGCAACCTGTGTAAGCAGGCTGGAGCAGAGGGAAGGCCAGGCATGAGACAGGAAGCATCTGAACAAGATCAGCCCAAGAGCTGTGCAGTTATTCTCCAGATTCAAAGTGTATCTAAAGCCTAAGAATAGTTATGCCATGGATGACAGTTTAGACTCATTTTTTTTGAGCATGTGAGCAGAAATGCATCTATCCCAGTCAGGTAATAATAGAACAGAACCTTTGCAAAGATAGAAGATAGTGTCTAAATAGAGAGGAAGCGTCTTCATTTCGCTGCAGTGAAAATGACAGGTGCCCTTGCACTTCCTCCTCAGTGAGAATTAGATGCACAGTCCTCCCCGCAGCAGGACTACAGGGCTGCTATTGCCCATTAGTGAATAGCAGCTCTGCACGTGGAAAGCTTGCACGACTGGATCAGGAGAGCACCGCTGTGCAAGGAGGGGGTAGAAATGAGAACCAGGATCTTCCAGAGCACTTGTGGGGCTCTGAACTGCATGCAAGCAGACCATAGTATGAATCTGTCAAAGTAACCAGGCCTCTTGCTGCAGGGTGGAAGATACACAAGTGTGTCCAGGACTTCACTTCTGGCAGTGACTGGTAGAGAGTTTCATATCTTTTTCTGCACTCACATACTATCAGCACAAGACAGCTAACCCCAGCCTGCCATTCAATCAAGCTCAAGTTATCTCCTCCATATGACTGCACTCTATTTTCTATGCTTTTCAAGCCTTCCAACACACTAAGCAGCAGAAACATTATGAGGCAGGAACTATTACATTTCTGAGCTGCATGCGTATGAAAAAAAAGCTTCTGCTGTGGGAGAGGTGACCATTTTAATGAATATTTTGCATTGCTAAAGATAGCTTCATGCTGCAGAAAGAGAAGCATTTGTACCAGCAGTTGTAGAAAAATTCAGCAAGCTTGGCTATCAGTATCAATGCATTTGCCTTAATGATTATATCACTAATCAGATCTAATTGGTGCAGCGGTTGGTAATAAGCAGTAGCTGTCTTGCTAAGGGAACCTCTAGGTAGTCACTTTTAATTGAAATGACATCATTACTGTGACAATGAAACAAAACAGGTAACTTCAAAGGGTTTGTGTCAAGGAACTAGTCTAATTTGATTTAAAATGTGATCTCCATGGTGAAAGGAAAGCTTGAAGCCTGTCCTGAAAATTCTTTTTGCTGCCAAAACCAGACCAGAAAGTTCAGTTTTTCTTGTGGTTTCCTAAAACCATGAAACACAAGGGCTGACGGGGCGGGGAGGGAAGTTTTCACTTAATTTCAAAATTGATTATTGCCTTCAGGAAAACACCAATGATGATTTCTGTGGAAGAGAATATACCATTTTTCCTCCTCTCCGTTAAAAAGGAACGGAAAGTGCCAACTTGCTACAAAGTCAGGGGTTTCACCTTGATCACTTTCCCTAAACAAAGTTGTATAACCCATTTGCCAGGTGCTACAGCACTAACAACATCAAAGTGCTTAACCGTAATTTGATTCCCACTGAAAATTCAGGTTGTCTGAAATGTAGGATAAGGGGTACTTATATACACAGAGCACCGAGGAGACAGGTGGTCACCCGCGGCTGACTGCGTGAGGACCCCGTGGTCCCAGCTGACGATGTTTTGGGAGCCAGACCCGGCCCTTGCTCCTTTCGATGGCTCCAGAACGGGGCAGAAGCCTTTTTTCTGCAAGGCCTTCCAGCGCTTTGCTAAGGCTGCTCGCTCTCCCCGGACGAGGCTGAGGCGCTCTCTTGCACCAGGCTTCTTTATACAAGGCACGAGGGTCCCTGAGAGAGATGTAAAAATGGATTGTGCCCTGACCATTGGATTCTGTAAATCAAACATTTCTTTTCCTGTATAAATTCCAATGGGCTCCTGATGTTGACTGTGCAGAACAAAAACTCAGTAATTCGTCAGGGTTCATTAGGGAGTTGCTACCTGATTCAAATGCACCTCATTCCCCTCTGAATCCAGTTCTGTTTTGGGTTTGTGTGGGGGTGGAATTATTTGCTGGATGTGAGGAGTGGGCTTGGTACCTTGGACAGAAAACAAAAAGGCACAGGAATCTCTGGAAAGTGTCTTTATTTTTTGTTAAGGAATTTTTGGGAAGGGGTGGATATTTTCCCTTTAAATACCTCTAAAGGTCGTCTGGCCAGCCTCGCCGCAGCGCTCTGCCAGAACGGTGTAGCTATAAATGCTCACACACCTCCGTAACTTTGCCCATAATTTACGCGGTACGAAGGAGGACATCGTGGCTGAGTGATGAGTTCAGTGCTTTCTTTCACAAGTCTAAGAAAGAAACTATGCGTGAACGCTGGTGCATATCTTCACTGTGAGAACAAGGATGTTTTGGAAAACAAAGCTTCTCTCTAACACCTCAGGAAAAAACGCACTAGTTTCAGTTTCTTCCCCTTGGAATTCATTGGAAGTAAAGAAATTTGATATTTTTAGCAATAAGATATTTCGGATGAAAATGAAAAAAATCCAGATAGTATTTCCTGCAAGGGTAAACGTACAGCCTTTTACAGGGCAAGTCCGTAAAAAACAATGGAAATACCAAATGTACTGCAGACTCAAACCTCAAGGATCATGTTAACACAGCTGCATATAGGATTTCTATGCATATACAGAAGATATTGGTACAATGGGCTAAGGTAGTTAGTACTCCTCACACAAACAAGGTCAGCAGTGACCTAGCCTCAAACGCGGTAACCTGTTCTGAGGTCTTACCTGAAAAGACTCCATGCTCAGTTTGGGGAGTGAGTCTGCCAACAAGCTGATCTCATTTATTTACTATCGATAAGTCTTGTGCTTATACACAAGGTGGCTGAAGAAAATAACAGAAGCTCTGTGGCTTGACTGGGGCATAACTTAAGGTGTGATTTCCACAGCATGCATTTATCAAAAGTAATTAGCAATGCAGTAGCAGCTATGGAGAGTGCTGATGGCTCCTCTCCTGTTCTATGGACTGTGGCACACTCGCATTCCTGCACGGATTATTCCTATGATTTCTTCATCATAGCTGTACTCCTTTCTCCCCATCTCCCTTACTTCTAGCTCCAAGAACACTGTTTCCTGTTCTGCAGTTCCCAATAACTTGGAAAAGGTAATGACTCTTTTAGCTATCGCAACCACCTAACAGTTGCAGGGTCTCCAGTGAGTGCAGTTTTATCTTGTAATAACATAAAAGCTGAGGTAATCTAGACATGGCTCCATGTCCTAGGTTATCTGTCATTCATCTTCCATCCATGCAAAGGGAAGCTGCACATACCTCATGCTTGGGCTTCAGTTCTGTGAAATGAAACCTGACATTCCTTCTTATCCAAGATGCATTTTAAAATCAGACTGTGCTGCTTCTGAGCACCTGGTTGTGACTGGACATCTTTCACAGGAGATTTATTTTCAGAAGGGAATTCCATTTAATCTTGACAGTCTATTGTTTTACCAGATCTGATTCTGCTCTTTCTTAGTTGAGTCAAAAGCAGAAGAAAATTATATTGAATTACAGAGTTTAGCTGGGGTAGGAAATAAAAGAATTGGGCCTTAAAGTCTGCAGGCTCTTAGGTCACAGAAGTTCTTGATTGTCCATTTCATCAGCATAGAAATTTGGCATTATATTTTCTTTCCATTTGAATATGGCTGGACCTGTTTTTGTAAAACCATTTAGCTCTTTGTACTCATCTTCTGAAGAGTATGTGAAGTTCATAATTAACAGGATTGGAAGCTAGAGTGCTAACAGCCAGCTTCCGTTACAAGAAGGCAATCCCGGTAAAACTGTCATCCTCCAGATTTGCCTTAAGAAAAACAGAGAAAAATTCTTTAGGAAACATATCTGGAAAATCTATGGTAGACAGAAGCTCGTGGATCAGAAGAGGTTGTGTTACAGGGAGTCTTTTAATGAGTATCAGCCTGAGATAACAAAGAGGTAGAGAACACAATGCAATTTGCTCCACAAAGTATAGTAATGGGTTTTTGCTCAGGGTCTGCAGCAGAGCTTCCTGAAGTGAAATGATTCTGATGCAAAGAAGCAACCTGAGAAAAAAAGGGCATGTGAGATCCCACCCTTTGCAAGTAAAAGGTAAAAGCAGGCAGCATGTAGCTGCTACGTGACACTGGAGTGAGGAAGGCTTGGCCATCCAGGAGGGAAGAACAAGATCCCTGGAGACACAAGCAACGTGCAGCTTTGGCTGTTTAAGGGGAGGAAGAACATTGCTCTTGAACCACAACACTTGGCAGGACACCATCCTTCTCTCGGTGTCGTTGCTTGTAGTTAGGCAAACCACCACCACACTTACTGCCAGACTGGCCCAGCTAGGAAAGAAAAACTGAGTGCATGTAATTAAGATCTGTTGCTCTTAGTCAGACCCTAATTGGGTGGATATTAACAGAGAGTTCATCCAGCTGCAGGGCTTATACATAGTGTGGCAAGGGACATGGGAGGAATGAGACAGATCACACACGAGGGGACAATCCATCCAGAGCTGACAGCGCGCAGGAGGCAGCAGTGCAGAGGGACAGCCTGCCACGGCCTCCTGCCAGATATTCCCACCAGTTTCCACGGGAAGATTCTTCAGTGTTAGTATGTTATTTGTGATACATCTTGATTCATCTGGGATTCAGCTGATTCATCTGGACCCTGCTACATTCAGCCCTGTTCAAGGACATGCACACTTAAGGATGATCTTCTCCTCAAGTGTTTTTGGTCAAACTAGACAAAAGGAAAATCATTATCCCCACTTTAGGGATAAGAAACTGGGCTGCAGATGCTCAAAATTACTTGTCCTGACTCACAAGGAAAAGTTGCCATGAATTTAGGAAATGAACCCTACTTTCCTGAAGCCCAGCCCAAAACCTTTGCCAGACACCTAGCCTTCCAATAAATCCAGAGGAAAAAGGTAAGGATAGCCTGCCGTGAAGTGACGTGCTGAATAACTAGTAGCATGACAAATGAGTGAAATAAGTATTGCATTTTACCTCCACCTGGGAAATGGAGCCATGCATTTTGGGTCTAGGGCTAGGGAATACCAGACAGGTTTGTACTGACTGCACATACCAGCACAAACTCTGGTGAGCCTCTGATCTCAGGAACTGAGCTCGCCCAACAGCTGTCTGACAACTGGGCACCAAAGGCAGCAGGGGGAAGGGTATTTAATTCCAGCCTTCAAGTGTGTGAGGAATCTTTCGGCAGCTTTGCAATTTTGAAATGTTTGCAGTGATGCAAACCCATTCCCTTCTTGCCTCCACACTTTACTTGGGCTACGGTGTATTTCATATGGCTTAAGCCTGACGTGATTTGAAATGGCAGAGGTTTTAAATGACAAAATGCACACAGAAGAGCTCTGGCAAGCCTTCTCTCTAGCAGCACACTCGCACTGCTTTAATGATGCACACTCACAGGTGTATCATGTCCCTAGTCCCTAGGGGCTCCCTTTATTTTCAGTTCCCTTTCACAAAAGCCGGTGCTGTGGGAAGTGAAGTGGCCTGGCTGTTTTGATGACACTGTTTGTCTGATGCAACTAGCATTGCCACGCATCCTTCTTTTCTCTAGGGACCAATTTGTTTGGCTCCAGCATCAAAGCGCTGCTTCGTTCAGACAGGCAGGGGCATTAATTAGAAGCATGACTCACCTAAAGCTACCTGTATCTGAAGCAAAGACTGCTAATGGCAAGGCCACTGCAAGGTTACTCATCCCCTGGTGAGCTGCAGCTGGATTATACTTACACTCTAACATGGCTTCTGATATGCTGGAAAGCAAAAGAAAAAAAAAAGAAAAAGAAAAGCCCCTAAAGCACTCTGCTAACCTGGAAAAGCTGTGCTTATCTCCTGTTCCTTGATATAACATTCCTGACAGTCAACTTGCAAATGCTTATATAACATGTAAGCTATATCCCCGTTCAAATCAGACTCAAACTGGACTCCTCACTCTTTCTGCTGTGGAAGAGATGCATCAACAGAGAGCAACAACAATGCTGGTTCTTTGTGTCCGGTTTGTTTATAGCACTAAAACCTGTCTCTTCTGGAGCCTTTCATCCCATGCTCACAAAGTGACTTACCAGCATCAACACACTCCTTGTGGACAGAGATGGCTGCTGTACACAGAGGTCTGCAGGTTTGCAGGAATTTTGTAAGGAATGAAGTGCATTGCTTCTGACTCCTGGTCTTTTGTTTCAACCATGCACTTCTTTCTGTATTATTGGGGGGCTGTTCTCTGCTGATATAAATTAGAAAGTATCCAGAACTGCTGTGTGAAGTCCTGCCTCCTGTTCCAGATTCAATCATTTTGGTTATATCTTTCATAAGGTCTATTTTTCATTATTATTATAAGTCTGTAGGCTGCAAGTCAGAGACTGGCTCCCTAGGGTACCAGGCACACAAAACAAGAGAAGTATCCCCGAAGAAATGGATAGAGTGAGCCTTATTTCTGCTTTCAAAACTCTAACTTGATTGAGAATGCGAAGATAAATATTTTCTCCATGAACCTGTAAAGCGCCTCGTTCACTGACACATGTGGCCACCATGTATTCACGCTCCCCTGAAGAGTCAATTGGCCATGGAACAAATCATAAATGTTTATCAGCCTCATTTGAAGCTGGGTTGTCTTTTTCCATATTTAAGGTTCAAAATCTATGGAAGAGCTACAAGGGTTCACTCTGGCCAAAAATACCTTAAAATCTCCCCGAAGCGGCCCTCTAAATTAGCCCATTCTGCAGGCACGGTCTGTAAGTGGAGCATGTCTGAGGCCTCCAACAAACTGGACAGCAGTAAAGAATAGAAAGCAGACATTAACCAGCTCAGCTCGTTCCCAGTAAAGTATCCAGCCAAGTACAGCATGTGCCTCCCTCTGCAATGCAAGCTTTTTCCTCTTCCCTTCCCAGGACAGAAGGGCCCTCCCAGCAGAACAAAACCGAACGCTGCCTTGCTGGAGCGCTCGCAGGCGGCGGGGACCGACCCTTCTGCCTGATTTGGTGGGGTGCTTGTGACGGCCAGCACGGAGCAAGGCAGAGCTGTGCGTGGCTCTCCAGTGTGCAAGACAGGGCAGGGCAGGGAAGCTCCACTCACATTTGCTTGTTCATCAATTATACGAACGTTTCAAAAAAAAAAAAAAAAAAAAAAAGCCTGACCTGTTCTGAAGAGACAAAACCGTGATTCAGGTACCAGCACACAGCCCCTGCCAGATGCAAAGCAGCAGACTGTCAAGATGATTAGAGCTCTGGAAAACGCAGCTCTTTAAAAGACTCCAAAGTCTGCAGAAGAGGATTCTTCACAGCAATGAAGCTTTCCTTGCAGCTAGTGCTGATAACAGCCTTTCCTAACACCCACCTGAGCTTTCATCTCTCTCTAGCACCATTCCAGAGCCAGAGCCCCAGAGCCCCAACAAAAAGAGCCAAGTTTAATGATGCATCAGGACCACATCAGGGGAGATGCTCAGCGGGTACTGGCAGGGTAACAAACTGCACAGTGTGAAGTGGTGATCTCCAGCCCTCTCGTGCCACCCGGGACAGAAGGCACAACGGTTGCCTTGCCTGGCACCTGCTCTGCGGCAGGCCTGGAAACGCATAGCAAAACGCACTGGACTTCTTACTGCACTTGTGTCAGGCTGGCAAACTACAGCGCTCAGGAGGACCTTAGCAGTGCTTTTATCCTTTAGGGCAATTCATTTTGTGTCCACCCGTTCTCCTCTAGGCCAGCCAGAGGAGGGGAGCGGGAAGCAAAGTCATTTCTCCACACAGGAGCAAGTAGGGGTCTTTCTGACCTGGACTGAGTGGAAACGACCACCCCTTGCGCGCAGTGAAGAGCCTTGCAGACCTACGTGCTGGTACGACTTTGTCCCTGGCTGAGCCAGCATGAACAGCGTTCAACTCCTATTTTCAGCTTGGATCTGTTACCAAGTGGAAGAACTAGTTCAGTTCAGCGGAAGAACAGAAATGAAATTAAAGCCATAGCGGCTGGATTGGGCGGCACCCAGAGCTGCACAGTGCACAGAAGGATCCGTCTGGCGGTTGATACGTACACGTAGTGTGCACACGGCCCCCTGCACACGCATGTTTTGATCTTAGCTTTGTAACTGTCACCTCCAGGAGTTGGGCCAACCAGCTCTGGCTGTGTTTCCATTTGAATGACGTATAAGGTACCTTCTAGTACAAAAGTTGTGTTTGCATCAGAAAGATGAAAAGCCTGGGGTCGTTTTCATCTCCTTTCAGCCTGTCAGCAACATCACTGATTTGGGCTCAAGCCCTACATAATCCCCTTAATCTACCAGATCAGAGATCATCAGACATGAAAGCGATGAGGCTGAAGTTACCCAGAAGTGAATCAATGCTTGGGTTGAAAGAGTCCAGAGTTAGGGATGGGGAAGAGCTCAGGCATGCATGGAGTTAGACTGGGCCTGGCAGCTCAGACTTCAAAGGCTGGGAGCAAGGGGCAAGCAGGCGGTGATACTGTGATACAGTTTCCCATGGCAGAAGGGAGGGTTTGCTTTCTCTTAGCAGCCCAGTTGTGAAGCAGCAATGGGTGAAGAGGTCGGGAAAGCCGGGAAGAAGATTCTGCTGTGAGCAGAAACCCAGGCTTCGGTCACGACGGCTGTCACCACAGATAACACAGAAGCATCAAACAAGGTGTTATTAGAACCAGAGATTTAATGAGTCAGTGATGTGAAGGAAACATTTGCAGAGCCACAGAGGTGTGGGAATAATTTGAAGGGAGCTGGTTTCTCTTGCACAGTCCAGAGCTGCCACCCACAGCCCCTCCTACACCCTCCTCCATGAGACTGGCTCCAGATCACTCTTCTTGAAGGAAAGATAACCTGAAACAAATATCTTTGTTCCCCTTTTAGGGGTAGGAAGTAGGAAGGAGACCCTCATTACAGCAGTCAGTGAAGCAAATCAGGTGTAACTCACAGCAGGTGAAACACCCCCACTGGTGCTCCGGGAGCCAAGCTGATTTATACCTGCCGAGGAGCTGACCAGGTACTGCTGGGGCGATTTGCTCAATTTGTTTGTGGTTCCTGCTGCTTGTGCAGGGCTCCAAGTTGCCCTCTAGCAAGGAGAGACTTCCCAGGACTTTCTGGCTCATTTTCTCTCCCACGTGCGTAATCACGTGTTTATCCCTTTATGCTGCCCATGATTATCAGCTTGCTTTTTTTGATTAACACATTTGCTTATATTAAATAGGTGCCAAGAAGATTGATGTTTGCATCCTCTGGATAAACATGCTCCCAGGTGGAAATTCCTCTTCTCTTCCCTTTATGTACTGTGACTATTCAGGTAAAAACAAATTCTCCCCTCATCTTTTAAGTACAGGAATATGTAATCAACTTGCTTTGGTTGGTCTCCCAGCAAAGCCCAAAGAAGCAATTCAAGTTCTTCAGTTGTCCTTGAGAAACAGGTCTGATTTGCTTTTCTTCACTCTGACAGAAGCGATTCAAACTTGCTAGGTCTTCTGCATCTTTGACCCATTTGGGTCCAGGACCGTGTCCCTGCCTGCAATGTCAGACTCCTTTGTGGCCTCTGCAATCACTTCAGAGCAGCCCTGCTACAGAGATCCCTTTCTGATCTAGTCCTAGCTTCTCTCTTGTGCTCTCAAAGCTCGTTGGTAGACCACAGTAAGCTTGTTTTCCTCATTTAAGCCAAAATAATTGCCCAGGCGGAAGGTTCTCCCTTATCAGTTTGTACGTTCCTTCATCCTTTTGTTTCCTTTATTCTAATAATTTCCCCCATTAGAGAAAAGAGGAAGATCAGCTGGGGCAATGGAGGTCAAGTCCCACGTGTAGCTGCTGGATGCTTGCTTTTCTGACTTCCAAACCCTCCGCTCCAGGGCCACTGCTTCCTCACTGGACCTTAATTGGGAGATGTCACTGTTGCTGGGAGCTATTAACCCTCTCACCTTCCTGAAAGCAACAGCTTCCTTGGCAGGAACCTAGTAGTGCCCCATTTCAAAGCCATTTCAAATGCTCTTTAGTCCAGATAAGACTTGGAAGGTGAAGAGGCAACAAAAGCAGCTAATTCATTCGGCTGCCAGTGGACACTTCACCAGGGAAAAGAGCAAGACATTTTCTGGAATAACTTCTCTCTAGCCGGATACTGGGGATTTCCAACAGCTGCACAGTCTTCCCTGCCTGTGTTTTCTGGTAATGAATACTAACGATCCTTCACTTCTATTTTAATTGCCTGCCTATCAAGCTTTGTTACTCTTCCCCATTTTCCTTAATCTTTCATCAAGTGTCACTTTTTTGTTTCTTGTTTGACAAGGCATTTAAACATTTCACTGAATAGGGGGGGAAAAGAATTAAAGAAAGGAAGAAAGAAAGAAAAGCTCCCTTTTGCATCTGGAATATTCAGTTTTCAGATTTGAAAATAAGTGGCTGTGGTATCTAATTAAAACTAATAGGTTAATTAGAGAATATTTAGATCCTCATCCTTCCAAACCAGCCCCCGTTGACTGCTTCGCAGTCTGGCTGCATTCGTAATGTAAACAGTACTTGCAGCTAAACCAGAATGTGTGAGGGGAGAATCCCCAAACTCTACAGAGGCACTACCACTGTTTTGCTCAGGAATTCACCAAGTGTTTAATCTTCATTTTCTACCAGCAGAAAGCCAGAAACATGCTGTAGTGAATATTGCCTGCTTCTCTGTCTGTTCCTCAGACTCATGCTTATTCTCACTGCTACAACCATGGCTTGGAGCTGAAGCCTTATTTTCTACCAAATATTCAGCTGTTATGAGTTAATTCCTGGTGAGTGTCTCTTAATCCCTTTTGGCTGTGCAGTAGGTTTGATCTGATGGTTTAAAAAAAATGTAACAATGTAACCTTGGAATTGTAAGAAAGGTGGAAATGTGAATTAATTCACTGCAACAAAACTCAAGTTCAGGTGATGGAGGGATCTGCCGGAAAAGAAATAGCATCTAGCAGACCTCTCTTTATAAAATATTTTTCAGAATTTATACTGGGTGAGAGCAAAGGTTATCCAAAAATGGGCCTGGAATGAAGTTGAGATGACATAATTAGAAACTTTAATCAGCAAAAGTTTCTGCAGTGTGGCCCTGATTGCCCCAGCATTGGATCCATCAAAACAAAGACAGGGCAATAAGTGACCAAGGCGATCCTCTAGAAAGAATTGCCAGCCAAGCAGCCTGGCCACACATACATCTTTGGCTTTAAATTTCAGGATTATACCTAACCCTGCTATGGCAAATAACCCAATAGGTCCTTTGAACTCTGATAATATCTAATTCACCCTGCCAGTCAGCCCAGGGTGCTGCCCCTAAATGCTGTTTTCTGAATAACTGTTAAGGTCTTGAGGAATGAGACACTGACCTCAAGATTGATACTTGTGAATTCCTCTTAATCATTAGTCTAAACTGTCCTTAGCTTGCAGGAGCAATCCTGATTACTTTAACTTATATGGAGATGTTAGAGGCGTACTAATGATGATAAACTTTTCACAAGGGCAATTTTTCTGTTAGGCTGTATCTAAATTGCATGGCAGATACGTGGTGCACACGTGCTGGTCTTCAGACTGTCCAGATCAGAGAACATGCCCTCAAGTGCTACATCGCTGGTTTGCAGGCCTGGGTTTCATTCCCACAGAAACGGAGAGCTCCAAGATCGGACAAGCTTGCAGGTCAGACTGTGGCCCTGCTGCAAGGGGTGCAGGGAGGCGGGAAGTGCAGAGAGTGCAGACAGGATACAGCCATGGTTGCTTGTTGCTTCACTTGCCTCAAATCAACATCAAGCTCTTACTCCTTGTGCTGATAGCAGTTAGAATGGTCAGCTTGCAGCAGCTCTGACCCACAGGCTCCATGGCCTGTGTCTAGACTGCACCTTTTGGGAGGACAACATCATATTCCCTCGCAAAGCCCTGCGAGATGGATTCTGAGTGCTGGAGGCACCCATAGATTGGGGCTGTGAGCGTTCAGCACCTGCTGCAACTTGCCCCGTGGGCCCTTAGCAGAGTAGCTGGGGCTTCCAGGTCAGCAGAGTGGTTTCTGTCACATATTCCTCACTCATTTTATGGGGGATCAATCCTCCTAAAGTGTCTGCCCTGCTTTGAAAATTACCAGCCACTGGAGGTACCATAATATTATTTGATTACTGGCAATTCTAAGGCTAAATATTAGGGCTCAGTCTGGAGAGAGCAGTTCTACCTTGTTGATTTTTCTATTCCATGGGCACATCCTTAGATAACATAGAAGGTCAACTGCATTATTTAAATCCAGTGAAGAGTAAATTACTGCAGGAAAAAAAAAAAAGCCCATTAAGCTGAATATGCCTTGTTGTTTTCATGTGCTGATTGCTGCATCTCTCTCATCCCTGAACACAGAGGAGCCAGAAAGTTCATTTATGTAAGATCTACAGGCTGGAGTCTCTTAGGCCCTGTCTGTATGTGGATGTGCATTTGTCATAAGCTTCAAGGCTCTTCCTTGCCCTTGAGCATTTTTCCTCATACGCAGTTTTATCAATGAAATGTTCCCTATTGCCCTGCTTAGGATATGGCTCATTGTTTACTAGAACATATTTAGACACTGAAAATATGCTTTTCTGTCAAGAGAGTTTCTGATGTGTGCTGATTTGAGATCTACATCAGCAAATGCAATGGGGAGAGGAGCAAGGGAGGGAGAAAAATAAACAGGGCTAAGAAAGAAAAACAGCTTTATGTGCAATATCTAATAACGAAGACTGTCTAACTATGGAAATCTGCTCTTAAGATCTTATTTTTAAGATCCCACTGTACTAAAACTTCTCCCTGGTCAAAAGTCTCCTTCCTAGCCGTTTCAAATACCAAGCTGTTTTTGATGCTTTGACAGGTTTTTCTCATTCATGTTTGCTGTCACTGTGGAAGGAACCAAACCCATGTAAAGGGTTAGGGGACTTCCCATCATGTTGTTAGAGCCTCCAACATGCCCTCACCCACCTCTTTCCAAAACTACTGTCTGCCAGGTGACAGATTTCAGAGCCTGAGGGTATCACTAAGACCACCTCCAGTAGCCTGTTCAGCAGCTCACAGGCCACAGGCACACTGGTGCGCCAAGCAAGCTGGAGAGGAGGAATGAACAACACAGCGTGGACTTTGCAAAGCACTGAAATCTGAGGGTGAAGAATGACATCAGCCCAAAGGGCCCTCGATTATTATTTATTTATTTTTTTTGGGGGGGTGCTAAAATCACGTCAAGAAGTTTACACAGAAGTGACAGAAGAAATGCAGCTTGTCTTCCAGGTCCTGGAGTCTGGTTCTCTGCTGTTCCCGTAATGTTTGGATTATGTCAGCTGCCTACCACCAAGAAATGGGATTCTTCTCTCACACTCGGGTAAGTCAGGCTTGACTGCATTGAAAATGATGGTGCTGCTGGTGTAAGTGACAGGTTAATGGATCCCTAAACATCAGCTTTCTACAGGGCTGTGCAGAGTATTCAGTGCTGATCTTTCAAGCCATTCTACTAGTGTGATTTTTTTTCTTCTGTAAAAACATAACATTATTTGAAGAAATAGTAGATTTCTGTTTGAGGGGGAAGTATGGCTTTTTCCAAACAAAAGAACAACTAAAGCCAGCCCAGCCTACATCTCCCACATGCTCCAGAGAAAAGTGCAAGAAGCCTGGTTTAGGAGAATGTGAATTCCATGCACATGGAATGTCCTCCTAGTCATTAGAAATTAGACAGTGTTTTAAAGAGGAGGAGTTCATACCCCTTACCTCTCCCCAAATGTAGTGTTATTTCTGACAAGTGGATGTTCTGCTGCCTTGCCAAATCTTGCCATATCCTGGACCTTGGCAATAGCCTGCTGTGAAGAGCTCCACAGTTTCACTGTGTATTTTGTGAAAAGAGTGTTTCCTTCTACAGCTTAGACTTCAGAATTTCTTTGCTGTGCTCTTCCAAAAAGAAAAACAAAGATTCCCAAGACTCTCTGGCCAGGGCACTGCACTGCCAGCCAGGCAACCTTGATTCTGAGCCACACAGAAACTGTCAGTTACTTTGGTGGTATTCAATAGCAATAACTGAACAGATGCTGGCAAGAATTACAGTTACAAATCCTGGCTGCAACTGTCCCCTCTTCTCCCTCATGGAGACTTGCCCAGGAGATACTGCAGGAAAAGGAGCAAGCAGGGGAATGAGTGGGACACCCTGCATGGGTTCCCCGGTAATCACTGGGAAAACAAGGGCTCATTTCCCCTTTTCTTCTCTCATCCATTGCCTCTCTGCCTTCAGGCTTGCTACAGCACCAGCTGCAACTAATGAATCAAACTTCAGTGAGAATGGAACAACCTGCCTTGTTCAGCCCCGAATCATCTGCTGACTCAGTATTTACATTGCACTTAGAGGTATGTTGGATCAACCATCAGTCCCAGCTCCTGCTGTACATTCACATGCGTGTGCTCCCTTCTGTGCACACATGCTATGGATATTTTGGTATCCTGCTTTCTGTGAGGCACTAGGAATGTTTTCCTATAAATTAACGCAAGGAGAGAGAAGCTCACAGAGGAAGTGGGTCAGCAGGCTCTGCGTTGGCAGCAGCCGGGAGAGGAGTGAACAAGCACAATGAGGAGTCGTGGGCAATTGCTGCTAAGGGCTCTCCATGGAGGAACTCGCTGAATACTGCTCGCAAGAACGTGGGAGAAGCTCAGTCTTTCCCCACTCTGGCAGCAGAGACAAGGAAGCAGCAATGGGAAGGAGGGGCTCAGTGCAAAAGTGAGAAATAAGAGATCGGAAAATCTCTCAGCTGAATACTTAAATTGAGGGTTTTTCAGAAAAGTCTGAAGGAGTGTTTGTGGCCAAATCCATAGTCTGTGGGGGCTGAGCACATGCAGTCAAGTCTGCTGTGTATTAATACAGCCTGGACTGAGCACACGGCGTGATGCTGACAAGCTGCTGACTTTACTCACAAGGAGATCTCAGGGTTGAGAGCAAAGTGCATGGAAAAGTAACTCGGGATCCTGTGCAATGGAGGCCTATGGGGATCAGTGACTTGTTTATGCACATCCAGTCTCTGAAAGGCTCTAGGGACCCATAGGTACCAGGGATATATTATAAAAACTCCCACTGCTTGTTGCCAACACTGGGAGCCTTTCTATAGACAGGCAGCTGCTGCTGTTTTGATTAAATTTGCTTGGACCAGCTCTTTAACGAGGACTTTAAAGCAAAGGCAATTATAAGCTCTTAATCCACTGCAATGTGGGAGTGCAAAGTTTGCTAACAAAGATAGTTCTGAAAACTGGGTCACAAAGCAGTAAAAGGAGAATCAGGAAAGAACCAAAGAGACAAAATAGCTGATCAAGATTTGGACAAGGCTAAAAGACTTTCTAACGCAGCAGAGTTGTGCCTTCATCTTGGAGTGCAAACAGTTGGGGGCAGTGGTAACAGCTGCCTCGTTTCTTCAGCCAGTGTAGATCAGCAGAGCCTCAGCCAGTCCAAGAATTAAACTGTAATTAGCCATCAATGAAAGCCTATATTTGTAGCAAATTGCTAAACAACCAAGATCTGGCATCCCACTGAAGGACTTAATACTTACATGATGGATATTGTTGTAGAACTTACTTTTTGTGCTTGTTTCCTCCCTAATTTTTGTAAATCCAGATTATCCGGTAGTCTTCCACCTTCCTACTATGTAAGCATGAATGGAAAAGTCTAATGCCAAACATTAGCAGAATTCTTGCACTGTCCAGGCAATAATAGGTGATGGCAGCTAGAAGCTTTTAAAAGGCTGTGAAGGCAGAAAGAATTTGTTCTCTACAGTTTGTCCTTAGGACTGAAAAAATGCAGAGACAAGTTCATCTGTCAAAATCCAAGCAAATAAGAGTATTTCCTCAGAGAAGGACCTTATTCTGAGCTGTCAGCAGAAGAGATGGTGTCGAGGAGGAAATTGTTAGATATTTAGATAAGAATTTCAGTAAAATCTTCCAAGAAAGGCAAACCTTTCAAGTCGTTACTGGAAAACAAAGAGGACACAGAGTAAGCTGGAAAAGTTTAAGCTCAAGTGAAAGTAAGGCACCTAATAGATAGCAAACCTGTGTCAGCTCTCTTTATTCACACTTCATCCAGGACTTGGACTATAGGAAAACTACATCTACAAGAATGGAATGAGGGATCTGACAAGTTCTCTGATTTATTAAGTCACTCTAGTATCTAAAGATTGTTTTTCCTCAAAACACTCACTATGGACTTCTCCACTGGCTTCTCATTTGGATAATAGCCTCAGCTGTGTTTCTTTTAAGATACATATCATTCAGACCAGCTAGAAGCATTTCCCTAACTAGAGTTGCTTGGTTGTGATTAATCTATAAGCAAGTCATTGTGTCAAATATCGCCTTCATAAAGCCAAATCAATATAACGCTCAACAGGCCAAAGCGTGTTGGTTCTCAGGGCGTAGTAGAAATTCAGGGCAATTGGTGATGGTATGTTTGTATTTTAGTTATTTGGAAAACATCCGGAATGTGTTTGTAATGATATTTAAAATCTCCACCAGCCTTCCCAGAGAGGAAAAAAAAGGGGGGGGGGGGAGACAGGCATGGTGTTTAGCTTTGCTGGCTATAAACTAAAAACAAACACCTGTGCAGTAGTAATCAGTGTTTAATTTTATCTCATTGTTGCATTGCATTTTAACAGAGAAATGCACTCAAATAAAAAAAAAATGTAAAGCAAGATCATATAAAAACTTAATTGATAGGTCTCTATTGCACCTATGTCAAGAAATAAGTCAATGGCCTTGAATCAGAAGGCCATGTCAGATACTTTCATCTAATCATCTGAAAGCAATAGCACCTGATATACTGAACATACAGGTGTATCCCTATTTCCAGTTCAGTATGTAAGCCAAACCCCAAACTTAATTCACAGTAAGGCTCAAGTAGTAACTGCCGAAGTTCAGTATGAGATACCATGTCTCCTAAGTTTTATTTTTTCAAAAACCAGTTGTGTGACTTCTGCTTAATAGGAAAGTATAAAACAAATGTAAAAAAAAAAAAAGAAAAAATAATGTAACACAGCACTTTTAACTCTCACAAAGCAGGAATATAGGAGACTTAACTTGCTATTGGCCTCCCACAGGCAGGACACTGGGAGATGGAGCTTTGCTCTGGCCCAGCAAGGACACTCTAACACGCCGCTGTGTACGTGTTCTCATCAAAGCCTGCGCTCTGCAAGCACACAGCGCAACTGGAGACTCGAGATCCAGCAACATGGAAAGACTTTGGATGGCTGGAGGTAGGGCCTCGTTGATTAGAATAACCCACATCAGAGAGATCATTTCTACTTACAGAAATGTCTCCATCTTTCTCCTTGACGTTTGTATCTAACTGCAGTCTATGAACTGTTTAACAAACTGCCCTATTGCACATCTTTGTAACTGGCATTTTCTTCTGCTTCAGTGCATTTGTTTCAGCGATTCATGGTACCAGCTTGTTCCTGAATAGGTGGCTTGAGGTTATGGAAGAGGCCTTTAGGCTGCTCTCCATGAGCCTGACCCACTGGATTTGAACATTCGAAACTCACAATATTGGAACTGCACAATTAAGCCATCACTCACATTTTGCAAAGCTGAAACCAGAAACTAGAAACAATCCATCACAGTGGAACTGTAATAGACGTTTTCCTTCACTGTCCAGCAGGTTCAGCAGGGGTCTCCCTTTGTAGGGTAGAGTTTAGGGGAATTAGTACAGCCATCGTTTTAAATAGTATTACCTGACTCATGCTAAAGGTGTCACATCTCTGCAACAAAGCAGCTTCTGGTTCATGCCCTGAGGACAACGAAGATTACTGCAATATGAAAATCTTCTCAAGTACTGCTGCTGTTTCTGAAATCCATTAACTCCCTGCAAATTTAAATCAACCTACATCCATAGGACAATCCAAAAACTTTGTGTTTTTAATACACTGGATACTTTAAGGTTCAAACTCTCCCACAAAAAAAGTAGTGCTCCTTGAAGAGGCAAAGAATGAAGGGTAGACTTAAAAGACAAAAGTCACCTTTCTATTTTACAGTTACTCTTGCAACAGCTGAATGTTGGCAAAGGTTTTGCAATGATGTGATACTCCCCCTGCTAACCTGCTCCACTTCAGCTCCTGGCATTCCACATCAGATAAATTACTCAGTGCCACAATTAAATCCTTGCCAACCCCTTTGGGGCCTGTGTTACAGCCACTTTAGAAAGAAGGAAGGTTACTTTGAGTTCCTCTTTTAAAAACTAAATTACATTAGGAAGTAATTGCAAATGATTATTATTATTTATTACTTGTGCAATGCCCCAGGTGTGCATGATCTGAATGCTTTCAAATCTTCCCTGCACTGAAGGATGAATTCATGCAGGCCAGTGTATCACCAGCAGTCTCTGAGGAGAAGACAACATTGGAAAATGCAAACTTTATTGCCAGGCCTTTGCTTTTTATCCCCGAACGGATTCTTTGGGCTTTGCCTTTATCATGTGGTACTAGAGGCAATTAAAAACACAGCTAAAAACACAGCTGGCAAGAAGTGAGTACTCATCCCATAAATCACAGCTAAGCACAAGGCAAGATGAATGCTGCCTCTGCTTCCTCAGGCAGGAGAGAGGAGGAGGGGAGCGCAGTGTGCTCCTGTCTAGTGTTACTCTATTCACGTGGGAAGGGAGACACGGAAGAGGGAAGAAGGCAGGTGCCAGGCTGCAGAGTCCCTGCGGGCCTGGTTACTCGCCCCACGAGTGAGCGCCAGCCGGCAGGAATACGACCTGTCACTGCTGCGGACCAGAAGCAGATCTGGTGGAGGGATAGGAGAGGAAAACGAAAGGAAAATAAATTCTTGGGTCTCCTCCTCTGAGAAGGCCAATCCCAAATCACGTAACACAACCAGGATGGGGTCACATGAAGAGTTTCAAAATCCTCCTTGAAGCGTGCCAGAGGAGTACAACAGCTGAGCCGATCCGTACAGACCAGAGTCACAGCTCACCTGCAAGCATCAAGCTGTGAATTGTGACTCCCTGGGAACCTCTGTCTCCTCCCTTCCCCAGCAGTGAGGTGGCTTGAAGGGCCAAAAGCAGGGGCCAAAGCTTATTGAAGGTAGTGGGAAGATTCCCAGTGACTTCGGAGGAAGTGACCTGCAAAAGCTTTGAAAGCCTCCAGCACAGAAATGCAGTGTGTGACAGCCTGATTCAGAGAGGGGTCATTTTACCAGCAAGCTGAAGGGGAGATCTTTGTCCATCTTCCAGGGACTCTGTGAAAGCAGGGTGTGCATGTGTTTTTCATCTGCAGAAAATGATTTGGCCTGATGACCTACAAAGGGAGAGAGCAAGCTGCCAGAGGGGGAGCATCTGAGTCTCAACACTTAGCCAAAAGCTAGAGTGCAGGCTCCTGTCTGAGGCTCTGGTGTAAAGGCACAAAAAGACTAAAAAGCAGTTACCTTCTCTGTAATGTTTCTGATTTAGAAGTGCTCACAAACCCCACAACCGAGGACTGAGGTAAGTAGTTCTGATTTGCTATATTTGAACCTTTTAATCTGGGAAAGAACATGGCATGGGATATCGCTATCAGCCAGATGAATAACTTGGTCTACAGCAAGAATTTGGATCCAGAATAAGTATTTCCAGTTTCAGAGTTCAGGCTTAAATCTGGTAGTTCATTCCCACCTATGAGGAACAGCCTACATATTCATAATAAATTTGATGGTCGGGAATGTTACTACTTTAGCCCATAGAGGTCCCAACCGACTTTGAAGTCCGTTGTGCTTGTTACTGTGGCTTCATGGAACATACAGTCTCTACCCCAACTACTGAAAAATACGAAAGACAAAAAGAGAATTGAGGGGTACAAGGAGCTGGCTGAAGTCAGGACAGCCAGAAAAGAGCTCTGCACTCTTAAATCTCAGTGGAGAGCTTTGCCATCTGGACGGCACAGTCTCTTCAGGATAGGGCTGCCTTTCACCTCTTTCTCCAGGTGGAAAAGGGTAATATAAGCATTACACTTAGAATGTGTCAGAGCACGTGTTCCCCCATGTATAAGTTAATATGTAAAACTCACTCTCATACATCACAATCACAAATATGAAATGACCATACTAAGAGCAGATTATCTCATTAAGATCATGTATACCCTGTATCAAATAGAAGAGGTGCTATACAATATCCTTTTATATCCTTTATATATATATCCTTTTAGCTCAGGATGCAAAACCAGGGAATAACTCCTACCCTCATGTTTATTTTGGGAAGAAACCTCCTCCCAGAAACCTCTTCCTCTTGAGATTTTAAATGGTTTGTGTTAGAAACATAGGATAGGAAGGAGCATCTGCAGTTATCAAGGTTTGCTACTGCAGGGAATCATGCCCTGTGGTCCCCACTCATGAATTTATGAGCTTCACAATAGTGCACACCATGAAATAACTAAAGAAACAACAATAAACTATTGTTGCCAAGTCCCTTCTGACTTCACTTTTACTATGGAGATAAATTAATGCACTGCAAGGTGCAGCTTTCTGCCTGCCTGATAGCATGCATGCAGCGTATATATTAAGAGAGATACATGGCTTTGAATCACTTGTACAACTGCATTTGCTTCATAAATCCATGCTAGAGGATGGATTAAGGAGGATTTTTTAATTGCACAGGCCACCCAGAGACACTGGCACTTCACTCTGTAACTGCCCTCTCTTTTGCTACAGTCAGGGTGCTGTGTATTAACCATGACTATAATTCCTAGATGCAAACAGGGAAAGGGTCTACTGAGTCATTTAGAGCAGTTCCATCCACTCTATATTTTTTCTCGAGTAGAAGTGTTTTCAATTCTGTTTTTCTTCCCCCCATAATCGTTCATCAGACAGAAGAAAACAAAGCTTCCTGAAATCAGCATTTCTCTGGACAGACGAAAACCTCAAGCACAGACAATTTAGGGAGTCACTTACCAAGCATTTGAAATGTTTAGTATTTGGAGTGTTAACTGGATCATCAACAGAAGACTCTGCACTCCCACCTCGCTGTCTTCTCCGTTGATCTTTCTCCTCTTCTCACAGGTATTTCTCAAGACAGGCAGCACAAGTAAGCACCTTTCAGTTCAATCATGTCCACCCCAGCATCTACAGCTTTGGGGATATTGTCCAAGAAGTTATTTTCTAACAGGCTACAGGTGGACACAAGTTCTTCCATGTCCTATACAACTCTGCAAGTGTTACTTCTATATTTATCTGCTGGTAAAGACAGACGCATTTTTCTGATTCTTTAAAGCAATAATCATTTCTAACCATACAGTTTGCCAGTGGAATTATTCTTACCACTGTAAAACTCGCAGATACCTATCTATCTCCCCTATTGCTGCTGCAGCTGTTGCAGGTCTTGGAATAGTATCTCAGCTCTGGCTCAGGCAGGATTTCCATGTGCCAGCAAATTCTGACAAGTGGACTAATCCTTGCAATACCCACAGCAAGGAATGCATCATCTGAGACTGCAAAGAAGAGTTAAGCCCACAGCCTGACAGGAATGACTCTGCAAGTCAGGATGAGAATGGAAATAGGACTGTTTTCAGCACTTCTCATCCTCTTACATGTGTATGTAAACAGCAGTCTCCCCCTTTAGAGCTGTACCTCGATGTCAGTTATGACTTGCAGCTTTCTATCTAAGTCCTGACATTTCTCTTGCTCCAAAACAGCAAATACTTCTCATTTCCTCCACTCCTATTGGACAGTGTTTCATTTTAAAACATGTTCAGCCCATTCTTGTTGCAATGGCTGCATCATTTCAAAAGGCAGCTGGCTGTTTCTGATCCCCTGGCAGTTACAAAGGCTGTGCAGCAAGAGACAGACACTTTTGTACAAGCTGTCACTTCCCTGATAACACCTCCAGATAGCTAGCTCCAAAGGGAGCCTGCTGCACCTCACTTACGTTTCCCAGCGTACCATGAAAGGACCTTGCAACTGGAGGAAGGGAGGAAAAATCATGCCATAGCTTTGTTCTGTGTCAAAACAATTTGTTGATGCTCTCGCTTTTTTTCAGACCATATGTAAAGATATCAACACATCTCATACGCCAGAAAGTTCTAAGAATTTCCACTCCTCAGAAGCAGAAAAGTCCTATCTTCTGACTGGCCTACATTCCACAGCCTGAGAAGACGGAGAACCCAGTAATAACAAAAATCAACAGTAAGTAGCAAATGATACTGCCTCCAAGGAGATGAATATTTTAAAAGACTGGATTTTGACTCAGATGTCGACAGTCCTATTCCCAGCTGTGCTACTGGCTTCTGCAAAGAGATCTGGTAAAGCACACAACTTCTCTCTGACTCTGTCCGTTTGATAACATGAGGTGCTGTTTCCTGGACCCAACCCCGTCTAACATGCTCTAGGTGACCCTGCTTGAGCAGGGGGGTTGGACTAGATGATCTCCAGAGGTCCCTTCCAACCTTACTGATCCTATGATTCCTCTGCCTGTCTAGTCTTAAGGACAAGGCCTCTCACCATGTAGATGTCCTAGCAAAGGGATCTGACCTCTGCTGTGGCTGCCAAGAGTAATTGCAGTATGGGAAATTGTAATGAGTCTGCCTTTCTTCACTGCCTGGGAACTAGGTAAGGAATAGCATCCTGCTTGCCATATTAAAAGAAAAAAACAGGCACAGAAAGGAGATGGGATTTGTTCCAGGTCACACAGCAAATCAGTGGCCAGTAACAGAAGCCAGCTCCCACTCCCCTTCTCAGAGCCCTCTTCCTCCTGCTCTCTGTGGAGCTCTTCAGTGTGTACTTTAATCGCTAGACCATGTTTGTTTTCATGGTCGTGCATTCTTCCCATAAAGCACACCCACCTGATATTGGATCCTTTCTGCCTTGGCGGGACAGGTGGGTGGGTAACAAGGAGAAAGCTTTCTGTCCCCTGAGTCATTTCCAAGTTAGGAATTCTGCTAGACTCCAGCGCGGTGAAGTTCTCAGGGGGATTTCTAGACTTTCTGACTCCTCGTCTCAGTAAAACTCCCCTGCCCTTTGGGAAAGGAAGCATGCAGAGCGCTTTAAACCTGAACTGACAGACAGGAAACGCAGTGCACTGGCTGAAGAAGACGTGGAATGATAAGGGGCTGAAATGTGCAGAGTCCTGGAGGGAGGGAGGAGAGTGAAACCCTCTTCACAGCATGGAGATGCATCTACATGTCACTGTAATTCAGCAGGATGCACGCTGGAAAGGCCCATGCAGCCGTTTGTTGGCCCGTATTTGAACTCTTGTGAAAAATGAGTTGACAGCCTCCCTGCACCTCTTGCTGGGTTCCAAGTACAACTTTTTATATGGAAATATAGCGCCCTGTGCAAACCAGCATCCTTTATCTTCAGCATAGGGGAGGGGAGGGGATCATGTTTTATTTTGACACAGCAGATAGTGGTGCCAGAAGGCTTGAAAGAATATGCTACAAGAAACAATTGGCTTCAACCAAAAAAAAATGTTTTTTTTTCTTCTTAGAAGAAGCAGAGGGCTTGAGGAGAGCTGCACGGGGCGGATGAGGGAAGCAGTGGAAGTAACGGAGCAGGGCAATAGACTTCAGCCAGCGATGGAAGCTCTGCTCTGCAACTCTACTGCTTCCTTCACAGGTCAGATGCACATAAGATAGGACCAGCCCAGGCAGCAGATTGCAGTGTCTCGCAGAGGGGAGTCAAGGATGGGAAGGTATACTCCATTGTCATTTCTAAATGCTTCAAGTTTTGAGCCCTAAGAACCCAGTTTTACAAGTCAACACCTTTTCAATTTAATAATTAAATGCTTTTACTCTGATAATAAATCCTGCCCACTTCCCTGTCCATCTTTTGAGTGGGATAGCATGTAGGCTGGGCTTCACCTTTTCTAACTTTACCTTGCAACTATAAAGGCTAGAAACTTAGACTAGTTTAAACTGACTGCTGAGATGTAATATGGTCTGGGGGCTGCAGAAGCTGGGGATTTGGAACTCAAAACTGAAAGTCATGGTGAACTCGAAATAACAATACTTGAAATAACAGCTCCAGTGTCCTTGTTGTCTGCCATCATCTGCAATCCTGCTTCATGGCAGGAAACACATCATTGCAGGATTTCCAAGATTTACACAATATCTACCCTTTGCATTTGAAAGGGAGCAGGTTGTCAAAGGTGAAAAAAACTAGAAGTATTGAAAGGCTTACTCTTTAGCACTCTGCTAGAGCTGAAAGAAAAGCTCTTCTCTCTTCCCACCACACAGGATTTGATCAGAACCACGTCTTAGGAAACAAGATGCTATCTTTGTCAAGACATCAGGCTGAAAGGAGTTGGAGTTCATGCTGGGCTATCACAAGCTACAAGGAAAGCAAAAGTGATCAGGCAATAATGGAGCTTACAGTTTAAGCCAGGCCGTGCAAATATTGGAAGCTGTCTGACCACATAAGAGTTTAAAAGTTACCATAGGGTCACCATGTCATTGGAAAGAGTGCTGCTTTGATGCAAACAGTGTCAGCAGTCCTATCCCAGGACAGAAGTTTAGAAATTCCGGGAGTCCGTCCCTCTGTCCCACCTCTGAGAAATTAACATCTAGCCAATGCTTTCGAGTTGTCCTGATCTTGAAGCCCTGTGTGTCACCTAAAAACCTAACAGGGCAATTCCCCACATACGTCTTGGCATACAAGTGGGAAAGAACTCCAGGCCCACCCATCTTCTCACTACAGTTCACTAGTCGGAGACCGTGGGAAGGAAGAAGTTTGTCTTCAGTGAGTCATGGTTCAGCAAGAAAGCACTCTGCAAGAGGTATGTCATGACCACATTTGTCAGAGCAGCTTTGCTTATGGAAGTTACAAGTTTGATGAGCCAAAGAGTAATGTAAAGTGTCATTGTCCATTAGCCAGAACATAGACACATAAAAAACTTTTATTTTAGCACTAGAGATGAATCTCATGCAGATTTATCTGCACACAGGCTGATCTCCATGTTTGGGAAGACTTAGCATCACCTCTATGTTGTACAGATGTTAGACTCTACCCAAAGAAATCCAACAAGATGAAGGAGCTTGCAGGGAAACCTCTGTTCAGGATTATTCCCTGAAGAGAAACTGCAAAAACAGGCAGGAAATGCCTTTACTAGAGCTGATAAACAGGTTCCCAGCAGGTGCTTTTAGGCAGTGTTTACTAAAGCATCGCTAGCATTGCATGCCGTGCAGCCACAAGCCAGTAACAAAGCTATGGGAAAGCATTGGAGTAGCTAAAAGAGATCCTGCTGGAGTCTTTCATACTTTGCCTAAAACCAGCTGTTCCTGTAGTAGTCTTGTTTGTGTATGAAATTAAAAAAAAAAAAGCAACTGAATTACCAGAGTGTGTGCTTGAGTACCACTAAGATTAATGAAGATCAACATGATAAATTATGATGTACTAACTACAGAATCACTCTGCAGAGAGAAAGGATGCAGTGAAACTGATGTCTGCAGTGGTGGGTGTCCTTCCTATTGCTCCTTGGCAAACAGCCATCCAACACTGAACAGCCCTTACAAGAAGATTCAACAGGCTTTGTTACCAGTGGATAGCAATCTGAACAAAGAAACCCCACATTCAGTTCAACTGAACTAAATTTTGTCTCTGAGACTGATGCCTCCTCTGACACATTGCCATAGCAACAAGAAGGACTGTGCTAGAAAAGGTGCCGATTGCTTTCTTTTCTTTGATGATGTTTAAACCATCACTTTTTTAGCAAAGCCAAAATTTGCTGTAAAAATGAGAGTGAGACAGGAAAATAAAGGTTTGAATGGTGTGTGGGGGGCCTATCACGCTTAAGCTATCAAGGCAAAGATATTTAGAGAGGCAGCGCTTGGCAGCTACCAGGGCAGGAAACCCCATGCCTCTGACCCTGGCAGTCTGGTGGGCAGCCTCAGCTAGCTGTAGGACAGTGATGACAGCTGTCATAATCTGAGAAAATTGGGATGTCAAAGTGTGGAAACACAGACAGGTCTCTTTGGGGACCTGAGCTAGTACATCTGCTTGGACACTGCTGTGATAGTCGCTCAGACAGTTAGGTACCGTGCTGCATGGTGTCACACCGTGAAGCTAGCAAAGGCTGTGCCACCCGTGACGTACGCACTGTCAGGATCGGCTAGTTGAAGAGCGAAAGCTCCATTCCTACATCCTCCTGTCCCTAGGATGTCATTTGTCTAGTGGCAACTCATTTGTATTTCATTCGCCTACACACTACAAGCTTTTGATTTTCTTTTACAAAACTTCTCATGTAACTTCTTCTGCAATTCACTTCAGAAGCTTTGCAGGGGGGTGAAATTTATGCCATCCTGCACAAGTGTTTCTCGCGTGAAACGAAACACAGTAATCAGGGTCAGAGGGCTTTGAAGCTTCACATCACCCTCACCCAGGCACAGATTCCCTGGGGGTGAGCTCATGAGGCAGATTGCCTGTCCCGTCAGCTGGCATGCTCATTCCTATCCCAATCAATGCTAGTATGAAGGCCACTCCACTGGGCCCACTTTTTAGTTTCACTGGCTGGTCTGGAGCTGATGTGGTCAGTTAGAAATTTGGTGCAGAATTGCCCTCTTAAAATGTGGAGGTTGCATGCTTTCTTAAGAGGCATCTACAAATCATTGTGCCATCAAACTTTGTATATCTATATGTGTCTCTTGGATGCTAATGCCAGCAATCTGCTGCAGTTAATTGCAGTTTTTATTTGCAGACTGTAAATGGTGAAATCTCTCTATAAAAGACACCTCTGATGTAGGGCACCATGTAAGTATTTATGTTACTTCTGTGGAGAGATGCCTTGCAATCAGACAACCCACACAAAGGCAAATGAACTCATCAAAAGAAACCACACCTGAAATGTGAACATAAAAAGCCTCCCTTCTGAGAAAACCTAGTGTGCAGGTGATGCTGGGATGTTTTCCTCAGAGAGGAATCATTTTCTAGTTTTCAGATGATTCTAGATTATTACGAAGTTTGGATATCTGGCCCATTCCATTCTGAATGTTAGGAATTTGATTTCCATGGAAGTAGGGTGTGTTGTCATGCACAAACAAGAAGGATGCTGTATTTACTGATACTGCTGTTACAAAGGAACCTGCAAGTTTGGTCACAATCACCATACAGACTTAAACACAGAAATACTCAGGTGTTGTCTAGCACAAACTTATTGCAAACCAAATATTTTTTCTTGAAGGTTGCAGTTAACATTCTTTATATCTAAACACTCATTAGCAGAAGAAAGGGAAAGATTGTTTTTTGTTAGTTACAGTTCCTGTATTTTTTAACAATATCAAATATCCCCAGCACCAAAACAACACTAACCTTTCTACCAAACCTTGTAGAAAGTTCACTGCTGATATCAAGAAACATCATTGCATTCTTTTATGATGCAACCCCTCATTTTAATAGATTTTCTATTATACATAATAACAAACACCATGGGCCATGGCTAGGGTTGTATTTGGCCATTGAACTGTTTTTCTGAAAACACATCGTGAGTCTAATCTTGAACCCAGAAAAATCCCTGTCAAAAAGTACCATTTTATTTTTCTCAGTATTAATTTCTCTCTGAAAGAAAATACATTTGAATTATGTTGGTCTGTCTTAAAAGTTCCAGATTTTCTACAGCACCTTTTGGCTTTGTACTGAGGCCCATCATTTTTGGAAAGAGTTGTGTCCATGTTTGCAAGTAGAATTTTAAAAGCTGTTCCTACAAGATCACACAAGATCCAGTTCATCCATTTAGGTGCATAGAGGAGAAATGATCCCTGTCAAAAGTCTGGCCCAAATACTCCTTGTGTGGCGCAATGACTAGTTACTAATTTTGTCAGAATTCATTCTGCACTTTTCCATGACGTTATGGATGTTAGAAGGGGCAAAGGTTACCTAGACGGAGTTAGAGCAGCAGAGCTTTTATATCGAGAAGCAAACAGGAAGGTAGGCATAATCTACCATCGACATAATCTGCTCTTCATACAAGTCAACCGCAAAATGTTTCACTTAGACAAAGTGCCCATTGACTTCACTTGGCTTGAAAGGACTAATTTTGTCTAAAGAAATTTAACATTACTTCAGGCAAAATTCTCATCTGCCACGCCAAATTTTCATCTGGGAGATGTTAAGAAAAAGAGTAGGTTGTTTCTTCTTTTTCTTTTTTCTTAAGACATTCTGCTAAGCTGTCAGAATGTAGTATTCCCCAATCTCTAACCCAGTAATATGTGAATTTCATCAGGACTTCAGCTGCTCCAGAACTGGGTGTGAAATTCAGGCCTGTACATATGGTCAATACAATGCCCATGCTCCAAATAGGAAACTGGGACTTAAGCTATGTTACAGAGCCGGGGCAGGTTCCTTGTTGCTGGGGGAAATCTGGCTGGAATAACAATGAATCATACCTGTTTACGAAACTCAGCTTCTACCCCCTAGAAAAGGAAAGCCAGATTACTTTCAGGCAGTCACTTTGCTCTCTTTCCATGTTTGTTTTTGTTAGTGTCACAGAAACCCTCCCAAAACTAACAAACAGAGCCAATGCTGCACTTGCCAGACAGTACATAGGCTAGACCATAACAAGAGATCTTGCTTTCATTTTAAACTACCTAGCACGTGAAAAAAGTTGCTACCCACCACTGGCATCTTGACTTGCTAGCAAACATTGTTTCAAGCAAAAGCAAAAGAAGAAAAAAATTTTGCACTATCTATCTCCAGCATTGGCCCAGAGTAGGAGGAGAGACGACAGCCAAACAACGTGCAGAAGAGTAAGACCTGCAAACATCATTCCAGCCTACAGAGATGCTGAAAAGCAACCTGTATCATCTGCTGCTCTGTGCAAAGGAATGCTCCCTAAACACTAGCCCAAGGTACACATTAATAAGGCACTACAGCCTATGCATGAGGTATAGATATAGGCTGCCTGCCAAGCACAGACTTTCCCGGAGGGGTTACTGGCTCGCAGCAGCAGAACTCATCAGTACCACAATCAATATCCGGAGGGTCACTGGACTAACCAACGGCACTCACTGTCCTGTCAACCCTTCAGCATTTAGTTTGGCAGAACTCCATTCTGGCAAAGCAAAGGGACAGAGCTGTTTACCACTGGGGAGGTGTGGGGGAGCTGGACAGCTACAGCATAGAGAACCAGCTTTAATATCTGAACTTGGGGTCCTTCACCAGATTCTCTTTACAAAAATTCTTATTTGTTCTCACAGCAGGGAATCACTCAGAGCAGCTTCCATCTCATTCACTCTTCTTAATGCCTTAATTAACTACTCCTCAACTACAGCTTTTTTTCAGAAATCTCAGGAAGTTAGTGATCATTCTTTTAAAGGGAAAGTAACATGAACTCATTTTCTGTATGTAACAACTAACAGCTCTAACAACTTTTGCTTTCGTTCCCCACCACCCCTCCGCAAATGCCCAGCTTTTAGAGAAGTATTTTTTGAGCAAACATAACTGTAACTGAAATATTGTCTTCTAATAAAGACTTGTATACCTCAGGCTGGATATTTAGAAACAGTAATGAACAAGAGAATTTGCAATCTAAATAGCTCAGCTAGGGTTCAGCAAATAAGGACTGAGGCAGAAATGTAATGCAAAACCCCATTCTTTTTCTTTCACTTAAGTACCCCTCCCCAGTAGTAGCTGGGAGCACTAAGGAGAAATACAACAAATAACAAACTGGGGACCAGGATTAGAGCAACAGCACAGGAAAGCTGACATCTGAGTCCAAACCACTGTATCCCTGCAGGATTTCAGCAAGATGATGCAAATCATAACTACCCTTCCCTGCCAAGGGGCTTTGGAAATAACACATTTCCAGAGCAAATGCAAATACCAGTCATCTCTGCCCAGCACATCAAAGCTCTCCCTTGCTCTCAGCTTAGGACGCTACCTTTATGTGAGGGTATCATATGCACCTCAGAGTCCATACACAGGTGGATGAGCCTATGCTCGTGTTAAGGCACGTTTGGATTTGCCAGACCAGGCAGACCTGTGCTACAAAGACTTAATTAATTCCTGGGGAGGTGGCAAGGAAAGCATTCAGGAACTCAGAAAACATGACTGATGGATTTTTTGTAGGAAGGTTTTGGAGTATAGAAGCAAGATAAGGTGGGGGAACTAAAAGGAGCAGTAGGCAGAAGATGGTGCTGTGACTCTCTAGGAAGCCAAAAGCCTGGAACAATCAGTCCCTAGAAACTCTCCAGAAACACACAGAGCAGCACCCGCACGTTTGGCAACACTGAAATAAAAATGTCACCACCTTGCCAAGCTGGCAGAGAGAGACATGATGTGTGGTTAAAATAACGAGCCCTGGCTAACGCTAGCATGTCCTTAGAGCAGGTTGGGAAGGAAGAAGGGCCACCCCTCGCCTAGCTCCATGCGCAGGCTGTCAGTGTCCCTGCAATGTAACCTTTCCCGCAGCTGCCACATCCCAGCCCAGACCAATAGCTGAAATCCCAAAGGCCAGGAGAAGACAAGTGAGTAAACCACACATTGATGTAGAAGGGACTTGACATGTGTGGGCCTGTCTGTATTAAGACACACTTCATAACATGCACTAGATGAGACTGGTCTGAAACAATCCAGAGTGGCTCCACAAAATTGCAATGAATTTGGCACAGAGTTGTAGGAAACCTTGCTCTCACAGACGAGGGACGGGGGGAAAGGGAAACAATAGGGAAGAAAAGCAGCTCCTCAGGTCGAGGGAGTCTTAACTGCAGGATATGGGCTGCACCGTAGGGTCAGTATAATTAGCAAAGAAGGCTAACTAAATACACGGCTGGAGCTTAGATCACCAAAAGGAATCTTTGGTCATACTCTGGCCACCACCCAGCTTCAGGCAGTGAGTGCAGCTGAGGATAGCCATGTGGCAGGCTGCAAAGAAGCAGATCCTGGGTATATCTCGGTATGCTGTCCAGTGATCTCTCTTTCACAGTGACTCTGGACACTAATAGCTAATGCCTTAGCCAGGAGGGTCCCTCAGCCCCTGCAGTGCCGATGGCTGAAGGCTTCCGACAAGCCTCTTGCCTTCAGTTTTTAAACTGCTGCATTAACGGTTTTATCGTTGCCTTTCCTAAGAGTCACACAGTTTCAAATTGTGCATGCAGAGGAAGATCTAGCCCCTGACCCCTTTGCCAGAGTGCTCCTGGCTATTCCATTTCATGCATAGGGTTGCTGAGAGAGGATGAATCATGTTTTTAGTTTTGAGATGTAATAGCTAGTGGCAGAGAAATATCAGTAAGATAATTTTGAAAGCCAAAGGACAAATACCAGGCAAGTGTTTCTCACCAGTTGAGAACTGAATTGGAAAATCACCACCATAGGAGAGATTTTGAGCCTTCCAGCAGTACTTACCCATCCTCAAAGCAAATCTTGCTCGAAAGCAAAAATTTACAAATGAGCAAAATTTACACTACATTTACAATTTTACCTTTTGCCATGTTGCTGATTTTGTAATTAAAACAAGCCCACTATCTTACAAACTTACCTTGGCAGGTGGGCTCAGACCTTCAGAGCCTGCAGCTCATTTAAGGCTAAGATACCCTTCTGCCTGCGTGGTGTACTAGGCAGAGGGAACGGCAGGCGGATGGTACTGCCTGGCATCATACACAGGAGCTCAAGTAGAAAGACTGTAGTGTGATGCTCTGACAAGTCCTCTGCCAAGAATGACATAAGCTAATGTGTACAGAGATTTTTATATTAAAGGGCTTCAAAGTATTTTCCAAGTGAAAACACCTTTCAGGGATGCAGGGAAAAAAAAATCAGGAACAGCAACTAGAAAAGGCAAAATATGTAGAAGTGGTGCTACAGCAAATAGGAAGGATGATTTCAGTGCCTCCATGAGGATTTTTCAGAAAAATAAATCCCCCTCCACTCTTGTGTCAGGCACCTTGGAATCTTCAGATGAAGCCCCAAACTCCACAGAGTCAGTCAGAATTTTTTTGTTTGCTTCAGTGAAATTTGAACTAGCTTCATATTGGATGTGGTGCTAAAAGCCTCAGATTTACACTGCTCCAAAAGCTGGACTTGCCTGTCAATATCTCATCTCTGAACTTCACTTTATATAATACTGGAATGGCAGAAATGCCAGATACAGATGGTTTCAGTAACTTCTTGCACGTCTATAGTCAAGCTAACGAATTCTGTGCTTTGAGTGCCCCATAACAACACAACACAACTCTGGCTTAGGCAGCAAATTGCTCGGAACTGCAGTTCAGTAGCATGCCAGGATGCAGTCTGCTTGTAACAAATTCTGAATTTTTTAAGTTGGCCTATGTCACTTCCTGCAGAAAAACAGAGTGAAACCTTTATTTTTTAATTTTTTTTAGTTGAGTTTTATTTATTTCTCTGGAAGGTCAGACAGCTTAGTCAGGGCACACCTTAATGGAATTTAGACTCCTAAAGGAAGTCTTGCAGGCTTCTAAGAGGCTGAAGTAACGAACAGCGGAAGCCGTCTTCTTTGCAAAAGCAGAAAACTTATTGTCTGAATTAAAGGTTGATTTCAGTGATACACACACTAACGCAATACATCACTAAAGAAATGCTGAATTACTTGACTTGCAATATTCTTGTTCCTTATTAAATATTTTGGCTAATTGGAACGAGAACATTTCACAGGCAGAAGCGCTGTGATGCACTGCAGAGAGTCACAGCAGAAGAATGCCGGCAACGGGTTAGTAAACACACGAGCTCAGCAAGGTCTCTTCAGCTCAGCCACAGGATCACGTTGCTTCTAAAGTCAAGAAGCTTGAGGTTCCTGAGGTCTCTAGTGCCTTTTTTTTTCCTGCCTGTAACTACTTAAAATAAAAATGATAATTATAATGGTGAGGAAGGTGATGACAATTGTTATTCCTGAAGCGACTTCCCTGGCTGCCAGTCATGCCTGAGACCCCACTGCACTAGATTCTGTGTAAATGCACAATCATGTTCCATAAATACACTGGGACAATTAGCTCAGAATAATAAATTTCAGGAATGCAAGTATGAAATATGGGGCTTTTTTCCTCCATTCCTTACCTGCAGTAATCACACAGTGCTTCTGCAAGTCAATGCAGAAGGCAGATTTTTAGAGTTATACCACATCTAATCCGTGCAGGCAGAAATGATTTGCATGATTCAGGGCAACAGAATTCAGACCTCTTAGTTTGCTAGGTGTGGGTTATTTCTGTTCTTGTTTGGTCTAGGTCTTGCGCGTGTTAACACTGGAGGATCACCCCTCTTTCAAACATATGTCCCTAACCTTTGAGAGTAGAGTAGGCAGCATAACAGCTAATGAGTCATGATTAGCATTACTGCAGATTTCCTAGTACCTGGCATATCCACCCATGAGTGTTAACACCTTGGTCTTTCTTTTGCAGGTTTTTATAGCAAACCAGCCACCATTTCTGGGGTCTCCAGGATGGGTCAGGTTTAAAATCCTGCCTAAGATTTCATCATTGTTCAAACCATAGCCCTAACTTCAGAGCAAATTTCTAGCCTATTAGTCCATTGATAAGATCCTTTCAAAATTAATTACTCGAGTGTGATTTACTCAAATCTTTGAGAGCTGGTATAGATGACGTTACAACAACATGTGTGCTCTGCCTTATTCAGATGTGGCAGGAGCTCCGTAAGCCTGCTACAGTGCTAGATCTGGTCTCACAACATCACTCCCTTCTTGCCACATGACCTTCAGGTGGGATCTTTCCGAACAGCAAGCGAGCTGCTCTCCCCCCAGCAGCACGTCTCCACGCCGCGAGCTTGGAACGCCTGCTCTGCAGAATGGAACAGCCAGTTCCAGCAGCCTCCAGCGCTAGCATTGCTATTCATGCTGCATTCTCCTTTATTTTCCTTTATATAATAGACTTAAGGCAGGAAAGGAATGCCATGGCTAGACTGCTTCAAGGGCTCTGTTTTATACTGATCTGAATGTCACAAGTTTACTGTGAAGAATTTATACTAATCAGTCACTGAACCAGTGAATGCTACTGGCAACATCCTAGATGTGCAGCAAGACAGAGAGACAGGCAGCCCACACAGCAATCCCCTTCCTTCAGTAAACTGGTGGGAATAATATGTTAATCAGTTTGTAAAAGAAACTATGCTTCTATGAGCGGCACAAGCTAAATGCACTCCTGTATATTGGCAGCAGTGCATTTGGGGCTGTTACCTTGTCCACTCTTGCAAGTTAAACAGTCAGACTTAGCTCATATCAGAATGAGGGAATCTTTCTCTGTGTGAAATATTTTGGCAATCATCGTGTGAGTGGCACATTTTGCTGTCAGATGTTGAACTACTGTCACACTGATGGGTAGGAGGTGTCAACTGATACATAACCCTCGTGCTCTTACCTTAATAAACTGACTCTAATAAATTAATAACATCAAAGATCCCCATAGTTGTATACATGGAAAGTATAGTGTTGATATAATTCTCCTGGTCATGTTCTAAGTCAGGTAATGACACTGCCTCCCTCGGTTCACTCTAGATTGTCAGTGGCTTGGAGACTTCTTCTGTGGCAATGCTGTTAGGAACTGCCAGCCCCCAGTACCTTTGCGAGCCACCTCAAAGGCAAATAGGATGCCTTTAGATTTTGCTCTCTTTCCTTGTTTATAAAACCACTTTGGATTTCAAATGACATCTCTTTGCCTAAGACTAGCATTCAAAGGAGAAATGTGTTGAAGCACTCATCAGTGACTGTTTACATCACGCACTGACCACACAGCTGACAAGTGCTCTTTGTAATGCTGGGGATGGGGGAAATGCAGGGAAAGAGATGCCTCTACTCATATGGAATCACCATTTTAAAACCAGGCTATTACTTGAATTTCTACAAAGACATACAGAAATGCAAAATCCTTTCTTTTCTGAGGTCAGTTAGGAAGATGAAATTTCATCTAGGTGTACAAGGGATCATAAACCATGCAAACAATCCTAGGGCAAAAGCTTGTGGCTGTATCACAAAAATATGGAGAATGTACTTTCAGCCTAAGTTTCACACAAAATTTATTTCAAACTAAAATGCCAAGAGGAGTTCTGGGGACACACTTGGAAAATTATTCCTGTAAATGATCTTTTTCTCATGAAGTCTGAAAAGAAAGAGAAAAATATCTGAGTTAACAATTTTGTCATTTGGCTAATCATAAATTTGATTATTTTCCAATTCTAGAAAGGTGTCCAAGTATCAGTTCACTATACCTAACTCTGTGTATCATCACCAAAATATTTTAATAACAAATTATTCTGAAAGTGAAGTTCAATCTAGTTTAAATATTTTTTATTCATCTAAGGTTAAAAACAATATTCTGTATTAAGCAGTTAATATTTGTGCTGTTGTAGTATCTAAAAGCTCTGATCAGGAATCCATTCTATTAAATATTTGAGATACCAGTCAAAAAGTTGGTTCCTGCCACAAAGCGTTTGCAGTATAAATGTATCATCAGACCAAATTGCTAAAAGAGGGGAAGCACAAGAAAACAGTGATATCATTATGAGCAGAAAGAAAAAGAATAGTCACTGAATCCCAGAGGCTTAGCCACCACCTCTGAATCTCCCACTATCAATTCTTTGGTATCAGCCCATTAATATTGCTTTATAGATGCTATTTAGTTTCATGTTATGAAGGTAAAAGAGACAATGGGAGAAAGCAGAACATCCACAACAGAAGAATTCTGTACTTGGTACTCGGACTACTTTAATGCTTTAGCAACATCTACCCAAAAATAATTTTTGGAGGGCATGCTAACTTTGAGGTAGAAAATCCTTATCTTCTATGAATTACTACTTATTGAAATTTTAATAAATGCTCATCTCACTGGCTATATGAGGATCTCACATGGCAAGAAAGTAAGCTTATCTTGAAGGAAAAGTCTGCTTATCTTGCGCCGTTCATCCTCAGTAGATTTGTTGAAAACACAGACTAAGAACTTCTGCATGATCAAGTTTAATTTAATCATGTGAGTTTAGTTTTCCAAGTTAATGTCATTTGTGATGAGGACTATAGTACAAAAGGTCATCTGTAAATAAAACCCTACAAGTATCACAAATACACAGATAACAAGAGTTTGACTGCATGCAGGGACCATTTGGTAGGCTGCAAGTTTGGCCTCACTTTTGTTTTCAGACTGAAGAGCTGTGAACTGGAAACAGACCACAAAAATGAGAACAGATTCTTCTGCTATTGTATTTTTCTTCTATTTGCTCAATTTGTTCTGTGATTTATACAGAAAACGCAATTTGGAAGATTTTGTTGTTATTCTAGCAATAAGACCACGCAGTGTTCTTTGACTCTTACCCTGAGACATATTATTTTGCAACTTTCTCCATGTTGTTAAATGATAAATTGGAGCAGTGGGTAGAAAATGAACCTGAAATGAAACTGGATTTTCTGTTTCACGGGGTTTTCCAAATTTTGAAATGTTTTGTTTATAAAATGGAATAACCTTAAAAACTGGAAATTTCTTACAAAAATATAATTTCTGAGGAAAAAATTCACTCTGACTTTAGTTGGTACAAATTCTCATTTGAGGCACCCCTCTCCCTCCCTTCAGAGGGGGAGGCAGCACTAGGTGCCTGACTTGACTTCCTCAGTTAATTACCTAAACTTGACCTTAGCTGAATCTAGGCAACAGATCAAGAATGATAGTATTCACCTTCTCCAAATACCACTTTCCTTGAGAAAAAGCAGAAATTAATTGTATAGGGAAGCTGAAAATATATTTCTATTGACACTAAATCTCTGGACAATTCTCCAGAGTAAAATCATGGCCTGTTTTCTAAAATAACAACTTCAGGCCTACTCTGCACTGTGATAAAAGCCAAGCTGTATCTGAAAGCTCAGGTTGGAGTGATCCTAAATTTGAAACTCTACAGTGAAGACATTTACACCTATGTTACTTACTCCTCTAACAGGTGTCTCTATCTTATTCAGTTGCTGGCACCTGCTTTTGAATGAGACGAACTCAGCTGAAATGAATCCTGTCCCCTCCCTTAGTGTGCTCTATTACGGATATATCTTCCTCTACTTAAATTCCAGCTTTTCCATACTTTTCCCTTTTATCGTATTGACTAAGAGTTTCTGCCTGGGCTTACTGTGAAATAGTGCAGTTTCCCCAGTCCATGGCTCTAACTGTCATCTCTGCAGAAATAAGAAGAACGGGAGCTAACCAGGCAGCCCCCGTAAAGGTGGGACGTGCTGTTTGCAAGCAGCAAGCTAGAACCTGAGGTAAGCTGGCCACTGTGGAGAGTTTTAAAAGACCCCTCAGTCCCCTCAGCTTTCATCTAGCATCTCAAAGTGGGAGCAGGATAAAGAGAGCAAGGCAATGTTGACTTTTGTCCTGCCACTTGGCAAAAATAGCAGTGGAAAGCTTATGGCAGTCACAGAAAAACACTGTGCCCACTGCTACAGAGCACCTCTGCAAGGTATTTCCCCAGCATCTGCAGGGAAGGGCTCCTTTTGAAGGGCCAGGCATGCTGCCCTTATTCCTTCCATGCTCAGCAGCAGCCTGTCGAGTAGGAGTACTTTAAGGAGTCATGCAGGGTTTAAAATCCATTTTGTTTTTGAAGTCATCAGGATCACTGGCTACAGCAAAGGCAAAAAATGTAACACTCCTTGATCTCAGTTGTTAAGCTCTGTCTTAATGATACAACTCCAGAGACATTATTCGTTCCTTACTGTGACTCAATCATTTTCAGGTGTGTTCTCTTAATGAACAGTGCTGGCAGGCAGAGAGGATGTAGGGACAGACAGTGAATTAGGAGTCGGCAGTGCCCTCTTACAGCTGAGAGAGCAAGCATGGAAACAGTACTGATAGCTTCCTAGCCACAGAGTCCTGCTGAAGCTGAGCTCAGAAATGTGCTCTTCCAAGAAACAAGACATAGTGCATTGCAGGAGGACTGGTATGGTGGGCAAAGCAGGAAGGAGCCTGATGGATTGAAGTCCTTGTAGTAAGTGAGGAGCATCAACTTGGTTGATTTTGCCCCTTACTCCCCTTCTGCCCTCTTCCCCCCCCCCCCCCCAAAAAAAAGTGTGAACTGTAGGTGAAAAACAATGGCAATTTCTTTGAGTTTAGAGATGGTTTTGAGCCTCTCCACATCTGGATTTTGGGGGTTTCTATCTGGAGGCTAGGGTAATGGTGTATATAATTCCATTTGTGTTACAGTAATTTTAAAGAGTAGAGAAAGGAGAATTCTGGAATGGAAGATGTTATTTAGAGTTTAAATAAGCAACAAGTATTCTCAAAGAATACGGGTGTTCCATACACAATGTTAAAAGAACTACAAATAAATAAAATAACTCTGCTCCCTCTGCTGAATAGTCTGACCTTTACTTTATAGAAAAAATTGGAGCTGCTGCTTGAACCAGACTGGGTGTGTTGCTTAGCAATGGAGAAGGGTCAGCTGCTGCTCTGTCTAGAAAAATAAAGCAAAGCTTTCTATGCTCCTGTGGATTGTCTCAAGAAATATGGAAGGAGAGGTTTGGGGATGTTTCGGTTCCTTTGTGGAAGAGAAAGTTCACAGCAGAAACAGAGCAACTTATAAGCAGGAAAGCAGGAGAGTGAAGTCACTATTCCATTAAAATTATTGTAGGCTTTTTTTATTGACCTAAATGGCACAAGGATCTTACCCTGGAAATATTGTTGTAAAAGAGTAGGCATTTACCTTGAATTTTCTCTGAAAGGAATTGAGGCTGTTCTTTTCTTCCTTTGGATAAGACATTGCAGACTTTCTATTTTGTAGGAATTCATAAGATTTTCTCATCCCTCATTATTTTGGCAGTTATTCCAACTCACGGACAAACCAAAGATAGAAAGAATAATAAGGTTAGTACAGCTAAAGCCCAGGATCATGCCAGATAGTTAGGAGTATGTTGGCTACTGCAAGGAGTCCCCATCTTCACTAGCCCTGCAATGGTACAGTCACTCACCTGTTAGAGTGACTTAGCAAGAGAGTTTGGCTATCCAATTATGAGTTTAGGTAGATACATCTTGTGAAAAATTGTGTGAAAATACTTTAAGTTGTGTATTATCCACAAGGGTCTACAGTATAATACCACAGATGCAGTTGCAATGTCTTGCATGGTAAGACATTTACATCCAGCCTGTAAATTCAGGTAGAGTTCAAAAATGGCTTTCATTTTACACAGATCCCCAGCTGCCTTTAAAGAGGAACCAGGATGAACTATGTAAAGTGGCAAGCACCCTGGAGAATGCAGTCGTAGCTGGAATTTGGGTTGTTTGAATGCAGCCCTTGGTATTTGTTACCATATGGATGATTTGTTTACAGTTTAAGTATGACATTTTACATTTAAAATCTATTCCTGTTAAGGAATGACCATCCCAACAAGATAGCCTTATGCCTCTTTTCAGGATAAGATTGTTTTGGGATAAGATTATTTTAGGATGAAGCTTGGTCAAAAAACCACAAATTTCATTTTTTTTTAATTGGTAGTATAGCTTCCTTGCCCAGTGCAACCCTTTTCATAATCATTTTATGTGTTTATTAAGTAAATGCTGACAACAGACTTAAGCGTGTTACAAATGGCTATATTGAACAGCCTGATTGAATGGACATATCTGATTTTCTTTGTAATACTGCGAAAGAAATGCATTGCAGATATTGATTGCTAGCATAATTATGAGTCATTTCCTCCTCTAATATAGTGCCTGTGCCAATGAAGCTTAGGATGCCCAAGGGGCTGTTTTGGGTTAAAGAATGGAAATAGAAAGGGAACATGCTCTGTAATATGGGAATGATTTTCATTCAAAAAACCCTACCCTTGCAGGATAGTTCTAGAGAAGAAAGAATTCACACCCCTTCTAATATGGAACTAGAGGATTAAAAAAGTCAAACCAAAAAATGCCAAATGAAATGCCACCTTTTCAAAGATTTTGTAAGATTATGTAGACTTGAAAGAACAAATTATCATTTACATTTGACTGACATGAAATAAGACTTTTAATAGCCTTTTAATACAGTTTGATAGAGTACCATCAAGAGGGTGTTTTATGTTCTATGCTGCTTGCCCCCTGCCCCAGGAAGTGATTTTCATATGTAAATAACATGAGATGTGGATGTTACCTTCTCACTTGAAATTTCATACATCTGTTCTAGTTTTATTAATAGAACAACAAATACAACTTTTTGACTCCACACATCTTAAAAATAAGTAAATAAAGGATCACGGAGGAATCCCACAGGTACTGTCAGGGAAATTGGCCAGGCGACTCATGGCTCTTACAAGGATGCTGAAAGCAAGTTGTCTGACAAGTGGCGATCCAATAAATAGTTTAAATTAAGACCAAACCCAGCTCTTTCATCCAGATCAGAGCACAGCAGACACTATTGTAAGCTAATCCCATTTGCCGAATTACTGTGGTAAGCATGCTAGATCAGGAGAGCGTAGTCAGTGAGTCTACAGCCTCTCACGAGACCGCAAGGCTGCACAAGACTCCTCAGTCACTCTGCTGTCAGCCTCTTAATTACTGACATTATTGTAATAGAGGTTTTTGTGAAGTGGATGGGGGAGTGTGCAGGAAACAATCTTTTGTTGTGCTTGAAAACAGTAGTGTAGGGTGAAATGAAAGATTGGTCTTTTGGTTAATGCTTTAAACTGAGGCTCAAGAGGCTTTTTTTCAATTCCCTGGTTGGCCACAGATTTCCTACATGGAAGCACAAGGCACATCACTTAATTTAATTTCTCAATATGTTTAGTAAAGCTGACTTTACTTCTGTCTCATCTCCTTAGAATGTATGCTGTCTTAGGCAAGGACTGTCTTTTATTGTACTCTTATAAATTATTCAATTTAGTTTTCTTAAGTGGTCCACTAAAAAAAATAAGGAATTTGGGAAACACAAATTTATCAGCAGCACTCAGTAAGTAAACAAATGTACTGAAATACAAAGAAATAGAAAGGAAGATGTTGAATCACACTTGCTTGCCAATACTGCTAATGGAGCACAGCGAAGTCTAAACAAAGTATGTTGCTTTTAGGTGTGGTAATTAGCTCTTTGTGAGATATATCAAAATACCTTATGTCCCTTAGGGACTAACTGACTGGTGAAAAAATGTTAAAGGAAAATGAAGATTAATTTCTGTTTTGGAAACATGTCCTTTTTGTGTCCAAGCAGTGCACATAAAATACTGCAAATAGTGTAACAATATTTCTTGTAGACCACAGACAAAAAGAACAAACAGTGTATGTCATGGACAGCAGATGCTTAGAAAGCTACCTGATCTCTGGGGCTGCATAATGCTTTGAGAGCGCTAACTGGTATTTTGTGTACGTTTTTTATATAAATTTTTTACAATTTTGTAACTTCTGACCTGAATGAAATTGCTTTATCTTTTTATGTGGAAATTCTTTGATGTTGAAAACCAAAGGTCACTTCTGCATAGGGTAGCGGAGCTCTGCCCAGTGCGGTATCTTTCTCCAGTTGTCCTAGAACTGGTACTTGAGGAGGATCCTGAGTGTTAGCAGAAGTTCCTTTCATTCCCCCTCACGGTAAGCATGACCCTTCTCCAGAGAGCAATGCTGCTGTGCAGATCGTAGACACTGGCAAAAGAATTGCATCATGTCATGTTGTCTGGTCTCATTCTTGCTATCACTGTGGGCATAGTCATCTGTGTTACCAAACAACAGCCTCAGTAGAGGTGAAATTTCCCTCTGGGAAGGTGGCTAGTACCAAACATCCAAGACATTGCCTAAATCCTATTTTGAAGGCTTGATTAGCATTTGTTAGCCTAAGACCATTTATCTGTAGGTGCAGAGATGCAAACTGCCACAATAATTAATGTGAAGTGCTTTCTACAACGGACTATGCCCTGCAAAGGAATGAAGTGCCTATTTACATCCTACCATTCAGTGATGAGATTATTTAATACTATGTTAATTTGGACTGCAGATTTATGTTGCAAGATAAGCAGTGATTAAAAACAAAGATAGAAAACCAAGGAAAGACTTAACAGGAGAACCTTTAAAAAATATAACCTGGTTTGAATGTGCAAAAGCTGCACTGTTATCACTGGGTGTTTTTTTTTATTATTATTATTATTATTATTATTTAACAAGTGGTGGATTTGGCCCCTGCATATTTTGCCAGGCTGGTTATGATAAAGATTAAAATACTAATAGGATGCCAAAAGGTTTCACTGCCAAACAGCATCGTGAGCTAGGCAACTGCCCAGATGTGCCTTTCAAGTCAACCTGAACTGGCTCCAGTATATTGTGTATCACAGAGCCTACATTCAGTCTTTGGTAATAAAGAGGATAAAATTGGTTCAAGAACAATGATCCTGCTTCATCAGTAAGAATTTTTTAGGGTCTTTTCTTACTCATTGCATTTCAGCACCATCTTAAGAACATTATGTAGAAATAGAAAAATTTCTTTCCTCTTTTATCCTTTCCATAATATTTTTAGAGTAGTATAAGGCTAGCATAACAGAAAATTGGAGACTGAGACTCCATTACTAGCCTTATTTTATGCCCAAAATCTAGTTGCAATTAGAAAGGCTGAGGAAATGGAAAAAAGAGCCTGGGCAGAGATGGGGAAAAATGCTGCATGTTGCCTCAAACTACACTCTGTTGATTTTTCTAATTGGAATTCCTCCTTTTCTGCTTGTGTTGACTATGTACCTGTTTTCTTGATGCAGTCAGCATTGTGCTATTTAGTTAACTTTCAACTAGGGAAAAGTCTGAAGAACAGTAACGCTTGAGTTGTTCCAAACAACTTCAGAGTTGTCTCTACAGCCCTGATTTAGGTACCTCAGTGTTTGATGCCCTGAAAAATGCAAGCACAAATGCACACTCAGCTTACAACCACCTATGTTAGCTAGCAAGGCAGTCCTGAAAATAGGGATTTATATTAAAGCTTTCACAAGTTTTATGTAGTTCAGCTCTGCCAGAGGGCATGATTCATCTTCCTAGAGCCTTAACTGGAAAGGAGGAACATCTGCCCTTTTCAAAAAAAGGAGTAGGGGCAAGTCTTCTAGAAAGAAGGAAGGAGAAGAAAGGGTTACAAAAAGACCATTTTATGTAGTCTCTTGGGTAACTTTTTCACTATAAGAAAGGCAATGGAGGCGGGGGGGGGGGGGGAAAGAATCTTCATTAAGAAGTTGCCAAGTAGAACCCACTGGTCGTTTATGTTTCAGATCTGCTTCTACAAAAAGAACTGTTTATCCTAGGTCTAAATGTGAAATAGAGCTCCATGTTGATAGAATGTGGTTTCTCATAACTTTCATATGTGCTTGAACATTCCTGACAGGAATATTTATACTTTTAAAATAAAAGCAGGTTGAGGGATGGATTTTTCAATTAAGATAACTATTTTCCTACTTGCTGCCAAATGTTTAGCTAGAGAGAACCTGAAGTTTTAGCCTCTTCTGTTCCAATTTTGCATGCTCTGTTTTGACGTGTATTAGTCCATATAATATGGTGTTTCTACTAATTAGTATAAAAGCAGAACTAGGAGGGTTCTACTTTTAAAACAGCTAGGTATTAGAGTGGTGGCTATGTTGTTATGAGTTTACAGGCACTGGGGGTGGATGCACTTCAAATGCTTTGGGTTAATTAAAATGCTCCAACTTAAAATACGAGTGATGGCATAGGAAGAGTGTAAAAGAATAGGCAATTCATCCTGAAGTACTCTCTACGTCCCGCTTCTTTTCTGTGGTTCTGATCAGCTGGGAATCTGTTTCTGCTCTCTGAGTTAAAACATCAGTGTTAACTGGATAGGTAAGAATTAAAGGTATTAAAAATGAGACATTCACTGCACACTAAATGTAAGGATTTCTACATGGGAGCATAAACATCAAGCTTCAAGTTTTTATTTCAGAGATAGAAGATTTTGTTACTTCCAAACCCAAAATTACACTGAAAATAACTGCCAGATTATTTCTAAGAGTGCCATTAGATTGCTGATGACACTTCCACTGTGAGTCAGGCTGACAGACTATCTTCATGAAGTTTATTTTCCCTTGATATTTGCATGAATAGGTTTATAGCAGTCGCATGTATTTTCCTGTCTCTGTGCATGGAACCATGCAACATCATTCCATTACCTATTTGCACAGATGTGGCAAGCAAAACCCTGAGCAGGACAAATGTTGAAATAGATTTGGCATTTGCTCCAGGTATGTAGATAACTTTAATGCCAAGATTTTGAATTTCTGGGCTATAACTCTGTCCGAAATTCTGATGACTTCATCTTCATTCTTGTGGTTGATGACATCACTAGAACAACCTTGATAATTAGTCCTGTAAATCATACTGCCTAGAGGATAAAGAGGAGACATTTATTTCTTATTTTCCTGCAGAAAAGCATGTTACAAGCCAAAGGATATTTGTAGGGAATATTGCTGGTTGTACTGCCTATTTGCTAAGAGGAGCATCATCTTGAGGTGCATTTTGCCTAGTGTTGTTACCCATCCCAATAAATAACTACACAGAACAGAATAATACTCTGACCAGAGAAAATTGAAGTACATTGGCTCAGTGTACTAGTAATACCTGCCCATATATTGCAGTCTACAAGTAAGTAATATAGCTGCTTTGTGCTTTATAAATCTGGGTTTAATAGTTCTCACAGAAAATCACAAGTAATTCTCTGCAGATTACCTTTCCTTAACGATGCTAGTATAAGGAGCATGTTGATAAAAACATGATTACTACTACTCTTCAGTGATCAGCAACATATCACATCTGTCATGATAGGAGTGGTTATTACCATCCTGTTGTATCAGGTTTGAATCTGGGGATTTGACCTCTAGTAATTCTTGATTTGTAAAGTTCTCTTCACAAGGATTGAATATAAAGCATAACTGTCTGCTCTCTTGCTTCTTTCTAGTTTGACAGCTGATGTCCTCCCTTAACCCCACATGATGCTGTAATGTCACAGAAAGAATTTCCAGTACATCCCGTAATAATTGTGCCTCAACCACCAACCAGTGAACAGCTGTATCAAGAAAAGGGGAATGGTAGCTATAGAAAAGGTTATTTTGCAATTTTTTTTGTGATACAGCTACACCTACTCTGTGAAATGCCTGTCTAGCTATGACTCCAATTCATTTGTTCTCAGGTTTGCATGATAGAAGTAGCATTATTTGATAGATGCTGCTGCTGCTGCTGTTTTTAACACTGGGGAAAAAACTTAGTCCAAATTTCCTGTTCACTTTTATTTATGCAAAGTACCCAACAAAGTCAATTAAATCTTGCCTGTATGATTTGCCCTTTTATAGATGAAGGAAGAAAATTGCATGGGTATGGCCCATAGACTCCTGTTCACAGCAAAAAAGGAAGAACAGTTCAGATGCTCTACTTCCTTGGAACATCCCATTCAACTTTGATGTTGACCCTACTAGTACCTGGAACTAGTCGGTCTTCCGCTTTCACCATAAGAGTCACAATTTTGTTTTTAAGTTACCTAGCTTTAAAAAATCAGACTAGACCTTTGGTGTTTTTGCTCTATGAAGTCTTTTTAAAAGAAAAAGAAGCTTGTATTTCTGGAAGTCCACTACAAGCGAAAGAGTGCCCCTTCTACTTTCTTCTGCTCCATCACTGGGTTGGAGAAGGGTTGGGATGTTATTTCCATTGCTAACTTCCATGTGACTTCTTCCCACTTGTTCCTTTACTTATCCTGGAATTAATATGATGCTAAGTCATAGAATAGGGTATTATTCAATAGCAATAAATACGTAACAGGTATTGCTAAGACACAGTCACTCTCAATAAATAGTGATTCAAAATAACCCTATGCACCAGTAAAGGCTGGGGCTGACCTGCTGGAGGTTGCCCAGAGAGGTTGTGGGGTCTCCTTCTCTGGAGACAGTCAAAGCCTGCCTGGATGCAACCCTGTCTAACATGCTCTAGGTGACCCTGCTTGAGCAGGGGGGTTGGACTAGATGACCTCCAGAGGCCCCTTCCAAACTTACTGATTCCATGACTTTGTCATATTTATTGTATGTAACAATCTCTTCTCATGTCTTTCTGTTCCAATTTTGTGCAACGTCAGCTTTTTTTTGGGAGGGGGAGGGGGGGAACTCTTCCTAATTGCCTTAATCCCATATAAGGCTATAGTTCAATACACCTGAAAAAGAATAGCAACAGCATATATAATTATTTTTGTAGAGGAATTACTCTGATTTTTCTGGAAAACTCTGACATGGACAGTTACAGTACTTAAATTAGTACTAGAGCTTCCTTATTAAATATGTAGTGACCTGAGCTCTTTCACTAGCTTTTATTAGGAAGATTTATAAATGTAATTTTGATAAGGTAGCTATCTATCTAGATGTTCTTTGAACTGAATGGAAAGAAACAGACACTTGTGAAAGGCCTTTAGGAACTGGAGCTAACTGTACAAACTAGTTCTGACAGCACTAATAATAAAAGTGAGGCAACTCACTCTCTTTCCTATTTAAGAAATGATTGGGCACCAGACTTGCCGAATATAAAAGAGTTACCTAACTGCTTAGTTTGAATGCTCTGAAGTCGCATAGCACCAAGGATCCAGCTGGTAAAGCTGGTATGAAAAGACCACTTCACGAAGCAATGTTTTGTTATCCTCTGAGGTTCTTTTTTTACAGGGAAAACTCTAAGAAACTTGATGGGGGAGAGGAGGGGAGATCCAAAGGAGAAGCAGATGGCTTGCCACTATGATTTTCTGTATTTGTCAACTAGTATGTGAAAGGATGGAGAAACAAGGTGGGAGTCTTGTAAAATGTTCTGGTTTGATGGATGATGGAGATCCTTCCTCTCTTGTAGAGCCACTACTTCATTTCATCTGCTAAAGCTATATAATACTGGACATAGACTCAAGGTACTCCTTATGATTAGATTAAAAAAACAAGTACCTGAAATGTCTCCATGAATTGGCTGCTGCTTTGAAGATACAGGATGGCCTTTCTTCTGTGTGTGTGTTTTTTAATCATGGACAGAAGTGCTTTCACATAGTTGTCTTTCTGTTTGAAAGTGGCTGGAGTAGAGTCCATGCATCACCTGAATAACTTAGATTCTATATTGGCATCCTCCTGGACCAGAGACTTGATGTGAGGTGGGGATGCGAGAATGCAAGACTACAGGATAGTGGGGACTGGCCTGAACTAGGGGAGCAGCAGGGTAGTAAAGAGAGTAATAGCAAATGGCATCACTGAGCAAGGTTGCTCTGTGGAGATAATCATTCCAATATGAGGCCATGGGCTAGGCAGGCCAAGGAAGCAGAGAAGGCATGTTTTCAATCACACTGCAGTAAGTAATTTGGTTGTTTCTTTCAGAGAAGCGTTTTTATAAAATAGAAAGGGGGAAGGGAATCCTCAAACAGAAAAGAATCCATTAAAATGAAAGAATATGGTCTGGTCTGGAACGATCCTTTAGACCACTAACAGCAAAATGTTGGAATGGCTCATCTATATTAAAATACTGCTGAATTACTGATGTTGTCAAATTGTATTCAAAGTGTGTTCTTTAAGTATCTTCTGCCTAAATGTTTTAGACTTGTCAGTTCTTTGCTAATAAAGTATCTGTGTCATTAGGAGTCTTTTATGTGTTCAGAGCTGTCCATTTTAAGGATTTTAAATTTCCTTTTTTAAATAAGAATTGCAATTAATCAACTAAACCAAATTATTCTGCATGTTATGACAATGGTCCACTTCATCTGAAGTGCTTCCCTCTAATACTAATGACTGTAGGCTACACCTGAACAAAACTGCATTTTTATATTTTTGTCATAATACTTTCTGTCCCTTAAAGAGTTGTTCTGGGGTCTTAAAGCAACTGCATATTACACTGAAGTAATGAGACCTCTTAATAACTTCTGTGTTTTGGGAAGGTGTTGGAAGAGTGCTGTTAAGGCGTAAGTCTAGAGATTGACTTTTTTGCACCATATCCTCCTTTTGTATACCTAGTGCTGACCCCACAAATATGTATTTCTCTATTATCTTGTATGTCCAAGGAAGAATAGCACTTTCTGCTTTTGGTGTTGGTAAAGCAGACAGAAGGAAGAGTAGACGCTGAGGAAAGGTGAACAGTGAGAATGTGTTCTTTATACATGAAAGAAGTACACCAACAGAATCAGTACAGGCCCTTTACGGGGTAGGTTTTGGTGTGACAGCTGTGTGAGCTGGGGAGGGGAGCGCCAGGGAGGGCGGCAGGGCCCAGAGCCCTGGAGAGCAGGGGAAGCTCCTTCCCTCACAGCTGAGTCCCTGAGCCCCGTCTCCTCAGGACAGCCTCCCTCCCTACGAGTTCTGTCACATGCCCCTCGTGTGGCGAAGCGGTGCCCCGAAGGCCTGCTGGCTGGGGAAGCCCTGAGAGCCCTCTGCGTGCCCGCTGACCAGGCCCCAGGCCGCCAGCTGCACCAGGCCTTCAACCGGGGAGCCAAGTACGGCAACGGGCTTTCCCGCGGGGGGCTGCTCCCGAGAGCGCGGCCCGGAGGGGCATCCCCGCCGCCCCGAGAGGAGGGCTGGGATCCAGGGGGCTCCGCGGCGGTCCCCGGCGGCGAGGAAGCCGCACCCAGCCGGCGCTTCCCCGTTTGAAAATAAACGGCCGCCGCGCGGTCCGCGCCGCGCCGCGCCGCGCCCCGGGCCGCCACCGCCGAGTTCGGGCCGCGCTCCGCGCCGCGTTTTGCAGGCGGCCGGGAGCGCCCCTCCGCGCCGCCAGGCCCCCTCGGCGCGCGCGCCGCGCTGTACTATTTGAGGGCGGCGCGGGTGGAAGAACACGGCGCGGCGCCACCCGCGGCGCGAGGCCGGCCGGCGCAGGGATCTGCGCCGCGCGCGCGGTGCTGAGGCCGGCTGTCACTCATCCGCCGCGCGGCGCCGGGACGCGGCCGGGGCGCAGCCGGCAGAAGGCAGCCGGGCGGGCAGGGTGCGAGGCGCGCGGGGGCCGCGCCGAGGGACGCCCAGAGCGGACGCCGAGAGCAGCGGGAGCGGAAGGAGCGGAGCGGGGAGAGGAGGAAAAGGAAAGGGCGAGCGAGCCGCCTTTCGTCCGAATTGCGGGAAAATTCTATTTCGCCAGCGGCTCCCTCTCCTCCAGCCGGCTGCAATGCTGCCAGCCACGGCGCTGCCCTGGACGTTGTTTTTCCTCGGAGCCGCAGGTACCCGGGGCGGCGGGGCGCGGCTCCTGCGGGGCGCCGCCGGTGCCCGGCGGGGGAACAATGGGGCCGGGGCGGGCGGACCCCGCAGCCGGCGGGCCCCGCGCTGCCCCGGCGTGGGCAGCCCCGCGGTGGTGGGGTGCCCCCGCGTCGTGTGCGTGGTGGGGTGCCCGGCTCGCGCACGCCGTTCGCCGTTGTGGAAGCCGGCGGGGAAAGATGGCTCGAGCTGTGCAGTTTTGACAGGAGAAAGTGGAGGGGGGAGGTGAGGAGGGCGTGAGCTAGCGGCTGCTTCTGCACGGTGATGCTGATGCTTTTAGGTGCAAAGAGAGGAATTGCACCTACCGCTCGAGCCCACCTCATCTGGGCTGAGGTTTCTGCGTGTTGCAAATCGCAGACAATGGAGAGGGGAGAGAGGAGGCGAGTGAAGCGAAGGAGATGGATGCTACGTGCGGTGTGTTAATGGTGTCGCCGTGCGAGGAGGCGGTGGCCGTTCGTTGTTTTGTTGACTGCATTGTGAATATTAAAAGGATGCTATTCCTTCACGCAGCGGTTCCCCCCCCCCCCCCAGCACCGTTCTTGCAAACGATGCATGCACAAGGCAGAGAAAATGCAGCTAGCGCGGGCGGGGGGGGGGGATGCGATTGCAATTAAGGGCGGGGGTGAGAGCAGCTGCGGGGAAAAAAAAGGCAAAAGCGGGGAAGGAGAGGCAGGAAGGATGGCAGCTGGAAGCAGGAGCGGTGGGGACACCGCAGGGCCAGGGGGGAGCGGCCGCGGGGAGGGAGGGGGGCGCGTGCGCGGGGCGCGCGCCGCGGCTGGGGAGGGGAGCGGCGGCGGCCGGGCGCGAGCCCCCGTCCTCGCGGGGGGGCTGGAATGGGGGGGCGGGGGGGGTCGGCGGCGCCCGCAGCCAATCAGGGAGCGGCGGCCCCGGGCGGGAACTGCCGTTAGGGGCTTTGATCGCCAACGGCCGTAACGGTCCGGTGCGCTGGCCGGGCGGCCGCCCTGCCGCCCTGCGTCGGGCCGCCTCACCTGCGTCGGGCCGGGCCGGTGCTCGCCCTCCTGCCGCCGGCGTCCCGCGGCCGGCCCGCGACGTCTCTCGGACGGGCCGCGTTCGCCACGCTTGTGCTGGCCCCGCTGCCACCGCTAGCAAGACTATGGCCTGCCCTGCGGCGCCCCTTACCTGCGGTAATCCACCCTCCGCGCTTCAGGGGGCTTCCCTGCCCCGATTGTAGTGCAGTGCGCTGTCCCTCTCTGTGCTTGCTGGGAAGTATCTCCCAAAGCCTGTTATCTCCGCTCCTGCTTGTGTCGCTGTTGCATCCTAGTTCTCCCCTACATCCATTCTATCAACCTTTCTTCAGTGCTCTCTGTTTCTTTGAAAGCGTCGTGGCCTGCAGCCCCACACCATGGTTGTTCCACTACAGTTAGCCCAAAACTACAGTTATTTTACCAGCTTTATGTCTTATGACCCCTTCCCAGTCTGCTGTTATGTAACTACCTCCAGCTTGTTGTTGTGATCATACCAAAGCTGTCCCTGTCTAGATTTGGGCTCCTTTGTGATACTTCTGTGCCCAGTTTTGTGTCCTTGTGATATATCCTGGTGCTTTATTCATTTACACCCATCACTGCTATTACACACCTTGCTGTACCAGTTTTCTTCACCCCCTCACTTCAGTGCCCTTCTTAGCTACTACAGCTCCTCACTGCCTTATTCTTGTATTGATGACATCTTATCTCCTTAAGCAGTCACTGCTACTATACCTCTATTAATGTAGTAACAATCACTGTTCTGCAGAACAGTTCCAGCTCCCACTATGCCAAACCATTGCCACCAGTATGTTCTAGTCCATTGCCAAATAAAGCTACCTATTTAGCATCAGCATGACACCCACTCCTGATACACAGCTCTGGTGTCAAAAGCACTCCTATATAGCTTCTCTTTATTACATGTTTTAAAATCTGTGTTACTGATGATTACATTTTATATATAAATAAGGAGATCGTCTTTGTACTTCCTCTGTAGCCAGCTTTGCATTTGGCTCAGCCACGCCCTCCCTAATCACCATCACTGCATACATTCTTCATTTCAGCCATCATCAGATGCCTGGCTAGCCACTTAGAGAGCCTGACTACAGATCTGTGATTTGTTAGCTACAACCTCTATTAAACATTCACACAGGCATTCTCAGCTTTGGGAGGAGAAAAGGAAGTGAGTTTATTATTATTATTATTATTATTGTTTTTACAAGCAGATTGGAGGAAGAAAAGAAAAACAGCTGTGCATCACCTCCTGCCCCACTCAAATACATGTTTATTCAATGATAATAATTATGAATGCCTAGAGTGCCTAGGGAGCTGCACAACTGAAATTGGGTTGTTAAATCTGCATAAAATGGAGACTATAAAAAAAAACCCAAAATATTAAAAAGCCAGAGCAAAGCAGAAGCACTGTATGGTAAAAACAGTATTCAGCATGTCACTCATGCTTTCCACAGTACAGGATCCTTCTTTGGTTTTCTGAAACTTGTGTCTCTTTTTTTCCCTGACCTCACCCCGCTCTGTGTTTCTGGGATAGAGGGGGGCAGAGACTGATTGACTGATGATTACCACATGGGCTTAGGAAGCTGGCATGTTGAAGGAGAAGTCAATAAAAGGGGAGGCCAGCTATAAGGATGCTAATAAATCCTAAATGCATCTCTACAGTAGCGTAGATGTAAAGCAAGAGATAGATGCTTATTAGTGAAGAAACCCTGAACAGGATGTTTTCTGAGAAATGGTTACCTGCTGGGTTGAGAAGAAAAGTGACTCGTCACATCTTTTACAAAAGATGGAATTGTTCTGTGTATTTCTGTGGCCTGTGATAGTGATGACTTAATTTATTGTTAAATTGAAACAGCGTTCTCTTGTAACTTAGAAGCTGATTTATAGACACAGCAGATGGCTCATCTCCTTTCATTTACATCCTTAGATCTATGGTTTCTAAAATAATGGGGAGTATTTTGTATAAACTTTATCCTCTTGACGTATGGACTTGAAAAGCCCTGATCTGCTTCTCGTTTTATTTATTTTTTAGAACATTTAATATAATAGTTGTTTAATGAGTTCTCTATATTTAAGTCTTTGGGAGTGTTTAAAGATTGTTGCTGCTCTCCAGACTGAAAGTGCCTTCGTGTTTTCCTGGCTCATATCCAGAAATTTATTTTGCACAGAGACCTTCCTGGCATTGGGTATAAGTGATTGGTTTCTTATTGTTAAAGAAATGTGTATTTTATATATGTGCACGCACACACATGTATATATTTGCATATATATTTTTTGGTAATGCCATGGGTTTGCGTTGGCTGGCTGGCAGGAAAGCAGAACCAATTGATGGGGGAGGAGGCAGTGATACTGCACCTGCTGCCATCCATCTGCAAGGAACAGTAAAAAGCATTACTAAGAGACAAAAGCACATTTTCTTTCCTTGTTTAAAAGGCTATCCTGCATTTTATTGATTATTCAACACATCTTCTGGGAGCATTTATGTGGAGAATGCATGATTCTGGATTTTTTTGTTTATTTGTCTTGTTTCCTGGTGGGGCTATTGAAATATTGGTTTTGCAGGGTAATATAATTTGATCTGTTAATAATAGTGCTGTTCCACTGTAACTCATAACTGGCAAATAGTGAGGTAGGTATTATGAACATACCAGAATATTTGTGCAACCGAATTAGGAAAAAGCTGTGTTCTTTGGGAGAGCGTATCATAGCTTTTATACAAGGAACTACCAGAACAATTTAAGTAGGGCCATTGCAGTGTTCTTAAAGCAAAAAGAAACAAGCCTTTGTTGGTTTCCTAATTTTTATATCCTCGTGAAGATCTGAAAACTGAGACAAGTAAGCAAATTCAATTGTAAATATAAAAGCTTGAAAACAGGAAAAAGAGTCTTTTATCTTTCTATGATACCTTTCAGTAACAGGGAAAGCATCTGGGAATAACTTGACTGAGGGTGTGGCTGCGAAGGGAACTACAGCTCCCAGGCTTCTCCATTTTTTCTGAACACTTCCTTTTGTGCATGTTTTCAGAGAACTTGATGTGTTGGTTTTCATCACAATACTAGCAAATCCTGGAGGAAGGAAAAAAGAGCCACCAGGCAAATAGATTTTTGTTAGACTTTAAAATCACAGAAGCAAGTTTGGAGGTCAGATCTATGCTGGCTCTGGCTTTTGTTTAGGAAAACACATTACAAAAGTTTAAAGTCCTTGCTGATGCAAAGAGATGTAAATTAGGTGGGTTTGGCAGGAGTGCCATTATGCCCTTTCAGTTCATGGTGTTGAAATGCAGCCTCTCTGCTGCAGCTGCTCATTAGTAACATTACCTTTTGAAGTTGCCCTGAGAGCCAAATGGAGGGCTTTCAGGCATTTCTAATGCATTGCATTTATAAGTGTCTGAGGCAGTTATTACCAATACCGAGAATAAGATTTTTATGTGTCGTTTTTAATTTACAATATAGGTGCTTAAAGGAAGTGAAATAGATAAAAGATCAAGGATAAACTACAGACTGAAATAATCTTTTCTATTACAGTTCAAGTTTAATAGTTTTTGCTGCATCTATCTGAAAGTCTTAAAAGAAGATGAGAAGACAAATAATGTAATTATTATCCATACAATGATTCATACTTGCAGCTTCTAAATCTTCCAAGTATTTAATGAATGAAAAGGTTACGCCAAAACATACTGGGGTATACGGTGGAGACCCTGATGTATTTGAAAATTGATATTTATGCAAAACTGTTGTTTGGCTAATTGCAGAACATTAATGGCCCTTAAGATCTTTAGGCAGCTGCTAATGATAAAAGTGATTTTGGGGGAATGTGTAACAGTGGAAGCCTACTGTTAAGGAAGTACAAATTGATTTGAAATACCAACGTTCTCATCCGTTGAATTTGGTCTATAGATATTTCTCTTTCTGCCTCTTCTGCTCTGTGAAGACAAATCTGGCGGTGAATATGGCTTGGATTCAGTGATACAGTTCCTTTCTCTGCATGGTGGCGTTTGGAGATTCTGAACTTCATTTTATTAGGAGGTGACCTCCAACACATTTTTAGAAAAATGTTTAGTTCTTTCAGACTGTTTTGAAAGGCAGTGAGTCAAAATGTAGGTTTTAGGAACACAGTTTGGAATTGGAAGGGAATTCTTGCAGATTGCTTTTTAAGAACATTTCTTATGTTGCAGAATTTGAAAAAGTGTCATTTTTGTAGAGCCTGAGACAGGGGCAAATGAAATTAATGCACAACAGCAGACAGTGGAGTGGTCATCTTTTCATTAATGCTTCTTTCAGTTTCTTGGGCAGTCACCCTTTCATGCTTTTCTACAGAGAAGAGAGATACCATGAAATCATACATCAACAGCTACACTGAAGAAGACACTGTGGGGAATACTTGCATAGTACAGAACTTACTAGCTGAATGAGTTACTCAGCATCTTAAGCCATCACACATAATTGAATAATTGCTATGGATATTCGTACCCATTTAGAGTGCCAAGTCAATTGCAATTTATATGTAACAGAAACAAGGCAGCCATGTTTTCTTTGAAGAAATAATGTTTGCTCCTGAAGATAAGGATGTGCCTCAGCTTTCTACAGTTGCTTCAAAACTGAGTCTTAGATTTAAAAATAAGGGTAAGATTTTTTTCAAATTAAGCTTATAATTGTTGACTTTTTCTACAGTCCCAATTCTGAGCTTCTTCCCTGTCTCAAGGGATACTCAAGGTCTGTAAGGCTCTGACTATACACAAAGATCAGTAGTAGATTTGACATAGTGGACTTGAAGTCAGCTCACAGAGGGACCTATGTACAGTGAATGACAGAAACTGATCCTCCAGTTATGTGCAGTAACAATTTTGGGGGGTAGGATTCAAGATGTAAATTTGTAAATCTGATGGAAGAAAAACAGATTTAGGCTTCTAGCGACAATAATGCAATAACTGCCATAGTTGGTCTTCCAAGTATTTGCATCCTACATCTTATGAAGAGACTGCTATAGAAATCTTCAGAATGTGTTGTGAAAACTGGGAGCTTCTTGATTCAGCTTGGTAGAATGATGTAAAAAGAAGTTCATAAAATATATTTGAATTCAAAGTAAACTGAGATTTGTTTCATAGAGCAAGGAATGAAAGTTTTAAAAGCTGTAGCTCTTGCTACCTATTGTGCAAACTAGTTTAGTGTTAAATCTTTTCAAGATGTTGGTCAGTTAAGTGAAACATGAAGTTTCAAATTGCAAGAGAAATGAAAGCCTTGGAAAACAGTTATTTGCAGTAACCGAATATCCTACTAAACAGCGGTTTGGAAATAGCATCTTTTGTAAACATGATTTACTAAAACGGAGTCGATAAAAATATGTTTGTGAAGGTACTAGTTTTCCTACATTTGACAAAATTGAGATTTGCTTCATTGTTGAATAGCTAAGAAACATTCCTTGCCTTTTACTTGTCTGGATAACAATTCATATCTTTTGTCTCAGAACATTTCTTTTAACTTTGCTGGTGCTGAAGTTTTTCAAAAGGATACTTGCAGGGTATAAAAATAAATTAAATAGTTTACTTCTTAGGATGGAGAAAGCATAGAATCCTATCATTCTGTCAGGTTATCATTTACAAGGACAGAACAAGGCAGCAGTCTTGAATATTTTCATTTAAGTATTTCAAGATTGTTAGTTCTACAAGTTCTTGATTCAGAATATTTTTGCTCTATTTGGAGACAAGTTTTTTAAGAATCTTACAACAATTAGGTCTTTGGAAATCAAGATGGATAGATTTTACAGAATACTTTTGATTTAAAAGTACACAAGACAGGTTAATTTTAGTACAGGTTATTGCTATAAAAATAGGTATAATGGGCACTTATTTACATTTTTATTTGTTCATATTGAGTGATAGGTTTATTGACCTTGAAAACTTTTAAATAAGCAGGAATGTTAATTATTGGTTACTGTTTAAAGTTTAATCGTGACTTATCCTGTTCAGTAACTTGAATCCCTTTCCAAAGGGAAGGGGGTTATGCACAAACATGCATGAAAAGATTAGGAAAGGTGTGAATTAAAAGGTTAGAGATAACCATTAAGAAATGACTTAGCTAGCATAGGCTACAGCTTGAGGTCATTTTGGGCAGATTTTGATTTATTGGCACTTGAAGTAGAAAGTTCATGCCATAGAAGAGTCCTAGCTGGGTTATGCAGAGGAAGTGTTGTTGACAAGATGCTAAGTGATGAAGAGTAGAGAACTGTGAAACTATTATAGATAAAATTAGTGAAAAAAGGTGTCCAGGTCTGAATGGGCTTTTCAGATTTCTCTTATCTCCAAAACAACTCCGAAGAAACAACTCCGAGCAGTTATTGTTATTGCTTTGAAACAGGACATTAATTACTTGTCTCTGAAATCAGTTTATAATGAAGAGTAATAGTATTCTGTTTGGGGGTTTTAAAAGTTTTTCTGCACACTTTCAAGAAATACAATACCCGGTTGTTTACTTGGAGTTTAAAATGCAGTCTTTTTAACATGAAGAGCAAGACTTATTGAGGAATCAAAATTTCAAGCCCTAAGTTTTTCAGTGCTTTCATAGCTAGGATATTCATGGCTAGATTTAAATATGATACAAAGGATGAACAGCCAACTTGAAACTGTTTACACAATATTGACAAATTGGTCCTAATATGTGGTATTACTACATAATCTTATGTTTAAACAGTGGAAGTAATTGAAGAAACCTCGGAATTTGGAAATGCTTGTTGGTGGTTCTTCGTATCCTACTAAAAAGCAGGCTGTCTTTGCATATTAATCACTCTTTCAAAGGAAATTTGCCTTATTTGCATTGTGCAGGCACAGAGGAGTCCCATAGTGTGTCTGAGGGGGGGGAAAAAGAGGGGATTGGAATTGTTGTTCTGAAAAGGGGTTTTATTCTATTCAAGTGGAAAGACTGAATGCAGGAGAATTAGTGCAGTGTTTTGTAGAAGAACGGTCCCATTTGGTCACTGCATTTCATGTGGAGCAGTCCTGCGTTGTAAGGAGCCCAAATACTGGGGTAGGGTTAAGAGAGGAGTGACTCATCATTCTGTGATGTAATCTACAGGGATATAGATACTCTCAATGAAATGTACGAATGTTCTTCAGATGATTGGGCAATTAAGAACTAAAATATTATTGAAATGTACAATGTTTAATGTTCGTGGTTTTTTGTGAATACAATGCCTGGGACTCTTAGCTGTGATACTTCTGGAAAACATTTGGGAGATGTAAAGATTTGGGAAATTCTCGGGTTGGATAATTTTTGGAATAAGAAGTTTTTGTAGGCCTAGTACCCTCCTCTGGTAATGTTGTGGTTTAACACTACTGCAGCTGTTACTGTGAAGCAAAGTAGGTAACATACTAATGAGTGCTATTATCTTTGCAGGTACTTTTTTTTCTTCTATTCTGACTGCAAATCCCAGAGAGAAAAATGTGAGCTTTCCTGTAACTTTTAGATTAGACATCCTTGTAGAAGGAAGGAGGGTATCTGGTTGAGAGCAGACATGTCTGTCTGGGGGGGGGAACTGTGAGAGTTTGAAATGTGAACTTCGGAGAATGATAGAGATTTTTAGATGAGTGATAGCTCCCAAACTAATTCACTACTTATCCCAAATGAGAAGACGTATAGATTAAAAAAAAAAAAATCTTTTTTTTATTACTCTACAAAGAAAATTAATTTTTCAGAGAGCTATGGCACAGTGAGAAATCAAAGTGTTGGCCTGCAAGTGGATCTGTGATTGCAGTTATTTTAAGTGGCATTATCAAAAACTTCTGTTTTAAGTACAGGAGAATTCAAATCTATTCCTATAATGATTTGTTTCTACTGACAGCAATGAAGAAATTAAAATATCTATTGAATAGAAAAAATGCAGTTCACATGTAACATCATTACTATGTATTTACAAATCCAAAGTTGTTGTTACGTATTTGTGTTTAATCAATAATAATTAACTTCTACTGTTTACCGAAGTCTTTGGAGTGATTTCTTCTTTTGCTCATCCTTGCATTATTCACTTAGACCTCTTAACATACACTGACATAAATTGTGTTATGCTAGAAAAAATCAAGCAGTTCCCTCTTAGAGTGAAATTTGCATGGCTTCACATAGAATAGTATAAGTCAGTAAGAGTTTTAGGACCAATTTTGTCCTTGGAAGTAAAAACCGTAGAAAAATCCTGACCTCTGTTGTTCTGGTTTGGGGTAAAGTTGCTTTGAATTGAGAAAGTCTTTCAAGAAAATTATCAAAGGAGCTGAGCTTCTGCTGCTTTCACTGTTGTCTCTAATAATAAAAAATGCTTTTTTTTTTAAAGTGGAACAGATACAATTATTATTGTGAATATGTGAGGAATTTTGGTATAATTTAGTATAATTGAGAATTTTAGTCATGATATAAGAAGACTGGAGGAGAAGCAGTTCTTACGAACTTCCACAATTGTCCTTTTTTAGTGAGAATGGGTAGATAAAATACATGCGCTCTCATATATCTATCATTTAGGGAAGAGATGGAAAATTTTTCATAACGTATTGAGATTGTACCTGTGTTGTTGCAATTACCATAGCTGTACTCAAAAGAATCTCCCTTCATGCAATATACTTTCCCTACTTTGTTCACTTATTTTCTTCATAAGTTTATATGAAGCACTTAACAGTTGCAGTGTTTAGAAGTTTAGTGTAATAGCAAATAATGTATACATCTAATAGTGATGTTGTATTTGCATCTGTGTTGTTTTAATTATAGCTACCTTACATGTAGTCATTGAACTGTTGTATAAGCTGTGGCATTATTGTGACAAAACAGTGCATTTATGCAGCTAACTATGTATTTGGAGAGCCTTTAAGTAACCTTTTTTGAAACTTTTTCTGCAGCCGTGAGTCTACATAACATTAATCAATGTACTTAAAACATTCGTTTTGTGCACTTCAGGATCTAGCATGCGAAATGTATGCTGACAGTACTGACTAATAATTTTTGAAGAACTTGATAGTTTTTTAAAATCTTAGTGCTGGGAGGAGCATCACAGTCATCAGACACTTCTGTATGCTGTTGTAGAAAATATATCAGCAGCTGCCTGTCCGAGTAACTTATTAAATGAATTATTATAAGCCTGCAAAATTCAAAAGAGTAGAATACTGTAAATGTATTTCAGTTGTGGTGTTTTCAAAAGATAATCCCTTATAAGTATAACATGGTTTTAGAGATTGTGAACTGACATACAGAATTACTCCATAGTCTCCTAAATCCTTTTGGAGTTTAATCTCTTCATGATCTGTGGAATGCAACTCGAAGGCACTTAGCAATTACTACGTACTCTCTGGTGGTTTGATACTTATTAGAAGGACCTGAGTATACTGGAATACTACTAAGAAAATATGTGTATGTATACACCAGGATTTATTACTGACGCTTAGTCTGCAAGTTCTGATAGTTCTTTAGAAAAACGTAAGTGAAAATACACAATCTTGCAGAGCTTTATGAGGAGTATGAATGCTGTGTAGCTTTTTTTCCTGGTATCATCACTATCATTCCAGGTGATTGTTTCTCCATCCCTAGTGTCGCAATCAAACCATAGCTGATACATACCTTACTTGACACCTGGCTTCTTTTTAGCTCATTAACATTTTTCTGTTTTAGCTTTTGTCTTCTCACAGCTGGATATTCTATACGAATAAAAGAACAAGCCCCTTCTCTTCTACTGCTTATCTCACTGTTTATCCCTTAGTTGTTTATGGGTTGCTTGCTTATTATTGTAGGGATATTGTGTCTGCAACTTAAAAGCTGATTGGTTGTCGAATATGTTCAGCCTTGGTCTTCAAGCTGCATTTCGCTTGAGAAAGCTCAGTAGTCTCTGGGAAGAAATTCAGCATGTGGAGTAGAAATTCAATTTAATGCGTGGATTCGCTTCCTAGTTTTGCCTTTTTTTTTTTTTTTTTCTGGTGGCTTGGTTTTAGACAGTCATTATTTTTCTGTAACATTGTAAAATTAGTATTTCATAGAATACTTCATTTGTGCAAGCAAATCTAGAGCATTTTGTGCTTATGGACAAAAACTATGCCAAGAGTGAAGTACTGCTGGACATGCTCGTACTTGCAGCTAGGAGAAGGCTGTAATTTTCTTCTTTAGGCTAGCATGAATGTTAGCTGTAGATTAAGGCTATGTGGTAAACTGTTTCTATTTGTGGAATGAAACTTACTTTGTCTAGGCACTTGAAAATGAGTATTTCTTTCAGTTGGATGCTTTTATTCTGAGCAAAGAAGTGCCTTTTTATGGCCCTGTTTTGCTCACTTTGCATTGGCACACAGTCCTTAAGGAGGCAAATTCTGCATTTAGGCATGTGTCTTCAACTGTAATCCACATCAGTGGAAGTCATACATGATAAGCAGGAGGGAAGCTGTCTCACGTGTTCTGAGGTACTGTACTGAGGGATCTTGTAAAGTGGTTGCTCTGTCAATATGATTATTACAAAGGATTCAAAGCAGTTGCTTAGGTGGGTGAAGAAGAATATAAATCTGCAGACTGGCCACAGAACATGCTTTTCACATAAGTGAGCATTCCTATGAGTCGGAGTGAGTTGTGGTAATCTTTTCTACACCTGCTGAAAAGATAGGGATTTTTCTTAGCTGGAATGGGGTGAAGGGGAAAGTAGCTTAATTAGGAAGCATTTTTTCCACACAGGACTTCCCTTACTGTTCATACTAAAAATCATTTGAGCTAATGTTCTGTTTCCAATAGTGATTTGCAGTGGATGGTTAGGAACAGTTATAAGAAATATATGTATAAAATGATCTTAGTAAATCATAGAATCAGTAAAGTTGGAAGGGACCTCTGGAGATTATCTAGTCCAACCTCCCTGCTCAGCAGGGTCACCTGGAGTGTGTTAGGCAGGATTGTGTCCAGGTGGGTCTTGAATATCTCCTCTTTTAAATAGTAGTAGTGTTAGTTATTAGAACACTTATACTGTCATCATTTTGTACTATTTTACACTTGTATTTCATTCCAGTGGTAAGAATGAAAATCCTCTTCTTATCACTGCGAAGTATGAACCTCATCTGCTAATGGCTTTAAGCAAACTAATACCTGTCACATATGATTTGTTCTTTCTCTCAATCTTTCCCCAGGAAGGAAGTTTGCAGTATATTGGAGTGTTTTGTTTTGGTAGGACATTTTGTTGCTGTGTTTTCCAGTATACATTCTCTGAAAGATTTCTACTAGTGCAAAGTTGAAAAGATTTTTACTTTTTACTTGGAGAAGAAGCTGATGAAATAAATATCTGAAGTATGTTTACATTGTTTTTCCTGTACTTTGTGTATAGTCACAGCACAAACACACTTCAAATATATATGTTAATATATAATATATATATTTTTATATATATAAAAATAAATATAAAATATATCTAATTCACATCAATGATCTTTGTGTAAAGAACAATAGTAAAAATAAACATTGAACATCCTGGGCACAAGCATGCTGTTCTTGCATCATTTTATTGCTAAAATAATAACTTCTGGTAAATGAGAAAACTGAAAATATTGTACTGCTCTCATAGTATCAATAAATGAAAGCAGTTACTTTTTTTTGTAGTATGTACGCTTAAGTTTTCCAGTAAGCAGCCTCTGTTTCAGGTCGTCTCTACCTTTTGAAAATGTTAATCTCCAGAGAAACAACTGAATGTGCCATCTATCTATAGATGAAAATGCTTACTATATTCTTTATTTTAAAATTTTGGTTAAAAGAAACCCTCTTTAGATGGAGGATACTTTTTTATGACTATAAGTTTACCTTTAAATCAAATCACAGGCTAAAGAGGAAGCAAGTTGTTGGCTGTTTTTATTGGTATTATCTGTGAACTGAAGATTCTGGTTTTTTGTATTTTTGTAGCTAGCTCAGAGTTCTGGAATACAGTCACTGTGTCAGATTTACAGAACAATTAGTGCTATATCTAGAAGCATTTTTGCATTCCTGGCAGTTGTTTCTTATATACTTAAATTAGTAAATGCAAATGAGACGAGATTAAAATGGCAAATCTGAATGCTAAATTATATTGTGTTAAGGCCATACATTGTTTACTTATTTCTACAGTGTCTTGTGCATGCAAATGCAGTTGTGATTTATAAATATTGGTGCATACTGAAGTAGCTGCAAATATTAAGAAAAATCTTTCTTTTTAATCAAATGAATTTTTTTTTCTTATGCCCTTATTCTTGAAGACTGCAATGACTACAGACACAGAAGAATTTAGCTGAAGTGATGAGTGAGAGCAATGCTGCTGATTCCCTAGGAATTTAGCACTTTAAATGGATTAGAACTAAAAATACCTCTGCCTGACATTGCATCAGATCCAGAAGCATTTTAAAGTATTTGCACTTACATACTTGATGTAAATTTTGAGAATTCCACATTTGAGTTAAATGATAGCTTTGTAAATGCAAGCTTTTTTGGAGTCAGTGTTAATATTGGAATATCTGAATGTTGAAAATAAATATATAACTATGTATTTTGCTGAAATGGTAGCCCATAGAATAAGTGTTTCAGAAAGAGAATCTAGTCTTTATGTGCAGCATGTGTAACTTTACTCTTCGTATATGTGGAAGCTTTAGGAAAAATTAACCTTCTATTTTAACTTTCAAGTGGTTTGGTATCTTTCAGTGTCTTTAACATCTTTAGTTTTTCTTGCATAACTGTGCATAACTGTGCATTGTGCTTACACTTATGAGGTAACTGCCTCTCCTGCCCTTACCCTGTGTTTGTACTGTTTTCTGTAGTGCTACAAGATGAGTAAAATGTGGATGCATGAGGAAAGAATGCATAGCTTACACCAAAAAAAAAAAAAAAAAAAAAAAGGTGGTTGGTTATTTGACTGTAATTTCCTTGAGGAAAAACATAAGTTTGCATTTCTAAGTCATTTTTCTTTTTTACTGATGGATTCCAGTGACAACAATTTCACCCATAGTTCCTGGTTTTGTTAAATGATGGTGTGTTAAAGCTTGATGCTGTTAGCCTGAGATGAGTGTAGTGCTACAAATAATTTCAATTATGTTTTTGCCTATGAAAAATGAGATAACCATACTTTGTGCTTATCCAAACTCCTTGACTTTCATTGGCACAAATGATCATCTTTTAGATTCCAGTGTGTGCCTCAGTTTTGTTTGGACTATATTCAGTTTCGCAGTCCTGAGACGAAAAAGCACGTTCATCTTTGGTTGCTGGACAAATACCATTGAATTGTCTTCCATTTTTGTAAGCAAGATCTGGTCTTGTTATATTAAGAGATACTGTGGCCAACATACCTCATACCAGATAACTGCCTTGCTTACAATTGTGCGTATCGGATACAGGTCTCGTAGAATGGGAGTAGCTTTGATGCTTCTTCTCTACAGAACATGTTAGACGTTGGAAGAAGAAATTGCATTGATTATTTTTCACTTGAGACATGAGTGTTCTATAGGATGTTTTTGTGCAGTTAGCCTTGGAAGTTGCGTAATGTGCCAAGATGTATTTCTTGTTCAAGAGGCAATTATTAGTACAGCAGATTGTCTGGAGTGCTTTTTCATTGTTTATGTCCCACGTGAGGAATACTGGGGAAGGATGATGACTCAACATTCCTGATGCTTTATGGATGTGTGATAATGATACTTCTTTGCACTTTTTTTCCCCCAAACATTCTGAACTTAAACTTTAAGAAGGTTAACACGCAATGTTAACATTTAGGCTTAGCACCCTCAGTCTGCTGCGTATATAGCAACAATCCTAAATCTTAGCAGAGGTAGGGAAGCTCATATAAATGGTGCTTGAAGTAACTGTGATGGATTGGTTAGTTGTAATAGGACAAAGATCATAAGAACAAGGATAAATAACACAATCTTACCTAATTTGAGAATTATAAAAGTTTTTCCTTTCACACAGCAGAAGAGAATACAGCAGTATTCTACACGCTAGGCTTACTAATTTATTTACTATGCCCAGCTGGAATAACAAACAACAGCAAGTGTATACAGAACTTATAGTAGCCTGTGGTAATCCTAGTGTGCTTGCGGAAGGGTTGAAACCTGGTGGTTTGTGGTGATGCAGTGTAGTCTTCTTTTTTTTTTTTTTTTTTTAAGTTGTAGTGATACAACTATGGTAAGTCTCGCTACTTATGCATTCTTTTCAAAACTTTTGGAAAAAAAAAGTTATCAATTGATTATTTTCTTTTCCATATCACTGAACACTTCTGTTAATTTTTGGTCCATAGTCACTATAACTGGTTGCAGAGTTATTGGCTGCATGGTCTGTAGCTTTAAAAATAAGTTTCTGATCAGTTAGACATGTATCAGTACTCATTTGTTGTTTATACAGATTTCTAGAAGTTGAGAAATCTTAAAGCCCTGGTGCACTTTATAGTGGTACATTTGATCACTGTGCACTGCAGGGAAGCTCTGTTACGATGTTTCTGTTTTTATTTTGTTTTGATATTTATAGACATCATAAATTGAAAAGTGTAATAAAAGGCAGGTGAGATTTGAAAGCTCTGGTCCAGGTTAACTTTGTCAACTCCACTAGGTGGCACTAATTTATTGTAAGGTTTGTAACATTGCTTTCTCTGAAACAAGTGCACTTTGTGAATCATGGTAGGAGCTGTTAATTTTGGGGTAGTAAGGTTAAAGTAAAAGTTCAGGAATGCACACTTATTTACCTTGTATATGCATATATGGTATCCCTTACTGCGCTGTACTTTTATAGTGGAATAATAAACTGATGATTTGAATGGGATAGCAGAATGATGAGAAAATTGTTGTTAAAACTGGAAGGATGTGTCAGGAGATGTACTTGCCCAGTTACTCTCCTTGTTTAAGCATCCTCTACTGGTGTCAAAGACAAGAGATTTGGCTAATGATTCTTCTCTGCAACCGGGTGTGGCAGTTCTTACATTCCAAACCCAAATAACAAGGGGAAAACCAAAAATTGAATTTAGTGATTGAATATTCTGTGCTCTTATTCAACATCCTTTTTCTTAAACAAGTTGGTTTAGATTGTCTTAGATGAACTTTGAGCCATACCAAAGGAATATCTTAAATACTTGCTTTGATAAGATAGTAAATGACTGATCTGTGATTTAGAGTGGAGATACCTTTGCTTCAAAATTTTCTGTTAATTCTGCAACTGTAATTGCAGATCATTTTTTTTGTTAGTAGAGGTTGCAAGCATTTTCTGACATGAAACAGTAATTTCTGAGATTAAATAACCAATCTTTCCGAAAATGATGATGCCATAAGCTGCACTGCAGATCATTCACAAAATGTCTCTGAAATAGCTTGTATTTGACTACCTGAAGAGAGAAGAGTTCAAAGAAAGTTTAGTATAATAAGACATTTTTGCCTTGTAATTGGAAAAATATTCCTTTGAAACAAAAATGATTTCACAGTGAGGTGAAAACACATCATCAAAATTAAGCTAGGAGAAAAACTTTGAGGCTGTCAACAGTAATGACAAAAAAACCCACTTGTAATGTTTCTTTACTCCTGAAAGGATGATGAGTGAATTTAGCTGCATGCTCTGTTGATTTCTTTGCTTCCAGCATATCCCAGGTGTTTGACAGGCAGATAGGACTGATACATAGAATAGAAGAGTGTTTCCAGTAGGTTACAATCACACAAATTTTGGCTTTGCCTTTTGTTAGTGTCAATATGATAGTGCTTAAGGGCACATGGGCATATTTTATTCTAATACGGTAGGTAGGAAAGGCCATTAATGCTGTTCTTGTGAAGTCACTGATAGGCAGAGTTCTCTCCAAATGCTCTGTGTATCATGTTGAGTCAAGCTGTATATTCATAGTTCCAAGATAGCAGCCTGGTCAGAGTAGCTAGGCTGTTACGTTATGTTCCATCCCTGAAAAGTTTATTTTAAAGAGGACATTTGGTATCTTTTTTGACGCAATTAACAGTTGATCATTTTTAGGTTTGTTTGAGACAGAATTTCTCATTGCTTTCAGTAGACTGTTTAGCTGGGATAGTGCATTTTGTCTGCAAATGCTGGAGATAATCTTCTGGTTATAGTTGTGGCAAGGTAGAAAATTAACTAGTTTGCTCCGTAACAGGTGGTACTTGAGAAGGACATATAGTAACTCTGTCTCTTTCTCCTGCATTGTTCTTCCCATCAAATACTGCTTTGATGGCGTTGTAAATATGTGGGCCTTGTGTCGACCTTGTTTTCAAGCCAGTAGGGGAGATTTTAGGGGCATGTATATGAGAATATATGTTAAATAATGCTTTGTTCTGCCAAACAAACGATTCTTTTATCTAATCTTATTTTCCATCAAGCTGAGGGGCATATAAGCAATGTTATATTTTTGCCTCTGTTGGCTCGGAATCCAGAAGTACCTACTATTTCTATCCAGTGCAGTACAAGAGAAATGGGGTTCCCGTTAAGATTTTTGTCTGGAATCAAGAGCTTTTCCTGTTGTGCTCATACTGTGTAGGTCTATTCTCAGTCTCCTTCCCTATATAAAGACTAAGTATTTCCTCCTCTATCTCCCTGGCAAAAGATTTGCAATTAAGTGGCTCTTTCACAGGAAAGAGTCTCATTATTTTGCTTTTGACAATATCTGTCTTCTGTCTGGCTTGTATTTAAAGGAGAAAAGTCTTTCGTGAGAATGTCAAGTCTCAGAAGTATCAAATCTAGTAGTAAATCCTCAGCCATTTTGAGTACTATAAGCATTAAATAGTACTACATCAAAAGGCTTTTGATCCTTCAATAGTGTTTGTGTTACACATTTTGGAATTGAGTGCACAACTTAAGTTGGCCACCCATAGAACCGCATACCTCTCTGGGGCCTGCTGTGCTGCTGAGATAGATCAAGGTATTTTTCCAGCAGCTGGTGGGTTTGTGTTCTCCTGTCTGGATTGAGGTTTTTCCACAGTACTGTGAATTGCAGTACTGTGAATTTTCTGACACCAGTTTTCAGGATCTCAGTCCTGAAAATCTGAATCAATCCAGAGCCAGCCAGCTCTCTGTTTGAAGTTAACATTGCAACAGTGGTAGGGCTGGTTTAAAATCCAAAGTACAGGTCTATAACCCTTCAAGACCTCTGTCGGGATGTCTGTACTGATAGTAATCTAATCAGACACGATGCTACAGTGACGCACATGAAGGAATTAAAATACATTTTTGTTTGTTCAGTTGGCAGTCTACCTTCAGGCCTTTATTTTGTAAATGCAGTAAAGCAGTGTGATTTATATGTTGATATTTTTCATAAGTTTTAGGATATTTTTTATTTTTCTCTTATGTTGCAGACTCAGCTGTTAGTCTGGCTCCCAATTATACTTGTTCTTTACCTGGCCTAGCATAGACTCTGTCCTGTAAAACTGACAAGGTTTTTTCTCTCTTTGTTTTTGTCTTAATGCCATAATATTTTATATAAATTAATGTGCTTTCAGATTATAAACTTTTGTGAGATGGCAGTCATGATTTTTGAGTTGTATGCTAGTCCAAGTGGTTTGATTTTTGGTTAAGTGCTTAAATCTTACACAGACATGCATTACAGAATAACAGCTTTATAGAATTTGTGAAAATAAATTAACCTTCTGGGTCACGATCAGTATATTTTCCAGTAACTTTTTCCACTGTTACCTTTTTCTGTTCTTCACAATTACTGCATCCTGTTTGCTGCATACTATTTACTGATTTGTGATTTTGATGCTACTGTTCATAACAGCTATATAAATGCTTTGTTACTAACTGTATCTAAATGTTAAGTTTGGCTGCAAGTGCTCGGGAAGGTTTTTCGTCTTCTGAGGCTAGTTGGGGACCAAATGCCTGTTTGGACATACCACATATCTAAATGTAAATCAGCCCGGAAAGGAGAAATTTACTGGAGCATATCGGGGTCTGTTTGGTTTGTTCTGTTGGGATAATCAATCAAGACTGGTGGCTGAGGTGGGTGGAGACATGGGACGAATGCAAGGTCTGTTCTCCAGAACAGAAGGTGGAATAGTGATTTATTATCTGACGTTCTTTGAAAACAAATGGAAAATGCTATGCTTATAAATTTACAAGGGAAAGAATTTTGAGAAAAGATTTTGCATTTTTTTTTCTTTTCCCCTCTTTTTTTGCTTGTTTAGGAAAACAGAGCAGCTAAGCCAGTCTCTGTTACTGGAAACAAACTTGTGTGGTATTTGGCAGAATCCTGCTGTTGAGACATGTACAGAAAGTTCCTAAATAATCCAACCTGATGTGTTAAATAAATGAAAGAAGTGTGAATAAGAATGGCTAAGAAGTACAATGAGTTCAGGGAGTTATGCATAATTCTACTAATACAGTTTGTGTTTGTGTGACATAGGACAGTAGTAGGGGACTTTGTATTGGAGATAACTATTTTGTGAAGAGGAATTGTTAAAGGGTTAAGATGCTTCCTCTTCTTCAGAAGTGATCATTTGAATAAATGGCATTTGAATCAGCAGGCACTTACCTAATTGTTTACTGTATGGGTCCATTTACATTAATGGCACACTTTTGTACTAGATTGTGGCTTGGTTTGATTTTACTCTTTTGTGTGTGTGTGTGTGTTGTTTGTTTGTTTGTCTTTGTTTTACAAGGTGACTGACTAAAAAGGAACTATTAATTTAGACTTCATTCTTGCATTCCTTATTTATGTCATTATATTTTACTTTCATGACAATGTTGAAATTCACTGTTTTGTTACTTTTCTTTAGTGACCATAAATAGTAGACCCGATTCTCATTTTCTGCAAATTAAAAGAAACTAGTGCTGGTTTTGATAACATTGGTATAACAATAAAGTCAGACATAGCTGGTGTGCCGATGAGAATCTTTCCAAGTACAATTCTTTCTGTAATTGCCTTTCAGCAGTTCTAAAACTTATTTTAGCACAATAGTTTTGCGAAAAGATAAAATCTATTCGCTAGCATTCTGAAGAAACTGAAAGTTTCTGGCAGTTCTTCCTCTTTTAAGCTGTTCTGTTTTAAATCTGCATAGGTCCCTAACCAAAGTGGATGAGTTTCAGCCATGTCCAGAGTTTTAAGTCACTTCTAGGTCAGCTGAAGTAAACAGAAGGTGTCCAGGACTTCTCCCTCAATGTTTGTATGCTGTCATTACTGCATTTTCCTTGCTAACCTCATATACCTACATTGCTAGCTCATACACCTGTGTCTTAAAGCTGCTTCTTTGGAGCCATAACTATGGACTTAATTGTGCTCCATTATATTATGTGCTACATAATCAGAATTAAAAAAAAAAAAAAAAAAAAAAAAAACAGAATAAAAGTATATTAAAATCAATAAAGTCTTCTCCAGATGCCTAGACTGACTTCCCCTCCACCCCCAATTTTATATAGCATGGACACTGTCTGCTATTCTAGACATGGAAGTTTAATAAGCCATAGAGTATTTGCATTGTGTATTACGAGTTTCTGTTTCTCATGGTATGTAAATGCCCCCTGGATTTCTTCCTCATATTGTTTGGAACATGATCAGACAGTGCTGCAGAAGTACCTAAAGGCTCTGGAGTACACAGAGGTTATATAGAAACAGTAGTAAGAGTTTATGATTAACTGCTGGTTACTCATACCACCTGCACTTAGCATCTCACTAGTGGCTGTCCCTTCTGTCTCTTACAGAACCAGGGAAGAGAGGTAAAAGTTGTAAAGGCAATTAGAAGGGTGAAATTAGATTCTGTACTCAACAAAGGACACCTGTGCCACTCCATTGTCTGGGAAGCCTGTGGGCAGCTATGTTAGGTGGTGTGAGTACCTTCTTTAAATGTATAACTTGGCAAAATTGTCCATCAGAACGTGTAGAGGGATTGAATAACTCGTCAAAAGGTCGTTTGAGTATTGAGGATATGGTACCTAAACCTTCCCGATTCCTGGGCCTGTGGAATTGCATCAGAAATGTGTTTGACCTGAAGATTACAATTTACAGCTGTGGAGGCAGCTCAGTTTCCTGGGTTTTTGTTTTTTTCTAATTTGAAAGAAGAATGCACAGCATGAGTGTTAACAATAGATTAAACGGGGAAATGATGTCTTCATGCATTTAGAATACATGTAACTATTAATGAAAGGCTTGGATAGAAACCACTTATGCTCCATCATGCTTGTTTGTAGTGTATTTTCATCATTTAATGGTTTTTTAACTTCTCAAGCTCTGATTTGCTCTTTCCGTTTTCTGTCAAGAGAGGACACATTTCTTTTTTCTTTCCTTCCCCACCCCATATTCTGCATAAAAATGGAAAAAGAAGGGGGAGAAAACATAATGCAGTTATTTCCAGTTAAAAACTAATCGGGTCCCCTGTGAGCCATGTCTATTTCATTATAGATTAATGCTTTAAAATTAGAAAATTGTGTTATAAATTATGATGTCATTTCCAACTAATCAAATTTAGGCGAAAGCTTTTGTGTTCTCTTGAGTACTTGCCCATTACAAACAGCTGCATGATGTGCTTTGTCTTGTAGGGATGGGTGGATCACTGTTTTAGCAATGAAAAACAATTTAAACTTGTGATGGGTGTTTTTATTTTTGTGTTTTTGTTTATTTTAACCGTTGACTGTAGATTATTGCATAAGATGCAAGAAGAACACCTAACAGGAGTCTTTGGAATAAAATCACTTAGAAATTCTGTCATTTTAACTTAAGTACCATGTCAGATTGCTATCACAGATGGGTTTTGGAAGCAGCAGATTTTTAATGATGACAAATAAATGAGAAGATAAAGGGATAACAAACTGCCCCTCTTGAAAGGAAAAATCCAGCTTGATTCAGAGGGAAGTGTACTTGATGGAGGAAAAAACTAGTACAATGGAGAGAGTTGAAAGGTAGGTTTCAGGAAAAAAATCTAATTGGAGTGACGTTGCTTGTGCATTGTCAAAATTCAGCTATGCAAAGGAAGAAAAAACCTTCTGTCTGGTATTTTGGAGAATTGGTAGAGATTTTTTCTGTGGTATGTTTGTGAATTAGATAAGCCAGAATACATAGAATCAATCAATTCACTTATGATTTGTAAAGGTCAGGAGGTTGCTATTCATTGCACTCAGGGACTTTTTGTGCTTTACAGAGCATCATGAAGGAGAGGATAACAGAGGTACCATCACAGTGGTTTTGTTTACTGTCTTAGGTTGGTAAAAACAATGGTGAAAGATTTTTGTTTTCTTCTCTAACTATATGCTCTCTTTGTTTGCCTAATGTATCGAAGAATTGTGACAGATGTTTGCTTCAAAATGGAGTCAGCAAAACGAGATCCAGAGGGGTTTTTGTTGTTTGCAAGTACCTACAAGAGAAGATTGAAAAAGGTGAAGATAACTCTGAGATCTGGATGGACAGTGTGACAGAAAGTAACAACAGCTCTTGACTTTCAGAAACAATGACTCGATGAACGAGGTCCTAATTTATATCCCATAAATATTTGCGAAGATGACAATCGCCTGTATTTAAAAACAGTAGAGGAATATCTGTGTACTAGGTGAGGATTGTCTTTACTGTATTATATTTGTACAAAACTTGGCAATATGGGGAGCTGATTCTGGTTCTACTCTGTGTTTGGTGAAGTAGACTGGAAAAATTTTGAAAAAGGGAACAAACATAGAGTGCAGAGCACAAGGTAGCAAGAAGGCAACTTCAAAAGGCAACCTTTGACCACTGTATGGTTATCTCCCTGTCCCCTGTTACAAATTATGAAGATAGTTCATTTCAGGTGATAAACTTTGCTTGTGATTGAGATTCGTTGACTTTATAATTTTTCTCCCTTCTTTCTTGGTAATCTAAGTGAGTATGCATATGAAATAATTTGTCACCAAAAGTTAAGGTAAGGATCAGGCTTATATGGTTGTCCAGTTCTGTGTTGACGCTTGTGGTTCGCACAGTGTAGTGCACCTATATCTACACTGTGTAGGTCATTCAAATTGAAATGGTGAATAAATCTTCAGTAGGCATAGACTGATCTGACCTGAATAATATTGTTCATGTGAGGTGCTTGTTCTTAGATTCTTAGGTGTTTCTCGTGTAAGTATATATTGAGCGAATTCTAAATTGTTTGTCCTGCCTGGGGGTGCAAGAAGGAAGAGGAGGGGAAGTAAGGAGTTATTTCATACATAGCCATTGAAAGGTGAATAGGTACAGTCCTGTTGGAGGGAGCATGAGGACATTTCTCTCATTCCGTATTGACAAATGAGAGAAGTGTTTGGTAGAATTGAAGAGACTGATACTGAACATAAGGATGATGTGTGGGATGGACTAGCCAAGTGTGGAGGACAAGTTGTGAGAAGTGCAATGGAGCTAAGAGCCAGACAGAATTTCTCCTGTATGGTTCCTATTATAGAACTATCCCATCAGTGCACACAACAGCTTTAACATTCTGCTTTGCAATTTTTAAATCCAAGAAAGATTAAGTATCACAAAATATTTTAAACAAATCTTTCCTATCAGAAATTATCAAAAGGAAATGAAAGTCTGAAGAAATTAAGAAAATACAGTCATTGTCCTCTTAGAGGAAAAGGGGTTTTACCTTTTCTCTGATGTTACTGAAACACTAGTCAGCAATTCATTTCCTAGTTGACTTCATCAACTATTCTACTGGCTGTATGTTGACTGCAAAAGAGTGTATGTTGACTGCAAGAGAATTATGGCAGGCTGTTAGGAACAGTAGGGTTAACCTGATTATTAAGTGAAGTTTTGCTGAGCAAAAGATCTTGTATAATTATGGAATATGACTGTGCGCTCGTAATGAATGAGGATGCTGCAGCTTTGATCTTTTCAATCATTTTGTGCTGCTGCTGTCCTTAACCTCTTCGAGGTTTGCAGTGCTAATGAAGGATACTGCATTTTATGAGTGTTAGATTAAAAAATAACATCTTTGATATTTTCATTTAGTCAGATTGGTTGTGGTACTGATTCATCGTGTTGGTCTTGCAGGAAGTGGTGTTTTTTTTTTTTGTTTGTTTTGTTTTTTTTTTTTGATAAAGAATGGTACAGTTGGATACGGACTTACCCTTCTCAAGTTGCTTGTTAGAGTTGATTGTACCTTGCCATTCTCCTGTGAGTTTTTCTATTGATTCCAAAGGGATTTTGGAATAAGGTCTCAGTACCAGTTTGGAGACATAAGATAGCACTTTTTCTAGCAGAAGATGTAGGTGGAAACTGTAGGTTAGAAAGATGTAGGAAGATGTAGGTTAGAAAGGCCAGTTGGCATAGACAGATACTTTGCCCAAAGTGGAGAGTAATGGGGAAGGCGGGGAACTTCCTTGCTGTTCTCATCATACTTTTCTGAAACCCTGATTTTCTTTCTTTTTTTTTTTTTTTTTTTTTTTTTTCCCTGGGTGATGACTGTCAGTTTTGTTCACAAATTACTTCTCCATCAGCTATGGAGCCAGAAGGAGAAACACGGTAATTGACTATAGGAAAGGCCAGAGCTTATTCAAGGCCCTGTGAGTGTGATATACTTGCAGTTGAAATGCAGTGACATTGACCCTTTATTTTGTACCTTTTACTCTAGTGCCTGTTAATGCTGAGTATGACTCTGATTTACATAGTAAAATACTGGGCATCTCTAACTGTCAAAGGCTTGCAGTTTATGCTTCTCTGACAGAACTTCATTGATTGTTGTCCTTGGAAATGACTCCTTAATTCATATCAATATTGTTCTACTCTATTTAGCACATGAATTGAGAATTGTGGAAAGTGTTTTATAGGTAGAGTAAGAATGCAAAAAAAATTTAATCTTGAATTTTCTTGCTCCCTAAATACTCCCTTTATATAATTATAGTGTCTTGGTTTTGCTGTTTTTGCAGTTACTGTTTTGGTCTTTCGTATAACCAGAGCATACAACATTTAACTACAGGGAAGCCTTGTGTGAGGGATTTTTGCTTGCTGGAGAGACCAGAGGTGAGAAAGACGGATCAGAAACTCATGAGGGATATTCTTAGGAATTCTGCCTGTAAACTCTGGAAAACAGTTCATTTCTATAAAGTTAGAAAGTTGGAACTGTATACTTGAACAATGTGATGACTGTTGAGGAGTTAGTGTCTTAAGTCCTGGCTACACGCTGCCCTCTTCTTCCATCGACACAGTCGTAACCATTTTGTCTTACCTTAGTGTTGCTTTTTTTTACCTAGAAGGAGTAATAAATTTATTCTGTTTCTGGATGATCTCATTCACATGTTTTTGCAACCTTAAGCAAAAAGCAGGATGGAAATTATTCATTTTATGCTTCTCGCATAACTGATATGTCAGCATATATCCAGAAACAAGCATATTTTTGATTGAGTCATATCAATTAAGATTTGGATGTTCTGCTTCGTGATTAGCTGTGCTTGGGTGTCTTTCGTACAAATGTGTTTCTAATTACCTCCAAATGTGTTGGTTAATCCATATGTTCAAAGAGAATTGTAATTCTACGTGGTATTAGAAGTCTTTGTTAATATTTTTATATATATATTGTGCCCTTACTGATTATGTTGAGTATTTGTTTTGCTAGCCTTACGGATAATAATAATAGTTGCCAGAATGTCGTTAAACTATTGGAATGGCATGAGTAAAAGAATTCAACCAATCTAAGAGTGACAGCTCTTACTGCAATCTGGGGAAAACAGTGCTGACTGGTAGTAATATGAACAAACTGAGTATTATTAAGGTGCAAGAGGTCGTAAGTAAAAGTATTGGTCAAAACAAAATAATTTGTGTAATTGTTCAAAAGATGATGGTTATTGTTCATCACTTGGTGATCTCAATATTGAAGTCATAGTCTGGAATTTTATTAGCTGTTTAACAAAGAAAAGATGCAAGCTCTTGATACCGATTATTCCTCTATTGTTTCTTGTAGAAGATACTTTTGCATACCTTACTGATATGCTTATAAGGTGCTCATCCTTCATCTCAGAGCTGTGAAGTACTCAGAAGAGCAAGAACAACTTACTGCAGTGTTACTCAGTACTATGGTAGCTTTCTTCTCTATCTTCAATAATGATATGCTAAGGATGTGGTGTTGAAAGGATCCTGTGCTCTGCTGTCCATATTATGCATCAGTGGTATTAAATACTTGAGAGTGGCTACACTTTATAGTTCTTAAATAACAACCTTTTCCTAAGGTGTGGAAATGTACTAGCGCCGCAGTCTGTGCTGAGCTGATTTAGTATGATGCAAAGCAGGAACTTCATTTCACCCTGTACGAATTGGTATGCCTAAGTAAATTGAGCGCATATAGTCCACTTTCTTGTATCTGGCAGCAGCTGAGAGACATCTTATGTTGGATGATAAAAGCATTACTTGCCATTGGAGGCAGTTTGCTACTGTGTTAGATGGGTTTTTTTTCCTCTGAAAAAATAGTAATTTACAACTGGAAATATTCTGTAGAAGATGTTGTCAGTATTGCTGTGAAAGTACTGCTGCAAAATAACTTTGTTTTGCAACCTACTGCATTCTGAACTTCCATAATATTTTGTGCAAAGATTGATGTTGTAATACTAACAAAATACTAACAATGTTTTCATCAGCATTAAATGTGTTGTCTTTCTCTCTCCTCTGATACCTTTTTCCTCCTGTTACAAAGAAGGCTAATAGATGTGTCTAACATTTTATCTGTTGTAAGTTATTCTGTATTGCTTCACTTGTCTTATTCGTCTTCACCATAAAACGAATAATCCTAATCTTCTCAAGCTTTTGTTAGACAAAACCTTTTATTTTCGTTTCCAAATCTTCTTGCTTTTTTCCATGTATTTTACAGAAAATGACAATCAACACAGTATTCCTGTGGAAAGTGTACCACTTACTAGAAGGCTACTGTTAAAGTAGTGTCATTATTTTATCTTATTATTTATAAACAGTATGGATTTGCTTGCTTTAGCTGTAACTACGTAAAACTTTTTTTTAATTCTTGAGCTTCTAAAAGAGAAGCTTTGCTCATATTTGTTTGAAAAATTTGTAGGGGGAACTGTTAAATGTTTTGCTACATATTCATTGCACTAGAGAAACAAGATGATAGAATGCTCAGCTACATATGAAAGCAAAGTAAAAGCCAGACTGGACAGCATAGTCTCCCTAATGTCACCATCAAAGCCATGCAGATTTTGGATTCCTCCCTCCCCCCCCCCCAACTTTTACTAGTGTTACTTCATTCAAATAGTGGAACACCGGAAGGAAGGTCCTTTCTTCCTGGTACACCTAAAATGACGTGACATAATGATGTGTGGACACACACGTTTTTGAAGAGAACTACTGTCATCTTCAGGAAAGGCAGATGATAATTATTTTGTAAAGAAAAGAGCAAATGATGAGTCTCATCTTGTTGGCTTTTTGTGTCACCAGATGATTTTGTGCTTTCCCAAAGAAAATCAGTTTAAAATCTAGCCTTCATAATTCAACTCCAGGGCTCTCTTGAGCGCTGACAGTTCGATCCCTCTTCAGAACAACTGTAAATGTGTTTAGGCTTTATTAAAATCAGCAGTCCAGCCCTGGTAATCTGGTACAGTGTCAAAGATGCTGACCAGACAGGTTTCACCTCACAGTGTCACAAGATTCATACATTCTCTGCCCGCCATAGTTTCATAGACCAGTTAGAGACCGCTGAAGGTTGCTAGAAGATGCACAGATATTCATAATAGAACTTTCCTTCCTCCTGACTGCAGAAGTTTTTTCCCCTGGGTAAATATTTTTTTCTATGAAGTTTAGAAACTGCAATTTCTCCAGTTTCTGTTTTCATAGAGAGCCTAGCATGTTCCTAGCCAAGTTCAGCTTTGTTAAGAAATTTCTGCATGGCATGACTTTTGTGAAACTAAACATATCCACACCCTTTGGAAGGAGATTAAGAGCCTTTTATAAAAGGCACAAAAAATACTATCTAACTGTGGAAAGACAGTTAAAAGATGCAGGTGTGTATCACCACCTGTATGTTTGTTCAGTGTTCCATAGCCTATGTGACAATGCAAGATAAGTTAAGAAAGGTGTTTTGATGTTAGATCATGCCTTTGGATGAAAAGTTGTCTTAGTTTCTGATTATTTTATGTTTACTATTTATATCCCAGCAGAAAGCTCTGGATAACTGGAGATCAGACAATAGTTTGCATGTCTTTGAAGTCAGTCTTTTCTCCCCAGAGATGATTTGGTTAGGAAAGAGTATCTTTTACTATCTTTACATTTACTTCATCATTTTCAGTTTGGAGATACAAGTATCCTTCAGATTGGAGGCCCAACCTAGAGCATTTCCTTTAATCATATTTTAGTTTTCAGTGAAAATATATTGGTCCTCTACTCATCCTCAACTGTTCAGTAAATAAAGACCCTTCCCATTATGGAACCTTAAGTCTATGACTGGATTTTTGTTCTGTCCATCTTGCAGTTAGAATGAGGCTTTACTGAAAGACTTGTTTTTTAATGTGCACAGCTGATATGAAATGAACATAAAAACACTGTTCCATACAGATTCCCTTTTACAGGGCTGACATTTCTTGTGCAAGCAAAACTATCATATGCAGCCAAAGAACAGAAAAACGGAAATAATGAAATGCCAGCAGCACAAGTTGTATAGCAGTCCATTCATCTGTCTACCCACAAAGCACTTCCAGAAGAAGTTAAAGCCAAGACTCAACTTGGCAGCAGTTGCTTGATTCTCCCCTCCCCCAAATCATTTAAATGACAATGCCCTGCTGAAAGCTATCTTGGCTAAATTTTATTGTTTTAAGGCTTTTCAAAGCAATTAACACAAGATCTTTTCTACTTGGTATGAGCAGCATAAAAACACCTGAATTCGCAATCATAGACAAGGTTTTGTTACTGCTACAGTTTCACTGAGTGTGATGGTACTAGATTTTTCATGAGTGGAAGAGATAATCCTCATATTTCATTATGTAAAAATAGTCAAAATGGTACTCATAGTGAAGAGATAAGTTCTGTTAAAATAATCGAAAAAAGTTGCTGGCTTTGCTCTAGTGAGTAAAATGCAGAGGCAAGTGAGTCAACTGGAATAGCACTGCCCCTTCCAGCCTCTCTGATTCTGGGGAAGAGCAACAGCAATGTTTTGGGGTTTGTAGCTTGCTTCCAGGAAGCTTGTAGATGTCTCTGTTGTGACAGTATAGAGACTTGGAGGATGTTATGATTGGAGGCACAACTGATTTTATCCAGTTTGCAGTAGTGAAAGGCAAGTTCTTGTGTGGTTAGATGGTCATTAAAGTTACTGGAAGCAGTATTTTCTCTGTTCAGTGGCAGGATGTTGTTTTCAACCTCAAGGGGGTGAACCAGGGACAGTGTAGTCCTGGAAAAAGTTGTTTGCCTGTGAGGTGTGGGGGAGTCCACACTGCCTTTCTTCGATGTCTGAGGCCTGCCAGAGAGAAGTGTATGAATTGTAGTTTTAAAATAATGGATGTAGAAAAAAAATAACCATTCACTTTTAAGGAAAGGAAGGATTCTGTTTAAGGACAGGGACACATTTGTTCCTAATGAGTAATTCAAATGTTTAATTTTCTGTTTTGTTGTAGATTTGTTTGGGTTTTTTCTTATTGCTATAGCCTGTGCCCTTTTGCATCCATATGGAATACTCTTAGGGGTTTTTTATTGTATTTAAAATGTCTCTCTCTCTCTTTTTTTCTTTTTCTAATTATGTCATTAGCATTGGCAGTTGATTTCTTTATTCTTATTTAATTTAGTGTCATGTAAAAGTGTTTTTTTTCTTTCCGTTGAGTACAGTATCATTAGTTTAGCATGTGTCATAGGGATTGATATTGAAGGGAGTTCTCCACACTGATAGTACTGTCAGTGAGACCTGTCATTATCTCACTCTATTTTTAGGAAGTACAGATTGTCTTATTTATGTATAAATACTGTTATAATTCTGAAGTCATTCATACTAATGTCTGTGTGGTTTTTCTTTGTAGTAAGTGTTGCTAGACAAAGCATTCTCTTTGTGAACTAGGTTCTTTGCACATCTGCTCTGAAGGGGAACTTACTTGAGTGCATTTTGGGAGTTCTTAAGCCTGTAATTAGCAGCAGTATTGTAACTGTGCGTATAATGAAGGGGACAGTGTAGTGCAAAGAAAAAAACTGTTTCTTTGTTGTTTAACCTCAGTTGAAGCTTAAGTGGTTTAAAGGATTTGACTTGAAGCTTATGCTTTATGATGCTCCAGAATGAACAGGAGAGCTATCCTTTATTATAGTTCTCTTAAGGAGCAAATACGGAAAACAGACACATACTGATTCCACTTCTCTCCAAATGTATTTGGTATGTCTGACTTTTTCTTAATTTGCCATCCAGGAAATGGGAAAGTACTTTTCTGGGTCACTCGCAAGACATACATTTTATTCTTTAAAGATGTATGTTATGTATTTTTATGTTCTTCAGTATTGCCAAAAAGATTGGAACTGTATTATACAAATCATTGTATTCAGGAATAGTGAGAGATTAAGATTTTGCATTATAAAAATTGGGAGAAAGAAAATGTGTTATCGTAATTGCAATGAGGAAGAACTGAACTAAGTGCAAACCAACAACTTCCATGAAAGTATGGAGTACCCTTGGAAGAGCTAGAAACTACCAAACTCCTGAGTCCCTGTAGATGGCCTCAACTGCGAGAACGTCCTTCATCTTACAAAATAGTTCAGTACTGATGTATCCATCTCACATATACACAAACGTGGAGATATAAAAAACAGATGAAGATACAGTTTGAGGTTTTAGGTTAAAGCAGATGATGCTTAATGACAGCAAGTGCTTAGTATGATAGGAGGATACAGGTTTTTGTAGTCTGATAATATGTTGGAAAATATGGAGAGAAATCCTGCATTCTTACTGCCAAAGTATAAGGCGTATGAGCTGGTACAACAATTCCTAAGCAAAAAGAAGAGGGTGATAAAAAGGGATTCAGAGTCAAATACTGTGTATTTTTGAAGCTCTGCTGGTGCCTGCTCCACTTGGGATGGCATCATTCACATATGTACATGAGAATTTTTTTTTTATTTGAAGTTGAATGTTACATATGTTAAAGAGATTGTGTTCAATTTTAGAAAAGAAACTAGTCTAGTGAACTAGAAAGCAACTCTGTGTGCTGCTGTCTATCCTGTGTAACACTACTAAAGTTTTCTAAGGCAGAAATGTAGGTGTATGTGTACGTATATATACATCATTATATATTGATATCTATGTTTTGTGGGGCTGCTATTGCAGCCATTATGAACAGTTTTGCTTGTGAGCTACCTTTGCTGGTGAATGCAAGTTCTGTGTAGTTGGTGAAACAAATCTTTGTTCTACACTGTTGAGATCGTTCGGATACATGTGTTGTTTTGTTTGCTGAATATCAAATGATCTGAAGTAGCTAATTCTAAAAAAAAAAAAAAACAATGAATAGGTGTCTTCTGTTTAAGGTGTGTGAGGAAACCTCAGACGGCCATGAGACTTGAAGCTGAAGGTTTTGCAACGTATGCACTGCTGTTAGGAAATTAGCTATTTTCTGCTAATTGTGCTTGCATTGCAGCATTAAAAAAAAAAGCAGTTTTCTCATTTCATTCAATTTTGTATGTCAGTGTATAGCTGCTTTGTGATTATCACTTCTATGTGAAAAACATGCCTTTGAAAAGGAATTTTCAGTAGAGTTCATTGCAAAACAAACTTTGCTATATGTATCGTTTACTGTGAGGAATAATGAATAAAAAAGGCCCTAAAATTGTTGAATTTTGGAAAAATATAGCAGTCTATTAATGTAAATCTTACAGAATAAGATTGAAAGAACTAGATGTTAAAAAAAAAAAAATCTGTGGGATGAGAAAGAATCTTTTTTTATCAACAACTGAAAGCAAATGTCTGCATGGATTATTACTTCTTTAGAATTTTGCTTCTCATTTTCATATGGTGGCCCTTTTTCTTTCTTAGAGCACTTCCTTCTTTATTTCCCTATTTAAAATCAATAGTTTAAAATAAACACTTCACTACAATTATTTTGCCCGTCACGGGGGAAAAAAAATACATTGTCTGGTTTCTTTGTTTCTGTTTGCTGAATTGATAAGGAGTAAAAATTTCCCGGTGCATTTATTTTTCTAATGTTTTTTCAACCAAATTTGGTATTATATAGTGAACAAAAGGTGAATCAAATTTATGTTTTTGTATTTTTTTTTCATCATCTTTTTATTCCTGTAATCCTCCAGGCTGGAATGATGCATGTAAAAATGACATTTGTACATTTTTGTGATGACATTTCAATTTATGATTGTATATTTGAGTAATATTAAAAATATCTCTAAAAGAGAAAGCATCTAACCTATGCTGCACTTTTATTTTCAAGAAAAGATCCGTAATATTTTTAGCTGAATATTCTAGAACACATCATCATGATTTTCAGTAAACAGCATCTGAACTGTCTTTAAAGTATCCGTATGGTCGTCTGCTGCTAATAAAATGATTGTTCTGTGTGGAACATTGAGCAGTGATTAAAGAAAGCTAGGTATAGTTGCAGCTTCATAGGTACTTTGTACTATGTAATTTTCAGTAAAACATATCTCAAGTAAAATACTAAGTTGAGAGATGGTGAATGCTGGATTCAAGTTCTCTTTTCATAAAGTGATTGGATAAATGCCATATTTCACTGTATATAGCATGTGTGTTACCTATAAAAGAACCTTCCCTTCCTCACCCAACCCTTTTCAGTAGTAGTGCAGGCCGTATGTTTTGTGTGGTAATGCAAGGGATTTTATCCTAGAGCTCCTTCCTGGTCTTTGTTCTGTGTGTGCATTACCCAATGATTTGTTCTCAAGTATGAGATGCTTAAATGGAAGTGGTGTCTGAAATGCGGACTGTGGGCTCTGAATAAAGGTGAAAGATAATAACATGTGGCATTGCCTTGCTCATTTCACCTTTGCTGTGTGTTGGAAGTAATTGTTTCTGTAATCCTTCTCTTTCACATCTGGCTCATGTTCTGTGGACCAGCTGAATGAAGAATAGTATTGACACGTGTAAAAAGGAGTAAAAGAAAAGAATGTCTGTGTTACTGGTGAATGTACCTTCTTGACAACTCTTTGTAGGAGTCACTTGGGAAAAGGGCTTGAGGAAGGAAATTTACATTTCATTAACATTTTGCTTCCCTCTTTTTGTCCTTTTTTTAAGGGCTTGATTTGACCTCACTGTAAGTGAAGCTCTCAGGCTGACTGAGAACCCTCAGCAGAGACCAACTTATGCCTTGAAACCTATTGCTTAGCTTTTCTCTCAAAAGTTCCTATTAATTTTGATTTTATGCTATGGATCTTGAAATTGTGAGCATGTTGAAGAAAGTGAGTTCAATGAATAAGAGATCACAATGTAGAATTCCATCTAATGTAGATCCTTGAAGTTGCTCCAGTGATAGCAATGGATCAATAACATGCCTCCTGCTGCAGGCTGGTATCATGTAGCCATAGGATAGACTAACAGGCTTCTCTTTGAGAAGAAATGAAATTAATTAGATCTGTCAGTACTTAAATCCTACATCTGATTTAAGCTTAGCAATTATAAAACATGGTGCAGAACAGCTTCCTACTCTTCACGTTTATGTGTAAAATCCATTGATCAATTGCTGTAAACCAAACCAAGTGCAGCTTGCTTTATTTATTTTTTTTTTTTTTACATTAATACACTAATGATGAAATACTTCCATGGGCATGTATCTTCTGCTGATGATTGCATGTGGAACTGCATATGTTATTCAGACCTTTTAGAGGAGACAGGTGGCACGCTAAAAGTGAACTGAGCACAGTGATAAATAGTTGTGTCAAAAAGACAAGGGAAGGAGATGGACATTTTCTAATCCATAATGGATTGACATCAGCTTACTCTGTCAAGTATATAATCCCTTGAACAATTTGATTTCTAGACTCTTAAAAAGAACTACAAATGATGATGAGCTAAAGATGGAAAGATTTTAATATGTTTGTCACTGCCTTCTCACCACAACATTTTGAGATGACTTTGAGAAAAAAGATTATTTCCTGACCATAATGAAGTTCTGACTCTACTGTGCGAGCTACTTTTAAAAAGAAAGATAGCATGTTCAGGCAGTCTAGTGATCCAGTTCACTGATTATTCCTGGGCACTGTGTAAGCAGGGCCAGTGCTGTAAACTGCTGATTTATTCTAACTGCAATGGTTAGGCATTGGGATAGACTGCAAGAAACAGCAGAGACTGACTTGAGATCTGTTTTTCAGGGATGGCTGGGAACGAATGAAATGTGTCATGCTGTAGTGCTAGATCAGGGATTCTTCTAACTGGGTCTTTTCATTCCTACATTATGCATTGTTGACTTTCACCATTGCTGCTCTTGTGATCAGATCTTGCGATTTAGTAATCGGTTAACTAAAGTAGTTCAATATATTTCTGTCATGTGGTAGACTTGGGTAAAATATGTTAGAAGTCAGAGGAGACATAATACAATTCCTGTTTGCCTTGAAATCTGTGCCGGCTTGACTTATTTAATCTGTCAGTCATCTCTTTTTGCTTCTCCTGGAACTGTTTACCTACTCAGCGTTATTTCTTCCTGCAGTGGGGAGTCCGGGTTTCCCTGCTTGTCCTTTTCTCTTGTGCTCATAGACTCCTACAGATATTAAAAATTCAGTGTAATATAAGTACAGAGGTCTGTATGTCTAAACACCTGTTTATATAGAAATTGTTATCAGTTGTCGTCAATGTTTATGCTCTTTAGCTAAGATTATTCCACAGCTTCTGTTTAAAACACTCTGGCTTTGTGAAATTTACCACTTAGGAAATGGTTTTATTTAGAGGAACTTTTATTTATGTAACTCTATATTGTCTTACATGAAAATTTCATAAGACTTTTATCTAACACGTACTTCAGTCTTGTTTATATTGACCTGCAGAAATTAGAAGTGGATTAGATGCTTAAGCCATGTGTAATCTGTTCCCTGTGGTCTTTTGAAAGATAGTTTTCCAGACTGTCTGTTCAGCTCTCCCTCTGGATGGTTAGGAGGAACATGATTTTGTTGTTGTTTTTAGTAAAACAAGTAAGTATTGTTTCGGTTCCTTAATAACAAGCTTGTTCCAGTTCTAACACTTCTGCATACACAACAGTTGCATTCTAATTCTGCTTCTTACAGAACACGCAGTTTTTGATCTGTAATTAGGCCAGTTCTAGTCCTTGTCTGTAAGAGTTGGCTTTTGTTAGCACACAGTTTTCTTGGTGGTTTTTGTATGGTTGAGGGTAGATGTTTGTTAATTTTGAGGCAAATATGTTTGGTTTGTCCATTGTGGCAAAACCAATCATGAACAGTCTGTACAGCAAGAACATGTTCTGCAGAATTGATTCTGCTGTTGATAATATTGTTTTTTATTGTGTTGCTTAAATAGGCCAGCCATTCATATCTCATTCTCTTCTAATTCTGCCAATTCACTTTGTTTAATATGAAGATAGTGCTTGTGTTTTAATTCTAGCTGTAGCTTATTTTAAGGGCTATTGTGCTTATTAAAATAGAGTATAAAGGCCCATAACTTCATGCTACTGAACTTGCTTCTAGTGAGGATTTGACCAGTTACAGGCTCCACAAGTTTGCAGTGCCTTATTACAAGAACAGCAGACTGTTACTTTGTGCCACAGCTAAAGAGCAAGTTCTGGATAACACTGAACTACCCTGTAGTGCAAAGCAGTTTTCATCTGTTTGTATTTACTAAAACGTGTTAATGTCCTTTGCAGTCTTAAATAGCAACAGTAGTAGGTTTACTTAATATCCTGTAAACTGCTTATAATGTTTATAATAAAGCTGTTTATAATAAATAAGTTTAACGTGCGTTGTTGATATTTCAAAATGAAGCTTTTCATCATGCTTCTGAGTTAGTATCTTCAAAGGCTAGTTTGTTTGTGAAAGTGTAGTCATTATTCTGTTGTGAAATGCACTTGATAATTCAACACAAATGCCATGATTCACTATTTATTATATCTCTTGCTGTAGCTTTGATTAACTTTGACATAGCTGATCATAAAGCACATAAAAATGATAAATACGGAGATGATCCCTTCTTGGGAATGAAAAGGACATCACAGTATGTTTTCAGATTTCATCAGTGAAATACGCAGGTCTTCCTTCCACATTTGGAGATGAGACCACTTAGCTGATGTATTTGGCTAAATGTTTGTAATGAAGCTCAGTAATCAGAGGGATGTATTATATTTCTCTGTTCCTTATGTTACTCAGCAAGGGCCTATTGGTAATTAGATGGAAGTATGTGGTCTGTATGACTTCCTATTGATTGGAAGTCTATGATATGTTAGGGTAACTTGATAATGGACCTTAGAACAATGTAAAACAGATTGAAAGAAAGACTATTGCCGATTAATTTGCTTCTGCTCTTATCAATCATATATTGGTACACTGCCAGTTAGCATATTGATTTAAATTCACTGTCGCATACAATGTAGTAAGAAGTAAAGAGCAAGCAAGCAGAAGCCTTCTTAACTTTAATGGACAACTGGCTAGGTGCTTCTTTTTAAGTGAATAGTGCAACATGGATATTTCTCCTTGTAAGTTGCGTATGAGCATTGTTTCTGATTAAGTGAAACATTTGCTTGAAGGAACTCTGTGAAAGAAGGACTGTTTTTTCCAGATGAAATTCTCTTTCATAGTAGCAGATTCCAGAACTATTCCTGTTCTGTGGTTCAGGATCTTACTCTGTTTCCCGAATATCCATAAATACTACTGACTGCTCTCTGGCCTGTTGCTGGAGGACAGTGTCTTTTGGCTCCAACATGACCGAGTTACTGTGGGCTACATTTGGAGCCATTTTAATTGATGTTTGTGCCTTTTAGTTTGTTAAAGGTGCATGGGAAACCTCTGTGATGGGTATTTTAGCTAGTATGTGGGTTAATGGCATGTGCAGTCTGTTACTTCTTACATGAAGTTGTTAAGACTGGGTACCTCAATTCTGTGTCACAGCCCTTTAGCCTGTGTTTCCAGTGAAGTGAACGGCATAACTTTTAGATTTTATTGATTGCTTTACGACTGTTGAGGAAGCTGTGTTAAGCAATTTCAATGTCCTGTTTGCTTTTCTCAGCCACTTGAAGAAAAAAAAAAAATCCCGTGTTCTCATAAGCTCTCTCTGCATTTTCTTTCCTAGGCAAGTTTTTGTGATTCAAGATACATCAGTTATTTTCAGTATATCTGAGGTAACATTGACAGTGACTTTGCAGTGCAGAGATTGCTACTTACGCTTTTACTGACCCATATTACAGGGATCAAGAAAAGTATCTTTACTGTTACTGAACAAAATGCAAGAAAACGTGATTTGCGGAAGAGAAGCTCTTTTTTTGGCATATTTCCATTGCCAAAGGTGTAGAAAGGGGTTTGAGATGCACCAAGTCTTTTGTGTGTTGCTTTGGTTAAATGAATTGAAATGTGGTTTTTCAAATTGGTTGAAAAACAACTATAATCAAACTTAATTATTTTTTGTAACTGAGTGTACAGGTCTTGGTAACTGAGGGAAAAGAGACATTTGAAAAACAGTATTAGATGTGTACTAGTAATTACTGGCAACTGCAAAGACAGAGGTAATGGTGTATCATATTTCCAGTGTCTGTGTCAAGGTTTGCTTGTATTAACTCTCCTCCTCAGCTTCACTGAGGAACACCTCATCTAGGAGTGACTGTTCTCATGCAACAAATAAGTGATTAGCTGGAGCTTGTGAGGGACCTTGAGTAATTGCCAGGTTGGCAGCACAAGCTGCTCCCATGCTGCTGTACTTCCACTGCCCATGTTCCCTGGTATGGAAATAGTTCACTTACAGTGGTGCAGTTGGGCACTTCCGCTGTAGTGTAGGTATACTGTGTAGGTAGATTGCATGTCTCTTCTCAGCTCCAGGGCTGGATGCAGCCACAGTGGTGATGGGGAAACATTTGTAAATTAAAAAAAAAAAAAAAAAAAAAAAAAAAAAAAAAAAAAAAACAGTTGGGTTTACAGAGGTGTGATTTCTAATAAAGGAACTGTAGAGCCATGTGGAAGTATAAATTGTAGCATTTGTATTTGTACAAACAACTTCTTTTTTAATGGGAGATTGTGTAGTTTGCTTACTACTCTCAGCACAAATGTTACTGTGGAAAACACAGTCCAGCAGCTCTGCAAACACTGATCTCTCTTCTAGAAGGAGGTGTTGCAGAGTCTGACTAGGACCTGCAGTTTGAATCAAGTTAGCCCATCTATTTACTTTCTGCCTCAGGGATATAACTACAATCACAGCAATCCTGTTATTAATGTGCTCTTCTAGAAAATTTTACTCCCCACCATACCATGCCAAGGAACTCAAACTTGTGAAATTCCCTGGCACCTGCTCTAAGGAGTTAATCCTGGACTGGAGATGATCTTTTAGGACTGCAGTCTATATTGAAGCAAAGGAACTTCCTTCATTCTGCAGAGAAACACTATGTTTTAATGTTTTGTGTGTTAATACTGGCCTCTTTGTTAAAGAGAAAAGGAATTGCAGTGGGAGAGGTGTGGCTGGGAAAAGGGCCTGGCTACATCTGAGGTGTTTATAAAGGGCTAAAATGCATTTTTATTTCTGCACCACCATTTTGTTACTGTCTTTGGGCAAGCAAGGAAGTGGTGGAATTTTGGAAGGAGGCTGCTTGTCATCTGCAGATGATGCCCTTTCAACAGAGCAAATGTTTATGTAACTATATGATGTCATTCTTAAGGCTTGACAATGGAATTCATTCCTGAAGCAGCAGGCAGTTACGGTAGCTTAAGGGCGAAAGCTTTTCTAGAGGCTAACGGTTCAGTTGGGAAAGCATTGCTGTATCATACTGTTAACACAAGCGTTTGGCAGCATGTCTGAGAGGGGCTGAAGAGTAGCTGAGCATATCCTACGGGTTTGATTTGCAGTCTGACATATCCATTAACAAACAATCTAAGCTTATAATTAAATGATTTTTAATAGACTTATGACTACCCTCTGAACATGCACTCTTTACCTTTTGAAAGAAACAGAGGATGGTGCATATGGAATACAAGTGCAGCTACTTTTCTCCTGCGTGGTTTAATGACCAGTCGTGTCATGTGCTGATAACAGTTCCATTTATAATACATAACAACGCAGTATCTGCTTGTGATGATATAATTAATGTAGGATTCAATTTTAGAAAACTGCTGCATCATTTTGAAGGCCTTTAATTATAGACATCAGCACGATCTGCCAGAGAATAGGGTAATTCAGTTCTTATTAGAAATGTTCCCATTCTCACACGACTATTCCTTTTTAGGAAAAAAAGAGAAAAAAAAAGCTGTCAGATGTGAAATCTACTTTGGAAGAGCTCATTGGGGACAGTACATATTGCTGTCTTTGTTGCAATTCTTGACAGAAGAAAAGCATGTATCAATTCTGCATGTAGCGTAATTACTGCCCAGGAAAGGAAATTTTTTCCCTTCTCAATTGCTTGCATTAATGAACGGTAAAAAACTAAACCATTTGTTCTAATGATCCCTCCACTAATTTCCGATATGGTATTTTGCCATAAAGTTTTAAATAATTTCAGCTCTATCCTAATGCGCTTGATTTTTTGGGCTGTTTTGGTCTGAAGGCTCTTTTTCAAACATACTTCAATAGCTGTGGTTCAGTGGAGGACACAGCACTGATGTTGGGGAAGTTCCAGCTGTGCTGCTTGGGTTACTCTTCGGTCAAATATGACCTTTCAGGGCTTTCTCAGTTAAGTAATGAGAAGGTCATGGTCAAGTGTCAAGAGATGTCACTTTTCACGAACAGTGCTGTCTGGAGATCTTTGGTAACATTCTCCAATTGATCACAGGCATTCACATGGAGGTTTTTGAACTAAACTTGCTAAAGCTGGTAATTCTTACATATGACAAGATATGCAGTGCTGTAAAAAAACTTGCTATCAGTATTGGGTGTATCGGGGGTGAATAACCAACAACCTAAAATACTGCAGAAGTGCAGTGTGCAGCAGTTGTCTAATTGTCTAATTTTTGGCTAATTAGGGATATATCTGATGGAGTAGCAAGGCTGGGATTTTAAACTATATTGATCATCTGACTAGTAATCATGTGATCCTCACTGTTAAAGGTAGAAAGATTTAGTGCATTTCCCCCTATGTTCTTGTGATTTTAAAGGTGTGGCAGGATTCTTTGGAGGAACTCTTTGCTGTTGAGACCCTGCAAATGAAGTGGTTACTCATACGTGCTTAGGAGTAAAGTTAATTGTCAGCTTTATCAGTGCTTGCTTATTGGTTTCTTTACTCTCTAAAAAGGTGATTAAAATAAGGCAAATAATCTAGAGGCATTTTCCTTTCTAAACCTCCTTTCTTTGGGCTTCTTCGGGAACTTATTTATACACAGGCCTTGCCTCAACAAAGGACTCTTTGAGGGTCCTGTGTTAGTCTAACATTCCCCTCTTTCACATGAAATTAAGGGCTGTGATTTACTGCAGTGACCTGAGTGCTCTTGTTTATAGCTTCTTTCTTCATGCCTCGTTCTCTGGGTGCTTTAGTTATGCTAACATACTGGAGTATATATGACGGATAGGCTTGTGTCACATAGCTCAGTGATGATTAGTGGAGTTACTGGGTGGAATTAAATGAGAAGTAGGTATTTTTGTTTTCCTTGTTTTCCCCCCCCTCCTTTTTCTTTCTGTCCTATATACTGAAATCTTTTGCTTTTCATTAAGTGAGGAGAGGACAGTTTTTAAAATTGGCTATTACATAGGCTTATCTTACGTTTTCCTATATATAGAGGGGTCTCAAATGATGGTGAAGGGCAAGAGTGGAAAGACTTGGTCAGCATTGGAGGCTCACGAACAGGTTCTGAAATAACGGTCATAACTCCACTCTGCTTTCTTAGAAGTGTATCAGTTGTGTTTCCAAAATTCAGGATGTATGTCCCAACTTACTTAGACAACTTAGGGTACAACGGGAAGATATTCAAGAGTGCAGAGTTGCTTATGAGTCTTCTACTAAGACAAGGTGATACACGTCTCAGTTCTCCCATCTTTTATCTCCATCTGCTCTCCCCTCCGCCAGCACTTCTGACATACGCCTGCTGTCCATGCCTGTGCTGCGATTCTGTACATAACCTTGTGGCATTTAGTGGTGGACCCAAAAAGCACATGTTCCAAATCTTTCTTTGTAGCTGAAGAAGGGTGGGTTGTTTGTGTGTGGGTGTCTTTGTTTTTTGTTTTTAAACAAGTGATGGTGTTTCATAGCTAATGCCTTTTAAATTGAGAAGTCTCTGCTATTTTTTTTTTCTTTTTATGCTGAACACACTAACCTCCTTAAGTTCCACTCCCCCCCCACCCCCCTCCCCCCCCCGGAGACTGTAGGTTAACTACAGAAAAATCTCTGCAATGTAGATGATGCCTGAATACATGGGATATAGCATGAGAACATTTTTATTCTATAAGACTACTAGCTAGAACATGTGTTGAGACCTGTTGGACTTCTTGCAGGGAAGTCATCTTATAGAGGGATTTGGCAGGAAGCTTTTGAACATCGCACAATATAGGACTTCTTGCATTTTCAATGCTCCCTCACCCTCTTGGAATATTTCTTTTAACAGGTGATTATTTTGGAAAGCTGAGGAATGTTTTTCACATGAAACACAATACTACTAATCGTAGTATCCTGAAGCAGCACAGGCATGGACAGCAGGCGTATGTCAAAATGCTGGCGGAAGGGAGATCAGATGGAGATAAAAGATGGGAGAACTGAGATGTGTATCACCTTGTCTTAGTAGATGACTCATAAGCAACTCTGCACTCTTGAATCTCTTTCCTGTTGTACCATAAGTGGCCTGAGTAAGTAAGTTGGGACATAGATCCTGAATTTTGGAGAATGAGATAGCTAGTACTGTAAGCTTAGTGTAGTAAAGTATTCCTATCCCTTTGAGTTTCCCTCTTGGAAATATGTAGAGCTCAGAGGGCAACAGAGTGAACTAGGATCTCAGCCCTAAACCTCCCACAGGAGGCCAGTGCTGATCCTTGCAAACTGTTATGCCGTTGTGAGTTACATCCATATTCAGGGTGACCATTGTGGGAAACTTGGCATGTTCCTAAATGTTGCAGGTAGTAGGAGGAGGGTACAACTGGCAGGGTATTTGCTGTTCAGGTCTTTGGAACTCACTCGCTATTTTGGAGTCTGATTTGGGGGAGTGGGTGGATATCTGCATTTTCTCTAGCAGGTGGTGATGTGGTTGGTGGAGGAAGGCTGGGCTGGCCGCCAGGCTCCAGTGAAAATTCAGTAGAGATTCATGTTCGCATGAAGCATGGCTTGCTTTACTGCTTTTGTTGTACATTGTGAAAGAAATAAAGGGCCCTTGAAAGCAAATCACAGTCATTTTGTGATTTCAGTTTGCATTAACACTTCTAACACACATGCAGAGTTATAAATAGTTGGATTCTGTTAATATCTTTAAGAATACTGGTTGTCATTACCTTTAAGTGGATCCTATAAAGGTTTTTTGTCATTGGTTTCAGACATCTTTCCTACTGTAAGCTCCTAACTGGAGCCTCAAAGCACTTTAAAATTCAGGGGGCAAATGTACAGTGAATATAAGGCAGCCCAGCTTTAGCAGCACATACGTAGCTAACATAATCCGTTCACTTTCATAACTTGGTTGCGTTGTCTGCTGCATATTACTGATTTCTGCTGAATGAAACCGGATAATTTCCAGGAAACTCTATCAAAGCATTGTTTTATATCTGATTTAGTGGAGCAGGATGGAGCACAAGTAGGCTCCAGGGATTTATGGTGGTAACTTACATATATTGAAAATACAGTACGCACCAAGATAGGCAAAGCAGGTTTGTTCTTAGGATTGAAACCTACCTTCCCGTTAGCAAAACGGAGTTCCTGCTGGCGTTGGACATCCTGCTGTTAGGGATGCTTGCTGTGCCTCTGGCTAAGCGCTTGTCTACTAAGACACTAGCTGGCTGAGCTGCCAAACAAAGCTTGCTAAAATGGAAATGTACATCAGCCAGGTGACATAGTGTGTGAAGTTCATGGCATTATCTTGCTGCTGCTTCCACTTCTCTTGAGTATGCCAGAGATGACTCAGTGGCAGATTTTTTTTCTCCATATTCCTGGACTTGTTGCAGGACTTCAGCTTGTTCATATAATATTGTAAAGTAATATTTCTTTTCAGAACCATAACTGCTGTAGGAGATGCGGTTAAGTTTGAAAAATATATATATTAATATTTATATTTTTTTTCAGTAATATATAAATATGAGTGCAGGTTGCACATAAGATCCAGCTACTTAGTTGAGCCAGCCTCATTTTGTGTGAGGTTTTTTTTTTGGTTTTTTTTTCTGTACAGGCTTAAAAAAAGGGGGAATGTCAAAATGTATAGTGCTTTACACTGTTTTTCAGGCATTACAGATCCTGAGTCTTAGTAAAGCATACTGGGACATGTCACTAGGAGATAAGCCCAGTCTTCTGTATGGTTCCAGTGGTGACTAGCTTTCAGGAGCACAAAAGATGCAAAAGGTTTAAGAGGGCAGCCTGATTAAGAGCGGAGCCAGATGAGATGAATGTGGGAATAGAGTAGTCACAGGATGCTACCTCTCGTGCTCCTGCTTTCTTCCTATAATAGATAGCTTGAACAGTCAGTTCCTGAGTACAAGCTGATGTGACAGTGGGCTTATTTTCTACCGTCGTAAATTGAAGCAGCTCTACTGAAGTGGACGTGAATGCACCAATTCATGTAAACAAATGTTCTAGCTCTTCATATATGGGGGCCACAGCTCTGAAGGTGAAATGTCTTCCAGGTTTTATTGGTGAAGTGATTCTGTCTCATGGAAGGACAGTGCTTCAGGTCTCTGAGGTGGAATATAGACAAGCTGTGACTGGATCAGATGCAGATGAATAAAGGGCAAAGTCAATAAAGGTCTTTTAGGGAGGCAGGGAATCTTTGGATATCCATCAAGAAACATAGGTGCTTTAGATTTGAGAACAACCTTACTGGGAAATGTTTCTTTTAATTTCTTCATTTATGTCTCTTTGTCAGTTACCATGTCCTCCCTCTTCCCTCCTCCCCAGCTCTGTAACCGAATAGCAATAATTAAAGAGGAAAATTGAGATGCAGAATCATTTGATCAAAGGAAAATCTTTTAAAGACCTTCACAAGCATGAGTAAAGCCAAAATATTCATCAGTTGTTTCACAGGGAATTTTTTTTCTTTTGTTCCTTGAAGTGTCACAGAATAAATGGACCGATGAAGTCTTAAGGTATTAGAGGCTTACTCTTACTTCCATAGTTGATTGCCAGCTATGCTAATTTCTGTGCAACAGATTTTCTTTTGTTTTCTGATAAGGCAGCATTTCTGCTGCAGATAGCTTTGCTGCGTTAACTGTTTAATTTGAGGAGAGGGAGGGGCGATGATTAAGATCTTTGACATTAATTTGAGAGAGAGCTCAGTTGTGAACATCAGTTATTTGGCCAAGCCTCAATGCAGCATATGCACTATGCAATTTGTGCAAGAGGAGAGAGAGCAGAGTAATTCTTGTACTGAGACATTCGTTTAAAAATAAATAATGTAATAGAGAAATATTTATGTACTAGATGAGCTTTGGTTGTTCCAAAGCAACCGGTGGGGGGGTGAGCTGAACAACTTTTCTCAGAGGTTTTGTTGGCAGCATTAGCAGTTAATATTTTCACTGACAGATAGCTGCTCACCACCTCAAGTCACTCAAAAAAAAAAAAAAAAAAAAAAAAAAAAAAAAAAAAACCTCCCTCTCCTTCCTTCCTTATTCTTGGTTTCTCCTTTGAGATGTGTCACTTGAACCCTTGATTCTGCATCATGTAAAGTAATATCCAGTCTTTCTGTGAGGAGCCCTGTTAAAATGTACATAGTGTACAAATGCAGTAATGCAGATTTTTGGTTTGTGCTTTTTTTTCTGTCCCTGTAGAGTTTTTAACCTTATTTCTTACAGAAGTAATGCATTTGGATGCTTGTTCCAGTTCCCTCCAGTCACTTTTTAACATGCTGACCTATTTTAACCAGTTTTGATAAGGAGATAAATATCTCAAATATACTGTGTTCCAACAAGCTTTATGCAAGGGAGAGGCTTACTCTCCCCATTGAGAGAAAAGCTGCAGCTTGTGCTTGCTCCTTATTTTGTATATCAGAAAATCCATGTAGGATTGAAACATAATCTGCTGACAACAAGGCTTTGTTCCATTCCTCACAGAACTGCTTGTTTTAAAACATTTGCAGTATATTTGCATCTTCATCTACTGAATTTCAGTTTTAGCTGTGTCTCTTCTTCCATCTCTGCTTCTCTGAAGATCAAAAAACACTCCGTGGTCTGGTGAGAATGGAAACAAGTAGGGTACTGCCTCTATAGGAAATTGGTTTTTAAATTAGCACTTCCTTAATGGAGGAGCTTTTGCATTATTGCAAAATGATTTATCAGTGTGGGATTCTGCTTCAATGTAATGGGAGCCAAAAGGACAACAGAGGAGGAGTGAGATTTAAACCTTAAAGCTTCACTCATCCTAGCAAATGATGCAGAGCAAGAGACAAAACTATAAATTACCTTTTCCTGTCTGGAGCTCATTAACTGGGCCGTGTGGGGCACTCATCAGCTATTCCTCTCCTTTCTCAGGTAAATATAGCCCCTGAAATCCTTGTTTCAGAGTGTTGTCCTATGTTTAAAATGAGCCTTTATCTCATTTCTGCTTTAGGGTATCTGTTTTACTCCGAGGTGAAGATGAAGAAGGTGGTGTTGCTCTGGCAGAAACGTGATATTTTTGAAGCACTTTTGATGTTCAGTCAGCAAGTAAGACAGTAAATCTTTCCACTCCTGAGGTCCTGTGAAAGGATTGTTCTCAGATGAGAGGTCGTGAATGCTGCATTATAATAAGTCTTTGGTATTTCACAGACCTCTTTGTATAGGCACTGCTATTTCTGTGATGTGGCTTTTTGCATTGCTGTATTTTCAGACTGACATAGATTGCCTTTTTTTTTCCTCTGGAATGCAGTCTGTTTTGACGCATAGACAATAGGAACAAAATTGAGGTTCTAGTCTCTGTTTGTGACTGCTGTTGAATTTGGAGTGTTTGGTTTTGGTACTTTGCTTTTCCTTTTATGATGCTTGAGTTCAGATTTCGTCCCAGTTAATAATGAGTGAGAGAGTCATCCCTGTTTCCCTTTGTATGTGTTATCAACTTGCCTACCTCCTCCACTGCATAACTGCTTTCAAGGAAATTCCATGTAGTGGAGTCTTCTGGACAGAATTTGACTTGTACTAGACCATCAAAGAGGGGATTGAGAGCTATGGGGATACCTTCCAGATAACTGACACATTATTTTAACTGATAATAATAGTTATCCATAAATATTTATCTAGAGGCTATTAAAGTTAGTGGGAGTTTTTTCTAGCAAATTCTGTTTTGGCATTAGGCCTTCATAGATTAATTTTTTTCAAAGTTCTCAATCTCAGAAGGATGTGAAACTTATTTCCCAGTGCTAGATAGGGATGGGTTGCAGAGTACCAGCTTCATGGAGATATTTGTAAACCTGAGTATGGCCATGGATATAGGGCAGTATAAGTAGATGCCTGCGTTACCTGGGTTTTTGAATATAGCAAAGAACAACTAACAAGCAGATACACCAGTGAATGGGGAGCTGTAGTTCCACCAGGTATTTTTTTTTGTTGTTGTGTTGCGAATACAGATCTGTGTTGCTGGTTCTTAGCGAAGGTCTGCTGCAGTGCCACTGGGAGTTACTATGTGCAAGATAAGGCTATTAGGCAGAGAGAGCTTGCTGATTTGCTTTAAGGACCCAAAGCACTGCAACCTCAATTTCTGTTCTTGAAACTTCTGCTGCTGGGTATATATCCCTTATTTGATTGACCTAAGCAGAACAGGAACAATTTAGGATTATTGGACATGTTTTTCATTTCACTCAAGTGACTGCCAGATAAGAAGGGCATATTTTACTTCTCTGGTCTGCTTCTGAGCCTGTCATCCCCATGCTTCTTGCAGACTGTATACTAGCTTCTTTTCATTGTGACTTCTGAGCATGGGGGAAGTCATCTGGCACGTGTCCATGGGATTTCATTGTAGAATACAGAAATACACTGTGGTTCAAACTAAATCCAACCATGACCCTTGACACTGGAAGAATGCTTTCCAGACTCACTATGGTCTTCATTACAGAAAAGAAAGCAGTTGTTAGTGGTGGGAGAAATTTATTCAGAAGATTGCTGTTTCTGCGATTTCAGAGTTGTGCAGCTGTGTAGAGGGACTGGTAATACACTAGTCATGGGCTCCATCTGTTCCTAATAAAGCATGCAGGAAGAAAAAACACAGAAGTGGCAGGCAGGAGCAGTTGTGTAGTGCAGATTGGGGAGGCCAGTCCCAGCAGTTTTCTGCTGCTGAATTCCCCTCTCCTCTTTTCTGTATTTTTGTAAGTACCATAATTAGGATAAGAAGTGAGTTTCTGAGGAGGAAGGAGAGATATGGTAATTCTTTTCTCCCTTTTTTTTCTTCTTTTTGTTAAGATCCTTGTTGTTTATGCTCTGACACTGTTTGAAAACTGACTTGTAGGGTATGATACTGCATAACTGCCCTCCTGGGAAATGAGGCATTAAAGAAGCTTTTTAAACCTCTGTAACATTCAGAGCAGTAGCCTTTAACACAGGTTCAGTCTGATTTCTACAGATGAACAGTGTAGATCAGTTGTCTGCTACTTAACCTTTTAAAATACTCAATCACAAGATACAGCCAGGCAGGTTGGGTGGGAGTTTTAAAGTAACTTTTTTCACCTATACAGCAATTAAATCTGTGTGACTTAAGGCATCAGGCAATGAGATTGTCCTTGTAAGGAAAAATTCAAAACTCTTCTTAGTCTTGTTTTCATGTGAAAGTTACAGTTTGGATGCAGTGGTGAATGAACAGTAAGTTATTTTTTTCATTTTTTTCCAGATTTATATCTTAGAACCCATAATATTGGCATAGTTAATCACAGGGGAATCAATCTTAGGTGGAATGGGAAGGGAGGGATAACTGGGAAGCTTGCGTTTGGTTACCAAAGTTAGAAAGATTGCAAGAATCTGAAAAATAATGCATTCACTGAAGCAGAGCTGATGACATAGAAGACGAGGTTTTACAAAACTTGTGTGTTGATAGCCCAAAGAGCTGCAAAGTTCATGTGTCAGATCCCAGATGAGATGATTAGTTTGTGACACATAATAGTGACACTAATAGTGTATTCTTACTAGCTATCTTGTGCTTTTTTTTTTATAAGCTACAACTAGGTCTTGTTTTCAAATCTTGCAAAAAGCCCATGAAGGATAAAAATATATCTAAAGAGGGGGAGGGAAGGCAAACTTAAAAAAACAAACAAACAAACAAAAAAAAACACGCTTTTTTATCTCATCACTGAACTACAGAACAGTTTTTTTTTTTTTAATTTAAAAAAAGAAAAGCCATCTAGAAGTGCAGGACTTCTGGTTAAAATCATAGGAATTCAACATTTGCTGTCTGGAGTACAAAGAGGAGCAGTATTAATGGATACATAGAAAAGCTGTTCTGAAATTGAGGCCCATGGATAATTTGCCATCCTGTAGGTGGAACCATATTTGATAGTGGCATTCTAAGCAAAGTTTGAAGAATAGCTTGTGGTGATTTGTCTTATATTTGGGGTTTGGCAGAGGTAGTTGAGCCAGAAAGCTTGCAGACCCTGCTCTCTTACTCTGAAAGTTTTAAAGCTTTCTGATGGCAGTAGACATGTAGAACCTGTTACTTTCAGTGGGAGCAAGTTATTACTTCTCCATTGCACTGGCTTAGTTTTGATGTCAGTTCATCCTTCTACATGAAGGGATTTTGAAATGGTGGAAAACAGAAATGTAAGAAAAATTAAGTAGAAATGTAAATAGATTTTTTTTTTGCCATCCCTTGACTATTAATCTTCTGCTGTCTCATTGAGACAAACCTCTGTTTAAATTATGGTGGATAAAAGTATATGCTTGTCCTTGACTGCAGTGGTAAAACCTTGATGTGCGTTGGTAATGTAGCAACAGTAATAAGAGTGATATTCTTGAAGAACTTAACTTCTGTCGGGGCAAAAGAGAGCAAGATTGCAATTAGCAATGGAATGAGAGGAAGTGAGAAGATGATAATGAAAATATTTGGTGGAAACAGCCTGGAAGTTGAAGGGACTTCCTCTTAGTATTCCTTTATCATAGAGGAGTGCAGAAATGCATTTGAGGCATGTGCTCTTTCCAGAATAGGAAGCAGTCTAAATGAAATATCAGTGAGGTCGTCATGTTGTCATCTGAGAAGACAAGAAAGCTCTGATCATTTCATCACCTGTGTACTGATGATCTAGAATCTAAAGCTTCATTATTGAAATGAAGCATAACAGAGAGCCTTAGCTGCTGAACTAGGTCATTTCTGAAGCAGAGAGTATTTTGGAAGCACTCGAGAGGCCTTTCAGTAGAAGGATCTCCCCAGGCTTTGTTCGAGGTTGAAGTTTACAGGTGTGATTTGATGAATCCGTGATGCATAGAGGTGAAAGAAAACTGCATGCTGCTTGCATTGAGGAATGGAAGCTAGTAGCTTGCTTAAACGGTAATGGCATTTGCTTTAAGTTCTGTACTGCTTTACACCATGCAGATATTAAAGGAAATGTTTGATTTTCTTTAGTTACAGTCTGTGTCGTATTAATTCTGATCCCAGTTTACAAAGACAGGGACGTGTGACGGAACAAAATGAGAACCCCTTTTGTGCAGATAGTGAGTCTTGTCCAAATGCAATGCACGTATGTTACGAGTGACTGACTAGCAAAACAGCAGAAGTAATTGTAGACAAAAGACTGTTAGGTTTAAACTTACTGAAATTAAGACAGTTGGTTTTCTCATGTAGAATCTGAGTGGCATCATCTGTGAGTAGGTGACTTCTATGTGCAAAATTAAATGGTAGCAAGTCTGACGTTTTCTCAGTGTTTTATGACGTGTCACCCAGATGTCTTGGTGTCTGAGGGAATTAGGGACCTGCAGGATAAGCAGTTGGCTGAAGCACCATCAACAACAACAAAAAAGGAGCTGTACTAGAAAACAAAGTTATTTGTGGAAGTGACATTAACAGTGTTCCCCTTTCTGAAGTGTTTATTTCCTCTGCTAATCAAGGGGATGTGCAACTGTAGGGGATATGCAGCTTTGGGGTTTATTTTCCCTTTTGGTTCTTGAGTATTACTCTCATAATTGCTGATTGCAACCTACGGATGAGATTACTGTACCTTTATATGTTAGAGGCAGAATTAGCCACAATTAATAGTGCTTATTAATTAATAATGGATTTTCTCTCGCAGCAGTCTACATATAAGGCTGTCCTCTCTCCTGTGCCATAGGCTGCACACTCCCTCTTGTGGCTTATTCTAGGTGGTGCTACATATTGCAGGTTAATACTTCTCTTTCCGTAGCAGTGTCATCCAGCCAGTCAGCAGCAGTTTTCATCACACAGTGGCGCCCATGGATAAGTACACGGTGTTTCAGTAGTGGATGAACCTTAGTTGGTGTAATTTTATGCCACTGTCTGTTTTGCATTTAAAAAAAACCCATCCCGAAGAAGTAAGTGCATTTGCCTTTTATTGTTCAGTCAAACAAACAAGCTAGATAAATATTATTTCTGTCTTAGGAAAAAAAGTGATAAAAGCATTTCTTTGGTATCTTCTAAAATAACTTCTACGTTGCCCACCGTGAAATGCATATTATGCACTTAAGTTTCTGAAGGCCTTTCCAAAGAGATTATTGTCTCATCCGTACTGGCCAATTATATGCATGCAGTGGAGACATTCTAATTGCGACTCTCAGTGGGAGACAGCTGCTGCGCTAACTGCCCAGAAGATCCTTATCTATAGTAGAGAGCTGAGCAAAATATATTCTCAGTAAAGATGTCAGCCAGTGCTGCTTGGCTCTGGAAGTTTTTAATGATAATATTTCTAATCGGAAAAAAAAAAGAGGACCGTAGTGTACTCTGTTTTTCCCTTAGACTAGTGTCATCTCCATTTGGTTTCAAGTGGACTACTTTTGGAGTTGGGAACTACTCCTAGATTGTAGCCCCGTGAACTGAGCGTTATTATTGTATTACTCTGTAAATGTGCTGTAAAAAGCTGTCAGTACTGAGGAACAGGCCTCGCCTTGTTAGAAATAGTGTTTCAGTTTCATGCAAGCTCTTAAGCATGTATATAACCTTTAGAACGCTAGTTTTCAAACTGCTAGTCTTCGTATGTATGCTGACTAGGGCCCAACTGTATCTTGCTGACCTGTAACGTTAAGTCGTACTATTACGAGTTTTATAGAATACAAAGCAGATGCCTTTTAAGGGCTTCTCAAGGGCTAGAATGCACCGCTCAGGGAATGCAGAGCTTATATTGTTGTTTAATCTTCAGGTGTGATATTCGTGTTGTGTTGGTTCAAGTCTCAAACAAGTATATCTGCTTTAGCTTACATTAGAAGGGAAATTTTTACTTCCTAACTTTAAAGTAGATTTACTCCTGTTTGACTTAATTCTGCTGCCAAGAAGCTTTTTTGTTCGTTTAATTTAAGACTTCTGATGTTTCTCCAACAGTTAGCACAAAACTTAGGTGTAGAATACAGCAACTCGTGTAGGATCTCTAGCAAAGAATTCCAGCATAGCTTTTTCTGATGTTGAATGGTACAGGTCAGTTATTTATGCAGGATTACTATCCATCCTTTGCAGCTAGTAAAGTTTTTTTTTTTTTTTTTTTTTGGTTAATGTGGTAGATCAGAAGGCCTGTTGCTGCTGGATATGAAATGGATATATGGTGAAGTACAGCTCCTGCATAAAGATCTCCAATGCTTGTTTTAGTTACCTACCTCCCCTTGTTTTAATGATCGAGTAATTGCTTCCATATATGTCTGTCCTCACAGCCGTCTCCATAAAATAGGTCCCTTCTCTGTAGATCACTGGAAACATCTCTGGAGACATTTAGGTCATATAGCATAGTTCTAGGGTAGGGATTGAAACTGCTTGAACCCCAAGACCTGGCTTTATTGCAGGAGGGACTCAGTTAGCCATCCACTGATACTAGCTGCTGTCATTTTGGCTTTAAAGAAGATTGGTAATGGAAGTCATTGGTACCCTGCGACAGCTTTATTGAACCCACTTAGTTTTTACATAGTTCATCATCCTCAAATGGGAGAGAGAGAGACACCCCTCATTCCTGTCCTCTCTGGAGAGCTCTTTTCATACCTTACTGATCAGCTGTTTCAGTCTGAGCCAAATGCAGCTAACAGGCTGGTACAACTGTGTGAATCTGTGACTAATGTTGCTAGTGATTATTTGCATAGCTGTGGATCTGGGTATGGTTAAGAAATGAAATACTGAGACTTTGGTTGTAAAAACAAATACTGGCTCTTGAAGATGGAGATAAAAGGCAGTATAATGTGTCTGGGAGCCTTAAGCATTTGCCTGTGCTCCATCTCACTGTTCACTGGGGACATTTTATAGTAAAGAGCAATTAATAATGGTAATGGTGAATCTAAAAGGTTTTTTAGTGGTACACAATTTTTTGCTGTTTTTAATCATGTCAGTACAGTGATACTTAAGTTTACTCTTTTCAGCAACCCTCTGTATTGATTATCTTGCTTGCTCGTGCGTGCTCACACGTTCTTTCTCTCTTTCTCTGTGTGTGTCTGTGTCTTTTATATTGCTCCCATCCTTTTTTAACTCCTCCTTCCTTCCAACTTGGGAATATTTTTATTCTTGTATTCTCAAAGGACATTTATTTCTTCTGCGTTTGCTGTTCTGCTGCTGTGTAGCATATAATGGTGTTCTTATGCTGTTATTTCATACTCCGGAAAGTAGCACAGGAGAGGAAAGCTATTCAGTGGAGAATCCTTGGGTGTTTCCACATAGGTCAGTGTGGCCATCTGGGTCAAAATGCTCCATCCCAGCAATCTCCTTCAGCCCTCTCTTCCCTCCTTTCTTTCACTGTGTAGTTCCTATCTTACTATGTTTGCATTACAAACATAGTAGGTAGTAATAAGATGTGGTCAACCAAAATACATCAGCCCCTAGCTACTGTATTGCTAGGTGTGGTTCATATATGTATATTTTTTACATATATATGGAAATACAGACCCCATTTACATGCTAAACTGGCAAGACAAGCTAAGAAAAAGACAGTACAGTCCTCATTTATAGTCAGAGAGTTGAAACAGGAAAGACAGTGATAAAGCCTTTATTGCATTGGCATCTAATTGATTTCAGTGAGATACTGGTAGAGTGAAGAGTTAATGTGGCTGTGAGTAATTAGCTTAAAGCTGTACATGCAGAGATTGGAAAGAATTAGTGTAGACTCAGATGTCTGGTGTATTCACTACTACACTGACAATGGACATCCTAGGACAGTAAGATGATTAAGCAGTTGCTATACACCCGCATAAATGTTGTGTGGAATTGGCTGGCTAATTATTTTTCCCTTTGCACTAGCCAGAAATACATTTCCTTTGTCTTGCTTGTTTCTGGTTACCAAATACATGGTGAAAGTTGAATTTATGTTGTTCCTACAGAGCTCTTATCTTAGTCTGTGCTAGCATCTAGCTGTTCACCTGCACTGCTAAACGGCATCAGCGTATTAGGGATGTTTGCTGGCTCTGCCAGGTTTTGAAGAGAAGAGTGAGCTGGGAGAAATTGCTGTATTAAAACAAATACAAATGTTAACCTTGCTGGGAAAAGCAGTATTAATATGATGTAAACTGAAATGAATTCTTCACCTGGAATTCATTTGTTTGGCATTTTCTTCTTTGAGCTGGCAGAGCAGTCAGGAAACAGATTCTATTAAAAATTCTTCTAGCTAAATGTCAGTAAGTTCAAAGTGTCATCTCAGCCACACAGAAAATGTCCTACAAAGCACTGTTCTAAAGCAGTAGCGATAAACAGAATTTTATTAATGTTAGCATTGCAGATTTACAGCCTAACAGCATCATGCTTCTGTTCTGTAAGCCAGGACTGATTGCATTAATATTCCTTCAAATTTTTGATAATAAAAAGCATAATTGGCTGTAAGCAAAGGGAGGAAGGGAAGGGAAAGGATAGTTTAAGTAGGAAACTTATGCTTAGAGAAACACTTCCATTTACTGTTTGGGCTTTAAAGCTTAGTTAGATCCTAGAGTTTTGCAACAAGTGTTGAACTGAAAATGCTCTTTCAGTTGTCCAGTGGTATTACCACTCCTTTCCCAGATCAAAACGTACTATTTGTTCAAAAAAAGAAAAAGAAAAAAAGAGGAGGGAGAAAAAGACATATATCTCTAATCAAATACAGATTTAAAAAAAAAGTTATACTGGTGAGAGTTTAATAGGATTAATATGGAAATTAATACACACAGTTTTAGAAGACTGATAAATCCTTGTGCTTCAGGGTATCTTCCAGTCATTAGCCAACAGGGAGCAGGAGGAGCCTTTTGCTGGATACATATTATTTTAGGGATTAACCTTGCCTACTTATACTTCAAAAGCTTGTAGTATGTACTGTTAGAAGCCAACACCTGGACCTGGCTGTATTCCATTTTGTGATAGCGTGTACAGGCCACAATTATGGACTAGGATACTGTTGGGCTAAGTGCTCTTTGAATGTGGAACAGAAAAAACAGTTCTTGCCCTAAAGAGCTTAGCTGCAGCTCTAGTCTGTGTAGTTCTTTTTGACGATTCCTATTTTTCTGTTTAGGGAACACATCTCTATAAAAAGGTACCATTTTTGAAAGTGCAAAGGGGACATCAAATAGATATTGACATTGGGTGCTCAGTGTGAAATCAGTGGCTAGCAGGTGCCTTTGCAAATCTAAATAGGGATTTCAGGTTTGAGATTTTGCATGGAGCCTGAAAGAGGAAGTGTTCTTTAGAGAAACTCTGCCTGTGACCATTAATTTAAGCTCCTGTGTTCTGAAAGTCTTGGATGCTGCTCTGGTATATTTTGCTCTTTACATTGAAGTATATTACCACTATCTTCAAACTTTTGCAATCAGACTGGGCAAAAATTGTTGCTGGGACTGAACTGAATTTTCAGAAGTTATTGGAAGATAACTGATAACTGTTCTTTCTTTTTCTACATGTAAGGCATAACTATTTAAAAGTAAACTCTACTTCTTAGGAAAGCTTTAAGCTGGATTCTTACTGTCTTTATTCAAATGTAGTAATCAGTTGCTAAATAAAATTATAAGGCAGCTTCGTTAAGGACACCACAGGCCTCTTGCATCATTTCAGTACTCAAGACACTTGCAGACTTGTTTTTCGTGCTGATTTTATTATGCTGAGGAGATAAAGTTTAGCCAAGGCAGAGGCATTCGTTGGTGTAAATCAATGGAGGAGGAGTGTAAGCAACTAACATTACTATGGAAACAAACACAGCATCCTAGGAAAGACTTGGAGTAGCACAGAGAATGACAATAGCCTACTTCAGAGAGCAGAATGGGCAGAGAAGTGTACTGGTGTTGTACAGAAGTTTCCTGCAGAACACAGAAGGATCGTGGTGTTTGTGACAGGCAGCGAACTTCATGTGCCAAATTGCTCGGATATTATCCTCCTGTAAAGAGCAGTTCTGGAGGGGGCAGAGTGAGACGGAACAAAGAATTTGAGTGTAGGTGAGTGCAAAGCTAGAAGAAATAAATGATAGATAAATGCGTGTGGCTTGACCAGGCTGTTTTTGCCTCCGTAAGATTATCACTTTGAGATTAAATTGTGATCAGGTACTTTGATAGAGTTGCAATGCTTTTAGCACAGATCAGATAGGTCCTGTTTTACAAAACATTTATGGTTTTAGTATAAGGCTGACTCTTTGGTGATTAGCTATGGCTTAGGCTCAGTTTTCATAATCAACAATCTTGACCTGTTAATTTCTTTTCCATCAAAACTGCTGTAGCAAAAGCGCTGTGTTGTATTACCAGTCAGCATGAGCAGCATGAGTCTAGTTCCCTGTCATCCTGTGTTTGGCTGCACAGGGAGAGGTGTTAAAGGACATTAGACTGCACCAAAGGCATTCTTGATAGTCATTTCAAGTAAATAACCAAGGAGAATCCAGAACAAGAGAGAATCAGCCATATCGTTAAGGGCTCTATTTGTACAAAAGTCGGTTTGGATTCCTGTCTGTCTGGAATGTGTTTGCTGCTCTTTAAGTTTTGAGCCTAGCAAATATTGGATACACCCAATTATGCCAGTGGTCTGAGGCCTGCTCAGCAGGGACTCTACAAACTCTGCTGGGACTTGATTGAGAAGCCCAGTGGTAGCATGTGGAATAACAATAGCTTTGCTTAGGAGCTGTTTTGCATACTTTTACTCTCTTCCTTTCTTCATCTTGGATACATATTGTTTAAAGTGACCTGTATTTACTTCATCCACTTTCTCAGCCACTGAAGCTATGAGCAGGAATATTCCAAGCAGCATTTGTATTTTAACCACTTTATGTGTACAGAAGATAAATTTATATCCTTGGTGCCATGTTTGAGAAGAAGTGATTCTGTAGTGCAACAGATCTGTTTTTCAGGAAAAACTGCAGGCTAGAGTTTGAAAAGTAAATCTGCTTTGAGTCAGGTTCATCTTGCAGGAGCTGTTCCTCAGAACCTAAAAGCTGTGCAGATACTAACAGCAGTCACACCGTGTTTCCTCTTGATAGTGGCAGACATACTAGCCAGCATAAAGATTCTTGGCTTTTACAGGATTCTTTCCTGTAATTGGATTGGAAATAGTGGAAGGGAAGTGCTTGTAAACTAAAATACTTTAGCACCTGTGACATTTATGTTTGTGCATGTGGTTTCATACTCCAGTGTTAACTTGAGTAGCCTGTGGCTCTGCTCACACTTACTTCTGTTGTTTCCTGGGAAGCAGAAGGTTAACAAGAGTTTAGGACTGTGTCTGGAATACACCACTGTTAAGCGCACAGTCTTCATACCAGTGTTAGAGCGGGTATGAATGTCTCCTGATAATGGAACAAGGAGGGATTATCTGTGCACACTTCATCCTTCAAATACCAGAAGGACACAAGAGGCATCTAGCCTTAGAATTGTAGTTGGTGTTTGTGTACTGTAGTTGTTACAGAGATGGAAAGGAATCTGTTTTCTGTTGAGGAGGAAGATGGATCTTGCCATCAGACTACTTACATGGATACAAAAATAAATTGTGTAGAAACAACTGTTTCAATTCTCAGTCTTATTTTCTTCCTCTGATGTTCCACATCCGCCCATGGAAAAATAAACAAACTGCTTTGTTCTTAACCAGACAATTATGAGGCTTTTTATTCAGCTGTCCTTCTAAGGAATGGTCTTAAACAAGTTACACTTGTCTGAGATCCTAGAATTAATCCATATACAATGTTTTGTTGTGACACTGCTTATCTATTTTGAAAAAGGAATCACGTACTGGTCATATGCTTAAATCATATGCTCATTAGGAAAACTAAAGATTTTTTTTTCCCTCTGTATGTTAAAATCAGTTTCAAGATACTAATTTAGTAACCAGTAAAATTCATGTTGGGGATGAGAGGGGAAAGGAACTGCATCTCCTTTCTATATCATTTGTCACTAACTAGTAGAAATCCATTTACTCGAGCCAGGCTTGTTTTGTCTGTAGTTCCACTGTTAGATAACTAGTGACCATGATCTGCTATTGGCATTTAAATAAGATAAAATGGTGGGTATCTGAGTTCATGACAGACTAGAAAAGATACAAGAAAAAATAACGACAAGAGATTTTATTCCTATACATTGCTCATGTAATTTTACTAAATCTGGACCTAGGTTACAGAAGGTGGAATGCGAGATGGAGAGCTCTGCTTTGTCCCATCTGATTTGATGCCTAGAACACAGAGAAGGCATTGCAAGTTGAAGACACAATCTGGTCCACTAGCGAACAGATGAGAAAAGAGCACCTAATCTCTCTCTGTCCAAAGCTGATCTGATTGTAAGGAGCACGGTCCATTTCTTGTAAGTAACCAAGAGAGGTTTAGTCCTTAACACTGCCATTTCACTTACTTTTTGAAGTACAAATGTTCAGCTAAAATGTTCTTTGTCTGACTTGCATAATTTATAAACTTCAGAGATTAAAAAAAGAAATACAGCAAGGCAAAGATTGTGGATGCCCGGGAAGAACAGCATCAGCACTCACTCGTATAAGCTGCTCCTGATGCCAGGTATAACCCTTATATCAGATGTTATTTTCCAGTAAAAGGAAACCTAGCCGTGGTGTGTTTTTTAAAACTGAGGTAACTGTGGAAAACACTCCAAGCTACCTAAAGCAGACTAATTATCAGTAATAAGGCAACTAAACTTTCTGGCAGAGGAGTTGGTTGATAGCAGATTGGCTGTAGTATTTGGGAAAGCAAAACTCAAATGCAATTGGAAGGACTCTTTTTGAGAAGGAGCTGAATGGTTCAGTATCCAGTTTTAAGCCAACTTTTGGCAGTCTCTCTTTGGACAACTCTGACTTCATGCTTTGAAAACAGCAATTGCTTTAGGAGCAGTATCCTTTCTGGCATGCATTTTCTGGACATGTAAGAATGAATGGTTATTCCTCAACTTTCTTCCAATCTGAAACAAATTAAACTTTTTTTTTTTTTTTTTTTGAGTGATTTGCACACGGTGCTGTTCATGAATGTGAAGCCCTTTGAGGAGAACTCTGAGTCTGCTGTTGCTTTATGGGATTGTCTCTTCAAGCAGATCAATTCAAAAGCTAATGAGCTGTCTTTAAAACAACAAGGAGCAAACTTTTCACTTCTCAAGGTGTGGGTGACACACACAGTCTGGCGCCATACTGCTCTCCTTGCTCCAGATTCCGATTTTACGTGAAATACCTAACTCTTTTCAGTACAGATTAGAGTCCTGGGGAAAACTTTTCAGATCCTTTTAGAAACTAAGGTAGACAAAATCCCAGGAATGCTCCTCTGTAGTGGGTGGGAACGTAACTGGGCACTAACTGTTGCAGCTTTACCAGCTCACTGCACAGGAATGAAATGTTGATGTGAATGACTTCTAGGGTGGAGTTCATGAGACATTGGTAAAATTCTGAGCTTATCAAGGAATTTGGATGCGTTCTTGCCGTACGAACTTAACAAAGTATCTCCTTTCTGCGTGCAGGTGGATGCAGATACCGAACCTGTTTTGGGACAAGTGTGGATGGTTCAGTGGAGATGCTGAGTATTTCTTTGCGTATTTACTGATCTGTGTAATTAGAATAGTTTAAGCAAACCCTTTCTTGCTCAGAAACTATTGTCTCCAGCAAAGTACTGTAGAGATACTTGGGCATTCTGGAGTTACATTACAAAAAGTTGCTGGAGTGTGAATGTAATTCAATCACCCTCTGCATAGCTTTTCATCTGTAGAAGAACTGAACCACTGTCCTGTCCTCAAACATGAATTAGGTATTTTGTATTTGCTGTAGTGAGTTCTTGCTAGGTTTCCAGGAGATTCTCTAGAGGAGAATATACCCTGCATTGTCTTGCCTCCTAGCAATTTGGTTACTGTTTATCCTATCAGTCACAGCTGGTGCGAAGCCAAGTTTGAGTATTCTGTCTGGGGAGCTTGGGGGTTGGTGGGTGTTTTTTTTCCCCCTTCCCTGGGATGACTTTTTTTCTTTTCTTCTTTATTTATTTTTTTAAGCTTCTTATCTGTAAAGAACTTCTAAATTTTTCTTTTAGTAAACTGGCCTCCTTCTGTGTGTTTTAGTGCCTGAGTGAGAAGGGCTGGTGATTTACAGCCTGTGACTTGAAACATTACTCTAACTTGAGTACACAGTTGAAATAGCAGTTCAGCAGCAAACTGAAGAGGCAGTAAACAAACTCATTTCACTCTTGCCCAAAGGCACTTTTCATTCTATACCGGTTAAGCAAATAGGCCAGTGTATTAGCATATTATTCTGCCTAATCTATTGGCTTCTGTTTTTATTACACTAATGCTTTAAGTTTTATTCAAGGCAAGGATGCCTTAATGATGCTAATATTCCTAATGGTTTTCTGAAATTCTAGAGATTACATCCATACGATAGCTGCAGAAGGTCTTCCAGTTAGTACACTAGTTAAAATGTTATCACATCCCACCCACAAATTGCAGTGTTATTTCTGTAGGCATTAGTGTATTTACTGAGTCACCAAATTCCCAGAAGTATCTAATACTCTATCCTGTGACAGTGCTCAACAGAAAGAGGCTGGCCTTTTTCAGCATCATCAAAGCTTGTACAAAGAATGAATAGTGAGAGGCGTTTTGAGTATGTTCAGTGGTGATGTGGTTGTGCTCACATGGAAAGTAGGGCTCCAGCTTGCACTGGTGTGGCACTAGAACACTCTTAACACATCCACACTTGTCCCAAAACAAGTTCACTCTTAACTGAAGGAGCTGAAGAACAAAATCCATGCTGCCTGAGTTTGCTTCTGATCAAATCTGCAGTGTCTCCAGTCTCATCAGCTAAGTGCTTGCTTACTTCCATCATTTACTTGGGTCTTTCATCTCCAGACAGGAAAAAACAATAAACTGAAAACTAGAATTGTACAAGGAGGCTAAATGCCAAAGAGCTTGGAGTAACACAAACTGTTGCAAACCATGGTTTTTCTGACCATCTTGCTTTTATACAAGTCTCCTTCAAAGCTGTAAGCCATGTTATATTTGCTTCTGGTTTTCCACGGATGCTATAAAAGCCAAAAGGCTGAAAACTTGAAAGGAGGATGGATGAAGGAATCCTTAGAAGTATGTAGTGGTGGTTCTAGTATGTTTGTGCACTTCAGTTTTTGTGTTGTGCCTTTCTTATTGTCAGTCCACATTTGTAAATGCCTCTCTCTGTCTTTACAGTGTTGCACAGTACTGAGGTAGTATTAACAGACAGGTCCTAGCAGACATTCTCAAGAGATGGGGAGACTTGATGACTTGTAGATCTCAGGGACATGCAACTGCTTTGAATTTGCTTTTTTTTTTTTTTTTTTTTTTGCTTTTAATGGAACCATCAAACAGCTGCCTCAGCGTTGATGCTGTGTTCTGCATGAACACCTGAAATGCTGCTAGCACTTTCCCCCTTTAATATGAAAATTATTTCCCTCCATACACACTCTTTTCCCCTTTTCTCTTGTTTTCTCATGCAGCTGTTTTATAGTGAAACATTACAGGTGCTTTCAGTCATATCTCTTGACTCACTTGTGGGGTAGCTGACTAGAGATATTAAGTGGCTTGCCTGAGTTCATGCAACAGGTTAGTGGCAATGCTGGTCTCAAGTGTGCAATGCTGCTTTCTTCCTTCACTGCAGGCATGCTTTTCCTTATTTCTCAGATTCTGTAAATTGGAATTCAGCTCCCTTTTTTCCTCACTCAAAGTCACCCAGCATTTGCTTAAATTTTTCTCTTCAGAATCAGATATGCTGAGATGCCACTGTTTTGCAGAGCCTGTTATGAAGCTTGTTTTTCAAGGTTTCAGATTTTGGTTTCTCTTCGGATGCCTTCCAGAATGGTAATAACTGTATCATATATCGGGAGGCTAATGTGTGGTAGAAGGTAGCTGATACTGACTTTCTTACAGGCTACTTCCTGAGAGTGAAGAGACTAATCTTCTGAATTTAGAAGACTGGCTGAATTTAGCAGTAGATTAACAGAACAGTGGATCTTACTATGAATTTGCGAGTGGAGATGATAACCTCTGCATACCGTGTCTGGTATTTCAAATCCCCCTTTACAGCTGACCTACTAAGGTGTCAAAAACAGACAGTGGTGAGGTAAGCTGTGTGATAAAGAAACCTGCTGTAAATTCTAAAACCAGCAGAACTCTTTTAGCCATCTTGTGTGTTGTCACGGTTCATGCCTTGTGGCAGTTCAGGGAATTATGCATTGCAATGGAGAGGTTTGAGAGGTGGAAATAAAAGGAAGTGGTATTTCCCTCAGGCACATTCCTACAGCTCCCCATGCGCTAAGTCCTCTGATTTAGTGGCCGCAAAATGCAGGTCCTTAATGCTAGAAGTCTGTGTAATAATTAGAGGTATGGCTTTGTTTGCATTCTTGTGCTGTTTTGGAAAAAACTGACATTAATGTAGGATTTCCTCACAAATGCTAACATATTTTCTTGGGTTTTTTGCTTTCCCTTATCTTTTACTGTTTCAGTGCAGTTTTATACTGTGAAGTGCAAAATCACACTGAGAACATTGTGTAAGGGAAGGCATTGTTTACTTTACAGTTAAAACAGTGAGGAGAAAAGGGACTGTTTAATCGTGCAATATTAGATTTTAAGGCAATAGTGATAACTCCTTTTTTTGGTATAGAGAAGTCAGCTATAAATCTGTAGTGCTTGTTCTTTCTATCTATGCTTTACTATTAAAAACATCTCTCTTTTTTTCTGGGATCCTGCTAACTGTCAACATATTTCTCCTTGTTTTGTTACTGATGAATGATCAGGAATCACCTTTTGGAAACTCTGTTCCCTGAGTGTTATCTTAGCTGGCCAGCATCTGCTTATTGGTGGCTGCAATCTAGCTTGGCTGCTTCACTTCCCTTGACAAATCCTTATTTTACTAATGCCAGTTGAACAAGGTCTCCAGCGTGCGCATTATGAGCCAGTTGTTCTGGCAAGGTATACTCCAAGGCTAGCAGTCTTTACACACTTCCTTTGGTGGCTATTCACACATTTCCCTCAGTTTTTGCACTGTGAGAAGAAATTCCCTAGGCGCTCTCACTTGCGCTCTCCCGGGCTAAGTTTCCACCGCTAATTTTAACCTTACGTTTAGTTGCCTTCCTTAATGCTTTAGGTTCAAGTTGCTTGTGTGTCAAGATTCTACTAAGGTAATTTTTTTTTTTTTAATAGCCAAGTTATATTCTGGAGATGACAAATTTGTAAAAGAAATGCTGACGCAGTACATCCTACGTAGCAAGAAGGCTTTTATGGATGTAGAAATTGCTTTGGTTGTAAAATGTGCAGCTATGGGTTTCAGGGGGTGTGAGTCAAATTAATTTCTAGTGTGGTATCGCTGACTTTGCTCTTGTTACAGCAGAGTGATATTGGCCCTCTGGCACTCTGGAAGGCTTGACTGGATGTCTTTCTCTTGAAATAGTATACAGTCTATTATACTTGCATCCTGTGTTCTTGATTATAGTCTGTGAAACCATGGCCTAAATCAGGCCTGAGAGGATTCTTGAAGCATCCTTCTCACTGTGATAAGTAGAAAAATTTGACTAGAAGACATGTCTTCTGTATTTCTACCAAGATGTAAAATGTCTCTTTGGGAAGCACAGGTACAGATAGTTAACAGACTGTTTTAAATGGTATCATACAAAATTGGTGATCTTGCATAACTCCTGATTGCAGTCTTTGGTTTGTTTTCCTAGCAGTTGAATTGATCAGCAAGATTTGGTTTTTGATTAACCAAAATTAGTTTCTGAAACTTTTGTCAGAGGATGTAAGCTAGGAAAATGTAGAATTGTTATGTTTAAATACAGACAGTCTTCATGTGAAATGGCTTGAAAACTCCTGAGTGTAAATGTTTGAATTTATAGGAGAAAGTCAGATTTATCTTCAAAAATGTTGGGGTGTGCCAGGCATGCGTTTTGATGTCAAATGCAGTTTATACAGCATCTTTCTGTTGGAGCTTTTATATATATATATATACTGGGCCTAGGAAAGTCAGTTTTAGTATTTCTGTTCAGCACATACTGGGAGGTATCTACATGGAAGGAAAGAAACACTTTTTTTTCTGGGCTGATGCAAAATATTTTTGCCCAGGCCATTCAGGAAGTTAAGCCTTATTGAAGAGCCAGATCACAGCATTATCACTCAGTCCAGTCTGAATGAATTTAGGTTACATATTTATTTAGATGGATAGTTGCTAAAAGTAAGAACTGATCTTAATTAGTGGTTAAAAATGCACACTCAAGGAAACCTTTCTGATTTAATTCCTAAAGTATGTATGAATTAGTGATGTTTAATGAGGTCTTGACTTCAGATCTGATCTTGGGGTGGGAAGGGTGTGGAACTGCAAGTTCAGTGTTCTTATAAATGATGACATAAGTGATTTGTAATTGGGGGGACCACTCTCCAATTCAGCCTAATATCTTCTGAGTATGAGCTGCAGAGATGAGACTTGTAGCTTGTGTTTTTCAGTCAGCCCTTCCCCAGATGTTGCTTTGGTTATCTCCTTCTCTTTGCATTTTGTCATGGCAAAGACAATTTACTGTGGCAAACTGCTTCTCGCTTACCCTCTGAATCTTTGTTCTGCTATTCCCAAAGGTATCAACAATTCCCTCCTCCAATTCATTGCAGAATTACCCAGCAGTTACCATGGTGACTGAGGAAAGAACTGGATTGGGGCACCAGCTGAGATCAGTCCTGGCTGACTGACTACCTCCTACTTCTGAACAGTCAGCGTATTTTTAATAAAGTGACACTGTACAGGAGGCATGTCTTTGTCTTGTTGAGCCTTTGTTGTATATTAAATCCTGAATGCCTCTGCCTAATCTGCCAAACTCACAAGCCTTACAAATGCTACCCATTACTCAAAGAGCTGCGTGCATTAGACTCGGTAGATAGTTTGTTTTGGTTTTGGCTTGGTTTTGTTAATTTCTGGGGCACTTCATAGTTAAACTGGGGAACTGCTGCTCAAAATACACCAAATGAAAGGGTATGGTCTTTAAGAACCGAATTTAGAGCATCAAGGAAACAAACATCCTTACCCTTGCACTGCAAAATGTGGCTAAGGACTTCTGCTGAGTGCTGACACATTATATTACTCTGGTAATGTTCAAATAGTCTTAGGTATGACTAGAGTCTTACTGTGCAATGTGCCATGCATCCAGACAGAAAAGGGGAGATTGCTCCCCCCACCCAATTGTAGATGTCTAGATTGAATTTTGCTTTCTGCATTCTCTTCTTAGTCAGAGGGAGAGTTTTAGCACACTGCATCCAGATTTATCTGATTCTACCGTAGATGTCTAAAATAGATCTGAGAAAGCATGTTTGTAGAGTGACAGTCTGTTGGCTGTGAGGGTTGTTGCAGGTAATGAGCTCAAATGTAGGGAAGATGGAGAAATAGTCTCTGACTAGTCCTCAAACCTTACAGCTACATAGACAAAATGGACAAAGGAGAGAGGAGCGGAAGCAGGCACAGAAAGATAAGGTGATTTAGAGTGCCAGCAAAACAGATGACTAAGAGGGCTGGGAAGATAAACCACACTGCCTGAGTCCTATGTAACATCTTGTTCTATGACTAATTTGCCAGGTTATTTGGGCTGCGATGGTGGGTATTGTCTGTTCATGAACATAGTAGAATCCTTTTCCCAGCTAGAACTTACTGTCTCGCCCTTCACTGCTGTACCGTTTATAAGAATTTGTTATTCTAAAGCCCAAGGCCAGTAGACCACATCAGTCAGATCAGCCTTTTTTTCACCCTTGCTGCCTGCCATTAGAATACTGCTGTTTGCTTGCCAAAAGGTGATGCATTTTTCTCATAGCTTCACTTGTATGTCTTGCAGAAAAATCTAGTCTAAACCTAACACTGAATGTTTGTACTGTTAGTTGATTTATTTCTAGCTTTTAACTTCTACTCCATATTTTTTGCCAGCAATTTCCATAAAATCTTATTTGTTTCCAAGTTGTCAATAGCATGTCGGCCAGCAGGATGAACAACTTTGAAAAATCCCTGCTTATATCAGTGCTTGAGTAGGTGCTGAATCTTCTCTAGCCAGTTCTAGATGCACATACTCTAGGGCTGCCTTTAAATTAACAGAAAATAGGTGCATAATTCACAGCTTCCACAATTTTAATGTCAGAAGATTGCGTAGTTTGATCACCAGGCCTCAAATTCAGCCAGTTCCTTTGCAGTGAGTCCATATTCCTAAGACATGCTTCTGGTGCTGTTGCAGTCAGGCTTTTGTCAGCTATTCTATTACAGGATGACTATGGAGTTGGAACAGTGAATTCAGACAGCTTGAAATAGCTTTGTTTTTGCTGTTAATTATTGCTCTGTATTTACCTTTCTTTCCTGTATGTTTTCCTTTACCCAATAATTTACTCGTATTTGATTTATTTTAATTTTCAAAGACTGTTTTTGAGAAAGCTATGAGAAGGACAGAACTGTGTTTTGAAAGGTATTTTTGGTACTCTATATGAAGTTACTTTCTTCTGAATGGTTGAAGCCACTAATTTACCTGCTTGCTGATGCTTCCTGGGGACATTAAGAAGTGGCTGACACCCAGTGAAAGAGCATGAGTGGCTGATTCTTGCAAATGACAATTTTGTTTGTATCAGCATTCCACAGTTCCAGGGCTGTCCTTTACAGTCCTGCCTGCTGTGTTTGTGTAAAGGATGAATCTGGCTTTCTGTACCTCCTCTTGTCTATCTGCTTCAGCCTTTGCGCTTGCTGAGGCCACAGTGACTCTTTCTTTTACATACAAAGTGCTCTGTCAGTTTGCTTTATTGGGCTGTTGTGAGAGTTGCTGCACCAAGGCAGATTAACATCCTAAGCTTTTAGAGAATTGTCTCATCAAGCTCGAAGGTGCTGAAAGCCATTTAGATCCAACTGATCACAATAATTCTTCATCTGTGGGAGTAAGAGCAGGATCTATGGCAAAGATTTGGCAGAGGCAATGCATTGTTCTGTGCTTGCTGTCATGGAAGCGATTGACGTGACTCGCAGATTTATGGCCTGGGTCCATTTTTAGAAGGATTCTGGGATTTTTTTTCCTCTGTGGTTCAAAAATGAAGGAGCTGATCACATAGGCATAGCTGTGGGGTGTGGAAATTTTTTCTCTGAAAATATTTTCTTTCTTTACAGTGTTCATCTCATCTCCGTTCAGAAAAATGTTACCAGCAAATGGCTCTGTACTGTGATATTCACAGAGCCAGCATCTGTGGAACTAGAGTCTGAGGTGGCAGGGTTATGTTTTCACTACTCTTTCTGTTCACCACCTCAGTGGCCAGACAGGCTCACAGCTCTGAGTTTGGGGTGGCTTTCTTCACATCGGTTCTGCTGCTGAAGGTGCAGACATATGGTTATGTGGTTCTAGGGTGACCTGCTATTTTAACACATAAGAGGAAGATAATGGGCCAAATCATGTAGTAAGCAGAAAAATGCATATAAGGGTTCCTCTTATTGCCCTGTGTAGCAACTCTGGTTGTTGCACAACTACCTCAGGCTGGTGTGGATCACTACGCTTTCCCTTACTGCTGAGGCTGGTCTGTAGTGAGGAGCAGATATTACGGATGGACTTCTTTCATGGCTGTTCCCAAGCTGTCTGAGCCATTGAGCTGCAATTGTGTATCTTGAGTCCCATGTTCAGGCTTCTTTACTCACAGAGCAAGCAATCTGGAGCTAGGAGTGTCTCAAGCAACACTGTTCTGCTGGACAGAGCATCTCTGGCCAGGCTAGTGTTCAGCAGCAAGCATGAGTCCCATCTCAGGAAGATGTGAATGAGGGAGCTAGTGCTTCAGCAGGTGATATGTTTGTCAGGAATGAAATGAAAGGTGTATGGGGAGGTATTAGTATGTGAAACTGACCCTTGCTCAAAACAGGCCTTTACTGTAAGCAGGGGTCTCTGAGTGAAAGGTATTGTACTGCCACAGGCCAATCTGGTCAGGGTCAGATTACCCTGGAGTGAAATGTTGCTGTGCAAAGGAATATGTCACCAAGATTACACAGCATTTGCAGGGCTTTGACATAGGATATCTGATGTTGACACAGACTGTTGTGAAGACAATGTGACACTCTGCAAGAGGTACGAAAAAGGCATCCCTTTAGGCAAGGAAGAGACTGCTATTTATTATGTGACAGAGAGGCTTTTGTGTTTGTCAGTGAATACTAGCCCCTCCTTACCTGTGTGTGTGTGTGTTTTTTTTTTTTTTTTCCTGTGTTTTGATATCCATATTTCACATTAAGCCAGGAAGGTAGATGGGAGACTAGAAATATTAATGAGCGGAGACATTTCAACTGTAGGTCAATAAGTGTTTCTGTCAGTACTATTACTATACTGAAAGAATAGGAATTTAGTAGAGTGGACATGAACAGGGAATGTGGGATGATTCTTTTCCTTGTTTTTTGCCACTCTTCAGCTGGATGATGTGTTCGAAAAGTGTTGTTTTTAAGATTATTGGAAAAAAAGAAAACCCCTGGAGAATCTGTCAGTGTTTATTGCAGAGGCTAGTTGTCTGCAGGTGCCACCATAGTGTAATTTCCAGTTTGATTTTCCTTTTTTTTTTTTTTTTTTTTTTTTTCCCGAGCCCATGGACAAATTCTTACGTGACAATATGACAGATGGATAAAGCAGAGTAGCTAGACCTATGCTCTTCAGCCCAGTATTTCGTCTAAAAGGCAAACAAGTTCTGTGAGAGGAAGGTGAAAAATATTACAGTAACTGGCTTAGCCAGATTTCAGATTACTGCTGGTGCCTCCTGTCTCTGCTTGAAATTGGTTGTCTGGGAGCTGGAGGACTTGAATCTTTTCAAAAAGCAAGTACAAGTGTATGACATTTGCAGCAAAATCTGTTGTGAAATAGAGAGGGATAGGCTACCTGTCATGTGCACGTGCCTTGTGCTATAAGTTCCTGACCAGTTCTTTCAGCTGCAGACGAACTTAGATTTGCCATGTTGCGTGGCAAATGATGCCAATTCATGATGTCAGCTCAAAACAATTTAGGTGCTTATTTAGTTCAGAAGCTCAAATCTGAACCTTGAGGGCCATTGGCAATATAGTGGAGGGTTAAAGGAGTCATAACTTTATGAGAAGGCAGAGATGAGATGGGACGAATGCATATTTGCCCTACAGAGCTCTGATGCACATAACCGCATACTAATTTTACATTGATGAAAATCCATTTTTAGGAATATTTAGTATTCCTATTCCAGATAGGTTTACTGGAGTAGTGTGTATAACTAACTTTCCTACTTTGTGGAAGGGTAACTATGGCCCGCTGCAGTTCATATATATGCTGTTTCACTTGAGTCATTATGAATTTAGACATATAGAGCCAATACCTAGCAATTAACACACTTTTCTCCACTTGAAGTGGCATGTTATTTACTTAGCAGGTAAAGCCTGCTGTGCTAGCCTTAGTTTTAGCCCAGCAGGGAGGCATCCTCCCTGCCTCTTAGCAAAATCATGGGGTAATTTGAGCTCATTTCTTTTGTTGAAATGCAAAACTAATTATATTTAACCACAAATGAACATGAAGTTGCATTGGTAGAATTTTTCAAATCAAAGCAGAAATATTCAGCATTTTTGGGGGGTTGGGGGGGACCTTTGTAAGTAGATGAAAGATACGGGGGAGGGCAGAGCTATAAAAAGTGTTACTGTGTGGTTATGAAGAAGCCTTTTAATGCATTTAATGCTAATTATGTGATGCTAAAAAGGCCTTTATTACTTGAACTTGGAAGCAGAATACAAATAGGCTCACAGTGCCTATTAAGTGAAAAAGGGGGGAAGAAGGTCTCTGTTTCCCTGAACTACGGAGCAAAAATAATGATTAACTAGAGATTAAAATCCATTGAAGGACTGGGTTTGTTAGCTTGATCGTATACTCAGCAATAAAGCTTAGCAGGTAGGGAGCAATTGTTTGTGTAATTTAATGTGTAGTTCATCATAACGTGTTCATTCAGGTTGTCATGCCAGCAACTGGTTCAGCCTGCCTTTGTCACTGAACAATTGGTTCACAGTGAACAACTTGAATTCTCCCTTTGTAGAATGAAGAGTGCAGATGAGGTTGATGTTAATAATTCAGAGAAACGTTACTTCTCACATGATACCTAATTTCCACGTTGTCTTTGGCTTCCCTGACTGAAGACTCCTGGCAAACCCGGCTGAGGTCTCTGGGTGCCTAATCTGCTCCCTAGGGTGTCTCCTTCCTAGCCTTTTATTAATGCAATTTGTAGGAGAAAGCCTCAAATTTTTTTGCAAACACACAGAGCAAAAGCCAGGGCGGGTTTCAAACTGGATCAGACCCACCTGTCTAGATAGCCTATCTAATCTATTATGTTGGCTCCTACAGAGAACTGGTACTACAAGAAAACACAAAGAGATTGAAAAAGATAGACCCAGGCTAGCACTGCTACTCCTATTCTGCACTCTTTCCCCAGCCAGTGACTTTGTTGTCAAGCTGTCACTATTTAATAGCAGTGTTCGACAAGACAGTGACGTTTTTAAAGGCCAAATCAGTGCTTCTGACAGCAGCAGTTTTTTGTAAGAATGACACTGGTCTTGGGCGGTTTTTCTGGGATAAGGTAAATCAAGTGTAAAGGGAGTGTATTCATATGTGTCAGCACTTTCTCTCTTTGAATAAGTGCTTGAGGAGAGCTTCTTCCAGTTGTCCCCCCCCCCCCCCAGCTTGTCCCTTAAAGAAAGTAAGTGGGTATTAGAGAAGATATGAGGGCAGAGCTCCTTAAAATAGGAACATACAAGTAGTCCCAGCGGCATGATAGTAACCCAGAAGCATTGACATGTGACTGAAGTACCATTAGGGTATAAGCTTACAGCGCATTATTTGCAACACAGCTACCCATAGGCACCTTCTAAATCAGTCCACTTTTCTAATATATAGTAGATCCATGAATAATTTTGGTTTTCTTCAAACAGTGGGAACCATAAATAAAAATATTTGAAGATGTAAATGGACGCAGGTGTAGGTGAAATACTGTATATTGTTGAGCCTCTAGAAAAGATGTGCTTGAGGTGCATCCGCTTCGTATTATAAGTTGCACACACAGATAATGTGCTTTGAATATAGTCAGACAGATTGTAACAGTGCATATAGATTTGCTAGTGGATGAAAAAGACAGTGGTGAAATTACTACGTTTAGTAAAAGAGGCAGCAGTCACATCAGTTTTCTGCTTGTGTCAGAGATTCATGTAGTGTCGCCTGTTCAACTTGACTCATGAAATCTGTTTAGCAAGAAGTATCCATTGTTTGATGAGAAGGTTGCTAAGGTTGATGATTCATTGTAAAGGGGATTAACTAGGCCTTAAGGCACCAGTGATGCAATATGATATGGTATGTTTCAGCAGTATCCTTTAAGAGAAGTCACAGCGTACACAGTATGCATCAGAGTTACCTTATTCTTTCAAAAGTTATTTCAGCGTCTTGTTTCTGGTACTAGGGCTCAGTTGCTGTGTCATGGTGCTTGCTAGGTTTGACGAGTGTATTTCCAAGTGTTAGTAATAATAACAAAAGATTTCCTCCCCACCTCCGTCCTATCATGGTGGAAGGACCTGGACTAACATACAGGATTATTAGAGATGTGATTTGTGGCCCTACGCATAAGCTTTCCAAAATTGCCACTCCCTATGCCAGTAATTAGGAGGTTTAACCATGCCTTTGCAGCTGATGGAGCTTTAAGGGAGGGAACGGGGGGGAATTCTTGGCCTCGTAGCAACACTGACTAAAGGAGGCCTAAGAAAGGATGCTCTTCATTCTCTTTTCTAGAACTCCAAAACATATTCCCTTTCTATGTCCCAATAGTAGTTTCTAGGTTACAATATCTTGAAAACCTACCTCTCACTTAAATGCACCAAAGGACTTGAGTCCTTTGTAAAACACAGGAAAATATTGAGAACCGGACTGTGTTACCTCCAGCTCTGAACTCTTACCTGGCCTTTTGGGCTGTGCTTACAGTATGCTATTTCCATGAATCTGACAAGCAGATTCATATCCTTTATACCTACTGTGGCACAAATGTGCATTGAAAAGGATGTAAGGTGGAGAATGGATGTAACACTGAATTCTGCGGTGATGAAAAGTTCAGTGCTCTTCATAAAGCTTTTTTTCCCCCTCATTTCTAGCTGTGACAAAAAACACCTGCAAATGGAATGAAAGACAGCAGTAACACCAGCCCCTTGCTACTGCCTTCCCAGCTTGCAGCCCTTATGGGAAGTGTACAATATGCTTGATACATTGTATCTTGTAGGGTAGCAGAAGAGAGGCGTGGATTTATACAAGATCTCAGACTAGCTTATGGGAAAGTAGGTCAGAACCAATTTTCCAGCACCCCACTGTTTGCTGGCAGTGCTTCACTGAGTAGAAAGCAAGCTGATAACTGGTCTAAAAGCCCTCCCTGAGAGCTGGTCTGGTATTCCAAGGCAGTGCTGTGGAGGAATCCAGTCACAATTTTAGTGTGTTCTCACAATAGAAAGTACATGGCTCAGAGTGTGTTATAAGCCAGACAGAATGAGAGGGACTCTAATAAGCCTCTTGCTTCTACTCAAGAGATCAAGGGGTGCTTTGGTATTTCCTCCTACTTGAAAATCTCTTGGTTAGTCAAGATATATGCAGCATGCAAATATTAGCTGACCTGGGCTATGGGAACTTGCAAGCTGTGGTTTCAAAAGCATCTTCACTGTATTCTTGACTGGATTGTTTTTCTTTACTGTTATATCCTACTCTTTTCAAATGATCTATTTTTCAGACTGCCTTACTAAAATCTGGTGAGAGTAAAACTAGAAAGTAGATTGGACCATAGATTATTTTTATCCCTTCTGGAGCTCTACTGCTCCAGTTAACAGTTCTGAATTTGCTCATGGCCTTTGAAGAAAGAGAAATGCCATATCAGAGTGTTTATTAGCCAAAGAAATGCACTCACCCACCTTGTCATACCCACAGTGTGTGGTGGAGTGTGTACTCTTCTCCCCCCTCCACAGTGGCAGACAGTGGTCCTTCATTCTGTGTATAGCTGTGTGCTTAACATCTGAATGCCACTGCACAGGTGTCTATTTCCAAAGTACCTTAAGGAATGATGCATTTGGCATATGACAGTTGTTAATTTCTGAAGCAGTTTTATTTATTTATTTATTTAAGATGTGCAGTTGACTGTCAAAACTAATGTCTCTGGTCTACCAGTAAAGTTAGCTGCTCTAGGAGAAGGGTTATGGGCACTACAGCATGAAAACACAGAGAATGACAGAGGAAGCCTTTGCAGAGGAGGTGGTGGTAAGAGCTCTAGCTACACAAGATACAGGAGTAGTTCCATTAAGATGATTGTTTTCTGCAAGCTCATGGTTGCAGTTTAGGAGTAAAGGCAATTAGTTCTGGCCTCCTGAAATTCTTACCTGACCTAGTCGTCTTACACCACAGAGCTGCTGCAGCATGAAACGTTAACTGGAGGAAAGCCAGAATCCACTTACAGTTTATGCCTAATGGATCATAATATATGCGTTGATGAAGACTGTGAAGTTGCAGGGTAAAAAGGGCATAGGATGCCCTTGGATCTCTTCTGTGGAATGTTGATTGCATGTAAATCACAAATGGGGAAGCATAATTTTCTTTCTTGCTTGTACAGTCCTAGTGTAATTCAATTGGGAAAATAGGCAGTCTATACAAAACTGGACTATACAAAACATAGGCTAGAAATCTGGTTACCTTTTTCCCTTGGCTTTTTAACATGCTTTGATTTGAATCTTTGTTCTCATCGTAATGTAGTAAAACAGGATTGTTCAAGCAAATTCAGCCTTTTTGTTTTGTTTTCGCTATTGATTTCCAGTAAGGCTAGTGAATTTCATTTCATTAAAAAGAAAAAAAAAAAAGCATAGATTTTTTTTTAGGAATAGGACTCCAAATCTAAGATCCTAAATTGTGCTAAGGTGTTGAGATAGGAAACTTGTCCTGCTTTTCAGAAGACAGCTTAGAGGGGTTGTTTGCTCTTGAAAGCCCAACTTTTCATTTAGATACCTAGATATAGAATCAGAAATCTGACTTCAGGCTCCTGTTGTCAACGTTGGCATTTGTGTCTTTTTGACTTTCTGAGAGAAGGTTAGAAAGCTTTCATAACAGAAATTATTGGAGCCTCTAAACTTTAACAAACAATTAACTATTCACTAAATATTCTTCGGTAAATTGTTTTCACTTGGGTGATACTGAGGATTCTTGGTTCTGTAAACCTCATTTCTAAACAGGAGCCCTCACTTATATACTGAAGATCATAAAAGACGATTGAATTGATAATTTAAAAAAAAAAACTTTAAAATGTTCCAGATTGCATTTTTATTAAAAACTGTCTTCTACTGATGCCCCCAGCTTCCAGAGTGTTTAACTGGAAAATGATTGTAATGTCATTCTGGGGTAACTGTATCATTACATACTGCTGCAGCTGCTGCCGAGTGACATTCATTGAGTTCGTAACGGTGAACATGCTTGAATCTAGTTCCACTGTAAAGCAGGAGGGTAAACCTCTTCAGATGGTGCAGCAAAGCAGAAATCTGGTCTGAAGGAATTCAGTGGTTGATATTTCAGATGTTAAGAGTTCTTTGTGATAGCTTTGTAATGATTCCCTTCATCAGAGACCTTCCCTGGAAGAGGAGCCAAGAATATGATTCAGGATATAAAATTTAGATGTCAGAGGTGTCAGAAGGATTTATAGAAGAAGAGGAAGAACAGGAAAAATTCTACTTGTAGAAGTAGGCTATTTAATTCTCACTGCACTGAATCTAATAGATGTTTAGCCTTTTGGTTATGTTTGGTTCTTTGTACTTGCAGTTTTGCTTGGGAGGGAGTTGTATTAAAGTAGTGTGATTGGAAGGAATTAGATTACACAGAAATAAAACAGGCAGGAACAAAGAGGTAGTACTTCATTGAAAACAGGAAGGTGAAAGAGTAACCTCAGACAAGACATGTGAGTGAAATACCAGTTTCCAAAGGAAGATTTAAAAGGTCTAAGGACCCTTTTGATTTCTTGCAGCAATATGATCCTCAAATATTCTCTATGCAATTATGTTCTGACTTGTATTATTTTTAAATGATTCTTTTTAGATGGGGCTGAGTTTGTTTGTAGGGAACAGAGAAGGTACAACTTCTTTCACTAACTTCAGGCTCCTTCAGTTACAGGCAAGCATTTAATAGGTGCTCCATTCAGAAGGGTCTGTCTTCCCCAACCACCTTCAGTTTGTTATTAAAAAAAAAAAAAAAAAAAAAAAAAAAGCCTAACATAACAGCCACAAACTGGTATTATTCCATTGGAAGACAACAGGAGAGATCAAAATATTGCTAATGTTTTCATCCCTGCTGTAGGATAGAGTTAGGTGAAATGTACCTGGATGACCTTGGAAACAAGTCATAGCCAATACTATGAAGGCCAAAATAACTAACGTCCTTGTCCTTGTAGTCCTTGTCAATATGACCTAGAGGAAATCTCTTTCTTAATCCAAGAATGCTCTGGCTGCTATAAGCATCTTGGATTTGTTGGCTACTTGAACCAGGTTCCTGCCTGATAGGGTCTTTCTGACAAGGACACAGAGTATGCCAGCAGGTCCCACTGTAGATTTGTGGTGGTTGGTAAACAGGACGGCTATGAATATCAAATCACACATAGCAAAAAAAAAAGTCAGCAAAGCAAAAATAGCTTACATACAGTAGTGCCAGAATATGCCTTTGAGCCAGTGCCAGTTTGCATTCAAAGGTGTCCAGCTTACATTCAAAGGCTGCTTGATGTTCTGGTGTGCCTGCCCTCTGCATTCTGTGTTGTAGTATAGCAGAGATTGCAAAGTAGATCAGCCTTTTCTGTGTGGTTCTGTGTAGTTTCATAATGGGTCAGAAGCGACCATAAATAAATGTTACCAAGTTCACTTGGGTCCTTAGGGATCTGTGGCAAGGAATACTCAAGCATGATCAGGAGCAATGAGTATAAAGCCAAGAACACTCTACCTTATGCTCTTCTATGGGATAAGTACAAGCCACATGGGCTGAAAGGTTGATAAAGCTCTTTTACTGCAGAAAGCTCCTGCTGTCTAATCCTCTTCTGTGCTCGTTTCTTTTTCAGCCTCTCTACAAGTGGATATTGTACCAAGTCAAGGGGAGATCAGCGTTGGAGAATCCAAGTTCTTCTTATGTCAAGGTGAGAGATCGTTTCTGGCATCAGGTATCTTCATCTGGGTTTGCTAGGAAAGCCAGTCAATGTTTTAAGTCTGGAATAAAAGCTCTAGCACTGGATATAGCTGCAGGATTTCTTGCTTGATCACAAAGACAAAATTATGTGAGCTAAGACATAGGACACAATTTTTCCGGTTGTTTTTCTCTCCTGTAGTTTCTCTCCAGTTGTTGTTCTCTTGCTAATTACAAATGCAACTGATACTGTTTACTGGGGACAGTAAAGGCAAACTCCCTTGAGAGATGGCAGTAGAAAATAGCTCTAGCAGACAGCTTTTTAAATCAAAAGCAGATACTGAAGTGCTATCTCTAAACCTGAGCAGTATCCACAACAGTAGCATCTTGCATCTTTCCATAGGTACTTGATCTTTTGAATAAAGCTTGTTTTTTGACAAATAATTCTTCTAATCACTTGTTAACACCAGTAAGGGGAGCTAAGCTGCTGGATGTCGAGTGTGTCCTGAAAATAGTCACCACTGTGGCTAAGGGTTTTTAATGCTTCTGAAAACCTGTTTTTCTCATGACAATTTGTTTGCTCCACCCTCAGTTTACTGTTTGCTCCAACCAGTCTGTTGTCCTGCACAAGGCAGTGCAGTACTGATTAATTCCATGTGTCCCGATGTGGATCCTGCATGACAATTTGTGTCACTCTCCATACCAGCATCATCATATACTCTTCAGGGTTCTCATGAAAGCAGCTGGCCTGGTTTCTAATGGGAGGATGGGAAATGGGTGTGATGGTATCCTAGAGCATGACACAGAGCAAACTGGTGCTGTAATAAGTTGGTGGGAGCAAAATACTTTCAGAGGACCACAAGTTCCTCAGAAGCATATAAATTGGGACAAGTAATGATGTTGTCTGATCCAGGAGGGCTCAAATGCATTGTAATCTGTTAACGTTAGTGCTTTGAAAATGAAAGTACACTTTGAGTAACTGCTGTTGTGGTGACACTCCAATTCAGAGAACTGTGGGATCAGTTAAGTCCTCTCCAATAATAGGAATTTATCCTAAATAAAAAGCCACACTGGGAAGTGCAGAGATGTGAGCTGCAAGAGACAGCCTGGAACCACTTAGCAGCAATTCTTATTTTCAGCATCAGGTTTAAGCTAATCAGTGCCAGAGCTGCTGCTACAGCAATTTCACCATCTCGATATGCAAGGTAGCGCAGGTTGCCAATAGGATTTTTTATTGAAAATATGATGGACCTGAAGGAGGAAAAGTTTGGGTTTTTTTGTTTTGTTTTTTTTTTGTTTGTTTGTTTTTTTTTTTTTTTTTTTTTTAATTCTCAAGACGTTCTGTACAGTGGAGGTGCTGGGATTTAGAATAGCAGGTTGCATAGAGGGCCATCCTGGGCTGAAATAGGGATTGTTCCCCTTTCAGATTGTAAAACCAGCCTGTTTGTTTTTGCAAGAGAGAAGCTGACCATTACATTGCTATGAGAGAGGATTTTCATTGTCTGATTCTCAGGAAGTGGAAGCCCTTCCCCTGGCCTAGCACTTCTGTGTAGTGCTACTGGTTGTTTTTGATTCTCTATATGCAGATGTATTGGGAACGCTGTTCAATGTGCTTTGTTTTCTTTTATTGTTCCTAGTGGCAGGAGAAGCCAAATACAAAGACATTTCCTGGTTTTCTCCTAATGGTGAGAAGTTGACACCCAACCAACAGCGCATCTCAGTGGTGCGGAATGATGACTTCTCTTCCACTCTCACCATCTACAACGCCAATATCGATGATGCTGGCATCTACAAGTGTGTTGTCAGCAGTGTGGAGGAAGGAGACTCTGAGGCCACAGTCAATGTGAAAATTTTCCGTAAGAGAGCAACTCTCAGACTTTCTGATCTGCCTCACATATTTATGAGGCAAGATTATTGAGGCAACCACTCTATTTTCCTAGGAAAGGCTATTTCGAAGTAGGAGGAAAGAGGGTGACGAGAAGGGGGAATGTTAAGAAGATACAATCCTCTTTCTTATCTTATCTTTGGGGGAAAAGTGGAAACTGAGACCTCTGCCTGTCAGGGGTTTACCAGCTTGCCTACTGCTTAAATTCTTCTGGAGGGCAAGGGGCAAAAGCAAAAGATTCTAATGCATCTTGAACTTCTGGGAGGAGTGAGCAGAACATGTGTTGTGGGTAGCAAACATCCAGTGTTCAGTAAAGAGGATCACACATTTAGGAGGCTTGTAATTAGCCATTAACATGTTCTCCAGCCAGCTGTGATAGTTGCCCCTTCCCCTTCCTTTCCAGAAGCTAGGCATCTCCACATTCCCATTTACTCTTTCCAGTGTGTGTAAATCTGTGGGGTGAATAGAGTTTTGATTCAGCTCATTGATTAACCTGGGAGGTAGGGCTGGAAAACGGGGTTCCTGCATCACAGTGCAGTGTATTGAGTCAGGAGCGCCTCTTTCCTCTGCTCTGGGAACTTTGGGTTGTATATGGAACGTGCTCTCCGGGATGTCATTGCTTTACTCAAGCCTGAATCAGTGGCACAGCTTGAGGTGTGCTGAAGAAGCTGCAGTGATCTTCTTCTTCCGTTGCTTTCAGAAAAACTAATGTTCAAGAATGCTCCCACCCCTCAGGAATTCAAGGAAGGGGACGATGCTGTGATTGTGTGTGATGTGGTCAGTTCACTGCCTCCTACCATCATCTGGAAACACAAAGGCAGGGATGTTATCCTAAAAAAAGATGGTAAGGCACAAGAGGTCTTAGTATTTGCCTATTCAAGGGTCAAATGTCCATCTGCCATCAGAGCTCCAAATTAGGCTGATACAAGGGTTTTGGGAGAGCAAAATGGTGGCAGTCACAAGGGAGGAGAAGAGAATACGTACATAATTGTGATTTGGCAGTGCAGGGCGGTAGTGTTCTCACAAAGATGGCAGCCAGGCTTTGACACTGGAATAGACTATGGAATGCTAGAAATCTCACATAAGAGGTTCTCTTGGACAGAAAAACTTCATGTTGTGACATTCTTTAGCCTTCCTAAGGAAAAGGAGCTAAAAGCTCATGGCAGGAAACTTTCCCTTTCTTTGAAGATGCTGGGGACTGTCATACCCAGAGTGGCATTTTACTGGCAGAGTTTACTCCTGAGCCCTGACTCCATCAGTTGAGCACTCGAGCCTCAGCAGTATTTGCCCCATCTGCTTGTTGCAGGCACAAAGGAGCTGTAGTAGGACTTGAACTCTGCCTTACTCAGGCAAGAGGATCAAGTTTCAGATTGCTCACTGAATGTTGTCTGATTCTGATTAAATACAAACGTGTTTGTGTGGCTGCACCCATCTATCTCTGTGTGTGTACACATGGTATAAAATACCAAAGTGGTTTGTCTGTTGCTACCGTTTCTTTCTTGGCAATGTTGTATCTGATAACAGCAGCATCTCTATTAGCATGATGGAAAGGAAAGTTTCATTACATTAGGCCTCCTCTCCAACCCAGAAAGGGCAAGGAGAGAAGTACTTACTACTTTCAGTGAGCTTTCCTGAGCATCTTTGGATGAACCTTCCTTTTCTCTTCCAGTCCGATTTATAGTCCTGTCCAACAACTACCTGCAGATCCGCGGAATCAAGAAAACAGATGAAGGAACGTACCGTTGTGAGGGTCGGATCTTGGCTCGTGGGGAGATCAACTTCAAAGATATTCAAGTCATTGTGAATGGTGAGCAGCTCAGAGTAAGACTAGTGAGGGGAAGAGTCTGAACCACCTATGCTCTAGGCTGCTGATGGAAGTATTACTGTAGATTCATACTCATGAATTACCACCAGTTTATTAATCTTTCTGTACTATGTCAAATTAAAAAACAACCATGAAATTGAGCATTTACAAGATGTTTACAGGAAATTAGCATGTCAAGGGAAAGCCTAAGTGTCTCATGACTCAGTGAGGTGTTGACATCATTGAACTCATAGGTGGTTTTGTCCATAATAACAATTTTCTGTGGATCTCTCCCCTGCTGCTTCCAGGACCTTTCTTTCCCCATCTATTGCTTTGGAGAGCTCATGCATCAAACCTGTTGATGCAGACCTGCAGGTGATGATATCAGAGCTTGAATCTCTAATGACGTCTATGTGTACTGCTGAGATTACCTTGAGCCTTCCAGGTCTTGTTCTTGCTCACATGTTCTGTCCCCTTTTCTATTCTTAATGTGAATTCCTTCTCTTCTAGTGCCTCCTTCTGTGCGTGCCAGACAGAGCACTATGAATGCCACTGCCAACCTCAGCCAGTCTGTCACCTTAGCATGTGATGCTGATGGCTTTCCTGAGCCAACCATGACGTGGACAAAGTAAGATGCTGTTTGCAGAGTCCTGATTATGTGTGAGCATGGATGTTTTCACCAAGGCCCTGAAAAACCATGCAGAATGGACAGCAACTTTTTAACTGGAATACCATTAGCTCATTTCTCTCACAAGAGAAGGAATGGTCTCACAACAGGGGAAATAAAGTGCTTTCAGTGTTAGCTTTCTAGAAAAAACAAGAATAACAACAGTAACAAAAGCAATTATTCACTGTCCCCTTGCATCCTTTCCCACGCTGCAAATAGCGATGAAACTTCATGGTGACGAGACCTGTCGTATGGGTCAATTTATTCTTATCTATTGCACAGGTGGGCAAAATGAGGTAGGAGTGGATGCTGTAACTTGTCTTTGGCGTGTCAGGACATTCTGATCCAAAGGTTTTCCCTTTATTTCATGGACTCAAAATTTGACTCTCAGTCAGTGGAATATACCTCTGCTATTCCAATTCTCCAGTTCATGTAACCTTTGGTAAAAGACCATCTATAATGTGGAAAAAGCTGACAGCAAACTTGCAATACTGCCTTAAGACGAAAGGACAGAAGCCCCCATTGGTGATGGTCTTGCCTATAGAATATGCCATGTGTTAGAAGGTGAAAGGTTCTGCAGCCCAGAGGTGTAGGGCAGGAAAAACGAAGAATAGACTAAGATGAAGGCCTTTTAGCCCTGCAGAAGGGCAAGAGTTGAGGTATTTTCCAAACTGAGGCACTTTAGGGTAGTTAACAGTTCTAATATTAGCATAATACCTAAAATAAATAGCCTTTGATTGCTGCTTCTCTCTAAACAGCCGTGTGTGCTTTGTTACCTGCAGGGATGGAGAGCCAATAGAACAGGAGGATGACGAAGAGAAATACAGTTTCAACTCTGATGGCTCTGAGCTGGTCATCAAGAAGGTGGACAAGAGTGACGAAGCAGAGTACATCTGCATTGCTGAGAACAAGGCTGGCGAGCAGGATGCCACCATTCACCTTAAAGTTTTTGGTAAACATGATCTTGCTATCTGTCCCTCCTTTCCAAGCCAGCTGGGTATTGGTAGCTACCTGGTGCAAGTTGGAAGGGGACTGCTTGTCCCAGGTAATGCCTGACATGATTTATCCAGTGCTGCCCCTTTCCCAAGTCATGCTGTGTACCGTTGTGCCATCATGCATAGCAAAACAGATTCTGAGCATACCTGTAAAACAGATACCAGCTATGTTCTTCCCTCATAAAAGAAATTCAGTCCTGTGCAAAGGGGTTGTGTGAGACTCACGTGCCACTTGGAATCTCTTCAAAGATGGGAGTGCTGAAAACAAATCCAATTGAAGTTGCTGTAAAAGGAGCTTTAGCACTTTCACAAGACTTGCTGTAAATTGGGCAGTGAGGTGAACTCCACCCTGTCACTGTGCGAAGGACTTCACAATTGCTGATGTGAATCTGCATATTTCCTACCTTGCATGAATCTCAGGAGCGCTGAGGAATATCATTTCCCGCTGCACCCTAGTTATGCTTCTGTAGCCAGTCAACCAGGCTGCTCATGGAGTGGGCTAATTTGGGACAGAAAAGGTATAGATGGTGAGGTAGAAGACTCAGCTGATGACCTCAGAAGCTGAGGACTGATCATTTCAACACTGTTACGTGGGCTTTGTAGCAGATGGTGACCCCTTCTAGTCTTCTGCTACAAGTCTCAGCTGTAAGCATGGGTGGAGGAGGACTCCTAGTTTTGCACTAAGGTGCTCTCTTCTTGGGCTTTGGTCACACATCACTCTACTCCATTTTGCCTATAGCAGTGAAATTTTGCCATTGCAAAAGCCCTTTTCCGCAATGTTGCCTTTTCAGGCTTTGCTGTTTACAGGCATGCCTCATTCTGAGCAGCAACTGAATGGAGTTTTTTCTTATTTTAAGCAAAACCCAAAATCACATACGTAGAGAACAAAACAGCCATGGAGCTGGAGGATCAGATCACACTGACCTGTGAGGCATCTGGGGACCCAATCCCATCCATCACTTGGAGAACTTCCACACGGAACATCAGCAATGAAGAAAAGGTATAACCACTCCCAAAACCAGGGTCTTGGTGACTGGGTTCAGTGCAGCTCATATCTGCTTGCTTCTGCTGAGCCAGAGCACATGATGGCAGCAGGCAGATACACATGAAAGTCATGGTGATTTCCCCTTTTGTAGTGAGAATATTTTCTGTTCTGCACAGACCATCCAGTAAAGGGCCAGCTCAGCAGCTGAAGTAAATCACCATAGTGCCTTTGATACCCTTTTGTTCAAAGAACTATCTCGTCCTGTTAACAACTGAGGACCTGCTTTTGTTTTTTTGCTTGTGTCACTCTGAGTTGAATTAATTTGCCAAGAACCAGGCCCTGCAGCCTTTTCAGAGGAATTTCCAAAGGGCCATTCAGATGTAGGAGGTTTTTGAAAGATTTCTTTTGTTTCCAAGCTGAGAGGTGGTAGAGAGAACCTTGATTCTTGTGTTCTTCGTGCTGTCATCATGATGGTGGAATGATCTGGGCAGATGTTGAGGCAAATGGAGACAGAGGGGGTGCTGCTTCTCAGAGATGTAGTGGACCAAAATGAACCTGTTAATTCCTTCTTGCCCTTCTGTATTGTACACCAGCACTGCATGTATTTAAAGCACAAAAGCTTGGCTGCCTTTGTGTTCACCTGTATCATTGATCCCATATCAATACCATTTTATTCTTAAAAAGCAAAAAATAAATTTAAGTTTTTTCTTTTAAAATATCATGCTGTTTTTTACTGGCCATGATTCCCCTTTACCAGACATGGGTGTTTTCTATTAGTGTAGATATTTCATAATAGGAGTGTAATAGGCTGCCCAGGAGGAATAGTTCAGCTAAAGTAAAACTAGACAAGAGACTGATGAGAAATTGGTTACTGCTGCATACCAATAATGTTCTAAGGACAGAATGCTTCAAGGCTCAGATGCTTCAGGCTTGGACATTCCAGTGGGTCTGACTCAATACGAAGGCAGGAATGGTAGGCTACGGAAGAGAAGTGATAGGTATATATTACCCTCCACTTACTGTGTCTGAGAAAGCACAGGGAAATGGATGAACTTCAGTGTAGAGCAAACAGTACTTTTTCTTCTTTTTTTGAAAAAGCTCAAACCTCACTTTTAAGCACACATTAGATGTTTAGATGCATCTGTCTTGCTACAAGTTTACTTCTGTAATTATGCTTTAGTCCATTTTTTTTGAAAGATCTAGAGATGCTTTAGCTCCCATGAATATTTAGTACTTTAGTACCTAAAAACTAACAGACAAAAACTACCACCAACAGGAAAAAAAAAAAAAAAAAAAAAACACAGTTCTGGCTTGCAGTTCTTTTCCCCAAGTCCCTGCTGCAGAAGAGAGATTGTCCAGCATGTGAACATGGAGCAGGAGGTGATACGTAGGTTGCCAATGTCACAGCTTTTTGAATGTTTCCAGGGTTTCCTGAGAGACCTTTTGATGTCTTAGCGCACACAGCCAGCATAGGATTCTCCTTTCCACAAGGCATGCCTTGGCCAAACAATCTTTTGTTTTGAGGGTGCTCTGTAAGGGTGAGTGAGTATTGCTGTGATCTAGGAAAATGAGATGATTGGCAGCTGTGTATTGGCACAGATGTGCAGACAAAAATTCCAGATACTGGCATGGCCAAAGCTTTCTCTTGCTAGTAATTTGTATGTTTGCATTCTTTTCCTTTCTAGAGTCTGTGAGTAAAAGAGAGAAGATTTGATTATATGCAGTTTACTTTGAGAATGCAGAAACATATTATTTATGTGAAACATTTGGCCATATAAAGCTGAGATACCTGTATATCACTATTGCAGAAGAATATAGTGAGAACTAGAAGCTCCAGAAGGTCATTAACATGATGATTTGAAATGGCTTGACCTTATCTTTCCTCAAGTGTTTGCTGCTGTGCCACTGTGGGAAGGAGAAAACTGCTTTCTCTTCGTCATACCGGATGTAATGTCAATTGAGAGAATATACCGTATCTATTATCAGCTTCGTGGTATTTCATTCCTATTCAAGAGATGTTTTTTCTGTTCCTCTTGCAGAATACCGACTCTTATTCAATAAGTACAGTTTTGATCTGCTGTATGTTGATATATAAAAGTTTTACGGTTTCAAGACAGACATGACTTTCTTGTTGGATTTTTTTGGATGAGGCAATCACTTAACTGCTTGCACTTTCATGAAGCAGTAACTGAGAGTTTTTAAGTTTCTTGCAGAGCAGAGTAGCTCAGTGTGTGAGGAATGGGAGGAGAGATAACAGGTGGTGCTTTTCCGCAGGCCTTTTAGCATCATATCATTTTGCAGCAGGAATACTTATGGCTTAGCATCTTATTCAGCGTGGCTCTCTAGCCTCCCACACTAGTTGTCAGGAGCAGCATCACATATTATCATCTTCTGCAAAGCAAGTCAAAGAGAATGCTAACCTTTACTCAACCGAGTGAAGGAATTGGAACAGAAGTGATCTGCCCTGCTATTCTCCTTTACACTAGCTGCTGTTTAACCTATACTATACTTTGTTGCTGAGTCTCTTCCACAAAGGCCATCCCAGAAGCTACCTTGTAACTTAAGTAGGGAAATTGCAGATGTCTGACTTCTGAATGGAGCATAGTTTATGAGAGGCCCCTGTGGTAGGTGGCAGATTATGTGATTAACAGATATCTTTACTCACCCCTTTAGCAGGTGAATCACATAGACTCCTTTATGCTATCCTGAGAACAGGCCAGTGCCGCCTCCTGCTTGTTTTCAAGGTTGCCGCTGTTTACCAGTGGCTTCAACTCCATATTGCTGGCAGCTAAAACAAAGAGATAAGTTTTTCAAAACTTAAAATCTTTAGACCAACGTGAATCAATTCCGGCCAGATCAGGAGTCCCCCTTTGCTAGGGCGTCGGTACTGGGTTACCAGTGTTGCAGCAGCATGCTAGGGGACAACAAACAGAATATGAAAGGGATTCATTCCATTGCACAGTTCAGATTGGTTCAAATATAGCAGTAAAGTAATTTAGAACACAAAGTAAATTGAAGAGCGGAAAAGAGCTAAGTCCTCTGCTGACACAAATGAGCATTGGTGCATTGTCTTCAGCAAAACGTTTCTAGAAGTATTGCAGCAAATCTAACATTTCACATTTTAGCTTCATCTAAATTTCATTTTCCTGATTCTCTTCTAAGCCTTCCACACAGTTTCCTGTCTTACATGTGCTTTGTACTTTGCATCTCATGAAATACACGTGTGAATAATTTTGAATTTAGTAATGCAGGGAGTAGGCTACACAGGCAATTCCCAGGAACTTTGTCATAATTGAAGATACTCTCAATTTAACTCCGTGCTTTCAAAGGGTAGATGGTAGCATGTGTGAGGCCTTTTCCTTACTTGATGTGAACTGAACTTACATTTCTTTCAGGGAGGAGGGTTAGCATGAAACTCTATGATGGAGCTGTAATTCTACCACCAGCCCTATTACAAAGAAGCAGCGAACTCTAGCATATGAGTACACTTTTTCCCTCCTCTATTTTCCTGTAGGTTGACAGGTACTGAACACCAGTGAAAGGATAAGAGAACAGAGCATCTGTTTTTAACCCACTATGCTGATGCTGTAGGAATACAGTGGATAGAGTTGGAGAGGAACTTGGATCCGAGTATAAACAATGCAGTTTCCTGGCATGCCATTGTCCCTTCACATGCTGCCGATCATTTCCAGGAAGTGCTTACCTGAAAGGAAATGAGGACAGGATCTGGAGAATCGCATAGCAAATAGTATATCTCCAGGTTGTCAATGGTCAGGTTCACTGGCCTCCTAGCTTGGTGAAGTAGCTTCTGTGCTTGATCTTGTGAAGCTACAGTTTGAAATGCCAGAGGTAGAGTCTGAAGTGTGATATATGTTTTAGCCATGCAGTCTCATTGTGTGCTTCACCCAGTCACCATCTCCTAGCCACAACTCCCTTTCAGTAATATCTTGGGATGGATGCCAGGCAGGAGGGCCAAAAAGGAAGGTGAGCTGTGTTGTGAGACTGAGCTCAGGCTTCAGAGCAAATACTGGGCCTGCTAGCTCTGGCATAATGTAGACAAAATAAATGACTGTGGTACATAAAAAAGGGATTGTGCTATAAAATACTTAGCCTGTTTAGCTTTTGAGGAACTTGGGCTCAACAGGATAAAGGTATATAGAAATGGAAATGATAGATGACATAAGTGCTGGGCAGAGTCCTAGTCCATACAGGTGCTGGTGAGCTTCTCCTTCAGGTGGCTCCACCTCAGACCTCTAGTTTCAAGTAAACAAGCTGCCTTTACCAAAGGCATCCTAAAATGAGACTGTCTGTATTGTATGTTAATAGTTCTCACTGTTTTCACTAGTTGCATTTATTTCACTGGAAGCAATTTATTTCACTGTGGAAACAATACTGTGTTTCCTATTTTCATTTCCAAAACTTTCATCTCCATTTCTGTAATGTCACTCTTGTGTATGCTGTTACATCCAACTGTCAGTAACGCTTGTGCCTTTGGGTTTCACATTCAATAATGACATAAGGGCTGTGATATTAGCAGGTGATTTTTGACTCCTGAATTGAAATGAATCAAGTTACAATTGAAATAGACATGAGTAGAAAACCATTTGAAAAATGATTCATATAAAAAAGGGGAACCCAGCAACTTTAATTTTTTTTCTGTAATGGTCCACGCTGCTGCTGGCCCACTCTGAAGGGGAAATATATGCTTATTGGTAAGGTTTGTGCATGTTTGTCTGCCTGTAGTTTGGTTATTCCAAGCCCAGTAAGGACTGGACACAAACATTCCTAAGCATAGTGAACTGGACATCTTGTTGTGAAGTTACTAGGTTTTAACCTGTTGTCTGCTGTCCAGGGAGTCATAATGTTCTGTTGCTCTGCAGGTGGAAGTTTCCTACTCCTGACATGGCATGCTTGTAAAGACCTGTACAAATGCATGTCTACCTTATGAGTATTAATGGTGACCGGTGTGTCTGAGAGGCTAACAAATCAGTGTTAGGAAACCAGTTCAATGAATGTCTTTGTAATTAAGTCACCTGGGTCACCAGAATCACTTCCCTAGTGTTTTGGAGATGTCTAGAAATGGAGGGATGCGGCAAAGGGAATACACAGTCACTTGATCTGTGAGAAGCACGGAGTCTTTAGATATAATTAGTCTTTGCTTGATCATTTTAAGTTTGATTTATAGGATATTAAATTCTGAGTGCAAATCTAAATTGAGATTATATTGGGAAATGGAAATAAAATTTTGATCACCCCCCAACACACGTAGGATATACAGCTTGGAGCCTGCATGCGCACAGAATGAAGCGTGATGCATACAGTATGATACCTAAAAGCAACCTTTGATAAACTTTTACTGCTTTTTTTTTTTTCTGTTGTTTTGTTGTGTTCTATATCTGTTCTCTCCAGGCTTCGTGGACCCGGCCCGAGAAACAAGAGGTATAAGATTATCAGATCTTTAGACAACCTTCTTAGTTTTTTGAGTTCGTTTTTATAAGCATTACAGATTAACATATCTCTAGTCCAGTAACTATGCCAACTAAACCAGCCTTAATAATATGAATTAAAACTCAATACATAAAAGAATTGGCTAATAGAGTTAGCAGTTGCTTAGCATGTAGTGATGCATTTTTGAATGAGCAAACTAGCTGTGTTGGGAGTGAGTAAACATCAGTAGTTAGTGATCCTGCTTGTCACTTAGGAAGAAAAAAAGAGGTGGGGAGAGAAAACAACAGGTATGAAACCTGACGAATAACATTCTGTACCATACTACCAGTGTGGGTCGTGTCTCTCATCTACAGTTTCGAGACTTACCTACAGCATGTATTTTGGGATGGTAATTTTTTCTAAGCATAGCTTCTTCCACTCCAGCCAACTCATCTGTTTGCTCATGGCACTTTTTAGGTTTGATCTTCTCCTAAAGAGCGACTGTATCACATTTCCATTTCAAAACCAATGCAGTTAAATCTTTCCCAAGTTATATTTCTCCAGAAAATAATCTCAACTGTTAAATTGCTGTTACGGTTCGTTGGTAAGGATCAGTGATGGGATGCAGGGGTAATACAATAACTCATTTTGATGTGAATGTGATTTGCTGTTGTCTTATTTCACATTCAGTGCTGTATTTCGGTAATAAAAATCTACTTTTACATGCACCTGATTTATAGAATTCTTGCTTCCAAATGGACCAGAAATTCTGTTCCAAGCAAATAGTAAGAGTCAGGGGTAGAACAGCGATAGCTGTCAGAACTGGATGACTCCAGTCTGTGCTTGTAGGATCAACATTATGGGCATACTGATTAAAAAACAAAACAAAACAAAACCCTGACTTAAAATAGTGTGTGATGCGGTCCAGATGTAGGAAACCTCTATTTTAAGCACTGTCATTCTTTCATATGGACCTGATATTTCCCATTCCTATTTTGAAATAATCTGTTGAAATTTGCTAATTGTGGTAAGTGGAGGCATCCTCTATTCAGGCCACTTTGTGTTGAAAGATTTGGAATTTGAGTAGTTGTATCTCTTCAGGCTTCATGTTAGTCCCTATTATGTTTGTCTGCTCCTCCCCTGCCACCCACCCACACCTGCAGTGTTTCCTGTGCCCTCTGTCTCAAGCTTTTTATTAATGTGAACACTAACAGTATTAAGCTTACTGTCTCTAAATTTCTCACCTTCTCTGGCTTTTAAAGTATCTGAGTGGGGTTCTGTGATTTTTTTTTTTTTTTTTTTTTTTTTTTGAAACTTATAGTTGTAGCTTCTGTAGACATGTCTTTAAAATAACTAGTGTGGGCACTGTTAGCAGCACATTTCAGCAGCACGAGTTCAGTTCCCAGGAAGCTGAGTGAATACTTGACATTAAATCTGTTTCATTCTCACTAATGCATCAGCTAGTTTAAAGTAAGGAAATTTTATGAGCTTCAGTCAGGGCAGCAGATAATGGATGTTAAATCATGCTTTCCTTGCTTTAGAGGTATAATTGCAGTTGGCTGCTTCTTCCTCTAAACCACAGTCAGCTGCAGAGCCCATGATGTCTTAGTTCACCGTTCTAGTCCTGCATGTACTGGAGAATGGATGGAAGTCATACTTTATTGGCAGATACTAACAAAACAAACTGTTATCACTATCTAATGCTGAAAACTCAGTTACAGGGAAAGTTATACATCAATTCCAACAGGAATTAGTGGCGTATTTCTGTTATCTGGCAATCGGCACAGCCTCCCAAAGATAAGGACGACAGCAAGCCCTCATTAGTGAAGTAAAACCACAGGGTTAGGAGAGATCGCTCATCTCTGTCCACTGGAATTTGCAGCTGTGGTCAGTACTTCCAGGTGCTGTTCTGTTAATAACAGTAGCTGTGTGGAAAGTGACAAAGGAGTGTATATGACTGTATTAAACTAAGTTATGGGTATGTTTTTGGGAAAGGACTGAAAAATCCTAAAGTAAATGCAGTAAATGCATTTCCCATCTGTCTCCTCCGCTTCTTTGGCACTGAAGCATTGAAATCTAGGCCAACTGTTTACATAATGCCTATGTATGACATGGCATTGTCAAAATTTGGAGAAAAATACCTATGCGTATCTCAGGATAACTTGTAGTAATCACAGATATGAGGCGTCATCGTACCTTTTTCTATAGAGAGGCAGTTGATACAGAATAAGTTAACTGCCTTCATCTCCTAAATTTTCTTGCCATTGCTGTGAAGCATTCACAGTTATTCAAAACCATATAAACCAAGGAAACTGTGTAAAGGCATTACAGGCTTCTGCGTATCTGGTTCGCAAGTTTCTGCCTAACCTGTGTCTCTATTAGTCAGAAATTATTAACATTTGGTGAATGGTATGAAATGTGCAAGAAGAAAGCAGGTAGCATACTTTCTTCGGTGGATATTTCTCCCTTCTTTGAAGTATTTTCCCTAATTTTTATTTTTCTTACCACATACCCTTTGTGTTGGGAAGTGTTGCCTCGTCTTCAGTACTGGTTGCGTTAATTAAAAAGTTACTGTTTTATCATGGCTGCCTAGCACTGATTTGTTTATTGTGTTGGATCTTGGGGAAAGAGAGGTGACGCTGAATGTAAAACTACCTTTGCTGTAGTAAACGTGCACTAATATTTTGCTATATTTATACTGTTGCCTAGTGAAAGGGTCATAGTAGCAAATACTTAGATTATTCCTCTCCCTTATGAGCTGAGAGAAAAGCTGTGAGCCTTTACGGATATGGAGTCTTGACATTTATGGATCCTACTGCAATGGTTTCAGAAACGAGCTGGATTTTAGAAGCAAATTACCGGTCAAGCAAAATAATCACAGCATAGCTGCCGAAGAAATACTAAAGCACAATTCAGTTGTGTAAAATACCACAATGGACTAATGCCATGTTAAGAGATCCTTTCATGGCTCTAGAAAGTGATGCACACAGAACACCATGTGTTCATGAAACAATAAAAGGTTCCCAGCAATGCAAGGAACCAGCCACAGGAGAGAGGGTGAAGTCATTAGCATGTGGCATTGGTCTGGATTGCAGCAGACCTGCGTGCAGCAGAGGAAAGAGAAGAAGAAAAATACATAGTTTTTGTGTCAAAAGATGTTATTTGTGTATGAAATTTGACTACTTCAAATGAAATAATATGCAGAGCTGAGAGTTTAAAAAAACATTTCCTGACTTGTCTTTTAGTACATCTCATAAAGAGCAGATAATCACATTTACCTGCAGAAACTGAGTCACCTCAGAGCTTGAAACCATTAATTCAGAACAGAAAGAGTCCTCAGGCCCAGAGGATCTGAGCACTTGAGGTACCAGAGATGTATTCTACACTATACTCACTGCACTTGGCTGTTTAATTTCCTCAGGCTGTTTACTCATAATCTCAGTGTTTGCTTTGAATGTGCCAAGAAAAAGGACCCTCTTGGAGCATTGCTTGCCTTTAGTATAGCAGGCTGTTGCAGCAGCAGGCTGCAGTGGCAGGCACAGCCACAAGGGTAGCGAAACCTGTTTATTCACTTTTGCTTGCGTCACTTTGGAAATGAGAAGAGAAGGCTGGTGCTTTAAAGTCTCTAAGCTGAAGCCCAAGCTGCAGAAGCTTGCACAAGCGCCAGGACGGAGGGAGGAGTCCATGACACTCTGTGCTTCATGAACTGAGTAAGCACTTGAGTTTGGTAACAGACTGGGGAGTTAGGAATCCAATTTCAGAAGAGAAAAAGACAGTGGTGTGGGATGGGAACCCTTGATGACTGCAATCCCTTTGGACATCTGGTTATCTGGATGTTATATATCCTTGCCTCTCTATCATTGACATCCCTGCACTTGCCTGCATATGGGAGCAATTTCTTAACTGCCATATAACCAGTGTGGTTCACTGTAGAATTTTCTTGAAAAGTTAAGAGAGCTTGAAGCAGAGTCACTTTTAGAAGGGTCTCTTAGTTTTCTCCCCTTGGTCATTGCCATGCTCAGCTCAGTGTCATGTTCGGGGAAAAGTTCTGAGCTTTCATTTTGCCTGATTACCTATTCAACTCTGAGGTCTGGAGATTCTCTTATTTATGCTAGTGTGAATCAAGGATGTTGAAATAAAACGAGCATCAGTAAGGGGAGAGTAAGGCCTGAATTCTCTGACTGGAAACAATATCAGTTAGGGCAGTTTTCTACAAGATTGCGTGCTGGCAAAGATGTTTTAACCAGAGTTAGATCTCTAAAATTATTACTCTGAGAAAAAGCTTGGCATTATGCAGCTGTCATCAGAAAGGTAACGTCTGGCACTTTGGTCCTTCCTCAGACATGTCCCAGAATAAGTTATTTCATTTTCTCCTGTCACCTGGGTGCTTTGGAATGAACCACACTCAGCCCTGTGCAACAAGGAATCTTCTTGTTGCTGTTGCAAATGCCATTCCATGCCCATGATTTGGTATCTGGCCTGAAGAGATCACTTCTGAAGTACTGAGCACTGAAGGGTTGGTGGGAGATAATTTGCATTCAGTCCCATCCCCTTACTCCCTTTAGTCTCACCACAGACTCAGAGCTCAGCCTCTGACTTTCTCTTCCTTTCCTGCCAGACCCTGGATGGGCGCATCGTAGTACGTAGCCATGCCCGGGTGTCGTCCCTGACGCTCAAGGAAATTCAGTACACAGATGCCGGAGAGTATGTATGTACAGCCAGCAACACCATCGGGCAGGACTCCCAAGCCATGTACCTCGAAGTGCAGTGTAAGAAAGGAGGGGAGGGGTTCCTGTCTTTAGAGGGGAACTGTCTTTTGATTTCCTTGTCCTCTGAGACTTAGGCACCCACAGCTACAGAAATGTAGGAGTGGCACAGGTGGCATCTTGTCTGCAGGCTGTTGCACTAGGCCACTTGGAGCTGTATGTTGTTCAGGTAGAGGGCATGGGAAGCAGCTCAGCCTGAAATAAGTTTGTTGGAGATATAGGTTGCTGTGTGCATACATGCAAATGATTGCACTGGTTGTCTCCAACTGGGATTTTGTTTGCACCCTATGAAGATTATGGGCCTGAGATCCCTCAGTGCTCCTGCATTGCAGGCTAGCTGAGGAAGGCAGTGTAGCTGCCATGGTCTTATTCCTTGGGTGTGTCAGTGATGCTTCTCCCAGATACGTAGTGTGCTGTCTGTTCATCTTACCACACTGGTAGGAGAAAGCTTTGGGGCTGAGCAGGCTTCCTTTTGCACTTCAAGTCCTTCAGCAAAATACCACCCCCTGGAGCGTGAGAGTGCTGTCCCTTTTCCCCACATTAAATTCTTTTCCCAACATTAAATCGTGCCCTAGTCAAGGATTCCTTAAAGCTAGTCTGACTGGGCTACTAGAAGGTTTTGTGGCTCACTTTGCTTTCAAAAATGTGTCTTTGTTTCAGATGCCCCCAAGCTTCAGGGCCCTGTGGCTGTCTATACCTGGGAAGGGAATCAAGTGAACATCACCTGTGAGGTATTTGCTTACCCCAGTGCTGTCATCTCCTGGTTCCGGGATGGACAGCTGCTTCCTAGCTCAAACTACAGCAACATCAATATCTACAACACTCCATCAGCAAGCTACCTGGAGGTAAGGAAAAGCAAGGGAAGAGATGTGTGGTCAGGAGGGTTTAGTGCTGTTAGATGATGTACATACCTGATGTTGAAGGAATTCAGTCTTCTGTTAGGGCTCCCTGTTAGTAGGTTAGAAGTTGAGTGTTGTTTCTGGCATACAAATGCTAAGAGAACCAGATAAAGGAAAACACCAGTTCCTCCTTGCATTTGACTTTCTGCCCTCTGTGGTTCTCCTCTCCACGGACAGCTTTCAGAGTGTTAGCACGTATACTTTATTGTTGCTTTTCACTCCAACAAAATGCAAAGGGTATTGGTAGACTGAAATGACTTTCTGATCTGTTCTTCCTGCAGGTGACACCAGACTCTGAAAATGACTTTGGAAACTATAACTGCACTGCTGTGAATCGCATTGGCCAGGAGTCCTCAGAGTTCATCCTTGTGCAGGCAGGTAAGCATCTTGGACAGAGTAAGAAGGAAATGGGCAGGCAGCCCTTGAGCTGGGGTGACAGAGGGAAAGTTCTTTTCTGATTTATGTTGGTGGGGTTACACACAGGACAACCAGCTTTCACTATCAAGGAAACGATTGATAGACTTTTAGTTGGGATGGATTGCAGATAACGTGATCCTTGCCATTTCTGTACCCTTTTCTCTGGAGGACCTTTGTTGTTTCTGCACTTTTAGTACACGCAAGCGCTCTGGCAGAGCTGTGATCTTTGGTTTCAGATAGCCATTGCATATGTGCATGTACTGCTCAAACTTAGCAAAATATCCTATATAATTGAGGTTGTGCCAGACTAGACACCTTAGAGAGCTATGTGCCAATGAAGGAGCTCCCCTTTCTTACTTACTGACAGACTAGGAGGGCCCGTGGTGGACTAACTAATTAGTGGTGCCATAGGGACAGATTTAGGAATGGTCAAGCTTTATATTGGAATGCTGTGTGCATGTGTGCTGTGTGCAAGACTAGCAGAGACAGAACAGCATCCAGGATGCTTTTGCTGCCCTGTTCAGGTTGTCCTATTTTATTGAAGAAAACGTGTGACCTTAAAGAAGGTAAGTCTATAGCCTCTTAAAAAAGAGAGAAGATGAAGGCCTCTGTGCTGCATAATTAGCATTCTTACAAGCCCTCTGATGAAGCCTTATATCTGCCCTCTCTTCCCCTTTGCGTATGAGGCCATGACAAGAATGGTTTTGAGATTCTTGTTCTGGGTTTTTTTTTTTGCTACTGGAGCTGGGGGTCCTTGTTGCTCCCTTTCTTGTATATCACTGGTCATTTCCCCTTCCTCCTCCAGATACTCCGTCCTCTCCTTCCATTGACAGAGTGGAGCCCTATTCCAGTACTGCCCAAGTGGAGTTTGATGAGCCTGAAGCTACCGGTGGGGTGCCCATCCTCAAGTACAAAGCGGAGTGGAGGGCACTGGGCGAGGGAGAATGGCATTCCAGGTTGTATGATGCAAAAGAAGGTAGGATACCAAAGAAAGGTGTTGTCCCCTCTTCTTGCATCTCAAAAGACCTTTTTTTTTTCTTTAAGGGGAAGTAGCAGAGGAGAGTTCTGTAGCTGTGCAATTTCAGCACCTGTTTGAGGATTTTGCAGAATCCCATTGCTATCAGTGTGCTAATAGCACTCTGAAGCCACTCTGGAGCAGCTGTCTCCCAGCTGACCTACACGTCCAGACTGGACCTGCCATTTCCCCTTTTAGCATGGATGTGCATGGTCAGAAAGAACATAAATTAAGGCCCCAGACTAGTTCTTTAACATTTGCTTTGTAGCAATACCTTGTATTCCCAATTAGAAATGAGGGCCCTACAGTGCTGATAGTTGTATATAGCTAAATGCTGGTAAGCAGGATTCATTGTGCTTGCCTTCACAATGCAGTTTCCCAAGCAGTTACATATTCCTCTGCATCCAGGAGTGAGGCTCCTGCCCGCTGTAGCAGTCTTAGTTCCACCTGAATGCTTAATGCCTTAAACCTTGCCAGTGGTCTTTGAAGGCGGCTGCTATTCTCAGTGAAGGAGATCAGGCTTGGATCATGCAGCCCAACAGCTTTGATGGTGATAAGTGTACTACAATCAGAGCCTCCTGTGACAGTGATCAAAGAGCTCCCTGGAACAGGCCAGGGGCCAGTTCCTTGTGGTGTCTACCATGAGCCTTGTGGCAATACCACCTGTGTAATAAAATGTGTCACACAGAGGTGGTAGTTTTGGCTTTTCTCATTGTATGCATTGTTTTTTCTGAGACTGGGCCCGGAAGGGGGGCTCCATTATATGAAGTGAAAGAGGCAGAGTACGATAGGAATACTGCATTTATTGTTGATTTGGGGCCTGAGCCTTTTTCTTTGCTTTTCCTCTTTTGTTTTTGCAATAGCAAATGTGGAGGGCATGATCACCATCACTGGCCTGAAACCTGAGACAACCTACTCTGTGAGACTCTCTGCAGTCAATGGCAAGGGTGTGGGTGAGATTAGCCTGCCATCTGACTTCAAGACACAGCCAGTTCGTAAGTAATGCTGAGACCTACCTCTGCCTCTCTGGTATTCTTTTCCTTGCATCATTCCAGGGAATCTCTACCACGCATGAATGACACCTTCTCTTGCAGACCTTGCTGCATCCTTTGTTTGTTGTGGTTTTTGATAGTAGTGAATTTTCATCACTAATTTAAACTCTTCTTTGAAGGTAGGAAGCAGAGGAGCTATCTGCACTAGTCTGTTCCCTGGATTACTAGTATAAACTTAATATTGTCAAAAAGATGGGATTGTGCAATGAAGAGTTCAGCAATGTTTTAATAATGCAAACCAGCAGTGAATTAAGTATGTTGTCATAGAGAATGTAATGTCTCTTCATTGTTGCAAGACTGTTTTTTACCAAAATAGAAATTGATAGGTTTATCACAAGAGTGGCCATGAACTATGGAGGGAGGCAGGAAGGGAGAGGGGATTTCTCTTTTCTGCAGGTTACAGCCTTACTGCAGCACACAAGGCAATTTCTAGGGCCTCTTGTCTGCTTTATTTGCACGATCTTCCACTCCAAAGACAGGATGCTCTACTGTGGCCTAACACTTTCCCTCATGTTACAACTGGGGGCGGGGGGGGGGAAGGCAAGAATCAAAAAAACAGAGTCTTGAGCAGCAAGTGACAGGGGTGGGAGGGGCGAGGGAGGAAAAGAAGTGTAGCTGTGGCTAGGGCAGATGTGACAAAAGCAGGGATGTGGTGGGGTGCATCTCTTACCATTGTACAAAGCCTCACCCAAGTACTTAGGATCCTTAATGAACCCACCACAACTTCTGGGGTTCTTCTCCTCCGTTCCATTTGCATTTAAATCTAGTGCCTCTTCTTCTTCCCACTGTCACACCCATACTTCACTTACTTCATAAGTCTTTTGAAACTACTGTGCAGGACCTTTCCCTGAGCTCAGAGCTAACAATATTCCCAGCCCATGTATGTGCATGCTTTGAGGCCCTATGAACTGTGTCTGATCTTGATTTGGTTTATCAACTTCTGCCTCACGAGAGTTGCTGAGCAATATGGGACAGCACATGTGCCTTGCTGCCTGGAAATCCAAGACCTGCACAACGAGCCAGCCCTCACAATTGATGTCCATTTTGTTGTGATGACTCCTGTTGCCCATCCCACTTACTAGGGTTGGGTTTGGAACAGCCAGTGTGGTGTTTTGAATTTCCAGCTCCATGGTCTCTATCTCCTCTTCTCATGTCTTTTACATTTTTTTTTCTATCTTTGTCTTTTCTTTTTTGTCTGTGTTCCATCCATGGAAAAACCGCAGGCATATCTCATTCACGTAAGTGCCTCTCTGCATTTCTTTCACTCCCTTTTTCTGTTCCTGGAGTGTTCCTGTAACATACATAGCACTAGTATTTAATCTAGTGATATTTTCCTCTTACAGTCCTTAGAAATGAAGTAATCAGTACTGTCCATTTCCTAACAAGACTGACACTAGAGTAGCCGTTCTTCTACTCTGGTTAATACTGCTCTGTTTGAAACAGATCTAGGGATTAACACCTGTTTCTTTATTGTATAGCATGCAATTGAAATATTCAACTTACATGATTTTTGTGATAGTAAAGATTAGCTTGTTAACCACAGAGTGAAGTAGTGGAAGGCTTCGTTTTTAGGAATTGATCCAAATTTTTCGAATTTTAATAAAATGTAAAAAAAAAAAAAAAAAAAGAGAGAGAGAGAAAACTTCAGCTAAATTACAGATCTTTTTCAGACCAAAGAGCTAATCAAAATTTAGAATTTTAACTTTTTCAAAATTTTGAAACAGAAATAAACTTCGAAAAATTTTCACTTTTTTTCTTTCTAATATTCTTTACGTTTAGAAGGCTTTAGGCAGTCTTCCAACAATTGTGTAGAATTGACACTTAAAAAAACACACCCACACATACACAAAAAAACTATACTAAATTTTAAAGTATGCATTTCTTTGTCCTCCCAGGAAAATTCAAAAATCAGTTGAAGAGAAGTCATAGTGGATTTGATGGATGTATTTGTCAGTCAAGTTTGGTATAATAATATATGCTCCATAGCTTTGTTTCTTTCAAATCAGAGTTACACAATGGCAGCAGAAGAAACCTCTTTAAGCATTACTCTCTGTATTCAAACAGATATCTGTGGGATGAACTGTTGTTATTCCAACAGTTTGGAAACAGTTTCCAATGATTGGATTGATGAGCTCTGTGAAGCTGCTGTTGGATGCTTTGAGATTTCTGAAGTTGAAGTCAAAAAGATTGTTTTTACCCTAACTGCAGGATTTGAAGCACATATCAGCTATTTTTCATTAGCTTATGGTGTCATTCAAAAGTTTGGAATTAGTGGATAACTAACAGGATGAATGGATCAGCAGATAGGTTCAGAGGTATGTCTCAAGGTGGATGAATGAGTTGACAGATGTACAGACAGAATTTCAAATTGCAGTAGTAACAAAGCGCATAGTAGACCGGGAGATTTATCTTACCTGATGTGTTCCTTGATATGCAGTATGCTGTCCAGAAGTGTTCAGAGCTTATTAATTTCATCAGGACCAATTTACCCCTTATATAAAGTTAATTGTGATTAGTATTATATCCATTTGGCAAATGGTTTCACAGGCCATTCTGCAATGGACACCTTTAATGATATATAAGGGAGATAAGATCATAAGCATTCAGTCTCTGTGCTGATTACTGCAACAGGAAAAGGAAAATATTCTAATTACGCAGAGGAGGGAAAAGAGATTCAAAAGCCTGGTTGCAGCCACATCTAGAGGTCTGTCTGCCAAGTCTCATTCATCATTTCAATGCTAGTATGTGGTTTTTATGAAGAAGGAGATGAAATCAAACCTGTAGTACATAGTGGGGTTTTTTGTTTGTTTGCTTTTTTACTGTGACAATAGCTGTTTGAATTCAGATTGCAAAACCAAAATACACCTTTTGTGATCATGGCATTATTTGCAACAGGTACAGAGTTACCAATGAGTATTTTTAGTCTAATGTGAACAGCTATCCCTTCTGCCAAGCGATTGCTAAATCAGCTGGAATTGTAGAAGATTAGACAAGGAAAATCTTGGGACAAAAGCAATGCTGAGAGATGGCACAGAGAACATTTGATGCCAACAGAGTGAGGATTTTTTGATTGTGTATTGGAGAACATATGAAGAAAACAGCCAAGTGTAGAGTCACAGAGAAAAGTGGGGAATAAATAGCAGTGAAGGATTGTTTGGAACATCCTGTTAACTTCATGCGTAGAATTTTGTATGAAGGTCCTTAGGAGTCACAGAATCACAGAATGATTGAGGTTGGAAGGGACCTCTGGAGATCATCTAGTCCAATCTCCCTGCTCAGGGGCACCTAGTGCATGTTAGAGTTGCATCCAGGTGGGCCTTGAATATCTGCAGAGAAGGAGACTGCACAACCTCTCTGGGCAACCTGCTCCAGTGCTCTGTCACTCTCACAGTAAAGAAGTTCTTCCTCACATTCAGGCAGAACTTCCTGAGCTTCTATTTATGCCTGTTGCCTCTAGTCCTGTCACATGACACTATTGAAAAGAGTTTGTCTCCATCCCGTTGATACCCTCCCTTCAGTTACTTACAGGCATTGATAAAATCCCCTCTCAGTCTTCTCTTCTCCAGGCTATCCAAGCCCAGCTCTTGTAGCCTTTCCTCACAGGGGAGATGCTGCAGTCCTCTGATCTTCTTTGTAGCCCTATGCTGAGTTCTCTCCAGAAGCTCCAAGAATAATGTTGAATGATTGCAAAGACTTGCTGTCGTGCAGAGTTGATCTCCTTACCAGGAAAAAGAAAAAGTCAGGAAAAGCATTCTGTGGTTCATGCTATGCCACTTTAGCCAAGTTGCCCTGACTATGCACTGAATAATGCAGGGTCATCAGCGGTAGCATACGCTACTTCCTGTGTACCAATATGCCGAAGTCATTGAAATGACTGATTCAAATGAACTCCCTTAAAGAGACAGTAAGCTTTAAGGAAGAAAATTTACCACATCCTTGCAATCCCAAACTAATCTTCAAACATGCTGGAAAAAAACATTGATTCTTCTCAGCCCCTGATATCCTGCAGAATGCTCTCTGCTTGCAGCGCCTCTGTCACACATCTCATCGAAGTGAGCATTATGAGACTGTTTCAAGGAAAAGGAAGGTTTGGGCAAAATTTCCTCAAAAGCGTTGAACTGTGCTTTCTGCAAGGATTCACACTGGGAACTCAGTACTCTGGAAAGAGCATGTGAAGTATATTTGATGAGATTGGCATGTAAAAAGAGATTCTGAATCCCTTTTTCATACTGAGCAAGAGTCTCACAGAAGAAACCTTGGAGAGAGTCAAAGAAGATATCCCTTCACATAAGTTTACAAATGCTGTGGCAAAATATTTCAAAATAATAATGATGACTACCATCACAGTCTGTTCTTTGAAAGTCAATACAGACCTGCTTAACATTAAATATGGAGCAGATTTTGGGGAGACTTCTGTAATTTTGGCAGCAAAAAAAAAAATTGCAGAACAATGAAACATCTGAATGTTTTATCACACTTCCTCTTGGTGTTATGAAAATATCACAGCATTCAAACCTCTCAATGTTCTTTGTGAACTGCTGGAATGAGCCAGCTGGACAGAGATAACCGTGAAAGATGTGAGATCACAGCACTTAGGGCTTTTGACTTGATGGTTAGCTTAGCAATAGAATTGATACCCACAACCATGTCTTTATGTAATTGGCTTAAAGAATTTAAGAGCAAACTACTTTTACCTGGATAGTTTAAAGAACTTCCAATCAAGAGAAGGCTTCTTAGAAGTGTAGCCACATGTGAAAGGACAGCTGATTGCATCACAACAAGTTTTGAGATTCTGCAGCCATAACGTCAGTGTTCTGGCTTTCTTAGTTGCTATGAGAAGAACCTTTTGGAATGTGTTGTGAAAAGGGCAGTACTATCCACAGAAATGGTGCACCATTACACCTTTATTATAGATCGTGTGGTGACGCTTTCAGACTGAATCCTGACATCCCTGGGACTCTATAAGGATTCTTGGCAGGACTCTGAGGAATACCGGCTTTCCTATAAGGTTCAAAATAAATCTATCTGACACAGTGAATACTAGCCTCTGATAAAGATTTAGGATCATAAAGCAAAGATGCCAGTGAGGACTGGGGGAATATTCAAAACTGCTTAGCAGGATCTATTCATGTCTTTTTCCTTAGACCTTATATATTTCCTGCTGAGTGAGAAACTAGGACCTGGTACACAGCTGGAATTATTGGCAGGATGGACTATCAGATGAAATAAGGATTTTTTGAAACTAATTTTGGTCTTGGTCATTGAATATCATGTAGGGTCCCAAATGTCAGCGGCACACTGCGGAGCTTGGATTCTCTTGTTTTACTGCTGATGAGATCTGTATTATCACTTAACATTAGGAAGAACAGACTCCGGTGTCTAAGGATTAACCATAAGATTTGATAAATGGGACACAGTACTTTCTTAAAGGGCAGTATAAGAGAAGAGTCAAAGGAAGGGACATGCTTAAAAATAACATGTGTGGTCACTAATTTAGGTGTATTCCACTTCATTTCCACCGACAGTTAGGACTTGCTACTCTAGTGCTAGTAACTTGGGTGGACAAGGTTTATATTTAGAGAGTTGTCAGGCCTCAGCCTCAGGTTTGGCAAAGTATAAAGTTCTAGATTAAGAAGCAGCATTTATATTGCTTGTTCTTTGCAGAGAGCTTTGATTAGATAAAATCTTACCAATTTACTCTTTGTATTCCGTAGTTTGAGCATACTTAACAGAAGTTCATTCCTCTGCTCACATTCATTTCTCTTTCTTTAGCAAGTGCTGCTGCCCCTACCTCCTGTTTAGCAGAGAGTGAGTATGATGGAAAGAGGTCATCTTTGTTCCACTTTGCTCTGCATGTGTCTCCTCACTGGCTGTGGTGTAGTCTGCCTAACATCCTTGAGTGATTTTTTTTTTTTTTTCTTGAGATGAAACTAAACCTTCTGGTGAAGGAGCTGCAAATAAGCACAAGTTTGATTTTCAGGACAGACAGAAAAGCCATAAACAGCTTCCAGATGCACTGGCCTTGTGGAGGAAGTGCAACTCTGTCCATATCAAAGCTAGCAAGTGCTTTGTGCCTGGCCTTTATCATTGAGATTTCCTAACAGCTAGCTTTCCATTCTCAGGAACATTTTATGAGATGTGCTCAGCTTTTGTGATGTAAGGCTACGTTTCCTGAAATCACCTTGGCACAATAAACAACAAAAGAGTTTAGCTTCTTAGCTAAATAGAAGTGAAGTGAATGACTAGTGCCTCCCTAAGCCTGTTGCTAAGTCACTTTTTTTTAAACTACATAATCAGGTTTAAGCTGCAAACTGTGCAAGTGTCTCCTGTTCTCCCTTCACATCAGCAGGAGTGATGGCAGCATGGGAGAGGAGAAGAGATTAACCGAAGACATCTAATTTACCCCACTCTGCAGCTGTAGCATTTCTCTGCCCAGTGCAAAAGTTACCACAAGTCTTTTATCTTTAAAGATGTTACATACTATAGTAGAGGAAATCCCTTATAGCTTTCTCTATTATGCTGCATTCTCCCTGTGGCTTTTGGAAATATTTATATTCACTCCTCTTTGTCCTTCATTCCTGATAATCCTCAAATTTGATGCTCATACAGCCTACCTTTCTTCTTGGGAGTGGAGTGTTTAGTAGTATTCCTACGGGGCTTTCAGCCTATCACCTTGTCCCACAAATACTTCATTTCTCTTTGTTTTAGTACTTTCTATAATGCATGTCTTTTTCTTCTCCTTCTTTTTTTTCTTTTTTTGACAGAGCAAAGGAACAGTCATTTTTCGAATTCTGTTTCCTGTTTCTTTTGTAAAAGTATTGACTAACAAGAAAGGAAAGGAGGTTCTGAATGCACAGTACAGAGGAGTTTATCTTCTGGCAATGCACAAGTAGCAGAAATGAAGACATTCCCTTAAAGCTAACCAGACACATTTAGTGCTTGCTTTCTGAAAACTCTGGTCCATCTGTGTGAATAGAAAGAGGAGTTCAGGGTGGATGTTTGATCTTCTCTTGGCATTGTTCATATCTATTTTGTGACCAGAGAAGTACAAAAAAAGTCTGAAAGTCTACCAAAGATAACCAAGAGGTTTTCTTTGGCTCCTGTTAAAAGATACTGATGGAACAAGGGTAACAAACTGAAATCCAAGGCTGTTTCTTCCCCTTGGTAATGAACAGCCAGAAACAAGGGGTGAAGTAACCCATCAACAAGGGTACTCAATCCTTGTTGGGCTGTAAGATCTTTTCCCCTTGTTCCCTCTGGCCATGTTTTGGCCCCAGTTCATGGAGGTGAGGAAGAACTGTGTATCAGGAGGGTAAGTTCTTGTTACACCTTACTCTTACCTCTTTTGTAGCCAGGTCTGGCTAAAGCTACAGATGGGATGCTGCTCTAGAGGGCCTCCTAGAAATTCCAGTACTTACCTGGCTAGTAACAGATTTCAAGTGAACCTAAGTTGTTTTTTGTGACAAAATTAGGCAAAAATGCTGCAGCTGTTCCTGAAATTGGAATCAGAGCTTTAAAATGCTGAAGGATGAAAATCCATGAGGACTGTTGGAGGGCTAGCTTACTGGAGGAACTATACTACTCAGGCTTGCTTCTTTATGGACTAAGAGGGGACTACATTAGGTGGCAGAACTCTCCCCACAGAGAGGAGTTGTAAAATACTAGCAGCACGATGCGTTTTTGTTGGCTCTTCAGGCAGTACACGTCTGGCACAGGGATTCATTATTCATTTTTCTCATTTCCTCCTTACTAGAACTTCTCACTGTTTTCCTTCCTTTAGCCCCTGCTTCAATCTCTCGTAATTTATTTTCATGCTATACTCACCTTTATGTGTCCTGTCTATCTTTCATGTTTCCTTAGCAACTCAGCATTTTATTGAATCCGAAAGCACAGAGACACCAAGTGAGTAGATGGGAACTGCTCCGCATTGGTCCTGAGTGCTACTTGTTATGCTCTAGCCCTTGTATTGAGACAATTAAAGCACTGTGCCATGTTATTTTGATGTTTGTTAATCAACAATTGGGCAGTAATGGATTGTGTGAGCATGTAGGTGTTAAGAATCTGGCATGGTGCTACTCATCCTCCTCCTCCTGTTGTCCTACCAAGCCATGTGATAGCAACTGTTAGAAGAAACATGGAAGGAAAGAGCAAGGAAAAAGAATTTAAACGGTTGTTTCCAAAAGGAACATTTCCTTGCTTGATTTCCATCAGTAATTTTAGACTGAAAGCTGCCTTCACGAAAGGGACATGGACATGATATCCTGCCTAGCCTTGTTTTCCGTGAATTTAGGGAGTGAGATGCAGTTGATACTGGGGCCGCAGTGTTGAGAGAAGATGAGAAGTGATGAGAGAAGATGCAAATGAAGACCATAATGAGGAGGTAGAATATCTTCCAGGAGAAAGGACTGCAGGGAGAAAGGAGTATTACTCCATCTTACCAGTGATGCCCTCTCTGTATTAAAAGACTGGTTCAAGATTTCACAGGAAGTCTGTAGTTGAACTGTAAATTGGATTCAAATTGCTTCAGTTCCTGCTCAGTACTGGTTGGTTAGATGGCTGCTCCTGGTGGAACTGAGTCAAATAAGCATATGCTTCCGTGCTGGTCCTGAGTAGTCTAAAAAAAATAGCTAAAATATGCATCAGTAGATCTGCAGGCAAAAGAACTATTTCAAAATGTCTGTTTTAGACTAGATGTTCAGAGTTCAGTGACACAGCTTTCTGACACTGGGGGTATATCAAATGTGTAATTTTAATCCCTACCTGTAGGAGATTTGTAATAGATCACATCATGCACAAACCAAGCAAATTACTTGCAACACAGTCCTGGAAGATGAAGCAAAACACTTAGCAAGACATAGGTTTATCTGCACATGGATGTGTTTTGTACAACTAATCACTACTAGAAACTCAAATATTTTTCCTTTGATTTGCAGTAATACATTTTGTGTGAGTATGTGTGAATATGGTCTTTGAGAGTAAAGCTGTGTTTACTTAAAGTGGGTTAGAAGATGGGTCATCACCTCTAACCAGAAAATACTAAAAGCATGAAGTATGTGATTCTTTCTGGGTCAGGGATAGAGTAGAGGAGGATAATACAATTACTATTAAAACAGTATGGTACACTCTGTGATCATACGTATCATGTGAAATGTTATTTTATCTGCCCGTAACCGCAGTGAATACTTTCCTCCTTGCAGTATTTTTCATGTATACAGCATGCAGAATCTTAATTCGTGACATTTCTGAAGCAGCAGTCATTCTGTGCTGTTGAGGACAACTTTTCATTCTAATCACACTTTGAGAGTGGGTTGGAGAGGGAAGAGGGAAAGAGAAAGATGACAGCAAGCAGTTCAACCAATGCTTCTTGTTTCATCCTTTCTTTAGGAAGAAGGAGCTCCATTATGCCTGTTCACGTGTGGGGCTAGGAGATAGCTTTGCATGTGGGAGAAAATGTTGTATTTGTGTTTTGTGCAACATTCTTTGTTCCTTTAAAAAGAATGGGCCTTTTTATCCAAAAAAGATATTAAAAGTTAGTTCACGATAAATATTTTCCATGTTTTTTGTTTGTTTTTTTTGTTTTACGTTGTAAACCTTTCTGAGTTTACCTGCATCAAAATTCAGATTGATGCTGAATGGGAGCAGATTTGGCCTTTCGCTGATTCATTGTCATTTGTATGTATAATCTGTTTATGTAAACAGTAGGTGCATTTGTTCATATGCTAAGCTGTTCTGCAGCATATTAATGCACTACATGCAACAGCAGGGAATTGGCACTGGGCAGATGCTCTTAGAACTTGTCATCATTTAATTATGGATGACACTGCTGAGTGAGCTTGTCTGTTACCATAACTTAACCTCAATGGTAAATTAATGAAATCAGGAGCAATTAGAAATTAGGGGAACATGCTTCATAGCACCATGAAAAACTGAACAGTAGATCTAATCAAAACCTAATGAAGCTGAAGAGTGTTTCTTCGCTGGCTTTAGTGAGTTTTGACTTTGATATGTGATGGATAGCATATGAGAGGAGATGTCCAAAATCATGTAGGGAGTTTAGGACGTGGACCTTATTTGAATTAATCATCTTAGCTGTTCAGATAAGTAGTTCCGTATCAGTGGCTTAACAAAGCTTATTTTCTTGCAGCTGCTCCTCTGTGGATTGTTTTGCCTTGAGTACTCTTGAGGTCACATCAAAATATTTTTTTCAATAGAGGTACTAATTTGAATCTTTTCCTCTATCTAGCCTCCTGTTTTTTTTCTGGAAATTACAGAGATTTTTGTTCTATTTATTAGAAGGTGGTGAATAGATTCAGAAGTTGAAGGATGAGGGAGGTTGAGGACACTGAGCAAGAGACAGGCAGATAAAAAACAAAGTAAGATTTTTCCATGAAATCTCTTACTGTATCTTGCACTGTGCACCCGATCAGCTCACAGTATCTTGGAGAAAGATTGCATGGGAATCCTGTAGAGATGGTAACTGTTTTTGCTATGGAATTTCTTTCTGCAAGAAATGGGGCTGGTCACTAAAAATTTGTTATCTGTGGTGGAAATGGTAGAGGTAGTCTATTTACAGAAAAAGAAAAACTCTGAAAATTTTTTATAGTGGTTGTTTGTTAATTCATTTGTGTTTCACATTCTTTTACCCTCACCTTTCCTTCCCATCATTTCACTCATTCCAGATTTGCCAGAAAGTAACTACAGATGTGTATGTTCTCTACCACTGCTTGCGGATGACCAGAACCCAAGATCCACACCTGCAGTGCCTCAAGGCAAGCAGTGCTGGGGTTGCTGCCCTCAAAGGAATGTAATGTACGCAGACAACTCTAATCTAAAATCTAGTTAGAAAGTGAGACTAAGGGAGGTTTGTGAGCATTTTTCCAGAGCAGAAAAGACTACATCTCTCCTTCTCGTGCTTTGTTTAAATATGGTCTGCAAGTAAGCAGATATCTTGCCTATATCTCTCATTAAGCCCTGATAATAACAGTAGCAATAACAGACATTAGATTCCTTGGCCAATAATCCTGAGAGGTAGGTCTCACTATGAAAGCCCTTGTACTTTCAGATTACCACAGTATGTACTGCCTGGAGACTGAAGCTGATGTGTACTATGACCACATTCGTTTCGCAAGTTCCAAGGCAATTGGTGTTCTGACTACCTGAATTTAGCCCATGGCAGCATGATGAATTTCAGCTTTTTAGACTAATGTTTACAAAACTCTTCTGTGTCTTAGAAGCCTCCTGCAACTTGGCTTTTATAGCAGATGTATACTGCAGGTTTTGCCCTTGATCTTTAGCTAAAGCTTTCACTGGAGAGGAAATGATCTCAAAGGTAGCCTCCCTTGTCCATATTTATGCCTTTTCATATATTAGTAGCCTGTAAGGTTTAATAGTAAGCTCATTTCAGATTTGGAAATCTGTTTCCTCGTGATCAAAAGACGCTGCATACCTTTCTGGGAGAACTAGTAGTAATGGCTTTCCCCCTTCATGGTGCCCCTGCCTGGAGTTCCATGAGCATGTACTGATAACTAGAGAAAGCCTACACTGATAACTGGAGAAGATGGCTTGAATGCTTAGATACACAAAACATTTTACATTTTGTCCTATTGTATCTTTCCCCAATAACGGCATGCAGGGATCTTTCTAACTAGATTTTAGATTAGAGTTGTCTGCGTACATTACATTCCTTTGAGGGCAGCAACCCCAGCACTGCTTGCCTTGAGGCACTGCAGGTGTGGATCTTGGGTTCTGGTCATCCACATTTCTCAGTACATGCACCTCATTTTAATTCTCATTTACACCCAGCTGACAGGGAAGTAGCAGAGCAGTTAAGTAATCTCAGTAAGATGAGACAGAACTGTCATGAAAAATGCATGTTATTAAGTAGATGGTAATTCAGGAAGGGAGGCAGTGCATGGAGTGGGTGGTATTGTCCAGTCCAGCAATTGCTTTTTTCGTGATGGGTTATCATTCAGTCTGTCCACTTTTTCACCTCCTTTAGTAGTAGCTGTGTCTTTCTCAGGTGATATTTGTCATTAGCTTTCAGTGCAGAACTCTTCGTTCCTCTCCTCATTGACAGAACATCCCATTGCACACACTAAATCATTGGTGTGATTCATTGCACGTGACTCACTCCATATCCTTGAATCTTCAGGCTGACCACATTGGATGGAGCTCAAGTGCTTTTAGTGGTAACTGTTAGCCTGACCAAATCCTGTGGCAGCTCTTTAATCGATAGCTCTGTCCTTGGAAGTGTTTACACACAGTAGGTTTTCACATTTCTCAGTCATTACTATTCTTAATATTTAGAAAAATGTTTGTTTCTGCAGAAGGGAGAATACATCAGAATGAAATATCGTGATTTGTCCTCATTGAACTATGTGGGCTATAATTTGAACCATTTCACCTCTGATGCCTGGACTGTTTCTGAATAACATGTTTTCCCTTTTTTTTCCCAACAGTCTTGTATCCAACAGTCCTGTGGATTCCTTCAGCTGTCCAAGTTTTGGGGCAGAGTCCTTCTTCACAATAATTTTTATTTCTTCTCTGACTTGGTATTAATAAGCAGTGATGCAGCTGTGCCTAACACTCGTGGGGTCATAACTCAGTGCTTTCTATGGTTTAATATTCTTATATTTCCAGGCAATTTTACTGTCTCCCCAATGTTTCTGATGTATACTGGCTAATTTGATTTTGTTTGTTTTATTTAGTCTGTAATTCTGTTGTTGATTTTTCCCTTGCCCGTTGTTTACATCAGTTTTTTAATTTTTTTGTTTTTTCCATGTGACCTCCTCCACTTTCCTTTCAACCAATCATGTGCGTGCGTATCATGTGACTTTGTCATGTGGCTTGCATGGTGCTGATGATGTCGTCCACGCTGGTGAACAGAAGGTAAAATACTTTGTTCTGATTGGTTGACTACATCTGGGGGGAGGATCCCCTCTGCCCAGCAATGAGGGACCTCCAAATTCTGTTGCTCTAAAAGCCTTCTACAAGCCATTGGAGAAATTACTCACCACTGTCTGCATGTGGCAAACTAAACTCCAGTCTTCTGTACTGAGCTTGAAGGATCCTAAAACTTGGAAAAAACATGACAAAACAAAGCTAATGCGGCTCAATCATTTGCTTCTTTTATTGCCAGAATCCAACAGTCAGTGCCCTAGTAATGATCTAAAACACTTTCTGCCCTTAAAACTATTGGTGAAAATCCTTTTACCTTTTAAGAGACCAGTATGCTGGCTTCAGACTGCTAATCCATAGGAAATCATGCGAACCATACTCAAACCACCGTGTTGTCTTTTGCTTTAGCAACATTTTTACCTTTCCTGTGCTAATTCAGCTCCTGGAAACATTTTCTTTTCACAGCTATATGTTTTAGTAGCCTATCAAAAGCATCAGAAAATCCTTATCTGTGAAACTTGGTCATTGGTAGGCACATACCATTCTGATTTAAGAAAGAAATTTCTCTAGCATGAGTAAAATTTAGATACAGCTAGAGTAGGCATTGTGTTTTCATGAAATCATACCTATATTGACATACTCAGAGTACATAATGGAAAGCAACACTTCATACTGTTTGCATCAGAAGTAGTATTACATGTCTCTTGCCACAGCATCTCATTCCTCCCATACAGTATCTCTTAGAGCCAGGCAAGGGATTTAATCAAGACAGGAAATCATTTTAACAGTCCTTAACAATTTTTAACAGTCACAGTAGCTGGTGAACTCCAGGCAATCAAGAAGCAAAAGACTGACCTTTGCGACCTGTGGAGATGAGATTACTGTCCAAGTAAAGCTTGTGGTAGTAAAAAAAAAAAAATAAAAAAATAAATAAAATTAAAAAAAAATCAATAACACTGACTTTTGAAATTTCACTTAACATTCTATGCATACCCTAAAGAGAGGGGAAAGCCCTTGCTTGTTTTACTTCCACAAGTAAGCAAATTATTTTGAAATCCAAAAAGCAGCTAGCTTTATTTTTCGATCTATTAATTCTGAAATCACCTTATTGTATTGCATCACTGCCAGGAAAGAATTTGGGTGGAGTTTTGCCAGGAAAAACAAAACTAACACCAGTAATCTTTCCACATGACTGCATGCATGGAAGTAGCCCCTCTACCTCGGGTCTCTCCCTCTCTGAAAGCTGATTGGGTGACATCCAGAAGGACTGAAGACTTGGCTGTCTTGTTTTGCATGTCCTTTTGTTTTTGTTTCTTATTTTTGATGTTTGCTTCTCCTGTGTGCATTCTGGATCCTCTCTTCCTATTTTTTCACAACGTTGTGTATTTACCACTTGTGGAAATTTTGCATAGCTGTGGCTTATGTTTATTTCAAATTGTGACACTAGATCACAATCTAGTCCTGTTTACACGATGGTCAAAGACTGCAGAAATCAGCTGCTTCCTTGTTCACATATTGCATAAATGACCATAGACTGATTGCAATTGTATTTTCAAAGCACTGCAGAGATGCAGGATCTTTTTTGGCAGTGGAGCTGTTTTTAAAGAGCAGACAACTGGAACATGTTTGCTGGGAGGGATAAAAAGATATGATAAAACATCTCCATCATCTGCACTGCTATCACTGCTGGGGCTCAACATGCATTCAGTGTCCTGTGACTAGGGAAAATTTGTGTTGCGCTCTCATGTTCTCTTCCCTCCTCACTTCAAGTTTTCAGAACAGCTGATTCCAGCTCAGGTACATGTGGCTCTCTGTGAAAAACAGATCTCTGAAAACCACCAGCTTCTTATAAAATCTCGACCAAATCAGTCTAATATTACAAGGAAGCACTTTGTTAAATAAAATAACCATGAAAAGGACACCAGGAAGCCTTTACCACTTTTGTTAGGAAATTGCTGGTGCTAGTGGCTTAGCAAGATTGGATAAAACCAATTTGAAAACAAAATGACTCAGACTGTGGTCCTCAGATGCTCTCATATTATGTGTAGGATCTAACAGGTAACAATACAGGCTTTAAGAGCCTCGGAATTGTTTGTTATCTCAAATACAGTAGGTTGCATTCATTATAGTTTACATTTGAAGCACAAAGAATTGGTCACTCAGAGCAGCATAGAATCATCAGTGGTGTACCCTGACGCGGCAGTGGCAATGTCATCATAAATAACTCTTCACTTGAGGTGCGTGCAGTATGCCTGTATTGTCAGCAGGCAAAGCATTGGCTTTTGTCCTCCTGAAAGTTACAAACTTGGTTCTTGGAAGAGACTGTGCAGTAAGGCTCCTGGGATCCAATATATAGTGAAAACTGATAGCTCTTACAATGTAACACTCGGGTAGCTCTCATAGAAAGCAGTAAAATGATTGTGCTACTTCCTAGAAAGAAGGCTAAAGCCACTTAGACACACTGTCTTGTGTCTCACACTGGACAGCAAGAAATTTCTGAACTAAAATCTGGTAGTAAGCAAACCAGCATTGCAGAAGTCTTTCTTGATGCCATTATTCTTTTGTGATAGGCCAGCAGGAGGAGGGTGGTGAGCAGTGAAGAGCTGGACTCTGTTTTCCTCATGCAACTGCTCTTGGCCATAAAAGACAGAGAAAAGAGGGGTAATAGGGAAAAAAAACCAAGAAAAAAACCCTAGAGCTGTAGAAAATGTGAGAGCGGAAGCAGAACTTTTTTCCCCAAAGGCACCAGTGAGATTTAATGCTAGCTTATTCACAGCTGATCAGTTCTGGGCAATGACAGGATGGCACCATTGGAAGAACCGTCATAGAGCAAATGAGGTGCCTTTCAAAATACAGGCCTTCGTGAGCTTCCTTGAATTGGGCTTCAGAGAGAAAGATTGGTCAGAGATAATTTAAGTTGGGAAAAACAGGCACTGTATCATGCACATCATCTCGGAGATAAAGCACCTATTTGTTTTACTTCAGTTTGCTTTGCTGAAGCAAGTCCCGTGGGTGAAATTTAAATCCAGTGAAAGTGGTCTAGCTCTAGCGAAGTCTGTAAAGTAGCTGAAATCTGTAAACTTTACTTCTCTGAGTTAAATCCTTCTTATTTTTCAAGGAAAGTAAAGTATGGGGTGAATATTTAAGTTGCTTGAGTCCTCCCACATTCTAGTAGGCTCCACTTGCCATTTCTAGCTGCTCCCAGTGCTGGGCTGAATAAAGGCCACTGTTTCTTTATGGGACAGCGCATAGTCAGAGGGCCATGCGGCGTGTGATCTGGCTGAAAAGTGATTACTCAGCATTATCACACCCTATGGTGAAAGTATAAGATCCTGCATTCCTCCTCCTGCAACAAAGTGGATTCTAAGTTGTGGATTCTGGTTGGTGTTTGTAAAATGATTTTTTGAGAGAAGTCTAACATGTTGGAGTTCTGTGCTCCCAGTAACTTAACTACCACCATCACAAGGGGGATTCTTTAAGGATCCCAAATTGTATGGCTGGAATATGCAGATTTCTGCAATATGTCTAGTGGCTCAGTGTAAATTGGAGACCCCTGGGCATGTAACACTCCTTTGTAATGCACTTCTTTATTTCCAGCTCCTTTCCTGTAGGAAGGGTGCATGTTTTGTGAGCATGAGTTCCTTCTCTAACCTGATAACCTTTTCTCTTCAGCTACTGACACTTTGACTCACAATAGGAATGCTGGTTCTACTGGACTAAACTTCTACCACTAAACTTCTTCCTCCTTTGATTGAAACTACATACTAACTCATTTTTATTTTACAGCCCTATATTTGGATTACGTCTGCCTGTTTAAGAGAGATGCTACGCACTTTTGGAAGGAAAACTGTAAAATACTCTTTGGCAGGGCTTGCACTGCCACACCTGCTGCATTTCAGGAGTGGTCTGTGTTCTCTATTCGGGGGACTATTTCTGGGAGCAAAAGTATGTTTAAAGTATCCTGAAAAGAAGGAATCAGGAGTTAGAAAGTAGAGAAATTCTAAGTGGAAAAGAGGGTAATTAATCATTGCAATAGTTGTGTGCAAGGTACAGTAGTTTCTCTAACATTTGAAATCTTGTTAAGAATGAGTATGCTTCAAAAGGATGTTTGTTCACATGTCTTGGTGCTAGACAGCTGGAAAAAATGCTCTGGCCTGTGTTAGATAAGAGGTCAAACTCTGTAATTACAGTGTTTCCTTACCACTTTAAGGTCTATTTAGCTATTAATGATTATCTCTCTGTTGAGATGAGAATGAGAAAGAGTACCAAGGAAATACTGATTTTGTACCTTTTAGGTATTACTGAAGCAAGTCTACTAGATGTACAGCAACATGAGGACAGAATTGAGCATTGGTGCTCATGAGTATTTCACGCATTTAGAGTAGCTCAGTGTCCAGCAAAATAACTAGCTGTGAATGCCCCCAGTTGTTACTGAGAGCTCGTTTCCTCTGTGGAAAAGGCAGAACAGGACATTCATTTCTGCTTTTGTTTAATTATTGGCTAGTAGTCTTGAAGCAGTTATTTCAGTAACAGTATCTTCAGCTTGAAGCCACTCAGTGATTTCAATCAATAACCTTCACAGTGGTATTTTCTTTTAGGATGCAGTAAAGAGAGGAAGGACAATGATTGCTTGTTTTATCTGATGTTTTCAGGCTATCCAGGCAAAGTGACTCTGCTCATTTAAAACTCTTCTGTTTCCATTTAATTTTCAGTCTGTAATGGTATTCACCTTAGCATTTCATAATTCCAGGAGTAGCCAAGCCTGGAAAAGAGATTTTCAAATATGCAGCCTTGCTAAGCTGGCAGTAAAGGGTTTTTTTTTTTTTTTTTTTTTTTTTTTTTTTTTTTTTTTTTTTTTTTTTTTTTAAGAAAAAATAAGTCCTTTGATCACATTTGGTCATAGGTTAATTGTGAAATTATCCGTCCTTGCCAGTGATATGAATGCAGTTGGCCCTGTGTTCTACAGATCTATGTTCTGTGAATCAGGACAGCTCCAATGGAGTACAAAGTACCTCTTATAACACAAATACAAAAGCCTGTTCCTATGTGCTGTCTACTTCAAAGTGCATCAGAGATCCATGCAAGGGCAACTCCACAGTCATCCAGAAAACATTACGTTTGTATTTTCAAGGTTCTGTCACTGAGGAAGCTATTGCAGGATAGAATGAAGCTCTTGAGTGTCCACTCCTGCTGTCTTAGTTATCTTGCAATGGGGATGTAGACAGATGCAAGGGATTGGAACAGAAAATTTAGAATGGAAGAAAGGACCATTCAATCTCTATATCTTTAAGAAAATACACCACATTGTGAAACACGAGTATATGTGTCACATCAAAGAACTTTGTGCATCCATGGGATTATAATTACCTTCTTGGAGCACCTGGTATGTTAGCCAGAGCATGTGTTAGCCTGCAAGGAAATCGAACTAGTCCTAAATTACTATTTCAGTCTAGGCCTTGCATCTTTCTCACTGATATTTCAAGAAAAACTGCTTGATTTCCTTTTATTTGGGGGAGAGGGAGAGCAGAAGAGCTTGGGCTTGAAAGCACTTCCAAAGATCAGTGTTGAAAGATACTGAAAGATTAACATTTCTGTTGCGTATCAAATCTGCACGTGCTTTCCGTTACCAGTTGAATGCAAATCCAGACAGAATGGATTTAGAATTGAGAATGTTTCTTGGATTGAAAGGAGCTCCCATAAATTTCCATGGCTGAAGTTAGCTGCTAGAGTGCATAGTTCATCTTAATATAACTGTAGGCTTATTATTTCCTTTCACTTTTAGAATAACTCAACAGAACGAAGTATTAAAAGGTTTTACTCCAGGCAGTAGACCAAGCTTTTAAGTCAAAATACTATCATTTCAGTGTCTTGGCCTCATTTTCCTTTCGATATGTTCAGGATTTTAAGTTGCAGATGTTACCATTTCATTGTCTTGATCTTGTTCTCATTTGGATATGTTAAGAATTGGGTCATCATTTAATTAGGTTAAATGATTACATGATTATCTGTCAGCATGTGTTCAAGAAAGGCCATTGTCCAAATCAAAAGTAGCACTGCAAGTGAAGACAGAGGTGCTTTAGCAGAACCATAGGTTGTTTTGAACAGAAATGGTGAAGTTTGTACGCAATATCCAACAGTTGGAGCCGTAAAGATTTGGGAAGTGTATTTGGATTCAGGGTGCACAGCAAAACACACCATGGGCGTGATCTGTTGTATGCTCTATACTTAAATTTCTTTTGGTTAGCTCTGAAACACACTCTTAAGTTCACCTAAGACTAAATCTTCTATACCCATCGTTTCAAGGCAGCTCTGTTCACTCACACCAGTTAGCATAAGGCCCCATGGAAAAATTCAGGAGCTCCTAACTAAAGAGAGGCAAGTTAGTGGCACAAAATATATCTTATCAATTTGTTTAATCAATTTCCAGCCTAATTTTCATTGTTAGTAACAATAGATTGCAGTGGATAAGCATCAGGAGCCCAGCAGTACATTTTACTAAAAGTTTGACTACTTTTGCTATGCTAGATCACATTGTATTGCTTGTGTTAGTTTTTTGTTGAGAAAGCAAAGAGGAAATACAAAAGCGTGGAAGGATGGAATAAAGTAGCCAACCAGATGAACTGGGATGAGAAAGGGTAGGAACTATCATCCTTGAAAACACTAGAGTGAATTATAGAGAGGATTCAGAACAGTTAACGGGTTGAAATCTTCAGTGCAAGAGTATTTAAGTAATGAGAATGAGAGAAGGGACATTTTAGAGATGAGTCTGATAATGTGACACTATACTAAAATAAAAATCTTACAACCACTTTTCTGTGACAGATGTACTGTAAAGTATATCTGTTGCTCCCAGTATCCCCAAATGGATGCTTTACCTTCCCAAACACATCTCAGTCTTAAATTGAGGGTAGAAATTACAGGAAGCCTAAAACACCTTCTTAACCAGGATTCCTAAGGTAATTTCAAAGCACTGGTCTGTGCCTTTGCTGTGTTCTGGGCCTTGCTCATGTACTCCATAAGGCTTGGTGGCTCTTCATGATAGATAAAGTCATTTGTTTTCCTGAAAAGTGACTTTGGCAGTTAATCCTACAGCACAGGGTGTTGGAACTGCTTAGATATCTGAAGATGTAGATAGGCTCCTAAAAGTGTTTCTAAAACTGTCCAGGTATTTAACACCCACTGAGTGGCTCCCAAGTAAATTGTTCAGTTTGCAAGTGCAAATGGCATGGTCTGAAATAAGACAGTCCTGTCTTAGTTCCTTAGTGATGAATCTTCAGAAAGGAAATGCTGATGAAACATGAGTGCTTTAGAAAGAAATGCTGGTATTTACCACAGAGGAAAAACGGAAAGAACTTGCTGTGCTGCCTTTGTTTGTTTATTATTTTGGATGTATTTTTTGCTGGTATTTTAGAAGTACCACTTTGACCACTGCTCTTCAGACATAGACTTTCCCAATAAGAAAACTGCACCAGAGATGCAGTAGAGTATGAGAGAGAAGTCATTGTTTATCCTGTATTGGTAATGGGGATTCAGAAAGCAGAGTGGAGTAAAACAAAGGAGAAGGAGTTAAACGTGTAGCTTTCTGCTCATCTGTTTTGAGAAAAATCCTAGCAAGTGATATTTTTGATTTTGCAGACCAGCCGTTCAGTGTAAAACCACTAGTGATCACCAGTCTGTGCTGAAGGAGAGTGTGTTCTTTCTGACTGTTTGCCCTGTTTCCAGTTTGCCTTGTTGCCTCTCTGTAGGTGCTCTATAGGAGCCCTGCTCATGAACATGTTCCTGTTTCCATTGGAGTTTATGGTTTGTGTCCTTCAGGCTTCTGCTGGGTGCCAGAAAAGTGCAGGTCCCTGGAGGGGACAGGGTAATGCCCCCTTTTCCTTCCCTCAACACCTGCAGGGAGAAGGGAGCGTGAGCTGTGTTCAGCACTGCTCACTGTGATGAATTTGAGCTGACATGATGGTTTAAGTCTACATAAACAAACATGGCTGTCAGGACAGTGAAAAATACCTCTTCCTGGTAGTTTTGGAACAAATAACGATAGATTTGTTTAACACTTGTTTGTTTGGACGGATGGCAGTCAACATTGTCTGCTTCCTTTCCCAAAATGTATTAGTTAGATGAGACAGATATGTTCTGACAGGAAGTATCTTCACTGTGGTCTTAATGCTTTGTTGCAGTAGTGCTTATACACACCATTATTAGTAATAGTGTATTGCTGACTTCTCCATGCACTTTTATTGGTTTAGGGTATATGTGTGCTTAACAAAGAATATCATGTTTCTGAATCAGGAAGGGCAGCCAAAATAACAGCTAAAATGGTCCAAAATCTTAAGCAGTTTTAAAGCCCAGAATCAATGACTTGAGCACTTAGGTTATATCACAGAGATAGTGATAAATAAACGGAAAGTAGTATAGAAAAAAAAAAAAACTAGCAAGTTTCAATAGAAAAGAAATTTTGCAAAGTCTTATTAATTTTCACTGGCATTTAAGCTCATGGGACATTTCAGAGCTTTAGGAATATGATTCTAAGTCCCATCTCTGAGGAGTATTGTCATGGAGGAAACTATGTCTTCTTGCCTTTCCATAAAATGGAGTAAAGCAAGCACTCCAGCTCTGACCAACGGTTAGCAGAATCTGAGCTCTTTTGTGGTCTTTTGTTTTAGAAAAGGGAGAGAACTGTTCATTTACCATTTAAGTCTTTTGCTAGTTTAATATATATGTTGGGGTGGGAGTTGTTTGTTTGACTGGTTTCTTTTTTCACAAAAACAGATAAGTAGGTAATAATTCCTCTTCCACAGTGAGCTTACAGGCTATCAAACCACTTTGGGAACAACTGATCCCTGGGGTAATGTGAAAGAGGAAATAGAAAGCATATGTCTTCAGTAATCTACTGCAGTATTTCTGAAAGGAAGCTTTCTAAATAAATAGACAAGGTGTGGATTTGACTTTTGTCAAGGGAGGTATAGTAAAAGTACAAGAAGGAAATACTCAGGCTGGGGAGTGGGGAACCATCTTCTCCAGTACATCTGTGGAGGTTATGGGGGAACTGTCTATAAAATGACAGTTCTTAGAGACTCTGGTGAGACAGGTTGCAGTTGTAAGTGAGCAAGACCTGGAGAGGAGAGGGAAATCTCTCTCTTTTTTTTTTTTTTTCCTTTCTTTTTTTTTTCTTTCTTTTTGCTGATGTCAGGGGAATGCAAATTAGGAAATGATAGTTTGTTTCTCTTAAATAGTTATTACAGAAGCATGAAGGGGTCTAGTTCTCTGCAGCCTGTATTCCTTGCAGTTAGTTACACCAGTGCAAACTGAGTGAAAACTTGCATGGCTGTGATTCAGTACCATTTTTCACATCCATTTAAGTGACCACATAAGTGAATTTCTGGTGAAAGGACTGTAAAGCCTAAACAGCACTCTAAGTACAAATACAGGTCTGTGTGACAAATACCATGTTCCTTTTCAATGATGCTCCTTTCATCAACATTTCAGAGAAGCAGATTGCGTGTTTGCCTTGTACCCTAACTTGACATTTTCCTGATGTTTCACAACAGCATTTTAGAATAAAAACAATCAAGAGTGGTTTGTTGCTCCAAGACATCCTTGAGGTCCTTTCTGCTTAGCCTCTGTGTCCATTTAGGCACACACAAAAATGAAAAAGAGCTGCTAAATGCTGAAAACACTTGGGTCTTACAAATATTTGTGTCCCTAGATGTGCACAGTCTACTTTGTGCCTGATTCTGATGAAGCATTTTTACTGATTTTGATTAGTACTTCTTTTCTAATGAAATTTTTGAACAATTAAACATGAATCCACCATTATTTCAGGGGAACCCAGCGCACCCAAACTGGAAGGTCAGATGGGAGAAGATGGAAACTCCATTAAAGTGAATGTTATCAAGCAGGATGATGGTGGCTCCCCAATTAGGCATTATCTGATCAAATACAAAGCTGTAAGTATGTCTGACATTCAAGCCTGATTTTTATTTAGCCTGTTGAGTACTCAGGCTTCGTTATACAGGCAGCTACCGCAGTGGATCCTAAAGCTTAGAACATACAGGTAGGTCAGTGCAGGAAAATACGCCAAGCAGATGGAGTGATCATGGATAGGATAAGAGATGTTACATGCAAAGGAGAAACATCCAAAATCTTTCTTGTTTTCTTTTCCTTGACTTTGATTATGAAAGATTACTCCTCCATGCTAAGTGCCTCCTGCAGAACTGTGGGCATATGGCAATTACATGCACATAGCATAAGTCCACTTCAAATACTTACGAAACAGGATTGCCAGCAACAATTGAAATACCTTGAGACCAAAGGCTCATAGTGTGGAGCGTTGCTTGTCTTCAGACACGTATCTAACCACTCCTCTTTGTGTGTCATTCAAATTGCCAAATTTTTGCATAATGGATGTTTCAGTACTAAATTATTCCACAGATTATTGAGTAGCAGATTCAGTGTATTTAGCAGAGATTCAGATAAGATAAGAGTTGTCCGTATCTGTAGCCATATGGAAGATGCTATTTGAAGCAATTCTCTTTTAGGCATAGCTAAGCTAGCTCTCATTGCCTATGTAAATTGTAAATTGCCAGGGATTGGAAAACACATGATTCTGTGATTAAACAAAACATTCAGCGCTGATCTAGGGAAGAATTTCCATTTGATGAGCAGCTAGTGTTGCTGTAAGCTAAACACACTTTTGTTTTGTGTTAGATGGTATTTGATTTTGTTTCTACCACAGGAAATGAAATAACAGCCAGTCAGAGAGATTGCTTAGCTTGAGGAATACGAACTTGGCAGAGTGTCATTGAAAATCCAAAAATCCTTAAAGCAGCAGGAAGAATTGTTAGAAATTACTGAAGCTTTATTCTATTGTCTGTATGCTTTGTCTCAGTATTAATACATCTAGGGACAGCTCAGCTGCACCAATGCTTTTGTGGTAAAACGTAGAAGCTTCCCAGCTATTAAAAAAAAATGGACACTTACGACTGGGTCTGGTAGATGTGCTCCCAAGTTAGTCTATTTCAGCTATTAGGTAATCATTTCCTTACGTATTGCAAATGAACAGTCCTTAGAGTCACAGCGTGAACTTGATACTCTTGTCTAGAAATCATAAGAATATTCCTTTCCACCATTTTGTGCTTTTCAAGTTACTCGGAGCTCCTCAGGAATAGGAGGGTCTCTAGAATTTTTAAAAGGCACTTGACTGTGACAGAACCGTGAATTCTAGTGGAGATGGAAAAGCTTGTTAGTGCATTCCAGTCCCTTCTAGAAGTCTGGGAGACTGGGTGAGTTTGGACCACCTAGACCTTCAAAACATTCGCTGACACAGAGTGTCAAATAGGTGTAGTTACGTTAATTGCAATATAACTGCAAAGATACAGAAAATAGCTTTTCTCTGCTCTGTCAGATCTTGAGTGGAGCAAACATTGTTCTTTATCAAGTTTTTCCTGTCTTCTTTTTATGAGAAGTTCACAAAGATGATACATAGCAGATGATTTTGCAGGAAGAAATGTGTGTGTGGTGGGATTAACTGTTTCTCTCCTCCAGTGAGGAGATAAACATTTGTTAAGGAGGATGTTTTTCTGGTGTAACATTTTGCCCAATAGTGTTTGTCATTCTTCAGGCCCTAAAGGTAGGAATATTACAAGTTCTTTGTGATCTGGAATCTTTCCAGAAGAGTAGGTGATTGTCCTTGCAGGAGATATCTCATTGTGCAGGCAAAATGTATAGGATTGATGGAAGATTTCCTGGATATAAGTCTGCAGTATGAGTTACATAGAAAGCTAAATCAGCTACAATGGCTATGGATGTCCCGCCTGTCCTGAAAAAGTATCAAGAAACTTTCTTGTTTTTTTTTTCTCTTGACTTCATTTCCCATCACATGCTACCACCAGTTCTGTTTTGAACTTGCCTATCTCTCCTTGATTTCCTTGCGTGTAGTTGCTACCCTTAGGCATTACCAGGCTGATGTATTTGTACACAGAGCTGTACACAAAGGACCTTCCTTCCCCCCCCCCCCCCCCCCCCCCACCAAGGAGCAGGCTGAAATATTGCTGTGAATAGCTGGCTTATGTGCAGAGACTTTTCATGGGAATAGTGTTTCCTGAAGTAGTAAATAAGCATTAAGAGGAGGCAGTATCTTCTTTTGGAGTACTTTTCCTGTATTTATGCAGCCCACAGGCATGCAGTGAGGTTCCTTGGAAGCATGGACTTCAGAAACCTGTTTCTAATTGGTTCTTGAGGAACCAACCAACCAACCTTATCCTGGTCTTGTCCAAACGTTGTCAGAGATGTGGGAGCACCCTGACATAACCCTGCTGTTAACCTTACAGTAATAGCAGGATGAGCTGCACAGCTAGAGCATTTCAGATTGCCTTTCGTTCTGCAAGAGCTACAGAAGGGAAGCCTTTATCCAGAAAACAGAAGCTGCCTTAGACTTTCTCTCAGGATACCTTGGCAGTAGATTTTTCAGATTCGTTTGAGTGATTTGGACATCTGGATTCCCTGAAACTGAAGTAAGACTTAACAAAGTTATTAATGATAGGTACTTTCTAAAATCTCCTTTTAAGAGGCAGGACAGTACGTTTGTGCTAAGCTAGGCCAGACCACTGTCAACGAGGTAAATCTCTGTCCTTGAAATGATTTAAATTTCACATACTAAGGCCTGAAAAAACAGTCTTAGAGTGCTTTGCAGAGCAAAGACACACAGAGATTGCAGCTTTTTCTCTCTGAAAAGTCAGGTAATGTGGCAAAGATAAGAGAAAAAATCGACAGATTTTCTTCAGACTTGATAATGCTGAAGGAAACAGGACTGTGAGCAGGAAAGAGGATGCTTCAGTATCTGTTGTACTCTCCATTTACAGGTGTCAGCAAATGAGTTTAGCACCCCTGAAGCAGAGAAGCATGCATAGGGCTTCTGCATAGAAGCCCTCCTACTTTTACATTCATTAGTTCACTGTCACCCTAATCTCAAAACTGACTACTAATGTTGTGCTGTATGTTTCACATCTCTGCCTGCCTCTCCTTGTTCTGCAGAAGCATTCTTCAGAATGGAAACCAGAGATCAGACTTCCCTCTGGCAGTGACCATGTCATGCTCAAGTCCCTGGACTGGAATGCAGAGTACGAGGTTTATGTAATAGCTGAAAACCAGCAAGGGAAGTCCAAACCAGCTCACTACGCTTTCCGAACTTCTGCTCAGCCTACTGTCATCCCAGGTACGGTGGTCATTAGCTTTATCGTTGTTTTCTGCTTCCAATTAATGCAACAGTGCTGCATCCCTTAATGTGCCTGAGTAAACCCAGACAACTTGCTTGCTTAAAGCCATTATCATAATTAGTTACCCATCCAGAGCTTAGTTGTGCCTTGTACATACCTGTATTATAGTCCATGTTACAGTATGTACAGCACTACAAATACACTAATAAGAATGCTACATGCCAAATTTTGTCTGACTGTTCACAAGGAATGTTGGCTCTTTGTATCACAGTGGCAGGATTGTCCAATGCAAAAATCAGGGGGAAAAAAAAGCTTTCTGAAAACAGCAAGTAGGATTTCCAGTTCAAACGAAAGCAAAAAAAGAACATTCAGATCTCTGATGTGACCCTTTTCATAATGCAAGTTTCTCTTCTAAGCCTGCTTTGTGCTTGTTTATTGTTCATTTGTCCATCCAGTTCAGTCTTTGGAGGAGTAAAGGCTTAAGGATCTTGCTAGAGGTCAAAAAGGGAGGAGTTTAAGATTCTTCTGTAGAGGGTTTTTATTGAATGAAATGGAGATCAAATTAAAGTAAATTAAAAACAGCCTTACTTTAACAATGAGTAGTCCATTAGGGGAGGGAAAAAAATTGCATCAGTCCCTTGCTAGAGCTGTTTCTGACTGACCTCACCTTTTAGGGCTCTAGCCTTAGAAAGCATAGTGCTGTGAAAAACAAAATTTGAAACCTGGTGAGTTGGTCAGTCAGCATAGTAAGTCCTCCCTTCACAGCCAGAATTAAGTATGTATATGCCAAGATTGGTGTGGACATCCCATATTGAAGGGAGTGATTTGATTTCATTCTGTCCTCTAGATTCTTAACTGCAAGTCTCATGTTTTTCATCAAAACAGATAAAAATTTTTCTCAGTCTTTCCCTTGTACTGAAACATCAATTCTTGGTCTGCCTCTGCTCTTCCCTACATTCCTTCCTTCCTTTTCTCTCCGAAGGATGAAGCTGAGGGCTTGTGTGTATGCATGTTGAAACTCCACTTGATTAAGTCAAATAACAAAATTAAGCATAGAAAGAGTGAACTAGATGCTTGGGCATGAAAATATGGATGGCAGGAAAGGGGAAGGGAGATGGGACACAAGAGAGTTTGAGATGTTTATTTTAACAAAGCTGTCATCCTGGATGGAAGGACACTCAGTAACACTTTAAACAACTTACATTCTGATTTGCATTTTCAACACTGCTAATGCTTATTACTGTCACATATTTGAAGGACAACTGTGACTGATGTGGTGGAGGTGGGAAGGTAGGGGTAGTTTGGCAAAGCATTACTTAAGGTTTTTTCAGACCTGAGCAGTTAAAGAAAGTAGCCTGGGAACAGCAGAAAGCTGGTTCTTTTGCACTGTTGTGTATTGCCCAGGGAAAAATGACAAGTGCAGGTCAGTCTGAGAGAGTGGGTAGCCGGTGTGCAGATATTCTCTCTGTCTTGCTTACATGCTTCACTGGGATGCCAGGATGTACCTGGGACAACTGGGTGTGTTAGTGATCTGTCAGAGTTCTGTTTGCTCTGAAATACACAGCGTTCATGCAGTAGTCCCTGGTAATGGGAGGAGCAGTGAGCCTCCACTGAGCCTTTTAAATGCAACAGTTACATGGGCAAGGACTCTCTAAATGAATGGAAGGATGAAAAATGCCCATTGGTGTAATTTCTTTAGCCTCCCTGTAATAATTCCACACTTTCTCTGATGTGAAACACGGGGGGGGGGGGGGGGGGGGGGAGGAATCAGGATTTGAGGCTGTCATTTTAAATGCTGCAGTTTGCCCCAGGGAAGCGCTTTGAAATGCAGCCTTTGTTTCAGAGTGCGTATTTCCTGCAGGGCTAAGGCAGCTGATTGATAACAGTTGGATTGTCAGAAAGAATGTGCCTTGTTTCAGAGGGAAGTAGAGCACTGCACAGTAAAGTGACTGCTGTTAGCTGCTTTAGCTTTTTAATTTTGTAGAGTATTCTGGTTTATATTAGATTTTCAGAAGTATTTCCAGACACTTTGGTTTCTTGAGTCAATCCCCAAACTAATAATGCTAGGAAAAATATTCCCTGAGGTAGCTAGATTTTTGGCATGCAAATCAGAGGCCTCTTTTGAAATGAAGGCAGCTATGTCACATTGCAGTAAGGAAGGAACTCTGTTTATTATGTTGCTTTAGCATCTCTTACAGTTTTCATGGAGTTTAGCTTTTATATTTCGATTTTGAAATGAGCTACACAGGGGAGAGATCGGAACTAATGTCTGTAGTATGACATCTGTACAGTTTTCACAATGTCCTTAAAGTGATTGGAAAGATAAGGGTGTTATAAAAGAAAACGTTGTATTAGAGTAGTTTGCAGGCAGCTGAAAGTCTTAGTGGAAAAGTCAGCCTTGTATTCTTGAGACTATCTTGCTTTTGCAGAGTTATACTCAGCTGGATCTAAAATCCAGGTCCTTGGTACAAACTTTGGGGAAGGACAGGGTGTTAGATAGAATGTCTGTTCTGTAAAGACTTGCGCTTTTCTTTTTTTTTTTTTTTTTGAGGCCATGTTGTCCTTTCAAATACCATATAATCATTTTCTTACATTTCTCACCGAGCCTCCTATTCTATCATTCGTTTTAATCCCATCTGCTTGCTAACCTCATAAACCCTGACTTGGAACCTGCTCTGCAGCTTTTGGCATTGCTGAGCTTCTGAACCCGCCCGTTTGTCAGTGTGAATGTGCTAATGCTCTTCTCTAATCTTTAACCATTTTAATTTACTAAACTAAATAAACCTTTGATTCTTATATTTTCTATATTTATGACCTAATTTTTTTTATCTATTTTTCTCTCTTTCTCTCTCTTTTCTTTCTTTTTCCTCGTCCTTTCTTCCCTCCCCCTCCCCTCTTATCCTTGTTCCTTTCCTATGTCTGTCGTCATACATGTCACCTTGGACCTCACGGGAAACATCCACGCTTGCCACATGCACCAAATTTGTTTTTAAACAACCATATTTTCCCCTCCTGGGAACCATTGTCTGGCACCTGCAGCGACCTTGGGAAGTCCATCAACGTCGTCCTCCTTTGTTTCATTGCTTCTTTCTACAATGACTCTCCTTTTGCTCTGTTAGGCACTGAAAACAAAATACAGCAATATTTGCTTTAAAAGGCCTGGCTCCTACAAAGGCGTGAAAGCAAATAGTTTTGCTTTGGAGGATCCTGTCATTTCAGAAAGAAACCCCACAAAATATAAAAACAATAGATCATTTTATTTGAAGGAGTAAATATTTTGTAACAAGGGGTGGAAAAGGTTTAAGCCAAGTGTTTTCTCTTAAAAATTTTTGTTACTTAAAATCAATTTGCCATTTTTTAATGGATGAAAAGAGATTTTTTGTTTGCTTTATTTTTCATCGTCGGAAGGTACACTATTTAAAACCTTTAAAATGTTAGTCTGCTGATTTCTGCAGACATCTAGTGCTGATCATCACTGTTTATTGTGGAAAAGATTTCTAAAGCCCCATCCACAAATCTAAACCCACAGTCTAAGAAAAAAAAAAAAAAAGAAAACTTGTCAGAGGAAATCCTATTTGTTGCCCAAATTTCTTTGACAGCTTTTGCATGTGGATAGAAATTTAAGGCCATCAGAAGGTTTTCCTGATGCAGTGGCCTGAAGAAAAACACCTTGATAGGAACTGCATGTAAGAGTTTTCTTTCTTTCTTTTATGTAGTTCAACCCTTGGAACTTCACTGGCCCCTCAAGTGTGATCAAGGGTCTCGTAGTGCATCTTGGGCATAATTCAGCCCAGGAGCACACAGATTTGCAGTGGATGCGTGTCTAACATTCTATCTGGATTTCCACTGCTGTATTATCACCTTCATAGAGGGATCTCTTTTTCACATTTGAACAGAAACGATTAGCTGAGATCAAGTAACCTGACCATCTAAGTGATTATTACTGATCCTTAATAACATTCGTGGTAAACTGTGCATGTGACACTACCAGAATGGGTTGATCCATGGTGTAAATTGACAATATAATGCAGCTTTGTCATCAAGTCTCGTGTATTGCATTTCGTTCAACCAATTTCAACTGACTTTCCTTCTCTTTCTTGTCTTTATTTAAAAAAGAACCTATACCCTTTGTGAATTGTCTTTTGTCATGGGAAATCCATTTGGCTTTGTTCCCTGAAGCCTCCCAAAATGGGTGTTTCTCTCCCTTTCTCTCTCTTACTCTCTGTAAGTGGGCCTGAGATTGCAAAGAATGAAATTGTAAACATGTTTTAGACACAGCTGTAAAATATCTGTGCAAAATTTGTCAAATAGTATCAGTGCTCTTGAATGGGATTAATCTTTCTTTAAAAAAGTCTATTGGGAACAAAACAAACAACAAAAGCCCCTTGCCATTAATTTTGTCTAACTATTCACTTTATGCTATGCACATAAGTCTCTGGCTGTGTTCAGTCAGACCATTATAATTTATGACAGTCTTTTCTATCTGAATTATAAACGAAAACGTTATGCGGGTGTTGTTGCATACGTAAGCATGTGGATTTCTTTCAAAAAACTATCTTGCTTCCAAACTGTCCTTTCATTCCTTCATACTGTAGAAGATGTATTGCAACACAGACTTCCATGGAAAACATTAGTGATGTTTGTGATAACTCCTTAGACAAAAAGCTCAGAGGGATGTGAAAGGCTTTGAGAATTGATTGTACTGCTTAAAGTGTATAGGCACAGAATCTCAGTGGAAGATCTTTCTACATGCCTGCATCCTTTGACAGGAGTGACTGTGTAGGTTCGGTAAAAATCAGAGTAGCGCAAACAAGCATCCCTGAGTTCCCATAGCAGCCTTTAGCTCACTTTCTATTTTTTTTTCATTTTGGAGCTTCTTATTTTGGTTTATAGACTCACACTTTCAAAATTTGTAACATCTTTACATCTTTAGTTATCAACAACATTATCCTATTGGTTATTAACTTGTTCACAGTGTTCTAGAGCACAGAAGATAGGTTAGACCTTTTCAGTTAGCATCTTAGTGTTACTGAAATACAGCAAGAATAATCATAATCATATAAAGTAATGTGAATTTCCTCTGTAGCTGCATTTTAAAAGTTCATCTTCAGATCTGGTTTTGGCTTGTTTTGTGGGTTTCCCCTTTGCTAGCTCTCTCACAGACAGAGCTTACTAGTTGAGGTATATCTCATGCAATTCTTAATTACTAAAATTAAATAAGCTGTTTCTTTAGATAACTCTTTTCCATGGAGGGAGACCAGTACCTCCAGAGGCCATTCTTTCCTGTTCAAAGAGATGTGCTTAAGGCAGCAGAGAAGAATCACCTTCTAAGATGCTTGCGTTGGTCTGGTGACTAGACAAGACCCCAGAAAATTAATGTAGATAGGATATGTTTACATGGATAAAGTACTTGAAATGAATCCCCTGCTAAAGTGAATACAGTAATCCACTCAACGTGGAATTCTGGAGTTTAACTTGATATTTTCACCACCAATTTAAATGGATTATTATATTGTATGTGTCAGATCCTTGACATTTGACAGTCAAGATTAAACAAGGTGCCAGGCTCATCACTGCTGTTTAAAAAAAAAAAAAATTACAGAAAAACCATGTCTGTTTGCTCTGCTCACTCAGAGGTGATATGCAGATTTAGATCTGAAACCAGATTTAGATCTGGAACCAAAATAGGTTCACTCACTTAGAATTTTGGCACACACACAACCTTGCAAGCACATGTTTTGGAGGAGCAAGTCATACCTCCAGGAAGACTTAGAATTGATGTTTGCTGTCACATTGACTCTCTGTGAGATGAACTTTGGAACTTTGCAGAATCTCACATGGCCTATGGGATTCCAGCAGCTGTACCCTCAATTTATTGTCAGGTCTATATGTTTTATTTCAGAGGTGTCTGTTCACATGTTACTTTGGTTGCCTTCATTTTGCAGCAAGGCTTTGTTTGATGATGTTCTGCTCTACCAGCATCAGTTACTGAGCACCTTTTAGTTTCTACTAGATAAAATGAAGTAGTGATGCTTTCCTGACTGTTGAAACTAGTGGAGTAGAATGAGCAGCCAGTGGCACTCTGAGGTGTGTGTATTGTGGTAGGGTAGAGGAAGGGCAACTGTGGTGAATGTCAGACTGTGTGGGTCAGCTGTTCAAATTTGTAGTCATATTTACTCCCCAAGAGAGGATCTTTGCTGACACTGTTCCCTCTCTGTATGCTTGCATACTCCTTTTCATCCTTCCTAAAGGAAGTAGTCATAGGAAAATTGCACAGCTTGAATCTAGGAGCAAACCACTGAAGCCCATACAATATTAGCGACAATCTAAAAGTAGTAGTATTTCTAGAAGATATCCATTGCCTTCTTGTCTTGGAAGGAGTATTCAAGAGCCTGCTGTGTGTTTTTGCTGCCAGTAGCTGAGTTTAAAGCAAGCATCAATTGTCAAGCCTAATTCTGTATGGAAACAGAAGCTATTGTCACATAGAATAGATGATAGCTTGCATCTTGCTTTTCTCTACTGGAGATTGTACAAGGTGTTGGAGAGAATAACATCTCTAAAATCTGGCTCTACCTGTTTGACGGATACTTTAAGCATTTGCAAATTAAAGCTGTTAGCACCCTCAAATGGGTTTTCTGTGGGATTTTTACTTTCTTTCTTTTCTGATGCACCCAATTCATTTTTATTTATTTTGTGTGTCTCTATCCTTTCTCCCAAATGTTGTAGGACCTTTGAAATGCCTGGAACCTCAGGTGCTTCTGTCCATCACTTTTGCATCTCTATGTCTGCCTGTGCCTAAGCATTTTTTAGCAAAGACCCCAAGGGGAAGACATATCTGAGTGGCTCTGTCCTATCTAACAGGACAGATATCTGCAGAATTGCAAGAAGCACAGTCTGGTCATTGTGCTGTATGTTTTAAGGAAAAGGTGTTTAGGAAGGCCTTTCTTGCAGGAAGCTCATGTTCCATGGAATAATAAAAGAAGTTCTTCGCTTCTTTAGAATTAAGGACTCGAAGCATTTTTTAACATTCTATATTCCCTTACTTGACCTATAGAGGTATTTTTCCTCTTAGAACTAAGAGTGAAACAGCATATTGCTCTGGGTTATAGCTTGCAAATAATTACCCTTTACCATGCATATTGGGGTGTAGTCCACATTTTTGGACAAGTTGTCATCACTTGAAATCAGTGGAAAGATCCTCATGAGGTTGCATGGGCTCTGGATCAGGTCAGAAACTTCCACCATCACCTGTGATACGCATGCATCTATATACACATAGTGTTAGCATGCTCAATGACCTGACAAGTTATTTATATCCTAATATAGTTTCATAAAATTATTTTATGCCACACCAAACTAGTTAAATGTTAACATGGTTAAATACAAAATTATTTGAGCTATAGGATGATGCGAGTAATTCTTGAAGTACTTGTTTCATTAGTTTAATCAAATATGCTAGTTCTTAAAGCTGAATTTCTTCCATTTTTTTAGCAACAGCAAATTTTTTTCACAAAACATGCACAGAAAAAAAAAATCAGCCTCCAAGGTTATGAGGTCTTTAACGATTCTTAAATTGTTCCTTCTTATTAAAAATATTGCTAGTCTCTGAAAGACTGGGAATATTAGATCATGTGATGAATGAAAATTTATAAAAGCAAAACTAGTTAAGGAGATTTTGAGAGTTACTGAAAATTACATTTAAACTTTCAGTAAAATTTTCTTTAAAGCAACTGTATCAGAACAATACTTGGGTGCTCATTAATCCAAAAGGACTGAGGAGAGTCAATTATTCTGCAGTTACATGGGAGCCTCTCTAATGCAGCATTAGATATGTTTTATGCTATTGCAGCCTAAAATAAAAGATAGAATCCTGAGACAGAACAGAAAGACAGCAGAGCAGATCTTTAAGTGGTAAAAGCCAGTGTTTGCAGTAGTTTCAGCAGAGCTCTGAAAGTTACAACAGTTGAGGCTTTGCTGTTCTGTGGCTGCTCAGGGTTGCACAGAAAATCAGCAGCAGAGTCGAGAACTGACCCTGGATGAGAGTGTGTGTGTGTGTGTGTGTCCAGTGTGTTAATCACAAGACCGTCCTTCCTCAGTTATTGCTAGTCTTTCTAATCTTTCATGTGAGGAAGGTCTTGCAGGTTACCTAGTAGTGTACTTGTGGTTTGGACAAGTTCCATAAATCCACAGGATACCTGCAACAGCTTTCAGATCTTCTGTCTGTGGACATTTAAGATTTTGTTCATGTTTCATTCTTAAGTTTTTTTAGTGCCCCGCAAGAAACTGATAAAAGCCAGGTAAAAGCAAAACTTAAATAAACTGTAGATCAAATAATGAAGCCATCTCTTTGAATACAGGCCTGGTGGTTTCTCCACTGCCCCCATTAGCAAAATGAGTAGTTTTGTGAGATCTGATAGTTACTGGGTTTTAATGCAGGGTAGAGAGTTTGCTGTCTCAGTGGATATTAGTGTTCGGCAAGGACTATCAGAGAACTAGTATAGTACTTCCCAAGCATAAAGAAAGAGTGACAAAAATGCATGTGATCATGCACTCACAAACACAAGAGAACTTACCGTTGCTGTTTTAAATGTCATGGTTGTTATTTGCTTGGGGCAGGAACCACGTTTTTCTTCCATTTTTGCAGTGCCTTGTGTTTGGGCCGTTCTGTTACTTACCTCTCCCCATTTAGGATTAGTATCAGGGCAGCCTTTTCTGCAATAGTGCGAAGTAATCTGCATAGCATTCCTGTTGAGAAAGTGAACCAGATCTTTATTCAACCGAACTTGATGGAGAAAAAAGTGATGGTTTACTCCCACTCTGGAATTTCATATATTCCTAATTTATAAAGCTTGAAGAGCCAATTATGCTTATTTAACTTATTCTGTATAAATTCAAAGACTTGTCAGCATCCGTTCCTGTCTGAACTAATGCAAAGCTTGTATGATAAAGTCTACCACCATCTTGATTGAATGTTTTCCAGTTAAGACAACCTTATTTCAGTGTTTAATTACCTTCACTGATAAAAGTTCATTATTTCTAGCCTAAACTCATTTAGCTTCTGTTCCCAGCTTTTGAATCTTGTTGTATATTTGCTGAAATAAAGTGCCTTTTATTATACGTATTACTCTGTTGCATGTAGGTGTTCATAAGGCTAGACTGACTTGATTCATCTCTGCACATTTCTTTTGTTAAGTTAAATAGATTGAGTTTACTGAGTCTGTTTTTCTATTCTTTAATCAAGTTTGTGGTATTTCCTAGCTCTTTTCATCTTACTGTTCATCACCTTTTTTGAATTTGGTGAATATTGCTATATTTCCCAGATTCCCCATACCGAGGCCAAAGAGTGGGATGTCCTTTCTTTTCCAGCTCCTTCAATCCCTATTTACACATTTGGTATTGCCAGGAGTGCGATGCTAACAGGCTGGCCCAGGCTGCCTTAGGAATACCTGAACCTTTTGATTTCCAGCAGCACAGCCAATAGCTGTCCAGAGGAGGAGTCAGTTATTCCTTCCTTACTATTCATGTAAAGCAGCTTGCCCAAGTCCAGTGCCATGTGTGAAGACTAAATTGCATACGAACAGCCCCTGCTGCCCTGCCTGATGAGGAATCTGAGCTTTTGACTGTGCCCAACTGACAGTGGCTGTTTGTCCTAACTTGGATTTGCAGTTCTTGCAGGGTCACTTGTAGTGGTCCGGAGACAAGATGTAGGCAAGGTGTAAGGTTATTGATGTGATTTGTGCCACAGACAATTCCTGACCTAAGGAGCTTATAGCTAACACTGACAAGTCTTACAAAAGCGAGTAGGGAGAGAAAGCAAAGAGGAGGAGTTGTAAAACGGAACATTCTCCAGAAGATGTCTTCTAGCACATGGGAGAATTACCTCTGTCCAAGAACATCATCTTTAGTTTCTCCCTAGCCATGATGACTGGGATGACGTATGTTGTAGAGGCACAACAGAAAAGCATAATTCTGTGCCCCTATGATGCTTTTCTTTGTGCGTCATTACTAGTCTGACACAGAGCTCATTCTCAGAAAGAACTTGTAGATGAGAAGTTTGACACATTTCTAGCTTCTCCTCCAGGAAGTGGTGTGAAAAAGAGTATGTTAACTATTAAATAATCCATAAAAGATTCCTGAATACATGAGATCAAATATGTGACCTCCTCAATCCCTGCACGCATTGAGGGTGATGAATTCTTTTAATTATGTAGCCTGATGCAAGGTGCTGGCAGGGATCAATCTTTCTCTGGCACAGACATTCTACTGAATATTTAATGGATTTGTGATGTAAGCATCAGAGCCTGATACTTCAGAGTGGCTTTTAGATGGAGTTGAATGTAAAAAGAAACTTTTCTATGGAAGTTTGGATTCCTCAATACGTGTCAGGGTCTCAAAATGGAACAAGGTTTATCTGCCACATGCTGAGGATGTTCTGAAGTAATTCTTAAGTAATAAATTGTGAGGCGTGGGGATTGACCCTCTGTCTCTGAGCACTGGGATTAATCTCTCTACAGCCAAAGTGAACATGTACTGGACTAAAGATTGAGGGAGAGGAGTGCTTTCCTGGGCTTGTTCTGTGTACAAGAGATTTCAGATGTTTAGGGTGTCTGATATGCAGCAGTAAAAAATGTAATAGAATAGCATCTTAAATAAAAAAAAAAAAAAAAAAAAAAAAAGAAAAAAAAAAAAGAAAAGCAGACCTCTAAGGACAAAGACAAGCATGCTGATCCTCTTCAGTGGCCTAAGTAAACATCTGTCAGCTGCACACACCTTTGCTGAGTGCCCAACCCAATTATGAGAAGCGGATTACATGACTTCTGAGACTAACAAGCTGCTTTTGGAGTGATTTGGTACATCTGATAGAAGCTAACCTGTATGATCCAAAAGCCAAATGCTGTGTCTACAGTTCAGCAGCTTGAGATGAGTCATTCTGAACAAAACAAGGGAAACAAAAGGTAGTTTGTGTTCAGAGCATGACAGTAAGGGAGCTGGGAAGGCCCTGCTGGTAGCATTTGATTCGATGGTCACAAAGCCAATACACATAGCAGTCTTTAATGTGATGAATTGATACATTCATCCACACCTTGCTTCTAAGAAAGCCTGTGACATTTTGCAATCAGGAAGCACTTTCCCCAAGCTTACTATCATTATGGACAATCTCACGTATTTTCTGAATCTTCTTCAGCTCCTCCTCTTACCTGCTGCCCTTCTTTTTTTCTACTGGAAAAAGCTGGGTATTTTTGTCAGTTTCATAGCTGGGGAAGTGTGTTTGGAGGTTGATGTGGTGGAGCAGGCAGCTACTATGACCAGAATAATGTCAACAGAGTGACAGTCTGCTCATCTTTACAGTCTGCCTCCTCAGAAGGCTCTTTGGATTAGGTTGTCTGTATCCAAGCCACAACACTCCCAGCTTCCTAGAACGTAAACTGATCAGATCAAAGATCTCTGAATTAGACAAGAGAAGCTTTCTGCTTTTCACTCTTGTTTCTCTGATTCAGTTCTTGATAGCTGGCTCTTGCATGAGAAAGGAGGAGTTTTCTTCCTCTTTTCTTCTGCTTTCCAGATGCTGAACCATATCCAATCTCTGTTCATTTTTGCTGTCATCCCCTATCAGAGAAAGAAATAATAATAAAGTAAATACACAACAAGAAGTCAAATGCACAGTAATGCAGTGGCCTACTCTGGAGAAAAACAGAGCCCAAGACCTTGGCTCTGGCAGAGTCAAAGACTCTAGACTACACTACTCTGCTATTTAAAAGCTGCCTATATCTGCAACAGATAATAGGAACTGTAAGATTCAAGTCTTGTTTGACTGTGACATTTGGTTTGGGGTTTTAGATTTTTGTCTCAGTAACTGTTCTCCCTTCAGATACATGTTAGAATATTGTTGAGGAAATGAAGGTGTTGACAGGTTGCAGACTGCAAATGAGTCATGGAATACAAAGGGTTTCTTTCAGCAGGGGGATGGTCAGGTCTTGCTAGCACAACATGGAATGAAGTCAGAGGAAGCTGTAATTAAGCAGTAGAAAAGGCAGTTCTGGAGCTGCCTGATTGAGGTCATCTTGCTCTACTACTGTTTCATGCTCTGATTCTAGAGGGCTTACTCTAGACTGCCAGATAGATTTGCCTTGCTATTGTAAATATGGAGATTTGTGTTACGTATGTAAATGTCTCGCTTTTTTTTTTTTCAGATTTCAAAATCATCTAAGTTTGTGAGTTTCAGATAGCAGCATGAAGTTCAGTCAGACTGTATACTAGAATGTATATGAGCTTAAGTCTCTTACCTCTGTGTTGGATTTCATTGCTTATTGCCTGGTTGCTGCTTTGAAGAAACTCTCGAGTTTTCATTTTGTAGAAATCCTGCGCTTATGACTGTCCTGTAGAGGTGCCTGCTGGCCCTGTTCCCTCTACACACGTAGGCATGCATGTGCCTTCGGTGAGAGGAGGAGAGGAGAGGAGTAGTTCCTCTCTCTTCAGGAACTACTGGTCCTCCTTTCTGGGACAAACCCACCACCACCTTCTTTCAAAACATACTTTTGCAGAAGTTAGCAGATCTTCCCAGTTCTGTGGTTTTTAGAGTAAGGCTTGGGGAGAAGGGACCCGAGGGACCCGTTAGAAAGTCTGGCTCCTCCTGTCATTTCATGAACTGTGAGTCCCAGTTTTGCTATATGCCTCGATCACATCCCTGGATGCTGCGAGATGCCAATCTATCTCTGCCAAGGACTGTTTTGGTCTCTTTCATGCTGGTGGAAGTTGACCTCAAGTGGTAGGACTTAGGAGGCATTGCGCACATGAGTGTTTGCCTGGAAGCAGGAACTTACTGAGAGACTGGGAGCTCCATGCAAGACCCATACTATTAATAAGGCCTGTTGAGCCAGTCAACTACTTGGGTTGGGTTTATTTTCTGTGTATAACAGGATAATCAACACTGGGACTTTGCAAATATTTCACTGTGTTCTGTGTCCCAGCAGGGCAAGCTTTACTGCAGAGTCCAGGCTTCATTTCCAGATATGACACTTGTCCTTACACCAACTGGCAGTGCCAAAGTCATTCTGTAGACCCTTCTCCCTTGGGAGGGGAAGGAGAAGTGGTGGAGGGGAACAGGAGCCCTGTCTTCAGGGCTCTTCAGTCTTCAGAAGAAGTCTTCAGTTGGGTATATGCTACAGTAGAAGAGTTTCCTATAGTTTACTTTCCAGGCTGTAGCCCAGTAGAGATGAGAGAAATCCTACTGAATCTATCTTTTCAGGCAAATTTTACCATATGTCGCTAGGATAAAATACTTGTTATAACATGAGGCTGCTAACGAGAAGGTATGATTTCTGAAAATTTCCATACGTACTCACCTCAGCATAGCCAGAGTTGAGACCTAGCTGGCCCCAACTCACTTTTTTTTTTTTTTTTTTTTTTTTTTTTTTTTTACTATAATGCTTTCTTTTCTTCTTTTTTGGTCTCTAAAGCCAGCACTAGCCCCACATCAGGCCTTGGGACTGCTGCCATCGTAGGCATCCTCATTGTCATCTTTGTGCTGCTCCTGGTGGCTGTGGATGTCACCTGCTACTTCCTGAACAAGTGTGGCCTGCTGATGTGCATTGCTGTCAACTTATGTGGGAAATCTGGCCCAGGAGCCAAGGGCAAAGACATGGAGGAGGGCAAAGCTGCCTTCTCGTGAGTACTGTCATTGCTTCCTTTGTCTCAGTCCTTCTGTTGATTACTGTATCCCTTCAGCCTGAAGTGGTTCTATGGTACCTTTTGGCACACTTAATCCAGAAGAGGTTGAACCTGTGGTCCTTCCTTCTCCTGGAAACTTACACTTCTGAAGGCATCTCTTCAACTCTGGGGGTTGGGGAGAAATGTATTTCAGAGTGTTCTGCCTGCCCCATCTCTGAAGAAAGGGGCTGTGAAAAGGTTTGGGGCTACCCTGGTTCTGTTTTATATATCTGGGCAGGGGTTTCTTCGGGTGTGTGTTCGTTTCTGTCCCATTCCTGTTAGAGGCCAGTAAATGGCTGACCCAGATGCTGGATGCTGCAGTGCTCTTCTGTGCTGTAGGTAACAGCTGGAAAGTGGAGTGGCAAAAAACTAAGTTGCTGTACAGGCAAATCTGTTTCTGTCAGTTACCATCTGTTGGAGGCATGGCTTTGCTGGAGGATATCTAGGATGGACAGGAACCAATCTCCATGCAATTCCCTTGTTACAGGAAAGATGAATCCAAGGAGCCTATTGTGGAAGTGCGGACTGAAGAGGAACGGACTCCTAACCATGATGGGGGAAAACATACAGAGCCCAATGAGACCACACCGCTGACGGAGCCAGAGTATGTTGATATTAGGCAATCTTAGCATAGGGTCAATACAGCGTCCTCAATTGCCTTAATCCCTGATCTCTGATGTACACGATTCAGGGCAGGAAGAGAGGAGAAAATGTCCATGCCCCGTTTCTGACATAGCAGTGAGGAAATCCCTTGTGTCTTCCTCCAGATTTAGTGACTCTTCTATTTCTAGTGTTGGAAGGGAAAGAAGGAGAATGAAGTCTGCTGCTTTGAAGGACTGCCTCTGTCAGTTCTGTCCAGAGTGTAAATCAGTCACCCCTCCTGGTTCGTTGAAAGTGATCAAGAGCAAAAGCAGCCCCAAGCTGAAACTGACTTCTGGCCAAGCTCTTCTCTAGTGTGCAAAATGAGTGCGAGAACACCTCCTGACAGCACCTGTCTTCACTGATAGCAACAGGGATAGCTATGCTGTGGATGCTGAGGGTGGCATGGCAATTTTGATTATTCCTTGAGATGAGAGAGGGTTGAAAGCTATGTACACGTTTTGTTTATGTCAGAGAACTTATTTAGAGCCTGGGTCTGTGTATCTATGCTACCTGAGCTTGGCAAGGTTTGGTTAAGAGTTGCCCAGTGTCTACGTTAGGCCCTTTCCTAAAGTGTTACAATTCTAGTACCCTCTGGGTACCTGTTCCACAGCTTCTGGGGTAGTAATGGCAAGAGCTGTTGAAATGCTGTGGGGTAGTAGCTAACAGAGAAGTTGTGCCATTTCTGTATGTTTGCATCATCTCTGGCATAAAGCTGGCTTCAAATGACCTTATCTGGAGCTGATTATGACATGAACAGGAAAAGAGCTCACCCTAATCAGGTTTTAGATTGCTGGAACTATTCTGTTCTATAGAAATTAGATGCGTTACGAAGCTTCTGTGGGCACTGACAACATTCTTTTATACGTTGAAATTTTCACCACAGGTTTAACGTTCAATTCTTGAAGAAGACATAATTACTTTAAGGGGTTAATACTTGGCTCAGGTTTGGGGTTGATGGCACAAGTTGAGGTCCTTTCTTCCTTCAGTGGAGCAATCACAGTGGTGAGATGGTCAGATTAGCAGTAGGACTCACTAGTAATATGACTGCTGGAAATCTCTATGAGGTGAGAGGAGAGAGGAAGCCACGTCCACAAGCAACACTGAAATACAGCTGTGCAGCTCTGTGGAATATATGGATTTATATTCTCATATTTTTCTTGGAGTGTCTTATCAGAGTTCTAATTCAATTCTCCGCCTCTATAGAGGTTTTTCCTTGGTTAATAACTCTGAAGTGGTGTTCTCAGGCATGCTGGTTTTTCACCCAACCATTTCCTTTCTAGCCTTGCATTCCCATACGTTCAGCCAGTAATATACTTATGGCTGCTAAAGCAAGATTACACTGTCCTGTTACTGATAGTCCTAAAGTAACCCCTGTTACACCTAGAACAACAGACATGAATCTGCTCAGAAGGTTAGAAAACATCATCCCAAAGCTGCATGTGTGTATATTATGTGTGTGTCTCAGAAAGAGTTGCATACTGTGTGGCTTGATGAAGGCCTTAGACCTGCAGGCAGAAGGCAGAGGCAAGACAAGGGACTGGCTTCAGGGCCCTACATTGGACCTTGTTCATGGTGAGACATGGCACAGGGCTACAAGCCTGAGTAATGAGGAGAAAGGTTCATTGTGAGGTTAGGTGGAAAAGACTGAGGAAGGAAGTTGGACTAAAAGAGAAAGAGTCTTTTTACAAGTTGCCAGTTGGGATTAAGTTTGGCCAAGACTTGCACCAAAATCTATGTGAACAAGCCATTCCTGTAGGATGTGTCCTCTTTGCTCTTCCTACTCTTCCTGGTTGCCTTTTGATCTCCCCAGCAAGCACCTGTTACCCATTGCACGTTTGACTTCTGAAGGGTTTCTCCTCCTTTGCCTCCATGTTCTCTGTGTGTGTTGTAATCACACGTCATGCTGCTGCTGCTGTGCCGCATGCCTGCGTTCTCGCACTTATGTTCTGTTCCTCTTTCACCTACTGTCATTTATGGGCTTCATTGTCTCTATTTCTCTTCTACTCCTGTCCTCTTCACAGGCACCCCGCTGATACTGCAGCTACCGTTGAGGACATGCTGCCTTCTGTAACCACGGGCACCACTAACTCTGACACTATCACTGAAACTTTTGCCACTGCTCAGAACAGCCCTACCAGCGAGACCACTACACTGACTTCCAGTATTGCCCTGCCAGCCACAGCCATTCCTGACTCAAACTCCATGTCGCCTAGCCAGTCCACTGCCAAAGGGGTAGCTGCCTCAGTCTCTTCACCACAACCCTCCTCCACCCCAAAGGTGGCCCCCCTTGTTGATCTCAGTGATACCCCAAGCTCTACTCCAACTACTAATAATTTGTCTTCAAGTGTCCTGGCCAACCAAGGCACAGTGCTCAGCCCCAGTGCTGTTGCTAACATGGCCGAGACCTCCAAAGTGGTACCTGGTAACAAGTCAGCTGCCCCAACCCCTGCAAACCTCGCTAGTCCTCCAGCTCCAACAGAGCCCAAGCAGGAGTTCTCAAGCACCAAGAGCCCCGAAAAGGAAGCTGTACAGCCTAGTACAGTGAAGAGCCCAACAGAGACAGCCAAGAACCCAAGCAATTTGAAGAGCGAGGCTGCTTTAGGCAGCACAATCCCCTCCCAGAATGAGGACTTTAAAATGGACGAAGGGACCTTCAAGACACCAGACATTGATCTTGCAAAGGATGTTTTTGCAGCTCTTGGCACTACTACTCCTGCCAGTGTGACTAGCGGGCAGGCTCATGAGCTTGCTTCTTCCACTGCAGACAGCTCTGTACCTGCTGCACCTGAGAAGACCGAGTATGGCTGCCTTTAATCTTCTGTTGATTGTGTGCTGTCTCTTGTGCACTAGTGCTTGTGCTGTGTTCTTGTTGGATGTTCTCTTAACTAATCTCATTATTTCCTTAGCAAACTAACTCACCTGTGAACCCACTAGGCAGGGCTTGGCTTTAAAAGTCCGGGAGGAAAGCAGAAACAGATTGTGTCAGAGCAGCAAAGAAAAGGCAGTTTCAGGCATTTATCATTTATGTGTTATTCTTTAGATTTTTTTCGAGCTTTGTCCAATTCTGGATTCTTCTTCTGTGAAAGAGAGCAGAAATGGTTCAGTTTGGTGCAAAGAAGGTGCTGTTCTCAGAGGCACTAAGTTCCTTCAGTTCACAGAGCACAGTCACCCAAGTTCAGTTTGTTAACATGATAGTTGGAGCCATTCAGTACTTAGTTCACTGTAAGGCAGAGCAGAAGCTAGCCTCACTTGAAACACAGAAGCCTAGTACCTCTCTGGATTCGTCCCTAAGCTAGCAAAAGGGTAAGGCAATGTGATCCTGTCAGAGAGGGGAAGCAGTCAGCATCACAGTAGGGTAAGGATAACTTGGTAGTGTGTTGTTCTGATGTAGTAGGAATGAGTCTGCATCCATTGTGATAGATCTCCTTTCTACTCAGCTGATTTATTTGGAAAACATCAGCATGCTTCTAGGCAGGACAGTTCTAGAGGTCCTTTGGAGCCATATGCCATCTGGAGAGGATGCATTTTCCTTAGCTGTAACCAGTCTGCACTTTATTTGGCTGGAGACACTGTAGCTAGAGAATGAAAGCAGCATTAACTCCTCGCCCAGGTAACTGAAGGGAGGATCCCCAGTTGTTATGCAGATGTTGAACCAGAGTGCTTTCACTGTTTGAACTTGAACTGAAGGAAGATAGAAAATGATTTGCCCATAGTGAGGAAGTGTTTCAACTGAATGAATATAGCTTGATGTGCACCGTGTAAAACAAATTCTTGGCATGGTGAAATGCAGAACTGTACTCTTTCTGCCCTCTGTCCAACCCAGATGAGTCCCAGAATCAAAAGGACTATGAAAATACCTCAGAAAGGACAGCTTTAGCCACATGAGCATTTTATTGTTGAGCCATCCCTTTCCCGTTCCTCCACAGCTGTCAGTAACAACTAACAGGTTAGTGTCACAGTGAACAAAGCAAAAGTAGTGAAACAAAGACCCAGAAGTCTCCTTGTTAGCTAGACCCTCAAATGAAGGTAACCAGGGTGCTAGGAATGCATGAGTAGTGTCCAAGACCGATATTTACTTCCATCTCTGGTTAAAGCATTTTGCACCCGGACAGCTCGTTCTTGGATGATCTTAACAGCCTCCACTGATGGAAACAAAATATTTGTCCTTTCTTTCACCAATCCCAAGCCAGGAGTTTTCTGTGGGGAGAGAGAGAAAGGGAGGAAAAACAAAGGCACTTACTTAATTTTGCTGAGATTTATCCTCATGGTAGGTTTAAATAGAAGGGCTTTAAGCACAAGAAATGAGAGCTTATTGGGAAATAGGAAACAATGAGTCCCCCATTCCTTTTCCCAAAGTACTTATATGGCATCTGAGCCTAAAAACACCTGTGTCTTGACTTAACTAGACTTTGGGCCCCTGAAGTCAGCATGAAACAATGGAGAAAGATGAGAGCGCTCAGCAGGTACCACATTGGTGTCAGTGAGAGAGCAGAACTGCCTATTGTTTTGGCACACAAGGTAGTGCACTGATTCTACTTTGGCAGGAGAGCTTCCAACAGTCTTTCTAATTGGTGTAAATTGGAGTAGTCGTGTAGCTTCTGTCATTTGGCTGGATGCCATTGTGAATTCCAAGAATTTCAGTACAACCACCTTTTACCTAGGAACTTGTGCCGCACATCTGCTCCCCTTGGTGCAAATCAGTATTTTGACTGTGGGCTCAGGTTCACCTCACCTGCTAGGCAGGATAAATTAAGACTTTCATGAGAAATTTGTGGCTTATGAGATGAGGTAGGCACTTCAAGAGGAGGCTTTGTCTACCTAAAACCAGATCTGCCTTATGTAGTACTCCCCATGACTGCGAAGGGATGGGACAAATAAGTTTCTCTGATTATTCAGTAAAGTGCCTAAAATCAGACTGATGAGTGAGCTTTAGCCTGTGAAGATATTGACCTGCCTTTGACATCTGAAAATATGTTAGACAAATTGCACTTCTGCTATATTTCTCTTCCTGCAACATAGTGTGAAATTTGGGGACTGGCTTCCTATAGGAAAAAAGATCTACTGCTAAAAAGTCTGTGCTACAGTCTCTTTCAATTGGACATTTGAGTCACATAAATGAGTGATAGGTAAAATTAAATTCCTTGCAACTGCGTGTGGTTTTTCCTTTTGCTTCTGTGGTGTTTCACACCACAGCGTGCTTCTCATCCTGGCTGCTGCCTGAGACCTCATCTTGCTGTGTTAACTGAGGGCAGAAGGAAAATTAAGAAACGTCTCCATAGAGCTAAACAGAGGGGAAGGGAGGTTTATTTTAATTTTGTTGCATTTATCATCTTGCTCTATCAAGGAGATATCTGTGAGTGTTTCCAGAATTTACTCTTTTGTTATCACCAATTCATCTCGTTTAAAAAGAGATACGCCAGTAGATAATCTCTGTCTCTAAACTGTGCCATTTTGGTGATTATTCTACAGGAAAGTCCCAGTAGAAGACAAATCTGAAGTGCAAGCAACGGAAACTAAGACACCTCCAGCAGAAGTCAAGACGGTTCCCAACGAAGCCACACAAACAAATGAAAATGAGAGCAAAGCATGATTAGCAACAGATGAAAACAAATGACAGAACAACTTCACCGGAGCATTTAAAACACAAAACACACCACACATCTCATTCCTCTAGTGTCTTTTGCCTTTTTTTAAAAAACAAACAAAACAGAAAATGCATAAATGGGGGGAATCTCTCTCTCTTTCTCTCTCTCTCTCTCTCTCTCTCTCTGTCTTTTTTTTTTTTTTTTTTTTTTTAATTTCTAGAAAGATTCTATTTGTTGTGCACTTGCTTTTAAGGAATAATACATTTTAAAGCCAGGGTTAAACCCACAACCAAATCGGGGCTTAGCTTACCCTGTATATATTAAAATAAGCAAAATTGCAAATACCAGTTATAGCATGGTTAGGAAGCTCAAAATCAACTAGTCTCAGACAAAAAGAAAGAAAGAAAAGACCCTATTCTTTCCTTGGTTAGTATAGTAGATATAACCACTTGTACTACTTGGTGCAGCTGGTACTTAATGAACAAAGTCCACAATTTATTTTTATACTTTTCTGTCAAGTTTGAAATATGTAAAGCTTCATAAATAAGTTATGATTTCTCTTCACCTTGTATTTGTTCAGTATGCAAAGTGTCTTGTGCTCTTTGTGACTGAATCCTGTTCTCCACGTTAGATGTTTGTTTGGGTTTGGGGTGGTTTTTTTTTGTTTTTTTTTTTTCTTTAGGAAGAATGCCAAAATTGCAGCTTCGGGGATATATTTCAATTTGCAGTATTCAGACTCTACATTTCTTTAAAATTTATGTTAATTTTTTGCCAACTTTTGTTCTTTCCAGTGTTTACAATTGACAAATTTTTTTAACTTTTGTTGTGTTTAAATGTATGTGTAAAATAGCTGCCTTTTTTAAGTAAATACGGTCTATAGATACTAGGTTAGTAGCATGCTTGCTTTGCAGAGGGAGACATTTTTAAATATGGATGTTTACAGTAGTTGTTTCCCCTTTATCTTTTTTTAATTATTATTATTATTATTATTTCTTACTGGAGTAAGAAGAAAAGTAATGCTGTTCTTTATTTTTCTTTTCTCTTTTTTTTTTTCTTTGTGGGTATTCAGACCACTTATCATAAATCAAGGTCTTTATCCAGCAATCCACGTAAACACACACTTAACTTTGAACAGGAGAGTTGCTGGTGAGAGTCCTTACATACTTAAAGCTAGCAAAAATTTAAGTCCCTTGCTGGACTTGGGCCTGACTGCATAAGAGAAATATAATCTCTGCTTTTCTAAGACATTCTACCCTTTTCTTAATGGAACTTTCCCAGAGCTTTGACAAGCAGAAGGGAGTTAGTACAGTTAGGGCTGGTCTGATCTGGTCTAGTCTCAGGTGTATGACTGTATCAGTTCTCTCCTAGCAGGTCAGTAGATACCATTTACTTTGACCCTAAAAAGCAGATTTAAAAGGAAAGAGTTTATGCACTTCAGGAAAATAGTTTGAGGAGTGGTACACCGAAAAGGGAGTGTCCTCCCTTCATGTGTGTCAGATTCATGAGCATAAAAGTCATGCTGCGTACACATCCTGAAAGGGCAGCTCCATTGCGTGTGTTGTCATCTGTATATGCTTTGCAGAATCAAAGCCTTGAGATTGAGAGCTTGGAAATCAATGCGAGGACTCTCATTGATTACATTGGTCTTTGGATCATGTCTTTGACAGTCAGAAAAGGAGGTTGATGTAGGATGCATGTTATTACGTAGGAGGGCCTTATCAGTGACAGTTACCATTCGGAGTTGCAGAGTAACACTGAGATTTTGGAGAAAGGAGGCTTGAACAAGGAAAAAATAGAAGTAAGTAGGAGAAGACCAGCCCATTGTATAGAGATGTTCCTTCCTTTTTCTGGGGGTTGTTTTGGGAGTTTGTGGGGGGTTTTTTTCTCTTTTTCTCTTCTGTTTTCTTTTTTTATTCTACTTTAGATCTGCAAGCTTGTGCACTGTGGGTGCGTGACTTTTAGTGTGAAACGTGTTTTTTGTCATAGTATTGAAATAAATAATAAAAGCTTCAACATAGTTTGGATGTGGAAGGTGTAGCGGATAGTTCAGATTTGAAAAAAGATATTCAGGAAAAAAAAAAAAAAGAACAACTCTTATGTGGAACAGAAGCCTTTAAATGAAAAATCAAACTGAGCTGACTCTGGCATCCATTCCATTGTGCTAAGGTAATGAACAGAAGGAGATGGGGAGCGGGGCAACTGTAGTTTGGCTTAGATACCTTGAGCCACTCTGGTCAGTGTATTCTAATTATGCAGTCTTTAACAGTGACATCACTAGATTGTAATTTCAAACTGTGAAAAATAATGGTCTTGTCATTTGCTAAATGTGGGATTTTTTTGCATTTTTTCCTCAGTTCCTGGGGATGGAAATGAAGGACGACTGTATATATAGGCACAGACACTCATGCAGTACCCATCCTGAACAGGCCATCAGAGCAGTTGGGTTTTCAATTCAAAGCCTTATGTCAAATTTCACCCTTGCTTGACCCATCACCACAGTGTCAGTGTATTTAAGGGGAAATTTGGTCCATGGTCCCTAGGAATACTTTTTCTAAGAAAGCAGTCCATAAATATGGCAGAAAAAGCTACGATGGTCTACAGCTGGGGAAGGTGCTTGGGACAGCAGAGGACTAGTGGGCACACAGTGTGTACCTCCATTTCTGGGGATGACCACTACAATTTGTTCATTTTTTCTGTGAAGTTGTTGACTGGTTTTGTCAACTGTGTGTTATACCTCATGAGTTACTAGCCACTTGAGAGCTGAGCAGCAGATAGTAAACAAATGCTGCAAAACGCCAGTGATGAGGAACATCTCCAGTGACACTGGTCAGCACCCGCCAGGTGAAAATTGTGGTAACTGTTACCTGAATTGGCATTTCTGTCTTAAAAGGTAACCAGGTCAAGGCCCAATCCAACATCCAGCCACACGATTAGAAAGTATTGTGCTGACTGCGGTGGGTTTGTGTCAAGATTCACAGAGTGTCATTCCAGAGTAGACATGAACCCTGTGGTTGCCTGAACACTGGGAGTGTCCATCCAACTTCTTTTTAATGCCTGCCCGACACCTCCCAATACCCAAAGCTTGTAGATTAACTCTCAAGAGTGTTTTTATACTTGCCCTTAATGGAGAATAATTTGTTCAAATTTAGAAATATCCCACTTCCAAGATAGTTTAGGCTTCATTGCTTTTATTTAAACCTGTGAAGAGGGACCAACCTGATGCCGTTTATGCTGTGTATGTTTATATATGTATCTATGACATACATATATATATCTATACGGCAACTCAGACTGATCAGCTTCTAGTTGTGGGGTGATTACATTTCATGCTGCACCATATGTAGGATGATGAAATAATAGTGCATCCAGTTGTTCAGCTTTTAGAGTGGAGTTTTATTTTCACACTTTTCTATGGAGCCTTCAGACCCCAGATTTTCACACTAGGCTGTTTTGATAGTTGTTCTCAGACCCTCCATTGACATCCTTATCCAGCATTCCCTACTTTTGGGGGCCTTCTATCTTGTTAAAAAAACAAAAAAACAAAAAATCTTTTTACCAAGTGAAACATCAATTCCACCTTTGTTCCCATTCTCACCGGTGTAAATACTGATACTAACTGAGGATTTTGACTTTGCATTCTGTCAGAATACTGTGTTCAAATAAAAATTACAAAAAAGCTCATGCCTAAAGTCTACTCTTCTTTACATAGTCTGCTATGTCATGTGCCCAAAAGTGGCATCCCAGGCCTGTGGTTGCATGTGTGCTTTGTGGCGTACTCACAGCGTGAAGTAAGCATGTGCCTGAGGCTCCAGGTGGAAGGTATGCAGGGACCTGCAACTATCTGCACAGTCGTGCTGGTGAGCAATCGCTCTGCATGATTCAAGCTGGTACATCTCTAAACAGCAACAGTGGCAGCGTGCAGAAAGAGTACCTGATATCGTACGACTCCACTGATCAGCTATTCAAGTGGTGCGAAGTGGTGCAGAATTTCTTCATACAATAGTATCCTATAGAAAAAACGGCTGTTTGAAATACAGACCCGTGTGCTGTGCTCTCTGGTTTTCAAGACCTGAATACTTCGTTCTACGTAAGCAATTTGCCTTTCTCCGAGTCCCAGCCCTCACAGAGACAACCAAGGTGGCTAGCCAACAGGCAGACTGTGCTTCCACTTAGGAGGAAGTTTTAACATCCATGGCAATTTGAGTTTATGGTCTGACCTTCCACTGTTTACCCTTTGCCAAAGCAGCTTTGCATGGTATCTACTGTGGACAATTCCATATTTCACATACTGACGAGCTCACCTGTGAACCACAGACAATGGAGAGTGGGCAAGATACATGTGGTATACTGTCAGTCCCAGACCCAGGTTCACTTGTGCCATTAAATCATTCATCTTGCTGCTGCAGGAGAGTTGCAAAGTCAAGCGCTGCTTAAGAAAGAATTTCTTCTCGGCTATTTTTTCCTTTTTTTTTTCAAAATATTTTTTGGCCCAGATCTACCAAAATATGAAACTTCATTTAATTTTTCTAGATTTGTATGGGAGGAGGTGTCTGTTTAATAGCTCCATAAATTCAGTTAAGACAGACTTTATTTCCAGATTAAAGGTTCCAATTTGCTGAAAAAGAAGTATTTTCCCCTTGTCTAATCCTTTGAACAAAAGATTTTTCAACTGATTTCTGGTCAGGAGGCTTTAATTGATAGAAGTCACTGATTCTGTTTCAAGGTAAGTCTCTGTGGTTGCTTTTAGTAGTGTGCCTGGCTGTAGCAGCTCCTTTCCTGAATCCTGCCAGTCCCAACTCTGCACAGTGCCTAGTGGATGGACTCTGTTCCCTAGTGTTGGACTTGTTTCCTGCTGCAGCACCTTTATCCTTGTCAGGAGCCTGATAGTCTCCTTTTCTCTCGGAGATTAATAGAGGGGCCTGCAGCACTTGGCCTAATTTATTGTTTCTGCAGAGCACATGCCCATGTGTTAGAGTGATGAGTTCTCTAACTGAAGTCACAGTTGTGCTCAATGACAAATAGGATTGAAAAACTCTTTACTAGATCCTTGTATTTATTCAGCCATTCATCAATCTTCAGACCTGCCATTCTTAATATATTTTTTTTTTTTTTACTTCTCTCTCCCCCTGTTGAGCCCATTGCACCCTGCTGTCAGCCTGAGTCACTATGTCCCAGATCACTTGGACTCCTTTTACTGCAGGATAGGCTGAAGGTAGTGCTAAAATCATCTTTTCTCTGTTGTTCATTCATGGGCACCAGTAATGAGCAGCAGGAGTCAGATTTTTAAGTTTTTAAAGTTTTATTGCTAGCAATAAGGTGTCTCTTGGCTGGGAGCACAAGAAGGGATCCTGAGCAGCTTTTTGTTACAACTTTTAACTGATAGTAAGTTGTTACATACTCAATACACTAGTTTACTAACCACCAGATCCATCCATGATTTAAGAATCTACCAATCCCCTTGCTGTGTTACAGTACGTGATAGTATCATGCCAGCCTAATATGGTCCATCTTATAATTATTCCTTAGCTGAATTGGTACTTCTGGTATTATCTTTGAACAACTTTTTGCACTGCTGGTATATTAAACTGGCTGCTTTGCAGATCTTCAACTTTGTATGAAAAACAGGGCTAAGGCAAGGTCAGACAAGATATTCCGCTTGCACAGCACTGTAACCTTGTGTGTTTCCCTGCAAAACTAGAATATAGTGGAAATTTTCTTAAAAGCAGAAGGATGCAGGTCTGCCATAAAAATAGTCTTCTTTCCTTGTCTCGTCTAGCAATCTTAATGAGTTGGCTTGTTATCAGAGTCTTCCAAGATTCTTCCGAGATGTCCGGGGACACTTTGAGGATTTCAGAGCTCGACTTCAAATATATATTGGCATCTAACTCATAACGCAATACATAGACCAATGGTTGTTACTACCATTCAAATCAGAATAGTCGGATTCCGTCAGGTTCTGTAAATTCAATCAGAATGCACCAGAATCTAACAGATTCTGTCCGATTCCCTCCTGCATTCTGCCAGAATGCAACACAATGTGACTCAGTCTAATAAATTCTATCACATGCTGCCAGATTCTGTCAGAATTTAACAGAATCTATTAGTCTGACAGATTCTGGCAGAATGCAGCAGGATCTACTAGATTCTCACAAATTCTGTCAGATTCCATCAGAATTTAATAGATTCTGTCAGATTCTGACAGAATGGAACAGAATGTAATAGATCCTGTCATATTTTATCAGATTCTGTCCGAATGCAACAGAATCTAATAGATCCTGTCAGATTCAGTCCGAATGCAACAGAATCCAATACAGTCTGTCACATTCTGTCACATTATGTCCGGTTCTGTCACTTTCTGTCAGAATGCGTCAGAATCTAATAGAGTCTGTCAGATTCTCTCATATTCTCTCAGAATGCAACAGAATCTAACAGGTTCATTAGATTCTGTCAGAATTTAACAGAATCTGATACAGATTCTGTTAGATTCCCTCACAACCTAATATATTCTGTCAGATTCTGTCAGAACGCAGCAGAATCTAATAGTTTCTATCAGATTCTGTCAGATTCTGTCAGAATGCAACAGAAAATATTAGATTCTGTCAGATTTTGTTAGATTCTGTCAAAATGCAGCAGAATCATATACATTGTCAGATTCTGTCATATTCTGGCAGACTCTCTCAGAATGCAGCAGAATCTAATAGATTCTGTCAGATTCTGTCAGAATCCAAAAAAATCCAATACATTCTGACAGAATTTGTCAGATTCTGTCAGAATGCAGCAGAATCTGATAGATTCTGTCACATTCTGTAGGAAAGCAACAAAATCTAATAAATTCTATCAGATTCTGTCAGATTCCCTCAGAATACAACAGAATCTAATACATTCTATTAGATTCTGTCAGAATTTGTCAGATTCTGTCAGAATGCAGCAGAATCTAATAAATTCTGTAAGATTCTGTCAGATCCCGTCAGAATCTAATAGATTCTGTCACGTTCTGTCACATTCTGTCAAAATGCAGCAGAATCTAATAGATTCTGTCAGATTCTGTGAGAATGCAGGAAAATCTAATATAGTCTATCAGATTCTGACAGATTCTATCAAATTCTGTGGGATTCTCTCAGAATGCAACAGAATCTAAGAGATTCTCTCAGATCTCACATCTTAGAATTCATTAGATTCTTTTATATTCTGCAGAATCTGACAGAAGTTGACAGAATCTGACAAAATTTATTAGATTCTGTTGCATTGTGACAGATTCTAACAGAAGCTGAAAGAATCTGGCAGAATTTGGTAGAATCTATTACATTTCGTCGCGTTGTAACATAATCTGACAGAACCTATTGGATTTTGTTCTGTTCTGTTGCAATCTGACAGAATCTGACTGAATCTGAGAATTGCTTTGACAACACTTCTAGCTCACAAATACAGCCCACCCCTTGTCACCAAGTTGGTTGCCTGGCTGCTGCACAGCTCCTTGTTAACAACAGAAGCAGCCGGATGGGCACGACAGAGATGTTCCTCCTTGTGCCCAGGGTTAACCGAAAACCCTGTGCTGAAGGGCTGGAGGAGGGAGGACGGTGTGGGGACAGAGTAGCACTAGCAATACATGACCAAGAGGAAACGGGGCTAAACGGGAGGGAGGGGGGGCGCTGATGTCTCTAGGAGGAAAAGCTGCGTTTGCAGGGCAGGGAGTGGGACAGAGCCATGACAGACCACTTTCCCTTCTCCACCATGAAGTTTCTGTACCACCAGCATGGCTATGGGACCAGAGATGTCTCTGAAGCACAAAAAGTGAGGAATCTCTTGGTGACCTTCATTTTAATACAGTCCTGCCCTGAAATATGTCTGATGCAGCCCTCTTTAATAATAGAAAGAGAGATGGGATCTGTAACTCGGTGTTAAGCTATGCTCCAGAGCTCATCCACCAACCTGACAGCATCTAATTCTCCTCCAGCTGTGTGAACGTTTAATGTATTCCAGGGTGGACTGACAGTCTTAATTAAAAACAGTTGCAGTTTTTGTAAAGGGCTTGAGGGCATTCATACCTCTTGCTGGACTAACCGGTCCATCCACTAATGGATGGATGGATGGACAAATGGATAGACCTCTCCTACCTACCCTCTCACTATATTCTGGGTTGGATCAAACTTCCTTCGTCTCTTCAAGGGCACCACAGAAATGAGGATTATCTTTCTCCTTGCCTTGGATATTTCTCTGAATAAGAATAAAGTGGCATTTAAAAATTCAATTCATATTAAGAAGGTGATGTTGATCCAGGAATGGGATAAGGTAAGTGAGGATCCTGGTGTAAAATGTCACCACTGGACTATTCATCTAACTCACAGCAGCGTGGCCTCCTAAGACATCTAGGCAGCGCAATGACTGGTGAATCTGTTAGTATTTTTATCAGTATACATGCTCGCTTCCTTCTGACGAGGAAATAACCCACGCTCTTGACAGGACAGCCTGCAGGCCACAGCAGTGGAAAGCAGAGAGCAGATGCAGGACTCACTAAACATGACCAAGCTAAGCTGGGCTTGCTTTGTTACGGACATGTTTTTGCTGTGATCTGCTCCCCTCCGAGATAGCCTTTACTGGCCCGTGTGCAGACCCAGCACCTTCTGTGCTGGGGACGAGGAGGCCCAGAGACACACAGCCTAACACTGGCTTCCCCCATCTCTATGTCGCAGTGGGAAGCTCACCAGCTGTGCCGGAGTTGGTGACCTTTAAGCATCTTTGAGAGATCAACATTGTAACTACCTGCCAGGGGAATACAACATTGAGAAAACATGCAGCAGTAAGACAGCTTCAAGTACCATGTTAACTTGTAAACATGTTAACCACGTGTTTCCTTTCACTCAGCTCAGGCAATTAAGTAGCTAAGTAGGTTCCCAAACCATTTGCACCTTTTGATAATAGAGTGGCACTTATTCTTTTTCTACGCTTTGGCTGCTGGGATTGTGCTCATGACCAAACTTCACTGCCACAGAATCAAAGGAAGGAGGAGAAGCATGTGAGTATCCATGTCCATGTGTTTGCTTGTCCATATAACCTTTTTTGACATTCAGCTCTCACAAGACAACGGCAGTGTGCTCATCATCCAGTAATAACTTACCTTCATCTCTTATATCATTTTCTTCTGCTGCTCCAGTGTATCCACTCTGCTTCCACCTAATTCAGCCCACACCCTTCTGCCCATCAACCCCTAGCCAGGGACCCATCTATATCCCTTCTCTTAGCCAGCTAGACTTGGTGAATACGAAACTTCAGCAGGCCACGAAATGAGCGGTCATAGAAAAGGCTTATTGAATTTGCAGCTAAAGCAAGATCTATTTCTCCTCTAATTGCAGCAAGGAGTAGCCAGCACTGCTATCGGTGATCTGTTTGATAAAACAGCGCGGCTTGCAGGGGGAAGAGCTGCTGGTGCAAAGAACAGTGACCAGAGAAAAGCAGCAGGAACAGATACGTTGCTTTGGGTGCTGAGTCAGGTGGCTAGGAGAGGTAGCTGTGGTGATACTGCATCACTCCACAGGCCCCTCATTACTATCTCTCAAACCTACCCTGACAATCCCTTCTATTCAAGGATTAGGGTTTCATGACTTGTACCTTTTTCTGTTGTACATAATAGCATTTGCTTGGCACTAGTATCTAAATTTACTGAAGCCTAAGGCTGCACATTGCTAACTTCTGCCTAAATTGTTTGAGCTGGCTCGGACAAGGAAAGAACAAGGAGATAAGAAAATAAGAAAACAGCTTCAACAATGATCAGTAAGTACCATAAACCTGCCTGCAGGCAACGAGGAAAACAACCAAGAGTGAAGAAACTACTACTTGTCAAGTCATCATTGATGGAAAAGAAAGAAAGAAAGGGGAAAAAAACCAGAGAATGGACACAGAACTTTACCTGTAATTGTACCTGAAATTTCTTTTCGGGGTCTCTCTGAGGAGGCACCCGGCTCAAGCTGTAATATTAATAAAACTGTCTTGGTAAGAAGTTGTTTTGTATCTTTTGGATAAAGCTGAAACCAAGAGTCAAACCTGTTACGGATGCTGGAGTGAACAATTTCCCTAACAGTTTCACAGTGAGATGCTAAACCATGGACACGAACATGTGAAAAACTAGCTTGTAGCTGGACAGCCCTGAGGAACGCTAGCACCACCTGTCCTTTCCCAGAGGATGGAGTGGAGCTGATCCGCTGACCTAGACCTGAAAGACTCCAGTCTTTATGTCCACTTCTGTTTGACTCTCCGTCTTTGTTTCCACCTGGTATCTCTCTCAGAACAACATCCAACCCGTAATTCACTCAGTGCTTCATAAATATTTATTAGCTGGGAGGAAAATGGTAAGTTCAGGTACTTCCATGCACAGTAATGAATCACTTGGTATTCTAGGTTTGTAGCTTAGATGTCATATCATAAAGCAGAGGGGCAGAAATGATTAAAATTCACAGAAAGAGAAGAGAGGTAAAATGGATGTGTGAAAGGAGAGGTATGGATCTATTCATGGACAAAACAGATGAAAAAGCATTCCAGCAATTTATCATCTCCTTTTTTGCACTACAAACGTTGTGCACAATTAGAACAACCCTGCACACATTTGAGCTCTGCATCACTCAGCCACCAAAGCACAAATGAGCTCCACGTTGAGAATTAATGCTGCCTGCTCAGCTGAGGAAGCCTAGGAAAGACAAGCACTGGACTGTTAATCTCTCCTTGGCAAATGATGTGGCAGCAGTGGGAAACAACTCAGTGGGCTTGAGGCTGACTGAGAAAACCATTAGGACAGGCTTTGTGTGACAGCCCTGTCTGAGCTGAGGCTGGATGCACAGACTATGTTTTGAACCGCAGGTCTCACGCATCCTGTCAGCACCGCATGGTGCAGACCAGGGCTGGGTGCTTCCCGAAAGGGTAGCTGGCCCGCAGATTTGGAAGGGGTTCAGAGACACTTCCCCAGGCCATTGCATGCTGTACTGGAGATAGCCAGCCTTGAGTTTCCCTTCCTGGGTACACTCGAACAGATAACGTGCCCAGAGTAAAGCTGAGTTAATAGCTAGGAATTGGCCAGCACACACAACATACAAGCCTTGCCAGCAGGCAGCCACGCAAGCTGGCTTTAGGGCATAGACAACAAAGCAGCAAAAGGCCTGAAATAAGAGTGTGGGGAGATCTGGCCAGGTGCTTTTTGTGCTGGTGGATGGTGCCACCCTCTGGCTGTCTCACTTGTGACAGAGCATATTTCTCAAACTGGGAAGGGCTGCACTGGCACTGGGGGACACACGAAGCCTCCCTTGGCACCAGACACTTCAGGCCCTGCAGGCCTGGAAACCCACCTCAGGTGCAAACTGTGTGTGCAAGCACTCACTGGCATCCCCACGGCCCTCCGAGACAGCTGGTCAGCTTGAGAGTCAGTTGCATAGATGGGAGGCAAACCATGGCCTCATGCTCCTGGCCCCTGAGGAGCCCACTCTGTAGAGAGGCTTGCACACGACCTGTGGGAGTGTGATGGTGTGCTCTCTGCCCCCCAACCCCAACCTCTTTGTAAACAGCACATGAGCAGGGGCTAATTAAGCACGTGCCAACTAAAATCCATCTAGTACACAAATATGACTATGAGTCAACCGTCTTACCCCACAAATAGGAGGCAGCCCAGAGCCCATTGAGCTCTTCTGCACGGCAGTGGGCTGCATGGCAGAATCTCCCCTTGAGCAGGAACGTCTGTCAAGGTTACTCCTCAAGGTTGAGAGATCCCTTACTGAGGAGCGATCTCCTCAGTAAATGACTAACAGCATGCTAAAACTTTGCAAGCTTTGCTAAGTTACATCTCTGATTGACTGTGAACATAATCCTTTAGACATAAACTGTTGACCAAATCTGGGACTGTGACTGGATCCAGCTGCACCCAGACTCCTCTGAGAAGGACTTTGGAAAGCAAGGAGGTCCATTCTGAACCTCATGACTCAACAGGAGGGTCTCCTTGGCACTTTCATTTGACCCTGTCCTCCACACAGTAAATAAACAAGTGTACCCTGCCATCAACCCTTGTTAAATCATCGTCTTATTTAGGACAGAACTTTGTTAAATCACTATCTTACATCAATAAAACACATTGCTGCTTCTCTCTTATGAGTAAAGTGCATCACTCCTCACTCACCCTTGACAGGGAGTTTCCAACTAAGAGATTTCACTGGCAGCACCTCTGCTTCCCTGTAACCAGGTTATTTTCTCTGCTTCTCAGATGGGTTTTGCAACCTGTATTGCAGTCAGTATCATCACAGTTGTGCTGCTACAGCCTCAAAATGGCTAATTCAAAGCTGGTTTTAAGTACGCCTCCACAGGAGGCACAACATGGGGAAGCCAGGTCAATTGCTTTGTCAGAGACGATCTCAGAGCACAGAGGAAAAAGCAATTGCTGCTGCCAGGTGGGCCTCTTCTCTGACCTACCCATCCAGGTATCTGGGGGTAGGGGGAAAGAGGTCAAAGAAGTGCTGGTTTTGAATGATTTAAGACTTTAACTTTCTGTGATTCCAGTCTCTCTCTTTTCCAGTAGAAGATTGAGAAAATCCTCGTCTTTAAAGGGTATTTTTAAAGAAATTCAAGTCTGGCAGAAAATCACAGCAACAGGGGCCAGAAGATATTGCTATGGATGAGCATTAATGTGTCCTACACCGCATTCTGTCTCTCAGGTAGCAGCTCTGTACAGTTCAGTACAACAACATCTTTATTTTGACCAAAGAGGCAGCTTTCATTCATTTTTGCCAGTGCTATTCCATTCTTATCTGCTTAGTATAAGCAGAGGGAGACTCTGGGTATTTAAAATGCAGACTGAAAGGCTCTTAAACGCTCCTTGGAGAAATGACACCCCGCCGCCTCTGCTGATATGCTCTCTGCTGTTTGCTTCCAGCAGGGTAGCCTTCCTCTTCACTCTGGCAAATTAAACCCAGATGTGTGTTTTGATAAAACAACAAGCAAGAGGGAGGAGCAGCAGAAGATTTCAGTTCTGGTTTGCATACAGTCTAGCTGCAAGGCAAAGGCTGGCCTGTTTAGCAGAGAAAAGGACTGTAACTCAGCAGCAGTGGGGAATCAGTGAAGAATTTGTCTGAGATCTCACACCTGAAATTGTACAAAGAAAAAGAGGGTGAAGAGAGTGGATGTCTACCAGCTCTTCTATAGGAGCCTCTCTGCTGTGCCTCTGCTGGGCCAGCTATCCCGCTGCAGTAGGAATATAAACACTACTTCCCATCAAAAAGATTATATCCAAGAGCAACAGAGAGGAAGAAAAGAAGTTAGCTGCGTAATCCTCTGTCATATGTTGCAAATATAAAAGTCTATTTCTTCCTGTAGCAACATAACTCTGTAGGGCTGCTTTCCTCTTGAGCTGAGGGTTTGCCAGCATCTGTGCTCAGTACATCACCATTTTAGTATACACAAACTTAATTTTCCACCCAGCTGCTTAAACTATGTAAGCAGTAGTCATGTAAAGGTGTGTGCGAGGTCTGTGCATCTGTGAGCAAAGCTAGATGTTCAGGTGCTGACAGAGCATGCTGCCCAAGCCTGCTCTTTGCTGAGGGTTAGCACCGGATTTACAGGGATCGAAGTTTCTCCAGATTGCAAAGTGAGGAGCAGTGATGCACAGTGCAAGCCAGTTTGTGCATGGCATTGCCTGCACTGGGCCAGAAGAGGGACCTCGTATTGCATCCTGAAGAGAAGAACTGTGCCACAGAAGCAACAGTTCAGTGCAAATTGGAGGTGAGGTTGTAGGTGGCTCACTCCCATGACTGCCAGCAGCAAAGCAGGAGTTACTCTGCAGCTGTGCTCTCCATCATCCCCCTGCATGGGGCAAGAAGGATGGAAAGGTCAGGGGCCGTTCAGTGGGAATGGGGACAGGAATTCATCAGTGAGGAGCACTTACTCCTTCCCATCGTAGGTTCCTGTGCCAGCATCCCTTTGGAGAGGGCGAGAGAAGGGCTGTTCCTGCCTCTCGCTCTGCCTTGCTTTAGGTAAGAGCTGTGTCTCTCTGCCACAGTGTCCCCATTTGCCTCCCTGCTGTGGGGTCGATACGGGTAAGAGTTGTTTTTCACTGTGTGTCCAGACATCCCCCATCCCACCCCCTAGGTATGTGCAGAAGAGCAGCAACCAGTTTTACTCCAGCTGGCCTAATCTCTAACACACAGGCATAACCTGCGCAGTACCCGTGGCTCCGTGTGCTCCAGAGGACACTGCTGCTTTCTGCGTCTCCAAACAAGCTGGCAAGGAAGGGCCAGGAGCAGGCCTTTCTCCGCTCTGAGCAGCACATCAGGAGCGTTAGGAAGCAAATCCCCCTGCAGGGAATTAACGGATCGCCACAAAGGCTGGGAGAGCACCTCCGGGAACCCGCGTGGGCTTCAGCGGAGTCTGACAGGACGAGGAAGCAGGAACGGACGCTGATGCAAACAGCCGTGCTGCTGCCTGATAGAGCCGCAGTTCAAACGGCAACCCGTGTTCGCCTGCGCACCGCGACGCCACGCTCGTGGCCACTCTTGCCGGTGGCAGCTGGAAAGCAGCTGGAAGCAGGGAGGGCTGCGCCGATCCAGCGGCAGAGGCTGCTGCTGCCAGCGACGAGACCGCCGGCGAGCGAGCGCGCCTGGGCGCCAGGCCGCGCACAACAGTCACGCCGGCTGCGAGGCCGCGTCGGACGGGCTGCGAGAAGAGGCGGCTACCGTCGGGTAGCGCGGGAGGCGGCGAAGGGCGCACCCCGCGCCGGGCGCCGCCGCCGCCGCCGCCGCCGCGCCCAGGCCCGCCCAGGCCCGCCCAGGCCCGCCCAGGCCGCGGCCCGCCCCCCGGCCGGCGTTGCTAGGAGACGCCCTCCCTTGCGTGGCGCCGCCCGTGGACGCGGCGAGGGGCGTGGCCAGCAGCCCGCGGTCCCCATGGCAACGCCGCGTACATACGGCGGCCCGCGGGGGTCCGGCTCCCGCCCGGGACGGGCTGCGCGCCCCGGCCCGCCGCAGCGCCGCCATGTTGGGCGACGAGCAGCAGGAGGAGGATTTCCAGCGGTTCCTCCGCCGCGTCGACGACATCAGTAAGCGGCGCGGGGGGGGAGTTGCGCTGCGGGGCTGTGGGCGCCGGGCGCGCCCAGGCGGGTACCGGCCGGTCGAGGAAGAGCCGGCGGGCGCACTGGCGGCGGGAAAGGGCGCGAAATGGCGAAGAGGAGCGGTGCCGCCGCCCGCCCGCGCGGCCTGGCCCTGCACCTCGGCCTGGCTGGTTCTGTGCGCAAGTCGAGCTGCTTCCTGGAGCTATAGGTAATTTTTTGCCAATGTGGAAGCTACAGATAGCTCTTAGGAGGGGGAAGAACGCTTGTCAGTGAATATTCCCGTTTATAAATGCTCTCCTTGTCGCCGGTGGCTTCAGAAGCATGTGTAACCCGAGGCAGAACTGAGCTCCTGGTTTCCTGGGGTCACCCAAGTCCATGTGTCTGTGCCTTTTTTTTTTTTTTTTTTTAGCCAATTTAGTTGAAGGCTTGAAGTCCACAGACCCAGCTATTCAGGAAAAAGCCCTTGCTGAGACAGAGAAAAGGCTCTGTGAGAAAGAGGCTAGTGAGGAGGAAGAATGCAAGACGAAGGTGAACAGAACGGTGATCAACTCACGAGCTTCTGTAAGGTTTAACTTTTCCTTTGCAGTTTAAACTGTGTGCAGTTGAGATCTTTTAAATGACATGAGTCCACATATCTTGCCCCAGAGGAAAAAGCTTGGGAAAATGCATACACATATATTAGAAAGTGACTTTATTTTCTTCATGAGCAATCTTACTGGAAGGTATTTGATGTTGTATTTTGTGTTTGTCCAAGAACTGCTATGAACACAAAATATTTCTCTTGGACTTATCCAAGTTAGATGCAGGCATTTTGGTTCTGCAACATGTAGCTCTTATTTGCACTTCAGAGACTTGAGCAAAACTAGTTAAGGACAAAAGAGTCTTTTCATTAATTTCATTAGGCTTTGATTCATGCAGTAGGGTCTGGATTTCAATGACTTAGCTCATTAAAGATGAAGTTAAGTCCCTTACATCCTTTGTTAAAGTGTCAGTTTGGCATTTCCACTGTATTTCAGTGCATCTGTCACTTTGAATAACTGAACCAAATGTTCCTTTGCTGCTATGGGTTTTATTAGATATCTGTATGTGTACATATATGTACTGTATTTCTGTTTTTTTAGGACATAGAACAAGTGGAGACAATAAATTCAGGTAGGACGGTGTTCCCTGTGATACTTGCCTTCTCTTCAGTCCTGTTTTGGCTAACTTAAGGATGAGGATTGCTGTTACTTCATGCAAGGCCTAAGCTCACTCCCACTACAGTCAAAGCTATTTTTTCTTCTTAATGAACATTCAGTCAGATTAGGCAACACATTCAGGAGTCTTAGCAGTATGGCTGCATTTGTTCATAGTTAGGAAGCTTCTTGCTGTAGTTTGTCATCATATTCTGGCTTCTCATCTAGAAATTCATTACTCTAAAATTACAAGAAGCAAGCTGATCTGTAGAGATGAACTACATAGAGGCGAGTATGCAATCCTGAGATGGTAGGATGACCTTTATGTATAGTATATTGTCATTCACCTTCCAGTTTCTTTATGGAAGAATGATTCAGAAATACCTCAAAAATGACTTCTTCTCATCTGTAGTTTGATTTTAATGATTTTTTTTGTTTGTTTTTTGACTGAACCGGCAATAAAATCTCCTGACTCAAAGATGGCTTTCTGGCAGCTTTGGAAAAGGATGCAAGAGAGCGTGCTAAACGAAGAAAGAGAAATGAACATTTAGCAGATGGTAATTGCTAAAGTTTTTCTAGCTAATGCCTTCAGAAACTATTTAGAAGGAAATGGATGACTTAAGAGGCTGTTGTGCCACTTTCTGAATGCCATTCTAACACACACTGAGGTAGTCATGTGGCATTTTTGAGATTGATGATTTTTCTGCACAGTGTTGATTAGCTGAAACAAGATTGTATACTTCATACAGTTAAAACTCATTTTTCTTCCTACTCTTCTTATGATAAAGTTTTAGGATGGAGGGAGAAAGTTTCAGTATTTGAAAGTAGGACTAAGCAAAGAAAAGAGAAATGTTCAGAGTTTGCATTTTAATGGAGGAACGGAGGCTGTGTACACTGGATTGCTCAGAAGTCTCTTACTAAGTATGGCTGATGGCAGCTGCAAGGGAGCTGTGGTTGCTGGAAAAGGAGAATATGATCTCTCTCTTCCTCAGTCACCATTTTGAAACTAATATGATTTTGAATGTGTGTGTGTGTGTGTGTGTTGTTCTGCAGCTCTGAAAGAGAAAGGAAATGATGCCTTCAGGAAAGGAGACTATGTAACAGCCATTCAGAAATACACCGAAGGCCTAGAAAAACTGAAGGACAAGCAGGAGCTTTACACAAACAGAGCACAGGTCAGCATACAAAAGTGAGCCACCAGTATACTGCTTTCAGGGTAGTATTGCCAAGAAAGAACACAAAGTTCCTCTGGGTACAAGTGCTTCAGCAGATGCATTACACAATTTATTTGCATCTTGTGTACCTTTAAAAGATAGCAATGTGTTGTGACATTCATAACACATATCCAAAGACATCTGAAAAGTAAAAGTTCAGGGAAATTGAATAGAGGTGGACTTCCACATACAAGTTGGTTTGCATTAGATACTTGATTTCTTGCCAAGAGATTGTAGTATTCACTTGTCTTACTTGCCAGGATGACTCATTTGTAATACTTCAATGTCACTTTACAATCTTAATGGAAGAGCTACACAAAGATCATTAGAGATGTAAATTACTTCCTTTCTATCCAATAATGTATCTGAATTCCAGAAAGCTTTTTCTACTGTGACTGGTCTTTGCTGAGTATGTATTTAAGCCTTCTCCTTCTTTGATGTAGCACAGATCAATCCCTGCTCCTCCAAAAGGAGTGAAAATTGTCTTGTGTTATAGCTTCCTTAAAATGTACTGCATTTTCTTTAAATTACCATTTTTGTAGAATGATAATGCTTGTTTTGTGTTCTCTACTTGCCTAGTTTAATCCATATGTGTATATTGAATTCTGTTTTTTTTTTTTTTTTCCTCATGTTTAATCTAAATGACAAACAATCACAGTAAGATGGAAGAAGGGTTAAGAAACCACTGGTAATTATTCTGAAAATAAATCCATGTATTAGGTACATTAACAGCCTAATTTTTAGTTATTGTTTGTACCACAGTTGGGGAAGACATGTTAAATAGTCTAATTTTTCTGTCTGGACTTTCTTGGCTTTTAATTTCAGGCCTACCTGAAGATGCATGAATATGAAAAAGCCATTAGTGACTGTGAATGGGCTTTAAAGGTAACTTCAGGTTTCTGTTTCTTGCAATCAGGTCAAGCGCCAATGAGAATATAGTTTGCGTATAATGATGATGTAGAGACAGCTCAATGGAAATGAAAGAATGTGGTAATGGTATACAAATTTGCGCATCCTGCGTTAACTTGTTTGCTATAAAGAAATGTTTCAGTGCTGCCTACATGCAAAAAGTTTTCTACTTTTCAAGAACTTTTCACTGAAAGATTTGTTACAAGTGATAGTAAACTAATTATCGCACAAATTGGTGGACAATGTTGTGTCCGTTAAAAAAAAAAAAAAAAAGTTTAAATCCACAAAGAGGAATTTTTCATGTGTTGATGGTAATAGGTTAAGATTATGAAATACTAAAAAGCTGAATCCACATCCAGTTGTTACATCAGCTATGCCCATTGAGTGCAATGTGATTGAGAGATCATAATACTGACAACAGCATTTCAAGAAATCTGTTTTTTCCAAAGATAATTGAACCAGAAAAGATAATCCGGTCTGTTAGCATCGAGTTATACGTGTGTGTGTTTGTGATTGTGTGTGTGTGTGTTTGTTTTAATACAGCTGCTGGCAATTAATACTCATGTCATTCTAGAGCTAATCAAAAGAAGTGGAAGTTCTATTAAGGCTTAATATAAAAACTTTACACAGCAGAAAGTGACTTGCTTGCAGAAAATGAGCAGTAATACAAAGACACTCCTGAAATTATAATAGAGTCAAAACAGTCTCTTTTATTAATTGCTCTGGAGTTGGAGAATCTTACTGTACAGCTGAGTTCTTGGCAAGACTTTTCTTGCCTGTAAACATCTAGTGAATGCTTCTGACCTCAAAACATGAGGGTGTTCCCTAGCTCTAGGTTGTGATTCTGCCTTCGTCATTTTTCTTTAGAATGAAAAAATACATCAGTTTCCTTGTGGTACAAAATCCTGGAAGTGTTCTTTTACTTTTTGAAATTTTCCCCATCGCTTTTTATCCTAATGTCAATTCACCTGTTGTTTCGTGCTATAGTTTAGTACAGAAATGTAAAGTGCTTATGAGTGGATGAGAATAAACTGCTGCATGGCGGGGTAAACATACTCGAAAAAATTCAGCCTGGATTACTGAACTGCATTTTAAGCTTGTGTTGTGTCCTGATAAAATATGGTCTTAGATACCTTCCTTGGAGACTGTAAGATCTTACTACTGTTAGGTGAATTTTGATGCTAAGGAAATCTATTAGCTGCCAGTTTTGGGAAGAGGGAAACAACGTCAGCATTACAGATCGAGAGCCCTGTTCATGTGAAGGTGTTGCTAGACTTATTCATGCAGATCTAAATGTTACCTAAGAGCATGAGAGTCTGCTGGAATTACCTAATGACAGTTTTCTGGGAAGGATGTTAGTACCAGCTGCTTTCAACCTTTAAGTAGATCAGAGCCAAACCTGATGTACCCGCTTTTGTGCTTACTAGTACTTTTCAGGCTAACACAGTTTTAACTGCCCAAGCCTGGAAACGTAAGATTTTTTTTTTCCACAGTGCAATGAAAAATGTATTAAAGCCTATTTTCAGATGGGGAAAGCTCACTTGGCACTGAAGCACTTCAGTGAGGTAAGCTGGCTAAGTCTTGTGGGCACATGACCATGTTTTATTTTGCTTTCAACATGATTTGGATGAGAGGAACAAATTGTGATTCACTGCAAAATACTTTACTACATTGAAGTCTGTAGAGGTTATACTGAAAAGATCTATGTGCTTGAAGAGAGCAGTCAAGATCAAAAGCATTTCTGATCATTTCAGAAATGCTTGTAATAAAGTAGTTGTAGAAGATGGACCACAAATCTACACAAGTCTACCTTGGAGTTCCTGGCAGCTCAGTCTATGAAGGTTTTTCCTTGTCCTAAAGTTGTGATAGGTTTAATTGTGAACATATTAGCAAGACACACAAATAAAATCCGTGCGGATAGTTGCAGTTCCTTCGTTTTTAATGTTACACCTTATTTGTTATTTTATCACGGGAAACTTGGCTTGTTTTGTTCCTACTAGCTTATTCCTGGCTTTGCGTTTCAAATTTTCATTTAAAATTGCAGGCTTAAGTAGTGACTGAAAATCATACTCATCTGGCTCTACCAATTGCAAAGGTTTTGACTTCTCTCTTCATAATTTTTTTTCACACTTTTTAATAAGTACTGTGATCCAACAGCTGTACAACTTAGACTGGTTGAATTTCTCTAGGATAAAATTTTTTATTATTTTCCCATCTCATCTTAACTTAAGAGTCTGTTCCTTGTCTCTGTTAAGTCCAGGCAGTGCTATCAGAAGATCTTAGAAATTGATCCCCAAAAGGAAAGCCTATTTAAAGGTAAGAAATCTAAATTTTATACTTTTCAAAACTTTTCATGGAGTCTTCTCATGCAACCTTTGTCCAACTGTTGCTTGTATTTAAGCCCTGTGCTTAACTCAGCACAGCCATGGGTTGTTGTAGAAAGCAGAGTGCTCCCTCTGTCATGGAGCCAGTTTCATTTTTGACTTGAAACTTTACTGTGTTAGAATGGTTAATCTAACTTGCATTACTTCATTTTGATTTCCAAGATTGCATGAATGAAGTAAACTTAGAGGAAAAAAGAATGAACGAAGAAGAGAGAGCATTGAAAGAATTTGAGTCTGGCAGTGTTACAGCTTTGTCCATAAAAGAACTTCTGCACAAACTTGATAGGCCTGACCAGAACATCCTCTACTATACGGGAGGGATCAGAGTTTTGACAGGAGCCATGAAGGGCTGTAAGTAGTTAATGCAAAGTTTGTTAGTTATAGGGGTGTTGTAATCCAAGTAGACAGATGTTTTTAGGAAAATTGGAGTAGGTTTTGAAGGAACAGAAAAACTGTCCCTGTATTTTAAAAAATAGAAATCAACAGTATGTTTGATATGTCAAAAGCTTTGAGCAGTAGATCTATTTTTAATCCCTAAATTGATAACGTAACTGAGCTGTTAAGGCCTCTCAGGGGTTTGAATGTTTATGTGGGTCACTTAACAGATGTTTAATTTCTTTTGAAATGATGGCTATAGCATATTGATTTGCAAAGCTAGTTTCATGTTCAGCCTTTAACGTTGTCAATCACTCTATGCAGCACCAGTCATGAATTAGAACAGTCTTCAGCTTCAGAGCTGTTTCTGCTTCAACTAGTGTTGTGATCTCTTTTCCTCTTCTGGAAATGCAGCCTCTCTCTACCCTGCCCCAGGCTGTTGATCCAGTCAACTTATCATTTAAGACTGTATTACAGAAGAGCAGGAGTCTGCCTTCATTTTGGTGCATCACCCAGATGGATCACAGGGCTTATTTGGTTATATCATTTTTTTTCCCCCAGGCACTGAGCAAACTTTATTTAGAACAAATGATGGATTCAGTATCATCAATGACAACAAGGTCGTAAGACGGTAAGTGCTCTCCAAAGGAGAACAGGGAGAATAGTAGAGTGGAGTAAGAAAACGAAAAGATATTTTCAGGAAACACAATCACCATGTGAAATTCAGATGAAATGACTGAAAGATAATGTAATAACAGATTTTAATGTTTGAATTGACTGACTTCTATCTGACCTTTAGACAAATAATGCTCTCTTGGCTGCAGTGGACAAAATTGATGGATTTGTGCTTCTGTCTTTGATCTCCTATTTCTCCATCTCTAATAGTGAGAGAGGTTTGTTAACCAGTTGCAAAAGAACCTCTGATGTAAAAGCTTAGTTACTTTGAGCATATCTGGCTCCTACAAATTGACATAGGTCGATATCTGGCATCCTAGCTTTGTAATGTAATCTGAAAAACTACTTAATCCTATAATTTAAGAACAAAGATCATCCTTGGGGACTTGTCTTCTGCTTTTTATAATGATAGCTAAGAAAATGCATGTTAAATTACATTTTGGTAATCAAGAAAGAAATCTGACAAATAGCTATTTAAATAGCTCCCTAAAGTCTGTCTTAAATGGGATCTGTTCTGTGAGATGTATTTGAGTCAGGTTCAGATAGACAATGGAAACAAGACTTGTGCAAAAGATGTGATTTGAAATTCTTGTACAACTAAGTTGGTTCTGAACATGATGTGGTTGAACAGAGCAAGCGCTGTTCTTGAAGTTTCAACAGTCATTAGCTCTTTTTAAAAACTAACATTTCTGATTTAGAGGTTTCTGCGCAGAGAGGAAAAATACTACTGAGGTGGATCTGTCTGTTTCACTTCTCTTCCTTTGGCAAGCTGTCTGCACTGGGAATGGTAAAACTAATCAATGCTAATCATTGTTAATGCACTGTTAATATGGCCCTTACTATGTCTAAAATCCTTTTGTATGAATAGCCCTTCCTCAGAGCACTTGGGTGTAAACCTTACTATAAACAAAGTTTTACAGGTTAAGTGCAAGTGCTGGAGATGAACTTTAGCTGCAACTGCAATTTCACCTGTTGTATCTATCACAAGGTGAAATTTACACCTGTGAGTTTGTTGCATCTTAAGACCACTTAAGGAGTGGAAAGCAAGTTACACAAGGCTATTGCTTGCTGTTAGGATACTATCACTTTCTTTTTTTTTTTTTTTTTTAAGAAGTTAAACTAGTGAAAAGCGGGTCTGTATAGAAATGACATTGGAAAAGGGTGAGGTTGATATCTTTTGGCAACTAGGGAATTAGTAGTCACTGGAAGGTAGTCTTTGCCTCCAGTTCTAGGAGGTTTGCAGATAGGAGAGAAATGTACTGGAATGGGGCTAGTGGAGAAAATGTAGCAGTCTGGCACACAAGGAAGATTTGGAATGCTTAGAGTCAGCATTTCACCTGACCTGTATGCCATGGGATCCAGCTGACACCTAAGAGCATATCTGTGCTTCAGGTAATGGAGGAGATATGATTTATATTTTGCCTGTAGATGGTTAGCAGGGAATACAGGTTCAAATAAAGGTTTAGCTCCATGTGTGTGCTTGGCAGGGCTTGAGCAGCTTTGTGCCTAGCAGTTTGCAGACAGCTGATGAAATAACCATGTGGAGAGAAGCAACGCTCTGTGCTCTTGCTTCTACTGACTGTTCTTTTGTAGCAGTGCACACTGACCAGGAAGCTGGCATATCACGAGTGAGAGTAGAAGTTTAAACATCTAAATGTATTAAAGCAATGGAGCTGAGGGAAGAGTAGCGGATGTTCTACCTTACCATTGCTCTGTAGGAATGTTGGGCAAGGTGAACACAGCAGTCATAGTGAATGATCCCATTAGTGGATGAAGAAGATATTAAGCCTTTTAAATCCACCTCTGGGTGGAGGTGGGGGAGGAACAAAAAACAACAAAAAAAACCCCAAGAGTAACAGGGTTTTTATAGTACATGGTTGATCATAATTTTTTTTTCCAGGGGAAAATCAGCGTCTTCTGTTAACTCACCCTGACATGAATGTACAGCTGTCCGAATTACTTTCTTCTGGGGTACCAGAGATCCAGAAGGAGACCTTGGCACTAATCTCCCTCTATTCAGAGAATGAGAACGGGAGGAGATTGCTGATTAGGCACCAGGACCTAACCAAGTAATTAATGCTACAGCCATTCAGAAAAATTTTGATATTCCCTGGGCTCCCAGAGGTTCAATCTCATTCCACTAGCACGTAGCTGAGCAGTAAATAGCTGGCAAGCTTTTTGCAAATTTGTAGTAACCCAATAACTTTGAGACTTCTGCCCTAGAGTGGTAGGCCTGCTTGAGCAGAAACTCTATAGTACTGGAACAGCAGAGGTAAGAAGTTAGGTATGTAGGGACAGCTGCTTTGGTAAATTTTGCACCTGAACACGCTTGTGAAGCTAAATAGAAAGAGCTTATTCTCGGAGGTGCGTACATAATTTTGAGGCATAGTTACTTTTCTAAAACAGTAAGAGTGTGTTTGTGTGGCACTCTAGCAAGGACTTACATTGTTATCTGTTAATGGCTTGGGGTTGCAAGCTGCTACTCTCTCATCCTGTGGCAGCTGGCATTTTTGATTATTGACAGTGCTGCAATGACTCACTAAGTGGAGAAAGAAATTAGTCTATTACCTCTGTACTGTTGTCTTGCTATTTCCTTCTGCAGTTAAGCAGAGGAGAAAATCTGATGTACTTGTTGGTATTAAATGATTTTAAGTAACTAATGAACAGAAAAGGTTCTTCAACAGGTATATGCACTTTAGTGTATGATATACCATGTTAACTCCTAGATATTGTTCCTCAAAGGGAAAGTTAAGACATGAGCCATGTGTGAGAGGAAGTTTAATAAAAGCAGATAACAGTGCTGTGGCTTGGAATATCAGGAACCTGGAAAAAAAATCTTGTGTCAGCTTCTGGAAAAGATTTTAGGACTAATTGCTAGAAAAGTGAGGATGTTCAGAAGGTGAAGTTGCAGGTATTGAGCTTCTTAGCTGTTGGGCTCACTGCCAAAAAGGGAGGAGACTGTAGTTCTCTTTTTGAACTGCAATCTTGGAGGAGGATGGCAGGAAATTTCAGCTCAGCGGAGGGGCATGAGGTATTGAAATCATGTGAATTGTATGCAGCTTCACATCACATAAGCATACTGTCCAAGAGCTGAAAAGGTAACTGGTATGATGATTTATCAATTCCGGCAGGAGATGAAGTTTCCATTGCTGCTTGGGAAGGTTAACCTCTCCCCAAGACTGTTGCCTTTACTCAGTCTGTTTCTTTCAGCTGTTCAGGTATCAACACTCTGACCTTCCTTGCATGTGTTTATAGTCTATTGAAAGCTGAGTACTGGGCTGACAGTGTCCTGTCCTGACTGGTGCATTCTGCTTATCTTTGTTCAGGAAGTTTGCCAGCAGTAAAGCAGCCCAGTTTCAAATGTCTTTTGAAGCTTACATGCTGATGAAATGTTTTAACACTGATGGGTATTGGTGCATCTCTGTTAAAATCGGTGCAGTTGTGCAAGGAAGTACAGTTTTGTAAGAGAGTCTCATGCCAAGACCTTCTCCCAATGGCAGTTAGGTGACTGAGTATGTTTGGAGCATGGAGTATATGCAGCTTGGCTGAAATCCTACTGAACTCGAAGGCATTCAAGATCACAGATTATACCAGTGCACTTAAGCTGCAGTTTTGAACCTTAAACCAAAACTGACCTAAGTTTGTGTGTTTTTTTTTTTTTTATAGGTGGCTACAGATTTTGATGATGTTTGTCAGCAGCACTGATGCCGAGGCTAGCAGTGCCATGAACATACTGACTGATCTAACCAAAGAGGAAAAGTAACTTGCATTTCTGCATTTATTTCTAGAACGTTGTGCTTTGAAACATACCAGATGACATTATCACTGTCTCTAAGGGCAGCTTGCAGAGCTATATTTTGAATGCTTTCTTTGTCCCATGGACAAAGAACCATTTTAAAGTGTACTAATAGATAAGAAGCTGTGGTGGAAATGAAAGGATTTTTGTATCTTTTGGAAACAAAGACCTGTAATGTTTCTATGGCTGATACAAACTTGTGCCATCAAGTTTGCCCAGGTGTAAGTCTGAAGAAATTTGACTTATTAGTTTAGATCATAAGGCAGTATTTATTCATACTGAAAGAGGATAATTGAGAAAACAAATGTATTAGCTTATTTAAATTATCCATGCTGTTTTAAACTTTGGTAGCTAGGACTTAGTTCCTGTACCTAGATGGTTTGTCAGCAGTAAAGTTGTTTAACTTGTCTCTTTATTGCTATTGTGTTGGCTTAATTTCTGTGATTTTTGCCTAAAGTTCTACGTGTTTGATTATTGCTTTCTTTATCCTGAACAGATTCAAAACCCAGTGTCGCATCAAGTTTTCCACAGATGTTTTACCTTTATTCAGCCAGTTGCTGGTATGAAAGATCTCAGTTCTTGTATTTCTTGTTAACTTTTGTATAATGTCTTTCAATCATTCTTTTCAGTGTCATAGCCACTTGCTTATAGATCAAACTCCTCTGTGGTAGAGGTGGTTACTATATTTTTGCCTTGTTCTGTAGAAGCAAGAAATCCAGTTATGTTATTGAAACTTGCCTCAGAAAATATTCTTCTCAGTCCTCAGTACTTAGAGCTTGGCTGATACCCAGTACTGACTTCATAAACAGTGAAAACTCTAGACTCTTGGAGAGTCCTACTGATAATCTGTCAGGCCAAGATTTCACCCCTTAACTTTGCTTTAGACAGTCCTTGTTGTGACTTTAATCTACTGTCACTAACTGGTTGTATCTTGGAGGATGATTTTCTGTTCCTAATCTGAGGGTTAAAAGATGACATTAGGTCACAAACGAAATAAGTTTAGTGGTTTGGATCTCTTTATTGGCTACTATTTATTTGCACTAGAAACTTACTTACAATACTGTTGGTGCAAAAACATGTCTCCAGGAGGAGTGGAGAGATAACACAGAGCATGGGTTCTGTTGCAGAATGGCAGGTATACCTATAGCTAGAAAGTAAAATATTTTTCTGGTTTTTCAAATGAGCATGAAGAAAATACAGCAATAACAGCCTTTTTTTTTTCTTCACTGCTTGCTGTTCTCTGTCTGAGCACACCTTACAGCAGAAGCTGTTATGTTCTGTGATCTGAATATGTGACAGTGGGCAACATTTGCAGTCCGAGATCAGGGACCACAAACTATTTCTTCAGCCATGTGAATTTTTCAAAACAGGCTCAGAGATTTTAGTTGTGAAAATGAAGGTAACTTGCAAACTTCAAACTGTTTGGGTTTAATGCAAATAAGACTGATTGTAGAATCCTAGTTTCCGTTGCCAAAGGGGTAGGAACACCCATTTGTTGTTTTCTTGTCATTTGTTCTTAAAACTGTTACTCTGCTCTTCTGGTTTTTAGACCTCTGCCAAGCTGGTGAACCAGACAGCGCTTGCCCATTGTATTGGCATCATGGGAGATCTGTGTGCTGATGTGGTCATACGAAAGCAGATGGCTGACTGCCAAGAGTGTTGGCAGGCTTGCTTAAAGCTTATGGTAAAGAGACTTGATTGTACCCTCAAAACAGTGTTTTAAGACTCTTATCTTGTGGAAATGATGGTTGTGTGACCCTTTTTTGTCTGCCTCCCCTAATAACTCACAACTCTTAACTTTTATCCATTTGTCAGATTTGAGGGATAAAGGTCTGAGTTGTCTGTTGCTCATGCAAGTTGACTTGGTAGGTGGGTGGAGGAGTGAGGTCACATCAGTGGTCCCTTTCAGGGTAGGGATGCAGTATGAACTTGGTCCTTAGCAAGCAAAGAATTCAGTGTGTGGGAAAAGGTTTTCTGAATTGTCTAAATATCAGAAGTCTCAGTTGGACTGTACAGCTTTAGACACCAAAGTCAACCATAAGAACAAATAAGAAAGAAGCTTCCTCAGCTCTGCTCATAGAACTTTATTTTTTTTTTTATTTTCCCTCCAGTTCACAGTACATAAGAGGAACACTTACCAGTAGGTAAGCACACAGTAGACTACAGAAATAAACATTCTCAACTTCTGAATTGGATGCACTCTTCTCTCCTCTGTGTATAGGATGAATGTCTGTCTGGTGGCAGTAAACTCAAATACCAGGAGTGCTTGTTTGCAGTACTGGGCCTAATGATGAATTTGCTGCTTGAATCAAATGCAGCCATCCAGGTAAACAAGATGTGTGAATGTTATTTGATAGCCTTCTTACTTTAATTATTTCCTTGGAGATTTAGAATTGCTTGAACAGTTACAGTATCTTCCTCCCTTTTTACTGTAAACGGACCTGATACAAAACCACTGACATCATACCAGAAAATTCAAAAGTAGGAGGCTGGTGGAGAGGGGATGACCATGGAATATCATGAACCTTGCAGTCTACACAGGGGAGGAGAGCTTGGCTGTGCTGTAAAGATTTAGAGCCCTATTTTCCCTTAAACTTGCTGAGGAACTGCAAGCACCAACACTGGGTTTTACTGGTGTTTAGTTAACTTTTTTTTTTTAAAAAAAAAAAAAGGTTATTGGTGTTTAAGGTGATCATTAAGGGTAACTGACAGTTTGAAAAATCTAAAGCGAAAAGATTTAAGGAATTTTCCGTACCTTCACCTGCCGTGTACACACATTTGTTATAAAAATAGCATAGAGTACATACAGTACATCTTCATAGCAGTATAAATGTGTTTTACATCAGTCTCCAGTTACTCAGTATTTGCAGATGCTTAGCATATTCCAAAATAATGTAAAACTAAAGATTTCATCGAGAAAGTAGAATTTTTTAAAATTACATATGGGTACTGAAGAGTTAGTAACTTACTGCCATGTGTACCTTAAAGTCTTCTTTGGATTCTTTCCTGTAGGCTAACTTTCCTTTCCAGTCCATTTCTGCTCTAACATCTCACTTGGCAGTTGGACCTGAAGCGGTCAGTTGGACCTGAATTTTTTACATTGTTTTTTTCAGTATTTTGCTGTGGACATAAGTGGGAGATGCATGTGTCTCCTCAGCAGTAAGGATGGAAGGATTGTGACAGTAAGTGGATATTAGTGGACTAAAAAGAATGTGTAAGCTGACTTGAACTGAATTCTTCAGGGCAAACTGCTGCCCTGTGCAACCTTTTTGAAGTTGGCACATTAGGCTTTGAAGCCTAAAAAAATGCAATTATTATCAGTAAAGAAATATAGCACTTGTATTGCTCAGTTCTTGATGTTATGTTTGATACAGTAGGGTTCTCCGTATTCTCTTAAAATTTTTTTATAGAAGTTCTTACAAATCATTTGATTTTTTTTTTTTTTTTTTTTTTACGATGGTTTTCATTACAAAACTCTTTCAAAGTGTTAAATCAATCTAGAGGCAAAGGAACAAGAGCAATTTGGGTGTTTAACAGCTGTTTCTTTTTACAATTCTTGCATGTGAATCATTCTTAGACGACTGTATTCTCATTTTTGTGCAACTCCTACAGAAAGGTGAATTGATAAGAGTAGATATGGTCTCAAATGGGAGTGCTGTCGCCTCTAGCTGAGCTTACACGAACATTTATTTCTGATCTGTTTTACTTACATTGACTTTGACTCGATACCGGCAGTGCTAGCCTAGTTTCTCCTGTGAATTTCAGTGAACAAATATGCGAGGAGCTGTCATCATCTCAGTTTAGTCTCCCCTTTACACTGAGCCTTTAGAAATGCAGAGTTCAGTTTCCAGTAAGAAGAGCGAGTAATGTCCTAAAGATGTATTGTTCATTATATTTCTGTAATTTTTTTATCACTTCTGGTTTTACTGTACAAACTGCAAATTATTTTCTTTTTGAAAACTTCTGACAAATAAGCATAATCTTTCTTTTCTCCTTAAGAGAGCCATCGGAGTGCTAAGTCGCATCCTGCCGGCATCCTCCTCAGCAATAGAAGAAGTAGTAAAAGGAGGAGTGGTGAAGAAAATGATCAATTTTTTGAAAGTAAATTAACTTAGCAAATTTCACTTGATTCTACTTTTATAGTCCCTGAGGAAAGCCGATCAAAGTTTCCCCTGTATTTAGCCTCCTTTTCCAAGAAAGACTGTTACTCTGGATGTACATCTGCATCATGTTGTCCATTGTGCCAGAGGAACTGTGCTCTCAAATGCAATTTTAAGGAGTTACAAGAATAGGCAGCCAGAGAGGGGAGACTGACTTAGTCTTAGACCCTTATTTCCCTGAAGGGAAGGCATTGAAGAACTGTGACACTACTGCCTTGACACCTATATGCTGCCTTATTCTTGTAGTCTGTAGCCCAGTTTGTTCAGTAGTTCCCATATGAGCCAGATGCCTGTGCCCATGCACACAGCTCTACTGAGGAGACCTGTAAATTCAGAAATTTGCTATTGCAGATCCACCTTGAGGATTAAATCCTAAGGCTAGGGTAGTCTAATTCAGACTATTGTAAGGCAGTGGAGCCCTCCTCACAGATCTATCAATGAATGCTGAATCAGGCTAAGGTAAAACTTGTCTCTAAATTTATACATACCTTAATCTGCAGAAACTGTTTTGCTCTATATCTGTGTATCAAGCCTAATGCATATCCACTCAGTCCTGTCTGGATGCTATAGAATCACTATGATGCAGATAAAATCAGTATAGAAAAAGGCTACGGCACCCAGCCCAGCTCTCATAACTTGCAAGCATCAGAGAAGTTAATAGCTTACATCAAAGGAAGCAGGCTCCAGAGCTTAAAGGAATTGTTTATGTATAATGAGGGTGGGAAAAGAGATATTCTTGTTTCATTTTCAGCCTATTCTGAGATTGTACTTTATCCTCTCCATTTAAATGGTCAAAGCTCTTAATTTTACATTCAGTGTTAAACTCCAGTGTCCTGAGCGACCTGGTTACAGCTTGAATTTCTCCTGTGAATATTTTTTAACTTTTTTCAGTATTGTACAGTGCAGAGTCAGCTTCATAAGTAACATGCACATGAACACACTCACTTTCCCCCTCTCTCTCCTCAAAGTTTCTTTACTCTGCCCTTCACTGTGTTGTAAATCTGCCACTTTAATAGTCTTATTCCCTTATCAGTTTTTAATTTTTGACAGTACTCCCGTGATGTCAATTTGAAAAGCACATTTATTCTTGTGGGTGTCCCATTAAAGGTCAGGTTATTATAGCATGAAGGTCTGAGTCACTGAAGGTCTGTGTCTGAGTAGTCATGAGCTAATATATTAAAAGAGATGGAGGGGGAGCTGAGATGTATACTCTACAAAGGTCTTAATTTGGTATTTGTGCTTAGGCATAATACCTTAATATCTCCATGGTACCTAGGCTATTCTCTGTCCTTGAGTAAGCTGGGATATGAACTGTTATTTATTTATTTTTTTCAATAAAAAACTAGGCTGGAGGACAGATCACATCCAATTATGCTATAAAGACCCTTTCCATTTGCACCAAAAGTAACAGCCAAGCTCAAGAAGAAGTGGTGAAGTCAGATAAAAGTAAGTGACAACTTTACTAATTAGAAAATGAATGAAGAGAGGCAGTCTAAGCATCATCTGAATACTTTCTTCCCTTCTCAAACAACTGAATGTTGATTCACTCCTGCAAGATTTCAGCCATGTTTTCTGAGCAATGTGCCATTTTTATCTCCAGAAGCAATGCTTAATGAGCCTTGACTGTGTAGATAAAAGTGCACACGTCAGATAATGAGCCTGAGTTACAGAAACCGTTCTTTAGTAGAATGGCTTGATACTCCCCCCTCCTTGCCCCCAGGGCCATAAATCTGTATATTTTGAAAATACTAATTGTTAATTATAACAGGGGAGGGCCCTATGTCCAAAAGTTAGTGGCTGAAATAAGGTACTTCATTTAGACTTCTAATTTCTAATGGTTGAGTTTCTTAATTTCCTTCAACTTACATGTGGAAATTTGTCTTGATATTAAAAGGAAATGGGTACCGAGGAAGAGTAATAATATCAAACAGGTGTATTTGGGTATTTTGAGTTGTTAATATTTGTTCTAATTGTTAGAGTAACACTACTTGGCTTTAAAATCTAGGTTCAATTAGTGATAAAGTAATTACAGCTAAAAATGCTTAAGTTTTATCTGGATAGCTGAATCTGTCAAGAAACTGTCAGCTTGTATGGTTCCACTTGAACCCTAAGGATTTTAGTTCATTAAAATCCTCTTAGAGCATCATCTTCCTGTTATATATTCCATGTCAGTAGCACTGTCATCTGTAGATGAAGCTTTCATTTCCTTAGGTAAGCAGTGACACTTTACTTTGATTTTTTTTTTTCAACCAAAACTCACTCTGGGTGTTCATCTTACGTAAAGCTACTGTTTTTGTCATCTGTTTGCAAACTTACATGCTGTCCTGCTGTTATGAGCCCTTTGGAGTCAAGCTATAGTATTATGACATTACATTGCATTCCAGCTGGGCTGGTTAGTTCAGCTTTCTGCACCAGCAACTGCTGGTACCACTATTGCAGTCTGGAGCAACCCTGCCTTTTCGTAAGATTTTCTGTTGCAGCAGAAAAAAGGGAAAGTGTGATATGATTAGGTAGAACAGATGGGACTATGAAATGAAATCAAAGAGGATTTGTGTAACCCCAGGGAAACCTCCTGCATGTGAAGGCCATGGCTGTATTGTATTTTGAAAGCAGCCTCTCTAAATGGTCCTAAATTTTGTGGCCTGAGGAGATGTAACTGCTATTTACAGATGCCACTATTAACCATACAATTCTGTATGAAGAGTATGGACCAAATACTCTGCTCCTATATGTTAGCATAGGTTACTGAAGTAGATGGAACTGAGTTGATTAATGTTAGATAAAGATGTGTAAATTCTTTTTTGGGGGGAGGGGTGTTGGGAGAGGAGAGTGTGGCTTTTTTGTTTTCTTCCATCTAGTCTTTCCAAAATAACATTTCTGTCTTAACAGATTTAGCTTGGCAATAAAGGTGCTCTACTCTATGCTTGAGCTGTTATTATGATGGGGTGAGAGGGCTTGATTTTAAGTTCAGTGCAAGATCCCTTTAGTCTGCAAGCAGGAAATGTGGCATGTTCAGTTTCAGGGAAACATTTAACAAATGGAGAAACAAACTTATGCTGAAGACCCTCTGAAAGTAAATTTTTCTCTCAATTTTGTGAGAACAGCATCTAGGTGGGAGAATCTGAGACATCATCCTGGATCCAGAACCTTGCTAGGAAATTACTCCGCTCCTCCAGACTTTCTAGAAAAATATCCCTTCAGATGCGAGGCCTACTTTTTGGGAGCAGGGCTTTTCCTATGGAAATGAAATGGCTTGCGATCTAATGCCATTGATCTGCATTTTATAGGATTAACTGTTTTATTTTTTCAGGGATCAAGTGTTTATGCTTAGCTTTTAAATCTGATTGTCTGAAGAACAAGCATTTTGGAATGTGTTTCTTGTATTGCTTGCCCCATATGTACTTAAGTCCTCTTAATTTGAGCTTTCTCTTCAGTTCCTTGAGCTCTTGTTACTTCCATAGGAATAGATGTCACTGTTCCAGCCAGCTTCACTTCTCTTAATACTGTTGCGATTATTTCACTGTTTGCTTAATAGCCATGGGCAAGTAATTGCCACACTGTTTCTGGGATCCGGGATACTGAAACTATCAGAGTTGAGATGAAGAGAGGAGAAAATGTGAACGCTTGCTTTCTTCCTCCCAGGGTTTGGTGTGCTGCTGAAGCTCTTGGAGTCAGAGAATGAAATGATTGTAGGAAATGCTGCTTTCTGCCTTGGACAGTGCCTCGTAGTTCCTGGAGCAGCGACATCCTTACTGAATTCCAATGTTGTGATGATTTTGTTGAAACATGCTGGTGGTGATGCTACAAACACTTCTGTGCAGGAGAATGCAGCAATTGCTCTGGGGAAGCTTTGTGTTGCTGAACCAAGGTATTGTAAAACAGACTATTTATTCTCATGTGCCAACCAGTCACTACTAGGTGGGAATTCTTGAACTGATGTGAGGACCTATTTGGCAACTAGAGGCCAGTGAGGAATAAACAGGGGATCCAGTATCACCTAGTTGGTGCACTCAGTTTTACTTGTAGAGCAAGCAGGGAGTGGGGGGAAAAAAGCAGTTCAAATAAATATCCTGTGGAATTTGTCACCCTCCTACCAGCTGGAATTCCCACTTGTGATACTGTTCCCTGAGTCCTGCCTTAGGATTCCTGTGTTACTATTTGGCTTGCTTATATGGTTTTTCAAAGGTCGTTTTGCATTGTTTTCTGATGTTACTTCTGCTGGAAGAATGGAAGAAGAGTCGTGTTACAAGTTTGTAGGGGTCAGAGAAATGAGAACAGCACAAAAGATAAATGTCAGCAAAGAAGGTCTGTGCTGCTGAGAGTATGCTGAGTCCTAGCTAGAGGCAAACTGTCAATTGTGTATTGAATTGCATTCCAGACAGAGGAACTGAGTTCCAGCATATTAATATACTTCTTAATTACTATACTAGAAATCTAGGGATAATGCTTAGCTTTACAAGTTTGAGAACCTTGCTTCTGCTGGTAGACAGACTTCCCAAATTAGCAGTAGAGAAAGTATCTACTGAGATTTGCGAAACACTCCTGAGGACTGAAAAGGAAGAACTTTGTTTTGCTGGTTTTGTTAATTTGAAGTATCACCTGCTTGATCATTTAAGTATTTAGAACTTTAATTTTCTTTTTTTTTTCTTGCGGGAAATAGTAATCTAGAAACTGTTTCTCATGCTATCTTTAGGAGGAATTTGGGTGTAGCATTAAACATCCCTGACAGTTTGGGCATGAGATGAAGCAGAGCAATGGAAGCTTAGAATTTTTGTTTGGTCAGTCTTACATCATCTCAGCATCTTATCCTTCCTTTCTGTTTTGATCTTTTCAGGCATATTTTTCAACTGCGGGAGCTCAATGGAATGGCCATTCTGAACTCCTCTATGAAATACGTGCATAGTGTTTAAAGTTCTCAAGAAAGCTTCGGTACATGTTGTTAATACCATTTGTTGTTGAGTATTGCTTCTTCATTCTTCTAATAAAACTATTCATAGGACTTTTAATCCTTTTTTCATTTTTTGCTGTTCCTTTATAGAAGCAAGTGAAACAACATCAATATAAATACAAGAAGAAAAGTTCATTTGTATTCTAGGCTAACAGTTAAAGATAGGAGCTTGCACTGGACTTGTCTTTGCTGTAATAAATGATGGTGCCATTTCTTACTGGCAAGTTCCTTGTTGTTAAATCATGTTAAAAGTCAAGCAATGTTAGACCAAGGGCTTGTCTAGTCTGCTTTCCAGTTCATGTGTCCAGTACCCAGTGTTTCAGAAGGAAATACAAATATTGTGCACTAGCAGCTAGACTGTGCTTCAGGATAGTACGCTTGATACCACCTTGTGCTCTGCTTAAACCTGTGGGTGCTCATATTAACCTGCTGATGTGTTTTGGTCTTAATTTCATAAGTGATCAGTGTCAATGATAATCTTATGGCAGTGAGGTTTACAGATGAATTATGAGCTCTCTTTCCTAGCAGTGTTGTATTTACTGTCTTAGTAAACTTAATCAGATTCCTTTGTCCTCTTATTGTGTGGTGTCAGTACAGTAGTTGACTTTCCTAATCCTAGGAACTTTGTCATGGCCCCTGGTACTCATCTTTGATATTCTGTATGGTCATTCTTTATTTAAAGAGTAACACAAATGGCAACGCCCTTCTAGTGTGTGTGTTTCCTACAGAGGTTGATAGTGAATTAATATTAACAGTGAAGTGTAACTTGAAAAGAAAGTTAGTAATGCATTGCTCCTACCTCTTACGTGTTGTTCCAAAATGCAGTTTAAACCTTGTAAGAGGTTGAAGAGTTTGCTTTCTGCACTAAAGCATCGCAACTTTATTGCTGGAGTTCACTGTCAACCATAAAATAAAGAGCCTTGGAGTCAAGGTGAAGCACAAGGAATACACAATAATTGCCTGTAAATCATAAAAATGCAGCTTTAGTTCGTGTTCAAGATTTTCTGGAAAGTGCATCTAGTGAGGACTGTATGGCAGTGTTGCTGACAGAAGAGTAGCTATAATGCTGTCAGCTGAAGGCTTTCAAATTTAACAAGTACATCCGCTTATTTGTGAAGAGATTATGTGACCTAGAGTATAGATTATTTTGTATATTAACAAATAGTCTCCTTACATATAAGCAGATGCACATGATATATAGTATAGATTATCCTATACATATTATATAGAGAAATGCCTTTTCAGGGCATAAGTGGTCTGCAAAGACAGTAATACCACTATTTCCATTAGAATTATTTCTCTAGTTATAATTGTGAAGGTTCCTGCTGTTTAGTCTTAACAGTTGCAATTCCAGTATCTACTGATGATTTATTGTGCTGCTTCTCATCTGTGAGTGTGATACAGATTGAACTGTAAATCGCAATTTAATTACAGTATCTAAGATGCAAAATATCTGTTTTAGTCTAGATAGCACAATAATATAGGCTTGGCCTCACTGCCAGCTATGGGAAGACACTTCAGGGAAAGCAATGTTTAGGCTATCAGCTAGAGGAATAAGCAGAGTGAAACTTGGAGAGGTGGAACTTCTGGAAACAGCCTTTTCAAAGGTATTTAAGTAGCTTTATTTTGTTAAAAATCAATTGATTCCAATTCCAATTGGTGCAGGTTTTTTTTCTTTTCTTTTTTTCTTTTTTTTTCCTTTTTTTTTTTTTTGCGCAACAGATTATTGGTTGTTGTCTGGCTTAAGCTGTTATAAAGTAACTCAATACCCTGTCCATTCAGAACAAACACTGCAAATGCCCATTACAAAAAGACAGCAGTGACTCCTTAGCCAGCTGCTACCTGTCTGAATATGCTGTTATTGGGCTGATTCAGGAGTTGCTTCACAAGATGCAGGAAAAATTTCCCATCTTGATTTTGTTTGCGGCTGAACTACTGGATTTGTCTGGTGAGTGATACATTTAGTTCTAACCTCAAGTGATGTCTTCCAGCCTTCTTTTCCTACAGTATTTGTGAATGATAGCTAAGTATCTTACAAAGCGTTTTCAATCTCAGATGTGTGACCACAATAAGATGAGGGAGCAGTTTCTCTCTGTACATAGAGCTGTCCTGGAAGTCTCAAAATAGTGATTTAAAGGACTTGTTATGGGAGTGTTAGTGGCCCTGAATCAGGGCTCAGTTGTGCTACATACCAAGAGACAATCTCTGCTATAAGTAGTGTGCAGTTGGGGGAGAAGCAAAAAAAAAAAAAAAAAAAAGGGGGGGGGGTGACTTATCACAGTAGTTTAATAGTGAAATGGAAGATCGAACTTGCATCTGCTGAACCCTGGTTTAGAATCCAGTTTTCTGGGCACCACTGTTCATGTTAATTAAAATAAGCAGAATTTTTCCTCTTCACTGTGTGGTACCACATTTTTCTGCATTATTCTCTGGAAACAGCTGTCTTGCTGAATATTTCTGACAGCTTGAAATCAATGATGAGTCTGTAATGCTGTCATGCTTCAGATGAGTTCTTGGGGCTGCTGTCACTCGTAGCAGACCAGTCAGTCTCTGCTTTCTACCTCATATTATCTGCAAGCGTTCATAAATTTAACTTGGCTCATTTAAGTAGTCTTGTGTATTTTCAGCAGGACACATCTCTTAAGTAAAGATAAGCTTGAGTGTGTTCAAAGAGTATTCTATCCATCTTGAAATTCTAGTCTTTTGCTCTTTTTTAAAAAAAAAAAAAACACACCTTGTTCCTGTGCAAAATTGTTTATGTATATTTATAACACTTCCACTGAATCAGGATCTCAGATAAGTATTTGAGTTTGTCTATACCTTTAGACAGTACCTATATTTCTTTGTGCCTGGGCCAAACCATAGGAGTTCTGTTTTCCTGTACAAAATCACAATTCTAACTATTTTTTACATGTAACATACTAGTCTCCATCTGTTAACCTTTGTTTATTTTTAGCAATAAACTAGATTTTTTTTTTCTTTTGGCTTCCCTTTATATTAGCTTAGCCTGCTTATACCTGACCAAAATAGTACCAGTTTATCAAATGACCACAGAGAAGCTGTAAAGGCACAATACTTGGATGTGAGCCCCTGGGGTTCCATCTGAAGGATCCAAATCACCTCTTAGCTTTTCTATAACTGTATTTGCTGGCAAATGCCTAAGGGGAAGTGCTTAAATTTTTGCGGGGAGAAAAGTACATTAATATTTTAGGCCATGATTTGGCAAGCATGCCAAAGGTCGACCCTGTGAATGTGAACGAGAAAAAAATAAAATCTGTTCATAAAACAATAGCCTTTTCAGTCACAAGTCTGCCTCTAAAATGACAGTGTCTGCTTTAGATTTGAGAATTTAGAAGCAGAGAGGTTACTGTGTTCTGCTTTGTGTCACTTAGGCAAAACAGAACAGCTTCATACTGTACTGATACCGAACCTTAAGTAGCCTGATCCCAAGCTTCCTCAAGCCAAAGGCTTGTTGTGACCTGTCTGTAGGAGAAGGCTATTGCATTATTTGTAAGCCTGGTGTATCTATTTTAGGGTTTAGCCCTTAAAAGGGAACGTTGTTTTCAATGTTTTTTCTGCTTTCTAAGACTCAATGGAAACAGGACAATTACAGGTGGCCTGATCAGCCAGCATGAATCAGGAAACTCAGCATAGCACTGGGATATTGTGAGAGGAGGAATGATTAAGGAGGGCCAGGTGAGTGAGCTCTTTAATGTATATTTCATTCTTGCTTTGCTGTATAACATTCACCAGCCTGGCCCTGAGCAACCTTAGGGCTTCATTCCTCCTGCATCTTAGGCTGTCATTTGTGTCTTTGAACAGTGAAGACAAAGGGTTCTTTCTGACTAGTTAATCCTTTGCGTCAGTAGGGCACAGGTATGAAGTGTCACCTTTGCATAACATTGAATGTAAACAGATCTATAGCAGCTGCCCATAAGAATGGCAGTGCCAGAAGTGCTGGCCCTCCCTTCTGTGTGCTTCTAAATGGAACTAGTGGCTATTTATGTTTCCACCTCTCCTGACCTGTTGCAAAGTGCTGCTCCAAACTATTAAAAGTTTGTATACAAATAAAGAGACAAAGGGCTTATTTTCTGTTCATTAGGTGCCTCCAGAAATGAACATCATGTCAGTGAACTGGTAGACCAGAACCTTTCTGGAGAAGCCCAACTGAGAGCTGAGAGCAGCCCAGTGACCAGTGAAATGTTTTCCATTACAGAAGATAACTTAGATGAGGTGACCTTTAGTTTTCAGGCTCCAGCAGTTCACTCTACCAATGAAATGACAGCTGACATCGTTCCTGTGCAAACAGAGACAGCTGTGAAATTAACAGCTATGGTGCCCAAAGGATTGGTTAGATACCCTGGAGGGGTTTATCAATTGCACAAAGAAGCAGCAGCTTTAAAACTCCAGGGCGGAGACGTGTTTCCTAGCAGGCTTTTGAGTAGCACAAACATCCCTATCTCGAGGCAAGGATTACAGTCTGCCACCCATCAGGAGCAGCCCAAGAAGACATTACCAGGAAAACCAGAAAGGGACAATAATACTGAGCCCAGTATTAGACCTGCCAGCACTGGTGCTGGGTTGCTCCAGCCTGTGCACAGTGGGGGAGCGCATCAAGATTCTCTGGAGTTTGCGGCTGTCTTTTCCATTCCTGCTCTCAAGCAGACAGAGATGCCAAATCCTAAAACATCTCTTTTGACTTCAGCAGTAAATTTGCATTCAAAAGAAATAGGATCTCCCTTTCCCGCCAGAGTTAAAATGGCTCTCGAAAGTGCTAGGGTGGATTGGTTACCAACATTAACACCTCCCACCAGCAAAAGGCCAAAAGACACAAATCCAGAAGCCCAGCCTGATACTAAAGCTGGTGTGAGTCCTGCATCGCTGAAGAAGACTCAGATGGTGGATGCTAGAGTTGAAATTTCTGCATTCTTCCAAAAGCCAGCCTCAGGGAACCTTGATGCAGTCTATTCCAGAATGATGCAATCAACTGCTGTCCAGTTTTCTCCTACTTTATCTCTGAAGGAAGAACCAACAGACAGTAAAGCCAGAAACTCAGTAGCTGAAGTGAAGGACTCTAAACCCCCAAGCCAGCTGGCTGCTCTTCAGACACTTCCACAGGGCAATGTACATTCTTCATTATTAATACCTCTGGAAACACTAGTTCATGATGACTTAATGCAATCCTCAACTCAGGGGCCTAGGAGCACAACTGATAGATCACAGTCCCTCTCTTTGTTCCAGACTCTGACCTGTACTAAGCATATTTCTCAGGAAACCAGCAGGAGCTCAAAAAGTGGAGTGCTAGTTTTGCAAGGTGATGCTAATCATCAGACAATTAAAAGCAAACCTGAAACAGCTGGATCCCCTAGGAGCCCACAGACTTCTCCTAGCTCATCCCTATTAATTCAATCACAAATGTCAGAGTTAAAATTTTCCCAAACTACTAGAGAGCAAGGAGTAACACCTGCCTTCTTTCCAGGTACTTCTACTTTTCTGAGTGTAGGCCTTCAGCCGCTAAGCACATTTGCTTCTGTTCATGCAGGACATCAGCTACCAGCTACATCTGCTCCTGTCTATGTGGGATTGCAGCTAAGAGGCATCTCCAGTTCCGCTGAGAAGCGATTTAGCATACCGATTTCATCTGCTGCTACTAGTTCTGGGTTTCCAATTCAAGCCATTTCTGCCCACCTTGGATCTCAGGAAACCTTTCCTATGAAGCTGCAGATGAGCACAGTGAAAGACTCCAAGGGAAAGATAAGTCTCCCACATCAGATAGATAAGGCTGGTTCTCCTAAGCTGAGTCCACAAGCCAGCACAACCACTAGTCCCCCTGTATTGTATGACAACAAGAACCAGAAAGAAGTTCTTCCTGGCTTTGCCCCTTCAGTGTCCTGGAACCAGCAACCTGTCAGCTTGGAATCTTTTCCTCCAAAACTAGCCTTGTTCCGTGCACAAGGAAGGCAACTCAACTCAACAGCACATCCTGAACCAGTGCTGCCTGATGGCTCTCATGAGATCCTGGCACATCTGATACAAGCAGTAGTTCAGCAGTTTGGTATGTTGGATGATGTAGCTACCAAAAACCTCAGTGACTTTAGAGTTGATCAACTTACAGTCCTACCATCATCTCAGTACTTGTCTTTTCTGCTTAGAAACAGTAATGGCACAATGTGCTTGCAACCCATGCAAGACTCCTCTCTGCCTACAGGATTCCCAAACACTAGCATTGGGACTCTGGTTTCCATTCAACAAATGTTGACAGCATCCAGTTCTTCAGCAGTAGATCTTGCCAACTTGCAAAATCTGAGTCCTTCTAGCTTAATTCTGGTTAAACCTGTATTTATCCTTTTTCCCACTGAGAGACCAGGGTTCCAGGTATTGCACTCTGCTAAAGGTGAAGATGAGCACAAAACTGCTTTGTCTTTCACTAACAAGCAAGTTCGGAATTTGATTACACCTGAAAGCAGCCACGATATTTCAGTAAAAACTAGGTCCTCTTATTCCTCTAGTAAGCCTTTGTGGCCTGAAACTACTCTCTTCGCTATTTCTAACCAATCAGTAGAGAAAATGAAAGTAAATTCTCGGCCGATGCTGGTTAATACTAATTCTACAGTCACCACTAGTTTATTTCAAGGTGTGACTTCAGCATCAGATCACTTGCTATATCCACTGACAAGGATTAGCAGTACAGTGCAGGCCATCCATCCATACAGTCTGCCTGAAGGGATTCAGTTATCTGTTCCCTATTCCCGAGACAGCGAAGACACTGATACCCTTTTACTCAAGGGAGTGTTTGCAGAGGCTCTCACCTCTACTGTGCCACCGCTAGTGTTGTCTACTCAGCTTAGCCCTTCTGTCTCCCCAAAAGTATTTTTCACAGCTGAAAAACCAAGCTCTTCTTCTGTAACTTCTTTACTGTTAGCAAAGGGACTCCCTGCTTCTGAAACACCAACTCAGCCTCTATTTACTGTGAGAAGGAGTGTGAATCAGCTTCAGCACAGCATGAAACTAATGCTGCAAACAACCAGCCTTCACCAAGGCCTAGTGACCACATCTTCTTCCATCAATACACGATGTACAGAGTGTTTGAACTTGCGCTCAGCTGGAACCACACAACAGCCATTGAAGATGTCCACAAACATCATGCCTTTGCAGTCCACTTCACAAAGTGTCTCAAGCATGGCATCACTTCAGAGGCGGCCAGCACAAGTACAGTTTGCGCCCAGCACACTGCCAGCTTTCTCAGCACTTCCAGCTGGGAACAACCTTAAGGATTCAGCAGCAGGAAGCAGTGCTCATTCAGGAGGAATCACTGCACATGCTACAGTGGTACAAACACTCACTACTTCTATAAAACCTCATCTTACTAGACGTTTAGCGTTTACTCCTATTGTGCCTAAGTCCTTTATGGTGACAGAGAGACCAGCAGTAGCACCCATACATGACCCATTTTCAACCAAAGTCCAAATGAAAACAGCTGTTTCTGGGAAACTGCTGGCTACAATTACCCATACAAGGATATATGCAAGCCTAGCTTCATCTGTTTTGACAGATGCTCCCCTGCCATCAGCCCTGAAACATAAGCAAACTAGTCTAGCACCTACTAAATTGTTCTCACTGGCCAACATGGGTGGAAATGCAAAACCAACTGAAATAAGCATAAATGCAAGAAAAATAGGAACTAGTACGCTCTTGGGAACAAGCATGTCTCTGCCAGCCATGTTTGACACAAGGACACAGAGACTCCCCTCAGCAGTTCTTGGCAATAAGATTGCTTTAACTCTAGTACAGCCATCTGTGTCTGCAGGATCTGCTGCCTTTGAGAGAGAGCCTAAATTAACACAAAGCACATCACAGTCTCTCTCAGCAATGACTTTTGCAGCTAAGACTGCTTCACTTACAAACAAAAAAGTCTATCTCCTGCCAACATCAGCTATCGGACCTGATCCATACGTGACACTGCCTATGGTTGCCAGGTTGAACAAAGCAAATGTACTCTCACCATCAATAGGGAAGAGCGACAGCATGTTAGTGAAAGAGGAATATTCAGCAGCAACTGGCCAGCTGCCCATTCAGGCACCTGTGTTTTCATCACATCAGGCATCGGCAAGTCTACAAAGTCACCCTTTGGAGAAAATAGTATTGGAGGATAACGCTGAACATGAACCTGGTCATTCAAGTCCTGACACTGTCATGCAGGCCACTGGGTCATCTAGAACAAAATCAGTTTCTGCTAATAGGCTTGTAAGTAAGGTTACGTATCAGTCACCTGCCTTAAACGCAGTACTTGTCAATGATGCTAAGATGCTTCTAACCCCAGATCTAACCCAGTTCCTTCCAACTCCAGAAAGCCACTCGTATTCTCAGATTCTGATGGCACTTACACCAGAGAGAAATTCTCTGCCGGATGTTATGAACAGTAGACGCTCAGAGGAGCCGTTCTCGAACACAGAAACAGAGGAAATGTTTAAAACAAATGAAGTGACTGAAGAAGCAGATGGCTTGGTAACCATCCTGACACTGCTGGATTCTCAGTCCAGCCCACTGCTGAGTGAATCACGCCAGAGAAGTGTTTTGCAGTCAGATGATGTCCTTCTGAATGGGTAATTATCTCAGTGGAGTTGCTGCTACATCTTTATGCTACATAATTTAAGGCAGGGTGGAGGGGAGGCAATATCCAGATTGCTCCGTGGGCTCAGTAACTTGGGAAAGCTGTGTTGTGATTTTAAAAACTCTTTATTTCCTTCTAGATTGACATCATATATAAAAGATGGGCCTTTCTGCATTTCAGATCCTAATACTGCTCTTCAGGCCTTTTTTTTTTTTCTTTTCTCCTTAGTAGTTTCCTATTCTGTGACTGTCCCCCACACAAATTCTATACGCAATTTTGTAAGTGGCAGCATTTAATAGAGCTAAGTAAACGTGCTAGCAAGGGAAACAGATACTCTCACTCAGTAAAATATTTCTGGGCTTCCCTCAGCTCAAATGATTTGACAGTGCAGAGAGGCAAGAGATGTTTCTAGCCATGGGAGTTCAATTATGCTAAGGTCTAGATGTTGTTCGTTTGTTTCAACTTATTTGTAAATTGGATTCATGTTTCTGTTTGACTTAACTGACGAAAGAGACTGTAATGCTGTCTTGTTCTTAACAGGCTGCAGAAAATGCCTGGGTCTCACCTTTTCTTTCCTCTTTTCCTTCAGCCATGCAGTTGTGACTGATGTCTGTGGCTCTGGTAACTACACTGTACAGATGAGCCTGCGCCCTGCCACAGAAGCAAGCTCTGAGGTCCATGGACCATTTCCTTCCCAAGAGACTTACCTGGTTTTAATCACGCTGCAGAGTAACAGCAGCCACCCTGTGCTACAAATACAGTCATGCTGTGTGACCCCTATGAGCAGGCCAGAGGGACCAGATGCCACATGCTGTCTGTTCCACAGGTCAGACATGGAGTTGCAGAGATGTGCTCGAAATGCGATAGGGATTATCTCAATCCTTAGAGAAAGCTTTCCTTTGTGTTTTATTAGCTACAAGGAGTTTGTGATCTCTCTGTAGTTAAGGTTAAGCTAAAAGCAGTAAGAATGCATCTGAGATTGCACTGCTCTTTTAACTGTCTTGTAATCCATATTAAGGCTTTGATAAGACTTGGGGCCTCCAGGGCAAAAAATCTCTCTACTTCTTCCACCTTTTGATTTTTATAAATGAGCAGTGGCACTTCTCAGGTAGCCTTCATGATCTTGGGCACAACACTCTTCCCTACAATCCCAACCAGTCTTCCTTTGTTGGTTAGTACAAGGCCCAGCAGCACACCTCTCCTCGTTGGCCCCTCCACTACCTCTGTCAAAAAAGTTACCATGAGTGCTCTGCAAGAGCCTGCTGGACTGTTTGTGCCTAGCTGTGTTGTCTTTCCAGCAGATACCAGGGTAACTGAAGTCTCTCATGAGAATCAGGGCCTGTGATCGTGAGGCTACTTCCAGCTGTCTGTAGAAGGCCTCAGCATCTTCCTCTTCCTGTTAATGTGGCCTGTAGGAAACACCCACAACAATGTCATGGATCAGGGAACAATTGCCACACTACATCAGTCCCTTTAATGGCTTTAGCAAAATCAACTTTCCATAAAAAATTCTGCTGCTCTGGGACTTTGGCCTCTACAGCTGTGACATGTCTAGCCTGAAACATTGTGATTTTGTGGATTTTTGTCTGTCTGACTGTGTAGACGCAGATGCTTGGCTTAGAACTTGTGTATAACTGTGCCAACAGACTCCATCTTTCCTGACAGAATCTCAGAGGAGTGCTGGAAGTTGAAACTATTTTCCTTTTGTCCTTGCCAGGTTGCCATCTGAATGCAGACACATCCAGTTACTGCAGAGCAGCCAGTCCAAAGATGCTAGCTTCACTGTCCAGCTGTTCCAGATGCTGAATCACTCAGTGGCCTATTTGCACTGTGAACTTAATGTCTGTCTGCGTGGCAAAACAGGGTGTGAACAGGTATGTGGAAAGAGTCCTCTCCTCTCTCACTGGTCTTGTGACTGATGTCTGTCAGTTAGGACTTCTTGGAAGAATTGAGTGCTTTCACCAAGTACAATTGATTGAGCAAAGATCTGTGATGGTAGATTGAGGAGTTCTGCTTTCTTCCAGCTTCCACAGTCCTTTCTTAATCTTCTGCATGCTGTGTGTCTCCTAAAGCCCCAACTGAATTTTTTACTTTCAGTTAAGCTTACAGAGCTCAAAGTGCCCTATTTTCACCTTACTGTTTCACAAACTATTTACCACTGTATGGTGTAATCAGCTGAAGAAGCACACTAATAAACAAGCAAGTAGCAACTTTTGAATTGCAGAATTACACAAAATGGCTCAAATCTGTCTCTAAATTGGATTGTCTTGGATCTGGGAGATGGGACTTTTCAGGCTTCTGCAAGCTTGGAGGTCTCAGGGATGAGGTAGCTGATATGTGTTTCTGTGAAACACTTAGCATGGTGTCTGATTTCTTAGCCATGAGCAACACTGTAGATTTAAATGGTACAGGAGTGTTTGATAGGGGTGTAGCAGATCTATTCACAAAAGGTTGAGTGGTTCTCCAGTCCCCCATTAAAGCCAGAAAGGCTCTGAAATTTCATTCACTCAGGCTCAGGCTTTAAGGAACTTCAGCAGGAATTAGAGAAATCAGTTGGGGAGAGGTTTGTGAAGGATGAATTTCTGCATCTTCCATATGTCCTGGCTGCTCTAACAGCACTTCTAGGGTGCAGACAAATTATAAGCCTATAACCACAGTCAGACACTTTTGGGAAGAACTCAACCACTCCTTATGACAAAGTCCTCAGATAGAAGCATCCTGTATCTGGTCAATCCCTTTGTTAAAAGCCTGGAAGATGAGTATATGTTATGTTAGTGATACAAAAAGGTAGCAATAGGTGCTAATCCCCAAAGAAAAGTAACGGGGGAATAGAGACACGCATGTGTGCTCTCCAGACGTTAGGTAATCAGCTTTTTGGAAAGATGGCAGAGCTAGGCAAAAACTGAGTCAGAGGAGATCTGCTCCAACTGACACAATGGTTGCTGTGGACACACACAGTCACCAGTGCAGGAGATCCTGTTCAGGCACCTCCAATACATGTTTAGTTTCTTTTTTTTTTTTTTTTTTTTTTTTTTTTTTTTTTTTTGCATGTCTTTCCTAGGACTGCTTTGAAAGTGTGGAGATGCTTCCCCCACCAACTAATAGGAACAGCTATGGAAACCTGCACAACCTGATCTCATTTGGTCCAATTTTGAGAATGAAAAACAGGTTTCTATATAAACCTGTGGAAGGTGAGTGTCTCATTTTCTTGTGTCTCTGTCCTTCTCAAGCTGCAATCTCTATTCAACATACAACTTTTCTATCTGTTAGGAAACCAGTACACGTCTAACAGCTTTCTTGACACTAATGTGGCTAAGTTTTATCCAAATGGCTCCTCATGTTTGCATTCGCCTTCCTGAATCCCAGATGGGCAGATTAATCAGTATCAAATCTCATACACTGTCAGACAAGAGATGCAGCCAACTTTATTCCCTGTAGGAGTCAGGCTTTAGAATAAAGAAAGGGAGGGAAAACAAAGAAAAGTATCCTCTAGCTGAAAAGAGCTTTTGCAGTATTTTGGCGAAATACATTCTCTGAGGATGAGGAGTGATATTAAATTGTGAGAGATATCTGCTAACTCTTCACTTCAAGAATCAGAGTTCTGAGCAAGATGGGATAGGAAGAATGAGACATGATATAGAGGCCTCCTTTTAGCTTTGGAGCTTTTAGAATCAAAAAGCAATGTTGTCATTTCTTGTACTGAGCTTAGGGATGAGTCCCCAAAATTAGAGGTCATTACCTGGTACAGCAAGGTAAGTCCATCTCCAGATAACTGGAGAAAAATCTCACTCCCATTTATGAACACTAGAAGCAGAATGAGGAGGTGAGGTTGTTCTTTAGCCAGGAGCATTTTCTTTCTTCTTTTTGTGCATAGGTGAAATACGGCAGCTGGTTTGTGTTAATTAGAATCATAGAATCAGTAAGGTTGGAAGGGACTCTGGAGATCATCTAGTCCAACCTCCCCGCTCAGCAGGGTCACCTAGAGCATGGTAGACAGGGTTGCATCCAGGTGGGCCTTGACTATCTCTGGAGAAGGAAACTTCACAACCTCTCTGGGCAACTGGAACTCTGTTCCAGTGCTCTGTCACTCTCACAGTGAAGAAATTCCTCCTCACATTCAAGTGGAACTTGCTGTGGTTCAGTTTCTGCCCATTGCCTCTTGTCATGCTGACCAGCTATTAGAAATGTGAAAGATTCAATCTGGCATATGAACATGAGACTTATTAAATCCACTGGCACAATCCCCGAGCATCACTTAGCTTCTTGTGTCTCTGATGAATTTATGTATATGATATTTACTGCTGGGCTTTTATAGCAAAGAAGGTACTGTGTTTGAAAAGACACTACACATTCAGATTACTCTATGGAAGAAGAGTTAGCCATACCTGCTTGGCATGGTATAAAGAAGAATGTGATTTTACTTCCTCTTTCCTCGGCCTGCCTCTCTTAATATTGTTCATGGCTTGATCACTTCTTTCTTTTCAGGTCCTGATTCTGCTATGCTGGTACCCATTCTGCTGGGATCCCTTACTGGTTTTGCTGTCCTGGGTGGTGTTTTCCTCAGCCTCTGGCTGCATCACAGACAGAGCACTAAAAACCTTCATTATCCACCACTTGGAGAAATCCAAGGCCTGTGAACTATCAGGCAGATGCAGCTGCCATCTCCTGCAGGTTGCACGCCACTACTACACTGATCAGAAAAGCAGTTGATTTTGCTTTGCACACTGTGTTGCTTTTGTAGAGCTTCTGCTGACCTATGGATCAAGGGACCCAATTTCTGCTTTCAGCCCATCTCTCCCTTCTTTCCTTCTGCAGAAGACAGTCCAAACACTGCAGAGTAGAAAGAGGGCTGTAGTAGGGCTACAGCTGTAAAGGAGATCAAAACTTAGAATGCTATGTCTGCAAGGCACCAGCATCCAGTCTATTCACAGAAATGGGAAACCCGACAGGAAATCAAAGTGCAGAAGAGAAATGTAAAATAAAACATTGTAAAGTAGAAGCATAACATTAAGGAGAACAAATGGCTATGAAAAAATAACAAAACCCAAGATTACTATTTAATGTGGACAAGGGTCTGAGAGCTGCAGACTTCCAACCACTCAACTAATCAGCATTTCTCATGTCTAAGATGGCGAGTCCCCTTTATCCTTTTGCTTCACTCACTGTAATGTTTTCTCACTTTCTGTGGAAGCAAGTTTCCCGTAGCTGTCTGTTGGTAAAATCCAAATAGTGAATGAAAGTTAAAAATTCAGAAGTTTTCTCCACAAGTCTGAATTTCAGAGCGCATAGAAGAGAACTCGCCACACCCAAATCCTAGGCCCAGTTTCTTTGCCACTGTTGTCAGAACAGCAGGCAGTGGAGGGGCAGTTGCCAGAACAGCTTGTGTCATATGCAACAAAAACATAGCTTGCACCTCTCTCTGGATCATCTTTCCTCCAAGAATTTTTTCAGGTCTGCCAAGCAGCTAAAAATGCTGGGACAAGATTCAACGACAATTAACCTTTCAGAAACAGCAATTATCTGCATTTCAGTAGTGCTAAAGGAAGTGGTAGCACATTATATTTGACATGGATTTACCTAAGTAAAATGAAAATAGTCTCTGTGCTAAATCATTCATGACCTAAATGCACAGGCCCAGGGAAGTGTCATTATAGGGTACTTTTTGCAGATGAGGAGTCAAAGTATAAAACAATTAAAAGCACATATGGATCAAGACTCTTACGTAGCCAGGACAGGTTCAGATCTCCTGTGTCCCTGCCCTGTTTTTCAACCAAAGGACTGCTCTCCTCTTTCCTAAAACAGGTTTGTCAACAGAATCCCTAAGACTGATGCAGCAGGTTCTGTTAAAATTAGCAGCCGAAGGAATATCTTGTAAAAAGCCATACTGCTTTTTGGCACCATAATGCAGCCACATCTGAAGTACAGCAGCATCTTAGGAACACAGAAAAGAACACTTTGTGGTTCTCAAGGAGTCAGGCATTGTGTCCAATTGAAACTATAAGCCACACTGGCAGAATATGAGTAACTTGTCCTGGATACCTGTGCTGATATGATGCTTGTTAAACTGCCCAGGCCAGCTATTAGAAATTCTCATCTTCTCAGATGCCCCTTGCAGGCATTCAGTAACATGCTTTATCCCTGCAGTAAGCATCCTAGTTCTCCTCGCTTGTTGTATTTCTATTTAAATACTTCCTCAGGTTCATGCACTGATGGTCCCCATGTGGGACCCCCCCTCCCCAACGTGTACTGGGGCCTTCTCTGTTCTTTGACCTCCTGGAGTGTTTGCCACCCTGCCTTTTCATCCAGCTCACAAGGGCTATGCTGCGGAGGAGTATCTGTGGATTTCTCTCTGTTTAAAGCCTACCTTTCCTTTAAGTGTCAGTCTGCCTTGCTTTCACTTAGTGCATACTCACAGCTGAGGTGAGGGCTCCCTTCTTCAACACGCTGCAATTGCAAGAAGGTTACTCCACTGCACCATTTTTTACTTTGTGCTCTTTAACGTTTTTCTATCTACTGCTAATTATGAGAGGGAGGGGCAGTTTTATGGAAACGTAGCCAGATGTCCACATCCGGTGTGGCCAAGCCCTGTTCAGTAGTTGGCCTGGGTGCGTGGAATGCAGTAATGCAGCTCCCTCATCTAGGACTGAAAGGGACTCTGAGAATCCACCTCTTGGCAGTGAGGAAGGTGAGTCATCTCAGGTAACTCCCCACCTCTTTAAGCAAATCTGAAGTAGGAAGAGCTTCTTAATTCTACTCTGATACCACTTGAGCAGGAGGCAGCCAGCAAGGCTGTGTTTGCAGGCCTGACTTCAGAGCTAGATCAGCATCTGAGCAGCTTAACTGTCTTTTTAATAAGGAGGATTTTGAAGAGGACTGGGTTAAAGTGGCATTGGGCATATGTACCAAGTCAAGCACAAGAAGTGAAGAACAGTTTATGCAGTGAAATGCTCTCTGTATCTGCTACTGGACTCCAGTGTGGAGAGGTAACTGTTTGGTCTCTTACAGCTCTATCAGTTCAGGCTGTCAAATAGAACCATCTGTGGTGATTTGGTACTAAAACTCGGAAGATGATGTTCACATGGCTTCCTGCTTTGGAAAGCCAAGTTTCTGGCACTCAAAGGGTATGGAAAAAACACTGGTAAGCTGGCATTCTACCTCTTTCTTCCTCATGTGCGTGAGTTCTTATGCAAGGGTGAAAGGAATACGTATTCAGAACAAAAAGCCCTGGAAGCTGAAGTAGGCGTCATAAACTAAATACAGGCGTGTGATTTAGAGCAGCCTGATTATCTGAATGTGAGGAAGAATTTCTTTACTGCGAGAGTGACAGAGCACTGGAACAAGTTGCCCAGAGAGCTGGTGGAGTCTTTCTCTGGAGATATTCAAAATCTGCCAGGATGCAATCTTGTCTAACATGCTGTAGGTGACCCTGCTTGAGCGGGGAGGTTGGACTAGGTGATCTCTAGAGGTCCGTTCCAACCTTAACCGATTCTGTGATTCTGTGACATGAATTTCAAAGTCAAGGTGGTTTTATTACTTATGTCAGGCAGATGGCAAGATTATAGCTAGTAAGACAGTCTTAACAGGTTCCATTTCTGCTTGTGTTGTCATCTTTATTTCTTTGCATGTTGTTAAGAAAGTTCGTAGTGGCTTTTGTGCATCACCTAGTTATCCCTCAATGTGTTTTACTTTGGGAAATCCCCTCTCATTTTCACATTATGCTGTTTAGCTTTTGGTCTGCATGCACGTCGGCCACCTCTACGTGATTTCTAGGTCCATTTAATTTTGTTTCCTCCTTCTCTCTCATGCTTTGTGATTTATTTTCCTATTTAGTACACGAAGCAAGAAATCTATCTCTAATGAGGTGCACCTCTACTGTGTGCAAAGGTAACCACTCCTCTGACTATGCAATGTTGGGAGGCTGTGCTCTTTCTATTTTAATTTGCAAGAAGACCATCCTTTACAGCTTATGCAACTGCTTTTATAAGCTATAGTGTATCATAAATCACTTTAAAAAGACAATAGCTATGCACACATCCTAGTGATGTTACAGTTACCTTCTTGGACTCTGGCATGCTTTGCATAGATAGCCATCAGCAATGGCAAAAATGGGAATGGGAGTCTGGCCAACATCCACTCATATATTTTGGGAGGACTACTTCATAGTAAAACTTCTAATGCTTTGGAAATACTTAAACTTTGTTTCCTTATAGATTGTCCTTTTGAAGCAAGTGCGTTTTTATTTTGCTTAACTGCAGTAGAGCCACAGTGAGCGGTCACCAAAGCTGCTCAGAGAGTTCATGTTGCGCAGTGGGCGTCCCTTCTCTTATGCTCTGTACAAAGGGGAGGCTGGGAGCTGGGTGGCCCAGCTAGCCTCCCAACTGCCAGATGTGTACTGGGGGCTCTTGGGGTGCGGTGACCAGGAGAAGCCCCAGACCTGGGTTTGAGAGAGACAGACAAAGACGGAAGGAACTTCTGGAAAAGTTAGGGTGTGAGAGCTGTTTTGCGTCATCTTTGTGTGAAAGATGCTGCTGGCATCTGGACAAGGATCATTGTTATTCGCACACCAGTTTTCAAGGTCTCCTGCACTCCACTGATCTCTGTTTTTCCTGCTTTACCAGTAAAACCAGTGCTGGCAGTGACTCCTGCCTGGAGGGAGGCCAGGTGCGTTCTCTGGGGACAGGCCCAGTTAACAGCAGCTGCACTGACCACAGGGGTGCCCGGGGCTCCCGTGCCAGAGCAGGACTCCGACCAGTGCAGCCGTTGCTGGCATCATACACTGCTATAGAAACAGCACTCCTTACGGCTGGTCACCAACAGAGGGCTGTTTGTAGCAAATCGGAAGCTTCTCTAATTAAAATGTCATTCTTTTCATACTCAAACAGCTTGGAAGTCTCTTGCTGAGACTTAAGCTGTTTAGCTGTTGTTGAGCTGTCAGAGGCATAACATTAAAGAACTGTGAAGCACAGACAGATAGCTCTCCCTTGGTGTGACATTTTTACTCCAATATCAGTTTGAAGCTATTTTTCTTAGCAGTGATGCTTGAAATTCTGCAAAATGATGGATGTGAGTGGCAGCAGGAGTATCAGTCTTGCTGTAGTGGTAATGCCTTAAAACAAAACAAAATTTAAAAATCAGCAACAGTAGTTGAAGTAAGGCCAGGGTGGGTTTTTGTTAATCTGCCTTCTCAAGGGCCCAGATTTGTGACATGAACCTCTGCTGTTTATTTTACTCCCTTTAATCTCTAAATAGCAGAGAAAGAAAAAGTGAGGCAGGAAGGACTGATTTGCACTAGATGCACGTTTCCCCAGCTCTTCTGTGCCTCATCACCATTGGTGCTTTCACTGAGTGGTAGAGAGAAAGAAATTAAAAGCTTCACGATTGTGTTCATCAGCAGGCTGGGCTTTGCAGAGGCACAGTGAAAAGTAACAGCATCTACACCTTTGTGCAAGGGCCAGGGTCGGATTCAAGGCTGGCATAGTTGGGTCTGCTGCCCTTTAGGAAGAATCTACATCTGCTTTAGACCGAAAAGACTTCTGCTGTGACACTCAAAGGTGGACACTGATGCATCCGCATCCTGGTTTTACTGGTAAAGCAGGAAAAACAGAGATCAGTGGAGTGCAGGAGACTTGCAAGCTGGTGTGTGAATAACAATGATCTGTGTCCATCAATCACAGTAAAGCTTTGCTTCCTCTTCACTTCCCCGTAGTTTGCTCCCTATGTGTTCACTTCTTTGCTGGTCTCTGTGTATTCCTGCGTGTGATGGTATTTGTGAGGGGAATAATAGAAAAGCAGCTGGGGAAAATGTTAATGTGATATGGAAGACTGAAGAACTTTTTTTTTTCTTATATCAGCACTACTATTTTAAAATATATTTGACCTTGATGTCAGATAATATCACATCTTTTCTTGCATACTTCTTCCTGTTCTCAGGAACAGTGATGTTACAATACCATTCCATTTTCAACAATTTAATTTGAAAGCTTTAGGATAGCAGATTCTCCCATAAATGCTGAGCAAGGACAGGTATTAAAGTTATTCAGAAATGATTGTGTCACCTTGGGTTTTATGCTTGATATTTATGTCCAGCTGTGAAAGTTCTGCAATTAAAATACAGAAAGCAGATTGTAAAGGTCTTCAAAAATCAACTCAGCTGCAAGTCCTGAGATTTTGCAAAACTTCCAACTTTACTGTGTCTGACTCTACCAGCTGCTTGTCAGATAGGAATAATGACAGATGTTCTCAACCTTTACTTTGTTTAGACAGAAAATTTGGGGGCAGGCATGGATTTATTTTTCGCATACAGCAGCCTAGATCCTGTTTGAGGATTTTAGCATTACGGTAACATAAATTTTAATAATAACAATATACATCTTGTGTCCAGAGTTATACAAGCTATCTCATGATCTGAATAATTTTATGCACTACAATAATGTCAGCTACTTACTTGAAACAGACAGGATGCCCAAGAGTACAGAATTAGTGTAGAATAAGCCTTCTCTTTAAAATTTGCAAATATTGAAAACAAAGAAGTCCACTACTCAATTTTAGTCCTGTTGGAACACTGATTGTACAGTATGTGTTGCTTGGTAACTAGTCCTGAGTAAAACAAAGAGGACAGTCAGAAGAGTCCTCCCTGGAATAATAACATCTTGCAATTATGGCCAGCAGAAATAAAAAGCTAGCACAAGGAAGTGGTGTTCAGCTGTGCTCCAGTCTGGGGAGGATCCTCAAATGCCCATTTCATAACAAAGAGTAATTTTTTTTTTCTGGTTCACTGCTGCTGTGCAGATCTCTCCATTTGAAGCTGTGGTCCTAAAGCCGCTTTCATATGACAGATTTGTTCAGAGATAATCTATCTTCAGATGTTCTGCAAACTGGCAGCTGTGGGCATTATCCAGCAGGGGAGAGAGGACTGGCTGGATGGCGTACTTCAGACATCTTTCTCTCAACTTCTGTTGTATTGATTCAGCTGGGGAAAGTGAACGTCTCCACTGCTTAATATCACGTGAAGTATTTACGCAGGGAAAAAAAATCTATTTGCCACATAATTCAGGAGCTCATTTCCATCATCACCCTGACAAAAAAATAAAACTCAGCTTGTATATGATAGGGCATTCTCTAGAAGAGCTTGATTAAATTTATAATGAAAATAACAGGGGATTTAAGAAGACACAAGAGAAATATATTCCTCTTGCAGAGCATTACTGAGGTGGTAGAAGCAATTTACAGAGAAAATTACCTGTTTGCTGCTCAGTTTCTATAGAAATTAAATGAGTCTTTACAAACTCTGGAAAAGTGCATTCCAGCCCCCGCTTTGTGACTGTGCAACTTGCCACTTGTTATTTATAAAATTAATCATAGGTCTCCACCCCCCTTTTACCTTATTCAAATACATTTTAATCTTTTGTCCCTGGTGATAAATATACTGATGATTATATCATGTTCTTAACCAAGAGCTGCCAAAGTTGACAGCCAAGGCAGCACACCTCAACTGTATCTTTTGAAGGAAGCAGTAACAGGACATAAGTCTTCTAAACAGCTCATTTCTTGAGTGCTCTCTTTAGACTCTTTAAAAGGACCCAGCTTATTGAGCCCTAGGCCTCATGAAACTTGTATGTATTTAACGTATCCAGAGTTGCTTGGAAAAATACAGTGTAGTGTTCCTTGCTTTGCCACTGCCCTTGTTTGGGAAGGCACGTGTGAATGCTTCTCCAGCACAAGATGTTTTTCTCTTGCTAGCATTAGCAATCTTTATTCTGTAACACTTGAGTGAACTGCAAGGATTGCCTCCAACCTTGAATGTCAGGGATAGCTCTGAACATAGCCTACAACATCCTAAAATCAGGTTGAAGGTTGCAGATGCCCTGCAATCAGTTGTCCCTGCTTGCTGAAGCCCTGGGAAGAAACATGAGGCTAGGGCTGACCAAATCACTTCTGTTAGGAAGGAAGAGCTAGAGCAGCAGGGCAGGCTTGAGAGGCATCATCAGAGCTGTGCTAATGGGAAGAGGGGAGTGCAGCGGTACTGCAGATTGGGTCCCAGGGCCAGAGCGTGTAAGGGAAGTGGCAGTATCAGAGAGGGGTGGTGGTTCCCAAGAACAGACCTTCCTGAAAGCCTTCTTGAAGAAAATTGTCAAGTGCTGTGTGCATCAAGGCCAGGCTGGCTGGAGGGAGCAGCTCTCAGGGGTGGCAGATGTTCCCGTGGCAGGTGAGACAGCCTGAGAGCAGCACAGGCCATTTCAATCCACCTGCCCCTGCACTGTCTGTTCTCTTTCCAGACTGCACAGCGCTTACCTATGCTACTCCCAGCTTTAGGGAGTATTTTCAGCCTCTTCTCTTGAAATCGAATTACATATTGTTTCTAAAAGCAGCTCCCCACCCAGTTCTATCATTGCATGCAGACATGAGCAAACTTCCATTAAAGTAATGGAAGAAAGTGCCTGACTGGATATCAAGGAGCTCTTGCTGTTTTCTCCTACCAGGCATTTCATCCCCAGCAAGTTTAACATCTTTTGATTCTTTCATCAGCTGCTGCTTTCCTTTATTCTGGCTTAGAGCACAGCATGAAACTCTTCTCTTCTGTAATTTGCTGCTGGCCTAGTTACAATCCCTCTTTCTCTCCTCCTGGGAAAAAGTAATCATTGTTAAGGCTTGAAAATACTTTGCATAGCTATAGACCTGGAAAGGCCTAAATTCAGCAGCACGGAGGCAGTTTGGAGGGGAGATGTCATGGTTCAGATTCTCAGTTTGGAAATTCAGCCTTCTGCTCCTTGTACTCTCTCTGGCCTTGGGAAAATTCCTTTGTACCTAGACAAGACCCAGGAAGAGAGGTTTATATCCCTGCTGTAATGAGCAGTGTAGGTTACCTCAGGGATTAAGAATTGCTGGGCCCTAAATCTGTTCTCTAGCACAAGCTGCCTAGTGTTTAGGATGACCAGGCTCCAGGGTGGCTGCAAGCTGTGCAAAGTAGTGATGCTTCAAAGGCAAGACTGGTGCTTTTATGAGTCACTCATGAGCACTGCTGCATTTAATAAACTGCTGTGCTTTTTGCAAGGAGGTGATATAGTGGCCTGTCTTTGTTAAGTGAGTCTAACAGGTTTTCTCACTGAGATATGGGTTATCAGCTGGGTTTTTAGCTCCTAAATCTGCCATTGTGCAGGCATTTAACAAACTCTGCATGTATGCTCAGCTTAAGTAAACCAGTTTCCATTGGTGATCAATGTAAAGAGCTTATCTCTGATTTCATTACAACTTTCTTCTGTCTAATGCCACTTACTAAAGGCGACTAGTGTGAACTCCTGGAATAAGTGTCCCAGGGTTTCTTTGCTCAGTTGCCTGCAATCTTTCTCTAACACAAATATCCAATTGTGATATATCGAGTTGCATGAGTGCAATTTAGTTAACAGAGGCACTTTGCACATCACATAACTAATGTGCAGCCATAATGAACTCCTCTTTATTTAATAATTGCTTCATTTCTGTTTAAAAAAAACTAACTTGAAAAATACAAAATGAAGATGATCAAAGATCAAAACCATCCAATGGACAGAAAGCTCAACCAGCCCCCACAGAACATGACTTAATGCTCCATCCTGGAGATATGTGGTAATTGAGTCTCTGAAAAAACAACATACCTTGCTAGTTAGAAATTATCACATTAAAGATTTCATGTCTCTGTGGAGCAATTGTAGAGAGGAAGGTTAGGCCAGGGTCAGCAATAAAGAGGTACAGTAATTAGCCGTAATAAAGGATGAGCTTTTTTCCTTCTTGTTAATCCTGTGGTACAAAAAGAGAAGCGTTAGGGATATTGTCAGAACTTAGTTTAGATAGAATTTGTTAAGTTTGGGGTGTATCTGGCCTCATTCCTTGGGAGTCTTACTGCTCTTCAGCAGAAGCTTACTTCTCAGTAAGCAGTGGAGCGTTTCTTTTATCACTGTAAAAATCATTGCTATTCTTTGGACAAACTGATCTGTCTGCTCCAAGCAGAAAAATATGTTCAAGAGGTACAGGGAATTAATTTGTCTTTTTGTAAAAGACTCAAGTCTGCCAAAAGGCTTTTATTTTGATGAAGTATTTGTCGTCTAACACGTGGGAAGATGTGCCCCAGGAGAGCTGAGTGGGTCTGTCTATTTGCTGGCCAATATGTTGTTCCCTTTGACTGAACACAGTTGTGTTCTGTTTATGGCTCATCTCCCAGCAACTCCAGCAAATGCAGCAAAATATCACAGGACATGAACCCACTGAGATATTTAAAACAAAACAAACAAACAAAAAAAAAAGAGGGAAAAATGACAACTACCAATAAAAAAAAAAAAAAAGAAAAAGAAAGAGGAAAGGTAGAAGTCACCAGAAGCCCACTGAGATTCTTGGGTTCCTGGGAACTGCTTTGAAGATTGTGTATATGTTAACAAGGTGCTCAGTCAAGATGTTTCACATCGGTGAAGGAGAACAGGATTAAACTGGCATTTCACAAGCCTAATTGGATAAACATATCCATACACTCCTTCTCAGAGGAGTCTGAGTGCAGCTGGATCCAGTCACAGTCCCAGACTTGGTCAACAGTTTTTGTGTAAAATTTATGTGCACAACCAATCAGAGATGTGACTTAGCTAAGATTGCAAAGTTTTAGCATGCTATTAGTCACTTACTGAGGATCTGTTGCAGGTGAAGAATCTCTTGACATTGAGGAGTAACCTTGACAGGCATCCCTGCTCAAGGGGAGAGTCCACAGTGCAGCCAGCTGTCATGCAGCAGAGTTTGGTAGGCCTTGGCCTGCCTCCTGCTATTTATGGGGCAAGATGGTTGACTCATAGTCATATTTGCATACTCGTTGGTGCATGCTCAGATAGCCCTTGCCCAGGTGCTGCTGATGATCTCTCTAGGTAAGTGGGCTGGGGGCGGGAGGGGAGGATTGGGAATGTAGGGAAGAGAGCACGTGGCAGCAGGAGGAGGGAGCAGGCAGTCACACCCAGGCAGACAATAGCATCAAGAGCAGAGTGCAGGAATTTGTCTTGCCTTTTCCTCTAGAATAGCTCTGTATTGTAATGACACTGCTTTGGGGCAAGGGGAAGGCCATTCACAGCTGAAGTAGCATTTATTTACATAGGTCATTAGCTCTACAAATATTTGCAAACCACCCTCAAGTCAAGTTCCTGGACTATCACTATTGTAGTTCCATTTACAGGAGCAGCAATAATACAGAGACATCAAAAATAATGCTGATAATTATATTTATTCACGCCCAAAATTTTTCCAGAAGTTGTTGTTTTGAAGACACCTCTGTGCCATGATGAGATTCGGTGCTTTTGGATAAGGCTAGTCTGAGCCTCAAGAGGAGAGAATGACAATCTAGAGACAGGGCACTCAATTTGTGAGACTGATGTGAACAGACAATAATTAACGCTGGCACCAGTTCCTTTACAGCCAAACACTCAAGTGAACTATGTAACAGGGAAGAATGGTTCTGGTTCCTTCAAACTATGCTCTTAATGGATGTCCAAAGCCCTCTCAAATGTCTGGAGAATGATCACCGCAGTGCTGAGAATTAAACTGTAGGCAAGATTAATTCGGTCTCTGCCACTCCTGCTGCAGCTTCATTTTCAGCACTGGCATCCAGCTACCAGATACTTGTCTCTGAGCACCGGAGGTGACGGAGGGACTGAAGCTTGCTATGATTCATTAGTCTGGGTGTTAGTTTCAGCAGTCTTACTCTGAGCCTGGCCTGTGGACGGGTGCACGTGCCAGAGTGCTGGCTCTTGTGGCCCATCAGCACGGACTATGGTAATTGCAATAATTCTTTCAGTTCCAATCAGATTTCATGGGCCACGGCAGCCGAGTGCAATTGATTTATTGCCTCTGTTAGGTGTCATTGATCTAGGCTGGGAGAAAATGCAGCCTTAAACCTAGTGAACAAAACAGGCTTAAGATTGTCGCATCTGCTGTTTGAACAGCACCATGCTCTAACCAGCTGAGCTAAACCTGCCCCCCAACCCCTTGATGTCAAGTGAGCTGTGCTCCAGATGTATCAGTATAGGTAGCAAAGACTAAATAGCTAGTATTAGTTCCTTGAATAGTGGGGCTGCACTATAATTTCAGGAGGAAATCTGCTTTTTTAGATCATGTGAGTAGAAGACAAAGCTTTTTCTGGGATTTTTCTGCCCTAAAGCTCATAGAGAATTTGACAAGGGAAATGACTCCCAAATGAGCAGTTACTGAAAATATTTCAGCTCATTTTTCTCTTTACAGTCTCCATGTTGAAAGATTCGCATCTTTAGTTATCAGCAGAGACTAAACAGTTTGAAGCAGTATGTGTAATGTGTGTGTGCATGTGCTGCCAGTGGTTAAGACAACCTTCGTGAGAGAATTAGCGAATTAGATCAGAGAAGGGCGAGAGTGTGGAAGATGCTGGGTGAGGTGCAGGGCGTACGGAGCACGCGGGGAGTTCAGGCAAGTGGATTAGACTAGACTACAAACAATTAGGCAGACTATTTGCCTAGGAGTCTGTGGCTGCTCTTTCCTACACACTGGGAAGGGGAAGTCATGTTTTCCCATTTCTAATAGCAGAAGTCTTGTGTGCTTTGTGTTCGGGAATCGTTAGTCACTGCTAAAATTCATCCCTGTGCCAGCCAGCTGTCCCTCAGGTGGGACTCGTTCATGCATCCATTCCTCCCTCCTTTTCTCAGCACATCCCAGCCCTCCCTGCCAGCTGATGCCCTGGTGCTGCACACTCGCACCCAGACTAGCCTCACAGGCACTGTAAATGCTCAGACTGCCCCTTCGGTCCTCCCGAGGGGTTCTCTGCAAAGAGCCCTCCCCATTAATAGGGAGCTCGGTGCTCCAGCTCTTAATTGAGGACTTGCAGCTCCCTTTCTCTTTCTCAGTAATTTTCTTTTGCTCACAGCACCTGCCAGCCAGGGAGAAGAGGATTTTGCCTTTTTGCAGTCAAAACTCCAACCAGACAGGGAATTTCAACATACTTTGTCGCTGCAGCACTTCTCTTCGTGGCACTTACTGGCAGTTCATTGACAAGTGATGAAAACTTACATATCTGAGTGCACTTGAAAACTTTCTATTTTGAAGAATTAATCTCCTCAGAAGTTCTAGACAATCAGAGATTTGGGATTTTGTGCATTTTTGCTCAGACTAGGGTTGTCTGTTTCTTCCACTGTCAGTCTTTTAAATGCTAAGTGTCCTGAAAGAAACAAGCAAAAGCCTTTGTATCCTTGTACAACCATTAGCTGGTTGTGCTGCGGCAAGGGCTCCATTACACTGGGTGCTGTACAAGCATGGTGCGTTTCCCCTTCTATGGCATAGCTCAGGCCAACTATTTTTGCAGACAGAGATGAAAATTTCAAATCCACTTTCTTCTGACTGAAATAGAAGTGTGTATTTGAGACTTTGGAGAAACACATAGCTGGAGAGGTTGAAGGGACAACCGGAAGGCAAGTTTTTTAGTAAAAATATAGCTTTTGATTATGAAATAAACTGTCCAGCATGTTTGTGCACATATACACACCCATATGGTCAACACCTCAATCACTGAATGTACTTTCTGGGGCCTCTGCTGTCATCTCCAGCACAAGGAAGTATCTGAATGGTCTCACCATGGACAGGGATGCCTCTGCTGCAGTGCCAATATCCACTTGGTGGAGGTACACTGATTGTGTTCTTTGGGGTAATAGCTTAACACCAGGACTTTTGGTTTTAATTATCAATTTCCAATCACTCTGCTCTATTGAGAAACCCTTTCTTCTGGATTGGCTGGGGGAAAAAGAGTCTCATTTGAGCTAATCAAAATCAGCCTGCTTCATGTAAAACTTTTTGTTAATTAACAAGAGCATAAAATTTACTAGCATTTTCCCTTTTACTATTATCTCTGGATCAAATTCCAGTTCTTAATATTTAATTCTCTCTAATCTCCTTGAGTGGTTCTGGTTTCATCTTTGAAGTAATTTACTGAGATTGCTTTTCAGAAAGGCGATCAGAGACGTTTGTTTACCAGATGCCCTGAGAACTACCCTCTAGACATGAACATTTCCTTGGATTGGTGGGTTCAGGCATACATGTCTCCGTGGCTAAACAGGTTACCATGCGTTAACTGAACCACAGTACATCACTCTCTGCATGCTCTTAATGCATAACAAGTGCAAGGTAAGCATGTTAATGTAAACATAATGAAAGAATGTAACCTAGAGCATTGTACTGTACAACTGCCACCGCTTGAGAACATATACAAACTCAATTATCGTAGCACAGTAAATTGCCAAGCCACACTAATTCAGTCATAAATCTACATCCCCAGGTTAACTTGCTGTAACTTTCTCATTTAGAGACTCCAGCCTTCATACATGCTGCAGGAGCTCATTCTCTGTTCAGCACGTGTGCTGTCATTTATAGCAAAACAGAGTGCAAAGGGGGTGTACAGAGCTACAAAGGCAGAAGTGTATTTCCCAAAGTCTCTGCTTTTAGCCAACCTACTTGTTGGCTAAAACAAGTAGCCCATTTCCAAACTCATCAATTTTGCTTTTGGATTTTTCATTCTGGATCATCATCTGTGCTATTCCCTGAGGGTGAACCCACCCCATAGCCCAGAGGGATGTAGAAGCAGTAGTTCCAGCTCTTTAATACCAGATCTATGTGCCGTTGAATTATCTGATGCAATAGATTTAATCCAGATCAGACATGGGCACATAAGTGTATTTCTGACCTACTAGCCAGAGCACATGACACCATGTTTCTATCCGCATCAGACCAGACTTTCACTTTGCCCTGCTCTGACTGAAGTCATTCTCATGCCATTACACTACAAGTCTCTTTAAGGAACCATAACAGCTCTTTTGCAACTCTACCTATTTTTTTCTAGCCGGCTAGAAGATTTATCTCAAATTAAGGTCACTTTCATTCAAGACTAAAGCAGTCCAAAGGGAGGGAGGAATTCTGGAAGAGATATACAGGAATATTTTATTTAGGCTAACAGTGACTGTTCATTTCTTTAGGTACGGAATCTCAAAACTGTTCATAACCTGTCTCACTGCACTGTATTTGCAGCTCCTGCTTTTTCCTCTATAGTCTGTAAATTTCCCAGCACGTGGTTTGATAGAGCTCATGCTCACGAGATCTGCACAGAGATTGTCATCTTTGCTGACTTCTAGGTTGCCATTATTATTTGGAGATGAGATAAGCATCTTTGCTATGGTAATTTTGGAGTTTCTTGCTTTTTCTTATGGTCTGTAGAAGAAAATCAGTTCCGTGATTGTGTTAGTAAATAAGTAACAGTATAAATATAAATAATGTTTGATGCAGTTACGAAGTCTTCAGTTATGAACTGATTTTCTCCCAACACGTGGAGTTTGTAGCTCTTTACGGTCTGCGCAAAACTGAAAGTGATTTACATAGCTGTTAAACCACAGAGATAGGAAGCGGTGAGGATATTTGTCTTCTACAGGTTCTTTTTCCGTATGGAGTGGTCACTATTAAAAGTCCAGAGCACCAGCCTCTGGTCCTTTTCTTTCAGCGGGGCTGCCGTCAGGGTTATGAACAGAAGGAAACACTGCAGCAGTTTTGTTTGAACAGGACATGCACATGTTCTAGCTTTGGGAAGTTCTTATCTGCTGGCCCTGAATCAGGTCAGAGCTGTTCCTGTGACCAAGTATAACGGCCTTCACTTGGCAGAGGACTAATGCAGGCAGTCACTTCTGAAGCTGAAAGCATGAACCCTCAGCGTGTTGCTGCAGAGTCAGAGTTTCATAGCTGCCTCTCACCAGTGATTGCTGGGTTAGACAGGAAGCTTTCTCATCCCCTGCCGTGCCATGGAAGGGCTCTGGCTTTCTTAGAGTTTGAGCAGATGAGTGTCCTATGTCTGAGGCAGGTCAGTGAACCTTGAGAAGCCAATTTACATCGTCTGTTCTGTGTCAAGGAGAGTTTCCATAAGGGAGGTGCTTGTTCCTTCCATGTAAGTGCAAGGGGCTCCGGGAATGCCTGGTTTGGAGTTGGGGAGCAGTGAAGTGAAGGCAGCTGAATTCCATAATCACTCATCCTACAGGGCCTCTTTTAATCAGCTTTTTGCATACAGTTTCTGTTTTGATTTATTATTATAGATCTTGCTAGTAACATACAAAAGCTCAAGTTTTTAGTATGTGTTACAAACTATTTTAGCAGTGCATTGATATCTCTGTAACAGTTTAGTTAAGAATCAGATAGCTTGTAAAGTACAGCAATTGCAAAACCTCTTTGCCTGCTTCCCTTTAGTAAGTCTGACATGAAATTCTGCAGCTGAGATTTAGGTGACATAATCTTTACAGTCTCATCAAAGCTATGGTTACAGCTGATTGCATGCAGCAAGGAAGCAATGCTAAGCTTGGTTTGATGTCCTCATCTGTTTTCATGATCCTCCTTTTTCATGGGCCCCACATAGCAGCTTGGGTATGTAGAATGAAGTTTTTCCACATTTAAAAGGCAATTACCCTGAGTTTTGCTTTGCTGCTTCTTAAGTCTCTTTAAGCTCATTTCTAGATCTGTTAATTATTCATTATACCTTAATTATATTTAGTCTGCTGTCATCACTCTTTCTGTGGTGAAGAATGCTGTTATTTATGAGTCAAAAACTATTTATGAAACAGTCTGTTATCCTCAGAAAGAAGGGAGTTGGGGAAACTATTTTAATTTTTGGCTAGATGTGCAGAAGAAACCTATCCACTAATCTTTGAGGCCTAGTCTGAAACCATAGGACTTACTCAAATGTCACAGAAGATGGACAGATGACTTGTTTTCCTGGGGATGTCTGCTGGGGATGTTCTGCTGGATGGCATGAGTGGCTGGAGTTGCTCTGTGGTCACACAGGATAGAGATGGATGATTGAAATACTCCCACTGATATGAACTGTCACTTCAGGTGTGTTTAGCAAAGTGAAGTCCATGATTAAGTTTTTGGGGCATATTCATTGCTACATAAAATGCAGTGCTAAAAATATCGTACTTATCAGACAAATTGTCTGCAACAACATATCACTCTGAGAGCTTGTATTTATATTCTCTATGCAGACAGATTGTAAATTTGTATATTCCACACAACGGTTCATTGTTGCCAACCAAAGTCAGAACAGGCTGTTGACTCATCTGTATTTTTTCCCCCAACTTTTACAGGTCAGCTAAACAAATGATGCCTGAATGAAAGCAGTGGCTGAACCTCTGTCTTGAACTCCTACTGGTATGGATGTGAATGCGCAGTGCCAAAAGCAAATACAGGCAGGTGCTGTGATGCCAAAAGTGTCAGCATGACTGCTCTTCGCTAGGAACTCATTGGGGCGGGGGGAAGGGGGTTGTTACTGGTTTTCTTTTCATCCCTTCCTCCTCCAAATCCTCCCAAGTCTGTTTTCATCTGGAAGAGAAGGGAGATGGAGAAACTTAAGAGCATTTTCTTTCCTGCCTGTGTGTCTCCGCACCTTTTCCCTTCTCTGAGGCTCTTGCATTCAATTTAGACAAAAGCTGGAATTCTTGAGGAAAAGTGAGATAAGGAAGGAAAACTAACCTGAAGAGCAAGTTGAAAAAATACAAAATCTCATTTGAAGGCCACCATCTTTTCCCATTACAATTGTAGGTCCCTAGAGAGTATTAGCATTACAGCTAAATACCGTTGTTGCAGCACCGATAAAAAGAAGGAAATAAGTTTACAACTTATTTCAGCTTATTGCAGCTTGTGCAAATCTATTTAATTACAGTGCTGGCTGAGGACATTCGTTGGTGCCACACGTTCCACTTACGAGTAATGTACATTCCTGACTTCAGAGAGAGTCACATTTTCACTGGCGATTTTCACTAGAGAGATAGTGGCTATTTGTCTGTTTTTGTTTTTATTTTAGAAAGATTTAATAAGCTGGTTGAGCTATTGTAATTAGTTTATTCTTCAAACAGCAAAAACGTGATATCATGACTGTAGTGGGAGCAAGCAGGCAAATGCAGAATACAGTGCAGCCAGATTTTACCAGCTTCTTGATTAAAACTTGTTCAGGAGGGGTAGAGAGCCACCCTGTCTTCAGTGAGCTGTGAATCACAGGGAGGAAAAGCCAGAACTGAAAGTCACAATAAGCAGAACTGAAGCTTCACTTGTAGATCATGATTCACAAAATAGGGACTGTAGCAAGGGTCTCTAACAGTTACTTCTGAGTAGAATTCACTTTGCAAATTTTCTTCAGGAGCAAAGAAATAAGATCTTATTAAAATGTTAAAAATATGTCAGTACCTTTGCCCCAGTATACTTTGTACCAGTATGCCCCACCATCTTAAGTCCTCACAAGGCTGTGTTTTTTAGGGGGGGGGGAGGTACCAGCGAGGACTGTATTTGCCAGACTCAAATCTGAGGATAAGAGGCCTTAGAGTCTTGCCTCATGCCACTGACACTCCTCGTGATTTGCAGCTGTTACTTGTTTATAAAAGCACCTCCCATCACAACTATGGCGCTGGACGTTGTGTGCTAGGTGCTGTACAAACACAGTTTGCTCACACCAGGTTTTAGTACAGCACAAATATCACCTATTGCAACTTCCAAATGCTTTAAAGCTTTTTTGTGTATGTGCATATTTTTTTCTATTTTGATTCAGCTCCTCAACTGGTAATTCACTAAACCACATGGCATTTTTCTGCTTTGCAGTTGCTAATATTTTAGAAAATTGAGCAGAAGCTTGTTTCTATTTTTTCCACAAAAAAAACATTGGCTTTACATTATTCTTTGAGTCTCTTAATTAAGACTAGTCTGAATTGATTCCTATCATAGGGTAAATTTGCTTGGTTAAAACCCGAACAAAAAGAACAGATAGCATCCTCTTTTCTTTGATTCTTGCACCTGAGATGTCTTGTGTTTGTGTTTCCAATTTTCTCCTGAAAAGAAATTTTTATCATTTCCTGCGCCTTTGTAAGAATTGTTTCTTTCCCTTGCACGTAATCCTGTTAATGTTCAAAGTGCAAAGACTCCCTACTTGTACATTAGAATGTTAACACTACCTATTTGTTTGTAATGTTTTGTTCTGACAGCATCATATAATATTGGGTTCATATATGTAAATGAAATGTTGCTATGATAAGCATGTACTCTCTTACTCAACCTAGTATATAGGACCTATTTCTGCCAAAGTTACGTGTTAAAATCATTCACTAAGCTGATGCCCCTTTGGGCAGCTGTAGGATCACTTTTCATTTAAATTTATAGCTATGAACAGACCTCAAAAAACGATGTTCAAATGTTATCCAAACCTTGGGCTAAATCCAAATAACACTGGTTATTGGCCTCTTCCAGGAACAGGATTAGATGGGAAACCTTTGGATCAAGGTGGAACTTATGTTTCAGTTTAAGGAAACGGCTGAGAGTATGTATTAGAGCTACTTGACATGATCTCATCTTGGTATACAGCTGGAACACAGGAATTATATTATTGGCACAGCCCATCCCACAAGAAAATGTTTTGTTAACAATTTAGGAAAAGCAGAGAATCAAAGAAGCCCCCCCACACACACACACCCTAGCAGCAGTTTTTATCTGTTCTGAAGCACAAACTATGTGGATATTCCACAAACTGTGCATAGAGAGAAAAGGGATTATATTGCTCTCCAGGTTGTTTTAAACTCTTCAGAAAATAGCAGGGAATTAGAGCTCGGGAGCCTGCCTTTGCATATGGCAATTGTAATCATCTACCTATCCAGACCCTACAGTAATTTCTACTCAGACTTATTTCCATGTCATTTTATTCATCTCACTGTATATTATTTACAGAGATATTACAAAATATATTGTGAACTGAGTACAGTTAGTAAGCAGGGCATGGATTTGGCAATGCCAGAGTCATTGTGGTAATAGTATGCTGTCAATAGATTTTCAACTGTTTTAAACCATGAAACAGAGAGAGTAAGGGATGCCAGAAACATCCAGACCTTTTGAGTCCAACCTGGAAACAGGAGCACATCCAGTTAGGGGCTTTCTTGGACTTTTGTCTTTTTTCAAAAACACACATTCTTTACCTCAGTTACTCTTTAGGCATAATGTCATTGTGCACACTCTCTTTTGACAGACATATGCAAATCATATGTTAGGTGATCCTTGGCTTCATGGTGCTTTAAGGTAATGTGAGAAGAACTGGCCCTAAATTTCATTTGTCCAAATTCACATCTGAGATGGACATGGCTCCAGATGCCTCACCTAGCAGACTGTCTTCATATTTCCACATTCAGCCCAGTATCATTCCTTGATTATTTTTGTAGCTTCCTGTAAGAGATGAGATGAAATGCTGATGGGCAGAAATCGCTGCTGGGCTGGCTGATGATAGATGATAGCTGGTATCCTATATAATCTGAGTGCATACCATGCAAAACAAGGTATCACGTCTTTAGTTTCTCTCCCTGTGTTTTTTTTGGCTTAGGCTTCTGTTCAATTCATCCTACTTATTTGTATTTACATTGGGGTAATGGTCCCACATGAGACATATGCTCCTCTTCTTCCTTCTGCCCATTGCTTGTGGGCCTACATTATCGTAAGGATTGGATCTGTACGTGGCAGAACTTTCTTGGCCCACCGGGGGTTCTATGAAAGTGGGGGGTTTTGTTTTTGTTTTCCTCAAGGCCTCAGCAGTTTAATCCCGGACAAGCCAGCTGCAGGTGAAGGCAAAGCTATTGCATGGGGTTTCCGCAAGCTCTGTGTGGCTCCTATTGCAAAGCGGAAAATATGCTCTCATCTTTGGTGAGGATTGTATCAATGATATAACACATAAGCCAATAGTGGCAGTGACCTGTCACTACCTGCACATGGCTCTGCAAATGTCCGTGTTTAATGCACTCAAGGTTAGTTGGCCACAGGCAAGTATCAAGTGAGCGTGTCTCAGTTTTTGCTTCTGTTTTAAACACAGTGTGAGGGTAGCTCTTAAAAGTGCCTTTGGGATTGGTCTCCGAGAGTCCAAAGGTCACCTTGAGGGATGAGAGAATCTCTCAAATGAAGGTCGTTGTTACATCCTGACCAAGAGGCATGGGGCATGCCACAGTTGTAACACTGTAGGCCTTGTACCCGACACAAGAGCTCGAGATCTCCCTTTGGCTCCCCACTTGTCTGTGTGTGTACATGGCATTGGTTTCTTTTCTCTCATTCTTAAAAATGTGGTCACTGTTCTTTAACAGTGGAGGATCTTCATAAAAGCCTTACGAAATTCAATGTTGAAGGTGGTGTAAATAATTGGGTTAACAGCACTGTTGACGTATCCAAGCCATGTAAAGGCGCTGTACATTGCTGGGGGTATGTTGCAATCGCAGTGCATGTTCAGGATGTGAGTGATGAAGAATGGGAGCCAGCAGATGATGAAAACACCTGGGGAGAAAGGAGAGAGACAGACTTTGCTGAAAGCTGAAAAACTTGTGGGACTCTCAGAACTGTGAGGTTCCTTAGGGTAGTTAAGGAAATGAGATTCCCTGAGCAATATGCCTTCAGTTTGTCTGTTACGATTCATAGTCCGTATTTTGATTACCCAAGCGCTAAAGAACTTTTCTACTGATATAAGTAGATCAATTACAACATAAACTAGGGCCTTAAGCGGTGCCACTTTCATACTTGAATTATGGTGCCTTTTGTGCTATAGCTATATTAGAAAGCCCATGAGTGCTCTCACCCGAGCACCTCACTGTCCTTTGGCAATCAAAATGCTCCACAGCTGCAAAACTTTGAGCCTTTTGTACACCAATGAGAGCTTTCCCCCGCTGGAAAGAAGGTAGCTTTCCTACTAGAAGCATCATGCCTGCTTTCACAGGCATATCCTCTGATTTATCCAGTGAAGCTGGAGGCCACTGTGAATTATTTACACCTCCATCATTTCTCCCTGCACTTCTACGTCTATTTTGTATCTGCTTTATACATTGGTTTTTTCAGTTATTCCCTATGTCTCCTGCATGTTCCACCAGAAGGTACATCTGCTACATGTCACATGCCTGGTCAAACAGTTGGACATCCAGACTCAGTACTTCGTCCGGGGTAGCTCTCACAGAAATACAAAGAGGAAGCCAGAGCGCACTCTTACCAAGGACAATGGCTAGCATCTGAGTGGCTTTCTTCTCCTTTTGTTGTGAGAGTTTCCTCCTGCTCACAGTCTTGAGAGAGGTTCTTGTCTTTCCATTGGGCATAGACTGGATCTCAAAGACTTTGGCTGTTTGGAGGGTTTCTTTGGCATGTCCATTCTTCTCTACTTTCACAGGGCTGTCCAAGGTTGCCTGCAGGGTTGAATTGGTGCACTGATTGGAAGCGACTGGCACAAGCAGCTGATGGTTCCTTGATTCAGCTGGTTTGAAAGTGGTCTTCTCAGGAGGACTAGTACTGGAAACCATCTCCATTTCCATCTCCTCTATGTGACTCTCTGCTTCCTGGACAAGAATCAAATACCCACAACACAGAGACAGATAAGTACACTGGGAGGAGCAATGAACAATTTTACAGGGTGAAGCTGGATGCTGTTGATGAATGATCAACCCCTCTTCTTGCCCTCTGTGTTTTTTTGGTGGCTGGTTGTCTGTTAATTTTAACATAGGATAATACATTTGGGTAGCTGAGACTAGCAGAACTGCAGTGAAAAGTGCTGACTCCTTTATTTTACAAAGAGGTTAGGAAATGGGAGAAACTCTCTCTACACCCCCATGTATTTCAGTTAGGTTTTCAGAAACTAAATAAATAAAAAAATCAACAAGCAAAACCCAACAAAGTCAATGCAGTTGAAGACTTAAATAGTAAAGAGAAGAAGAAAATCAAAGGACACAAATTGTTAAAATGTCATGGCTTTTATAGCTGATCTTTAAGTGAGCTTAGTCTGGCTTTTTGAGCTCTGTGATCTTAAACCCTCTGCTTCACTCTGAGGAACAGGAAGAATATTTAAATTTTGCTATTGAATGTTAACCTTTGCTCTTAGCTTATTTTTCTCCCACCTTACATTAATTCATTTGGTATCCTGCACAGGGAACAGGGGAAAGCTGAATGCTCTAGAAAGCTGCCACTTCTCTTTAACACTCACCACTTTGCGCTTATTAACTTGGAAACTCCCATTGGACTTCACAATAACTGTGCAGAGCTTCACATCTTCTGGATGAGTGCATTTGTCCTAAGGGGCAAGCATCAGCTCATAGGTTACACAAGCAGATAGTAATTAAGAAGGGAAGCTGTTAAGGGAGGCACATAGAGATATAAACACAGGGCCTGAAGCAGAAAGTAATCAGTGTGGCTAAGGCGCTGTAAGTGATTGAAAAGTACTCTGAAAAAGGAATAACAGAGGTGGGTGTCCCTGGTGCCCCTCACCAAGGGAAGGAAACTACAAAGAGTTGGTTGTGTTTCAGCCCTCTCCGTTTCTGCCTCTTTTTCCTCGTGTGGAACTGGTTTCTGAGGCAATTATGAGGATGTAGTTTGGAAATGGTGCCTACTAATCATTTTATACACCTGCTAGACTAGCACTCTGACAAGCCGTCTCGCACTGGACACGCTCAGCCTCGCTCCACTTATCCCGTGCTTTGCAAGGCTGCTTTGCATGGCTGTGTTTCAGCAGTAGCGTACCAGTGATGTAGTTTATACAGCAATGTCTGTGGAGCTTCTTTGTCTTAGTCAGCAGGGCTGACTGAGGAAGTGAGGAAGCCTGTAGGCTGGGGTGAGTCTTAACACCCACCCCGAAATCAGCAGAATCAAAGGAAATGGGGTCTGGTCAAAGAAGCAGTGCCTAGTGCAGATCTGCTAACGAAACATCCCCTGGGATCCAGGGAGGCTTGTGAAGCATCAGCCAGTCACCTGATAATCCCCAGTGTGCAATGCCCCCAGTAGCATCGGACACAGCATCCACCTTTGTGAGCCACCATTTCGCATGTTCCAGATAGTGTCATTTGGGGAGAGGAGGAAGTGCTTCAGGAAGGAAGTGGAGCAGGAAGGGAAGAGGATGGAGATGGGTGAGAGCAAGGTGGAGGGTCTCGTTACCTTCAGTGGGGCCTGTGTGTCAGAATCCAGGGTATGGGAGCTGCGCTTGGTGTTAACACGCTTCCTGCGCTTCCGGAGCACGATGTAAATCTGTACGTACACGAGCAGGGTGACGATGAAGGGAACATAGAAGGAGACGATAGAGGAATACACAACGAAGGCAGGATTGGCGATGATACACTCATTCTCATCTGGAAGACAAAAAATTTCAAGATCATTGGCCCAGCTGTTAGGAGCTATTACCAGTATTGCCCTCCTCTCTCTCTCTGACAGAAAGTATGGAGATACCCAGAGAGGGAAGGGTTCTGGGGGGACCATCACGTCACCTAGAAGTGGTGCAAGACCAGCAAACTCCACTTGTATCGCAGGGAGCCACGTACAGGCTCAAGGTCTCTGCTATTCACAGGCTTATAACAGCATACAGATCCCACGCTGTATGTGGTCCTGTAAAACCACTGGCAGAGTAACCGTTTTTTTTTTCTTTTTTCCTCTTGTCTCAGTGAAGCTATTTGTCACATGCCTTTCTTTGTCACATGTGTTAATATAATAGTGGTGGTTTTAGTGATTTTTTTTTTTTTGGTAGCATTGACAAGTGTTACGTAAGCCTCTACATAACCTCTGTTCTGATGTGCCTGCGACGGTGATCTGGAACAGCAAGAGATGAAACAAATCTAGAAGCAGATGACAGAAATATCCTGGGCTGGCATGGGAGAGGATGTCTTAAATAGGGAGGGATACACCTAAAACCTGAATCTCATGTTTATTCCTGGTTTTGTAACAGAAGTCCACCTGGGACCCAGTAAAGCCAGGAAGATGCTGATAGTCAACTGTAGATGACATAACACTCACCTGTGTTATTGAGGCCAAATAGGAGTGGGCAGGAGATGGCAAATGAAAGCACCCAGACCACAGCAATCATCACGGTAACCCTGCGCTTCGAGCTGTAGCGGGTGTTGTACAGCATTGGCATTGCTACTGCTGTGTATCTGCAGTGCGAAGAAACAAATCCAGTCATTTGTTATTCTGCTGATAAATCCCGTGGGAAATTATACCTAGCTACTGAGCCAAAAGGCAACTCCAGAAAGAGCGTATGGGGCAAATAGAAGGTTTCATGAATCTCCAAGTTACCTGTTCTGCCAGGGAGGAGGCTGGGGTAAGCTTAGCACAACGTTTCTCTTTTGTGCTGAGTTACTGCCTTCCCACTGGGGTCTGTTCCATCACTTAGGTATATAAACAGAAGGATTGATCTAATAGGGATACATATACACACAGTTTAAATTCCATTCACATTTTCAAGGCTAATGTTTCTATGGCTGCCACTAAGTGAATCCCTGCTCAGACCCTTATTTAGGTCCTCTCTAAAAAGGCTTCAAAAGTCTTTGAAACACTTCAGCAAGACCAGCTCTCACGACTGAAAAGTCTCAGAGACACAGGTGAATTTAGACCACATAAATACGACCTTGACCACAGTCTTGATAGCCATACAGGACTTGACGTGACTTGCCATGGAGCCCTTACCTGTCAATGCTGATGGCACAGAGATTGAGGATACTGGCGGTACACATCATAACATCAAGTGTTACAAAGATATCACAGTGAATCCGACTGAACCTCCATTTACCAACCACCTACGAAGAAAGAGAAAATAGTCGGTAAAAGTAGCCACTAAAGGTGCACTGCTGAGAGTCTAAAGGGAGAATTTTGCACAAGCATATAAAGACTCTTGCTGGTTTAAGTGGGATCACCACTTTGTCCACGGAAGTTTCAGCTGGTCACATGCAATCAATGACATTGCTGTGCCAAACAGGATTGCTTGCCACAGCGCATCTTCAGGGGCTTTGTGTTGTCTGGGCTAAGGGCCTCAAGTGATGGAACTGCTGCAGGGAAAGTATTCTTGTCCCTCTGAACCATGCTTTAGCGCTCTTTCCTGAAGGCTAGTGTGATTTCATCCTTCCCGATGCCATGCTGTTAATCTGTATTCTGAGTTGGGCAACCGATATGGGAAACGGAAACCTCGCCTCATGTGCTCCAGTGATCTAAGAGAGTACAAATCTCCTCAAACTCCATGTGAACCATGCAGTACCTTGAACAGGTGTCTGAAGTATTACAAAGACATATCAGAAAAGAAATACATTAATTTTACGTCCCCAGCGTAAGACACTTTTTTTTGCAATTATACCTAGCAAAGATAAGTAATGGAAAAGCAGGGGCTTTGCTTTGTTTCTTTATTTTAAAAAGCCAGAGAAGAAACTCCTCATGTATTATTTTTCACAAACAAAATGGATTTAATTCAGAGTGAAAATTCTTTGACATGTATTACATATTGTGATAAAGAGAAAGAACTAATGGTAATACTTCAAGTTACCAATAGCCTTTTTATCTTCCTTTATCTTCCTACTGAAACCAAACTTTGATAGTTAAGGCAATTATTAGGACTTCTGTACTTGGCATGCAGTGAAAAAAGTATGTTTCCCTCTAATATAAATAGAGTCCTACTGCACTTGAAAATAGAACGAATAAGATATAGCTATTCTTCAGTTATTTCTGTTCTGATATACATAACCATAGGCAGCATAAAGAAGGAAGAAAGAATGACTGCATTGGAGCCTGAGTGACAGATGAATACACAATGATTAAAAAAGCATTTAAAAGACAAAGTCACATCAGCAACTTTATTTGATTAGAATTTGCCGAAAGGCAAAGGTTTCCAGCTAGATATAATTCTGTGTGACAATCAATTTCCTGAACTCATAGTTACGAGTTTATGGGAGATGCTGTGAACTGCAGCAGTTTTTTTCTCTTAGTGTATGCAGTTATATATGGTAAACATCAGGAATTCGGAGGTAGAAAGTTTCTCTCCAATTGAGCCATTTTCAAAAGGATTTCCTGTGTTTTGACATCCATTTTTGACCCAACTTGTGACACAGGCCCTAAAACACATGAAATTATTTGCAGAATAAAGGATTCTGGCCAGTTTTAATTTGAGACTGCAGGCATGGACAAGGATCACAGCATCCCTAACCCACATCAGTGCAATGGCTCCTTCTCTGTCAGCAAATATTGACATGTTTCTTCAGGTTGTAGAAGATAGGACCAGGTTTAGTAGAGAGTGAATAAGAGCAGACAGGACTCAAATCGTAGCAACAGTGAGATATACAAGCCTAAATTGTCCTTCTTGGTAGATTAACGAGTCTGAGCTTCCTAGCCAGTTCCATGCACACAGAAGCCCAGAGGAGGAAAGCATCTTGTTCTTCCAAATTAGAACAGGGATTATTTGAAAGACTCATAGCTAAGCCTAAGAGAGTGGGAGCTTCTCACAAAAAGAGCCTCTGTTTAAAATGGATTGTTGAAAAAGAGGAATGCAATAGAAGAGGGTAACTAGTCCCAGAGGTATTAACTACAATCACAACTAGACTTTGGTCATGTTAATAAGCTTTAGCACATGCACAGTGCTTTACATTTTTAAAGTGCCATACAAACAATGATTAACTAGAGTGATAATTAGTATTGTGGCTTCTGGACAGCCCATGTCATGTCAGTGGCTTTGTTTTTGCTTTGCATTAATGTTTAATGGGCTGATAAGAGCTGCTTCTTCCTACTTTCCTCTCAGTTTTATCATCTTCTCTCCTAAACTAATCCTTGTCAATAACTTGAAAATTTAATATAGTTTCAACCTTCTGCTTTCTTGCCACTCCTCATTTTCTCCTGGTCATTTATTTTGGTGCAGGATGGCCCCCAGCTTTCCCAGTCGCAGTTCACTGCAGAACACAGACAACCTGTGCATCAAAAGGGCCAGGCAAAAAGGGTTGCTCAGCTTCTGCTACCCTTTCCTGTACAAATTCGTCATTTCATTCCTTCCAGCTGTTTACGGTTCTGAGAGCTATTTGCCGTCAGGTAAATGTGTGGCAGTCTCAGGAATATTTGGCTTTTACACAACAGTGTTGCTCAAACATGGCTCTGTATACAGCAGCATAGAGCTCCTTTTGTACCAGGAGGCTTGCTCACTGCAGGAGCGTGGCAAGTAGCTCACTCGCGATTCTGTTTCTCTTACATATTGTGACATAGTAAGTCTGTATTTACATCGTACTTACACAATTGCCCGCTCTCCTTATTGCTGTGGTCCTTCAGAATATGCTTTGGATCACTACGGGGTTCGGTTTTTTAGTGCGACACCCATGATGTTATTGCAGGTTCGTTCTCATGCTTGAGAACGCACAGTTTGTCTGTGTAATTTTAAAAGAAAACTTGGGGTCCTATCACTTTTGAACTCTGTATTTAAAGGCCAGATTTTCAATGCAATTGGGTTACAATTTAGCCTTCTGAATTTTCAAATCAGCCTGTCATCTGCTACCAAGTCCACTTCATGGAAGAATCTGTTCAACTGTTAAGAAAACAAAAACATTTCCATTTTGTGATAAGTAGGAGGGCCTGGACATTTATTTGATGTCCAGGCAGCTAAACTTCCCCTCTCCCTAACCAGTGAGACCAGAAATACTTGGTACTGTGAAAAAAAACTGGACCACCTACCTCCAGATAGACCACCCAAGGCATGACCAGAATTGCTACCAAGAGATCTGCCACTGCCAGACTGACGATCAAGTAATTAGTTGTTGTCTGAAGAGCTTTTTCCCTGGACACAGCCATACACACCAGCACATTGCCAAAAACAATAACGAAGATGAGGAGGGTGAGCAGCATGGCATAGTAGTTGTACTGAGGCTTCTGGTCTGCATCGGACTCGTTGAGTGGCTTGCTCCAGTTCCTGTTGCCAATGTCACTGTTGTACCAGGAGATGTTTAGTGGATCCATGAAGGTAAAAGTGCCACGTTCCAGCTCCACTCTGCCACAGAGAAGATGTCAAAAAGACAGTCAAAGGCCAAAATCTAAAATAAAAATAAAATCATTGTGCATATGCTACCTCATATCGAATCTTGTTGCATCACATAAGCTAGTACGCCCTGCCAAGACTGCAATATTTAATGGCCTAAAGGAGAAAGCACGGGACCAGGTCCAGAACTGCAGGTCGTGTCTCAAGCAAGCTGATGTTATCTGATCTGTCTGTGCCTCAGTGACTCTGTGCCTGATGAAAGTGAAACACCCCTTTCAGAGTGCTGAAATAGTGCCATAAAAAGTTAGTTGGTATTCTGAGTTAGGCTCAGAATAAAGACAGATATTTATCTTGCAATAGCTGGAAAATGATCTTTTACAATTTCGGAGAGATAATTCAGAGAAACTTGTACAGAGGATGATATAACTCAAGCTTTAAAAATCTTTTTTAAACGGGGAAATTTGGCACATAAATATTCTGAGAACTTTTTTCTTTTGCCATAGTGTCTATCCCAATATGAATGAAAAATACGGAATTGCTTAATTAGCATAGACTTAAAAAAAAAAAAAAAAAAAACAAGTAGCAAGCAGATAGCAAAACATCTTGATCCTAGGCCCTTTAGAACCATCTCAGGGTGCAGGCACATGCACACACACACATACAAGCATATGTTTATGGGCAATGGGTTATAGTTCTTCTCTCGATGGAGCTGCTTACATCCCTGAATCTCACATTCATGCAAAAGACAGAAAAACTTCATTATTTATTGCTTTTTTAGTGACTAGTCTGACTTCTCTGAGATGCTGAGCAGTCTCAAGTGACTCTCTATACCTAGAGAGTATCCGACATCCTTTGGTTCTCTTCGAATTTTCTTCTGTGGCCAGTTCCTGCACACCTACATGGGCATATTATTCTGAATTGGCTCATCAGCAAAAGTACAGCAATTTGACAGTATCAAAGACCCTGTGACATGCTAGTTTAAAGTTTTGCTTTAGCAAAGACTACATTTTAAAGCAAACTACTTAAAGTTCCTCTGATTTAGCCTTCTTCCTGCAGGAAAAGCTTCAGACAGTATCAGTACAAAATCCAAGAGGAGATAAGCAAATATATTTATTTTAGAGAGGATGATCTTTACGCCTCTAATAAAAGCCTAGGTATCAGTCAGATTTTGGCATGTTCCTGATTTCTGGATGCAAGCATGTAATCCTTCTAATCCACTCAACAGCACTCACAGTGGAATCAAAAGGCACCTTGATGCTATTTTAGTCCAACGTTGTTAGATGAGGCCCAGCCAACTGGGCACCCCACCACACACACCATAATCCTGTTTTCCACATTACAGCCTGCTGTCTATGGCTGAAGCCCGTATAATAGCCTTGTGAACTACAAAAGCCACCGAGAGGTCTTAATAGAAGCACGGAGTCTTACAGAAGGCAGGATGCCTCAATGTTTTAGGGCAATGGATTTTGCCAGATGAGGTGCCTTCTTGGGTTTCTCTTCAGGATAAAATGAGGCACTTCCCACCGTGATTTCACTGCGCAAAGGGAGTGATGCTCACATCCTGAAAGGACCTTCTAGGCAGTGTAGCTGCCGGGCAGAGACAAGCTGCTCCCACAGTTATGAGGTATCTTGTTTTGTGTCTCTTGTTTATCACTATTCATATATTGGGTATTAACTAGTGTCTAGATATTTTCATGGGGACATGGAAAATTCCAGGCCAGCTCCTTTGTCACTGACATGCTAGTTTGCTCACATTTTGAAATAGTGGGCTGGATTCATTGCTATTTTTTTCTTATTGAGTTTACATTTCCGTGATCATTTAAATCAATACAGACGCATTGGAGGAAGGTTGTTGTGTGTTAAACAATTACTGTTGAAATAGACTGCTTTTGAAAGTAGTTGCTTCTAGCTCAAGAAAGCACATCAAGCTTTGACCTAAGGCGCCCAGTCTCTCTTCTGTGTACATGTTTGCATTTTGAAATTTGCATTTTTTAAAGAAAATACAAATACTAGCACAGAGCGGAGTTTTTGTTTTTGCTTTGCAGTTTTACAGGCCAAAATCAAAGCCAGAGTAAATTTATGTTTTCTAGGAACATCTACATTGGTCCATGAACAACCAGAAAATAAATCTCAAGTGCTCTGGAGATTTAGTTACAAGGCCTCTGCACCCTTCTGACTTTTCTGATTCTTTGTATATAAAATAATACTGAAAAGCTATATAAGGAGGCTTTCTTATGGTATTTCAATAGCTGTGTTTCCTAGGCAGGTGCTCAAGTAAAAGGAAGTACAGAATTGAATAACTGTGAATCCCCACTTGTGTTTTAGAGATAGACATACTTGGGCTCAGAGGACATATTCAGGCCACCTACCACATGCTCTTAACTTGCAGGTCACAACTGCTTCTCACTGCTGTGCAGGAAACCAAGGCTGCACAGTCCTCATTAATAGCGTTTGACATTTTCCACTACTTTGACAACGTTGTAATCAGGTAAATCTACCTTGGGCACTAGACTAAGTAATAATGAGTAGCCCTCTAGAGCAAAATCACATTAGGAGACATCCTTCTGGAGAGCTGCGATCTGCTCCACGCAAGGCAATTTCCAGTTGCTGTCAGTTTTGCACCCAGTCTGCAAAATGCACGTGATGAAGCACGCTGCTGGCTTGTGAAGCCACCCAAGGTGCTGCTTGCCTTTCTTGCTTTCCCATTTTGTTCTCTGAGATCAGGTAATGACAAACAGGTCACAAAATGGAAAGTGCACGATGATGTGCAGGCAAAGCAAGACAGTCCACCTGATTCCTTTATACTGGCATTAAGTTGCAATTACTTCATTCTTGTGATTGACTCCAAGGACAGTAAAGATCAAAGCTATTCTGCAATGCTGTTGACGGGGAAGAACTTGTGAAAGCGTGGTCTACGCTGAATATTAATCTTTCACTTAACTGTTACAGCATGTTCCTGCCTCTTGAGCAAAGCAGACACATATAGCAAAGGAGCCCCACAGGTCCAGGTAGTCTGTTCTGCGGCTGTGCTTGCCCGTGTAGGAGGAGACGACCTTTATAATCATCTCTGAAGTCGCCTCCTGATTCAGCCGCACTGCATTAGAAACTGTTCAAACTCAGGTTGGTCAAACTCAGTCAGAAAGCCAATAGTCTAACAGGTTTGTGATTTTTTTTTTCTGTTTCTCTGCAAGTCATGCCCCTCAGGCAGTGGCATTTCCAGGAAGTGCTGGGCAACATGGCCATATTGTTTCTCAGCATCATGACATACACTGCAAAAAAAAATTTGTGTAATTGTAGCTCTTCCCCTCCTTGCATTACCTCATGGGCAGATACACTTTATGCAAGATGGATTTTCAGGATAGGGAACAGGCTCTGTGGCTCAGGGTATGAGTTAAATCGACCTTAAAGGAAAAAACAGCTTTTCAGTCCCACATTGCTAGAATGACAATGAAATATTAGAAAGACTAAAAAGGAGTATCACACAATACCTTGAAATTATCTGATCTGTTTTAATAATACTAATTTGCTAATGCTAATCTATGCAGCATCTGTCAAGATATTCAATGGAAATAACAAAGGCCTCAAAAGGGGCCTTCATGAAATCATATTGCTTAGTACCTGATACATAACCCCGCTCCTATTTCAGTCATTTAAAATGAACACGTAGCTTTCTCACCGGGCAGGGAGGTGAACACCTAACGGCTAATCGCAGCGGCTATAATTAAAAGACTGGAGTCTCGGGATTCTCTGGATCCTATTTGCCCTGTCCTGAACTCCAGTGTACAAACAGTTGGCTGACTGGAAGGAGGATGAAGACCCAGAGTGGGGGCTGATCTGAGAGTCAGGTACCGTGACAGGGGTTCAAGAAGTCCTACACTATTTCTAGTTCCTTCCCCTGCTTTCTGTGGTCTGGGATCCTAGTAACTCCACTGCAGCTGAGTCAGGTAGAGTGCCTGGGATTTTTGCATCTGCTCCCCCTGGCATGCCTGATCAGCTAACCGCTCCACAGGGTTGGAAGCAGATGTGCCATGACCTGCTTTGTTTATTTTTCATATGCTGCTTGGGGCTTTGGCCTGGGTTCTTTTTTATTTTTCTTTGCTTTTCCTTATATTTTTCCTCCAGGAGGGAAATAACCATGAGCTGAATCATGATAGTAATGAGACTTGACAGTAGCAGTTTAGGTTATTCAGGTCAGGGCTGGACTGTGCCCGCCTTCCGCAATTCCCCAAGTGAGCTTGCAGTGCAAAAGCGAAAATGGTGAGGGCATGACTGGGTGCCATCCCAGAGCCCAGCTTCTTTAGCTCCTAGCACTGGGAAGGCAAGTCTCATTTGAAGTCAGTGGAAGCATCACAGTGAGCCACCATTTCTACCTGATCACCAGGCGCTGCGCACTGTTATCAAGGCAACATACAAACAAATGGTGTTTGTGGTCATAGAGTACCCTAAATCCTGTAGAGGATCTCCTGTTTGCTATGACACCCAGGCACAGCAGAGAGAACTGCAAGTGCGTATCTTAGGTGGCTTTCCAAGGAGGGTGTTCCTAGCCTTCCTGCCTGGGCTCAGGCCATGCCAGACAGGAGCCACAAGGGGTGGCTGTGCGATGACTTTTCAGCCAGCAGTCCCAAGTGGGAGCATAGTCCAGCTGCTCTGAATCCCTCTTTCTGTTTACACTAAGGTAGCAAAAGACAGCACCGCTCCCAGGATGGTTTCTCATCTCCCAAGGCCTCCTCTGTGCTCTGTGTCCTCAGCTGGGCCCTTTCCAGAAGAGAGCAAGAGGCCTGTCCCAGAGAGGTCTTCCGTGGGCTAAGGATCAGGGCCAAGGTTTACAGGTATTTCTTGGGGGCAAAGAGGGCGAAGAATGCAAATGAACTTAATAGAAAGTAGGAAATTATATATTAAAAAATACTGCTGTCTAAATAGAGAGGCCTGTGAGTTACTAGCTTCAAATGCAGACAGCAGAAAGCTCCTCTCGGTCAAGGAAGACAGACAGAAAAGCTAAAGTGCAATATGTGGCTTGTGAAGGGAAGGACTTGAATTCTGCTCTGGAGATACAGCACGGCAGAGCTGGCAGCTCTTTGGCCAGCTTTCCAGAGGCTGGAGGCTCGCTGAGGTCTGGGCACGGGGTAATACTGATTTTGTGCCAGCAGGTGGTGCAGCGCAGTGGTAGCAGGACTCCAGGCACCCCTGGATCACTGGCATCTGACTGTGCAAGTGTCCACTTTGTAAGAAACTGGCTGAAAGTTAAGCTACAGGCCTGGCACCAGGTGCCCTTGGTGGGGTGTTTGGTGCCATCACAGGAAAAGCAGAAGCTCCGCGTTTCCAGAGAGGCTGCAGTACATTTGGCCACTGTCTCTGGCATACCGGAAAGACTCTTTTTCTGGAGCAGACATTTTCACCTGTGCTGAATCTCTTCATGATTTCTATGCTGATATTTTTTTTGTTGTTGTTGAGGTTGTTTAAACAAAGCTGGAAATATCTTTGTCTTTCTGCATATCTCATTTCCTCTGACAAGCCTTCGGCTTTCCTGGAGCCTCATACTTTTCTTCTCTGGGGAACTCTGGCAACTCTTCTGTTACTCTTCCTGTTTCTGTTTAGTGATCCCCTTTGCTGCATTTTGAAAGCTAGTCACTGTGAGCATGGAGATAGGCAGGACGGCTTTGCCTTAATTTGACGCTCTTGTGGCGTCCGGCTCCTGCTGTGCCCAGAGGCCCTGCTGAGCAGCGAGGGCTACAGTGTGCCAGGCGCTGCATGTAAACGGAAGGGAACCCTGCCTCAAAGCGCTCACAAACTGGAAGTGGGATGAGAGGGACACTGGTAGAAGAGAAGAGAAGCAGCACTAGGGATCAGTACAAGAAGGAGAGGCCGCTGGCTGCTGGCAGCTGACAGAGAGTCGATCTTCGGCGGTAAAAGTGAGGACCAGAGCATTGACGTCGAAATCACCTGGTTTCCATCCACCGAGCTCTGCTCCTCCTGACTCACGCTGGTTTCCGCTCACAGCACCACAGACGTTGGTTGGGTGAGTTTATCTAAAGCGGTGGGTTCTTTTGTGCCTCTAGTCAGCAGAGGTGCTGAGGAGTCATTAAATACAGGAAAAGAAGTCTAGAAGTGGGAAAAATTGTGGTGGCAATTGCAATGGGATAGTTAAATGGCAGTTGCCATTTGTTGCCCAGTAATTAAGCAGTTGCAGACAGCTGTGCTGTTAAACCAGCATTCCCACTGCTCCGCCTGCACTGAACGTGGATGAATGCAAACAGCCTCTTAATGAGATAAAAATGGAAGCTGTTATTTCCTTCAGATGGGTAAGTGTCGTTCTTTGGACTGTTCCCTAAGGGAAGTGATAGAGAAGTTCTGAGCTCTGCTCAGAAGATGGGATAGTCGCGTATTGATAATGCTCCACATGTTCTTGCACGTGCCTTAGAAAAAGAGGGAATTTCCATGTGATATGTGTTTGCTGAAGCAGTGTGGGCTAAACTGTGAGTATTGCATCAGTCTGCAAATTGTCCCTGTCCTCTGCATCAATTGAGCTGACAATGCAGTCAAAAATGGACTTGCTCAGAGCTGATGGGGCACACCTGAGTCCACCCTTTGACAGCCACAAGGAGCACGAGTAGAGGAGTGCTGAGCCGAGTTTCACTGTAGGGGCTAAGAGTTTCCCTGAGCTGCTAATGCCAGATGCTGCATGGAAGAGCAAGCGGAGCAGTCTAGTGACAATAAACTCTGGCTTGCAGCAGGGGCAGATAAATGCTAATATCAAGTCATAGTTGTGCCTTTGAGCAGGGTGAAATACAGCGTTGTGCCCTTCGTTGAAACAGCAGCTTTGCCAGCTTTGGTAAATCAGTACAGTGAGGCCAGCAAAGAGATTTGCCATAGCTGAACTGACACTCATGGTTGCAAAGGCTCTCTGGAACTGCGTTAATCTATATTGATCATTTCAGCCCCTCGACAGGTTTGCCAGTGTTTTTAAAACCAAAACAACCAGATCTGTACCTAGGCCTGAAATGGCCACTGCACCAGGAAATGGTAAGTGTCAGCGAGTACAATCAAGGAATAAAGGCAAGAAACATTCAAAAGCAACTGGAGATACCAGCTGCTTTTGTTTTGAGCTTTCCACTTTGAGAGATCTTAAAGGGACTTTGTTTCACTGCTCAGCACTTCCTAAAACAAATACTTTCATATTGTCTTAAGCTGCATCTGCATGAAGACCAACCATGATTTGAAAATCTGGCCATGTTCATGGAACACTCCAAAGAGACCATTTAATTTTCTTCATAAAAGACAAAGCAAATTAGATTTATTAAACCATGTAAGTGATCAAAACAGCAAAACATTTGCAAATATCAAATTCCTTTGGGGACAATGGTTTCTTTGTGTTTCACTGAGCTTTTGTATGCTTTTCTCATTCAAAGAACAATTTGTATAATAAACCTTGGAAATTTGTTGCATATGGGTCTTTAATAGCTGATAATTCAAAAAGTGTCTGTCTGACAGTGCTATCAGCAGCACTTGATAGCTCTACAAATGTCTTCTTAAAAACTGTCAAAGTGTCACAAATTAATTAAATGTTAGCTTATGTGACTCAGAATGAAGGGGGAAAAATCAATGCTAAATGCAGCAACAATTTTTTCTTTTCTCCTGTTGCCCTTTGATAATGCCAAGCTATCTAAAGAAAGCAGAAAGATGCATAAAATGCAGGATGAAAAAAGGAGGAACACAGAAAAGTATCTGAAAAGTATAAAAGGAGTGGAATGATTTGATGTGTGCAGTATCAGCACCTTGGTCCTGTCCTGATTCCCGCTGAGCTGAGACTGCAGTTGTTCGGTTCCAGTTTGGAATAGCAAACACAAGTCAGGCTCATTTCAGATTCCAGAAAAAGAAGAAAGTGAGGGGGTTTGGTCCCCATATGTGTTGAATAAGGATTTCAGAAAAAGGACTCAGGCTCAGTTCTGCTTTGAGAACGGATAATGGTTTGAAATAGCTTGTGTTTGGGTCTGAGTTCAGTTCAGCTCCCTGGCTGTGTCTGTATGCCTTCTCTGCCTGCCTTTTCCATGCTAGCAGGTTTTAGATCAACCTCGAGGTCTGTAAAGGCAGATAGTCTTCACAGATATTAAAACTATAATGCTTTAGTTTACCCGAAGTCTTAGATAGGTATTTTCAACACCACTTTGAGCAAAAAATGGCACTATGCACTGCACTAAGCTGGGGACACTCAAAAGCTCAGCTCTCCCTGCCTGCATGCGTCTTTCTCAAAGGGGGTGGTAGTGCGGTAGTACCGCAACTCGTGACACCTTCTGCACTAGTGGACTCACTTTGGCTCCCCTGAGCAAGAGGAGTCCCTGTGACCTGCAGCAGGGAATGAAACGGGGGGCTGCACTCGCTTCCCCATGTCACCTCTGCTCTGGCACATACCTCCCAGGCCACAACTGCACTGTATGATTCATTAATAAGCAAAATTATTTAAAAATAGGAACAGCATAATGAGACAAGCTTGTGACTCTCTCTTATGAATGTTGCTCTTACGAAAAAAAACAAACAAATAAACCAATGCTTATGTGGTGATGACTTAGCTCTGTTTCAGTTTCTAGCCTGACATGGAAAATGGAAAAGAATGAGCTCAGCTTTTGGTTGCAAGCCCATCTGCACCACAAAGCTGTTACATCAGCCACCATCATCCTCGACCTTTATCATAATTTCAAAAAAGAATCATGAAGCTACGACAGTAGCTCACAAGCAGGAAAGAAGTATTAGTATCCTTATTGATCTGAGTAACCGTTCTCACTGTTTCACAAAACAGGATTGTGCTTCACAGGGAAATGGCCAGAGATGAGGAAGTTTCTGTTTCAGCCCTAAAAATAATCATAATTTTGTCAGACACCAAACTGACATCATTTGGAAGCATTATGGTGGTCATCAGAGTGTCTTGCGAGCCTTTCAGCATTAGTGTAAGAGCACTTTGTATTTTACTGCTGACAGTTTTTCAGCAGAGAGTGAGGAAGCACTTAAAGGAGAGGACCTGAAAAGAGAGTGCTTTTTAGCACCTTTATTCAGACACTTGTATTTTCCTATGGAGAAGGAGGGAAGGCATGATAAATACGGAGAAAAGATAGTGCAAATGGCATCTCATTATATGAGATTTTATGAGAAAACCCTTCTCCTTCAAAACAGCAACCCACCATCTATACTGTCCCTACTAGTGTCCTGCAGTTCTTGAGCAACCTTCTGTCCAGACTGAAAGGTTTTGGCAGTACCTTTTAGTTAAAATACTGTCCTGGTAGTTGCAGGGGAACTTCCTAAAAAATTTCTTTTACTGTTCCAGTTTCTCCTCTAAATGGTGTGCTCAGATGTAATGAACCCCCATTGAAAAGGTATGGAGACGGAGGAGAAAGATTTGGGAAATGCCAGTACTTTAGGAAGCTTTTAGAGAACATGAGGCTTCAGGACAGTCCACGCAGTGACCTGTAAGGCTATCAGGCTAAAAGATGGTGCTCGTAGGCTGCAAAGTGCAAACCAATTTTTACATCTTGTTGTAGTGCTTGCTTGACTTTTTCAGTATAAAAGCATAGAGAGTCAGAAAGGATTTACTATCTGCCATGTCATTTATCAGTAGCAGTAGTTTACAGAGGAATATACTTATATTCTGTGTTAAAGCTTTTGCATGTCCTTTTGCACTGCATTATCTGCAGTTGGTGTATGGAAACTATGTGATACCCTGTTCAGTGGTGCTTGAGCCCTCTGAGCTGTTTCATATTGCTGCAGCCTCCAGAAGGCTACTGGCACAGAGTTTATCAGTGTACTAAGCTGGTGTTTCTGTTTGCTCTCCTTGCAGCCCTGCTGCTTCCAATAACCCTGTGTAACGATGCCCTCGGCAAAGCAGAGACCAAGGAGTGAGTTAATCTTTTAGCTGAGGCCTTGGATGTACAATGTGGGTATAAACCTGAAATGCAACAAATTTCTTTGTGAATTATCTGCAGTAAAGCTACTTTAATTCCCATACACAGTCCACACAGATTTTTTGTATGGCTGAGCTAATCCAGATACGGATTTACTGAGAGTTCAAGGGCAGGAGGGAGCAGCAAGGTTGTAGCCTTGTGTTTGGTGCCAGCTGGTGCAGCAGGATGCCTGTGTAACGCAGAGCACCTCTGCAGTTTTCCCCTTCCACAGGATCAGAAGTACTTCCATGCCAGTGCCAATCCCCCTTGCATTAACTTCCCTGAATGTCTCTGCTCTGGTATGGCTAAGCAGGAAGCAGTTTGCCATCCAGAGGAAAACAGCCTCTCTCAGCAAGTCCACGTGCTTTCCAGACAGCTTTCAGCAACTGGAGGAACTCTGCTATCTGGCTACTACTCTGTGCTGGAAATGACAGGAAAGAGGGAGACAGAAGAGAGGCTGTCAGTGCAGAACCAGAGTTTCTCTCTCCTTTATAATGAACTCCTCATTCTTTTCAGAAAGCAAAGAAAAAATGTGCATTTGTTTGCAATGCCAGTGTTTCTCCTCAGCTCCTCATGATTGATCATCTAATTACATTTGTGCCAAACAAGCACAACATCTCCCTGGCAAATGTGTAACATTCACAACTGGCAGCAGCAAAACAGTTCGTCTTTCTGCCAAGATCTGAAACAGGAAATGTGTATGAAGTTGAGAAACAGAGTTCTCCCATATAGAGATTGATGTGCCAGATAGCTCATTGGGAAGCAGGAGGCAAAGGAGACTAGCAGAAACTCACAGCTAGAGCTCCCCGAAGTTTTAATGTAGCCTGGGTCTGCCTTGTGCTCTTCTTAGTTCTGTGCTCTGTTAGAAATACCCTGATTCTGTGCAAATGCCCCCTTTTTTCCCCTCTCAGACAATGGCAAAGGTGTAACACTCATTCTGGTTTTACTCTGCCTGTAAATGCCTTTGGGCATAAAACGTTGTGGGCCAGCTATCAGTGTGTAGCAGACACCATGACTTATGCCATTGCAGCATCTGGTTTCTGTTTACTAAAGATTTGTGACCTTCGGAGCTAACCCAAGCCTGGCTGCCAAAACATGCAGTCAGCCTTCAGTTCTTCATAAAACCGTATCAAATTCCCTAAGGTTTTGCCCCAGACACAATATATTTGAGGTGGCATCTGGAGTTCTTCCTGGAGCAGGCAGGAGAGGCAGCTGGCACCTGCCAGGCTGAAGCCAAGGGAAGTGGCGGTACAAGCTGTGGCAAAGACCGAGGTGTTTGAGCAGATGGCACTGCTCCGCGGATGGCGCGGCTCTCCGCCGCAGTGCCTGAGGAATGCCTGCTGGCTGGACTGCACTCTCCTGGGGGGAACGGAGAGCTCATGCAGGACTTGCAGACAGCTAGCAGTGCTCATGCGAGCTATGGAGGTTGCTAGCTCTGTTTGCTCTCAGTGGTTTAGCTTTCCCATGGGCTCCTGATGCTGCCACGCTACTTGGCTCGGGACTCCTGCTGCCAGATAACTCCATGTGATCCTGACAGCAAAACCCAACAAAAGCCACCAGCAACAAAATCCTCGCAGCAGCTGTTCCAGCCCTGCTGCTTGCATTTCCCAAGGTATTTCTCACATGCCAGTCTAGCCAGATTGCTTATTTTCCCTTGACTGCTGCTACCGAGACATACCCAACAGGTTACTGAAAGTCTAGCCTAGGGCTAACTGGGATAGGTTTTTAGAGACAGATTTGCTCTAAAGACATTTCTGTTTGGCAGAAATCAATGTCTAAGTGGTATCTGCGCAGTACAGTGCCTCCCTGAGTATTGTCATTTTCCTCAGAAATTTCAGAATCAGTGGGCCACAGGAAAGCTGTCAAACTGACATCCTTTCTGTCTCAAGCATGCCTCTTGGTGCTGCTTACCAGGCTTCACTGAGACTGCGACTGAGGCATTGCAATTGAGGCAAATGACATATTATTTTGGAGTAGAGAGGTTATGGAAGAGGAAGAGATGAGGAAAGTGTTTTTGAGGTGTTGTTTTGCTTCCTGTTAAGGAGCACCATGCAAAGGAAGGCAGCTTCTGGAGCAGTTTCAGTATTTCTTGCATGTGAGTCTAGAGCTGATAATTTGTGCTGTGCATTCCCAGTCGTGGTTCACTGGAGAGGAAAGAAGGTGTATAACAGCAAGCAGCCACTGAGAAGCTGTTCCCATGCAGTTCCATGCAAAGCATAGTGTCTGCATAGGTTAAGAGGGAAAGTGAGGAAGTAGGAAAGCAGGGATTTGACAGTGAAGAGGGAGGTCCTGGTGGTAGGTACATTTTAAATAGTTCTGAGCACTGACTTCATCTCTGCAGAAAGCTGTGCTCGGCATACTGAACCTTTTACACTTCTTGCATTTTCTTGGTGGTTTTCTCTCTATTAAGAAGTAGATTACACAAGCAGGAGACTTAGCTACCTCTGTTCCTACCTTCTTGATTACAAGTATTTTTCAGAAATGGTTTAGAGACCTAGACCCTGAGAGTGCTGTGCTTTTTGGGGAGCTGAGTCCTAACTCTTCTGCACTGTGCAACCTCTATGTCCATCCAGTGCAACAGTTCTTCCTGTCAGCCTTGCAAGAGCCTCTTGAGAAGCTCCCTCCTCTCCTGCCTTTCTGAATGGTTCCCTATTCTTCAGGTGCTTTGTTATTCAAAATATAAGGCGTTTTAACCACAGTTATTGCTCACTTCTGATTCAGAAATATTACTGTGTTTCACCTGGTCTTGTGTGCTGTCTAATGGTGCATGTCTAATGGTCTTCTGGTAATCCAGAAGACAGATTTTACTCTTGCCTCGCAGGCGGCTGGAGCAGAGCCATTGATTCATGTTGTTCTTTAAGGACAGGTGGGGAGAGGGCAAGCTTTGATCTTTGGGACATTCGGCAGATTAAGAATTTGCAAGCCAGCACTGCTCCAAGCACAGCCAACTTGAACAGGTCTCTGCTTTGTGGAAAGGAGAGGCAGACCGGGATCTTTTTAATACCCTTGTGACTGTATGTTCTGTCAGTTTGCAGTACCCAAACAGAGATACTACACTGAGCTTGTTCTCAGTGTTTAAGGAGGGAAGAATTTCTTTCTTAGAAATAAAGACCTATTCTGGTGTCTTCTGTTGGGTTCATCTGAAAATAAATTGTGGAAGCAATTAGATCTTGCACTGCAGGGTCTGATGGAATTTGTAATAGCTACATATAAGATTGCAAGTTAATGGAGTAAGTATGGCATAAAATTCCACTCCTGTGTTCTCACCTGGAGAAGGCTGCTGTCAGAGACAAGTCTTCTGACTACGGAGCCATTGGTTCTCGTTGGCTATTGCAATGTTATAGATCTACTGTCCTGTATAGTACAGAAGTCTGTTTTTTCTTGATTTGTTTATATGTATTGTCATACTAAAGCCCTCTGAGTAGATCTGAACTACTTACTAATCCAGTAAATCCCAAGCCTTACGATACTGGCAATCTGTGATCTTCTAGAATTTATTATGTATTTGAGATCATCCACCAATGTCTGCAAATAATCCTGAATCAGTAGTAAAGCTAACTGTATTATTCTGAGGAACTGAAAAGTCTGAATCTCTTCATTCCCCATCCCCAGATAGTTATCTATAGAGAGGGTTGAAGTCTGAAGAAAATATTTACTTTTAAGTACTATTTAAAGTGTGGAACATGATTAAGGATTTAAAATGTTTTTGTTTTATCTGGTTTTTGTTCACTCTAAGTTTTGCTGCTTGGCATTTGAACAGTATAGGTTAATTTGACTGTAGAAAGAGATTGTGTTTGTTCCCCAGCTGAACCAAAAAAAAATTTTTTCCCTTCTGCCAGGCTCTCTCTGTGTTTATGCAGCACCTAGCACAATGATATTTCAGTTCTGAGGCTTTCAGTCATGTTTTATTAAAAGTAAACAATAATAAATCAGACTGAGGAAATCAAATATTTGCTTTCCACTTTTGTCATTTAATATTCATTTAACATCTGCTCTTTTCATTGCCACTCCTATCAGTAAGCTTGTTTGCAAAAATGCTTGCCAAAAAGCCAATTCCAGAGGAAAGTGAAGCTCTTTCAGCCTTGCATTGCCTTGTCTTCCCCTTTTTTCTCGTGTTTTGCAGGCATTTGCCCTGAGCCATACATGACTAACATTTTCCATGAAGTCCCTTTTAATAGATTCCTTGTAGAAGGTTCGATGTAGATGTGTCAATCAGCACAACATTCATGTGACTGCTTCTTGCTTGATTTAAGTGCTACTTCCCTGCATTTGAAACTTCAAGAAAACATTAGATGAATTATTGCTTTGTCCCTCATAGTGAATGAGTATAAATACTGGCTAGAATCAGCAGAAGGGAGGCAAGAATGCTCTGTATGTTCCTCCCAAGCAGATCAACCAGGGCTTCTCAAATCTCAAATCCTACTGATGTTTAATCATTTAATCCCTGCTGCAAATCAGCTCCACCTTTCATCTTAAATTCTGACTTCCAACCTTTGTCATCCTTGCAAGTAGTAGGGGAAGGACATGTATCTAGTTGTGGACCCATTCTTTTAGATCTCTTCAGAGTGGGCATTCAGCCAGAGAAGAATTGAGTTTGATCATCAACTACCATAAATCAGCATCTGTTATCACAGCAATAGTGATGGAAAGGACTTAGGGAGATCATTAACTTTTCAATAGAAGTTTTGTCATTATTTGAAGGGGATTTGGCCCTTAACTCATGTAACAGAAATAGAATGTGTATTTGGATCTCAAGTAGACATGTCAGAGACAGAGACACACATGCAATATTCAAAATACAACTAGCCTGGTAGTACCAGAGCACAGACTAAAAGAGTAGAGTGTACGTTTTATAGAAAGTGAGCTTGTAGAGAGTTAGCAGCTTGCTTTGGGGACCCCTGACAGGATACACACTAGAGGAAACTCCTATTTCCTAGTGTCATTCACATTTCAGAGGCTGAGCAAGGAAATTCGCATGTGGCCAGTGATGACAAAATGAGCCCTCTGATCACACCCTCTGCTCCCTGGGGCACCTTAGGACAGCTCCTCCCATCTGAACATACAGCAGGGAAGCAGACTAAAAAGGAGTCGGGCATCTTTTCCCTCCCAGCCTTTTGGACAAGCTAATGAAAGATGCAATGTGACAAGACTTGTCATATGCTATCAGATAACCCTATACGATGCCACCCCTGCGTGACTCACCGTCAAACCTCTCCTCCAGATCATGGGAGCCAAGCAGTCTCTCATGCTCCTGCTAGGACTGTAGCAATCTAGTGTGCCTGCTCCTAACTCTCCAGGACCAGCTTGCTCCACAGCTGTGCCCTACCTGGCCTCACATTAAGATAGTGGGAAGGAACAAAAACTAGGCCTTCATCCTGCCAGTGTTTAAGGAAAGGATTTTCCAACATACCCAAAGAAAGTGAGTGCTCCATCTTGCTTGTTCTCATTTGTTGAAGCCCCTTGGCAGTCTGTAGGCCCTTTACCAGCTAAGTGATTTCAATGTTTTTGCACTGTTCTCCTAAAAAAAGATGCTCATCTGGTCATATTTGGGGAGAGGGGAGGGGGACAGGGAAGGGGGAAGGGAGGTTGTTGTCTGTGTGTATACGTGGGTATATTTTTCTCTGCCTGTCTTTTACATTGTTTGGCAATGTCAAAAAAGATTGTTAAGAGCACAGAGGTCTTATATTAAGTTCCTCCAAGTTTTGTGAAATGTGATAGTGGGTGGAGAAGAGAGCCATCTTGGTACACCGCTTCTGAGATCCCAGAGACTCTGCATGGGACCTGAGACCTGTGAAACAACCCACAGAAAAGCAGACCTTATCGCTTCCATCACTGGCAGTACAACTTGTTTTCCAGGTAACTATTTTGCTTCCTCCTGAGCTAAGATGGTATAAGATTGTGGTGTAAGAAATGGTATAAGATTGTCTCTGTCCTACTCAGTTTTGCTAGTCAGAAGGCACTAAACTAAACTTCTCCCAAAGGCCTTCATTAAATTTCAGGCAAGCTCATTAGCATTTTGAAGTCTAACTGCAGCACAAGCACAGGTCTTAGCCTAACAACTGACTGGTATCCCAGGTGTCCAGCCTGTTGCTACCATCCCTTTGCTCAGCTAACGGCTTTGGGCTGATTTTTCAAGGGAGGAAGCAGGGGCCTGTAAATCTGAAGAGTTGACAGAAACCTTGAAAATGCATGCATCCTCCCCCTTACTGCACATCACTTGTTGCCAGCAACATGGACAAATCCTGAATAACTTGAGTCACTTCAGCTTCAAAATTGCAGAAAAATCTGCCTGGGCATAGAAGAGTTGTTGCAGGTAGGAGGTGAGTCACAGGCCTTCTTACCATGCCAGGAGGTACAATAAACTGTAGTAGGAACAACTTTACCTTTTAGAGAGGCCAGCACAGGCCAGCTGGTTAAGTCCAGACTAAAAGACTGTGTAGGCTCTGTGACGGCCTTTGCTACAGGACTGAAGCAAGGAAGCGTGCAGTTTACTGCTCTGGGAATACTGACGCACAGAAGAGGCTCTCAGAGGGTGCCGCAGGGTCTCAAGGCAAGGAACGAGGGAAGCACTGTGCTAATGTTTCATGCTCTTCAGTGGTAGGGACCCACTTTGCTGTGGCCAGTCAACAACCTGGGCTTCCCTTGTGTTTCTCCAGCTATCTCAGCCCTTAGGTCCCTATGCACACAGCTGTATGCACACAGCTACTGGTGTTTATACTGCCCATAAGTGCCATGCTGCTGTGAGGCATTTGTATACAAAATGCAGCCCTGAAAAAGTTTATAATCTAGATCCCCAAACAGGCAACAGGAGAGGAAAAGAAGGAAACATTGTTGCTGTTGCTGTTCGTGTTGCAATAACACCGTGGCTCCCGGCAATGGCTCCAGCTCCCCTTTGCAAACCCTGAACAGTTCACTGTAATAGTAGCAGCTTGGCTTGCTCACAAAATCCATCAGCCTCGGAGTCCAGAACAAGGACCCTTGGCTCGCAGCCCAATAACCCTCCAGATTTACTGGTGGGGGTTACAAATGAAAGTGGTGAATAGTCTGAGAATATATATATATATTTTTTGTACTGGCATCTACAGTTGAATTTGTCTGGGGTCAGTTAGTAGGTGTATTTGAAAAAAGCCTGAAGTTGTGAAAGCTGTAAAGAAGCACAAGTTCTGGCTGGCAAGTGCTTCCTACAGTGTGCACCTCCAGCATCTAATACGGTGAAGACTTCATTTATCTGAGGCCTCTGAGCACAGCCTTTGCAAAGACAACATCCATAATGAATACAGTTTGTAGTCCCGGTAGTCTGGACATGCTCTAGCTCTGAATTCTGTATCACTTCCATATTCATTTACTCCAGAAAGTCATTAACAGAGCCCAAGATAGTCATGAATATTTCTGTCCTGTTTAGCAGAGGAGAGCAACTACTCTTTCACAGGAAATGTTACATGGAGCTACTAATGTTTTTAATTATGGAGTGTTAGGTACAAGTAATTGTGAAAGTTAAGGCAGGGCTAAACCTGCTGCTGTCTTCAGTGGCTGTTTTATTCATTAGCAATATAAATAAGGGGGTGCAGAAAACCAAAAGCAAAACATGCATGATCTGAACAAATATGTTCAGTGCCCTGTTTGCTGAAGGTGGAATAAGTAGAGAAGCCCAAGAGAAAACTCTGGCAGGCACTGCCCTTTGTCTTCCTAAAAGAAGTGATTAAAACAGTGTAAAGAAGAGTCATTGGTTTATACACGCCTCTTGCAAATCCAGCTCCCTTCATCTTCCCATCAAGGCTCAGTGCTGGCATCCCCATTTGCAGAAATAATTTGCAATGAGATTCAAAAGAGAGTTTTATTTGCTGTTTTCTACCAGACCCATGTCTTATTCTTTTCCACAAACAGCTGTGTAGCAGTATGAAAACAACCTCCAAAAACAAACATCCAAAAACAAACAAACAAAACAGTGAATTCTCTTTTGGGGTTAAAGATTTTCTTGGCCTGACAAACATAAGCCGGAAGGGGAGCAAGGCTCAGACAGGAAAACGGGAATGAGGCATCCCTTGCCCGTGTAAATCAGCCTGCCTCTACTGCTTCTGACTACTCATGCCACTTGTGGCTTCTTTGTTGCGTTTTCCAAGAAAGGAGCCACGTGCAGGCACTGACTCATGTCATTTTGTTCAGCGCACAAACACAAGATGGGTTTTGGGGGAAACCCCTGATTCTCCCTATCTAGCACACCGACCGCTGAGGCGGACGATTTCCAAGTCCCCTTCCAGCTGCTGTCCCTGACAAGCCTTCATTTCCTGTATCTCAAAGGCTCTGGGATGATTCCCATTATACTTCTCCACATATTCTACTTCTGTTTTGGCCTCAGGAACTTCTCAGATGATACATTTGTTTTTGCTGAAACATGGTACATCTGTCTAAAGTCACAGCTATGGCAAGGATGGAAATTTCGTAAACTAATAAAGCTGCACCTTTTACATTAAACCAAGATGACAAACACAGAGTGGCAATTTGGCAGCGTGCTATGGCTTTGTCAGCAGCAGCATGCTAGGGCTTGCAGTCTGCATTTTCCTTGAGTCTAAAGTGCTCTTTGGGGGGTGGGGGGGAAGGGGAATCTCTTTCTCCAGCTGTAAGTGATGTGATTTGCTGTGCAATCCTGGGTTGCTGACATTGTCTATGACTTCACAGTTTTTCATTTAACCGCAAATCAGACATATTCTTAAAGGTCAAGGTATTGTCACACCTGGCACATGAAAAGTGTCCTCAGAATAATACATTTGGGATATTATTTTGAAGATAGAAATGTCCAAGTTGTCGGACTGTCTCTTGCACACATTTAATAATTGGTATTCCTTTAATATTTCTACTCCTTGGGTTTTTTTATCCCTTTTCTAAAAGATGTTTATCATATGCACAAGCAATGTCTCTTATGCTAAGGTTTTTGGGTGTGATTTTGAGGCTTTCTGACACAGAAATTCACTGATTTAACCAAATTGCAAAATGAAGTCTCAAAGCATCTTAACATTGACATTGCTATGCCTTTCTGGTCATTTGCTGTTACTGTTGTAAATATTAATTGATTTTTACTTGACACTGAGAAAAAAAACGATCTGCAGATAAATAAAAATATCACTTGGAAAGGAGAACAAAGGAAGCTGCAAAGCATTAGACATCTTATGTAGACAAATATCCTCCCGACTAACTTATAATTGCAAATCATCATTGTTCAGCTTACTTTTTTATTCGTAAAACATATTTCAAAGGAAATATGTGTGCTTGTGTTCTAGAAAGTATCCTTGGCTTTTCTGGTGGTGGAATAAGGGAATGGCAAACTGCCATTAGCAATACACTTTTGTGCAAAGTTGGCATTATTTTATTTAGACCAGCGAACAATGTTGCCAGTTTGAGACACAGCCTTGTGTCTCTGAGAGCCTGATCTACCCCCATGGGAGCCCCTGAGAGTGTGTCTGCCTAGCAATTTAAATGCTGTTAGCCTATTACCACATACCATCCATGCAGATATGTGCTCAGAAATACCTACAGACAGAGCTCCAACGCTAACTATTCATTTACAGATAAGAAGGAATCCCTGTGTTTATTGACAGTTATCCTAAGCTCAGTTTCTTCTAAGTGCAGTGTAAACACTTCAAGGCAGACTAACAGCCAGCAATGTGGACAGAAGCTGCATGGGATCAAATGTGCCGGGATCTACCTCAGCCCTCGCCTTCAACCTGGAAGCGGATGCGCACCCTTAGATCCCTTCCGCTTGGTAACTTTATCTCTAGCAGTTACCACAGTGCTATCTTGGGAAATATTAAAGGTTACTTTACAACTCCTTGCAAGATTTGAGGAAAACTCTCCATTTTCACTCTCTTTTTCTAGAGCAGAAAGACCAAGGGAAACCTAAGAGTTGACTAAAACCCTTGTGCACATTTGTAAAATAATAACAATAGTAACTGTAATGCTTTAATAAACTGCTGTTATTTATTTACACTGAAGGAGGTTTAGAATCCCCACTCGTGGACTGTGACCAACTTGAGATGCATACTCTATAAACAAAAATAAACCAATAGCAATAACGCGTAGGAATATTTATTAGCATAGGGATTTTGATGTTGACTTTTTGATTCTCTAGTTAGTAAGATAATTAAAACCCTCTAATTATTACTGCCAGCTTGCCATTAAGAATGTGTGGATAAAGAGCTTACACATGCCTAGTCCTTTCACTCAGAGTCATGGTGAGTTGAAGTATTCTTGTATGATCAAGACACTTTTTTAAAGCATCTGTAGCCCCAAGGAGATTATAAATGATTCATGTATTGGGACCTGAGTGATTCTTGCTGTTTAATACCACATATTAAGGTTTTTCTTTCTATTTTAATGCTTTTAAAATTAATAAGATCTTCATAATTGTAGATTTCCTCGCATGGGTGACAAAAATCAGACTCCTAAATCTGCGTGTAGATGCCTAAGCAAAAGTAGGCTGACTGGAGACACCCTGTTCTCTCTGCTTTGGGAGAGCACTAGGTTCCTAAGCATGTAGGTAAGGCTCTAACTCAAAAGTGTTCTTGCTTGGAGTGGCAACGAGAGAAAACAGATAAAAAGGTTATATATCTAACTGTGGACTTTTGTGATCCTGCAGCTAATCACATTTTTCTAGCCAATGGTATAAACATGTAAAAGACTGTGAAATAAACAGAGATAGAGGTAACTGGAGTTCAGAAGAGTGCCTGTAACAGACAGAATCTTAATTTTCTAAATGCCAAATTGCATGAGGTATTTAAACAGCATTTGAGGCCAATATGCAGTTCAGACAAGTAATTTGCAAGATGTGATATACTAGGCAGTAAGTGGATTTTTCTGATACTGTTTCTTACTTCTAGCATTCAGGGAAACATGATTCAAAAACCTGAGATGTTGATTAGGAATCCGTTCTTTTGTAATGCAGACAATTGCACTACGCATTCTCAACAGTGCTGTTCCCACTGATCTGTCCACAACGTTAGCAGCTGGCAACCTGAAACATTCAGTAAGATTAAATACATGTATTTATCAACTAATAAGCATCTTTTCAGCTGGGACATCTCAGGCAGAAACAGCTGAGGCTACAAACTCTGAAATTTGGGATAAACACTGGAACACATACTGAAAAAGAGATACAAACCAAAACGAATGCTAACTGCAAAGGCTGCACAAGCACAGTGGATTTCACTTGTTTCAGCAGGATTGGATCACACTCTCATTAGCCTTCCCCAGGCAATGTGACACAGGTTCAGTGTGTTTATTTAGCTCAATTAGGAATTTAAAGTGTGGATATCATTCTGCTCATCTGGGCCTACCTGCAGAGCTTAACACTGTCTTCTGTTATGGACTGCTTTTACTGCTCCTTACAGTCTATCTCTTTTTCTCCAGTGCTACATAACACATAAGGCTACATTTACATTTTCTGAATGGACTAATCATGGCTCTCTGCTTTGATAAAGAATGTGCAGCCTCCCACATAACCACATGGAAACTAATGGGAAAGAGTAAACCAGAAATAAACCCGTTCTAGGGGGTTGAGAGAAAAATACCCACCGAGATAATTGGGAGGGATGTACAGCAAAGAAGCAATTGAACACGTAGTCACATCTTGGAAAAAAAAAAAAGAATATAATGCTAAAAATATCCACATGAGGGACAGAAAGTGAAAACATGATTGAAGCGGAACAATTGGTAGAGGAGTTAATACTTATTAACAACCATTTTAGATTGAATATAGGTTGGTTTTGTAACAGCACAAGGAATGATGCATTTGACAGTACTTAAACAATTGCATCCCCTCTTCCCAAAGAATCTAGTTAGCAACACCCTAGAGAGGCAGCACAAATTAACCGGTTTCATTTGTGTGCTCCTGAAGAATTAGCCAAAGCATCTGTAGTTAGTAAAAGTTTTCCCTTGTAAAATACAGTTAATGGTGAAGTTAGATCCCAAAGAAATCTTTCTAAATCCTTCCTCCCCCTATTGCATTCCTTGGTATGTTTTAAAAATTAGCCTACTATATCCCCTCCTCTATCCTTATAAAAACAGCCATGAGAGGTCAGAAAAAGTTCATTTGTTCAGTACTTTTTTCTTGACAGTATGTAAAAGCTGGTGCCTGGGCAAGAGTGTAAGAATGGAGCAAGTATATATGGTATTTCAGCAAGTACCCTGCAATCTTCCAACCATTTCACCTCAGCTGTTCCCTAGGCCAATGTGGTTTCTATGTGTTTATTAACCATCCACGGATTACTTTCCCTTGGCACTGAAATTGTATAGTTTCCCCTTGAACCTGGGTTAATAAGATTTAGGAACATTTAGCATCCAGGCTTCCAGTAGGAAAAGACTTTATGACTTAATTACATGTTATGTCATCATACTCCCCATCCTATATCTCCTGACATTGAAATGTCAGCTATGTACAAAGTGAGAAGGCAAATACTCATTTCCAGATTTCATAATTGTTCAGAAGAAAATTGTGCAAAGAGGAAGAAATTGAAAAAGAGTTATTATAAAATTATTATAAGATTCATGAGCCAAATCAATGTCATTTAAATCTGAAGAATCTGCAAATACTTATGCATTTGAAGGTAAGTATTTTTTAAACTTCTTTGTTCTATTATAACATATTGTGATTTATATGAAGCGATAGATGAACGAAGGGTAAGTTTAGCACAAGAGCATCAAAGACAAAGCAAGTAAATACTTTGTAGAAGTGGAAAGTAGAACATAGAACTTCATTCTGTGGTTTCTTTCACGTAACGGAGGTAACAATATCCAAAGGTGGGTTCCAAGCAGTATTATGAAATGCCACTATCTTTCTTTTTGAGGAACTTGATTTTTTTTTTCTGTCTAAATATACCCTGCATTTTCAGCTGTAGCTTCAGAAGATATGGGATGCCATTAGGCAAGAATGAGAAATCCTAGCCGTAAGTCAGTCCATATTTTATCCTCAAGGCTTTTACAACTACTGGGGAATTTGGCTGTTACGTAGCACAGAGAGACACTTATCTGTCCAGTAGGATTAAAATGACCCAGTAAACAGGAACAGGTTTAAAATACGTCTATCCTTCATGGGGGTAGTGGGGAAGTGTTATCCAAGGATAAGCGTAGAGACATCCAAGATAATTATGCTTTGCGAGAGTAAGTTTTGCTCTGGAGAGAGAGAGGAATTCTCTGTAGCATTCTGAGATGCATCAAATACTGAGCTTTATAAGCTCTTTAAAGGAAATTTTGAATTCCAAAGTTGAAATAAATAGAATGGGAAGGGTGGCCATTTGCTGATTTAATACGAAGAGGAATTTTAAAAGGAGTACACATGGGAAATAGTACTTTATGTGCTAGGATTTTCTGTTCTGTAAAAGGAGCATGTCTTATTCACAAGAACTCACTGGTCTATACCATCATTTAGATCTTTCAACATAATGACGAAATACTACTGTTCTGATCCAGTCACATTTAACAGCACAATTGGCTTGAATTATCAATTGTCCAGTACTTTGAACCTCTGCTAATGGTGCTAATAGCCTGAGACTGTTGGCCTGAGGGTGTATGAGAAATAATACATTGAAGCAGCAGTGAAATCCCATCAAAAGAAATACTAACAGTGTTTTATACTTCAGCAAAGCTGGAAAGGATTAGAGTACAATCTTTGTGCTTGCTGCCTTGCGTGCATGCAGCGTATGCAGAGTGAGAGGATGTCAAGCTGAGATTGCCTTCTGAGAGGAGTGCGCACATGCAGATGATCACCTTTGCTGTGCAGATCTTTGCATGGATGTAACCTACTCACTTCAGCAGGCTTCCTGCAGATTTTGGATTGTGTTGTGAATCAGAGGGGTTTCAGGATCCTGGGCATGATGGATGCCATGTGACCACTTATCTGATCTAAATCATGACCAAGCCTTTCACACAGAGTGTAAAAATGATACCAAAGGGTAATGCAGAGAAAAAAGGAAGCTGATTGCTTTTGGGTATGATCCGTGTCCATACCATACAACCTCTACTGACTATTAACCCAGCACCACCTGGCTTTCTGTGGTGTGTGTTCATATGCTTCTCTCTAAAGCCTGAAATATACACTTCTGCTTTGTAAATGTAATGCCATACAAGGCTGAAGCTCTGTTTTACATACACGCAATCTCAATGGACATGTGCCTATGGAAGTTATATGTAAGTGGAATATCATGGCAGATGATACACATTGAATGTGTGTAGTACACGCAACTGCAGGCAATGCAGTTAGGTGGTATTTCATGACATGTAACACATCATGCAAGACAATTCACATCAGATAATGATGGCTCTATAGCTATCTATAGAAATATTAAGTGAAAAAACAGTGTCCAAATGCACATTCAAGTAGTTCTGCTGACTTAGAGTTATTCCTCCTGATTTTACCATTTCAAAAGGTCAGGAGATTTGAAGTCTGCCCTTCTCTCTTTCTTTCTTTCTCCATCATATTTGCTTGCCATGTCATACACTGTCTATGCAAGAAAAAGATGGTACATGGTACATAAATCAACAAAAAGTACTTTTACAAAGTACTGCTCAGAAGAATGGGAAGTAAATGAAAATTTTAAGGCAACAGCATTTCTGTAGTACGAAAAGGAATGTAAGTGGAGAAAAATACACAAAAATATAGAGACTCATTTCTATCAAAAACTTATTTACAAAGCTTTCTTGTTTGAGGAACTTAGCAATAGTATCAGTAGACCTCTTTTTGTTTCTAGATTGCTATGGACAATCCATGGACTTTCACTTCGAAAGAAATAGAAGATATAAACATGGGATTATGAATTCTTAAGAACATTGTGCAATTAAAGAAGAAAATGGAATAAAACAGTGAACATGTTAGAAATATAACCCATGTTACTTTGCAGGAAACTGTATGTGTAGTCTATTTGACTGATTATAGTATAATTTTGTGGATGGCCATTTATAAAAAAATAAAGTTACTCTCCTTTCTGACTTGGAAGTTTACTTGAAGAACAGTGACTCATACTCCATGTATTATTAGCACTATGGCCCATTTGTGTCGTAGTCAGGCTGACGGTTTACATGCGAGGACTGCATCTACAGTCAACAACTTTAAACAGAAGTACTTCAGCACTGAATAGGACCCAGTACAACCCTCCCTTCTCATTCCCTGTCCTAAATCCCTGGTTCCCACTGGTTTCAAAAAGCCAGATGAAATGTAAAACTGAATGACAATGGAAAATACTAAGACAAAAACAGGAACAATTCAGACCTCCTTCATGCTGCTGAGATTACTGTAAAACATACATAAAAGCTACTTGAAATGCTCAGAGGAGAATCCCTGAGAGATTGCCTTCTAAGATTTTACAGGAAAGAGTGAGGGAAACCTATCTCCCATCCTTTGGTGGGAAAGACTGTTCAGTGTCAAGACCAGTGCTGAGAAGTAAATTATAAGGGATGTAAGTTTTGTCTTCTGTAGAAAAATTAAGTGTCATAAGAAAAAAATTATGTTTTTCCTTAAACACTTTGATTGAACAATTTCATTCTTTTGGGAAATGGAATGTACCTACATTATATTCTAAGTACACATACACCTCCTACAGTTTCCCCTGTCACTTATTTCCATTGTGTGCGTGTGAGAGGGATGTTAAGCATCAAATTTCTAAAAAAGAATCCTAGTTTCTTAGCATCTCTAGGTGCATCTTTAGCATTTAAAAGCAATTAAAATGTTTTTCTGTTTTGCAGCTAGAATTTCTGGGGAAAATCAAGTGTTTTTCTTTTTTTGTTTTTGTTTTTTTTTTTTTTAGATTTCAAAACTCTCTCTCTTTCACCTTTCAAAGGAGCCAGACAAATAATGGCAAATATGTTCTTCTCTTTATTTACATTGCTGGCTGGTGGTGATTACAACAGCTGCTATTCTCTTTATTTCCTCACTGGAATATTCACACCATTTATATTTCTTGAAGAAAAGCATCAACACTTATCTCTTACCTTCAAGCCATATGAATCTTTTGAGCAGAACTGGCAGTGCTTTGTGTCCGATATATCCAAAACACCACAACTCTCCACTGTGGCTTTTCTCAGGCTCTCCCAATCTTTCGAGTAGACGTTTTGGTATTCAGTGGCTCTTTTCTTGACCACGCACACAGGGAGGAACCAAACACAATCCCTGCCTGACAGTGCAAACTGGGACTCGCACAGAGGAAACTTGCTGTGGTTGCTCCCAAGCTGAGCTAGCAGCTGCCAGAAGTTCAGGAGCTCGGGGAGTGTGTTCGCTTTCTGGGAAGAGGCGGTTTTGAAGCAAAGCTTTCCTGCAGTAATTTGCTGTCCATCTCTCTCAGTACATCGCTGAGTGGGAAAGCGGCAGTTCCATCTCCATTTCCCAGATCCCAGACCTGGCTCGCAGCCGCCCCTTCCTCCCGCAACGAGATCCAACAACCTGTTTCCACTCCAGCTGCCGCGGCTGGCCGAGGGGTGCGATTTCCCACGGCGCCTCCCTTTCCCTCTGAGCTCTGCCTTGCCTGCCGGGGGGCGAAATTCCCTCCCTTGGATCCTGGCGACTCCCCCCGGGGGAGGGACCGCTCCCGGGGCACGCGCGGCGGCGGCTCTCCCGCGGGGCTGCGGCGGCGGCTTCAGCACCGGGAGCCGGACAGCGGCGCGGCGGCGGCGGCGGCGGCGGCGGCGGCGGCGGCGGCGGCGGGGCGGAGCGCGGCCCCGCGGCGCCCGGGGCTGCTCGCCCGCACGGAGGCAGCCGCTCCCTCCGCAGCCCCCCGCCGCCGAGAAGCCCCCGTGGAGAGGAGCCTTTCCCCGCCTGGCTGCCCTGCCCTGCCCTGCTCTGCCCTGCCCTGCCCTCCGCTGCCCTTCTCTGCCCTCCGCTGCCCTTCCCTGCCCTGCACACGGATTCCTGGTGCCTCTGGAGGTGCCGGGCAGCCCCCGAGCTACAAGGCTTCTGGCTGGCCCCGCACACACTGGTGCCGCCTAGCCTGGGTTTATGCACTGCCATCAGCCCTTATCCAGAAGGTGACTGTCCGTCCACGATATGGATTAGCCTTGCATGTCTCTGTGGGAGCTAGCAGCCTGGGAGCACTCAGCAAAGGGAGTAAAAAAGGGAAAGAAGCTGGCCCTTAGGAGGCCAGTTGGAGGATGGAGCATGCCTAGCTTGCAGAGGGGAGTAGCTCCAGGGTAGCAGTGACCCTGACTCAGCAGCACCACTGCCACATGTAGCCAGGGCCTCAAAGGCTGCAAGCCTCCTTCAGTCGGGTGGATTTCCCACATCCTGCTGCTGCAGGCTCTTCCTCTACCTCTGAGCTTAGGGAAAATCAGAGGAGACCTGCCTGGAACTGCTGACATGAGCCACAGCCACACTTTGCCTGCCGTGCAGGCAGTCTCCAAACGCCTCTGAACAGCAGAGAGGTGGGAAAGGTAGGCAGGGATTTCTGAACAAGGAAGTTGCCTATGGTTGTTGTTTCTACTGTAAGCAGCTTGCATGCTTTCCTTGTAAAACACATCACTGCCAGAGAGGGACATCACTTGTCTGCACTCTTCCCCAGTGGAAAAGTCCCAGGATGGTCCTGTGTATTTGCTAACTAGTCATGCTAAAAGACTTAACAGTATTCCTGGTTTAAACAATCCTTATAATGGTGAGTAGATCTCTTAGCAATTTATACAGCAAGAGATACCATTTCCTGACAGGGTGTTAAAATAAAGCTGTTGCTGCAATATTTTAAAATCTTATACTTTAATATCTTTAATATTACCTAACTTTCAAAGCAAAAGAAGTCCTTAATTATCAGGATGTTTCCTATGAAAGCTTTTCTCTTTAAAGAAATAGCTTGATTTTCTTTTCTGAATGTATTTTTCTCATTAGCACATAACACCAGACAGGGGGAAAAAAAGAGCCAATTTCTTTTGTTAGGTTTAGAATAGGTTTGAGTTTTTCAAAGATTTTTCTACCAAGGAATGGATTTAGAAGAGTGCTTTCAACCGTTTCTGGTTGTGGCACCCCCCACGTTTTGCAGTTGAGGTACTGACCCCTTTAAGATATTGCAAATAGGAACTGTTGTGAAATGTGTATATGCTTGCCTTTCTGAGTCATCTTTAGTGTCAAAGTCAAACTGAATTTTCTTGAACTTTCCAAATATTATTGAAAATTTTTCTTTCTTATCCAAGTAGTGTTCCATGGTTTGTTTTGCATGCAGTGTCAGGGTAGCCATATGAATGCTAGAGCCAATACCTTTAGCACAAAAAACAGAAACAACTACAGCAACTGCTGTAACATTTCACTTACCTGCCTGGAAGTTTTCCTCTGACGTCCTAAACTGGTACTCATTGTCACTATAGGAATCATCATATGTTATTATTTTGGTATATCTAAAATACTCTGATTTCTCCTTGAAAGCAGGAAAGGAAAGTTTATACATACATACATACATATTTATATATATATTTTTATATATATATATATATATATATATATATGTAAATGCCATTTTACTTCCCTCAAGATAAATATATTTATTTAACAGATGGGCCACACTTCTTTGGGGTATTTATACTTTCTTTAAGGCCAAGAAGCTTCTTGTCCTTTCCTAGACTCCTTTGGATTTCACTTGTGTTATGAGAATGCTTTCTGTCCAGTCACCTATAAGAAAAACACTTACACTCCAATCCAGGAAAACAAACAGTAATTAATAGTGGGGGAAACTAGATGAATGGATGGATTCTGATTTTCACTGATTGTTTGCCATCTGCTGAGACTGTGAATATAAGTCAGTACTGCCATTTTGGTTTACAGGCTTTAATAATAACAATGAACATGCATTTAGCTACTTGTAACAGTTATATTTGTATGTTGCTGTTACCAGATTTTTTCAGTCACATTAAAGAAAATAGCTTTTATTCTGTCCATCAGAAAGCTATGAATTAAAGCAATGGACGGCCTAATGGAAGACAGTGTTACACATCACATCTCTTGCCTGTGTTAGCCATGTACCTGCTCTGTAACGTGAAGAACCATCTCCTTAGCTGATGAAAACTGCAAGCCACTTTATTTGGACTATGTAGCTGTTCTTACGAAGTGTAAGGGGAGATTAATTTCCCTTGAATTTTGTATCAAGAATTTCAATAAATACCCTAGAGGTAGATGAATCATTTGGGAGAGGAAAAGAAGCACAACAACAATGAAAACTCATGCAGGGGAAAAAAAAGACAAACCCAAACCTGAAGCCAAAATAAAATGAAATTTAAATCTGTGAAATATTAGAAAAACAAAATCTTTTTTAAAGAGATTTGTTCACAAGCTAAATCTCTTTTTCTTCAGTGCATCTCTGGTTTATGATTACTCATTGAACAGACTCAGTGTCTAACTCTTTGGTTAGAGGTTGTTCAATAGCAGCTCTCCATAAGTAGGCAATTCTGAAGTGTTAATCTGGAGTAGATGTACAGATCCTAAGATATCTCCTCCTTTATTTTAGGGGTAGAATGGTTGGAGAATAGTCTTGGTGTAAATATCAGGAGTGTTCTGTAATATTTCCTCAGCATGCGTTCTCTCTATTTGCATCTCTAACAAAAAACAGTCATCAGATCAGCACTGAAAGTGGATTAAAATCAGATACCTCCTGCACCATCAATATTGGCAAAACATACCTCTTCCACCCAATACTACACTCTATTTAGCAACATAAACCTCCGTGAAGGGCCAAAATGCCAGTCTCATTCCCTCTTGTGCTCCCTAATCCCAGCCCGGACCGTGCTTTCCTTAATTGCTTCACTAGCACCAGGTTGCAGGTAGGGCCGTAGGGTGCTGGCAGAGAGGTCAAGAGGGACCCCTGCGCAAAGCTGAGGGAAGCCGGCAGAACATTAGCATTCACTGCAGAAGTTTCCTTTCAAGGTAGACTCACATCTGATTTCTGAGTAGACTTGAAGCTCAGGAAGGCAGGTCAGTTATTAGGAGGCTTGTAAACTTGAATGCTCTGCTTTTTTTTTTTCCATTTATTTTGGCAACACAGTAACATTACCAGGCTCTTACTTATATCTGACTACGAGTGCAGAGGGAATCTTTGTTTTCCTCAGTGGAAAAGGCACATGGTATTAATGGGGCCAGAAATAGCTCCTGGTGAGTTATTAGCTCTGTGCCTTGCACCATTGCATGAAACCTGCCCCTGCCAGAGACAATACCCACTACTCGTTACAGGCTCACCCTTAATTGAACAGTATTTAATCTATCCCTGGGAAATTCAAGCTCTTGACGTAGCTGTGGATGTTGTTTTAAGAAGTGACACAGAGTCATAATCCCATGGGAAGAGTCCTATCAAACATGCTGTAGTTATATGAGAAAGAATGAGCTACAAGTAAACTGTTGAAATTATGGGCTGCATCCAAAACTGTCTCATCTGACCTGATTTTAGGGCCAGGTGTGCACAATTTTGTTTTTGTTGTAACACCAAACACGATTCAAAAATAATAATAAAAAAACTACATTGTGTTTTCAACTTGCTCTCCTGGATGTAGATGGAAGTAGAAAAAATTCCCCAAGAGTGATTCAAAAGCTTTTGTTCTGAGCAATATCTGGCAGGAAAAAAAAGGCAAAAAGAAAGAAAGTTTTGCCAAAGTTTTTCCACACATTGGAATAAAACTGAGACTGCTCGTGATGGGGAACACCTGAGAAGAACCAGGCAGCGAAGAAGGTCCCCGAGGCACTGCGGGAGCCCCGGGGGCTGCGGCTACCTCAGGTCACTGTGGCGGGTGGCAGTGGGGGTCTCAGGGCGCCACCAACGGTCGGCGCGCGCACAGCCGTTCCCGCCACAGGTGGCGCGTGCCCTTCATCCCCCCCCGGCCCCGCCCCGCCTATTTAAGGTGGGCTCGCGCCAGCTGAGGCGCATTTCCAGTCAGGGGTGGGCGGCGGCGGCGGCGGCGGCGGCGACGGGGGGGACTGCGGGACTTGCGCGGGTATTGCGGGGCATGTTGGGGGGGAGGGACGCTGAGGAGACTCCTAGGGTAGGCGACCGAGAAACCTGAGACATCTTAGCAGAGACAGTGTGAGTATTTTGGAAGGAAAAACAGAGACAAACTAGATAAGAAAGAATATAGGCAATGTGCAGGAAAACACGTTCCTCTGAATTTTGGAGAGGAAAAGCTGAAGTAATATTTATGGAACATTGCAAGTATTCTGTAGGGAGATACTGGTATAACATAGAGGGAACATGATAAGAATTTTGGAAAGAAAGCTGAAGTAACATTGAGACAGCTAAGATTTTGTGGGGAAAAGATGGGGTCCTTCAGAGGGAGTAGGAGGAGCATTTTTGGGGGGAAAACCTGAGGTAACTTGGAGGGGACTGTGAGGATTTTGGCAGGAAAAGATGAGATACCTGAGAGGGGACAAGAAGAGCCTTTCTGAGGGAAAAACTGAGGCAAAATGGAGGAAAGATGGCAAATATTTTGCAGGGAGGTAGTGAGATAACTCAGGAGGAACAGGATGAGCTTTTTGAAAGGAAAGCTGAGGTAACATTGAGATGACGAGGCAAGGATTTTGTAGGGAAAAGATGAGGTATCTGAGAGGAGATTGGAGGAGCATTTTGGGCGAAAAACTTGAGGTAACTTGGAGATGACAGCGTGAGGATTTTGTGGAGAAAAGTTGAGGTACCTCAGAAGGGAGATGGGGAGTATTTTGGGGGGAAAACCTGAGGTAACTTGGAGATGACAGCGTGAGGATTTTGTGGAGAAAAGTTGAGGTACCTCAGAAGGGAGATGAGGAGTATTTTGGAGGAGCATTTTGGGGGGAAAACTTAAGGTAACTTGGAGATGATAGCGTGAGGATTTTGTGGAGAAAAGTTGAGGTACCTCAGAAGGGAGATGAGGAGTATTTTGGGGGGAAAACCTGAGGTAACTTGGAGATGACAGCGTGAGGATTTTGTGGAGAAAAGTTGAGGTACCTCAGAAGGGAGATGAGGAGTATTTTGGAGGAGCATTTTGGGGGGAAAACCTGAGGTAACTTGGAGATGACAGTGTGAGGATTTTGTGGAGAAAAGTTGAGGTACCTCAGAAGGGAGATGGGGAGTATTTTGGAGGAGCATTTTGGGGGGAAAACCTGAGGTAACTTGGAGATGACAGTGTGAGGATTTTGTGGAGAAAAGTTGAGGTACCTCAGAAGGGAGATGAGGAGTATTTTGGGGGGAAAACCTGAGGTAACTTGGAGATGACAGTGTGAGGATTTTGTGGAGAAAAGTTGAGGTACCTCAGAAGGGAGATGGGGAGTATTTTGGAGGAGCATTTTGGGGGGAAAACCTGAGGTAACTTGGAGATGACAGCGTGAGGATTTTGTGGAGAAAAGTTGAGGTACCTCAGAAGGGAGATGGGGAGTATTTTGGAGGAGCATTTTGGGGGAAAAACTTGAGGTAACTTGGAGATGACAGCGTGAGGATTTTGTGGAGAAAAGTTGAGGTACCTCAGAAGGGAGATGGGGAGTATTTTGGAGGGGAACGCAGAAGTAGCTGAAAAGGGACAGAGACAGTATTTTTGATGGAAAGTCTGAGGTAACGAGGGAACATGGAGGGTGTTCTGTGGGGAGACAGTGATATAACATGGAGGGAACATGATGAGCATTTTGGCGGGAAAGGCTGAGGTAGCATCGTGATGGTGAGGTGAGGATTTTGTGAGGCAAACGTGAGGCCTCGGAGAGGGGAGAGATGGTGAGCGTTTTGGAGGGAAAAATTGAGGTAACTTAGAGAAGGGAGGGCAAGATAGGCTGAAATAGGGGACAAGGGACATAGCCAGTATTCTTAAGGGAAAAGTTGAGATAAAATGTAGGGAAGATGGCAAGTATTTTGTATGGAGGTGGTGATGTAAATCAGGAGAGAGAGGATGAGCTTTTTGGAGGGAAAGCTGAGGTAACATTGAGATGACAAAGCAAGGATTTTGTAGGGTAGCTCAGAGGGAAGCAGGTGAGCATTTTGGAGGGAAAATCTGGGGTAACTTGGAGAGGATAGTGTGCGGAATTTGAGGGGAAAAGCTGAGATACCTCAGAGGGGGATAGGAGGAGCATTTTGGGGGGGGAAACCTGAGGTAACTTGGAGGGGACTGTGAGGATTTTGGCAGGAAAAGATGAGATGCCTGAGAGGGGACAAGAGGAGCATTTCTGAGGGAAAAACTGAGGCAAAATGGAGGGAAGATGGCAAATATTTTGCAGGGAGGTAGTGAGGTAACTCGGGGGGACAGGATGAGCTTTTTGAAAGGAAAGCTGAGGTAACATTGAGATGATGAGGCAAGGATTTTGTAGGGAAAAGATGAGGTATCTGAGAGGGGAGAGAGCAAGGATTTTTGGAGTGAAAATTTGAGGTAACTTACAGAGGGGACAAGATACTGGAAGGGAAAATCTGAGATATCTTAGCAGAGGAGAGCGAATGTTTTGGAGAAGGCAGGCATTTAGGAAGGAAAAATTGAGGTACCTCACAGAAAAGGAGGAGGAGATTTTGGTGGGAAAACTTGGAGTACCTCGGAGGGGAAAATGTAACCATTTAGGAAGGAAAGGTCGAGGTACTTCAGAAAAAAATGGGGCTGGCATTTTTGTGCTGAAAGCTTTTATCAGGACAGAATGACTGAACATTATAGGTCTCTGTGGTGCTTTTTTTCTTTCCTAGAAAGATGCAGGGAGCGTCATGGAGCAGGATTTCAAAAAGATAACTTTTTTTTCTTTTTCATTTTTTTTTAAGTATCCTCGTAGGGATGGATATATTTTAAAAGCTGAGTCATGGTGTTTCCCTTTATCTAGAGCTCTGTAGCTAAACCTTCAAGAACAAACAAATAAATTCCTGGACACTATACCTCCTGGAGGAAGACAGATGAGAAGCAATTGCTACTGGTGAGTTTAGGAAGTGTTTTCCTGCTGTGAGGGGCATGGAGTGTGGGAGGGAAGCCAGAAAATAAGCAAGAAGAGGCGGTGGCCAGCACCGCACTTGTCCCTGCTGTGAGCTGCATAAGTGGTGTTAGAAGAGTCGGTGATTCCCTCGGTACAGGAGTTTGGAGCTGACTACTCCTGGTTCTAAGCACGTCTGGTTTGCTTTCCGTTTAGCAGCTCACGGAGAAGAAGAAGGAAGGTGAGGAACGGCGAGTCAAGAGCGAGCAGCGAGAGGAGAGGAGGAAGGCGGAAGAGGAGGAAAGGGAAAGGCGCTCTGGGCAAAGGGACCGCCCTGGAAGCAGGGCTGCGGTCGCGGAAGAGCGTCGCCGGCGCCTTTGGCGCCCGTGCTGGCTTTGCGCTGGGCGACCTCCCTGTAAGCAGGGCTCAGGTCTTTGCTTTAGGTGCCCTTTGGCCGTGCTGCTCCTTGGCCGCCTGGAGAGAGCGACGCCCCTGTAAGGAGGGAGCGAGCGCCCTTCTCCGCGCCTGCGGGGCACGGGGAGCTCGGCGGACCCCCTGCCCGCCCTGTAAGCAGGGCAGGGCTCCTTCCCCCCCCCCCCCCGGCGGCTTTCCGCCCGCTGGCGGCAGCCGGGCCAGCGCGACCCCCCCCGTAGTCGGGGAGCGTCACAGCCCTCGCCCTTTGGCAACACGCGAAGCCCCCCGGCACGTTGAGCGCTCCGGCCTCCGTGCGGCCCGGGGGCAGGCCTGAGCCTCTCCTCCCGCTCCTGGCTCGCGGTGGGTCCCCTCTCGCTGCCGGCCTGGGCTCTCCTTCTCTCCTGGAAAGTCCTGTTTGTCCTCGTGTCTCGTCCGTGTCTCTCTGCTCCTCTTCTCGTCTCTGTCCTCGTGTCTTGTCCTTGTCGGAGTGAGGTGCGAGTGAGCGTGTCCCTTAGGCCCCTGTAAAAAGCGCTGCAGCCTCTTAGCTTTGGCTTCCCAGGAGGGCAAGGAGAGCAGCAGCGGCCGCGGTGGGGTCCTGCCTCGGGCCCAGATCTGAGGAGGGGGAGAGCTCCGGCTTGTCCCTTGCTTCCCCGGGTGCCCTTGGTCATGGCGCGGGCAACGGGACCTGCCCGTAGTCGGGGCCCAGGTCCCCGCCCGCGCGGCCGCCGGCCCCGCTGGCAGCGGGGCCGGGGCGACGGCCCCGTCGCCGGGGCGCGCGTCGCCGGCCGTGGAGCCCTTTGTCCCCGAGAGCAGCGCGGCCTCCCCGTAAGCGGGGCGGAGGGGCCCGCCCTCCCCTCCTGCGGCCCGCGGCTCTAGCCAGCCGCTGGGAACGACCCCTCCCCGGCCCGCTAAGGGGCCCGGCGGAGGATGCGCCCCGCCGCGGGGCTGCTTTTTCTGGGGGCGGCCGGCCCGCAGCCGGGCTCGAGGTGCCCCGGGGCTCCCGAAGACGCACTCTGGTGCCGCAGCCGGGCCGGCCGGCCGGCCCGTAACTCGGGCGCGGGTCAGAGCCTCCCGCTCCGCGGGGCTCGTGGCCGGTGCCGAGCGGCGCGGGCAGCGCCCTGTAAGCAGGGCTGCGCGCGGAGCGGCCGCCCGCGAGGAGGCGGCTGTCCGGGGCCCGCGCCTGTAGTCGAAGCGAGGGCACCGGCCTTTGGCCAGCGTGCTCCGCTGCCTGGCTGCTGCGAGTCCTTCCCGCGGCTGTGGGGGAAGGCTGAGCTCTCCGTGCGCCTGGGCGTCGCGGACCCCCCCCGTAAGCGGGGCGCGGGTCTCGAGCCTTTGCGCTCGGCTGGCGGCCGGTTTGAACGGGAGAAAAGGAGCCTCCCTTTGCCGCGGGGCCCCGCGCTGCCCCGTAACTCGGGGACCGGCTAGCGCCCCGGGGCCCCCGGCCTTTTGCGCTTCCGGCGGCGCCGGCCCCCTGTAAGCAGGGCTGAAGCCTCCCGGGCCGCTGCCGTCCGTGCCCAGCCGCGTTTGCCCAGAGCGCCCGCCCCTGACCCCGGCGGCGGCTTCAAGCAAGAGCGCCGGACGCCTCGTCGCCTGGAGGCCGTGCCGCGGGCAGCGGCTGCTGGTGAGTGGGGCCGGGGCCGTCCCTCGGGAGGCGCCGGGGGCTTGGGCGCCGCATGCTCCCGAAGAGGGGGTCCTCCCGGGCGTTTGGGAGGCGCTGCCGCCGCAGGGCAGCGTGGCGAGCGGCCGGGCGAGCGCGGCTTTGGCGCGAGGAGCGCGTCCGCGAGGTCGTAGCTGGCGGGGGGGCAGGGCTGGGGCTGGGGCTGGGCGTCCGGCGAGGGGGGAGGGGGACCGTTGGGTGGAGCTGCGGGGAGCTCCCCCGGGAGCCTCCGCGCTTCGGGCAGGCAGGCAGCGGCGGCCGTTCTCAGCCCCGGAGGTGTCCGCCTTGCTTCCCGCCAGCTCCCGGAGAAGCAAGAGGAGCAACGAGGAGCTGCGAGTCAAGAGTGAGCAGCGAGAGAAGACGGAAGAGAAAGGTACTGCGGGCAGCAGGGCTGCGGCGGCGTGAGGGTGCGCCCGTCAGCCTCGGCGCCCCCGCTCCCCCCGCGCCGGGCGACCCGGGCGTCCGGGGGCAGCTGCCGCCGCAGGGCGGCGCTGCGTGCGGGGGCCGAGTGAGCGTCGCTCGGGCGGGAGGAGCGCGCCCGCGGTGTTTCGGCTGAGGGGCCGAGAGGGGAAGGCGGGTAGGGGCAGGGTTGAGCGCCCGGGTGCGGGAGGGGACCGCTGGGTCGAGGCGCGGAGAGCTGCCCCGTGCGCCCCCGTGCCTCGGGGGGGGGGAGGCGGGAGGCGGGGGGGCAGCGGTGGCCCCTGCAGTCCTAAGCGCGTCTGGTTTGCTTTCCGTCGAGCAGCTCACGGAGAAGAAGGAGGAAGGTGAGGAACGGCGAGTCAAGAGCAAGCAGCGAGAGGAGAGGAGGAAGGCGGAAGAGGAGGAAAGGGAAAGGCGCTCTGGGCAAAGGGACCGCCCTGGAAGCAGGGCTGCGGTCGCGGAAGAGCGTCGCCGGCGCCTTTGGCGCCCGTGCTGGCTTTGCGCTGGGCGACCTCCCTGTAAGCAGGGCTCAGGTCTTTGCTTTAGGTGCCCTTTGGCCGTGCTGCTCCTTGGCCGCCTGGAGAGAGCGACGCCCCTGTAAGGAGGGAGCGAGCGCCCTTCTCCGCGCCTGCGGGGCACGGGGAGCTCGGCGGACCCCCTGCCCGCCCTGTAAGCAGGGCAGGGCTCCTTGCCCCCCCCCCCGCCCCCCGCCCCCTCCCCCCGGCGGCTTTCCGCCCGCTGGCGGCAGCCGGGCCAGCGCGACCCCCCCCGTAGTCGGGGAGCGTCACAGCCCTCGCCCTTTGGCAACACGCGAAGCCCCCCGGCACGTTGAGCGCTCCGGCCTCCGTGCGGCCCGGGGGCAGGCCTGAGCCTCTCCTCCCGCTCCTGGCTCGCGGTGGGTCCCCTCTCGCTGCCGGCCTGGGCTCTCCTTCTCTCCTGGAAAGTCCTGTTTGTCCTCGTGTCTCGTCCGTGTCTCTCTGCTCCTCTTCTCGTCTCTGTCCTCGTGTCTTGTCCTTGTCGGAGTGAGGTGCGAGTGAGCGTGTCCCTTAGGCCCCTGTAAAAAGCGCTGCAGCCTCTTAGCTTTGGCTTCCCAGGAGGGCAAGGAGAGCAGCAGCGGCCGCGGTGGGGTCCTGCCTCGGGCCCAGATCTGAGGAGGGGGAGAGCTCCGGCTTGCCCCTTGCTTCCCCGGGTGCCCTTGGTCATGGCGCGGGCAACGGGACCTGCCCGTAGTCGGGGCCCAGGTCCCCGCCCGCGCGGCCGCCGGCCCCGCTGGCAGCGGGGCCGGGGCGACGGCCCCGTCGCCGGGGCGACGGCCCCGTCGCCGGGGCGCGCGTCGCCGGCCGTGGAGCCCTTTGTCCCCGAGAGCAGCGCGGCCTCCCCGTAAGCGGGGCGGAGGGGCCCGCCCTCCCCTCCTGCGGCCCGCGGCTCTAGCCAGCCGCCGGGAACGACCCCTCCCCGGCCCGCTAAGGGGCCCGGCGGAGGATGCGCCCCGCCGCGGGGCTGCTTTTTCTGGGGGCGGCCGGCCCGCAGCCGGGCTCGAGGTGCCCCGGGGCTCCCGAAGACGCACTCTGGTGCCGCAGCCGGGCCGGCCGGCCGGCCCGTAACTCGGGCGCGGGTCAGAGCCTCCCGCTCCGCGGGGCTCGTGGCCGGTGCCGAGCGGCGCGGGCAGCGCCCTGTAAGCAGGGCTGCGCGCGGAGCGGCCGCCCGCGAGGAGGCGGCTGTCCGGGGCCCGCGCCTGTAGTCGAAGCGAGGGCACCGGCCTTTGGCCAGCGTGCTCCGCTGCCTGGCTGCTGCGAGTCCTTCCCGCGGCTGTGGGGGAAGGCTGAGCTCTCCGTGCGCCTGGGCGTCGCGGACCCCCCCCGTAAGCGGGGCGCGGGTCTCGAGCCTTTGCGCTCGGCTGGCGGCCGGTTTGAACGGGAGAAAAGGAGCCTCCCTTTGCCGCGGGGCCCCGCGCTGCCCCGTAACTCGGGGACCGGCTAGCGCCCCGGGGCCCCCGGCCTTTTGCGCTTCCGGCGGCGGCGCCGGCCCCCTGTAAGCAGGGCTGAAGCCTCCCGGGCCGCTGCCGTCCGTGCCCAGCCGCGTTTGCCCAGAGCGCCCGCCCCTGACCCCGGCGGCGGCTTCAAGCAAGAGCGCCGGACGCCTCGTCGCCTGGAGGCCGTGCCGCGGGCAGCGGCTGCTGGTGAGTGGGGCCGGGGCCGTCCCTCGGGAGGCGCCGGGGGCTTGGGCGCCGCATGCTCCCGAAGAGAGGGTCCTCCCGGGCGTTTGGGAGGCGCTGCCGCCGCAGGGCAGCGTGGCGAGCGGCCGGGCGAGCGCGGCTTTGGCGCGAGGAGCGCGTCCGCGAGGTCGTAGCTGGCGGGGGAGGCGGGGGGGCAGGGCTGGGGCTGGGGCTGGGCGTCCGGCGAGGGGGGGGGGGGGGGGACCGTTGGGTGGAGCTGCGGGGAGCTCCCCCGGGAGCCTCCGCGCTTCGGGCAGGCAGGCAGCGGCGGCCGTTCTCAGCCCCGGAGGTGTCCGCCTTGCTTCCCGCCAGCTCCCGGAGAAGCAAGAGGAGCAACGAGGAGCTGCGAGTCAAGAGTGAGCAGCGAGAGAAGACGGAAGAGAAAGGTACTGCGGGCAGCAGGGCTGCGGCGGCGTGAGGGTGCGCCCGTCAGCCTCGGCGCCCCCGCTCCCCCCGCGCCGGGCGACCCGGGCGTCCGGGGGCAGCTGCCGCCGCAGGGCGGCGCTGCGTGCGGGGGCCGAGTGAGCGTCGCTCGGGCGGGAGGAGCGCGCCCGCGGTGTTTCGGCTGAGGGGCCGAGAGGGGAAGGCGGGTAGGGGCAGGGTTGAGCGCCCGGGTGCGGGAGGGGACCGCTGGGTCGAGGCGCGGAGAGCTGCCCCGTGCGCCCCCGTGCCTCGGGGGGGGGGAGGCGGGAGGCGGGGGGGCAGCGGTGGCCCCTGCAGTCCTAAGCGCGTCTGGTTTGCTTTCCGTCGAGCAGCTCACGGAGAGGAAGGAGGAAGGTGAGGAACGGCGAGTCAAGAGCGAGCAGCGAGAGGAGAGGAGGAAGGCGGAAGAGGAGGAAAGGGAAAGGCGCTCTGGGCAAAGGGACCGCCCTGGAAGCAGGGCTGCGGTCGCGGAAGAGCGTCGCCGGCGCCTTTGGCGCCCGTGCTGGCTTTGCGCTGGGCGACCTCCCTGTAAGCAGGGCTCAGGTCTTTGCTTTAGGTGCCCTTTGGCCGTGCTGCTCCTTGGCCGCCTGGAGAGAGCGACGCCCCTGTAAGGAGGGAGCGAGCGCCCTTCTCCGCGCCTGCGGGGCACGGGGAGCTCGGCGGACCCCCTGCCCGCCCTGTAAGCAGGGCAGGGCTCCTTGCCCCCCCCCCCGCCCCCCGCCCCCTCCCCCCGGCGGCTTTCCGCCCGCTGGCGGCAGCCGGGCCAGCGCGACCCCCCCCGTAGTCGGGGAGCGTCACAGCCCTCGCCCTTTGGCAACACGCGAAGCCCCCCGGCACGTTGAGCGCTCCGGCCTCCGTGCGGCCCGGGGGCAGGCCTGAGCCTCTCCTCCCGCTCCTGGCTCGCGGTGGGTCCCCTCTCGCTGCCGGCCTGGGCTCTCCTTCTCTCCTGGAAAGTCCTGTTTGTCCTCGTGTCTCGTCCGTGTCTCTCTGCTCCTCTTCTCGTCTCTGTCCTCGTGTCTTGTCCTTGTCGGAGTGAGGTGCGAGTGAGCGTGTCCCTTAGGCCCCTGTAAAAAGCGCTGCAGCCTCTTAGCTTTGGCTTCCCAGGAGGGCAAGGAGAGCAGCAGCGGCCGCGGTGGGGTCCTGCCTCGGGCCCAGATCTGAGGAGGGGGAGAGCTCCGGCTTGCCCCTTGCTTCCCCGGGTGCCCTTGGTCATGGCGCGGGCAACGGGACCTGCCCGTAGTCGGGGCCCAGGTCCCCGCCCGCGCGGCCGCCGGCCCCGCTGGCAGCGGGGCCGGGGCGACGGCCCCGTCGCCGGGGCGCGCGTCGCCGGCCGTGGAGCCCTTTGTCCCCGAGAGCAGCGCGGCCTCCCCGTAAGCGGGGCGGAGGGGCCCGCCCTCCCCTCCTGCGGCCCGCGGCTCTAGCCAGCCGCCGGGAACGACCCCTCCCCGGCCCGCTAAGGGGCCCGGCGGAGGATGCGCCCCGCCGCGGGGCTGCTTTTTCTGGGGGCGGCCGGCCCGCAGCCGGGCTCGAGGTGCCCCGGGGCTCCCGAAGACGCACTCTGGTGCCGCAGCCGGGCCGGCCGGCCGGCCCGTAACTCGGGCGCGGGTCAGAGCCTCCCGCTCCGCGGGGCTCGTGGCCGGTGCCGAGCGGCGCGGGCAGCGCCCTGTAAGCAGGGCTGCGCGCGGAGCGGCCGCCCGCGAGGAGGCGGCTGTCCGGGGCCCGCGCCTGTAGTCGAAGCGAGGGCACCGGCCTTTGGCCAGCGTGCTCCGCTGCCTGGCTGCTGCGAGTCCTTCCCGCGGCTGTGGGGGAAGGCTGAGCTCTCCGTGCGCCTGGGCGTCGCGGACCCCCCCCGTAAGCGGGGCGCGGGTCTCGAGCCTTTGCGCTCGGCTGGCGGCCGGTTTGAACGGGAGAAAAGGAGCCTCCCTTTGCCGCGGGGCCCCGCGCTGCCCCGTAACTCGGGGACCGGCTAGCGCCCCGGGGCCCCCGGCCTTTTGCGCTTCCGGCGGCGGCGCCGGCCCCCTGTAAGCAGGGCTGAAGCCTCCCGGGCCGCTGCCGTCCGTGCCCAGCCGCGTTTGCCCAGAGCGCCCGCCCCTGACCCCGGCGGCGGCTTCAAGCAAGAGCGCCGGACGCCTCGTCGCCTGGAGGCCGTGCCGCGGGCAGCGGCTGCTGGTGAGTGGGGCCGGGGCCGTCCCTCGGGAGGCGCCGGGGGCTTGGGCGCCGCATGCTCCCGAAGAGAGGGTCCTCCCGGGCGTTTGGGAGGCGCTGCCGCCGCAGGGCAGCGTGGCGAGCGGCCGGGCGAGCGCGGCTTTGGCGCGAGGAGCGCGTCCGCGAGGTCGTAGCTGGCGGGGGAGGCGGGGGGGCAGGGCTGGGGCTGGGGCTGGGGCTGGGCGTCCGGCGAGGGGGGGGGGGACCGTTGGGTGGAGCTGCGGGGAGCTCCCCCGGGAGCCTCCGCGCTTCGGGCAGGCAGGCAGCGGCGGCCGTTCTCAGCCCCGGAGGTGTCCGCCTTGCTTCCCGCCAGCTCCCGGAGAAGCAAGAGGAGCAACGAGGAGCTGCGAGTCAAGAGTGAGCAGCGAGAGAAGACGGAAGAGAAAGGTACTGCGGGCAGCAGGGCTGCGGCGGCGTGAGGGTGCGCCCGTCAGCCTCGGCGCCCCCGCTCCCCCCGCGCCGGGCGACCCGGGCGTCCGGGGGCAGCTGCCGCCGCAGGGCGGCGCTGCGTGCGGGGGCCGAGTGAGCGTCGCTCGGGCGGGAGGAGCGCGCCCGCGGTGTTTCGGCTGAGGGGCCGAGAGGGGAAGGCGGGTAGGGGCAGGGTTGAGCGCCCGGGTGCGGGAGGGGACCGCTGGGTCGAGGCGCGGAGAGCTGCCCCGTGCGCCCCCGTGCCTCGGGGGGGGGGAGGCGGGAGGCGGGGGGGCAGCGGTGGCCCCTGCAGTCCTAAGCGCGTCTGGTTTGCTTTCCGTCGAGCAGCTCACGGAGAAGAAGGAGGAAGGTGAGGAACGGCGAGTCAAGAGCGAGCAGCGAGAGGAGAGGAGGAAGGCGGAAGAGGAGGAAAGGGAAAGGCGCTCTGGGCAAAGGGACCGCCCTGGAAGCAGGGCTGCGGTCGCGGAAGAGCGTCGCCGGCGCCTTTGGCGCCCGTGCTGGCTTTGCGCTGGGCGACCTCCCTGTAAGCAGGGCTCAGGTCTTTGCTTTAGGTGCCCTTTGGCCGTGCTGCTCCTTGGCCGCCTGGAGAGAGCGACGCCCCTGTAAGGAGGGAGCGAGCGCCCTTCTCCGCGCCTGCGGGGCACGGGGAGCTCGGCGGACCCCCTGCCCGCCCTGTAAGCAGGGCAGGGCTCCTTGCCCCCCCCCCGCCCCCCGCCCCCTCCCCCCGGCGGCTTTCCGCCCGCTGGCGGCAGCCGGGCCAGCGCGACCCCCCCCGTAGTCGGGGAGCGTCACAGCCCTCGCCCTTTGGCAACACGCGAAGCCCCCCGGCACGTTGAGCGCTCCGGCCTCCGTGCGGCCCGGGGGCAGGCCTGAGCCTCTCCTCCCGCTCCTGGCTCGCGGTGGGTCCCCTCTCGCTGCCGGCCTGGGCTCTCCTTCTCTCCTGGAAAGTCCTGTTTGTCCTCGTGTCTCGTCCGTGTCTCTCTGCTCCTCTTCTCGTCTCTGTCCTCGTGTCTTGTCCTTGTCGGAGTGAGGTGCGAGTGAGCGTGTCCCTTAGGCCCCTGTAAAAAGCGCTGCAGCCTCTTAGCTTTGGCTTCCCAGGAGGGCAAGGAGAGCAGCAGCGGCCGCGGTGGGGTCCTGCCTCGGGCCCAGATCTGAGGAGGGGGAGAGCTCCGGCTTGCCCCTTGCTTCCCCGGGTGCCCTTGGTCATGGCGCGGGCAACGGGACCTGCCCGTAGTCGGGGCCCAGGTCCCCGCCCGCGCGGCCGCCGGCCCCGCTGGCAGCGGGGCCGGGGCGACGGCCCCGTCGCCGGGGCGCGCGTCGCCGGCCGTGGAGCCCTTTGTCCCCGAGAGCAGCGCGGCCTCCCCGTAAGCGGGGCGGAGGGGCCCGCCCTCCCCTCCTGCGGCCCGCGGCTCTAGCCAGCCGCCGGGAACGACCCCTCCCCGGCCCGCTAAGGGGCCCGGCGGAGGATGCGCCCCGCCGCGGGGCTGCTTTTTCTGGGGGCGGCCGGCCCGCAGCCGGGCTCGAGGTGCCCCGGGGCTCCCGAAGACGCACTCTGGTGCCGCAGCCGGGCCGGCCGGCCGGCCCGTAACTCGGGCGCGGGTCAGAGCCTCCCGCTCCGCGGGGCTCGTGGCCGGTGCCGAGCGGCGCGGGCAGCGCCCTGTAAGCAGGGCTGCGCGCGGAGCGGCCGCCCGCGAGGAGGCGGCTGTCCGGGGCCCGCGCCTGTAGTCGAAGCGAGGGCACCGGCCTTTGGCCAGCGTGCTCCGCTGCCTGGCTGCTGCGAGTCCTTCCCGCGGCTGTGGGGGAAGGCTGAGCTCTCCGTGCGCCTGGGCGTCGCGGACCCCCCCCGTAAGCGGGGCGCGGGTCTCGAGCCTTTGCGCTCGGCTGGCGGCCGGTTTGAACGGGAGAAAAGGAGCCTCCCTTTGCCGCGGGGCCCCGCGCTGCCCCGTAACTCGGGGACCGGCTAGCGCCCCGGGGCCCCCGGCCTTTTGCGCTTCCGGCGGCGGCGCCGGCCCCCTGTAAGCAGGGCTGAAGCCTCCCGGGCCGCTGCCGTCCGTGCCCAGCCGCGTTTGCCCAGAGCGCCCGCCCCTGACCCCGGCGGCGGCTTCAAGCAAGAGCGCCGGACGCCTCGTCGCCTGGAGGCCGTGCCGCGGGCAGCGGCTGCTGGTGAGTGGGGCCGGGGCCGTCCCTCGGGAGGCGCCGGGGGCTTGGGCGCCGCATGCTCCCGAAGAGAGGGTCCTCCCGGGCGTTTGGGAGGCGCTGCCGCCGCAGGGCAGCGTGGCGAGCGGCCGGGCGAGCGCGGCTTTGGCGCGAGGAGCGCGTCCGCGAGGTCGTAGCTGGCGGGGGAGGCGGGGGGGCAGGGCTGGGGCTGGGGCTGGGGCTGGGGCTGGGGCTGGGCGTCCGGCGAGGGGGGGGGGGGGGACCGTTGGGTGGAGCTGCGGGGAGCTCCCCCGGGAGCCTCCGCGCTTCGGGCAGGCAGGCAGCGGCGGCCGTTCTCAGCCCCGGAGGTGTCCGCCTTGCTTCCCGCCAGCTCCCGGAGAAGCAAGAGGAGCAACGAGGAGCTGCGAGTCAAGAGTGAGCAGCGAGAGAAGACGGAAGAGAAAGGTACTGCGGGCAGCAGGGCTGCGGCGGCGTGAGGGTGCGCCCGTCAGCCTCGGCGCCCCCGCTCCCCCCGCGCCGGGCGACCCGGGCGTCCGGGGGCCGAGTGAGCGTCGCTCGGGCGGGAGGAGCGCGCCCGCGGTGTTTCGGCTGAGGGGCCGAGAGGGGAAGGCGGGTAGGGGCAGGGTTGAGCGCCCGGGTGCGGGAGGGGACCGCTGGGTCGAGGCGCGGAGAGCTGCCCCGTGCGCCCCCGTGCCTCGGGGGGGGGGGAGGCGGGAGGCGGGGGGGCAGCGGTGGCCCCTGCAGTCCTAAGCGCGTCTGGTTTGCTTTCCGTCGAGCAGCTCACGGAGAAGAAGGAGGAAGGTGAGGAACGGCGAGTCAAGAGCGAGCAGCGAGAGGAGAGGAGGAAGGCGGAAGAGGAGGAAAGGGAAAGGCGCTCTGGGCAAAGGGACCGCCCTGGAAGCAGGGCTGCGGTCGCGGAAGAGCGTCGCCGGCGCCTTTGGCGCCCGTGCTGGCTTTGCGCTGGGCGACCTCCCTGTAAGCAGGGCTCAGGTCTTTGCTTTAGGTGCCCTTTGGCCGTGCTGCTCCTTGGCCGCCTGGAGAGAGCGACGCCCCTGTAAGGAGGGAGCGAGCGCCCTTCTCCGCGCCTGCGGGGCACGGGGAGCTCGGCGGACCCCCTGCCCGCCCTGTAAGCAGGGCAGGGCTCCTTAACCCCCCCCGCCCCCCGCCCCCTCCCCCCGGCGGCTTTCTGCCCGCTGGCGGCAGCCGGGCCAGCGCGACCCCCCCCGTAGTCGGGGAGCGTCACAGCCCTCGCCCTTTGGCAACACGCGAAGCCCCCCGGCACGTTGAGCGCTCCGGCCTCCGTGCGGCCCGGGGGCAGGCCTGAGCCTCTCCTCCCGCTCCTGGCTCGCGGTGGGTCCCCTCTCGCTGCTGGCCTGGGCTCTCCTTCTCTCCTGGAAAGTCCTGTTTGTCCTCGTGTCTCGTCCGTGTCTCTCTGCTCCTCTTCTCGTCTCTGTCCTCGTGTCTTGTCCTTGTCGGAGTGAGGTGCGAGTGAGCGTGTCCCTTAGGCCCCTGTAAAAAGCGCTGCAGCCTCTTAGCTTTGGCTTCCCAGGAGGGCAAGGAGAGCAGCAGCGGCCGCGGTGGGGTCCTGCCTCGGGCCCAGATCTGAGGAGGGGGAGAGCTCCGGCTTGCCCCTTGCTTCCCCGGGTGCCCTTGGTCATGGCGCGGGCAACGGGACCTGCCCGTAGTCGGGGCCCAGGTCCCCGCCCGCGCGGCCGCCGGCCCCGCTGGCAGCGGGGCCGGGGCGACGGCCCCGTCGCCGGGGCGCGCGTCGCCGGCCGTGGAGCCCTTTGTCCCCGAGAGCAGCGCGGCCTCCCCGTAAGCGGGGCGGAGGGGCCCGCCCTCCCCTCCTGCGGCCCGCGGCTCTAGCCAGCCGCCGGGAACGACCCCTCCCCGGCCCGCTAAGGGGCCCGGCGGAGGATGCGCCCCGCCGCGGGGCTGCTTTTTCTGGGGGCGGCCGGCCCGCAGCCGGGCTCGAGGTGCCCCGGGGCTCCCGAAGACGCACTCTGGTGCCGCAGCCGGGCCGGCCGGCCGGCCCGTAACTCGGGCGCGGGTCAGAGCCTCCCGCTCCGCGGGGCTCGTGGCCGGTGCCGAGCGGCGCGGGCAGCGCCCTGTAAGCAGGGCTGCGCGCGGAGCGGCCGCCCGCGAGGAGGCGGCTGTCCGGGGCCCGCGCCTGTAGTCGAAGCGAGGGCACCGGCCTTTGGCCAGCGTGCTCCGCTGCCTGGCTGCTGCGAGTCCTTCCCGCGGCTGTGGGGGAAGGCTGAGCTCTCCGTGCGCCTGGGCGTCGCGGACCCCCCCCGTAAGCGGGGCGCGGGTCTCGAGCCTTTGCGCTCGGCTGGCGGCCGGTTTGAACGGGAGAAAAGGAGCCTCCCTTTGCCGCGGGGCCCCGCGCTGCCCCGTAACTCGGGGACCGGCTAGCGCCCCGGGGCCCCCGGCCTTTTGCGCTTCCGGCGGCGGCGGCGCCGGCCCCCTGTAAGCAGGGCTGAAGCCTCCCGGGCCGCTGCCGTCCGTGCCCAGCCGCGTTTGCCCAGAGCGCCCGCCCCTGACCCCGGCGGCGGCTTCAAGCAAGAGCGCCGGACGCCTCGTCGCCTGGAGGCCGTGCCGCGGGCAGCGGCTGCTGGTGAGTGGGGCCGGGGCCGTCCCTCGGGAGGCGCCGGGGGCTTGGGCGCCGCATGCTCCCGAAGAGAGGGTCCTCCCGGGCGTTTGGGAGGCGCTGCCGCCGCAGGGCAGCGTGGCGAGCGGCCGGGCGAGCGCGGCTTTGGCGCGAGGAGCGCGTCCGCGAGGTCGTAGCTGGCGGGGGAGGCGGGGGGGCAGGGCTGGGGCTGGGGCTGGGCGTCCGGCGAGGGGGGGGGGGGGGGACCGTTGGGTGGAGCTGCGGGGAGCTCCCCCGGGAGCCTCCGCGCTTCGGGCAGGCAGGCAGCGGCGGCCGTTCTCAGCCCCGGAGGTGTCCGCCTTGCTTCCCGCCAGCTCCCGGAGAAGCAAGAGGAGCAACGAGGAGCTGCGAGTCAAGAGTGAGCAGCGAGAGAAGACGGAAGAGAAAGGTACTGCGGGCAGCAGGGCTGCGGCGGCGTGAGGGTGCGCCCGTCAGCCTCGGCGCCCCCGCTCCCCCCGCGCCGGGCGACCCGGGCGTCCGGGGGCAGCTGCCGCCGCAGGGCGGCGCTGCGTGCGGGGGCCGAGTGAGCGTCGCTCGGGCGGGAGGAGCGCGCCCGCGGTGTTTCGGCTGAGGGGCCGAGAGGGGAAGGCGGGTAGGGGCAGGGTTGAGCGCCCGGGTGCGGGAGGGGACCGCTGGGTCGAGGCGCGGAGAGCTGCCCCGTGCGCCCCCGTGCCTCCGGGGGGGGGGAGGCGGGAGGCGGGGGGGCAGCGGTGGCCCCTGCAGTCCTAAGCGCGTCTGGTTTGCTTTCCGTCGAGCAGCTCACGGAGAAGAAGGAGGAAGGTGAGGAACGGCGAGTCAAGAGCGAGCAGCGAGAGGAGAGGAGGAAGGCGGAAGAGGAGGAAAGGGAAAGGCGCTCTGGGCAAAGGGACCGCCCTGGAAGCAGGGCTGCGGTCGCGGAAGAGCGTCGCCGGCGCCTTTGGCGCCCGTGCTGGCTTTGCGCTGGGCGACCTCCCTGTAAGCAGGGCTCAGGTCTTTGCTTTAGGTGCCCTTTGGCCGTGCTGCTCCTTGGCCGCCTGGAGAGAGCGACGCCCCTGTAAGGAGGGAGCGAGCGCCCTTCTCCGCGCCTGCGGGGCACGGGGAGCTCGGCGGACCCCCTGCCCGCCCTGTAAGCAGGGCAGGGCTCCTTAACCCCCCCCGCCCCCCGCCCCCTCCCCCCGGCGGCTTTCCGCCCGCTGGCGGCAGCCGGGCCAGCGCGACCCCCCCCGTAGTCGGGGAGCGTCACAGCCCTCGCCCTTTGGCAACACGCGAAGCCCCCCGGCACGTTGAGCGCTCCGGCCTCCGTGCGGCCCGGGGGCAGGCCTGAGCCTCTCCTCCCGCTCCTGGCTCGCGGTGGGTCCCCTCTCGCTGCCGGCCTGGGCTCTCCTTCTCTCCTGGAAAGTCCTGTTTGTCCTCGTGTCTCGTCCGTGTCTCTCTGCTCCTCTTCTCGTCTCTGTCCTCGTGTCTTGTCCTTGTCGGAGTGAGGTGCGAGTGAGCGTGTCCCTTAGGCCCCTGTAAAAAGCGCTGCAGCCTCTTAGCTTTGGCTTCCCAGGAGGGCAAGGAGAGCAGCAGCGGCCGCGGTGGGGTCCTGCCTCGGGCCCAGATCTGAGGAGGGGGAGAGCTCCGGCTTGCCCCTTGCTTCCCCGGGTGCCCTTGGTCATGGCGCGGGCAACGGGACCTGCCCGTAGTCGGGGCCCAGGTCCCCGCCCGCGCGGCCGCCGGCCCCGCTGCCAGCGGGGCCGGGGCGACGGCCCCGTCGCCGGGGCGCGCGTCGCCGGCCGTGGAGCCCTTTGTCCCCGAGAGCAGCGCGGCCTCCCCGTAAGCGGGGCGGAGGGGCCCGCCCTCCCCTCCTGCGGCCCGCGGCTCTAGCCAGCCGCCGGGAACGACCCCTCCCCGGCCCGCTAAGGGGCCCGGCGGAGGATGCGCCCCGCCGCGGGGCTGCTTTTTCTGGGGGCGGCCGGCCCGCAGCCGGGCTCGAGGTGCCCCGGGGCTCCCGAAGACGCACTCTGGTGCCGCAGCCGGGCCGGCCGGCCGGCCCGTAACTCGGGCGCGGGTCAGAGCCTCCCGCTCCGCGGGGCTCGTGGCCGGTGCCGAGCGGCGCGGGCAGCGCCCTGTAAGCAGGGCTGCGCGCGGAGCGGCCGCCCGCGAGGAGGCAGCTGTCCGGGGCCCGCGCCTGTAGTCGAAGCGAGGGCACCGGCCTTTGGCCAGCGTGCTCCGCTGCCTGGCTGCTGCGAGTCCTTCCCGCGGCTGTGGGGGAAGGCTGAGCTCTCCGTGCGCCTGGGCGTCGCGGACCCCCCCCGTAAGCGGGGCGCGGGTCTCGAGCCTTTGCGCTCGGCTGGCGGCCGGTTTGAACGGGAGAAAAGGAGCCTCCCTTTGCCGCGGGGCCCCGCGCTGCCCCGTAACTCGGGGACCGGCTAGCGCCCCGGGGCCCCCGGCCTTTTGCGCTTCCGGCGGCGGCGGCGCCGGCCCCCTGTAAGCAGGGCTGAAGCCTCCCGGGCCGCTGCCGTCCGTGCCCAGCCGCGTTTGCCCAGAGCGCCCGCCCCTGACCCCGGCGGCGGCTTCAAGCAAGAGCGCCGGACGCCTCGTCGCCTGGAGGCCGTGCCGCGGGCAGCGGCTGCTGGTGAGTGGGGCCGGGGCCGTCCCTCGGGAGGCGCCGGGGGCTTGGGCGCCGCATGCTCCCGAAGAGAGGGTCCTCCCGGGCGTTTGGGAGGCGCTGCCGCCGCAGGGCAGCGTGGCGAGCGGCCGGGCGAGCGCGGCTTTGGCGCGAGGAGCGCGTCCGCGAGGTCGTAGCTGGCGGGGGAGGCGGGGGGGCAGGGCTGGGGCTGGGGCTGGGCGTCCGGCGAGGGGGGGGGGGGGGGGGACCGTTGGGTGGAGCTGCGGGGAGCTCCCCCGGGAGCCTCCGCGCTTCGGGCAGGCAGGCAGCGGCGGCCGTTCTCAGCCCCGGAGGTGTCCGCCTTGCTTCCCGCCAGCTCCCGGAGAAGCAAGAGGAGCAACGAGGAGCTGCGAGTCAAGAGTGAGCAGCGAGAGAAGACGGAAGAGAAAGGTACTGCGGGCAGCAGGGCTGCGGCGGCGTGAGGGTGCGCCCGTCAGCCTCGGCGCCCCCGCTCCCCCCGCGCCGGGCGACCCGGGCGTCCGGGGGCCGAGTGAGCGTCGCTCGGGCGGGAGGAGCGCGCCCGCGGTGTTTCGGCTGAGGGGCCGAGAGGGGAAGGCGGGTAGGGGCAGGGTTGAGCGCCCGGGTGCGGGAGGGGACCGCTGGGTCGAGGCGCGGAGAGCTGCCCCGTGCGCCCCCGTGCCTCGGGGGGGGGGGAGGCGGGGGGGCAGCGGTGGCCCCTGCAGTCCTAAGCGCGTCTGGTTTGCTTTCCGTCGAGCAGCTCACGGAGAAGAAGGAGGAAGGTGAGGAACGGCGAGTCAAGAGCGAGCAGCGAGAGGAGAGGAGGAAGGCGGAAGAGGAGGAAAGGGAAAGGCGCTCTGGGCAAAGGGACCGCCCTGGAAGCAGGGCTGCGGTCGCGGAAGAGCGTCGCCGGCGCCTTTGGCGCCCGTGCTGGCTTTGCGCTGGGCGACCTCCCTGTAAGCAGGGCTCAGGTCTTTGCTTTAGGTGCCCTTTGGCCGTGCTGCTCCTTGGCCGCCTGGAGAGAGCGACGCCCCTGTAAGGAGGGAGCGAGCGCCCTTCTCCGCGCCTGCGGGGCACGGGGAGCTCGGCGGACCCCCTGCCCGCCCTGTAAGCAGGGCAGGGCTCCTTAACCCCCCCCGCCCCCCGCCCCCTCCCCCCGGCGGCTTTCCGCCCGCTGGCGGCAGCCGGGCCAGCGCGACCCCCCCCGTAGTCGGGGAGCGTCACAGCCCTCGCCCTTTGGCAACACGCGAAGCCCCCCGGCACGTTGAGCGCTCCGGCCTCCGTGCGGCCCGGGGGCAGGCCTGAGCCTCTCCTCCCGCTCCTGGCTCGCGGTGGGTCCCCTCTCGCTGCCGGCCTGGGCTCTCCTTCTCTCCTGGAAAGTCCTGTTTGTCCTCGTGTCTCGTCCGTGTCTCTCTGCTCCTCTTCTCGTCTCTGTCCTCGTGTCTTGTCCTTGTCGGAGTGAGGTGCGAGTGAGCGTGTCCCTTAGGCCCCTGTAAAAAGCGCTGCAGCCTCTTAGCTTTGGCTTCCCAGGAGGGCAAGGAGAGCAGCAGCGGCCGCGGTGGGGTCCTGCCTCGGGCCCAGATCTGAGGAGGGGGAGAGCTCCGGCTTGCCCCTTGCTTCCCCGGGTGCCCTTGGTCATGGCGCGGGCAACGGGACCTGCCCGTAGTCGGGGCCCAGGTCCCCGCCCGCGCGGCCGCCTGTCCTCTTTCGGCCTGTGCAAGGAGGAGGCAGCTGGAGCCGTGCACCCTTGTCTTATTGTATTTTGGAGCATCTTCTCCATCTTCTTTTCTCTGTTACTAAATAAAATGTTCTGTTAAACCTTACATTTTGTCCTGGTTGTCTTTCACACACATTTGTGCTTTATCTTAGGCAGGACAATTGTACCTCAGTGGTGGCTGTCCCAGCTCTCAGGGGTTGTGTTGTTGTCAAGCTCTTGTGTGCTGGGCCTGGCAGGGCTGGGGGATGTGATGTGGGGCAGGGCCACGCAGGAAGGTCACAGAGCCGCGGGAGTGGGCCGGGGCAGCGTGGTGGGGCCGGGCGCCGCGGTTGAGTAGCTGGACGGGACACCTGGAGCTGGGGAACGCGACCCTGGCGCCGAGAGCCCTGAGGCGCTTGAAGCAGCACAGCGGGATGGGCGGGACAGCTTTGCCTTTCACCCCTCTGCTGGGGCTTTCGCTTCTGTGGAGCAGGACTGACGGACCGAACGGCCACATCATGCGCAGGGTGATCTGAAGGCTTACCCACTGCGATCTGGTTATTAAAGTGTTCCTGAATGTACAAGAACCCTGTGAAACCTCTGCTGTTTCTCTTCTAATCATGTACTGCTTCTTGTAGTTGCTTTTGTTCTCCAAAGCAGTCTGTTTAATTGCAACAGTATTCCTGACTAGGGAAATGCTCTAAGTGCACATTCAAATAAAATAAAAAATTGCTGTAGCTGTTTTAAAAAATTGTTTTAGGCCTATGGAGAGCAAGTCCAAACTGGAAGCAGAAACAGAGTGTCAATAATAACTTGTAAATGAATGAAGAGTTGAAACAGGCATATTGAAGCTCTTGCAGTTGCAGAGCACATATTTCTTATCTCAGGATGGCCTTTTGGAAACTGGAAAGGGAATTCATTTCCTTCTTGTCGATAGCAATAAAAATGTTCTGCTAAAAGGGACCAAGATTTCACAGCGTTGCCATTGTTCTTCAGCAGTTGGTGCCTTTTGTGCTGGATACTTGTCCTACTGAATACAGTAATTTTAATGACAGATAAGGACTGGACTGTGATGATTTAAAAGAATCTGCCGAAGTGCAGTTTATAAATTATGGCTTACCTTAGGAAAATGCTGTATCTAAATATTTCAGTGTAAATAGAGTTGGCCAGGTGCTGTTAGAGCTCTGTCACCATCTGCAAAGTGAAGAAATGTTGAACCGTGGTAGCCCCTCACTTGGAGACACATGCAGAGCGCGTGTATAAATATCCCAAATTTTGAATGGTAACTAGGTTATTTTAAAAGACAGAGAGAGAAGAGTCTTCCTGTGTCTCTCCACCTCTTTGTCTGATGCTTTTTCTCTGCTGACAAAGGCGCTTGGGAACTTTGAGTGTTGGCAATCAACTTGGAAAAATTCACCTGGATTGCAAGAGCCTCTTTTCTTCTTTTTCTTTTTTTTCCACCTCCTTGTTATTTCTCCAAAGCTCAGCTCAGCAGCCGGTGGAGACGTGTAATTAAAGTTAATTGCGATTGCTGTGTGATGCCCCAGCCCCCACACTGACAGGGCTGCTGGGTGCCTCTGCCTCACGTACCGCTGCTGCCTGAGAGCGCGAATGGGCACGCTTCCAAGTGAAAAGTCTGAAGAAATACTCTTCTCCTCTCCAAGCCGCCGCGGCCCCGGGCCAGCCTCCTCCTGCAGCTGGCCACTGGCACGGTTTGCCCTTGAGCAAGGGAGAGCATCTCCTGCCTCTCCGCCGGTCGTGATTCCTGCTGGGAGGGGGCGATTCGCCTCGTCCCCCCGGCGTCTCTGCCTGCGCAGAGATCCCGGCCGGCCGCCGTCGTGGCACGGTAAGGTGCTGGGCTGGCGCTGAGGAACGCGCTAGCTAGGCAAGCCAAGCCGTGCTACGCTGCCAGAGCGTTCGGAACCAGAGGAGTTCGGTTTTCTCAAGGGTTTACGTCAGTAAAATGGAGATAAAGCAATCTTTCCCCTCTTTTTGTTGTCTTGATCACGATCTCTTCAGGGGCACGGGTTATCTTTACCTGACGGCATCCTGTTCTGAACGATGGTTTTTAGATCTTACATGAATACAAATAACCACACCGCTGTACCACTGTAATTTGGCAGAAAGAGATTTAAACCCATGTTATTACTAGAGGAGAATGGAAAGTGCCAATTTCCCGTGACCTGGAGAAGAAACCAGGTGCATCTTGGAATAAACCTGGTTTGGAAAGTCAGCCTATTTACAGGAATATTTACAGCCTTTGTATAAGAATATGAAACAACTCAACTGCTACTCGTAAGAGGTTTTGAAGGAATTTGGGTCTTCAGAAACATCTTACTATCTTTTATGAAACACAAGGCCTTTTTTCCAAGAAGGACAATTATATGCACGCTTGAAAATCCAATTTTCTGACAAAAAGCGTTCAAGGAGAAAATCGTATCTTTGCTATTACATTATTATTAATTTTGTATCAGTGATTTCCCACTCCCTCTTCACTGCTTCCTTTCACCCGCAGTTCACTCAAAATATAGTATGTAAACATAAAACAAAAATCTTCCTCCCTTTGACCTTCTGTGAAGTTCCGACGTGATGATTTGCATCATCTCAGAAAATAGTAGCTGGCAGTAATCGCTGCTTCAGTTGCAAATTTTCTTCCCCTAGGCAGAGGAGGAGAATGAGGACACTTCAACACGCAACCAAAGCCAGTCCGGCACATCCTGCAGTTTAATACCAAACCCAAAGCTGACCTCTGCCCTTTTTCCAGTCTAGGCCTCACTGGGAATTTTGCTCCACCGAGCCTTGTTGATACATCATCATTACAGAAGTACCTGCCTTAAACAACCTGTATTGGCTTATGATGAAAAAGAGCTTTGCTGAATAGCCCTCGAAATATCTATTTCAGCATCGTTACGGGCTGGTGCGGTGGTTGCGCAGCAAACTGCAGTACAGCTGCTGCAAAGGGAGGCCGTGCTCCGGCGGTGCCCGGCCCTGCTGGCAGCGATAGTCCCAGCCCTGCTGCTGCCTGGATTAGCTGCTTGTGGCTGAATTCTTGGCAGCACGTTTTAAGAGAGCTGCGCAAAAAGTATTGTGCATATTCCGTTTGGACAGTGTAATAACGACGTTTGATGCCACAGTCTGTTTCTAACAGGAGCGACGGCGAAGCCCATAAACGCTTCGGCTGCGTCAGAGCTCTCAGGCCCCGCAGCAGATTCAGCCGACGATGCCGGAAGCTTCCCGTTCCCCATGGTGAACGTCAGCCTCCAGAAACACCTCTGGGGTTCTCCGAGAGCTCTGCCTGCTGCTGCTAGAGCAGACATGAATAATACTCCTCCTGATCCTGGCTGACCTCTACCGCTTGTAGCTTATTCCCCCAGCCCTGCTCTGCAGCAGTTTCCCCTCAGGAGCGTGTAAGGTTGGCGGTAATCACGCGGGCTAATTTTCATTGATTCGGGAACACCTTGTTTTAAAGGAAAGGAGTTTTGCCTTGATGTCTCAGGATTAATGGTCGATCAGTTTAATTAATATATTGGCTTAGCAATAATCTATACCCTTCCTGTCTGCTTCATACCCGAATGTATACCAGTAACGAATCAAGCTTAGCTGCCTTTTCTTAAAAAAAAAAAAAAAAAAAAAAAAAGCACAAAGATTGTTCGCAGTCCTTAACTCCGTGCTTTCCCCTGTCTTACGTAGAGGGCGCTCCGCTAGCTCTTTTTCAGAAATGAGATTCACGAGCTACCTGGATTCTCTTTGCAGTTGGGGAAATAATTACTTTACGCAATATAATTTGCTTAAAACCATGACAGTTTTAACTATAGTTTAAGGCTAAATGACTGTTCAGCAAGACAGCTGGTAAAATTCACCCTGTAATAAGACTGAAGCAATATAAACAAGCCCAGCCCATCTGGGGCTTTGAGCTAATATAGATGTCAAATACTTCTTTCAATACCTCTAAATTTCCCAAACAATCAGACATTTTCCTCCTTTACAAACGTATTTATAATAGGCCCCATCCTTAGTCACCTGAACTCACTGCATCGGTTATCTGCTGGTCTGCCCTGGATCCCCCTAATTAATGATGTTTGAACGTAAATTAATCTCTAGCGGAACATTATCCGATTTGCTGCGGTGCCACAGGCACCCGCACGGCAGTGTCCGGAAGGGCTCGTGCTGCGGCGCTGTCGGCCAGCTCCAGGCCTGGCTCCCCCGCGGCTCGGGACGCGGCTGCGGCAAATAAGCAGCAGCCTGGAACAGCGGAGAAGGACGGCGCTGCAGCCCTCGGAAGAAAGCACGCCCCAAGATTTTTTTTTCTTCTCCGTTCTTCTGAGTTCGTGTAGTGGCCGCGCGGCGCTTAAAGGGGAGGCTTTGTTTGGCTTTGCCTTCCGCTGTGCTCGGCGCCGTTGCGAGCGACTCCTCGGACAAGGCACCTCGAAGGAGAGCGCTGCCTCCCCGGCGCGCGCGGTGGGGCCAGATCCGCGGCGAGGAGGTCACGCTTGGGGAGGAGCCGAGCACGGGCTCCCGTGCGCTGCTGAACCGCGCTCAGGACCTGGCGGGGCTGTGGCTGGTTAAGGCTGACGGTCAAACGGGGTTTAGGCAAAATGGACCGCGAGGGTTTTCAGCACTGCTTACGGTAATTTTAACTAGCAGGAGGTGCAGGGCTTCATCCGCAGTTGATGGATACCAGCGAAAAGGCTGCTGTTCACCTCCGTATGCTTTGGATCAGGCCTTTAAAGCGGCCGAATCAGCCAAAAATCAGTGCCCAGCCAGCGGAAATCACACTCGTGGAGGCGCTGAGCGAAATTACTGGAAACTAAAACCATTTCTTTGCAGCCTCCCAGCAGGCTAGCTAATGCCACCAATTCTAATTTAAACCGCAGCCGGCAGGGAATAATCTCTGGGGCCCGATGTCCTTCATCCTGCGCAGATAATAGCAGCGATACGATTACAGTCACGGTGATAACGCTCAGAATTCATTGCGTGATCCTGAGCTGTGGTGATGTATCGTTTGGTGAGCAGCTCGCTGGAGTCCTGAGGATGGAATAATCTCCCCTATTTACTTAATCAGGGCCGCGGGGAGAGTGGGGGGTGCCGGGCCGGGGGGGTCCCCCCGGCGGGACGGGCTCTGGCCCGCAGCCCGGCCACGCTCTCGGGGCGATGCGAACGCCCTCCCCTCCCGTTAAGCCCGCGTTTGGGGCGGATGCCCGACGGCTGCCGAAACGCAGCCGCGGAGCGCCCGCTTCGGGCTCGGGGCCGGGCAGACGCGCACGGCGCTGCCGGCTGTGTTCTCGGCGCTCGGCAGGGAAGAGCTGCCCCGCAGCCCTCCCTCCTAGGAGATCGCGCTCGGATGCCATCCCGCTCTTCTTCTTGCACGGGCCGGTAACAAGAACCCTCCGACCTGGTAGCAGCAAGAGGTGGGGGAAAATTCTCATGTTTCCTGGTGGCTACTAGGCACGATAGCTTACGCAGACCGGCTCGCGGCTGCCGCCGGGAAGCCCACGCTTTGCCAGCCGCTTGGGTTTGTGTTGTAGGTGACACGGGGCGGCTCCCGATCGAGATGGGGGAAGCGGCTGCGAGGTGCGCTGCAGCGGTTTTTGTCCCTGGCAGTAGTGAGCAGTGTTACTGAAACCTCTCAGTTAGCTAGGATCACTGATGCATTTTATTACTGTTTTTATGGTAAACTGAGTAATAAAAAAAAAAAAAATTGAGAGTGTGTGCTCCCACATTAGAGAGCTAGTGCAATATATATTTATTTTAGAAAGTAATTATATTTACAGCTCATGCAGATCATCGTCTGGGAAGCTTGGGTGAGAAGATACCTGCAGTATTTCCTATCATCAGCAATTTCAAAGCAAACTCCGTTTCATTTAATAACAAGTGGTTTTGTGAGGCGTGGAACATCTGAGGCCTGAATTCCTGCAGCTTTAATTTGCAACTCTCTCCAGTGCAGGTGTTTTGGTGTCTTGTAATGCAGGTCAACTCACACCACCGGTTTTGTCCCAGCGAGAGCAGGGAGCTGGGCTGTCCTCTCATCTCTCCATCTGATTTACGTAAGTCCAGCAACAAACTTACTGTCTCCCATTTTGGTAGGTCTTTGCCAGTTTTGGCTGAAGTTGTGCAGAGGTAAAGGTGTGTTGCGGGAGGAAAGGCAGAAGTGTAATTACTCTGTTAGCAGAAGTCCGAGTTTTCTAGGAAACCTGGTATCCAGGAAGCTTTCACTTGGCTGTCGGCATTTGTTCGTTCTGCTTGCATCATCTTGCAAGTCTGGTGCAGGGCCGCTTCCTCGGCTGTGTCCGGGAAAGGAAGAACACAAACCATTCGCATGAAAGCGCACTTCCCTTCTGGGACACTCCTAGATGCATCTTGTCCCGCTCGGTTGGAGGCACGACCTCTCGTGAACTCACGTAGCTGCCAGTATTCCTGTTGTCTCTTCGGGGTCAAGCTGAGGTTCTGCTGTCTTACCAAAAAGCTAATTGCTAGGCATGAAAGAAAAGCTCTATCTGATTTATCCTAGTAATGCAGCAAGTACCCAAGGGAAAAAAATACTTCTGCAGCGGCAGAATTCCGCGTACAGAAGTGTGGGATCGGAGCCCATTGTGTTCAGCACTGTGTGGGCAAAGAAAGAGTCAGCCGTTGACTTGAAGAGTTTTTAATCCGATAGAGTAGTTTGGGAGCTAATTGCACGAAAGTGATTTTTTGCGCTGCTCCCGTTAGCAGGGAATCAGCAACGCCAGTGGCACGGCAGGCGGACTTCTCCGCAGAAAGCGGTGCCGAAGGCCCGGCAGCTGCTCCCCACATTGGCCTTCCGCAGTGCGTGAGACACAGGAGGGGATTTGCCTGTAAGGTAAAGGGGAGAAAATAGCAGAAAAGCTATTTTCTGCAAAGCTTCAAAAAGCAAAGCAAAGCAAAGCAAACCGATGTATTCATTCACCATCACAAGGCACAACAACAAAACCATTTGAATATTAAAACATGTTTCTCACAGACAGGGTGCTTTTTCCTCTGCTGCTTCGGCAGGGATGCAGACAGCTGCCTTGTGGTACTGACCGCCTGCGAAGCGTGGTCTTTGCCACTTGAGGATGCTTTGCTGCCCGAGGTGAGCGCAAAGACAGAGCACTCGGTTTCAGAAATACGCTTGCAACATTTTCCCCGTGATGTTCCACAGCTGCTTTCAGTGGCCATGCACTGATCTGCCAAGAGATCAAAAGCTTGTGAGCCAAAGTTCCTGCGTAGAAGAGCTGACTTCTGAGCGCTGCAAGGCTTGTTTACTCACAGCGCAGCAGATAAAACCAACAGAGGTGCAGAAAACATAGTGCAATTAGTGGTTTCTGCAAAGTTTAAGTGGCCATATCTTTTTCTGAACTACTAGCTGCCCTTTGAGAAGGACATTAGCCTCTTTCTTGAAATAAAGAAAACAGAAGGATGACTAATAAACTGCAGAACATTAAACCGTTCCTTTTATTTCATAAACTGCGAAGAGGAGAACGTGTAGGAGAGTCTGTCGAAGCAGAACCGCGTTTCTGAAGTTTCTCAAGTCAGCGGTGCGATCGGCTCTTTCCAGGCTGCGGGTGCGGAGCGCCTCTTGCAAAGGTCCCCACGGAAAGCTGGCGCTGAGGGGAAGCGCGGACGGCGGTGCGGCGGCTCGCGGCCCCGGAGTCCCGCGGCGCTGCTGCCGGAGCAGCGTGGCGTGTCCTGCGCCAGAACGCCGCCCCGCGAGCCGTGCAGACGCGCTCTGCGTTGGCTCCTTAGCGACTCGGCGGTGCGATCGCTTTGGACGGTCTGGGTCCGTGCGGACGCAGCCTGTGGCCCCCCGATGATACGCTGAAGCTGAGAAATATGCCAGCAATCCAAATTAAATCTCCCTCAGTGTTCAAGTTGCCTCTTCATTACACACGCTTGCTAAAATATTTTCCTCCGTCAGTATTGTAGCCCTCACGTTAGCTCTGAATTTTTCCCAGGAAGACCTGATGGTGTCTAAGCATCTTCCTAAATTACCCTCGAGCGAGGAGTTTGGCTGCGTTCCCTACCGTCTCGCCGAGCTGCTGTTTGATTTTGTGTCTTATGGTCTCTCACTTTTAGACAGAACTGATGATGACTGCAACCCATTCTTTAAATAACTTTCCTTTTTAATGTGGATGTAATTAAAAATCCTCTTTAAAACAGAAGATCTGTGTCAGATTGGTCGTCTGGTTTTATACTTGCAGGGGAGAAAGAAGGCACAAGAAACGTGATATATTTTATAAAAGAAACCAATTTTTCTCAGTGCAGTATTCCAGCTTCTCATTAGATTTAAAAAATACTTTGAAAAAGGTTTGGAATTGTATTTCAAAATGAAATTTTGACTTGACATTTCTGAGCCTTGTAACTCTGTGCAGAAAAAATGACACCAGCACTTTTCATCTGCCTTTAACGCTGGTTTTATACCAATAATTACCACCACCTTGTAATTAGCTGAGCGTTCTGAATCTCTCTCCGCCTGTCAGCGCATAGGATGGGTTGTTCCCATGTAAGTGTGAGTGCTCCTGTGTTCTGCTTTGCCTGAGGTCCCTGAGTTTTCCTTTCTTGCCTCAAATGCGTGTTGCTAGGACCATGGCAGATGAAACAGCAATCATCAAATTCTTCCCAGGCATCACAATCTGAGCTAGAATTCTTGTTAAACTTATTCAAGAGTATTTTACTATCACGTTTTTATGGAGGATGGAGTGAAGGAAGAATACATATGAAAATGTGGATTCCTAAACCATACCTTTTTTGTCTGCAGTGCAGGTGATATTTTTCAGCCCAGCTTCAGACACCCTCTGTGTATTTCCTCCCGGGATCCACCTGCATCTACCACTGGCACCAACCCGAGCTTCCAGTTTCAGGCTCCTTATGCCTCACTTATTTGACCCTAAATACACTGCTTCCCACCCTGGGTTAATTCGCAGTGGCTTTTCGAGTCCTTTTGAAGAGGTATAACTGCAAACATCTGAGAGCAGTCCTAGAATGATTTCTCACGGGATTGGGAGGTGGACAGATAACACTTAACCTTGCAGATCAGTTTACTTAGATTGTTCAAGAGGGCATTAACTTAGCTGGATCTGTTTCCAAGGGACTTAGAAATGTATTCCCTCTCATGCAGTCTTGCTTTTAAACCGATCTTCAGAAGATTTTGTTCCCTTAAATGGGAAAACAGAAAAAAACCCACTCTTTTTCACATGTTATTTTTAATTACACATCTGATTAGAGAAAAAATTGTCACGGAAATTACACCTTTGAATTGTCACAGAAAGAAAACCAAGTGCCAAGTTCATGTTCCTACTGTTATTGCTCTTGCCTTACCGTTTGGATAGCTCTTACGTAGTGAGCATTTTGTTGTGCTAATGCAGCCTGTGAAATGCAAAGTATCTGTGATCAGGATCTGGAGAAGCTCAGAGCAAGAGAAATTCAAAGCAGAGGAGACAAAACCCCTGCCTTCTTTCCACCCAGCCTGCTCCATCACCCGGGAGAAAAAAGCCACCTATTGTGTCCGTATCTGTATTTGGAGGGCCTTTGTCAGCCGAAGAAAAACCCGCCCTAAGCGCAGCTCAGGCTGGGTTTCAGTTTTGCTGTTGAACCCGCCGCAGAGAGCAGCCGGCCTGCAGAGAGCCGTTGTTCCCACCGTCCCCTTGCCCGGCTCCTCTTTCGGAAGCTCTGGAAAAGCAAAAGGAAAGGGGCTGCTTTTTAGCATTCGGTAACTAGGTCAGACCTCTTTGGACGCTGAACTAAATGCGACTCTGCGACTCGCTGAACGCTGCTTCTCGATTCAAGCAGCCGGTGCAGCGAGGGGAGTTGCTGGTGTGCTTCTGGCAAACCTCAGAGCGGGGGATCAAAGCTCTCCGGTCTCCCTGCGGGATACGCCCGGATTAACCAGCAGAGTGTCTCTTAAACTTTCTGGCCCATTTAAATGAGGAAAAAAATGTTTCCTCTAATAGATTTTTTGTGTGAAGTTCTTTATTTGGGATATGCGTTGAAACTGTGTAGCTGATCCATATGGATTTAATTGTCGTCGTAGTTTAATGCTGTTCGCGTCAGCTACTCGCTAACTTCCCAGGCAAAGAAAGTTCACGGCCAAATGCCGCCAGAATAATTTTGCTGCTTCAGAAATGTCGTTCTGCAAAGAGAGAGGCAGTTGTACCAGAAAGCTCAGATGTGCTATAGGGGTTCTGATAGCAATAATTTGTCTGTAGGTCAGGCGTGCACATTACGGGAGCCCTTGGTTTTAGCATTTTAGATCCTGTTATTTAGATTTTACCCAGGTCTCCGTAGCTCCCTCCTCAGACCCAACCTCACATTTGGGAAGAACATTTCCAGAGATAGCCTTTGCAGTGTAGACCTCAGATCTTTTCTTTAAGAGTTTAAGAGATCTGAAAGTTAAACGTGCCGTTAAACTTTACAGCAAGCCAAGGACCTGATAGTAAAGCTTAAAGACAGTCTGACTATCTACGGAGTCTACGGAGCTCTTCACCCTTGCGTCCGCATTCATGGTTTGAAGACCGAGTGCCAGAAGGCTGGGTGCAAACGGAGCTCGTAGACGCACTTCGAAGTGGCGGGGCTGCCGGAAGCTTTCCCTGGGCACCTTTCCCAGAGCGACAGGTAGCCACCGGGATGCACGGCTTGTGCGTCCCAGGGCAGGGCTGCCAGGGAATTCTATTCCCTCGCGGTGTGCCTTTGCCCTCGAAAGGCACGCGAGGGTCGAGGCTGCAGCCTTTGCTTGTTTCAGAGCACGCAAGAAGGGGTTACGGAGCCGGGATGCTCAGCGCAGCTAACGTGCGCGTTTGTCTCTCCACTGGGAGCCTCTGCAAAGGTCAGGAGCAGACTCGCCTCTGTTTACATAGAGCTCGCCCGCCATAATGTGCCCAAGCTTCCAGCCCTTGGGAGACTCCCATTCCCGTTAAATAAAAGCCAGTAAAGGTCAATGCTGCACGCCAGGTGATTCGGGTTAGAACTTGCAGGATTTTGACCAAGAAGCGGGAGCTGACTTTAGGTCTCTTGCATTTGAGGCCAGCATCCCAGAGACCAGGCTTTTTCTTTTGTTCTTTCCCCTAAGTTTTGTTGAAGCTCATGAATCAGCTGTGTAAAACAGCACAGTTAGGCAAAAGAAATCTACTCAAAAATGTTCCAGCTGACTCCATTTATTGAGTTCCCCGCATTCTCCATTAGCCGATAAAGAGCGTTTTGAGAGTTAGTAAATCGGTTTTAGTAGGTACTTGGAGATTATCTGGACGTTGTTTTTCCTTTCAATCTGAATTTATTTCAGGTTTAAGCATCTAATCTGCAGAACATACTGCCACTGCAATCAGAACATTTATGATATTAAAAAAGAGGGAGCGTTAACTGCTAATGCACATACAGAGGACCTCTGTAACATGCCTCTCACATGCAATTTAGATTAAATCAGCAGATAAGTATGATAACAGGCTGCTTTTTATTGAAGCAGTAAACAAGAAAACTCTCTCCTCGGGAGCTGGCAGCAAAGCCGTGTGAGCAGTCAGCACTGACGGGGCAAACATTCACCTGCCACGACCGAAAATTTTAGGCAAGTCAGCAGAAACTCTGCATGAGATACAGTGCTATTGCGTGTTGCTTTGCACGGGTCTTCCCGCTCTGGAGAATATTCCTTTGCAGCCAACTTTATTTCTCCGTGGCTTTTCAATTGTTACTGTCAACTGGAACAGCGCGAGAGGCGCCAGCAAGACCTGCGCTGGCCTGGGACTCAGCCGCGGGTTCGGCTGAAGCCCGGGGGCTGTTACTGAAGGTTCGGGATGTTTGCTGGCCGGGTGGTGGTCCCAGGTGTACGGCTGAGTACCGCAAGAAGATCTTCTGCTCTCTTTATAAAAATTCATATGGTGCAGAAACGGAAGAGTCCCGCTGGAAGTAAATCGATGCTTACGCTATAAAATGTTTTGAGCTTTAGGGTGCAGCCCTCCGGGAAAAGGGGATGTCGTAGCACCCTGCCCAGCGAGGCTCCAGCCTGCGTCGGGAGCCCGGGTGTTACTGCTGCGCACAGGCTGTAAGCAGGGGAGGCAGCTGCTGTCTTTGCGAGGAAATCATCTTCCACCTGCAAGGGAAGCTGCTGCCTGTATTTATGCCCTGTTCCGCTATTGAGCTGCCCCTGGCGCTCAGTTTGTTCACGGTCGCTGCCGGGCGGGTACCTCTCCCCAGGCTGGGTTCCCGCCTGGCCGCCGCGGTGCGACCCGGGGTGCACGGGTGGCTGCCACCTCATTTGGCAGCACCCTGCATTTCTCCCTGCCTCTCTCCCTCTCTGTAACCTCTCGGGCTGTTTGTTCAGTTCACTTTTCTAAAAATAAAATAAAATAAAACGAAATAAATCCTTCCCCTGCTTTCCTCTCTCTCGCTTCTGCCCCTGCGTCCTCTCTGCCTGACGCCCGGCCCGCAGCTGCTGGAAGTGCCGCCGATCCCGGACCGGCTGGGCGCGTTAGCGTGAGCGCTGATTTCAGCAGGATTTCGGGACAGCGTGCCCAGCCTGCGCGGCGGATTATTCCGCGACGGGCGAGTGAAGGGGAACACACGAACAACCTCTCCTGAGCAGGGAAACCAGGGAGCACGTTACTGTGGGAGCCAGCGGGCTGCTCTCTGAACGCCCGTTCCTGGCCGGGATTTAGGCAAATCTGAAATACCGAGACACTATACACACAAACCGTGTCCTTCCGTCTGCGACTCACCGCCCAGAGCTGTGTGTGCTCAGCATCGCAAATACCCTATCATCCCTTTCCAACTTGCCCTTAGCACAAGGTCAGTGGACCAGTAACCCTTTTTTGGCATCCCAAAATGCTCAAGGAGTTTTTTTTCCCTTGTTGGTGCTAACAGTAAATTCTGAAGCTACTTTTGAAAGCAGAGAAAGAGGAACGGAAAGACAGGCAAACGCACAGGGTTCATTTTGCCAACCCTACTTGAGCCCCGGGAACAGGAGCAAGGACCGAAGCTCCTGTAGCTTCCTCAATAAAGTTGCCCTAGTGCATCAAGCAGCCCTGCTGTGCCGCAGGCAGAGCAGCATCATCCATTGCACAGCAGTCTGGAGAACCCCAGATCCCCCAGCTTTCCTGGGTGACCGTAGACAGGTAAATATGAGCTGCAAGTGTCCTGCACTGTTAGGTCCAAGCAGTCCTCAGGCAGGCAGCTGCTGTCATAGGTCACCTCCGAAACCCTGGCCTTAGCCCTGACTTCTTCCTCGTCTGGAAAGGGACTAGCAACGCTGCCTTCGTGACTTGCCGGGAAGGAGGGAGCCCGCGTGAGGGCACGGTTTGGGTCAAGCGGGTTTGAGTCCCCGCTCTTTGCGGTCTCTGCCGTGTCCCTTAGCCCCTCGGTGCCTCGGTTCAGCGCGGGTGAAGCAGCGGTGAGTTTGTCCCCGTCGTACAGAAGCGCTGCGCGGACGGCACACGAGGCTGGGAGGCATTCAGATGCTATGGTAACAGGAGCTGCATAAGTATCGTGGATGAATGAAAATTGCTTTATCACTGCCGTTATTTGTTAGTAGATGAGATGTCCTATTTCCTGTGCTCAGGTGTCCCTTGCACTAAGTTTTGCCATATACTGCAATTTATCAGAAAAAATTTCATTAGGATTAAAGAATGCGCGTAACAGGCTACATGAATATTGGTAGCAGGTGTCAATGAGCGTGATTAGAAAGGTACTTTCCTCTAAGATTAGGACTAAATTAGAGAGTTTTATTAACCCCAGGGCAGTCCATCTCCGCTCAGCATACCGAGCAGGCCATCAGTGAAAAAATACCAGCTTGTTAAACCCACAATGTAACCAGCTCTACTTATAATTGCCGAAGCGTGAAGTCATCACGCAGCAGGGCGTCCGTAGGTAGTTCGATTTAAAGTCGTCACCGGCCGCCCGGGGCGCTTTGCCGCGGACACACGCCGAACCGCTGCGCAAGCCACGGATTAGCCGTGGAGCTGCCGTCTAGCGAGCGGCCTCTGTTTTTACCGCCGGAATAGGGCACTGCAGCTTGCCGCAGCCTCCTGCTTGCCGCATGCCCCGTCCAGCTGACACGTGCAGCAACAGAAAAGGAAAGCTGTCAGATTTCCCCATGAGAACTTAAATTTGAATCTCCTGATACGGATGTCTTTACATAGGTCCAATGGATTCAGGGGAAAATGCAAAACCTTACAGGCTTCAATTACAGGATTATTTAACCAGCGAAAGTGTCTCCTGGCCCTGCCAGTGCAGGACTGACATCTCTTGAAGTAGAGAGTCATTGTCCTTTCCAAAGCCTCCCAGTTTGGAAGGAACGCTGGGAGTAAGATGCTCACCTTGACATACCGTAGCAGGTTATTCCACAGCTCTGGTAGTCCCTGCTTTCCACTTGTTCTATCCATCCTTGCCGTATTTTTGCATATGGTTTGATAAAGGGTTGCAGATACCTCTTTTTCTCCAATTCAACCTCAGGGAAAAATAGGAGAATCTACGGCCGGGATGGAAAGCAAACTAATCACTTAACAAGACCTAATTATCGAGGGATTCTCACACGGAAGCCGTCCCTGGGTAATGGCCACTCGTTATCGGGTGAGTATAGGAAGACAATACAGTTTTAAGAAGCTTAATCAAGAGGCAAAATACTGGTAGCATCCAATAGCTGAACCCTACTTGATCAGAGCTTGAGTGGGGAGAGTGCGGAGCAGTTATTTACCAAGGGTCCTTGAGAAGCTCACTGGGTAGCTAATTAGACAGATTTCCACCAGCAGCTCTCCCAAGACCTGGTCTTTTGTAAACATCTGAAAACTAGCCGCGCAGGTTCAGCAGTTGTGTTTTTGCACTTCCTCGTTTCTTCTCCATGTGGTGGCCGGGGAGGATCCATCTGGACGGAAACCCCCATCGGAGGAAGCTTCGGGGCTGCGGGCAGGAGTCCCGGGGAGCAGCCTCCGGTCTCGCTCCTGCAGCAGGTCGCCCTGAGCACAGCGCAGCGCCAGGCAGGACTCCGGGCTGCTGCCCTGTGCTAGAGATGAAGGTAGGCATTGCACTCAGAGCAGAAAGGATGCAGGAGCCGTGCCCATGGCTGCTGGAGCTGCTTTTCGTCCTCTCCGACCCCAGGTCTCTAAGTATCCATCAACTTTTTTGGCCTCTGCACGCCAGAGAGGCTATTTTGGGGCGCCGGGCAAGGGCTGCTGAAGGATTTGCCTTCAGCGTCTCCTGCTGCCTGCGCTCATCATGCCGGTGCCAAACACAGTTGTATCCAACAGCGTCTCTGGTGCTACAACAGAAAACCACTTTCTTTCGAAATCTTGCGGTCTGAATTGAATTAGCACCAAGACTGCTCCCGCCCCTGCGTGCATCGCCCTCAGAGCACCGACCGCCGGGAGGGAATTGCGCGGCCGTGCAGTGTCCGGCGCAGCAGACCACGGCTGTGGCCGAACCATTCCTGCTCGTTTGATCGCCGAGGTAACAGGATAGCTCACCTTAAAAACATTCGTGTTTGCGTCCCTACTTCCTGCAAGACAAGCGTAGCAGCGTTATAGCTGCAAAAGGCCTGCGTGCTCCTGCAGCTCCTGCCTCTACCTCCGCGAGCAACTTCTTCTGTTAGCATGATAAACACATGCTGCAGAGGAACAGTGCTAATTATGACCCTGTCACCTTCATCAGCGCCCCACTAATTGTTTTGGCTTTTTTTAATCTCGGTGCTTGGAAATGAAACATGATGTTTGGTTCTGAAAAGGAGTTGAAAAAAAAAGAGAAGAGTCACACTTTAAAATAGAAGCATCGGGTAGATCTTTAAGCTGGATTTGACATTCAAATGACAGAAGTTATAACTATTTTTGTGCCATTAAATCAAGGCATGGGAAGTTTTTAGAGAACTTTCTGGGACTGTCCATGGCTGCCTAAAGAGATGTTTCTATTTTACCAGGCGTTAATAATCAGGAGGAAATGCTAATGTGTGCTGAACTTTGCATGCAGGAAACTTTTGCTGAGCTCGTAGCAGTCACCCCCTTCAGGAACGCTTCCCCGCAAAAGCAGGATGAGAGCGAGCTCGTGCAATGGAAGAAGAGCGGCGAGAAGTTGGTCTCAGCAGCCCTTTCCTCGAGGCTGAAGGAAGAAGCGAGTTCGTGCCGAGCGTCAGGTTTTGGAGTTAGGCCCCGGGGCACCGGGGCTGCCCCGCTGCTGCCGAGCAGCAGCTCTGTCCCCAGAGCCACGCAGGCTAGGAAATCTTCCAGAGAAACCCGCAGGTGGCAAGTTTCCATCCCAAATCCGGGCAGCGAAAGCAGCTCCCGATGTTACGGACGTTCACCGTAAGCGGCTGTAAGACTGATTTAACAACTAGAGCAACCGCCTGAACGTTTGATTATATGTCACGATTAATTTGCAAACATAAACATACTTCGGAGGTCCGTTATTATCCCGCAGATTTGTTAAGCTCACGCATGTTTTGTTTGTAGAGGACGGCCTGTCTTTGGAGCTGACCCTGGAGCTCTCAGAGACACCCGTAAGGGCCGGCCCTTTGCGAGCAGCTCTTCCTTCTTGGCCCCCCTCCGCTTATTCCTTCTTCCTGTGCGGGAGGAGCGAGCCCTCCTCGCCGGAGTCCCCCCGGAGCCCGAGCTGCCGCGTTGGGAACGCAGCTGGCGCGTGCCCGAGCCTGCGTTACGGTTACAGACGCTAGTCCCTACGGAGTTAAGTCCCTGGGCTTTGGCGTGGGACGCTAGGGAAGAAGCTGCCTGAGGTTTCCCCAAGGTGAGAAATGAGAAATCGTTGCGACTATTTCTCTATACTGTGGTGAAGCCCAAAGCTCCCAAGCGCGGGCCACCGCCCGCTCTGCCGGGTGCTCGGTATGAACACGCCGGAAGATACGGTTGCTTTCCCACAGGTTTCACCGTCTGCAGCCGGGGGAGCTCCGGCAGCGAGGGGCACGAGGGGGTGGCACCCGTGGAAATGTGCTCTTGCGGGTCTGTCGCTCTCAAAGTGCTTGGGAAACGCAGGGCCGAGACAGGTTGGTTTTAACTGTCGCACGGCGTGCAAGCAAAACAGGGATCAGGATGCCGGGAGGGCATCGGGATGCGTGTCTCTGGATCCGAACGAAGAGGATCGGCCTGCGCTTCCTGTGAATTGGCGTGGATTGGAGGCAGAGTCATACATATACATGATTTGCTCTGCCACTGACGCACGGCGATCAAACACAAACTCATTTATCTTTACGATCCGGACTTTAATTGCAAGCCCACGTCTATCTGTGTGTGTAGGCAGACGGGAGCACGCTTCACCCCGCTGCAATTGGATGCCAGCTTTTGGGGGAGAAGGAATTGCTGAGAGCCGCCTTCCTCCAGCGCTGAAGCTCAGAGCAGGCTCCTCGGGCAAAGATACCTCGAGCTCGGCACTCGGGTTCGCTGGCCTTTGTCGCTCTTTTCACCACCGCGGCCTCCCTTATCTTGCAGTTTTATATTCAGCTTTGCAACATTTAACTCCGTCATACTCACATGCACTGCCCTTCCTCACCACACTATGGAGCACAATCCACCTGCTCTGCGCCCCCTCCACGCACGCCCGTGCCGGTGCGAAGCCCCAGCAAGCAGCTTGAGCCGGGTGGCGATGCCACGAGGGAGAATTGAGAGACGCTGAGCGCGAGGGAGAGACTGAGCACGACAGGTTCCCCGTGAAGGGAAGAAGCGGAGAGGACAGAAACCTGCCACAGCTTGGGAGAAGACCTCGACAAGGACGGACTACTAGGCAAGCGAGGGACGTGGGGCCACGCAGACGGCGTGCGCGTCGGTAGGGCGAGAGGAGGTTCGTTCTGCCGTGAGGGTCAGCCGGCTCTCGGTCTGAGAGCCTCGCGGGGTTAAACAGAAGAATCTTTAAATCTGCGGAGGAGTGAGACGGTAGTCATGCACGTGCCCGATCTCCTATTGCAGCTTTGCAGAAGGAATTTTATCAGCGCAGTTTTATTTTTTTTAGCTCAACAAAATTCCTTTCCTTTTTGATGAATAATGCAGCAGTGGGGAGAAGAAACAACCCTCCGTGGTTTAATACCAGAAGCAAACCTCAGCAGGGCGTTTTCCAGAGCCTGGGGGCTGTTTCCGTACGGAGCCCGGATGCGCCCTCAGGAAACGAGAGAAAAGGCTTTTTGCTCCACGCTGTTTTTAGCAACGTCGCTCCTCCTCCTCGGCCGGGAGCAGAGCCGTCGAGCGGACGGGGAGACGCCGTGAGTCCCGCTCGCTCCGAGTAACTCCGCTCACCTCGTTTCCGCGGAAGCCAGCGGTGCAATCCCATCCGTACGGAAAACAGCGCCGGCTGAACCCGTTTCTGGTTACGTAACTTCACGGCTTCATCTGGTGGAGGCTCGGTGCGAGAAGCAAACCGTCCTCCGGCGGATTTTCTAAGAATAAACCTGTTGTTCCGCCCCGACGAAGTCCCGGTCAGCGCGGGCCCTGAGCCGTGAAGCCATCAAGGGGCACAGGAGATCCATGTCACCCTCGGGTGCTCTCTCAGGGCTGCCTTTCCCAAAGCAGGCGGAATAAAATTTCGCAGCCTGCCCCGGGGCTTCCTCCGGCGTCGCCGAGCCGCGCTCCCCCGCCCTGCAGCTCCTCTCGCCTGCTCTCGCTCCGGGCGAGCCGCGAGGCGGGCGTTCGGTTTTTCAGCTCACGCATTCACATTTGCGAGTGTGCTAGAGATTTTGCTGAACTTTGCGCTTACGAAAGGGCTCCACGGTCGTCGATCACATTACAGTGAGTGCCTGAAAATTGACCTGCTAGTCACAGCGTGGCCCACAGCCTGGACCTTCCTCTCCCGCTTACCGTGCGAGGTGCTTGCTGCCGGCTTCTGGCAAATGGATGAGATCCTGCTCGGCACCAGGGGCCAGCCTCAGGGCGAGGGGAAGATGAATTAAAGGCTTAATGTCTTCCATTTTTGTTTGATTAGCTAAGAGGAAGAGGCACGAGTCCCTGCTCGCGTGCTACCGGAGGCCTCGTGTCGGCCGTGAATCACGGCTCCCAGCCGCCGCGCTCTGGTTGCACGTCAAGTTAATTACGATGTCGTAGTAAATATTCTTGCAAGCCGAGCCCATCAATTACAGCACGCCGCGCGCAAGCCGCGCGACTCATTTTCCATCGCTCCCCCGAGACAGGACCAAGATGAGAAAACACAGCTCGAACGAAATGGGCACGGGTCACGGGGCCGGGAACGTCTCCGGGAGGAGAGCCAGGAGCCTGCAATGGGTCCGAAGGGTCAGACTCTCTCTGCCCGGCAGCCAGGTGGTACCGACAGACTTGAACTTATCGGCCAGACTCTCTCGGGTACGGCAAACAAATCAAAGTTAGCAAGCAGTCGATAAACCAAAATGTACTTGCACAAAGTCTTAGAGGAAAGTTAAATAATCCTAAACCTGCGAAGGACCAGCAACCAAACAGAGCTTTTTCCTTGTCCTCATTCCTGACGGCCTAGTGTCAAGCTTTTCTGGCCGCCTGCGCACCGTAACACCACGCAGCCCCCGCCCGGGCAGGCTGTCGCTGGTCAAAGTTTCTCGGTGACCTGGCGCTATCCCACAGGGGCTCTGAATTGCTGTTGGCCTTACCGGTTTCCGCTCGGAGCGTCGGCGAGCCGAGCCGGGCCGCGGACACCCCAGGTGCACGCGCACGGCCGTCGACGGCCGGGGCCCGGCTCGGGGCAACGGGAGCACCGCGAGCCTTTACGTTTCCCCTCTCCGTCCCGCTGCAGGCCGGCCGTTCCGTCTGTCAGCAAGCCGACGGCGCTTTCTTCTCGGCTTTCAGCCTCCTTTTCTTAGTTTTAGAGCCTACTACATCAGCGAAAATTTCTTCTCGGTATTTGCTTAAAGACAGATGGAAAGGCAAGGAGGCGATGCCGTGGGAACCTCCAGCCAGCTTTTCTTTCGGTATTAAAGCCTGCGACTGAATCGATCGGTCACTCGCACGTCGCTAACGCTCGGCAGACTTCCCTCGACGCTGACCCTGCCTCGCGCCCGGGGCCCGCGTCCTCGGAGCGCTCTTTGCTCGAACGGCCGCCTCCACCTTCCGCCCCCGGGCGCGGTCTCCCAGGGAGTTATCCGAAACTTGTCCGGCCAGCGACTCTGTCTCGTAAAATTTCTGCCCCCGGATCTCCCTCCTGCCTCTTCTTTCGTCCATACGCTCAATTTCCCGCCAGCAAGCGGGCGCCTCTCGCGGGAAAACCTGTGCAGACCGCAGCCGCGGTCAGACCCCGCGGGGAGGGCAGGCACCGCAGCCGGCCAGCGGCAGCCACGCTGGGAGCTGCCCAAGGCTGTCTTGGAGATTTGGAGCAATGACAGGGAACAAAAAAACTTCGCGCTTTAAAATGTCAAGTAGCGTCTATGCGAAATCCTTCCCAGCCGGGAGGAAATGAAAGAAGCCGGAGCAGTAAAAAGGAGGAACGCCGCATCCAGGGGCACGGCAGAGCGCGCGCCTGCTGCAGCGTCGCGTCGCCCTGAAAAGGAGCGGGCGACCGCTCCCCTCCTCGGACAGGAGAACTGAATGTGGCGTCCCCAGCACGTGCGCGGCGTAAGAAGAGGTTGGGCGCTGCGCCTTTCTCACGCGGAAAGGAAGCCGCAGGTACCGGGCCGGCGGCGAAAGCGAAGAGGAAGGGCGGCGCAGGCGGAGGAGGCGCGAGCGGCAGCAGCTGAATGCACCGCGCCGCCTCTCCGAGCCACTCCGCTTGGAAGATCGTCTGGAAACGCGGGAGATGGCCTGGTGCTTTTTATAACCGCGACAGGGTGTCCGGCGGGAGGAAAAGGTGCGATCGCAGCGAGGCTCGCCGCTTGGCAGCTGCGCCCGCCGAGCACGCGAGCTAACGTGAAAGCTACGCACACTTCCCCCGGGCCCCCCCCTTTCCGTTACGTGCGGGCTGTCTGCACCGACGACCGAAACGGGCCAATTCCGCCAACGCTCGGTGCAGCATCCTGAGCACCTGAAGGTCTCTGCAGCCCCGCGGGGACATTTACTAGGTGCAGCAGCCCCTCGCTCAGGGTGCGCAGGAGCTGGCCGGGCTGCGCGCTCGCTGCAGCCCGGGCGTCGGGAGCCGAGGGACGCGGGCGGCTGCGCCTCCCCGGCCGAGCCGCGGCCCGGCCGGCAGCCTGGGGTCCGCACAGAGGCGAGCAGAGCGCTGGCGTCTCTGCGGGTAGGAGGCGGCCCCGGGCGAGCGCTCCTCTCCCGTCGGGGCTCCACGGTCGAACCGGGGCCCGCGCTCGCCCCGCTCCTGCTGCTCCTCCGACTCTCTTCACACGCTTTCTCCCCTCGAAGTTACAGGTTTGCCCTGTCCTTGAGCTGGCTGATGAATTACGCTTATTTTGATCACTATAAGCCAAAGCCTAGACAAGGAGACCATAAAAAATGACACCGCACTGATATCAACCTGTCATTACTCACATTATTGACCGGCCAGTTTGCAGTAGTCTAATAAAGAGGAGAACACTAGTTGCTCCAATAACAAACATGCATCAGGTTATAAAGCTATATTATTTGCCACATTTCCAGAGCGATGCTCGGTTTTAATTTTTGTCAGCAGCTGAGCGCTTAAGAAGGGTTCCTGGAAACAGAGTTTATTCGGCCACGAAAGTAAGCAAGCGATGCGCTCGCCTGTCTGTAGGGCTGTGCGATAAACTAAATCTCCAGGTGAGCAACAGTAGCCTAAAGAGGGGCGGTGGGGTGCAAAATCACCTGGTCCTGGCTCCTCCCGACCCCCGCCCCTCCCTGTGCTCCGCCTCCGACTCGGAGGGAGCAGTCGTTCCCGCTGCGGAAGCCTTCTCCAGGGGCGGAGGAGGACGGCGGCAGAGCCGCGACACCCGCTCCCCGCGGCCGGCGAGGGGGTTCGGTGGCAGCAGGGCTCTGGGAGGCCTCTGGAGAGCCGAGCGACGTCGAACCTCGTTTTGAAGGTGGCACGAAAGCCGCGCCGAGATCGCTCGTTGCCTGTCTGCAGGTTTCGCAATCAGCTGAATACGCTGCAGGTTTGCTCTCACCACCTAGCAATGGATTTAATGCCATTAATTAAATTAATAGTAATTAATGCAATTAACTGAAGCCACGTTAATGCTGAGCATGCAGCGCAACGTTAGCAGATGTCTTCTTGGCAAGAGCTGTTAGCATTTCAGGCTGTAACTCGGCCCGTGTCGGCCGAGCGGCTCGAGGGCGCTCGCCGGGCGGGTCGGGGAGCCGCGCTCCGCCGGAGGGAGCGCGCGGTGGGGGGCAGGCGAGCCCCCCCTAAGGCAACGCCAGAAGACCCCCCCCCCCCCGGGACCCGTACAGATGCCGTCGGCGTTTCGCGGCGGCCGGCGCTCGCTCCGACCTCTAATCCTGCAGCGAGCCGCCGAGGGGGATTCCCTCCAGGGCTTTCTCTCTTGCGCTTCCAGCTTTACACGGCAGAACAAATTTGCTGCCTCTGCCTTGCTGCGTGTTGCCAAGCGATAGCAGTTGTGGGGGAAATAAACGTATTAAAAAAGAGAGAGACTGGTGAGAGGAGCCCAGAGGAGACGGTAATCTTCATAAAGACAAACCTAATGAGCCGGAAAGCGGCAGAGAAGCGAGATTTTGCCGAGTTCCAGTGAAATCATTTCAAATAAACAAGGGCTCCGCACGCAAGGGATGAAAGTCCCTCATCGAGAGAGGCGTCCGCATCATTCCCGCACGCAGCAGGGGCCTCGCAGGGACTTCTCCCCCTTTCTGCTCGGTAGTTTAACCTTTCCCCGAAGCCTCAGTGACTGTGGGCATGGCGGGGGGGGGGGAGCTGGAGCAGGCGCCCGAGAAGCTCGGCCGGTGACTGCTCGGTCTGGACCCTGCAAGACCGCCCCAGGGCTTCGCCGTATCCGGCCTTTCGCCCTCAGCGTCGGGCGCTCTCGGGCCGGAGGCGGGAAGGGGCGGGCTCCCCGCCCTCCTGCGGCCGCCTTTCGGGGCGTGCGGGCTGCCGCCGCGTCCCCTGCCCGCCCGCTCCTCCGGCCGCTGAGCGCCCAGCCCCGGGTCGCAAGCCGATCGGTTGGCCCTCTCTGCGCTTTCCGGCGGTGACAACTTTGGGAAGGTTACTGCTCCTCGAACGCTTAAAATTCTCCGTTTGCAGCGGCATTTACCGCTCATTATTCGCAGCAATTGCAGATTCTAATTACAAAGCTGTTGTTTCTGCTTAATCCAAACCTTGGTAAATATTAATTTGACGCTTATTCCCCCTGGTACCTGGCAATACTGTGCTGTTATAATTGCTTATAGTAGTTGTTATTTATACGAGGCAGTGCAAAAATAGCACTTTACTAATCGTGCCCTGATTTATCCGTCCTTCCCCGCCCTCCCTCGCCAGCGCCCGCCACGAGGCCCTCGGCGCAGCGCCCTCGAGAGCATCGCACGAACGCGGAGGAGCGGAGCGGTTCCGAGGAGGGGACCCCGCGGGACGAAGGCGCCAGACCGTGTCCCCGCTCCGCGGCACGGCGTGCCCGGGGCCAGCAGGAGCAAAACGCACGTCCCGGCCTCACCGTCCTTGCGCGGAGCAGCCCCGAGCAGCTCCCTCTCCTTCGCACGGGCGGGAGGGCACGGCAAATCCCTCCTCCGGCTGCGCGTGAGCCCGGCTGCGCGTGAGACGGCAGCTCAGCACCCCAACGCTTCGTGTCCCAGTCCCGGGATCCGCCCATCGCAGTGCTGGGGTGAGGGAGCCGGGTGGGATCGGAGGGAAGAGGCCAGGAGCCAGAGCCGGACGAGGAGGCGAAGGCCACGGGCACGGCGAAGAAGCTCACGGCCACAGTCACAGGCTGGTGTTTGCTAAACCATCATCTAAACAGTCAGAACTGAACACTGATTTTAATACCTGCAGTCATGGTTTGCATGAAAATCTCTCTGCAGATATACTGTGGTTGTCATCTCTTTGTACGCCCTTTCCAAAAAAAGCCCCGCAGCAGAACGGCTCCCAGGTTTTCAAACATAAAGCAGCAAGCTATCGGTCTCCGCAAACCTCAGCAATGAAGAGCGGCAAAGCCGCTGCAGGAAATTTTGTGGCAGGCACAATTTGTCAGGAATGCCGTTATCAACAAGCAATTGGCTGCTGTGATCAACAGGGCTATTTTACGAATGACACCTAAGAACCCCATAATAACAGGTAAGGGAGTGGTGTCACGTACCTCGTGCAGGCTGCATTTGCATGTGCAAAATGCCCTGATATGCCCTAAAATAAGAGGGGGGAAAAGTCCATCTAATGCGATGACGCTCTGAAAATGCGGTCTGCTGTTCTGCCCGCCTTTCAGAAGCGCAAAGTCTTGACAGTCTTGACCAAACGTGTTTCCTGATGTTGCTCCTGAACGTCAGCGTATAAAAGAGAAGGAGTCACCGTGAGCGCGGTATGTCGCACGCCAGGCAGGTCCTCCCGGCTCTCCGGCTCTACAGCCTGGGCTAACCGCCGTTTCTATACGCCTAGCGACCCGGTAGCGCTCTTTAACGGTCGCGTCCTTCTCCGGGGACGTTCAGCGGGAGGTGAGGAGCGCTGTGGCCTCTGAAATGTAAGCACCGAGCGCGGGGTGGGGGGAAGAGCCCTCCCAGCGACTGGGCTTTATGATTTATTGCTTTACGGTTTGGCACCCGCCGCGCAGGGCAATTTGCCGCAGACCCCCTTCTTGCTCCCCCATCCTCTTCCGGATGAGTTATGAGCAGACGTTCGCGCCCGGGCAGCGCTAATGCTGCGCGGCGAGGACCGGCACAGCCCGATTCCCGGGGCGCTCGTGGAAGCTGCCGGTCCGTGCCCGACCTGCAGCCCACTAGTCTCCTGTAGCGTCTCTCTGACGCTCCAGCAAGCCACTGAAATGTGTAATCGGTAGCTGACGGTCGTGTATGCTGGCTGCTGTTTTCATTGCTATAACAATGAAAGTTCATGCCGGGAATGCATGTGGGAATTTTCACTTTTTTTCCCCGGTAAAACCTGTGATTTCTACCTGAGGCTGAGCAGAAGCAGCCCAGACTCACAGAGGCTGGCTCACACCATTTTAGCCTTTTTTTTTTTTTTTTTTTTTTGCAATATTCAGGAGATGCCTCTGGTGCCTAGCCCCGCTGCCAGCAGCGGAGGGGAGTCTGCGCGTACCGCACCCCGGGGCCGCCGGCCGCCCCGCCGGCACGATGCCGCGCGCGCAGAGACGCGCGCGCCGCGCCGAAGCTGCGGGGGAAGCGGGTCGCCGGCGCCGCCGGGCCAGGCGCCGAGCGGCCGAGAAAAGCCAGCGCGACGGTCGCAAGCCTCAGCTTCCTTTGCATAAAGTATTATACAGTCTTTGTTGTGTGATTCTACGTTAGGGTATTTCTTACCCAGGGAAGAAAAGACCTCATTCCCAGCGCCGTTTAAATTGCGAATATATAACTGTGCGAGCCTAATAATATTCTTCTCACAAAGCCTATTTTGTTTACGTATGTTTGCTGCTTTTTTGTATTCATTCGTTTCACTGTTGATTTAACCTTAACGTTATTAAAGTTGCTCCGATTTGCTCTACTTAAATCAAAATTCTCCAGGTACCGTGCTTTTGGCAAGAAGTGCCAAGCCAGCTGCTTCCTCTTGCTTTTTACCATCTCTAGCGCCTCACTTGATTGGCACCGCTGACGTCGCCAGCAGGAGGGCAGCTGGGGGTGCTGAGGGCACTCAGCGGGGGGCAGGATTCGGGCCCGGGGCCCATGTGGCCGTGGGGCAGGGCGGATAAAAGGCTGGAGGGAAGAGCTGCTCCCTCAGTCGGGAGCAGGCTGAGCCCAGGACGGAGGTAGCAGGTGAGCGTGGCGGCCGGGACGGGGCCCGCGCCGGCGGGCTGGAGGCCGGGGAAGCTGGGAGGATGCTGGCCGGGCAGCGCCTCGGCTCTGGCGTGGACAAAACGTATTTCCCCCGGACCGTTTTCAGCGGGGTTATTTTAATGCTAGCGAGGACCTTGAAACGTTCGCTTTCGCGTGAGGAGGAGGGAACGCCCGTGCCCGAGAGCCCTCGCTTCGGTCCTCGGAGCTCCTCCCGGCGAAGCTCCCGGTGCCGCCCCGGGAGGCGACCGCCGTTGGCGGGCAGCTGCCGGCGTTGCTGCCGAGCTGCTGCCACCTGCACTGCTTGCTGCTTTTCAGACGTAGCTTCTGCAACTACGTTAAACAGGTTTCCGCCCGGATCGGAGGGAAATTTTCTGGAAGTGTGTCGCTCCTGCGTGGGGGTGGTCTCCTCCAGGTGGACCACCCAGGAAATGGGGGCCTCTGTTCCCCGCGTTAGCGCCTGGGCGCCGTGTCGGAAGCGGAGAGGCGGCTAAAAGGAAGTCTCGGACGTCTTACTGCCGGACAACTGCTTCCGTGTCTGAAGGCAATCTGACTTTGCAGAAATACGTAGTCATATGCTCCAGTGCCTGGCCTTATGGAAATGTGTCCTTCAAGGAGTGAAAATAATAGCGTTCCTGCGATGCCGTCTGCTTCCCCTTTCCCCGGGGTGCTCGGGACAATAACCGGTTCCGGTCTGTGGGAAACGTGACGAGTGTCAAAACTGTCTTTCGTTGCTTCCCTTCGTCTCACGGAGCGACAAATGTTGCTAGAGTGAAAAGCGGAGACGCAGACCCGTTTACGAGCGAACGCAGCCCTCGGTCGCTCCGCCCGAGCATCGCCGAGGTCGGAAGCTGAAGCGAGCCCCGACCCGGGAGCGCCCGCGTTGGCGGCACTGCTCGGCCTCGGGCGTTTTTTTGCAAGCGCAAAATGTTTCTTTACAGTTGTGGGGGTTTGAGGACTGATGATAGGAAAAATAATCCTCAGTGAATTAACAGCAATTTGTATCAGTGTCCTGTCTGGGGAGTCTTATCAGCGAGCTGCTTTTCAAAGTGAAGTCGCTCCCAAGGGAATTGAGCAAGCTGGTAGTGCTGTGGCACAGCAGTCCCGAAAGTCGCTCCTTGCCGCGCACAGCCGCCGTCCGTCGCGGCGCAAGCGTCGGCGGTGCCGTGCAAGTAGCCGGGCCGGGTAACGCTCTCCGGAGCCGCTGCGCGGCATTCGCGGCGGGCCGGGAAGCTCCCGCCCCGGTGCCCGACGGCGGCTCGTGGCTCTTTGCCCCGGTTCGTTAGCCTTTCCCTAGGCTCTGCCGGTGCGGCGTAGCGCTTGACGGCGTCTTAGGGACGCGGCCCAAAGGACGGTTGTTTCTGGCTTGGAAGAGGCTCGGGCTGGAGGACGCGCTTCCCAAGACCGGCCTCCCGAGCGGGCTCTGCAGCGGCGCGACGGCGAAGGAGAGCGCTTTCCAGGATCCCGCGGTGCTTTGTCCGGAAGCTTTCGATCTCGCTCCGGGGCTACGGAAATCGCATCTTCCCGTGGAAAACACGAACGTCCGCAGGAGCGGCGTGTCACGGCGCAGCCCTGCCCTGCTGCCAGGCGCGCGTCCGGTCCTAGGTTGTTTATCCTGTCCTGCCCTCGAACGGGAAAGCGCCGGCAAGCCGCGGCCGAGGGAGGGGGCGCGCGGGAACGAAGGGCGAGCGCCGCGTCCCGCACGGCCGTGCTCGCCGAGCGGCGCGGCGGCGGCGGCGAGCCGGAGCGGCGTGCGCCTGCGAGGGCAGGTGCCCAGCGAGCGGCGGCCGGCCGGCCGGCAGAGCAGGGGCCGCGCTTCCCCGGCAGCTCAGCCGCGCGCGAGGGGGGACCGGTGCGTGCGGAGCGAGGCTGCCCCGAACCGCGTGCCGGGGCTGCCGCGCGAAGCAGCGGCCTCCTCTGCGGCAACGCCGCACGCAGGCCGGCGGGGAAGAGCTGGCTGCTGGGTCGGACGTTTCTTTCTTGCCGTCTCCAAGTCTTTTCCCCCAGCACAGTTTCGGTGGAGCGTCGGGAAGGGAGCGAGGGAGCAGCAGGGCGCACGTGCACACGCGGCATCTCACGGATGCTCCGGGCAGGGGCTGGCGCTGGGTGCAGCCCTCCGCCAGCCCTCCCGTCGGAGTCGGGGCAGGGGGCGGAGGAGACGTGTCCTTCAGCGAGGCTGTCCAGGGCCTGCTGGGAGCGGGTTTGCCGCGTCCCGACAGCAGCGATCCTTCGGTCAGCAGGTACTTGCCGGGGAAGTGCCGCATCGCTCCCTCCTCCCCCTCCGCTAGGGCTGCTGTTCCTAACTGACAACTTTCCCAGCAGGTCTGCTGAAGCCACCGAGGGTAACGCGTGCACCGGCTGGACCCCCCGTCTCCTCCCCGCCTCCAGTGCCCTGCTCCACGCACGCACTCTGCCGGTTCCACCTTTGGGCCGAGCAGCTCAAGAACCTCTTTGCAGGGGAGGTATTTGCTGACGAGCTGTTCAACGCTTAAAATCTAGTTACAAATACGGCTCTAACTTTGGTCCATTTGCAAAGCGTTGTTATCAAACGCTGCCTAGTGAAACAAACCCGCGGTAAGTAGCCACGCTGCGACTAGGAAAGAAATAATCGGCCGTTATCCGAGAGCCTAAACGGCGATCGACGCCGCAGCGGCGCCCGACCTCTGCTGAGGGTGTGCTGCGGCGGGGACCGAGGCTTGGCGCTACGGTAATGGGGTAAGACGTCTGTGAAGGTGAATGGTGAAAGGTAGAGCGTTTGGAGGCGAGCGATTAGGTGCCTTCCCCAAATTACCTATTTGAGCCCTGGAGCAATTTGTTGGGCTAGCGGTTTCCAGCTGACAGGCCGGCGTTTCATCCTTTCCCGGAAGGAAGCGTGGCCGATCCCGGGAGGCTCTCGCCGTTCCTGCCGCCCGGGCGCTTCGTGGGGGACGTGCCGCAGCCGGGCCTCCGGCACGTGTCGGGGATGGAAAGGGGTTGTCGCCCGCGTCTGAGTTCTGCTGCGGGTACTTTACCCGCAAACCTGCTGCTGCCTGAGATCAAACCGAAGGCAGACTGTAAAACGGCAGAAGGCCTTGAGTGGCTGAGACCAAAAACTGTGGGCAAGGGCCTTAAAGTTGCAGTAAACAAAGCCGGGTGATGCTGTTTCACCTTTCCCCCTTAGCTGGGCTACAGAAAGTAATTCCCTGTCTCCTGAAGACTTAAACTCACTGTGACTACTGCTGCAGGATTATGAGACGCTTTTGGTATTGTTGTTTGAAATAGGGTCGATCCTAGCAAAAACCTGGATTCTGTGCTGCGTGTGGAGGTTTTTCTACCTTCCCCCCCCCCCCATGGTGTTACTGAATGCTTTGCTCAAGGGACCGTCCTGTTTGGGGCTCCTGTGACATTCGGGCCTCCTAAATTTCTGCGCGGGACTTTCTTATGAAGCAGACCACCTTTGTCACGTGTGCCCAGAAGCTCTGGGGCCGAGCAGCGTTTCGAGCCTGGTCCCGAGCGCTCCCGGAAGGTGTTGTCGAGCGTGAAAGCGCCGACGCGCTCTCAGGAGTCCCGCCTTTGGTTCCTGCAAACGGTCTCCGCTGTGGCCGTAGCCTTGGGGAGAGAGACCCGGGGCTGAGCTCGGCAGCGCACGTGGCCGAATCCCGGGCGGAGGCTCTTGCGAACGGCCGGCGTGCAGAGGGCTCCCGTTCTGCTCCCTAACTGTTTGCCAGATGCCTGCAGGTTAGTGGATAGCGTCTGCTTTTAACAGAGGCAAAATGCTTTGCTGGTAGTGTTTGGCCTCTGGGTACAGCGCCGTGGCAGCAGGACGTGCGGGAGCGTCTGCAGGCCCGGGTACAGGTTTTCCTGGTGGGGCCCACGCCTCTTGGGATAAGGTCGGGTCCAAAGAACAGATGCAGTTGGCTCTGGAAACATGGTGTGAAGCGGGAGGCTTAAACAGCTCAATCTGTTTCACTTATTAAGAGGAAGGTGAAGGAGCGAGCGTATTCCTTATGTCCGTGTTTACAGGGAGGGCATCCTGCCTGCTACCAGGTTTTTAATCTGGCAGGGAAAGGCAGAATGAGCAGAAACGGCTCGATGGAAAAGTCAGACAAATTCCAATTAAAATGAAGTGCAGACTTTAAATCTGATGGTGTTTAACTGCCGCAACAAACTACCCAGGGAATTAACGCTCCTCCTTCCGAAATCTTCAGATCCAGGCCGCGTGTCGTTCCGGAAGACGTGCCGGAGCCGAGCGCGGGCTGCTCAGCTCTGCGCGGGAGCGGCCGCGCCGGAGCTCTGCGCTGTCCGGGGAGCCAGACCGGAGGATTGCGTCTAGCGTCGGAAGTGTGCCGCATAGCGAACGCTTCGCCGCAGCTGCGTGTGCAGTGCGGGCGGGTGCAGGGGAGCGGGCAACGCGAGGGAGCCCCTGGCCCCTGGTCCCACCGGGACGGGAAATCCGTCTAACAAGCAGAAAGCAGCAACAGCGACTGGCGCGGGGAAACTGTGCCAGGGGTGTCTCTGGGTGGACGAAGGTCTTTGTTGCCTTTGAGGCTTTGATGCGGTGAGGACAGTCTCTTCTGAAGAGGTCTTTTTTCTTCTGGAAAGCAACTGAGTCTCTTGTTTCAGGAGAGTAAGTCGGGATAACATCTCATTTAACAGTTATGGTAGCAGTTCCTCAGCGATGCCACAGAACCCCTTTCCTCTTCTCTCCCGGTTGGCACGCGCCGTTCAGTAGATCCGGTAGTGCTGGAGCCGCCGAGCACCGAACAACGCGGGAGCGGAGGCTCGCCGCTCCCGCTGCCGTAGGAGTCGTTTCTTTAAGTTGCTTTGAATAATGACCTTTTTGCTCGGGACGAACCGAATGTGGAAAGCGGAGAGGAGAGCCTCGCCCTCTGGAGAATCGGCGTGGAAAAATCCACGTACCGGGGAAGGGGAGACTCTGAAAGAGTGCAACTAGTACTCGTGTAATTGCACTGTGAATTCATCTGGTCCAAAAGGAGGATTTTCAAAGCAAATTTAACATATGGCGCTGGAGTCCAGGGATATAATTTATCAGACTGCTGCACTTCCGTGGATTGTGAAGGGCATTTCTTCTGCCGCTGAAGTAGAAGCAGAGAAAATAGAGCCGGGGTAAAGGAACGGTAAATGTTCCCTCACCTCCCCAAACAACTGAGCTTCGGGAGGAAATCGAGCTATTTGCAAATTCCAATCAAACTCAGCGGATAATTTTGGCTGGAGAAAAAATCGTGTATTCAGTGACTAATTGTAATGTTTGCAGGAAGCGAGGGACTCTCAGCGGGTAAGAAGAGAAGCGCGGCGGGCTGTGAAAAGTTATACGAAGTAAAATGCTCCCAGGAGGGAGGGAGGCTGTTAGACTTGAAACCTCATTGGAGTAACGGGTCATTCGTGTTCCGGAGAACGAATTCAGCCTGGAACGGAGCGTGGGCGGGTGGGACGGGGGGACGGTCTCCCGGAAGCCTGGCACGTCTCGTTCAGCCTGGTGAAATGAAGGCTGAGGAGAAAGTAATGCAGAGTAAACGTACTTGGGAGGAATGGGGCGGGGGGGGAGAGTAGCTCGAGGGAGGAAAGCAAAACTCCCTGAAGGGGAAAAGTTCGCTCGAGACAAGTAAACACCGCTTTAAAATGCGAGAAGGAAACTGGCACGTCTCGAAGCGTCCGAGCTACAAGGCTCTGGAGCAGCTTGCTAACGGGAGTCATAGGAGCAAGAAGGGTAACAATTTTAAGATGGCTTTTGATGAACTTACTAAGAGGATAATAGGATGCTTAGCAGAGACAAGGCTGAACTGCACTCGAGCCTGCAGAGAAGGTGTTTTTCGGTTAAGGGTTTTGAATTGGCCATCTTGTGCCGTCCAGGGTATTAGCGAGGTGCTTTCGGAATGTTTTTCTTTCTCCGATACCTATTTTTTCAGTCGCTAAGCCAGTCACGTGTGCAGGGCATTACAAGGCTCAGCCCCCGTCAGTCAGCGCAGAGGAAGCGCGCGCTGTCCCGTGCCGGCGAGCACCCGGGGGGAAGGCGAGCACCCGGGGGGAAGGGCGTTCCCAGCCTCCTCAAATCGGGCGGCAAAGGGCAAGATGTGGAGACTACCTGCGGTTTTACCGGCGTGCGTCAGGGCCAGCCAAAGTCACTGCGGAGAGGCTTCGCCGGCCACAAATCCCGGACCTTTCCGCAGGCCCTGTCTCGCGCCTGGTCGCCTCGCCTCGTTCCCGGGCTCCCGCGGGAGAGCGTGGCTCTCTCCGCCCGTCTCGGTCCCCCAGCACGGCACTGCCGCGGCCCCGGGTCCCGCGGTGCTCGGTGCTGTGTCGGTCCCGTGAGAGTCGCTTTGTAACTCCCGCGGAAGCGCGAGAATGCGGGGCCTGAAGGTTTTGATCCGTCGAACTCCGAGTGCGTCCGGAGGCTTGCCGAGCGCTCTCTGCCGGCCCAAGGGACGGTGAGCGGGAACGCCAGCGGCGTCGCGTTCTCAGCGGAGCTGAAAATGCTGCCGTACCGGTTAACTGCTCCCCGGTTTGATTGCTGCAGGGGTTGAAAGCCTGCTTGCGTTTCTCCAAGGGGAGGCCCGCTTCCTGACCAAACCCCCCACCCCCCGAGCTCAGGGCAGGGAGATGGAGCGAAGAGGGACTGGGGAAGCACGCCTTTGGGCTCTGCGGCTCGGGGCCAGCTGCTTTGCTTCCAGGTGACAGCATGTTCCGTCCTTTGGAGTGCGGTTTTGCAGACTAGAAGGCAATCTGTTTGTTGGCCTCTCTTCCTGCATGTGGGTAACCTCTGCGTAAGGAAATGCGCGTACAAATGTGAGCTCAAGAAATGAGGCAGACGATGTGGTTAGCAGGTCACCGCTGGACCCGTCTCCTCTTCCTAGCTCCCCTTGAGACGTGTCCGCGTGCGAGCGACTGGCCGACGACTCGGGGTGTGAGATGTACGGAGCGCCCCCTCCCGAAAAGCAGAGCTGGAAGTGTTGCGAGCAGGTCAAGGGCAGGTCTTCAAAGCCTGGAGCGACGGAGAGAGGGCGGATCTGCCTTCCCCAAGCATGTCTCTCCAGGGTGGTGGGGTCTAAGCGGTATTAAAAGTTTTAGCGGTGCGTATGCACGTGTCGGGCGGATGTCCGCGCTCTCCAGTCCTGCAGCTGGCCCAATAACGACCGAAGAAGCAGAGTCACTGAGCTGCTTGCTCCTTTTGCCTCAGGTCCCTCATGGCTTCTAATTTTGAGAGGTTTCTAGAAATCCGCGCCTTCTCTAAGAGCGGCTGAAGAATGCAGAGTTGGCGTGGGATTTTCTGGCGCGGGCTCGGCTCCCCCACGGCAAGCAGCCCGGGCGAGCCCCGGCAGCCCGTTAGACGCGTCGCCTCGGCTAGCGCCTTCGTGCGGGCCGCTCGCGGGGAGCGGGCGGGCGTCGGAGTTCAGGGTGGGCTTCGGGCTCCGTGGTGGCCCAGGTGGCACCTGCAACGCGCCCGTGCGTGTCCCAGGGCGGCTTTGCCGCTGGTGCCGGCCGCCGTCCGGGGAGCTGCGTGCAAACCCGGCCCCGAGGCTGCAGCTTCCTGCCGGGCACGTGGCTGTAAGCGCGGCGGAGATGCTGGTGAACCGTCCGACGGTGTCTTTTCCTTCCCTGGAATTTGGGCGTTTGCAGCAACGTGTCAGGAGAAAGCGTCAGACCGCAAAGCGACGAGATGGACCGTGTTCGGAAACGGAAAAGAGTGAGCGTGGTAATAATTGCTCCTAGCAATTACTCTCCTTTGCCTCGTCTCTGAGAAATCTCTCGGGGTGCCTTCGCACCTGAGTATGATAAAGCTAGTGGGAGCATTTCATCTCTGACATCTCGAAATTCTGTGTTTATTAGGTGATTGAGGAGACTCCGGGGTCTGCGCCCCTGCTGCCCGTCACCCCTCCGGAGAAGCGCAGAGGAGCGAGGAGCGAGGCGCGACGGGCCCTGCGCGTCGCCTGCGAGGAGGGCGGTCGGGGACCGGTAAGTTGGGAGCATCTCCCTCGAGGAGGGCTTTTAGGAAGGGAAAATGCACCGTTCAGTAGTAGCATCAGGAGTTTGCCCTCGCTTCTCAGAGCGTCTGGCGGGCCTGAGACGCCTTTTTCTTTGCTCCTGTACCTTTGGTGCTGGATAAGGGAAATCAGTTTGCAGAGCTGGCACTGGCTCGTTGCATTTCCTCGCTTTGCTCCCGGAAGTCTCGGCCTTTGCTCGGGCACCTCCGGGGGCGCGGTTTCTGCCCCCGCCCCAGACCTAGGCGAGGTGCTACGATCTTTGCTGAGAGTTGCCTCTAAATTGTTTCCCCATTTGCTTTGTGTGGTGCCAGCTGCTCTTTACATAAATGGCTGTATCAGGTTCTTAGGGTAGTTCCTCTCCTCAATTTAGTCTCCCGAGAAACTCATTTTCTTGAGGTTGCCTTCGCTCTGCTCTGTAATCCTTACGCAGCAAATTCTCTCGGGAAAGGGGCCGGAATGAGGCAGAGGCCGCTCTCTGCTTTGCGTGAGCCTCTGTGCTGCAGCAGGAGGGGTTGGAAAAAGCATCAGGAAAGCGGATGCCCTTACTGTAGTGACAGAAGTGAAGGGTCTGGGGGATGGGGGCAAAAGCAATTTAAAAGGAAAGAAGCGCAGGTGCCCCGTGCCGCCGTGACGGTCGGCAGCGGGGGAGCGAGGTCGAAGCGGGGCGCTGCCCGGGCTGCCGACGTCGCTGCCTCTTCCCCGGGGTGATTCCTCTCCCTCTGTTAGGGCGTGAAGCTGCCAGTGCTGCGTGTCCTGCGCCAAAGCTGAACCTTACCCACCTGGTACCCGAGTGTGGGAGCAAGCCTGGGAAGCGGTGAGTACCTGCTCGTTAATGGATGTTGATGTTGCACAGGCTGCTCCCGCCCCGGCGGCCGTGCAGGGCTGGCAGCGCGCCCGCTCCCGAGCGGGGGCCTCCTGGCCGGGCTGTCGGAGGGGAGGGAAGAGCAGGGGGAAGCTGGCGCGTGTGCGAGGCCTCAGGGCCGGGGAGAGCTGCACGGTCGGGTGTCGGGCCGGGTGCGTCGGCCCGGAGAGGGCGCTGGGAGGCGGCGGCTCTGGCGGGGACGCGCCGCTCTTGGCCTCGGGCGCTCGCGGGCACGCGGACCCTAACGCCGCTGTAATGATGTATTGCGCGCAGGGCTTTTTTCGCTGGCTTTGCGAGGATGACCTCAGTGGCGGGGAATACGAAATAAATCGCTGGAATGAGCGGTAGAGTGACAACGTGTCAAATCTAGACTAGCAACTTTTTAGTCCTTGGAAATATCTCGATAGGACTGGACATCTCTCTGAAATACGGAGAGATGTGTGGTTCCGTTAGTTTATATCCTGTGTGCACCTGCCCTGTCTAGCTTCCTTTCCGTCTCCGCATCCCGCCGCCCGAGGCGAAGAGGAGCCTTTCTGGACGGTTTCCCGTCCGGAGGGTTGGAATAGGGGCCTCTCTCGGAGAGTAGGCGCCGGCCGAGACGGATGAGCGGCCAGATCCGGTCAGGCGCGTCCTACCTGTTACGGGGACGTGCGGGCTACGTGTTGCGAGGCGCAGATTGAACTCTGCCCTGACCGTGATGGTATGCGTAGGGCAGAGCCATCCTGCCCTTTTCCGGAGGGCTAAGGGCAGAAAGAGCGCGGCGGATCTTGGCTCTGGGCCGTTACGCGCCTGAGGTTTGGTCGCGCCTCTGCGTGCCCGGCGTTGGCTGTGGGCCCCCCCCCCCCAGGTCTTCTGGCGGTGGTTACTACGGATTTTGTTGACTGCGGCATCAACGCTGGGAAAACATGTGCCAAACGTCCAGGCCCATTGGTTGTTTTGAGACTTGGCAGACAGCTACCGGGGTTAGACAGGTTTTCAGCTGTACTTTTTGGCCATTTCTCTCATTGCAGGCTAACAGAAGCTGCCTTATCTCACTGAGAAGCGTGTTTGCTAGACGGGAGACCAAATGCAGAAGAGAGGAGCTGAGGTGAAGGGGGAAGCGGTCCTACGGACGGGGCCCGAGGCGGGGGGCAGGAGGGGGTCCCGAGGCGGCGGCCGGGGCTTCTCCGGAGCCGGCGGCCGCACCGCCTCGCTCCCCGCCTCCGGAGAGGCTCGGGGAGTGCAGCCCCGCTGAGGGCAGAGTTTGGTGGTGTTGGGCGTGACTGTGGGGCTGCTAGCAAATTGGGGATTTTGTCAGCTCTCTTGCAAAGAAGAGCTGGGAGTGTGTGGAGAGCGGAGCAGGCTGAGGAGGCTGTTCTCCTCCCCGTTGCGTCTGGCAACGCTCCCAGCTGTCCTTGCGGCCTTTTCCCTGCCTCTCCCGAGGACTGCCAACCCTCTATCTCTAAGCAGCAGGAATGTTTTAACTGGTGAGCAGGTGGGGGTAATGCTCCTGCCCTTAGCAGTGTTTGTAGCAGCTCCCGCTTTTCTTTCAAGCAGTTCTCTGCATCGTTTCTTCCTCTCCAGGGTCCTCGCTGCACAGGCGGAGCCTGTCCCCTCTGAGGAGGCTGGCGGCGGGGCAGCTGAAAGCTGGGGTGCAGCCGGTTTGTGCGCGGCGAGGCGGCTTGGGTTCCCGGCCTGCGGCCGGTGAAGCCTCTGGGGAGGCCCCCGAGTTTCCTCTGCTCTCTGTCAAATCAGAAAGAAAGAAATGGCGAAAGTTGGCGGTAGGTAAAAGCGCCCTAAGGAGCGCTCCCTATGGCGGTGTCTGGCGCCGGGTGGGAAAGGGCGATGGTGGAGCTGTGCCGGCGTGGGGGCCCTGTGGTGGGTGAGCCCCGATGCTGGGTTTTGCCCCGTTCCTCGGGCGCTCCGCGGGAGCGCAGCCCGCCGCTGCCGCTCGCCCTCCGGCAGCCGCCGGCCCGGCGCCCCGGCCCTCCCCGCTCCCCTCGCCTCTCGGCCGCGGCGCTGCCGCCCGTCTGCGCGCCGGTTATCCGCCCTGGTTTCCTCTGCCTGGGGCCGGTCCCCGTGGAGCTGGACGAGGGTGAGCTGCGCAGGAAGCCTGCGGTTGCCCGTGCCTCGTGCGCAGCCCGGCTGCCCCTGGCCCCGGCTGCTGCGTGGCTCCGTGCCTCAGCAGCTGCCGGATCGGAGAGGGCGCGCGCCTTCGTCCCGGGGCAAACGAGTCCTGCCTGGCTTGATGCTGACCTGGCTGCTTTGCACTAGGTCTTCTCTTTCTCAGCTCCTCTGGGGTGAGCGTGCTCTGCTGGCGGAGACTTTCGGGCCTCTGGGGTTTTGCCGTGGATCATCTGCAATTTCACACTGCAGCGCCTCAGGTATAAGTAAGTGGTAAGCACTGGATGTAGTTCTGGGCCCAGAGTGGCGGCTCACGTGTTGCTTCTCTGAAGGCGAGCTCTTCTGGCGGCTGGCAAGCGTCGGGCTGCTCCGCCTGGACGCGGTCTGAGGCTTTGAATGCAGCAAACGCAGCTGGGAGCTCCCGGGGCTCGTTAAAGCTGAAATCCTGTTCTGCCTCTGCGGGGGCTGTCCGGCTGTGACAGTGTGGGTGGGAGAGCTCGGAGACTGTGGGGAAGACTGTACAGGTGGAGGACATGCGCTATCAGGCTGTTACTGCTGCCTCGGCGACGGGCCAAGTGTGGAGGGCAGAGCCGGGAGCGCCTCCGCTTTTTGGAGCGCAGAGGTCTACGAAGCAGGCTTGCTCTGAGTCGTGTTGGAGCTGGGGAGGATTTGAGTAGAAATCGGCTTTATTTCAGCTCTGAGACGGACACAGCCAGAGCCGCCTGCTGGCTGTAACTGGGGGTCATAGAGCATGCCGTGAGGCAGACGGGAGAGCTTTCCTCCTCCGCTGCGCTGCTCCGGGTGCTGCAGCCGCTGTCCTGGCCGAGCGTGCCTCACAGCAGAGCTTGGCTTTGCGGCGGGGGGCGAAGGGGCCTAGCTTCTGTGTTGGACAAGGTGGAAAAGAAGAACTTGGCTCTGTGTTTTAGCCTGTGCTCTGGTTGCTCCAAGGTCTTTCCAGGAAAGATAAGGCCTGCTCACTGGGGTTTAAAGCAGCTCTCCCTTCCTGAAACAGCCTTTGCCGCTTGCCTTGAGGAGATGTTGCTAAAAGCTCCATGGCCCATAGTCCCTGGGGGGAAAGCGTGCTGGGCAGAGAACGGTTCTTGGCTCCGTCAGGCCGAGCGAGAGGTCTCGGTGCACGCCCGCACAAAGCACGTGGCGGCGGCGATGCCCGAGGACCTGGCTGTGCAGAGCCCGAGCGGTGCCGTGCCGGGTGTCCCCGTCTCGTGCGCTGCTCGGCAGGCCCCTGGCACCCGTGGGACCTGCGGCGCGGGGCGCTGGGCTGGCAGCGGGTGCCGCCCTGGGCAGCGCCGGGTGCCGGGCTTGCTGGGGATATGTGCCCCGGCTCCAACGGCCAGCAGCCCTCACGTGTTGGGTCTGGGGAGGAATGTGTCGGGTAGGGTGCTGAGAAGGCAGTTTCAGGTGCTGAGAAACCACTCCTCTTGCTCATCCTGACTGAGTCAACTGCGGGCGAGTTTTTGCTTTTTGCCGCTGGAATCTGAAGTGTGTCATTTGACAAGGTAGGCCAGATCTTTGTGTTGATGTATGGGGCTGTGACGTGATCAGCTCTGACAGTGTTAGGTGAGAGGAGCTAATGCCCGGCCTGGCGCCTAGCAGCGGTGCTCTCAAGAAGGAGAGCAGCAGGCTTTGCCTTCATTTCACTGGCTCCTTCCTGCCAAAGGTGATGTGCGGGGCAGGGTAAGCTGAGGTGGTGCTGTCGTGGCCGTGTAACCCGCAGGGGCCTTTTGGTGCTGCTGGCAGTGTTGGTGAAAAGTATTTCCATCCATTCTGCTGTCATTATGTTTCCTTCCTGTGTTTGTAGCTTTTTGGCCTTGTTTTCAGAGCAGTACTGGTTCTTGTAATTGATAATTTCAAATGCACTCTCCCATCTTAAAAGCAATTAATGTGCATAATTTTGCTTGCTTGCAGGAGGAAAGTAGTGACTAAGGTGCTATTTCTATCACATGGTCAGTGAGTTTTAAGAGGGGCTGGGCGAGAGCAGCGTGGAGCAGCGCAGCAGCGCCGACGTGCTGCTGTGCCCGTGCCTTGCTTTGTGCGTCGGCAGCCCGGTGGTTTCTGCAGCTGGCCTGCGGCACCCTGTGCCTTGCCCCGCAGAAGCGGGCACCCTCTGCGTCCTGCCTGGGCTGTTCCTTGCGGGGAGAGTCTGCGTGTTTGCCGTGGAGCCTGCGGCCTTGCATGCCTGCTAAGCTGTGCTGTGGCCAGAGGGTGCAGAGCTCATAGGGAGCAGCTGGAGCCGATCCAGGTGCTTTGCAGTGTCTTGGCTCCATTTCTGCACTCCTGAGTGCTCACCTGGCGTCTCTGCTGGTGCTTCCTATCCTCCAGCACTACCTGCAGTTGCCAGCGGATGGGAGACGACGCCAGCACTGGCTGCTACAAGAGGTGAGCAGGGGCTGGAGGCAGGGAGCGGTGGGACGGTCCTGGGGTGTGGGGTCTACTGGGGGGCAGGGCGGTGCAGGCAGCTGAGGAGCAGCAGCCCTGCGCAGGGGGCTCCCAGCCAGGAGTGGTGTCTTGGCTTGCAGCCGGCAGGCTGTGGGGGTTGAAGCGGGGGGGCTGCAGGCAGGCTGTGCTGTGTATCTGTTTTGAGGGCTCTTAGCAGGAGCCCTGGCTGCTGCCGCAAAATGAGGAGTGCTGAGGTGTCCTTTCCCGTCAGCCAGGTGCCTTTCAGCAGCCAGGAGTCAGCTCTCGGGCCAGCTCCCGGCTTCCCATCTGCTGCCCCACCTTCTCTGGGTGCTGGTGGGTGCTGCATGCTGCGAGTGGTGGAGGGGGGCTGCCTCGCACGGGTCTCTCTGTGCATGGCTGCTGGGCGTGCCGGCAGCGGGGCTGGTCTGCAGGAGCGCTGGCACCCCGGAGGTGTGGGGTGCTGCAGGGCTCTGCCTGCACGTGGGGCTCTGCTCTGCTGCCCACCCTCCACCTGCCAGCTCAGGGGGCAGAGGCGGCTGCCTGCCAGGTGCTGCCTTGGCTGGAGGGGCGCGTTCCCCAGGGGCTCCCAGCCGGCGTGGTGCGCTCCTGGGAGCGGGAGTGGGGCTGGGGTGGGGGGGCGTGGGGGCTGGCCCTGGACAGAGGTGCCCTTCAGTGCAGTGCTGGTGGCTCTGTGCAGAGCGTGTGTGTGCTGCTGGTGTGTGTGGGGAGACTGGAGCTGTGTGCAGGAGGCCTGTGTGCCTGTCGCCTGCCTGCTGGGACCTGCTCCCTGGTGCCCAGTGCTGGGTCTCTGGCTGGGGTGACGCCTGGCCTGGCCACGGTGAGCTCCTGCTGCGGCCCCTGTGTCTGCCTCCCCCGTAGGGTGCGTGGGTGTGAGGGCCGGGCTGCGTGTGGGAGAACTCGCTCCCGCTGTGCAAAGCGCCTCTGCTTTTCCTGCCTCCCCGGTGCAGGTTGCCGAGATGCTGAAAGAGGCGCTTGTCCCCCTGATTGATCGGCTCCAGGAGGTGCGGCAGCTGGTGCATGTCTGTGGGCGAGCTCACTGCCAGGATGCTGTGTGCTGGCTACCCGCATGGGCAGATTGGTGCCTGCCAGGTAACGGCCGCCAGGGCCGGGGATGGCTGGGTGTGCGCAGCGGGCACGGGCCGTGCCGGGGCAGGGTGCAGGCCTGCCGTGCCGGCGTGAGGGGCACCGTGGGGGGCCTGAGCTGGGAGCTCCTGCAGGGAGAGCAAGGGGCTGTGGGCCTGAGGCATGTGTAGCAGAGTAGTAAGGGGAATTAGGAGGTGAGGCTCTGTGAACTGAGCTAGCAAGAAGTTTGGGGGTCCATACCTAGCTATGTGCTGTAAACAGTTGGGCGGCAAAATGTATCCTCAGCATCCTTGAGAGGGGAGGAAGCATGAGCACTAGCAGCTTTGCAGTGCACAGCTCCTTTTGGGAAGGATGGCGAAAGCAGTGCATGGCTATGTTGTGGTTTCACAGGCAGGAAAGCCAACTGGAATGGAGCCGAGCTGCTGCTGGAGCAGTGCCAGGCCTTGCTCTGCCTTGCAGGGCGACAGCGGGGGCCCCCTCGTTTGCCGGGATGGATCTGCGTGGTGCTTAGTAGGCATTGCGAGCTGGGGCCAGGGCTGCGGGGAGACCAACTGCCCAGGGGGTCAGACCGATCTGGCCCAGCTGCTGCCCTGGATTTATCACGGCGCTGAGGTAATCTGGAGCAGGTGGGTGAAGGTGTGTGTGGCCTGCAGAAGGCTGCAAAGCACAGCGAAGTGTGCCCTGGTGCATCAGCACCCCTTCTTGGTGTAGGTACTGGCAGAAAAGCAGAGTCATTTTAGTGAGTCAGGTCTGTGCAACTTCTGCAGGACTAGGGAGAGACAAGGAGCAGAAGAGAGCTGGGGTGATGCAGACCCGCAGTTCCTCAGCAGGGCCTTGCGACTGCCTTTCAGTACCTGGCTCTGGGATTAAGGCTCCCGCTTCTGGTGGTCCATCATTTTTTTTTTTTTTAATATAAATCAGAGCACAGCTTTGGGCAGGAAAAAAAAAAAGAACAGGTAGTAGCCAGCAGGGATTTGAAGCAGCTTGTTGGTTTCACTCTATTTGCAGATGTAAGAGACACTCCTGTGACCTAAAGTAGCATGTGGCTGTCGGGCAGCTGCAGCTCTGAGCTCCTTCATTGCATTTGAGGCTTGGTATATTTGTAAGAAACAGTGAGAAAGTCTGGACTGTTATGGCCCTACACTTGCCCTTGGGGGTGGGATTTGCCCTTATTCCTTTATTTATTCATTTAGAGTACTAAGTGTCTCACACTAGAACAACCTCCCACCCCACAAGATATTATTTATTTATTCTCCTCTTGTTTTTCCCTGAGCAGAACTAAGATCTACTAGAAGCAAAGGAAGGAGATGATACCTCCAGGAGCAGACGTTCATGAAGTATGCCTGGACTGTTTGTCACTTACAATTGCATCTGTACCCCCGACAGAGGCCTCACATGACACGGGGATGTAGCACTGACAGAACCCAGTCTGTGCAGTAAGTAAGTAATGCGACCTGCTCATTAAAGGGTCAAATTGAGGAAGAAGTGCTTAATAAGGAAGATAGAAAGCAGGAGAGCAGCATGTATGGTCAAGCATTAGCTCCATCAACCCTGTGTGTGCTGGGTGCTAATAAGTGCTGGAAAGAGGAGGGGGAGTGCTTGTAAAAAAATGCTGACTGCTACTTTAAAGGAAGCTTCAGTATTCCTGACCTGTGCCTGAGTGCTGTTTAAGCCCCACGGCCAAAAATAATAACGCTGTGGGAGAGCTGTTGCTTGTAAAAGTTTCTCAGACAGTGTTACCTACCGCTTATTAGTTGTAAGTTTCACAAGGTAATGCTACCCAATTTTTGCTGTTTAAAGGAAAATTTCATTAAAACCCTTTGACCATTTTTTTGGCTTTCCTACTTTCACCGCTTTCTTAAGCAGGTTTGGCTAAGAGGTGTGCGAGGGTGTAAACTGTACTTTGTTGCTTATATTTCATGTGATCCCTTCCCATTTTCCAGATAGCTAGGCAGGTGCTAAACTGATTTTAAGCACTGATATACATTCATTCACCCTTCCTTTTAGACACCATATAGGGAAACTTTCAAAGCACCTGAGGAGCAAGAGGAGTACAGGAGAAATCCCTTGGAAGGAATTGAGCAGAATTTGAAAATGCATAATTTGTAGATTATATCCTGACTTTGTTTGCAGCTCCAGTGAGCAATGCTCTGTATACACAGAGGTGTGTTCATCACCTACAGGAACATTCTCCTGTAAGACTAGGCAGACCCTTCTCCTATAGCCTAGTGTAAGTAAGTGACCACTTACTGCTTATCTCTGTGTAAGAGTAGCACCTGGAAGGAAGTAGGTCACAGAGGTTAAGAGTAGTACTTACAAAGCAAGTGCAAATACTGTATGTAAGTGACCACTTATACTTACCTAGACCTTTACACCAAATGGCTGAATGCTAAGTACTTGCTTAGTCCATGGGCTGCCTAGTGCTTTTAATAGACCAGATGATAGCTGGCTGTCCCTTCCAAAGGCTAGTCCTTCCTTCCTTCCTTTGATATGTGTGCTGCAACTTCTTCACATGTGTGGGGCCAGCTGTCATCCAGGTGCTGAGGGGGCTGGGGAGGGGAGACCCTTGTGGTCCGCCTGTAATGAGCACAGGTGTGGGGGGTGAGAGCGGGCCTATTGCCCCTCAGTGCCTCACTGATAGGATGCATCCTGCATACAGGAGGGCAGCCCCAAAGTGACTGCTTTCTCACTGAGTAAATGGGGGGAAAACTGCTTGCTTTTAAAAAAGGAAGTTGCTCTATGTAATTATTTTGAAAGACCTTGGGAGATCCTAAACTTAAAGCAGGTACTTAAAAGAAGGAGGTGATACTTATAGCAAGAGAGTAACTTATAAGTGTTAAGCAACTTACTCTCTGTATGAATTACCTACAAACTCCTTTTCCTCCTTCTTTCTTCCAAAACATTGCTTCCTTTGGAAGCAATAAGTTACTTGCTTTCTTACTTACGTACAAGAAAAGGTCTTTTACTTAAAAAACCTTGCAGGACTGATGTTAAGTAACTTTCAGTACTGAAAGCAAGACTCTGATGTCTCAACCCTGGTTGTTGTAAGCACAAAAGCGTGTAAGTAAAAGCAAAGCAAGTACTTACATAACTGTCTCAGTAAGTAGACCTTGGGAAATCCAAAGGAAGTTAGCAAACATGTAATTACAATAGGTGTCTGACAAATAATTACCCACACACCTAAAGAGAAAGAAACTCAACTCAACCTTACTTCAAGTACCGACAGGTTCACTGTTTAATGTCTCAACTCCTCCTTCTAATGTCTCAACCTTATGATACAAGTACTTACTTTTAAATTAGGGGTTTTACCCTGAGAAGCACGTGCTTCTCAGGGATTGCAATACCTTGTATGACCCCTTGTGGAACTAGTGTTGAGGCCCTAGTTGCTTACTTCAAAACCTCTTCTTAGGTGCCTGCTTATCTTTTCATTGTCCTTTTACCTTCAGCTCTTTATCTTACAGGACTGTGAGCAGCTTGCTAACTTTCTCACAGAACAGCATCCCCAAAAAGGGAGTCAACACAACAGATAAGCAAAGCCCTGTGATCACTCACAAGGAGACAAACCAAAATAAAGAGACAGAAGATGACCACGGCCTTCCTCTCCATGACCACCAGTGAGCTTCAGATGAACCCCCTAGGAACTCACACACTGTGTTGTAATCTCCTGGTGCATCCCACACATAAGGGGGGGCAGACTATTTAAGAAAGTAAGCAGCCACAAGCAAAACAGCACTGGGCAGCTGGGGAGTCTCTCTTATAGTATATGTGTGAGGGAGGTGTGTGTGTGCTTTCCTACTTTCAAGAAAGTATAAGCATTTGCAAGTTTGCTGTTGGCAGAGCTGAAAGAAGACTCCTTCCATTGAAAGTGAAGTGAAAGCGATAGCATGTATAAGGACAGGATTCCCTCAGTTGCTTTTGACAAAAAAGCAATGTGACCTAGGTTGAAGTAAGTACTTATCCTAAAGAAGGAAGTAGCAAGCACTTCTAACCTAGTGAAAACAACTCCTCTCACTTGTCTTTGAAAGCAAGTTACTTAAAACTTTTCATAAATTTAAAAGAATTTTTTCATAACTTCAGAACTTACTTACTTTCTTTGCTGCCTTTTTCTTGACTTAAGAAAGTCAAGTGACCCAAGACCTCAGAAGTAGTTTTCCTGCTACCTCCTAACTTCTGAGACAAGTGAGATTTCCTTCTCAGCAAGTAAGACCTTTGATGAAGTTATTGAATAGCAGGGAGGTTAAGACAGAAGTGGACTTACTTTTCTTAAGAATTGTTCACTTGAAAGCAACTTTCTTTCTTACTTAGCAGTAGGATCTTGTAAAAAAAGCAAATCATGTGATTTTTTAAGAAAGTTGCTGTAAAGAAAGTAAGAAAGTAACTTTCTCAAAAGAAGTCTAAAAACAAGCAAAAGCTAAAAATTGATTAGCTGTGAAAAGACCCTATGTTGGGTTGCTTACTGTTACTTCTTTTTTCTGTCCTTTTCTAGGTAAGAAAATTATGAAGAAGTACTTCAAATCACTGCTAAAAAATTATCTGCTTTGCTTTAAGGTTAGTAAGTAAGAAAGTAGCATACCTCTTTGAGCTCTCTCACTTGATAATGGCCTTTCTTCTTTAAAAAAGAAAGACCTTCAAATGCTTGTAAGAAGACTTGTGAAAGTAAAGAAGACCTTAACAACTTTCTTTACTTTCACAAAAGTATCGCGTACTACTAAAAGTAAAGGTCTTTTATCAGAAAGACAGAAGGAGGAAAAGCAGGCTTGCTTTTCCTCCTTCACTGTCGAAGGTTGACTACCTCAGACTGCTTTCTAGAAAGAGCCCTTTCAGGTCGTGTCAGATACTGCTGCAACTGCATTCTCTACCACAGTGATGCGGAGTCCAGTTGGAGGCCCATGGCTTGCAGCATCCTGCAGGGCTCAGTACTGGGTCCCATCCTGCTCAACCTGACCCCCACATCCAGGTCCCTGATGAAGGAGTGCCACCTGCACACCTTTGCCCAGCTCACCCACCAGCTCGGCAGCATTGGCAGAGAGAAACCTCCCAAGGCTCAACAAGGGCAGCTGCACTGTCCCCCACCTGGGGAGGAATAATGCCAGGCACCAGCACAGGCTGGAGAGCAGCTCTGCAGAGCGGGACCTGGGAGCACTGGTGCGCAGCAAGCCAACCATGAGCCGGCAACAAGCCCTGGCGGCTGAGAGGGCCGCTGGTCCCCTGGAGCACGCCGGGCGGACCACCACCAGCAGGTCGCAGGAGGGGATCCCGCCCCTCTGCTGGGCCCCAGCAAAGCCGCACCGTGTCCGGCCCCGGGCCACGCAGCCAAGGAAGGGCCACGAGAGCCACGCCTGGTCAGCCAGGGCAGGAGACCACGGCGGGGGGGGGGGGGGTCTCACCAGCATGCAGGGGTACCCAAAGGGAGGGCATCCAGGGCACAGGGACAACCTCTTTTCGGCAGTCCCATATGACGGGACAAGAAGCAACAGGCAGAGCTCAAGGCGCAGGAAGCTCTGCCCAACTGCAGGGGGGAAGGATTTCTTCTTCCCCAGGAGAGTGACGAGCCCCAGACCAGGTTACCCAGAGAGGCAGTGGAGGCTCCTTCTCCAGAGATGGTCAAGGGCCCACATGGATACAACCCCCTGTGCCATGCTCCAGGTGACCCTGCTGAGCAGGGAGGCTGGACTCACAGAACCACCAGTGTTAGAGAAGAGCATGGAAGGGACCTCTGGAGATCATAAAAGGCTCTGTGTTGAGACTGTGGTAGCTCTGACACCTACAGTCTATTTTTAATGAATTCTATTTGTCTTGCTTTGCCAGCTGTGGAAGTGAGTTCACCCCTTCCTTTAATCTAAAAGTGAACAGTTCCAAACCTTAAAGGTATTTTAACCCAGTAATGTTTTGCACTTTTACCAGTACAAGAAAAAAAAAAAAGTGATAAAAGCACAGAAAAAAAAGGAGTATTTATGGAGTACTTACATACACCAGGAACATGCTTCTGCCCTCCCTGTCCCCATCCTCCCTTGATTTTCCACTCTTGCTCTTTCCTACATGTGTGCTCAGATTTCCCCTGAGGGGCAGACCTCAACTGTTACCTCTCCCAGGGGACTCTATTATGCAATTTGCATAGATCAAACCTCCACAGCTGCTCTAGAAGAACAGCAGAAGCTCTCACAGTCTTATCTTACCTCAGCAATCCTTGCAGTGTTAAGTGTTGATTAGGGGTTTTCTGGAGGGGTTCTCACAGTGGGCAGCCAGGCCCCCAATTAAGCCATCCTGAGATGACAGAGTGCAGCACCACATCTCTTCCATGACTGCCCCCATGACAGCAGTGTCAGCTCTTGCAAAGAGATGATGGATAGAAGATTTACCTGAATTTCCCTATGCTGGGCTAAGAGGAAGTTCAAAGCAAGCAGCATAGAATTCAGCAGACATCATCAACAGCATCTCTTCACCAGGCATGTATGCCCACCAGCTCATGAAAAACAGCTTGGGCCTGGACTGGAGAGCCCTGGAGACCGTGGCCAGAGATGGCCACGTGAATGGAGCTAGGGCTCAAAAATGTAAACAGAGCACAGCCAGTTAGGTTTGGTGGGGTTGGCCTGGGGCCATTGAAGGTGGGTCGCATGTAGACACTTTTTTTTTTCTTCCAGTCAGGGCTCCAGGAAGCACTTTGAGCTGAGGTTCTCATGTATTGTTTGGATGCCTGAGGGCGAGCTGTATGACCCTTTTGTACTGGTATATCACAGGATCACTCTTGCTTTATCAGAAAACGCAACACATAGGAGTTAACAAACTTATTTAATTTTGGCCAGTGCCGCTGCTCTCCTTTCCGTGTTCTGGAACAAGGCTCGAATAAGGCTCTTCACTTCAGCTGGGGAGAATTCAGCCGCAAGAGGTCCTTTCCCATCCGCCCATCTGAACATCGGGAAAAAAAAACATCATTATTTATTTCACCAAAGTGCACAACAACTCCCTACTAGGTGAACTGTACAGCAAGTGCTCAGAGGGGCTATTTTAAGACTGCAGTAAATGCAGTGGTTTAACTAGTCAGCATCTTAGTGATCTGGTTTGTAAAAGCATATAGAAGTTAGATACAGTTAGCAGCATATTACCTCCACACAACAAATTGTGTCCCACAGGCAACCTGAGTTAGACAGGTCTATGTGCTTTGTTACCAGAGTCCAGCAACAAAACATGAGGTGCTTTCCTTTCCCTTTGAAATTAGGGCTACAGCCTGGAGTTTTTAATAAACAGGAAAAGTTGCTCTGCCCACAAGGTTCTCACCCATCTCCCAAACCAACCAAAAAAATTACACAAAACAAAAACTTCCCTCCTCTACCTCTGTCTGGGCCCAAAACTTTCTTTTTGTGTCTCCAACACCATTCCACCAGCAACATAGTGGCCTAAAATGAAAGGCACAAGCCATGGAGGAACTGGGGAAGGAACAGCTTTTCTGCTCTGTGACCAGCCTGAGGAGGACATGGTTCCTCACCATTCAGATGGCAAGTACGAAAGGGAGTACAAAACACACACCAAAAGAGAAAGGTCAGAGGAGCCAATGATACCCAATTCTCAACCTGCTCTGCATCCCTTCCTTAAAGGTATTGCCTCCACAAGAACAGGGTCCCCTGACTGCAGCACCCTGCTGCTGTCAGAGCGCTTCCCAGCTCTCTGTTACTGAAATAAAGGAGCACCAGGTGCAGTGAAAGTTAAGACACCTACTGATCTACTATCTCCTGGAGGTTGGCTTGCAGGATGATCATCAGCTCCTTGAACGTCATCCATTTCTGCACATAGACCGGAACCTCTTCTTGAAATTTCTTATTTTTGTCCTCTTCAGGGAACGGAGCGAAAACTTGGGGCCCTTCTTCAACCATGGTCCTGCAAAGCGAGTATAACCTATCTGCATCCTCAGCAGAGATATCCTGGAATTGAACACACATTACCACAGGAACAGTTAGATAACTTTCGGGAGTACAGGGCAGGAAGCAAAAGGAAAACCAGCAGCTATGCAAACACAAAAAAGCAGTGCATGGACCACACTTGCTGAAAGCAGCCATTCAGGAAATAACGTTCTCATGTCAACATAACTTAATCCTGTACAAAGGCACAAGTTTGCCTCAGTCCCCTCAGAACAATCATCATCTCAAACAGCAAGCGTTTCCTGGTAAGACAGAGTTGTTACAATGAAGTCCAGAAAGTTTTATAAGAAAACTGCTCTGATTACTTGGATTGTGCCTGCCAATAACTGTGGCTTCATTATTGGCCTGGTGTAGGTATCCTGCAAACTAGCCATTACGGGGGAGAGCCATTACCAGCTTACTTCATAGCAGGGAGGCTCTCCATACCTGCTGCACTTACTTATACTCAACACCTACAAACATGACAAACCTCTCTGCTTAAGACAAGATGAAGTTTTCATTAAATCACAGTGGCAGTTTCCACTTTCTCTGTTTGATTCCCAGTTCTGGGTGTAAGCAATTGCCAGGTTATGCTCAGACAGACACTATAATGATGTAACCAAAATACCTTTTCTAGGTAGGAAACTTTAGGGTTATCAGCATCTGACAGTTAATTATCCTTCTATAGTACATAAGAGCTGAGGCTTTACAAAAAATTTTTGCTATGACACTAGAACCTGCTTTATCTGTTCTGATGCAGTTGCAATCTGTACATCTCTTATCTCTGATTTTAATGAGAGATAAAAATGCTGAGCCGTGCACTAAAGCAGTGTGTGCTTCTAGGGGTGACAGCAGACATTCTTCATCATACATCTGAAATAGTCGCAGAGCAGCAGAGGTTACCTCACCTTAAATTCTCATAAGACAGCAGAAAGTATAATGACATTCACAAAGCCTACACAGGAATCTGAGCCCTGGGGCCCTTCAGTCTCAGGACACCAGCTACCTTACTTACCCTGAGAAAGAAGAGACCAATCCACAGAGTTTTTTCCATACAGTAGGAGTGGCATACCTAAATCCAAATTGAGCTGCACACAAAGCCACTTCCCCACTCAGCCCCCTGATTATACAGTTACAGTATCACTGTAAGAGTATATATGGTCTCAAGCAGATGCAAGTTATGGGTACCCTGGAAACTGCTCACACACAGAAACCCAGTTACCAGCTCTGTAGCAGATGATACCAGTTCCCCTGACATCTGATTTGGCTACAAACTTCCAGAGGCCCCAAATCCTAGTCATTAGCCACATTTGGTACATCCATCTCACGCAGTTACCTCTAGGGCAGCGATCCTAGTGACAATCTCTGCGAGGGCTGTGTTCAGCAAAGTCCCCATAGCCTTGCAGTATACATTCACAGGAAGGACATCTTGCCAGACTTTTCCCAGTCTTTTCAGCTGGTGCAATACCTGGAAGATAATGCATAGATAGCACGTAGCTGTTATCAAGCAGACTATATACCAGATATACTCCATGGCAGGGTGACTATCAATGAACAGAACCCAGCTTCAAAAGAGGAGTAAGGCAATCCATTATCAAGCTATCACATGCAGAGCAGACGTTCCTGGAGGAAAAAAAAGCAGTACATTCAGTTGGCATTACAGTGCAAAGGGCGTGACCTTTTCAGACATGCGATATATCTTTTCCTAGAAGACATCAAATACAGTCATTTGGGAACAAGTCTTCCAAGGTTATTTCAAATGTAAGAATTTTTTTTTTTTCTTCCCACCTTGGAGCAAGAACAATTGACCCCAGCACGCTTCAATTTCAGAAAAGAAAACATAGCCCAGGGAGAGAGAATCTAGGCCAGCAAGGACAGCTGTTTTCAAATTCCACTCCACCAAAACACCACACACTTCCCAGCACTGAGACTGCACACCGTACCTACTCACGGACAACAGCTACAGACAACAGCGTGCTCGGCCTCAATTCGCTTGGCTTACCTGTCTTATTGCTTTGTTTGCCGCACAGTAGTTCTCCTCATCATCCATATTGGAAAAATTCCTGGCGCTTGACAGCCTCTCCAGTATTTCCCCCTTCTGCACTCGCATCTGGGCCAGAAAACACTCCATTCCTTCAGGAGCAAACAAGAGCAGAAGGAAGCTACAAACCTGCTACAATGCTTTGTTTTCAAAGCAGTTTCTAGTCTCCAGTCAGCCTCATACAGACAATTTAGCCAGGCCTGCTCTGTCAGTGACAGATCCAATTAATTTCTTGCAGAGCTTGGACTGCCACAACACTTATGAGAAAGAGCCAAGTAGCAAGGGTCATCGTGGATGAGAGGCTCCTGTGAGGCTGATACAAGTACATCTCAGATTGCATTTCCATAGAGTGACCTAAAGAAAGCATCAAAAGACAGAACAGCAAATCTCAAAATACCCGGTGAGCACCGCAACATCTCACCGGATAAGAAACTGTTCTGGAAACCACACGCTGGACAAAGAGAGCCAGGCTAAAAGGAGGAGTCAAGCCCTAAAGACCATCTGGCTAGACTCATAAAACTCTGTCAAAGCACATGACACACAAAGCATGAAAATTCTTAAATAAGACTCCACTGCTCTAGCCACTAGCCCCACTTACTTATACTTTAAACCAGTCATCAACAAATGCCAGAACAAACTACCACTGCACATGCCAAAATACTTCCACATTGTAAAGGTAGAATTACCAAGTCTCCTAAACCCAGGTACCATATCTACAAAAGTCGCCGTTCCATCACACAGGATGCTCGTCAGGCGGTACCGGAACTGGTGTCCCAGGGTGAGCAAGTGGTGCGCAATGTACATGCAGTTGTTGTGATGAATGGCTGCAAGCTGGGGCAGTTTTTGAAGGTTCTCTCTGTCCCAGGAACAAGGAAGAGAAAAGAAGGTACTTTTTTAGACCTGGCTCTGTTAGAGATTTTCCACACCCACCTCTGAGAAACACAGGCTCTGTCTCTGACAAACGTTGCAGGTATCTAACTGCGAGCAATGCTTTGATAACAATATTAGTCAGCACAAAAGCATTCAACTTCCTGTCAGATGCACAGAAAACCTTAGACACAGAAATGGCATTTCATGGCTAGAAAAACAGTACCTCAGCATTCCAAGTGCATGCTGCACCACACCATTTCTACCAGACTTCCAAGCAGGAAGGTACTTTGTTACAGCATGTTGATAAGGGGGGGGGGGGGAATAAAAAGGAAGTCTTCTCAAAAATTACACCACTGATCTCAGACACAATCCTGTATTTTTTAAGTAAGTCTTTTACAGACTGCTTGTTCCTTTACAGAGAAAGGATCAGGAGCATCAGCAAACATCTGAATCGGACCCAATGTCAAAGTTTTGTGCCTGGATTCAAACACAATTGTTGTAAGAGCTACTCACAAACTATCCACAGCCACATAACCGTTCAGAATATCTTACGGGCTACCCCTTGTCCATGTCAAGGTGTGAATCCATTCTAGTAACCCAGTGGAAGGGCATCCTAAAGTTGCGCTGCAAGACTCCGTTAGGTTCTGAGGACAAAACTTTAGCTCCTGTTGCTTGAGCTGCATGTACACAAGGGTCATAGAATCAATGTGCCTCATGTTACAGATGTATTAAAAACAATCATCTCCTGACTCATAAGACTGCAGTCTCAGAACCTGCAGAAACTCAGGCAAATACTCCGTAGGTAATATTTAACAACAGGTTAAGAGCACTAGCTTTTTCCCCACTGGAAGAAGGCTCTAAGTAATCTGGCTTTGGCAGACAGAGAGTAAGTGACACACGCTAGCATTGTTCTCTCTGCAAAGCAGGCCCAGGTAATACACACAGACACACACACTTACTTGTGGTATGTTGGCACTACATCATAAAACAGCTGGAATATATTCCTCACAGAGTAGAAGAGCTGTATACAGCTACAACAGAAATAAAGGCTCACATCAGTTTGTTAGTAAAAACAACTTTTGTTTTCTGTTGCATTCTTCTCATTCAGCAGTCAAGAATACATAATTTACTGGAGATTAAAGACATTTTGAAAAAATGGCTAAATGACTCTCCTTGAACCTTCTGAAAATCCTATCTTTGAGGTAAGACCAAAAAAAAAGGGGGGGGGGAGACACAAAGATGACAACCGCTGCTGCCGCCTCTTAATTTTCAGTCAAAGACCCACTTCAACTACAAGCTTCGGCACCTTCCAAAACTCCCCTTTTCTCACTTTGATTTGCACCTAAACAATACTCCACACGGATAAATCGCAAATATAACATCCCTTTCTCACTGACAAATCACAGAGCACAGAAACCGATGAAAGCGCCTGCACTGTTTGTTTTCCGTTTTTCCCTCAAAAGCTTCTCCAAAACAACCAACCAGGTTTTGTTAGTGGTGAGGCACATTTTCCTTACAGACATGAAGAAGGAATTGTCAGGATAACTTACAGCAATATCAACAAAAGCAGCATTCCGGAGAACTAACAAAGGCTGCTTGCAAAAGCTGCGATGACCTTGTCCCACAGAGGCCAGGCACCTGGCAAGGTCCGCGCTCTGAAGTTCAGTGGGGCAGAGGAGCTTCAGACCACACCTCAGAAGGAGACGCATGAAACCCCACAGACAAGGGGATATTGTCCCTTCTTCCAATAGGTGTGTGCAACACTCAGCCCTCTCTGCCACAACACACTGAAAGGCCCTCAGTAACTAGGAAACTCTCTCCCTCTGCAGATTTGCCATCTCCGCTTTACGAAACAGAGCAAAGCCTTGTGTACGCGCTTCCACAGAACGCCTGAGCGATTTCGCCAGAGAGCCCCGACAGATGCAGACCTGGAGTTCTTTGCTTTTACTCTGCACGTACGCAAAGAGCAAATAAGAAGTCATCTAAGAATGGGCTCCAGCACTTAAAAGAGGAGTGTTTTTTTTTTTTTTTTTTCCCTCCAAACCAAATGTTAACCTTCTCTAAACAAGCAACATCTAACACAGGGTAAAAATCCTAATGTGATTGGAGCAGCAGCATTTCTCCCACCTAGGAAACTGGAGCCACGAACTGCCTTAGGCACACCACAGAGTTACCCCACTTTCACTGCTATAGCAGTTAAAATACAATAAAAACCTACCCGACCGCTCCCTGATAACACAGGCCCAAAAGGCTGCTTGGGCAGAGCACTGCAGGGAGCATCCTTCACAGCTATTCCTGGTGTACCACTCTGCTGCACATACCCAGAAACTCAGCCTCCAGCCAAAACACACACCTCTTTTAACGATCCATTCTAATTTTTGGACAACATTTTCTGCTCTTCTAAGTTTATTTTACCATACTAACACCTGCTTAGGGCTGCCAAGGGCAGCAGGTATCTCACACCCAAGAGCTAGGCTGCTGTTACAGAATTCTTACCACTGATCTGTGCTGGCTGTAGCCTCCAAAAGCGTCTGATAAGCCAGCCCCATTAGTTTCTCGACTGATGAACTGATGCGGCACGTGGGTAGAGAAAACGTGTACTGGCTCAGTTTAGATTCATTCTCCAAATTCACCATCTCATTATGTGGAAGTTTTGACATTCTCTGTGTTTTTACATTATCTCCTGCCCCAGGATCAGGAAGTCTCGGTAGGGCTACAGAGGAATCAGGTGTGATCTACAGGGGAACACGAGAGAGGCATCACATAATTTAGAGCCCACAGAAAGGGGACTGCACAAGACAACGAAACACCCGCTGACAGAGATTTGAGACACTAGATAGGCTGCAAGGCTGCAGAGGTCTCCGCTAGAGCACACCTGGTTTATGGATGATTCAGCAGTCCATGAACCACAAACTACACAGTGTTTCATACCTAAAAGCCAGCTCTGTTATGTGATATCTAAATTTTTCTTGTGCTTTTGATGACAGTCAAAAAAGCCTATAATACTCAAACCTCAAAAATTTTAAGAAACACCATGATAGCAGAATAATCCACTTACTTAAGCATCATTAAAAAAAAAAAAAACACACACACTTTGCCAAAAATCCCAAATAACCAGAAGAAATCAGTCCCACATTAAAAAAAAAAAAAACCTCAACTATTTTAGGCAATCCTTCTTTAGCTAAGCTATTTTTCCACATTAAAAAAAAAGAGTATATTGTAACATTACGCACCTTTACAGTATTGTGTATTTCTGAGGTCATCAGCTTTCTGGCTGCCACAACAACATCCTGGCACTTCTTGTTAGCAAAGTGGGAATTGACATTACGGGCGTATTTCAGTAGGTCAGTTGTGTCTCCTTTCAAAAACTGCATGTTCTTCAATGCTTTTTCAAACTCCTCCGTGGATCTAATCACCTGAGAAAAGCAGACATAGGTGCTACGTTAACACTTGTGCACTCCAACTCACAGTTTTCTAAAAATCCAACGCCAAAAATAAAGTAGGGCATAAACTCTTCCACTCAGCCAAAAGCAAAGTAGGAAACTAAGTTTCAAGGGACCCTAACCATCTACCAGTTCTTCAACAACGCTTTTGAAATAGCCGGCTCAGTTTGAGGGCCAGAAAACACAATAGTACTTGCTTTGCACTGCAAGTTTGTTCCCCCTGACTTTGCGGGCAACCTGATTCCTAAATCAAAGGAGTTATCTAGTCAGATTTCATTGCACGGGCCTACTTGCGGCAAAGGGACAGGAGCGTTTGTACTATCACTGCTTGTGATAGTACACAGCCCCCTCTTCAGGCAACGTTGTCTGGCCACCCCTCACTAGCAGCAGTAGGTTCCGTTTCATTCACTTAGATTTTTAAAAATCTACGTTGCCTACACAAAAGCCCCCGTGACCATTACAATCAAATACAAATACAAAGTCAAACACCGCAGTAACTTTTCAGCCAGCCTGGCTGGCTTCCTATTTCACATGATTCCAGATCAGCAATACAGAGGAGAGACACCTTCTGCTGAAGCTGCCCACCTGGAATTTCTGCCACGTGCATCTGAAAGATTTGGAGCCCTACCTCTACATATTGCTCTAGCTTGCTGCTATTGGTTGGAATTGAATTCACCAGACAGTTCTGAATGAGGCAGTCAGATAACTCTTCCCATATCATATCGCCCAGCAGCTCTGACAGCGTAACCTTGCGTTCCTTTCGGTCTTCCGCACGCTCCTCAAGAGGAACATCTGTATTCGAGAAAATTAATGGATTTTAATACACCTTTCTCCTGGACAAGGCCCTCCATCGGTTCACTCAATCCCTCCTGTCAGAGCAGCATTGCTCAGCTGTTCCACAACCGCTATTAACAGAGGTATTCTTCATATCTAGGCCTTACCAGGCGTGTGGATTCACTCACCTACCAAAAGACAACTGAGTTTCTGTGCAGGTTGAGCCTTCCCTGGCATGTTTACTTTGTGAAATGCTAGCAAAGCTCAAACCAGTTTCTAGCCAAGGGAAGATCCCAAATGGAAACAGCCTGATTGAGGAGCTCCATGGACTGCAACACGACTCCCACCTTTAAAACCTATGACACGTACAGATTATCAGTGCAGCAACTTCTCTCAACAGATCCTTCACCATAAAAATTTCCTTGATTCTTCAGAGCCAACATGTATTTCTTTCATTCCCATAGTACAAATGCACTGCGAGTGCTTGGACACAGCCAAGTACAGTTTGACAAGGTGCCAGGCTGCTCAGGAGCACGGCACAGCAAGTTAAAAGCTACTCAGGCCTTACACACAAACCAATACTGCTTAACAACCAGATGATCCAAAAAGCTTTTCCTACAATTACACAATCCGGGTGCCGATCGGCAACTCACTCCAGCTTCAAGAGGGAGAAACTACCTACTTAGTAGATACTTGTGAAGAACTTCTAGAATCAGCTTAATCTTGTCAAAAACCTCCACAGGAGAGGCATTATCCAGGTTAGGTTCCTCTGACTTAAAGTGCAGGACGACCACATCTGATTGTTCTTCTACCAACGGCCAAAGAGACGGGTAGGAAATCAGTGGCTTCAGGATGTGCTTCAGCAACAGCTGGCCTGAGAAAGGGGAAAAAAAAAAACAAAAAAAAAAGTTTTCAGCAGCAGAGGGCAGGCTGCTTGCTCCAGTGGGGCCCACTAGAGATTACTTTGGTTACAGGGATTCTTCAGATAAGGCAGAGAAAATGCTCCCTTGACTCCCTGTATGAGGAAACAGGCTTGTGGTAAAAACACTAGGTTGGTTCTCATTCAGGCCCACTTTACTCAGGTGAAACACATAAGGAGGCCTAACAGAGAGTAGCACACTTAATCAAAGCAAGAAACAATCTAAACAGCCAGCAGCATTAAATTCTATCTTAGCATCCGGCACGCTTCCCGATTTATAAACACCTGGGAAGGCCGCAACCCTGAGACTGCACAAAACCAACAGTCACGCTCCTTACAGAGAAAGAGGCTGTAACTGGGAAACCAGTTCAAACATGAGACCATGAAACCACATAGCCACAACTTACTAAAACAGTTTACTAGAATAACCTGACAGGAAAGGATAAATAATTCTGGGCAATTTCATATTAACAAGAGCCAGAGGTTTTACCTCACGCTTGCTCGAAAACACATTCCCAAAAGAGCAAGATATCTCCCAGCATTCCGACGTGGATTTGGATCTCAATATCCACCTTGAAACAAATCTGAGCTCACATCCACCCAGGCTTCTACAGCTATGTGCAACAGGAACCAAGGTCTATCTTACCAAAAGTTTTAAGCTTGCTGTGCAGTTCTCCCAAGACAGCAAATGCCTGTAGCACAGAGGCAACAGGCGGACCAGCAATCTCCTCCTCTTTGGACGCCACTGTGCATAAGTGCAATTCTGAGTGCATCACTGACTCCAGGCTGCCGCTTTCTAAAGAAAGAGAAGAAACATCTCTGCCAGAGTAAGGCCAAACCTAGAGCAGATCTGAGAAGCTACCGCATTGCTTAGGTAGGAGATAAAGCCAACTCTCCGTTCCTACTGAACGGGGTTCCTAGAATGCCTGGTAACCGCTCTGCTGTTTCATCAGCTTCTAAGAAATATCACCCAAGGAGTCAGATGAACATTCAAGCCCAGCTGAAAAGCTGCCAACTGCATCAGACTGCTTGTGGCGGGACCTAAATACTCTGGAGCGGAAAGAATTTCAAAGAGCACTGCCGCTCACCAATCCCCCTCAGTAGGATGATGCAAAAGGCAGAAAGAACTCATTAGATCACCTTTAGTTTAACATTCCTAGTTGTGCAGAACTTGCAACCACACTTTTTTCAAATAATGAAAAAGAAATAAAAAAAAAAAAAAAACAGTGAAACCAACTAGAGTTTTGTGTACCTTTTGAGGGAGGAAGCTTCCACTCAGCCAACTTCTGCCACTCCTCTCCTAGATGATAGAGCATATTCTGCGTCTGCACCGTTAGCTCCGTGCTGAGCGCTTTCAGGATCTTCAGCTCAAAGCCCTTACGGGACTCCAGCATTTTCAGGCTGCTTCGTGCCTAGCGGTAAAGGCAGAAACAGCCATACACAACATACGGACAACCGACGCCCCAACGGCCTATTAATAAACAGTTCTTGGGAAAGGCGTTGAAAGTGTTTATGCACAATATTGCCACGCCCTTGAGAAGCCATCATTACCTTTTCCAGTTGCTGAGCTGCTACGACATACTTCTTTTCCAGCAATGCAGTGTTATACTCCTTAATAGCTGTATCAAACTGCAACGAACAAAGGAAATCATAGAAAACTGCACATCTGCTATAAGACTACAACTTGTTAAACAACATGGCTAGAGACAGGAGCTACAGCTGTTTACTCAAAAGAGAAGCCCAGAACAATGCTGTAGGCTGAGCAGCAGGGAGGAAAACAACCGTTTCATGATTCTAACCCGCTCCCTCACTCACCTCTTGTAACTTTTTCAGAATACTCAGAACCAGCGTGTCTCGCTCCAACTGCTGCTTCAATTCAGTAAATTCAGCAACAGCAACATTTAGATCTCGCTGAACCTACGATAACAGGCACGTCAGTTCCATTAGCATGTGGATGGTGATGTTGAATGCTGATGCTATCTGACACATCTCCTCTAAAAATAAAAAAAATATACAATATTTAAAGTTCTTCTATTATAAGACTAATTTAGGAAGGAGGTAAGAAAGACTTAAAATTGAGTCTATCCGCTCTGGCATTCAATACCGACCGTGTCTTCCTCTTATAGGGTCACCTATTTTACTTCTTGCTAGAAAGCTCCTTATCAGCATGGGAAACTCTAATAACCGTTTCCTCTTTAATACATTACAGTTTTTTTAAAGGGACTATAAGAAAAGTTACTTTCAAAAAGCAGTTTAAACAACTCTAGCAATCCTTCCAGTTACCCGTTTAAAGGGTAAGAACATTTGATCTGAGCCTAAGGTTAATTGTCAATTAATAAAGTTACAGAGACCATGGAAAATACTTGGCTTTTGGACCACCAAAGGTGAAATTTACTCCAAGAGAGTGAATCTGACCTGGCCGACAGCAGAGCCCCAAATACAGCACTGGTTAATGCAAGGCCCATAAGCTGGGTATCTAACATTTGCGTTTTCTCCTAGTTTAATCGACGTGTTGTTTCTTCCCCTATTTGTTTGCTGCTCATTGCATTGTGCTCTTCTGGGAAGAAGAATGCCACATACCAATCCTTAAACTCATCATAAAGTCAATCAAAGGAGAAAGGAAGATGTAGAGAACAACTCTATTCCCACCTGTGGGACCTGCCCACATTTTCCACAGAGACTCCAGCAGACACACACAGCTACGATTCAGGTGGCACACACTTAGTTCCCATCTCTACAAAATCACTGCGCAACCAACACTGGGCCATCCCACTACCGTGGGCTTGCGATTTTCTACTGCACGGTTACAAGGCTGTTCCTTCTCTCCCTCCTGGAGGCACAAGACACTCTTCCAGTGAGGAACAGCAGGTAAGCGCCGAGCTATCCCTTGATTACAACTCTTTGTGCACACCTCTGGCAGAAAACACACCCGCGCAGCAAGCATCATCTCAAGGCATTAATGAGGGGCGATGGCCTCGCGGCACAGGGGGGCAAGGGGGCTCTGCAAGCCCAGACCAAGCCCCCGAGGGCCGCCGCGGGGGTGCCTGACCTCGCTTTCGATGCCGGCCCTCAGCAGGTCGATGCTGCTGGACAGCCCGTCCACCTGGGACACCAGCTCCTCGGCGCTCTGCATGCTGGGCAGGAACTCGTGGTACTTCTTGTTAATCATGTTGCAGACTTCTCCCTGCGGGGCGGGGGGGGGGGGGGGGAGAGGGGGAATTGGGGGGCTCGGTTACCCTCCGGCGGGGCCCGTCCCGGCGCCCCGCGAGCGAGCCGGGCGCAGAGCTCTGAGGCAGGGCGCAGCTCCGCCGCGGGCCCCTCGCCCGCCCGCCCGCCCGCCCCCGGCCCCGCGCCGCCCTGCCTTCAGCTCCTCCACGCGGCGGGAGAGCCGCCCGATGCGGGTGCCCAGGTCCTCCTTGTCGAGGCGGCCCGAGTGCGCCAGCACGGCCGCCACCAGCGAGCCCGCCGCCGCCGGCACCGCCATGGCCGCCGCCCTCCTCCCGCCGCCGCGCGGCACCACGGGAAGGCGCTACGGGTGCCGGCCGCGGACACGCTTTCTGCGGCGCCGCCCCGCCCCGCCCCGCCCCGCGCGGCGGCGGCTCCTCCCGGCGGGCGGGGCCGCGCGGGCGGCGGCGGCGGCGGCGGCGCGGGCGGGTCGCGCAGCGCGGCGCAGCGCAGCGCAGCGGGGATGCGGCCGAGGCGGGCGCCGGGCGGCCGGGCGCCGCTCGCCGGGCTGCTGCTGCTGCTGCCGCTGCTGCCGCTCGCCCGAGGCGAGGTGCGGGTGCGGGAGGCCGGCGGGAGGGTGGCCCTGGAGTGCGGCGGCGGCGCGGCGGGCGCCGTGTCCTGGTGGCGGGACGGCAGCGAGGTGGGCAACGGCTCGCGGCTCGAGCTGGGCTCCGCCTACGACGACCCGCGCGGCGTCTACACGTGCCAGTGGCAGGGCGGCAGCGCCTCGCTGCAGGTGCACTACCGCAGTGAGTGCCGGCGGGGCGCGGGGGGCCGGGGGGCGCGGGGGGCCGGGCGCCGGCCGGCCCTGAGCCCTCGGGCCCCGCCGCGGCGCGTCTCGGCGGGCTGTTCGCAGTGTGCCAGAACTGCATCGAGGTGGACGCCGCCACCGTCTCGGGGATCGTCGTCGCGGACGTGGTGGCCACCGTCTTCCTGGCGATCGCGGTGTACTGCATCACCGGGCACGACCAGGGGCGCATGTCGCGAGGTGAGCGCGGGGCGCCGCGGGGCGCCGCGGGCCGGGAGGGCGGCGCAGGGCTGCCCCCCAGCTCAGCTTCCCGGGAGGAGCCGTCGAACGCACGGCCTTCGCCCAAACGGCAGCCCGGGGGCAGCGGCTGGGCAGGCAGCGGGAACTCGGGAATGCCTGCTGCCTTGCACGGTGCCGGAGCTCCTTGAGGGCCACGCGAGGCAGAGGTCGAGGCCCCGGGCTGGGCCCGCGGTCTCCGCTTGCGCACGGGTGGTAGGGTGCTCGGGGCTGGGGCTCTCCGTCATTCCTCCCGCAGGAGGTAAAAAGCACAGGGCTGAACGCAGCCCGCTGCTTGGGTTGGCTTTCAGATGCTCCCCGCACAACTCCCCCTGATCCTTGACCACAGTCTTTCTTCATTTAGCTTCTGACAGGCAGAACCTGATTGCCAACGAGCAGCTCTACCAGGTGAGTGCGCGTGGGCTCTGACACCTCTGCACGGCGTAGGGCTGCGTGGCCGGACGGCTGCGATGGCCCAGCTGCTGAGAGACACGTAAGGCCTCAAGACAGCGAGCCACGGGGATGCTGTCGCGATGCTGGTGATCGCTTTCTGTTGCCGAGTCCACAGCTGGCTCCGCTAGCGTGACCCGGAGCGTGGGGCGGGCTCAGCTCCCCTCTTACTCTCTGGGCGTGAGCTCCACGTATAAGAGCAAAAAGCTGGCCAAAGGCCAGCCACTGCTGTGCCTCACCTCGCCTTCTCCTTCTCCTAGCCCCTTGGCGAGCGGGATGATGGACAGTACAGCCGGCTGGCACCTGTCAAGGCGCGCAAGTGAGGTCGGAAGACGCGTGGGTCTGATGATCCCTCCGCACCAGGAGTAACATTACAGCAAAGCCGTCGCCAGTGCCCGAGAGCACAAGCAGCCAGGGTAGGACCGCAGCACCGCCTTACTAAACTCGCTGCTGGCAGAAGGCTTTTTGCCTAGAAAGCCTTCCAGCTCCCCGGAGGCCTCCCAGGCTGGGCTCGTACCTCTCCGCTCTTCTCCTGACCTGCTGTACTTTTGTATTTCTCTGTCATTAAAGATGAACCTCTTTCGTAACCTCCTGTCTACATCAGTTTCGTTGAGGCCAGGGGAGCCGTGCAGTGCTGCTGGGGGAGGCGTAGGCGTGACGTGGTCTGCCTGGATCCCTGCAGAGCCCTAGGGCTCCCGCCTGTCCTGGGGGAGAGCGTGGAGCTGGCACAGAACCGCCGGCACAGAAAGGTGCCCGTGACCGTACCACCTCTCTGTGCCTGGATCCAAATGACGTCTGGGCCGTTGAAGCTGACGGGCAAAGGGTGGGAGACCCTGTGAAGGGAAAGGGCTGCTGCTCCTGCCACTGGGAAAGGCCTTGTCTCATTATGCTCCCCTTTCAGAAGGGGGAGCGGGGACAGGAGGAGCACAGCAGCATTTGGCAGCACCTGCGCACCTCGGCCCCCTGCACAGGGCTGGGGGGCTGGCAGGAGGGCGCGTGGGAGGTCGTACCCTGTGCACATGCAAGGCTTGGTGTCTAATTGCAGTCTCCAAACTGCAGAGGCCTGCCAACTCTCCGGCACCCAGCCAGCCTGCAGGCTGCCCCACTGCTTTGGAGAGAGAAGCATGAGCAAAGAAACAGCCATGCTGGCTCCCCCGATCAGGTCGCGTGGGCTGAGCCCAAGGCAGAAATGGAAATGCAGAGGGGGCAAAACTCGCAGCGGAGACTGTGCAAAACACTTAGCAGCAGAGGAGGCAACGAAGGCCAGGGTCGGCCCACGCTCCCCTCACTTGCGATGGTTTCTGGAGGGTGCCCGCCCACTTCTGGCTCGCCAGCCCACGGGACGGTGACCTGCTTCTGGGAACAGGCCACAGGGATCTTTTGCAGGGCATTGGGCAAGCCTTCTTTTGCGCCCACCAGCCCTTCTAGTGCGCTGACCACAGGATGTGGTCCAGCAAACATTCAGAGCCTTTCCCCTCTCAGCCACCTTCCCTGAAACTGAGCAGCACGGAGTCTCCCCACGCCAACTCAGCTTTTCCGGGCCAAGCTGCTGCTGCCCAGCTCTGAGCACAAATAGCTAGTGCAACCTGACCAAAGTAGGAGGCAGATAACAGATAATAGGACTAGCTAGCAGCTAGAAACCTCCGAAACAAGGTTACCCTCCGTGTGCCAGCTGCACACCCCTGTAAGTTGTATTTTTCTGCTTTTCTAAGAATCTAGGTGATGGGCTTTAGAGAGCACCAAGCTGTGCATTGACCTGGGACTCAGTCATGTAGCATAAGCACCAAAAGAGCTAATGCTCGGTGAAAACTGGCCACAAACGTGTGACACAAGGTCTCACGTAGAAAATGCGTAACACGGGCCCTTGCGCACGTCCTTACAGGAATACATGCGTGATCAGCCTTTCGCACCACGACCGAGACAAGCAGATACTTTTCTATGGTGTCAGCTCTTTAGGCAACAACATTCTGCTCTTCATCGTGGCAGGATAATACTTTGGTGACTCTTCCCATCCAATCTGCTCCACTCACACGGTCGTTGCAGCTAAAACATGCCAATATCCTCCTTCCGTCTGCATAGGCTTCTGAGCAGGACTTTGGAATCTAAACAAGTGACCAGAAGACTGCCTTGCTCGTCTCATCAGACCTCAAAATACTTAGCGATGGGGCAAACCACATCCAGACTACTTTCAGTAGGGGAAATCCAAGACAGAGTGAGTACCCAGCACTCAAGTCAGAGAGCAGGGGAACGTTTATGGCTAGTCCATTTTTGGGAGGTTTGTCTCAACACCTCACCTCTGGGGGGGACACAGAACTGTGTCTCTAGTGCAGCTAGGCACAGTGACACAGAGATGTTGTCACGGTCTTGCATCGATCCCACCGAGATAAGGAGAGCGTGGGATGACAGAGTTTGCGGCAAACACTAGCAAACATGCAGACGCATAAACGGTGTCAGAAGCGCTCGATGCAGCTTGGACAAAAATCTAGCATGAGGACCCAGCGCGGTCCACGCTCCACCTATCCCACTTGTGGCAACGGGCCGTATGCCTGGGCTGAGCAAGCTTCTTCAGGGCAGTGTCACAGCAGCACTGGTAATCTGCAGAAGCTAGGAACCTGGCCCAGAGCCTTTTCAGAGCTGCTGCTCCTCTTATCTTGCAATCTCCCTCCTAGCTGCATAGCACTTTGCATGATGAACCCAGCTGTGCTGCCTCTAAAACCACATCCTCCAGGGTAAGCACAGCGATCTGAGGCATGAACCTTGCTGCGTGTTTGTCCCCCCAAGTGCTGAAACTTCAGGGTTAAACTAGCCTCCCCCACCCCCTTACTGCTGCCATTTCCTCTCTTATGAGCTGCCTCTCTGCAGAGCAACAGAAATCTGGCTCGCTCAACCCATGCACCTAGCCCACTGCTGCTACTTCGGAAACTGCGGCTCCTGTTCACCCCCCGCCCTGCTCTCAGACCTGCTTTCCTGGGCTGGGTTTGATGGTACGGTTTTGTGTGCCAACTGTCTGCCCCATCCTGCCACATTCCCACCCCCTTCCTACGCTCCTGCAAGGTGAGTCAGCGTGGCCCCACAGAAGCTCTCAGTCTCTCAGACTTCTCCTGAGCTGGGAACTCTCTTTTTAGCAGAAACTGTTTTTCTTCAAAAGAAGAAAAATAAGCAGGAAACCTTTTCCAATGCACATCTTGGGCAGCTGTCTCCCATTTTATTAATCTATCACAAGTTTTTTTACTGTACATGATAAAAGTTAAAACCAGTCTTTACCAATGGCAATGAGGCCTGCATCTTACTAACAGAGAGATTTCGTCAGAGCTGAAACAGGAAAGTGCAGCAATAAAGGGCAGATCCCAGATATCTATACATGGAGAAACAGATAAATTTTCTACTCAGGAAAATGAAACTCCTCCAGTAAACATTCCTGTACAGCCCCTAGGGTACCGTATACTCCACAAAATGTTTCTGTCCTGGACTGCGCTACAGAATAGCAGTAAGAATGGAGTCTCTGCCCCAAAAGTCTCTGGAATGAGAAGGATACCCTAGCAAAAGAGTGAGATGTTCTCTTGGACCTGGTAGGTCCGGGCATTACCTGTGTGGCCCCGATGCATTCTTTGTCATGGTGGCTGACAAGGCTGGGGATGACGAGGCCAGGCTCCATATACTGGTAGAAGAGTTTCTCTTTTCTTTTAAGGCAAAATCATTTCTCTGACTAAAATATTTGCATCCAAAGCGGTGGCTTTTCTAATTTGTGTTTAACATACTGGCTGCCTCCATTCCTTCCGTCACAACCCCGGGCAGCAAGAGCCAAGACAAGCTATGAATACGAGAGCAGCACAGGGTCAGAAGCCAGAACCATTACTCTGCAGCTGCCACCTGCCCAGGGAGGCACGAGGAAGGAGTGGAGGCACCCACGTCAGAAACAAGATAGAGGAGAAAATCCTGAGGCAGAGAGAAAGAAGTGTGAGGGAAAAGGAGGCCAGGAACCGCAAGTAAGGCTGCAGCCCTTTAATGAAAGGGAAACCTCTTGCCAATGTGTTTGTCTGTTCCTTTTCTCCAATGTCAGACTGAAGACACAAGGAGCACGTCAAGGTGGGACAGCTGATGGCAGCAGGGTGTCTGTCCTGTGTAGTCATCTAGCTTATCTCAAAATGCCTGGGCCTCAGAAGGACAGCAGAGATCCAGAATCAACCTGGGCGGAATCACTCGGCCCCTCTGCCACTCTTTTCCAGCCTGACATCCGTGGGAATTTCAGAAGGCCCTGGGTTCCAGGCCTGCATACACTTCCCGCTGGCCCTTCCGGATGGGCTGTGGGAACAGCAGAGATGTTAGTTTGGGAATCCTCATTAATACACGCTCAAACACTCCTAGGTGTTGGTCCACACAACACCCAGAGCAAACCACAACAGAGAAAGCAACTGTAGTGCTGCCCCAGTACTATGTACAGCGCACCGGCAGCTGCAGTTCTGCTCCTGACTTTCAGTGTCACGACTAAGAAGAAGGGGCTCCACTCAGCACCTCCTTCTCCTCCCCCGGGAAAACTTGGAGGTTTACTAGATGCTTCTTCAAAGGAACAAAAAGGACAAATGCTACAGATTCCCAGCTCTGGCTATCCCTCCCTGACCAGCAAAAACAGATGGAAAACCTGCAGGTTCTCCATACCTCATAGTCTGGGTTAGGAACAGGAGGAGGACGCTGCATCTTCTGACCTGCAACAGAGGAAGACAGAGGTCATCCTTGGTAATGACTCTTATCCCATAGTGCAAGGGACTTTCGCAGAGACGACCCCAGGCTAGTACACACTATAGGCCCACTCACGTGGCTTTATTACGAGCTTAGCATTTTTAAAGAACCAATTGATGCAGTCGGGAGGCTGCACGATCACTTATCAAGAAATTGTGAAGAAAAACTTGAAAACATGAAACCGCTGCGACCAGAGGCCCCGGCTACACTGGATCTACACTCCCCAGCTCAGCAAACCGCACAGGCATGGACACAACATCACATTTCTCTTGAACTCTCCTGAGCAAACAATACGGAATTTACAGCTGCTGAAAGCTTCGTATCAGCTTCGTGAGGACAAGGGAGAAGTAGCAACGCCTGATCCTCACGAATCCTTGAGTAGTGAGCACCCATGGTACTTTTCTGACAGGAGGCCCCCCCGGCATCAATGTCCCTCTCAACATTTCTGAAACAAATCTGAAACAGCAGCATGAGGTTAGCGCCTCGCATGACTTTACCCTATGTTTGCAATCCATGCATTCTGCTGCTGAACCCACTGTGCCACCAGGCATGACTTCAGAAGCCATAAAGTCAAAATTATAGTTCTAAAAACATCGTGCTTTCTAACCCCATCTTCTGAGCGCAGGCCTGATTCTTGGTCTTTGACCACTTGAGATGGCAGCAGAGTGAGCCGGGGCCAGGCCGGGCTTGCTGGCTACACTTCTAAGCTGAGCATCCACTGTACAGCGCTTGCTGCAGCACAGACTCACTGCCGCTTCACAACAGACTGCGAAATGGTTTCCTGTGGGCAGGAAACCTTTGACACAAAATGGCAGCTGCACCCATATCATACACGAGACAGCCCACAGCAACAGATGTGCCAAACAGGAGCGGAGGAGCCTGACAAGGCCTTGGAGGCCCAGAAGGAACGCAGGCTGCTCCGTCACTACTGGGGACAAGTTCTCAGCATCTGCACGGACGGCAGACGCATCTGACGCAGCTCTTACCTCGTGGTCGGCTGCTGGCACCGGTGTTTGCTTTCCCATTCCTGTCCTTGCTGAAGTAATAGACCAGAATCAGCACCCCGAGGGTGATGAGAAGGTCCGCAATGACGATCCCCGTCACAGCTAAGGTGTCCAGCTCCTCACAGTTTGTGCACACTGCCAGAAGGAGAGGTGAAGGTGTTCAGAGACAGATACCTTGACTCTTTAGCATAAAGAGAGAGTTACAGGTCAGAGACATCATAATCCTGGTGAGCTCCCTGCTCACAGTGTTCAGGCCTCACTCATCTGCTTAGCGTTCGCAAAACAGATGCAGCTCTGAGTGGGAAGGAGAAAAGACCAAAGGGAAATAAAGGGAGAATGGATAGGCTATTCCATCACCCTGCCCATTTCCATCTGCCAACAATTCCAGGGGCCGCTGTGTGCAACAACCTCACCACCCTCTTCTGTTCTGCATGACCTTAGCAGGAGCATGCAAAACATCTCCTAGAATATCATTGCTCTGCTCACGCCTATCTAACTCTGAGCTCAGTCTACCTCTGCTCGGTTCCAAGACCTGAATGCAGAGCAGCTGCTCTAATTTTCAGTGTCTCAGAGGTTTAAATCACTGTGTCGGGAGGGAGCGAACCTCTCCCTGACTGCACGCTGGATTATAGAAGACAGGCTGCATGCTCCAGATGCGAGCCTTCCGTCTGCAAGACAAGAAGTGCCTCCAGCCTTTGTGGCAGACATTACCCATCTACCTTTAGCCCATGCAGAGTTTCTCATAGACAGAGCACACTTTCACTCACCTCTGGCATTCAGATACATACGATGCTTCTGAGCACCTGATGAACAACTCACGTTGACAGGAGAGCTGTCATAGTCCTCTATGACATATTTCCTCTCATTGTCAGCCGGCTTTATCGTAGGTGACTCCCAGCGTATGTTGCCATCAGTCAAGGGACATGTGATGGTCACCGTGGTTCCAGAAATCTCCACGAGGAATCCTTCAGTGGTAGTGGGGTCTATAGGAAGGGAAATCAACATTACAACGGGCTTCTTGGACAGGCCACCCTCAGTCCCAGAAGTCCAGCTGGAGAAGAGCCACCTGAGCCGTCCTTGTCTATCCAGCTTCTGGGAAGTTTCTGAAGTGTACTGAGGTTGGGCATGTCAGAGAAAAAGAGACAGGCAGACGCGGGAGGAAATAACTTTCAAACTTGCAGGACGATTTATAAATTCCGCACCCTGCCTCCACCACGGTAGTTTGTTTTGCCCAATCTTTGATTTTACAGTAAAAATGTAAATTCCCTGTGCACGAGTTTTCCGCATAGATTTTTCTTTAGTTTTTACACCGATCTCCTTGCAACACCAAGCAGTATCAAAACACCATCACTGAACGTTCAATTTCACGTCAGAGAGTTTGGCCATACGCCGCTGATCATATGCTTGCTGGCCTGTGCGTGGATCCATACGCTTGCTGGCCTCTGCAAATGCCATACTCTCTCGGGAGACCACTAAAGATAATTAGGGGCAATTCATAACAGGTGATTTTTTTTTTATTCAGTGATAACAGTAGCAACTAATGAACAGAGAATCTTCCCCTCCTAAAATACTGCTTGAATTCAAATATTTCTACTTGCCTCTTAGTCCTCCCTTGTGAGGCATCTGCAGTCTTCATATTATACTAAATAGTTAAGAATGCTGGTAAAGTACACTTACCTTCCTCTGCTTCAGCACCCTCTGCAAAGGAAAGAATAACAAGTGTTAACACATCTGCCTGCTGTTATCTTATTGCTTGCTGATCTCTGCAAATATCCAACCCTGCTCGCAGATTACTGGCAATAATTAGGGATAATTCATGAGTGCCGTTTTTTCAGATCAGTGAGAACAGCAATAATTAATGAACGCAGAATTTTTGGCAATCTCATAGTATTTGCCGATTTCAAATATTTCTGTTTGACTTTTAGTCCTCTCTTGTGGGGCACCTGTGGTCTTTTCATCATACTAAATAGTTAAGAACTCTGGTAAAATACACTTAGCCTCCTGTGCAGCAGTGCCAACTATAAAAGAAAGAAAGAATAACAAGTGTTAACAAATTTAGGAACTGGTATCTGATACCTTTCCTACCTCAGGGAAATCTTTCCTGAATTCAGTTGCTTGAAAGAGATGGCCGCACTTCTCTGAGTTACACGCGTTAGAAGCGTTAAGTTAGCCGAGACAGGATGTTGCTTTGAAAGGAAGTCTTTTCCTTGGGAAGCCATTTTTAAAACAGATTAAAACAGAATGGAAATTTGACCGGCTTTCCAAGTCTGGCTAAGAAAAAAAGGTTTATTGCAAGGTGTAGATTCAACACCTTTGCCTTGTTGCCGTAGAGCAAAGACTGCTGGAAAATCATGCCTTGCTTCTGCAGTGAGAACCACCGCCCTCTGCAAGAGGGTACTCACTGGAAGATTGGACACCAACACTTGATTTACCTTTATGAAGTGGTTTAACCTACACAATCATTCTCTTTGGGTAGGAAATGAGTAGCTCCAGCGAGCAGCTACTTCTAGAGCAGGAGCACTACAAAACCAGTTTTTGGAAGGTCTGAATCAGACCTGTGATTTGCTTTAAGGATTTTCTATTTGTTGACAGAAAGTAACACAAGTAAATAGAAGACAGAGCTGTGCTCATGTACTCAGCTCTGCTCTCTCATGCCAGGTAACGCTTTCTTTACCGAGTGACTTGTAACCAAAGTGTAGATTTGAAATTCCACAGGTATAGGGCTTGGCTGGAAAGAAGGTGATCTGATGCTTTATTCTTTATACAAGATGAATTTAAATATGAAAAAGAACAGGGCATTGCCAAATCAAATGTTTTCTACCTTCTCAAAGAATAGCAGTTGGTATTTGCCACACATTTGGCAGAGTTCCTATAGCCTTATTTAGGTATCTTCTAACTGTCTTTCAGACTTACCTCTCATAGTTACCAGCTTCTTCACAGTCTTTGCAGATACTCTGCACTTTATCTTAAAAAAGCTTTCCAAATATGGGTCGACTTACCGTGGCAACACAAAAGAATGCTGCCACTCCCATGTTATCACGGTGTATCTGAACACAAAATGGAAGTGATCTCCCCAGGACCATGAAACAGTTTAAGAAAAGTGCATAAATAAACATTAGAAACAGAATAAAAAGTAAAGCCTCGGGTTCTTACAGTACATGCTGCTGCAAAATGTACTGCCTTCAGGCTCCAACTCCTACACTGCATCCACAGTGCTGCATAAATTTTTGAAGACCAGGTGTTTTAGTAAATTAGCTAGCAAGCAAAAATTCCCTAGGGACCTTAGGGTCTTTGTTCTAACCTGAGAGGGTTGGATTCCCACGTCCCTGTCCCTGCACCTGAACTTTGAGGGGAATACTCAGTCTGAAGAGCAGCGGCTCTACAGGCACTGTGCATGACAGAGGACGGGATGGTAGGTACTTTGCAAAACCAGGTGCACGCTGCCCTGCTTTCTTCTCGGCCACCGCAGGCAGCCGCCCTTCTGATTCCCACGGGCGTCTGGCTGGCTGTACTCACCCACTCGCAGCCGGAGTCCCAGAAAAAGCAAGCAAAGCTCAAACCTCATCCTTGCGTTCCTCCTTCTCCTGCTCTTCTCTGCCGTTCCTGATCAAATCGGCATCACTGAGTCTGGCTGTGAAGGAAAAAGAACATATTGGCTTTTCAAGTTCTGGTTTACAGGTAAGAGGCCTGATATTTTTTCCCAGAATTGTTTCTGGTGATGAACTGAGCAGCGCTGAGGAGACTCACTGTTTCCAGTGAAACCTGCAGGCGGCCAAGAAAGACACAGAATACGTATGATAAAATAAACGCATGCCAGGAAGTGCAGAGACTCAAAATGTCTTCACTTCTGAACGTCATTGACAGCAAGGGTTGGCTGCTCTGCACCAGCCCAGTTCAAGACTCAGGAGAACTGCTGTAACTGCCTCAGGAGCAGTAGGACTGATGAACAAGCCCATGTTAGATTTGCCTTCAGGACCATCCTAACAACTTTTTAAAGTGAGCATTTCTGAAAGTTAAACTGTTGCAAGCAACTTAGCGTAGTGAGGGAATAAACAAAAGAACCCAAAATACTACAAGAAGCTCGACAGCTAGAAACACTCTATGGCCAGCAGAAATGAGCCTTTAAGCTCCTTGAGGTAGCACCGGCTCCAGTGATTGCGCTTGCTCGGCTCCTGGCATGCCGCTCCTCTGGATGCTACAGGAACACAGGTCATCAATAGTGGTAATGATATGGACAAAACCAGAGTAACAAGACCCAGAACAGGGAGAGAGCAAATCTAGTAAGGAAGAGCTGCGCATCGTATCTATAACTGAGTTAACCGCCCAGGCTTTATGCCGCCAAGCCTAGTGCCAACTGGGACGGGGCTTGCTGACTGGTTCAGCCCTCTGTCAAAAGCTGTCTTGCAATTGCTGCTGTCTTTTTCTCCGTTCACACAAAACCCCAGCGGGGGCTTTTAGTCACTGATGACACGATCTGGATTTTAGCTTTGTTCTTTCGCTGTAACATATCCCATCTGTTCCTGCTGCCTCCTCAGGAGTGGCATTGTTCTCCCACTTGCCTACTCGTCACCCAAACTTTCCTCTGCATTCTCATGACAGCGAGGAGCACAGTGAAAGGAAGGGTGACTAAGCACCGTAACACATGCTGCAAGACTCTGAACTGGAGCTAATGCTCTGCTCCAGGCAGATATTCGATGACATTTTTTCTTTTTGTGAGAGAATGTATTTAACTGTTCTGTTTTCTGTGTCTCTTCAACTTCAGTATGACAATGCAAAAACAATCATACATTTTCATGTAGCATTTACACTCATGTTATGAATTGCACCTATCATAAAACCTGCTTTATTTCCTTACCTCACATTTGTTCCTGTCAACTCGTCGGCCAAGTATCCCCTACAAGAGGGAAAGGAGGAAAGGTTAAGTCTGTTTGGAAAACTCTTTTGCCTTAGCAGTTGCCAAAAGCTGTAGGGAACATGGTGTGGAAAATCCCACCCGAAAGGCTGAGACATCCTTCCGTGCAAAGCTAGGAGGAATCCTGACCCTGCGCTCAGACTCTGCTGCCACTATGCCTACACGGAGAGGTTGCACCGTGTTTTTTGAAAGTTTTCTATGCACTAAGTTTTCTTGGGTCTAATAACCCGGGTAAAAGCAGACTGACTCCACTAGAGGGGGCTCCCACCCCTTCCAACGTGCTCTGCTCTCACACGGGTCACTCCTGCCTGCCTTCATAAAGCAGAACAGAAGGGAACCTTCTCTTTCCAGACCTCTACCTCAGGCAGACAAAGCCCTCCACACCTGCATGGGGCTGCGGCAGGGCTTTGCTTCCAGCAAGGATGCTGCTGTGGGCAAAATGGGAACACGCTTACTGTCATTCTGTCTCCCTGCACTTGCAGCCTACAGAAGTACTTACGCTGACAGAGCTGCTCAAGTGGCTGTGAGAACAGCAGGGATTTTAGGGAACATGTCCAAAGGAGACATTGCAAAGCCAGCCAAGGCTCCCTCCTTCCGCAAGAGTGCTTTGGTTCTGCTCCCCCATGGATGTCTGAATTCCTTCCAGATGTCTGGGAGGATGGAGCCAGCTTCTTACTGCTTCCCAAGAGCTCACCACTTAACGGCGTTGCTAATCACAGTGCTGTGGGGCTCTCTTTAGCTGACAGACATTTCTTTTACTTTTTTAGTACTGACAACTTACTAGTAAGTATGCCTGGGACACAGTTGCATCATAGCAATCAGAGTCAGCACCTGTTTTGAAACAAAATGTTGAAGGTTAGTAACAGACTTTGCAAGCAAAGATCAGAAAAAAACCCTCCTCCCCGTCCTGTGTGTTAGGCACATGTGGTCTTAACTGAGAGCCAGTATTGCTGCTGCACGGCCAAAGTGAAACAGCGCAGTTCCAGCAAGAAACACACTTGCTCTGCTGGCCTGTACACAAGCTGCCTGAAGACAGTAAATTGCTGCAGTGTAGAAAGACGATCTTAGGCAGCCGAAGCCTTGTCTGTGGGAAGAATGTACGGCTGCTGTGATCACTACTGTAATGAAACACAACACAATGCCAAGGTACTAAACTTGAAACTCTTACAGCCTGACCGCTGGATGAGCCAAGTGCCTGCAGCATGCACTGCTCCATCTGTAGCTGGGGGAGCCTCAGCTTTTGATGATCAGCGTGTCATTGGTGGCACCCAGCACCAGGGAAATTCATGAGCACGTTCCAGAAACCAGCTCACCCATGCTGTGAGCCAAAATCATACGGCAGACTGAGGAAGGAAGCTGCACAGCCCTGCTGCTCAACTCTCTGCTCTAACCACACACCTGTGCTCCTGGTTGAACATGTGAGTGGACAAGCACCAGAACCAGAGGTGTATGCCTGGTTCTCTGGCCTGCCAAGTCCTGTGGCACTGTCTAGAAAACATTCGTTGATTTTGAAGCTTTTTGTGCCCCTACGTTCTGAGCATGACCTATGAGTCGAGAGTCTTAGTAGCAGGGCGTATCTGGAGTCAGAGCAAAGAATTTATCAGATAGCTGCCACTCCACGGCCTTACCGGGCGACTCTCGGCTTTTTGAGATTTGAAACGCAGTCTTTAGACATTGTTGTCTCAGTCTGCATTGGCTTTTTATCTCCGAGACATTTTGGACAGATGGAGCCTGGGAACCCACCACACACAGCTCTAGGTTTTACTAGTTGCAGCTTTTAATGTTTTTTTACCATCCCACTGAAATGGAGTGAAAGCTGACTGCTTGAGCTGACAGGTAGAGCAGAGGCCTGAGTCGTGCTCTCTGGCCCAGGAGAGAGGGCGGAACTAGCTGTCCAAAGACAGCCTACGGGAGCTGCGCCCTCCCCACCGGAGAGTCCTGTGTCAGCATTCTCAGAAAATGCCACGGCACTAATATGTTTTCCTTCTCCAGGGCCCATTATAAAAATGCATTTTCAGGCTTCAAGACTTGACAGCTTCAATTTCCCAAAGCACAAACTCCAGGAGCCCTATTTGGGACCACATTTCCTTGCTTTGCTGCAGTGCGCAATGCGTTGAATAAACCCTCTCTCCTCTGAGGAGAGCCTGTCATGACCAAATGTTTGCTCTAAAACCACTGCCATTAAAACAGATCAGCTTCTCCCAATACAAGAAAGTATTGCTTGGGAAGACTGACCCAGTCTCCTTGCCCTGAGAAAGGATACGATGGTCAAAAATCACAGCCTGTGCTGAAGCTCTGCAAGTTCAGACCTGAACTGAGGTTGCTGAGTGGCACTTACAGAGCAGCTCCAGCACTACTAGGAACCTGCAAGCTGTGGGATTCTGCAGAATTGTCATAGGGAGGACTTATCCCAACCAGGTCTCGCCTGGGTACACTGATTATAGTGTGCGCGCTCTGATCACACACGGTGTGTACACAGAGCGCTCAACGTATCAGAGATGCATCAGTTTTACACATATGCATAATAGTCTTAATCCAGATGAAAAACCCCGTTTTCCATTCCCCTTGTCATTTTTCCCCTCTGGAATGTTTTTTCCCTCACTCCTTCTCATTTTTGCAACTTCATTTCTTCCCCCAAGTTTTTTACGTTGTCATAAAAATCAGCACCTTTTCAATCATATGGGAACACTGGGAAATCCCTTTCCACACTTCCCAGAACAGCAACAGAACAATTATTCATGTTAACCTTGTTTTCTCACCTCAGTTTTGCACAAAAACCTCTCACCACCTTATTCCTGCAGGTAACTTTTAACTCTAGGTTTGAATGATGCTTTTTTTTCCACAACAGACCAACCCCAGCAAACTGCCTGCTAAGCACTGCCTTACAGGTGTTTCAAACAAAACCCCCAAAGGAAAAAAAAAATCCTCCACTTGCAACCCCCGCAGAGTAATAAATTCTTACGGTGGCAGTGGAAGAAATTTAAATGATGTTTTAGAATAGTAACTGAGTGGAAATCTGGGGAGATGCCATGACGAAGGGCTAATATACAGCCAAATTATTTTCGTGGAAATAGAGGTCATGGTATCTTTGAACTGTTAGCAGTGACATGCTGGCAGAGACAGGGTTCCCTGTGCTGCTCTGTGGACAGCTTCTGTGGCTGAGGACTCAGCACTTTCTCTTATGGCCATTTTTTTAACTTGAATTTTAAAAGATAAAAATACATTCAGTACTTTCCTAGGAACTGCTGCAAGGATGTTATGACAGCGAATGAGAAGAGAGATGCCCATATGGTTGCTCATTACCAGGAAGTCGGAGAGTCCTGCCGCTGTCCTCTTTCCATCAAAGCCTTGTTCTGGCCAGTTGTAACGTCCTCTCAGTGCGCCCCAGCTAACCCAAAACGTCCCAACTGGAGCGCACACAGCTGAACAGCAAGACCACCCTCGCTCTGCACCCTGGTCCTCAGCTAAAGGGAACCTTTCAAAATGCTCCAAGTTCGTGCAGCTCTCCCTATCCCTGCCTTGGCACCACTGCAATGACAGTTAGCACCAGTGACAATCAAAGCTCATAACCTAGCATGACTGTTTGGAAACAGTCCAAGGACCAGATAACAACAGAGCCACAGCCAGCAGCAAATTCCGCTGGAAAGTGATTTATGGCCCTCTCATGCAAACATCCTTATCTCGCTAACACACATGCACAACTCAGTTCCACAGTCTGACAACTGCCACACTCCACCGGCAAAATATTCTGCATCCCATTGAGTTTCTCTAGTTCCCTGTGCTGCTTGTTAAGCAGCTGTCCCCAGCTGTGCCTGGACTGCCACTGGGCTGGACTCATGTCCAGTGTAATTGTCTTTTGACTTTTCCACAAAGTTTTCAAGCACCTGCTAATTCAGTCTCACAATTCTTCTGTGGGATGGCTGCAACTAAGTAACCTTACAGAATGATGACTTCATTTAACTGTAGAAATCTGCATTTCAGTAAGACATTTCCATCCTCTGGATGCGTGCGTTCATTGCTGCCACAGACCTGTTTTGGCTTGCTTTTTTCTATTGTTCACAGGTTTCACTGTCAAACAAATAGCCCTCATCTCCTTAGGCTATAGGCACCTCAAGGCAAATTTACTTTTAGGAGCAAAATTACCTCCCACAAGAGGGGAGTGGTTTCAAGTGGAAACTGGGAGGAGGGATGATTGCAACACAAAAGAGCAAAGGAATATGGGAGTAGAAGAAATCAATCTTACCTTGAAAATCTCTCTCTTTTACCTGCAGAAGTGAGCTGTGCTGGCCGCACCTTGCCTTTCAGCGCCTGTGCAGGGGAGTGCTCTGTGACTCAAGCAGGAGGAAGCGCTCACATTGCCTTGCAGGCCAGGCTGAAAGGAAGGAATTTGTTCTAGTTTCCCAGGAAGGTTTTCATGAACTCATCGGGAGCCCCAAACGAAGTTCTTTTTACCCGTGCCGCTTAGTCTCCGGAGTACGAACTTGTCTTCCTGATGCATGGTCCCAAGTGGCTGGGTGCTGTGCTCTTCCTTGGGGTACAGCTCCGAGGTAAGAAAACCTGGTTTCGTCTGGCCTCAGTTGCATCTTGACTTTCCTCTTCTGCTCAGTAAATTACCAACCTCATTAAGGCAGTGACTTTATAGAAGTCTCAGACATGTTGTGGATGATTACTGCGATTCTTTCGGTCTTGGGTTCACTGCGAGCGACATGAAGTGATTGAGTTTCTTGGACAAACAGGTTTAGGTGTGTTCAAGTGAAAGAAGAACACTGAGCTCATTCTGAGCTCCAGTTACACATCTTTTCGGCCCCTGCCTCGCTCCCTGCTCCCGGCAGGACTCTGGACTTTACTCTTGGATGTTTGTTTCACTGTCTTTGTTACTAGACAATCAGAGCTTATTAAGCAGGGCTAGGTTTAGCTCCTTTATGCTGCAATGAACCCAGAACAATAATAAACTTACTTGAATTTTCAGTGGTTCATATCAATGCAACCGGAAACAAAATTTGGTCTAAGAACACCATGTCCTCCTTTTCCAAACACATCATCACGCAGATACTTTTGGTAACCTGTTGTGAAAAAATGCTTTATATTCAATTCCTACATTTGCTCTTTTTAAGAAGCTTAAAGGGAAAGGAAGAAGTGATATTGGCTCTTTGGTTGTGAAACATGATCTATGCCAATGAAGTTTTCAAATGTAAACACCTTCAATGTTTTGGCATTTCAAATATTTTCTCCTTAAGAGAGGAAATTATTTGGCAAGAAAGTTTTGGCAAGAAATTATTTCCAAAAAGACAAATCCATTGCATATTCAGATTATGAAGTACACTGACTAGACCACAGATCTAAAGATTAGACTGCCTATCCAGCTACTGAGAATTATCACACAAAACCAAATAGGTAATACAGGAAAATATACTAGCCGTCTCTGTTATAAAAGTACACTCTACTAGCCTAGATAAGCTATTTTTCGCTTGAGTCAACACTGTGGTGGGTTAATTTACCTTCCTATAGTGACCAAAAATTATTGCTAGTTTCTTTTTTTTTTTTTTTTTTTTTTTTTGCTGGGTTACTTCTACCAGTGAGTAAAAGGAAAGTTATGGGAGTACATGTTCAGGAACAAGGGGGACTGCTACTGGCAGTAGCAGCATGATTATTAAATCGTATCTGTTGTTTTGTGGAAACTAACCCAGATGAACTAGGTTTTGACAGTTCAGAGAGCTGAGGCGATCAGGAAAGCAACACAGTGATCATAGAGGAAAAAAAGTGGGAACCTACAGCATCACTGGTTTTGTAGCAGCAATCTGCTAGACTCGCTGAACTGTTTATAGAACAGCAGGGCAAGCTAGAGGACGACTGGAGCTTGAACCTGAGCAGCATCTCCACAAACAACCCTTTTGCTTTCTTATTTTCCATTTTCCTCTTTCTCTGTCTTTATGCTCTCTCTTTTACTGCTTGTCTATCTTCCTGGGTAGCCTAACTTGATACTAACTTATTTTTAAGGCAGCAGCTGTGGTGGTTTGCTTAACTAAAGAGGATGTTTCTTTGACAAACAAATGCTTACAGATTTACCATGAGGATTTCCTGCACAGAGTTCCCCAACCTGTTTTGACTATAGCTGTCCAGCAGTGCTGTTCTCAACAGGCACTTCTCGCATTAGTACGAACAGCTTTTACTATAATAGGCAGGACACTCAAACTGATAATACAAAACGTATAAAGGAAAGTCTGTCTGGCCTGTCTGGGATGGGTAACGGCAATTGTTTACAGGTGCTCAGCAGTGCTACCTGGAAGAACACGGCTGCCTTTCTAAAGGGAATTGCCTGGGGAGTATAGTGCAGTAGAATGTGATCACCTGTGAGACGGTGACCAAGACCAGTGCAAGAAAAGTTAGAAGGCATCATTAGTGCCCATCAGCAGCAAACGTGTATTGCTAGTGTTAATTGCACCTCCCAGGTGTCAAGCTTTTTTTATCCCAAAAAGGTGAGAGAGACATTTCCCCCAAAAAACAATATGATATCTATTGCCCTTACTGACAAGTGTTTCTCAGTGGCCTCCACTCAAACAGTTGTCAGACCTGTACACATTTACCTGCACAGTCACAACTCTCCCAAGAAAGCTCTGTACCATCCATCCACTCAGATGAATGCAAACTTCCCCCGAAGCCAGCACTGCCAGGCTTGCGTGGCTTTCATATCACCAAAAGCCAGGAAGTACATGGGATCTCTTGGAATTTGCATATGTAAGACTGCACCCTCAGTAATTAAATCTGTAGCCTTGTGATCATCAGGTTAAACATTAGCAGGAACAGATAAGGCAAGCTTCATCATAGCTTGAGAGTAGATAAGAAAAAGCATTGAGTTTACTCCCAGACAGTAGTTTTCCTTAGCTCTAACCCCTTGCTGTTTTCCCTGCAGCACTGTGGCCTGTGGCAGCTGTGGAAGTTCACACTTCCAAGGAGGTGGATGCTGTGAATGGAACTAACCTCCGCTTAAAATGCACCTTTTCTAGCAGCAGCCCTATTAGCCAGCGACTGTCGGTGACCTGGAACTTCCAGCCCGAGGACCAGAGTTCTCATGAGCCGGTGAGTGAGACCTTTACACTCCATTTCACTGATGCAGACTTGCTCGAACAAATCTCTCCCAAGGCACAGCACTGGGTAAGCCCAGTGACTGTAACAAATCCAGGTGTAGGTATGGGCAAGCACAGCAGCTGTGCACAGTTATGTACATCTTGGACTGTCTCTCTGCTATTCAAAAAAATTAATGTAAGAAAAAGTTTTGTTTCAGACTCTGGTTAAATAAACAGTTATTATTTTTAGTTTTATGAGTAAGCAGGGTTAAAGTATCCTGGGCCTGATGAAACCATACCTGCTCCTATCACAGTTGAACCTTATGTCCAAGCTAAGGTTCTGCACTGCCTGGACTTAAGGAATGGATTGCGTTGGCTAACGTGGCAGAGTAAGCAGGTAAACAAGTACTGTAAGATAAGTGAAAGACAGCCGAACAGAGCCTAACACAGCCTTAGGCTTAAGCCAGACAGAGGTAGCATGGCTGACGGAGCAAAGGTACTATCACGCTGAGGAGTGAAATGGCCTCAGAGTTCGTTGAGAGGGACGAGTCATCACAATTCTCCTCTCTTGGGCCATGTGCCTCTGCCTGTGCCACTCGACTTTCAGGCACTGCTTCCATCACACGTGCAGCACACTGCATAGCAGTGACAGTTTCGTTCCTTTTGTGTAGGTATTCTATTATCTCAAGGAGCCCTACAAGATGACTACGGGGCGGTTTAAAGAGCGAGTCACCTGGGATGGGAATATTCAGCGTAATGATGTTTCCATCATGATCTGGAATTTGCAGCCCTCTGACAATGGGACATTCACATGCCAGGTGAAGAACCCACCAGATGTTGATGGCACAATTGGTGAAGTGCGACTCAAAGTTGTGCAGAAAGGTGAGAGGCCAGGAACTGCCCTCAGAGGTCATGTGAAGTTAGCTACTGCAAAGCATTGTCAGGTCTTCCTCCTCATCTGGGAAAATGTATGGAAGAAAAGGGATTATAAAGAGAATGTGGGAGGAGTTAATGGCTACAAGGAGAAAGGAGCCCGAGGAAAGGTTTTTCAGACGATACAGGTTCCCAGCCTCATAACTGGGCCCCTCAATATGTCCCTCTTGCTCATTTACCTGTTTCTCTCCATGCAGTGCATTTCTCAGAAATCCACTTTCTGGCCATGGCCATCGGGTCGGCTTGTGTTCTGATGATCATTGTGGTGATAGTCGTGATTTTCTGTCGACATCATCGGAAGAAACAGCAAGAGAAGAGGATTGAGGTGGCAGACACAGAACTGTAAGGACAGAGGAAAGAGAAAGGCTGCTGGGAAACATGGTCAAGTGCATCTTCATGGCCAGAATCACTGGCTTGGCTTCTACACTAAGTATCTACAAAACTGCCAACACAAATAGCAATAACTGGCTGTTTACTCACAGTCAGAACAGAGTCCCAGGATGAGTGAACTGTGGAGTCCTCATTTAGCTCTCGCCCTTCAAAGTGGCTTCCCACTCAGAGTAGGAGCCAGCTGTGGCTGTGGTGGTTGGCAGATCACTCCACTCTTTCCTCCATACACCTGATGCTATGGTTGCTATCCCCGTAAAAGGCTTATTACCTTATCATATAACTTCTTGTTATATGTTATATATGCTATATGTAACTCTGAACCTCCTGCTGCTGCTCAGCATATTGGATGCTAATTTTTGCTATTTTTTTAACAGTACTGAAAAGGAGAAGCTGAAGATTAGAGAAGAAAAGGAAGCCACTCCATTAGAAGACTAGAGGTCTTTAACAGTATATACAATGCAGGTATCTATTCAAACATTCTGTAATTACTGTCCCAGGGTTACGGCAGGCTTTCAAAGAAGGTTTTACTTAGGTATTTCACCTCTGTTCATAGTTAACAGGTCATGGTGGCCATAAACACAAACTACTGAGACCGCAGTCACACTTTGCTCGTGGAAGAGCCTTCAGAGAGAGAATGCTGACTGAATGGCAGTGGAGGCAGAACTTCCTCCTAACCCCGGAGGAAGCTTCTCCACCTTAGTATTGAGGGTTATTGCTAGGAAAGCCTGCACTGCTGCTTTCCACTGCTTACCTGTTCTGTGCATACAGTTGAGTGAACTGATTTCTTTTCACCAGTTTTGAATCAGCTTTTTGATTCAGTTAATATTTACTGTTTTAAATTGCTACAGGAAGACTGAAACCTGTTTGAGGATTTGCTAGCTTTGCTGAAACATTTCAGCATAATTTTTACCACTCAAATTCTGAGGTCACCAGTTGCATCTACTATTTTAATTTTCAACAATAAACATAGTAACGTACTTCTGTTTTCCTTATCATCTTTCTTCTTAGGTACTTCTAAAGCAGATGGTGAATGCTTGTAATTTCAGTTGTTAGGACACAGCTGAATTACAGACGACTCATGCTGCAAGTATGGTGTCCCTCCTCAGCCTGACATTCTTTCAGGAAAAGAGGGTGACACTAATGTAAGTTGCAAGGTGTTATTTCCTTCAGTGAAGCAAAACAGGAGGAAATTGCCCCACGAGCAAGGAACTTCTGGTCTTCATACCTGCAGAATTTAAAGAAATCTGCTCGGAAGAAGAAAAATCCCCCAAGATTTGAACAAAATGCCAAGATAGCTAGCTGGAGATTTGCAAAGTGTCCGAGCAAACACATACTCTTGCACCTTAAAAATTAAAAGGTACGCTTGGGTTGACATTCAAAACTTCTTGAATGTCGCTAAAAAAGAAGACTCTGTAGATGAGGGACCGGAGGAGCGGCTAGTTGCTATAAAGTGTTTTAAATTCCTTTGCTGCTTTACATGGAAAAAGTTACAGTTTGGGAACCTACGCAGTATAACGGGGTTTAGCAATGGATGTTTATGTCACGTTGAGCTTCTGCTAAGCTTTGTAAAACACGCCAGCTGGAAACACCGCCTTCCACGGAGCAGACCGCGGCCTCGGCCGCTCGCCTCCTCGTCCCGCCGCCCTCCTGCGCTGCAGGTTAGCCGGGGTCAGCGCGGCCCGGGCTCCCCAGAGCGGCACGCGTAGCTCCCTTTCCCTGGACGCTGCTTATTGATCCAGGCTAGTACCGTGGCAGCGCGTCCTACCTTTGATGCGTTTGCCACATCTTCTCCGCTCCAGCAGGCTTCTTCGGCCGGAGACAGAGCCCCGAGCTGCTAAAACCAACAGAGCTTTTACTGTATTTGACCAGTGCTAAATCAAAATATCAGCCTGTTTGTGTAAAGAGCATCTTTATGACTTTATGACTTTACGTGTAACGTGCCTGCCGCATTATCTGTTTGCGCGTTTTCTTTTTCTATCACACGAGTCATCAATAAACCTGGTCTGGGCACAGCGGTGGCAGGCGGCCTGGCTGCCGCAGCGCTGGGGGAGCACGCGCCTCGCGGGGCTGCCGCCGCCGCGACGTTAAAGCGCCGCTCCGCGCGGCCGGCCTCCGCCGGGCGCCAGGGCCGGGCTCCCCGCGCCCCCAGCGCCGCCGGCCGGCCGGCCTTGCCCCCCGCTCCGCGCCCCGCAGCCCCCGGCAGCGGCCCAGGCCCGGCGCGGCCCCAGGTGCGCGGCGACGCCCCGTCGCCATGGCGACGCGGGGCGGCCATCTTGGGCCCACCCCCGCCCCCGCCCTCACCTGCGCGCCCGCAGGTGAGCCGCCATGTTGCGGTGCTGAGCGGAGCCGGCGCGGCCGGGATGCGGCGCGGCGGCGGCCGCCGCCGCCTCGTCCCGCGGGGGCTGCTGCTTCTGCTCGGTAAGCGGCGCGGCGCGGGCGGGGGCCCTCCGCGGCGGCCCTCCGCGGCGGCCCGGATGCGCCTCGCGGGCCCGGCGGCGGCGGCGGCCGGTAGCTTTGTGCCCGCAGCCGGCCTCTGCCCGCCTTGGTGCCGCTCGGCTGCCCGCGCCGAGGCCTTTGGGATCGCGGGCTGGCGCGGAGAGGGGTTTGCTGCCAGCTCCTCCGTCCCGCGTTGATAGCTGCCCGAGCAGGCACGGGAGCGGGTAAACCTGCGCAGATACCTGCCCCGGCCGAGCCTGGCCGGCTCCGGCGTCCGCTGCGGCCGGCGGGGCAGCGCTGCAGGGGGAGCAGAGCACCCCAGTAATAGATTCTGGCAACCCGGAGCAGGAGGCGTGCGGCGGGGAAGCGCGAACGGTGCCCTGGCTGACGGGTGGGCAGGAATGCTGCCCTGGGCTGCAGCATGCCCCCTCGCAGCGGAACGGGGCAGAAGCTGCTGCACAGCATGAAAACGAGCAGCGCGGGGGCTTGCTGCTGCCGAGTGGTCTTGACCCGGGACGTGCGCGAGTTGCTGGCCATGTCAGCTTGGGGCGAGTCACGCAGGGCCAGAACTGCCCTAAAGGAGCCTAAAGCTGGCACTTGGGAGCTCCTCAGAGAGTCCCCGATTGAGTTTCTCAGCTCTGTAACCTGTGCATCTCCACATCCTAATAGCTGTAGGTTTTTGGTGGTATTGTCCAGATAAACACTTTTACTGGGGCTAATCTCAATCCAGCAGAAAACAGACTAGGGGACTTGTCTGGGTTTTTTGTGAATTTTGTGATGGGGAGGTAGCCACTGCTGTGCCCCTGTCTTTGAACTGAGGTCAGGTGGTGCATGCGTCAGTACTTCTGGGGCACCCTCGCTCCTGTGCCTTGCAACAAGAATCTAATCCTTGTCTTTTGGACTTGTTCCTCCGTCAGGTGTCTGCAGTGCTCTTTCCCTGGAAATTAAAGCCAGTTCTAAAGTGCAAGCTTTCACTGGTGAACAAGCATTGTTGAAGTGTTCATTCACATCCAGTTCTCCCATCACTGAGAGCCTGACAGTAGACTGGACATACCGACCCCTCACGAGTGGTCACATGGAGACAGTAAGTAGAGCGGGGAGCCTTTTCTAGTGGAGACTGGCCAGGCCTCTGTGCATGTTGAAAATCCTACCAAATTTTTTTTTCCATTTGCCTTGGTGTGCTTCTCTATCACTTTGTGATTTGAGACTCTCATTGTTACCTTATCTCCTATGCAGAATTGCTTTAGCGTCCCTTGGGCAAAAAGCCCAATACATAATAGCATAATGATGATAAATTACATCTTTGGCTTTTGACAAGTGCATATTGTATGCAGATATGAATGGAATAACTGTGAAGAAACTGATTGAGAGGCTTCTTGAAAGAAGCTGTACCCTTGCAGTCCTGTCATGTAGTTGCCTGCTCATATATCTTGTCTTGGAGTGATAAGAACATGTGTGTAATGACAGTCTGAAGAGAGCAATGATGACAGTCTCTAAGGTCTATGGACTGTTACTTCGTCTTGTTGGCACCGTTGTGAAAGCTAAGTGTTGTTAAATAAATCGGAAAGTGGAAATCTCTCATTCAAGGCAGAAACATAAAATGCACATCTTTGGATTATCAGTGATGGCTACTGCCTGAAGAGTTTGGGTTCTTTGTAATGTCCTTGTATCTAGAACAACTTCTGCTTGTGTGACCTGTGGTCTGCTAAGTCTCCCTAGACAGGACAGCAGGTGAAAACTGCAGGAAGCAGAAGCTAAAGAACTGCACGAGGCTAGGAACTTGCTTCTGTTTCTCAAATGAAGATCTGCAAAAGGGAACAAGATGGTCGGGGGGGGGGCGGGGGGACAGCGATGGATGCGGGGGCTGAGGCCAGTTGATAGAAGTTTTGGAGACTTGATGAAATGGGACTAATTCAGAATTGCCACGTAGGAACCCAGAGAGGTCTCCTGTATAAGAAGTATTCCATCCATCTTTTTAACGTGTATTCTTTTATATTAAAAATCCAAAGAGGGAGTTTACTTTGATTTCTTAGGAGAGAGTTTTATTGGAGCAATTATTGTCTTTACCTTCTTCTAGATTTTTCATTATCAATCTGTGGCCTACCCAACAACAGTGGGAAAGTTCAAAGACAGAATATCTTGGATTGGGAATGTTGCCAAGGGTGATGCTTCCATTGCTATCCAAAGCCTAGTGATGAGTGATAACGGGACCTTCATCTGCAGCGTGAAGAATCCTCCGGACGTGTACCACAACATTCCCCAGACAGTATTGATAGTTACGGAGAGGGGTAAGCCTCCATTTCAACAATAAGCCCTCATCTACGTGATGCATTTCATCTTTGTCAGAATATTACAAGCTGAGCATCACATGTGAAACTGGTTTCCTCAAGCTCCACGTCAGAATTTCGGCAAGAGTTACCTTAGCCCTTCTTTCTTAACCTAAATATACTGAGAACCATTTAATTCATTAGGAACAGGAAGTGATGGAGGAAACTGCGGTGAAGACAGAAAACAGAAATGTACGTTTGTTTAGCCTGAGCACGAACAGGACGCTTTCCCTATAAACAACAGAAGCACAGATCACCCTGAACATCGTGAGGGCTTAGCACATATGCAGATTTGATCAAAGGTGACTGGTTGCTTTCCTGGATGCTCAGTGCATAGTTCAGGAATTCCAGTCTTCCCATCTAGCAACAGTAGAATAAGTTGCACTGTATAAGAAATATTCGTCTAAAAATGCTATCATACCACAAATACTTAATTTAGTAATGCTCCATTTCCTTGTCTGTCCTACATGTGAGAGCTGCCCTAGATTTGCAGTTTGAACATGCTGATAAAGATGCGTTGTGACTGCCTTCCATTGCAGATTTTGTATACAAAGCACTCTGCTGAGCAGGATATGGGATAGGAGTCCTGCAGACTTGATCACAAGCTGTTTCAACTCTGCCAGCTCTGTGTTTTATATGAAAAGGCCAACAGCCTGTGTCCCGGATGACTGTCGCAGGAACTAAAGAAAGTCATATTTTACTATTGATACAGCCGGGCTGTTCTTACTCTCTTGCAGGTCTTTCCTTCCAGCTAACTTCAGCAATGCTGTTGTCCATATTAGTATTTCTTCCCTCCATAATTGTGGTCATTCTGCTGTTGGTGAGGATGGGAAGGAAATTTGGAGTGCTGAGGTCGAAGAAAAAATCTGGCTGCAAGAAATCCTCCATTGAAGTGTCTGATGAGTAAGTTCAGGCTGGAACCTAAATCCTATTTTTCCACTTCATCCTGTAGGCACAAGACTTCTTTGCAGTCCTTCATTTTTTAACCCTCAGCACTTGCAGTTTTGCCACTGAGATCTACTGCTCGTGAGCCTAATTTAGCTAGTGGTCAGCAAGCCTTTGGAAAATCCCTGTGCTGGAGCATAAACTACATGCTATATATCCTCTTTTTTCTGTTAACAGCATGAAGTGGTGGAACTGAAACAGGTTATGGTTAGAGAATTTTTCACTTCTGTGTTGAGATTTATTTCAGCCTATATCAGCAAGATATATTGCTGATGTGGGTTTTGATATCTAGTGTCCATAACAACACAGGCTAAATAATGCCAGCCAGTTCCTTTGATAATGGTGTGAGCAGAAACGCCAAGGATGGAATGGACTCGAGAGACTGAATTCCCTTCTGAGCTGGAGAGGATGCTCTGCTAGCAGGGTTCAGCATGGTGGTTGCATTGAGAATAGTGAGACAACACTGCTACTGCTGGAATTGAACCTGGTTCTGCACTGAGTTCATTACTAAAATTTAGTGCAGGTTACTACAGTATTTTGGTTAGTTTTGTAAAGTTTTCCAAGAGCAACATTTGTTGTATACTCTTTCATAGCACTTGTTACATGAAATGCCTGCCTTGGAAATAAGGGACCTAACCCTTTTTATTCCTTTTGAATTTGCTATGCAGAATTAAAGGGCTGAGGAAAAGCCTTCAGTTCAGTGTGGCAGAGGTAGAATTCAGTCTGTACGAGACACAAGTGCGTATGTTGGGGGGAAAGAGTCCAACCTAATCCTGTGCTTGTTCTGCAGGCCTGAACACGCAGAGATGGACAGCTGCTTGGGGAGCCTCAGAATCTGGTGCTGGAAGTGTGTGGTAAGTGAAAGTTGATGTTTTCGTAAGTGGTTTTGTCAATTTCGGTACTCGGGGGAGGTGCTGAGAGCAGCAGGTAGGGCTGCAGAGAGGCATCCCAGGGGGCTAGGCTTATGCTCCTTGCTGTTTTCCACAACTGGGCTGTTGGAAGTGAGAACTGCTAGTCAAACTAGAACCCCCAGTCATTCCTGGGGAGGAAAGTTATCCTGAGATACACCAAACTGATTTTTCATTTGATGTACGTATTGCAATCAAAGCTCGCATCTCAAGATGAAAATTCAGTGTTTTAAATGGTAGCTACTGTCCTGTGTACTTTCTGTGAAGTCTCTGCAAAGCCAGGTTTGGGCTCTATGTTCTGGATTTGATAGTTCTGTAGTGGGGAATGGAGGCAGAAATATTTAAACCTGCTTTGTTTTTGCAAAGATGGGAGCATGCAGTCTTGCATCGTTCTTGAAGATCTCCCTACTTGCGCTGTTTTGGTCACAACAATCCTGCTGAACTCTCAGGGTTTTTTGTTTGTTAGGATTTTTTGTGAGGTGCAGGTTGTCTTCTAATTCTGTTCACCTGCTACTGTAGTGGCTAACTCTTGTTACTGGGTATGTGTTGTACTGGAATTGCTAAATGTTCTTCCCACTTGCTATATTTGTTTTGTAAAAAATGCATCTGAAGTTCTGCATGCTGGCATTAACTGCCACAGCCAAAAGTGTATCATGCTCCAGAGATAAGCTCCTGAATATGCCTAAGTTGAGTGGTTTTTTTGTTTGTTTGTTTTTTCTTTAATATCATACAGAGCAAGGTGCACCTTTGTAATACATAGTCAAGGAGTATGTTAAGGAATTAAATACATGTTGCTGTTTTAATGCCAGTGATTTAAAATGTATTAAATGCATGAGCTTTCAAACTGGTGTATGCTGAGAGTTTCTATGCTTTATTAAATACAGAATAAAAAATGAGCAATTTATACAAGTTACCTATTACCTATGAAATATTTGAAGTCCTAAACCAGATGCAATGGTTGCAAAGTAGCAGTATCAGGAATGAGAATTTTTAGAAGTGTGAAAAGCAGAAAATCTTTTATCCAAAAGGGGGAGTTGCCATGGGAGATGGAAGGGCTGTTGCAAGTGACACATGCTGGGGAGCAAGGAGGCACCGTGCCAGTATTGGAAGTGGAGAGGGGGAAAAAGTGGGAGCCCAGATTCAGTGAGAGAAGTGCCATCAGATAGTTGGAGATCTAAAAAAATGGAAAAGGTTATTGTCTTTTCATCCTTCAAATGAAGGCAGATTTGAATGCTATAATTCTGTTCCTTTCCTATTGAGTATTTTGTCAGTTATTTGAAACTTGACTCTCTGATATCAAAATATTTAGCATAGCAAGTTTCTGGACACCCTGCCTTACTTGTTTTAGTATTTCTGCTTCTTGAAGTGCCTGTCACATGCCTTTTTCATGCTTAATATGGTATAAAATAATGAAACTGTTCAGACTAAAAATGGACTGCAAAGTTGGTGAGATTTCCTGGGTAGGGCTGTTATATTTGAACCACTTTTCAAGTTGAGAGCTGCAGTGCTGGAGCATGAAGATGCCATAAAATGACTGCTATGGTTAAAAGAACGGACGATGGGGATCTGAAAGTCTGCGGTTGGTCATACCTGAAAAACGCAATGACTTGGGCTGCTCTGGGCCTACTCTGTAGGAACTAGTGGTGCTTTTTAGGAAGGCTGGTATCTGCCCTTGGTATGTTTCGTCTCTTGCTTGAGGTTTAGCTGCTGCTTCTCTTAAAACATGCTTCCCATGTTGATTATGCAGTGGCAATTCATCTGTGTTTGTCTGTGACAGGTCAGACAGATCTAGCTGCAAGTAGTTACGTAACTACAAGACATATGGCTTTTTCAAGCACACCGTTTGGGGAAACACTTAAGCTCTTGTCAAAAGCCTAATAGACTCAGAATTTTGTTGAAGTCGTGAATTGCTTCACATATTCACACATGGACTCAATTTCTTTCTCCATACTCCCTGTTTAGGACACGGATGAGGAAGAGCCATACTGATGAGTGACCAAAGCTATGCATAAAGAGCGAAATTTCAGCATTGAAAATCTTGGCTAGATAGGTACGAAGGCTGCTGGATAACCAACACAGATTGAAGGAGCTGCTCTGCTCTTGAAGGGTTGGAAAAATAAAGCTGATGGGATAATTCATTTTTATTCAAGCACAGAAATGATGAAAGATTTTTGAAATCTTCTAATTTATTGGAAAAAAAAAAAACCTCTTAAAACCTCACTTCTCCAGTGCCCGCAGTAACCTCAGTGCCTGCAGCAACCTCAGTGCCTACAGTTGTACAGCTTGTTACTTACCAGCAATCTGACAATGCGTATTTCTTTGTTTACATGCTCATCTGTTTATTGTCATGGTGATATCCCTCTTTTTCTGTGCCCTTGCAATCAAATTGCCTGAAGCACAAACTAATCCAGAGCAATATGGCAGCTCTCTAAGGTGATGATCGCTGTGCATTGGCAAAATTTTCTTCTCAATTCTTTTGGAACATATTTGCCAAAGACTTATACTAGCTTGACTAGATTGGTATTTGGCACGCTTGGTCTTTGGATTATGGGAACCAACTGCATTTTAATTGTTTCTTGGGGTGATCTGCCATTTAATTACAGCATGACCACTTTGTTCCTACTGTTTTCTGATTTTATTTTTAAGTCTGTTTGCCACAGTACTGTTATCTTACATTGTTGCCTTTAATTTTTTTTGTCCAACAACTGCATCAGTACCTGCACCTCCTAGTGCGTGTAGAAGTGAAGCCCAATTCACATATAACTGATTTAAAATCAGAAATGCAAATGGGGACTGTGGACCTGGGATAACGTAAAACCCTATCTACCTCAGGCATTGACTGAAGACAGTGTTCAAAGCAAGGCTCCATGTTCAGGAGAACAATCATGTTGTTTGTCTCTTCTAGGTACAATTTTAAAGGAACAGTCAAACATGTCGGTACTGCCCTGTAAGAGAGAGAGTACTTTCTCTTTCATTAGCGTTATTCAATAATGGATATCATAGATGAGAGCAGTGGAATTCCTCTCTGTGTAGTACCCGAAGAGCTCTACTTGTTTTCTGTATGTGGCATTGATCAAATAGTCCCTTTACATATGTGTCAATGTTTACTGCCAACTTTGTGCCATTACTAATAAACTGCTTTGTTTCCTTTTGGGCTGCAGGTTTATTTATTTATGGTCTTTATGGTTGATACAGGTAAATGTTGCAGAGTTATAGGAAGTCATAAACCTGCCATTCTGCCCAGCTGCTTACCTCTAGAAATTGTTCTGTGGTGATGGAATTGATGTTTATGAAACAGACTTGACTCAAAAGGGAACATGTATTCTGTCCCCATTTAGGAGCTTTGCGATGACTGCCAATGTTGACGTGTGTTGGAGTCACTGTAATTGTCCCTGTGTTCCTGACTCTGCAAAGCAGGTTAGCTGTAGTCCTTTGCCTCCAGATAAAAAATATACTTTTCTTTTGCCTGTAATAAAATAATATTTAGAAAGTTGGTGCTTCCTGGTGACAAAATACTTCTCCTAACCAAAACTGTCCAGAGAAAGGATGTTGATGGGACTGATTTTACAGCCCAGGGGGAAGTGGCTTTGCTGTTCCACTTTCAGGAACAGTATGTAATTCAGTTCTTTCTGGAAATGAGTAACTGCTCTTGTCTATAAAATGTTTGCCTTTAACTGAGACCACTTTAAATAGTGGACTATATTCTAGGCGCACCTTTTTATGGTCCAAAGCTAGGTTGCCACCTGGAAGCTAATAGTGTTTGGGATTGTGAATAGTTTTGAGCATGAGCAAAGCTTAGCTTTCTCTTCCTTTGCTAGCTGCATGGAAGTTGCTCTGTGCTCCATTAAAACCAATTTACTGGAGTAGAATATGGCAATTGCTGTGGTACCCCATAGGAAGGGAGAAAATGAAAATACGCTTTTAAAATGACTGGGGATTGGGGGGGGGGGGAACCAGCAGAAAACAACCTATGCTGTGTGTCCTGTCTTTGTGTTTGAAAATAGAGAAGCAAACTATGCCATGAAAACATTGTTGACAACGGCTTTTTGGCCATAAGATGCCTGCTAAGCTGTGGCTCCTGATTAACCTGCTCTGATCCCCAAAAAACTAAGCCAGAGGGGAGCATAGGTTTCTTGCCAAGAATCTCTCCATTCGTGATTTGCTACATAATGACTGCTCATATCTGGCTGCTGCAGTCAATGGACTGGGACTGAGTCACATCTTGTATCTGTGGTGAATGTCTTCTCCTTATGAAGCTGTACACCTATTATCTGCACTCAGGCACAGGTACACATCTGTAATACTCCTCACCTCTCTGTACTGGTCCCTTCTGCCTCCTGATTTGTCAGTACCCCAGTCTGGCTGTCAACTTCCTCTTGCAAGTTACAAGTGACCACCAAACTGAACCTGAAACAAGAGCCCTGAAACCAAAGGCTGCTAACTGAGTAAATCTCAAGAGGATTTACTATCTGCTTCATTCAGAGTCTCTGAATTAGTCACTGAAGAACCCTTCACACAAGACAGGTTGCCTGCCTCAGGCCACATAGGGTGAGTATTGTTTGCTATAATGTTTACTTTTTTTTTTTTTTTCCTTTTCCTGAAAAGAGAATGGGGGAGACTTAGAAGTGCTCAGAGTTCAGATCCCATGTGCAAAAGTAGGAAAACGCAAGGGTGGTATGTCTGCATATTTCATTTTCGATCTATTCAGTAAAGGTAATTATCCTGTGGAGGAATTTGGATGCGTCAGTATTGTATTAACCGTAACAGCCTTGGTGAGCGGGTGCTGCCTTCAGATGATGTGCATGGTGCACTCATTTACTTGTGCATGCCGCAGAAAGAGACCTGGCAAGCGTGCGTTCAAAGGCAGGATGAGAATGTATTCTGAGAAATAGGACAATTCAGTCTAGAAAGGATTTGAGGAAAAGAGTCACAGCCTCTGAATAGCACAGCAGCTTGAATGTAGAGAGCTTTGGAAGTTCCGAGCATAAACCTCACGGGGGGAGGGGGGGAGTTCTGCGTACTGAAGGCTATTTTGTTTTTTTAAGTTGGCTCCTAGTTGGAATCTGGAATGGAGGTGGTCCTGGAAAGCTATGGCTCTGAGAAGTGCTGCACCAGCTGAGAGCTTTGGAGCTGAGCATGAAATCTGCTGTGTTTGTAGGTCATGTGTGCGCTATATTCAGAGCGAGCATGATTTGCACAGTAAATTGTATCATGGCAGAAATGCAAACAGCATATTCAAACCACATGTTTCTTTCCCCTCCGCCTCCAAGAAACCCAACACCCAAACAGCTCTTGTTTTTGAAAGGCAGATTTGAGAGAATCGTAGCAGGCTTGATGCCACTTCTCAGGATTTTGTTTATGAAAGGAGGAGGATGATGATGAAAAGTAGAGGTGGTTTTATGTCATTGACTGTAGGCCAGAAAGCCATGCACATACTGCGAAGGCTTTGTGACTGTTTCTCAGCTTAGAACAGACTTGTGTGTCCTCCAGCAGCTGCTGTTGGGCCTGCCTGAGTCTATAAGGGCGTTTAGGAGCTTGCCACACTGAGAAAAATGCATTGGGAAAGAAAAAGGAATTATCAAGCACCTCTTGCATTTTAATCCATGCGTGAGCACTGGCTAGCTTACTGCTGGTAATGACAGTTCTTCCTTGGGCTTCAGGACATTTCTACCGTATGTAGAAAGAAGAGGCCAGTTTTCATTGTTACAGAAGTTGCAGAGGGTCAAACTGCATGCAGTGATCAGACGGCTCTGTTTGAACAGACCCTGGAGGATTCAAGCAGAAGTTTTCACCACGTGCAGCGCCCTGAGGCAGGAAATTTATGCCCAGCATGAGGGGTCTGTGTTTTTAGGATCTGTATCCAAACTTCTCTGAGTGTGTAATAGAAAAAACCATTGCATTGCTATCTGAGCAGAATTAACGTTTCTACACGTCTCAGTTCAGCAGCTAGAGACTCGACCCTCAAACCACCGGAAAGTTTCATTACTTGGGGGAAATGCAAAGGTGCTTCAGGCAGAGCCCTCCCCTCTCTCTCTCTCTTCCTTTCTAGAGCTCAGAGCACTCACAAAGAAAGCAGTATCTGACATTTGTGCTTCACTGGGTCTCAGGCTCCCACCTGTTAACAGTGCTTTGTGGGGCTAACTTCAAGAGCTTGAACGTCCAAAGAAGTACCGGTTGCATCCCTGTCCAAAGAACTGAAGAAAGTGTTCTACTGACTCTGTGGTTCAATTCAGTTGTGAGCAGTTGGCGTCCTTTGCCAGGGAAAGCTGACCTATGTGAATCTTCTGCTGTTCTTTTTAGAGTAAGATGAAGGTGTTACTGACCCTGCCTCTGATGCCGACGTTGCTGGGTAAGCTGTAAGTCATCCTGGTGCTTCTATCCAGGTGCTTCTATCCACCTTGTGTGCTTTCCCCCTTGCTTTTGCTGAAAGACCTATCCAGTCTCTTCCTGCTGTGAGAGTCTCTCTGGTGGAAATGTTACTATTGGGGATTTGCAGGCACACAGGCCTGGGAGCATTAAGCCTGCTCCTGGGGACCAGCAACTCCTCTGATCTGTGCGTGCTGTGCGCTCCCTTCCTGCCCAGCTTACATATTAGGCCTTGAACTGCAAGTGTGTCCTTGTGTGGAGACCTGCCCTTGCTCTGCTCAGAAAGACTAGAACTGCTTTGCAAGTCTAAATGCAAGGAAAGGCTTCCAAGGTATTGATTTTGGCTTTGCTCAACGCAACTGGCTCCCTTAGGCTCCTCTTCAGAGCCCCTTAGGCATATTCTTCAGTTTGGTTCCACAGATGGTCGAGCCTAAAGAAACTTGTTTGGGAAACTGTAGCACTTTGCATTTATTATTCACAGGGCACTAGACAAGTACTGGGTGTTTTGTCAGGGCCTAGTCCTCAGTGGCTTGTGGAAGAGCGGCTAAGACACCAGGAAACATCTACCTGCCCAAGCAGCTCCCCCTGAATCAGCTCACTGCGTCCTGACAAACGAGTGCCAGAGATGTTGCTCCTCTTCCAGCCATATTTTGGCAGTGCTTTCTCTTCCTCCTTGCGGTCTGCATTGTTTCCCTCTTCTCAAGGGCTCTGCTCTGTCCTGCTTTTCCAGGCATGCAGCTGCATCTCTCTGTTGCTATTTTGACTATGTGGACGTTGGGGCATGGAGGGTTTGTGCTGGTGAGCCACATGGATTTCTTAGGCCCCGTTGCTTCTGTTTCCTAACACACGCTTTCTGGCCCCCCATCTCGGCAGCTGCTTCACGCGGGCTGTGTCAGCTCCATGCTCTTTGATGTTCCTTTGTTTGTTTCCCCTGACTGGTTTCTCCAGAAACCTTCAGCAGTAGTTATGTGGCCACACAAGTCTCAGGCCCAGGTCAGGAGCCTGTGAGCAAGAAGTAAGGAAGCCACATGGACAGGTTATGAAAGGAGGAACTGAAATTCATGTTGAGTTGCCTCTGGCCTCATGAGATGACAGCAACACTGGTTCTCCCAGCCACTGACTCACAAGAATAACCCTGCAGGAGCCACAGCCTTTGGCTCCGAGAAGCGAAGGGCTGGGGCTGTGCTACGAGTCCTGAGGTGACTTTTCTGCCTTTTCTTCTGCATAGCTTGTTCAAGGAGCACAGCAGCCCCAGTTGCTGTGCTTACTCAGGCCGGGGAGGACGTGCTGCCCTGCCTCCCAGACACACCAAGAGCAGGCCTCAGGGAGAGGCTTTGCCTGTACAGGGAGGAGGGCCTCGCTGTCATGCTCTGCACTGGCCAGTCCCTTTACCCCAGGCTTTTCTGGAGCATAGATATCTGTGGGGAGGGGCAGGCTGCATCTTGTAGTCCTCCCTGGACTCATTCTGCTCTCCTTGTCCCTGGCAGAGATATGCAGTGGGTTGGCTGGCTGGGTGTTCATGCAGCCTCAGCTCCAAGCCTACTCTGGGGACTCTGTCCTGCTGCAGTGCCACCTCCTAGACTCGGTGGCCAAGGGCTGGACCATGGTGAAAGTGGACTGGCTGCGCGTGCCACGAGCTGGAAAGCAGGTGAGTCAAGAGCGGTGGTGGGACTGACGCAGGGGTAGGTGGCAAGGTAGGACAAGTGAGCAGGTCAGCATCACTGCTCTTGGGAGGCTGCAGGAAAGCCTGCCTGGCCCAGGCCATGAGGTGGGAAGACCCCTATCTGGTGGCTGCATACTTCCACATGCTGTCTGTGGCCCTGCAGCTCTCGGCGTAGGGTGTTGGGGCTTTCCACAGACCGTGTGGGAATGAGCTGGGCTCTCTTGCACACAGAGCACGCTCACTGAGGGCAGAGGAAGTCAGCAGATCAGAGGGCTCTCGCACAAGGAACACACACAGGCAGTGCCCTGTCCCCTAGGCTCCTTTCACCTGATGCCATCTACCTCCTGGCAGGAGGAGATGGTGTTTTATTACTACAGCAACCATAGCATCCCCGTGGGCCGTTTCCGGGACCGGGTGCGGTGGCAGGGGGACATCTCACGCTGGGATGGCTCCATCCAGCTGCAAGACGCACGGGTGAATGATAGCGGCACGTACGTGTGCGAGATCCGGCTGCTGCAGCACAGCAGCATCTTCAAGAACCACACGGTGCTGCACGTCAGCCCCATGGCACGGAGAGGTGCGTGCCCTGCGACAGCTCCCTCTCGCATCTCCGTGCCCCGTCCCCCACGGGCCCTGCAATGCAGGGGAGGGACGGGGCCATGTCTGCAGAGGCTTTCAGCCCTGCCAGCACAGTTCCTGGGTGGCAGGGCTGTGGTCCACGTGCCTCCCTGCCTTGTGTCTCCACGGCAGGACACGGAACAGCGGGTGCCCAGGCCTCTGCAGCCCTGGGGAACGCTGGATTTTGGAGCATGGTTGTGGGCTGCGGCTGTGTGGCTGTTGTGCTGGCTTTCCTGGCAGGACTTGGCCTGAGGAGGAGGTACCACTGCCAGCTAGCAATGGGTTCTCAGGGCTGAGCAGAGCATCTCCGCGGGTCCCTCCTGCACCTGTTCTCCCTGACCAGCACCGGCCTGGCTGCCCCGCATCCGGGCTGCAGCTGGGGGAACCGGAGGCCTCATCCCGGCCAGCGCGTCGCCCTGCCGCGAAGCGGGGCTCGGGCTCGGGCTCCTGCTGCCCTCTAGTGTCGCGCTGCCCTGGCACACCTCCCCCCTGCTTCCCGATCTCCCGGGCTCCCTGCTGCTTTGGGAGACCCGCACCCTGCGCGGGAGAAGCCGGGGAGCCTGCGCCGGGCACTGCGCGCCCGCAGGACAGAGGCAAGGCAGGGACGGCCGGGCTGGCGTGAGGGCACTCTACCGTCCCGGGAGAGGGAGGTCGGGGACAGGAGGAGCCCGTGACGCCTCTTGCCTGAGCTAACGCTGCTGCTGCCTTCTCTCCAGGTCTGCAGCCAACACCGCTCCGAAGAGGAGCGGAGACAGCGGCAGCAAGAGCAAGGCGGAGGTAAGAGCTCCGGCGGAGCAGGCCGATCCGAGTGGAAGCGCCCAGGCCACCTCGGCGGCAGCCAGGAATGAGGGGAACGGCGGGAGGGGTGGCAAGGGAAAGGCAGGGATGGGAAGCAGGGGAGCGCGAGGGGGCGCGGAGCCGGCCAGCCCCCCGCAGCGAGGGCACGGGCGGGAGAGCCACGCTGGCGGCCGGAGCGAGCCCCGGTCCTGCTGTCGCGCTCGGCTCGCCGTTAGGAGGAGATACGGATGGAGCAGTGAGCCGGGGGAGGCTCGGGGAGGGAATCCCGCGCCGGGCAGGCACGACCAGCCCCGTGCTGGTTCTGCGATCGAGTGGGAAGGCCCCTGTGCGTTTGGCAACTGCTTGGTCCCAATCCTGATCTCCTCCTGACAGGAAGGATTTTACTCCTCAATCCCCGAAGCTGGGGCACCCAAGGCTGAGCAGGACGCAGGGAAGAAGAGCAGAGCTGAGGAGACCTACATAACCATGGTGAGGGGCTGAGCAGCCGCCCCGAGCTGGGGCAGGCGTGGGCAGGCTGCCTGCGGCGGGAGGGCTGCAGCGACCCCCGGGCAGGGCCTCCCCAGGGTGCTGGCGTGCAGGGCCCGCCGGGCCCTTCCCAGGCCGGAGGGCAGCGCCCTCACCCCTGCCCGCGCCCGCTGGCCCCGCTGCCTGCTGAGAGCGTCACGCCTTGCCCCTTGCAGCACCCCTCTTTCTTCCATGAGAACGGCGTTTACGTGGAGCTGACCAGGAGGGTGATCCCGGCGGAGTGGATGGACGGGAAGAAACAGAGTGACGGAGAAAGGAAGCAACCCGACAGCAGACCGCTGGAGGTACCCCCTGTGCCCCAGGGGGGCGGCTGCAGTGTGTAAACTCTACCCAGTACGTGTACGCAAGACACCCTTGCTCCCACGGACAGGCCAGCAGCTGCTGCGGGCAGCCCTTCCCCTGAGCACTGGTGCCACTTTGCTGTTCGCTCCGTGCCAGAGCTGCTGCTGGGACTGTCCTCTGCAGGGGGGCTGCGGGAGATGTCTCTGGCTTTCTTCTCCCAGACCCCCGAGTGGGGGCACAGCAGCACAGAGCCTCCGCTCTCCAGCTTTGATCCTGGTCTGCACAGCTCCGCGTCCCGTGAAAACCATCTCCAGGAGAGCCTGCAAGGGGAGGGAGGGGGAGATGCGCTGCAGAAGCGGTGCAGCTGTGCCACTGGTGTCTTCTGAAGGTAATAAAACTCCACTGAGGCCCAGAGAGCCTGCCCTGTTCCTGGCTTCCTTTTACTTGCTGCTTAAATAGGTGAAGCCCAAGCGTGCCAAAACCTGCTGGCCCAGGCCCGGGGAGCACCGGCACCCATACGCTGGCCTTGCGCGCAGCCCCCGACTGCGCCAGTCGGCAAGCGGCCGAGCCAGCGGGGCCATGGCGGGGGTCCCTCTGCAGTGAGGACAGCCCCCCCCCCACCCCGGGCTGCAGCAGCAGCAGCAGCAGCCGCCGGGGGCGGCTCCTCGCCCCCGCTGCAGCGCCCACGGGGGCCGCGCGGCCGGGGGAGCCCGGCGCGGCGACGGGCCCGCGCTGCGGCCGCGCCGGCCCCGCTCCCCGCGCTATGTTTAGCCGCCCGACAGGTGCGGGAGGAGAGCGGGGGCCAAGGCCCACCTCCGCCGGCGCCTCCCGCCCGCGCTGCTTCGTTTCACGTCCACACCCCACTCTCTTTTCCCGGGCGAGGGGGAGCGCGGCGCGACGGAGCCGGCCGGGGCCCCGCGTGCGGAGTGGAGCGCTTCTGCACCCCCTCCGTTGCCTCCCCCTCTGTCCCGTCGCTTGCTTGCCGGGACTCTTGTGTAGGACCCCGGGCTCTTGTGCACAGGGACCGAGATGTGCCCCGGCTCCAGGATGCCTCTTGCTGATGCTGCCGTGGAGAACTGTGCCGCTCTGCTAGCTGTGGTCCGCAGGGCTGGAACTAGCTGGCCAAGTGGCGGGAGTCAGTGGCTTTCTCATCGGCATGGGGTTGCATATAATATTCCTACTCCAGCCCCTCCGGCCCAAGCTTGCTTTGGGTGGTGTGGGACTCCTAAGGTGTGGAGGGCACCAGAGATCTTCCTCAACTCTGTTACAGCTGGGCAGAGCCTCCCATGAGAGCAGAGCTTCCCATGGCCAGGGAGGTTGCCCTTGGCTGACGTGCTGCTGGGGAAGGGTCAGTGGTGCTGGTGGAGGCTGGCACCCTGGCATCCAGCTGCCCCTGCGTCAACGCGGAGCGGGCAGGCTTGCCGGGAGCGCTTCTCCCTGCTGCAGGTCCCCCGCTGCAGCCGGGCCCGGGCCTGGGCCGGGCACGCCAGCGAGGCCGTGCCGTGCAGCTTGCCTCCCTGCCCCGATCAGCGCGGGGCTGAGCGCGCGCCGCAGGCGTGCGGCGGGGCCGGGGCTGCCGGGGCCAAGCTCGCTCCAGCAGCGACTTTGCCCGCCTGGAGCAAATCTCTGCGTGAGGCTGCTCCTCAGCTCGCCCGGGCGCTGTGGGAGCCCCTCAGCCGTGGGGAGCGACGTGGCGCTGCCCCCTGCCCCGGCCTGCAGCCAGCCCCCGGAGCAGGATGAGGCCAGGAGCGTTCGCCTTCTGTTCGAGGGAAATTTTTCCGCCCTCCCGCTCGCCGGGATGAAATCCACCAACCACAGCATTTACCGATTCCTTCAATGCAGCGCGGCTGGGGCCGGCCATATTGTGCTGTGGGAGCAGGGCAGCTCCGATGTTGTATGTCACCTGGAAAAAACCCCGGGCGGTCGCAAAAAGCAAACCACAACCCACACCACCTCCTCTGCACACACAAAAGCCCTTGAAAATGAGCCCGGAAGCTCGGCTCCCGCAGCCCGCCCTGTGCCTCGCTGGCCTCAGCTTGCTCCTCGCGCTGGGTAAGTGCCGACTCGCCGCCTTGCATGCGCCCGGCTGCCAGCGGCGAGCGCCCGGCTGCGGAGAGCCGCCTCGCTGGGCCGGAGCCCCCGCCCGGCCCGGCCCGGCCCGGCCCCGAGCAGCCCCCGCCGGCCCCGCGGGTGCCGGGCTGCGGCTCGCCGCTGGCGCAGGGGGGCACGGGGCCGGCGGCGGGGCGCGGGGGGCCGCGCGCTCCTGCCCTGCGCCGGGCCGGGGCGGTTTGGGGGCCGCCAAGCGGGGACGCGATGCCCCCGGCGCGGCGCTGCGGCTCCCGGGGAGCGAGGGCGAAGCGCCCGGCACAGGCTCTTGCCTGCAGCTTCACCTGCCCAGCCCTCGGCTGCAAGGTGCGGCGTGGCGGAGCGTTCGGGAGCACGCAGAGCGACCAGCGGCGCGGCCGGGGGCAGCCCGGGGCGTTCGACGATTTCTTTCACCACGGCTTCGCCCCCTGCGCTTGAGGCACCCCGGGGGCAATGGCCAGGGGTGCGAGTGCTCCCCGGGCACGTGCCTGCCGTGCGCTGGACCCTCTGCTGCGGAGCGGTCCTGCAGTGCAAGCCCTGGCCAGGGCTGGCCCGCCACGGCAGAGCTGGGGGCGCCCAGAGAGCACCCGGTGGCCTCTCAGCCCCCTGCAGAGCCCCTGGCACCCGGGGGACACTGCACGAGGCCATGCCGCTGCCTGCTGTGGGCACCCAGTGGCACGCACAAGTGGGAAGCTGCCTCCAGAGGCTTGGGCACGCACGGAGGGCACCGCTCTCCTCCCCCGGAGAGGCAGCTCGGGGGTGCTGCTGCTTCTCACCTTGCTGCAATACCTGCAGCACCAGCTAGCCAAACCTGCCCCTGCAAAAGGACTCTTTTCCGTGGCTGCAGCGTGTGGTCCCGTTCCTGCCCTGTTTGCACCCGAGCAGATCAGCCGGTGTGGCAGCCCCTGCTTCACAGGCAGCAGACCTGGCCACGGGGGTGGCGTCAGGAGCACGCCAGGGAGGAGGGACGAGAGGAAGGAGGAGCAGCCTGGGGGGAGAGCAGCGGGGGCCTGCCAGTGTCCCTGTCCCCGCAGGGCGCCACAGCCCGCTTTGCACTCCGTCCCTGGCCGCCTCCGGTTTGTCCTGCAGGCCAGGGTTGGCGAGCAGCTGCTCGCACAGGAGGCCTGTCCGCAGTGGGCGCTTTCCCCGCCGTCGGCTGGGGAGGACCTGCTGCGCGTGGGCACGGGGCTCAGGTGCTCTCGGGGCAAGCCTGGCTGCTGGGGGCCGGGCTGGGCACCCACCTGGGTGCAGGCCCCAAGCCGTGGCCTCCAAGCCGCTTCGGTCTTTGTTCCAGTCCCATTTTGGAGGCGGGCACAAGGTGCATCTGCAGTCGCCCTGCAGCCCCCAGAGCCTGGCCTGGCAGGACCTATCCCTTGCTGCTCTAGTGCATCCTGCCTGGAATGAAATCTGATGAGCACAGCCATAAATTTCCCAGCAGACGTGGCGCTGAGCCCTGCACGCTGATGCTGCATTCGGCCCTTCGCACAGCGGTATTGATTCTGCAGCAGAAAAGCCTTGTTTGAGCAGTGAGGAGCAGGGTTTGCCTGGAGTCAGCAGAATTTAGTGCTAGGCAAGATCAGGGCAGGCAGGGCAGAGAGGGTCATCAGCCTTTGCGGAGCAACCGGGCTCTCTGCCTGGGCTCTCTCTGTCCGGCGCTGGGACAGTGCCAGTGCTGGGGCTGCTCCCCACACATCCCCAGTTGCTGCCTGGCTGGGCCACGGCCTTGCTGCTGTCGTGCTGTCATGGCCAGGCAGCCAGCATGGTCAGTGCGTGGACCTGCCTGAAGGGCTATGCCAGGCCCCGGAGGGAGCTCTGCTCAGCCACCTGGGTGCGGGGGGAGAGAGAGAGAGACCAGCTCAGCCTGCGAGGTAGCCGCAGGTGCTCCCTTTCTAACGTCTCTGCATCTCTGTTCTGGCTCTCCACGCTTGCGGCAGTGCCCACAGGGCTGGGCATGGAGGTCATGGCTCCTGCCACCATCAATGCCTTGAATGGCACCTCTGTGAAGCTCTCCTGCACCTTCAACTCCTGCTACAAAGTGGAGAACAAGCAGTTCTCTCTGAACTGGACATACCAGGAGTGCAAGAACTGCTCAGAGGAGCTGGTGAGTCTCTTGGGGGCTGCGGCGCTGCTGGGAGGTTGTGGGAACAGCTTGAAACAGTTGCCTGGGTTCCCCCAGATCCCAAGCTCCCTTCTTATGCATCGTCCTGTTATCTGGTCCTGCCCTGCCACAAGGAAAAATAGCAACCAGCTGTGTAAAGAGCTAGAGGCCAGGGTGGCCGCAGCGATAGGGCAGGGTGGGCAGGCCTGGACGGGGAGAGGTGCCTGGCAGTGCCGTGCCAGGCAGGGACCCTGTCGCGGGCATGGGCAGGGGTGAGCAGGACCCTGGCTCCGGCGGCAGACGGGGAGCCGTGCTGCCCTGGGGCGAGGCGCAGTTCGGGCCGAGCAGGGCAGGACGGGTGCCTGGCCAGGGAAGGTGAGTGCTCTGGGTGCCAAACGCTGTCCCCCCTCCTCTCCCTCCCGGGCTGCCCAGTTCCTGCAGTTCCGAATGAAGATCATGAACAAGCAGCTGGACCGCTTTGGGAACCGGGTAGAGTTCACCGGGAACCCCACCAAGTACGACGTGTCCTTCACCCTCAACAACGTGCAGCTGGAGGACGAGGGCACCTACAACTGCTACGTCCTGAACCCCCCGGACCGGCACCGGGGCCACGCCAGCATCAGCCTCAAGGTGCTCACTGAAGGTCGGTGCAGAGCGGTCCCCTGTCCCGCCGCTGCCTCGGCCAGGGACCGCCTGCCCTGACCCCACACCCTGTCTCCCCAGAGCCCCCCAAGCGCGATTCGACGGTGGCCGTCATCGTGGGTGCCTCCGTCGGCGGATTCCTGGCCGTGGTGATCCTGGTGCTGATGGTGGTGAAATGCGTGCGCCGGAAAAAGCAGCAGAGGCTGAACACTGACGACCAGAAGACAGAGGAGGAGGGGAAGACGGACGGCGAAGGCAACCCGGATGAGGGCACCAAGTAACCCCCCTGGGCTGCCCTCCCTCTCCACCCCTGTACAGCGTGTCCCCCTTGATGTGCTTCCCAGAGCAAGGATTGCCGTCTCCCCCGAGCATCCCTCCCTCCATCTCAGTAACCAGCCCGGCCTGGAGCAGGGCGTGGAGAGCAGGTCCCCTGAGCCGGGCCGCGGCAGTGGGCGACGCGCAGGGCTGGCACGGGGCACGGAGGGAGGCAGCGACATCCCTGCGTGCGCAGGGGCAGGAGCAGGAGATGCCCCGTGCCTACATGTCCCGCTAGGAAGAGCGAGCCGGGCTCTGCGAGCAGCCCACGGTGCTGCCGCTGTGCCCTGGCATGGAGGCTGGCGTAGCCAGCTCCAGGGTCCCGCTGGCTGCCTGGCCCCTCCGTGCACCGAGGCTGCTGCGACAAGCGGCCCGTGCTCCTTGGGGCTGTCCCAGCCTGCTCCGCAGACGGTAATGACCATCAGCCCCCGTCTGGCTCCTGAACTCGGCTGCTTTTTGGAGCCGCTAATGGCCCCCAGAGCGTAATGGATGCACCCTTCCGCGCCTCGGGCTATATTCGGGCCTGAGCATCTCAGCCAAAGGAGCTGGGTTGACCTCTTGTGCTTGTTTTGCCATTAGGGTGGGTAATGCTAATGGCCAACGTTTTGCTGATGTGCCAAGGCACGCTGGTGGGGAGCGGCGAGGGGAGGGTGCTGGGGAGGAAGAGGAGCTCCAGGGCGCCTGCTGGGCAGGACCGGGCCCGGGCCCAGGCCCGGAGGCAGGGCAGCTCCCCGAATCCCCAGGCAACCCGCCGCGATGCCAGAACCACCTTTCCCGACCTCCCTTCGGAGCGCACCCGCTCGGATTCGTAACTGCCACGGCAATGCACTGCCAGCCAGCCCGGCCGCAGTGCTGGGCGCCGGCCGCCGCGGCCCCCAAATCCCTGCTCTCGCCCCCGCCCCGCTCGCGGCACCTCGCCGCCGCCACGCGCTCCGCAGCTAGGTGTGAGCAGCGGCAGCTCCGGGCCCCTGGCCCCGCCGCCGCCGCTTCCCGGCGGGGCCCTGCACGCCCGCTGCCGCCTCCCTCGCGCCCCCCGCCCGCTGCACGCCTCCGACCGCTTCCCCCAGGCTGCACCCGCGCGCACCCCGCCGCGCGGCCGGTTCTCCGCGGTGGTGCCCTGCTCGTAGCTGGGGCCCGAGCAGCTCCGCGTCGGCCCAAGCGTGACAATTTTGTGGCCAAAGGTCTCTGGCTGTTGCACCCGTGACCAGTCCTGCATCCGCCTTTCATTTCTGTCATGCACTGCCCTTGGATTGCAACTTGCCAATGCAGCTGGATGTACATAGCTGTACACAACAGAGATAATCTCTACGTATATAAATATATATATATGGACAGGAGGCACTATTGTTGGTCACGACTATAGTTTTGGGTTGGTGCCTTCTGCTGATTTTGTTTGCCAAACGCTGCTAGTGTTGTTTTCACCAAAGCCTGAGTGTAGGATGTTTTTATTGCTCTTTGTACAGTTGAAAACAAACAAAGCAGAGAACAACAAAACACTAACTTTGCCTGTGCTGCCTTTGTGCTGGGGGACCACATCCCCACTCTGCCTTTGCACCCGTTCACAGGAAGGCCAATGGCCCTGGGAGCCCGGGGCTCAGCACCGCTTTGGGGTGGCTCCGCGCGACGGGAGAGCGCCGTGCCGCCCGCAGCCCTGCCCCGGGAGCTCGCCCGGCGCATGGGCAGGGTGATTGGCACCCGTCACGGGGCTGCTGCGCGGCCCAGCACCCAGCCACGGCGGCAGGGAGAGGCCGGGGCGCCGCTAATGAGCACACCCGTCAATCTGCCTGTGCTGGAAGCACGGCGGTGCGGGAGCCCGGCAGCTGCCCCGTGCCCCCCCCAGCTGCCCGTGCATCCCGCACTGCGCACCAGCAGCTCTGGCCGTCGCATCGCCCTGCGCGTGCTGCAGCTCCCCTTCTCCTGGGCAGAGCTGAGCACGCGCCCCGCATCAGCTGTTCCCCAGAGCCCTGCTTGGCACGTGCTCTCGCCGCTCGGAGCACCCCGGTAATGGTACTTGACAACGGCGCAGAGCCCCAGCTCCTCCAGCTCCTCGCCTAGCCCAGCCCAGGCTCGCTGGCTCCCTGCACGCCTCGCCGCGTGCCGGAGGGGCTAGCTCCACCAAAAACCACCCCTTCTCGCAGGCACCTCTTCCTCGGGGAGCAGCGGGTGCGGAGCACCTCTGACGGCAGGGTGCTGCCGTGCCGCAGCCCTGCTGGCTCCGGGAGCTCGGCCGGCGAGGCTGCAATCCGTGCCGCCGGCGCTGCAGCGGGAGCGAGCAGCTCCCCGCTGCGTGGCCATGCGCAGCGAGCTCTCGGCACCGCTCCTCCGCGGCTGGCCCTGCCAGCGGCTCCCCTCCAGCCCTCCTGAGCGGCGAGCGTGGCCACGGCGAAGGGCGAGGGGAGCACCAGCGTTTGGGGCCCTCGGGGACAGTCCCTGGCCAGAAGGCACCGAGGAAGGCAGCGCCCCGCAGGCAGACAGCGAGGGTGAGCTCGCGCCGCGACGGCGGAGCAGGGGCAGCGCCCGCAGCCTCCCAGCCGGCTCTGGGGCGCAAGGCAGGCTCTGGCCCGGGAGCAGGCGCTTCCGCAGAGCACGTAAAGGTGCCCGGGCTAGCCGGGGTCGGGGACCTTGAGGAGCGAGAGCGCGGCTCAGGAAGTGGTCGTGGAAGAGGGGGGTGTGGGAAGGGGCACTGAGGGCAGCAGCGGCGAGCAGGAGCTGGGCACAGCCCTCCGGAGACTGTCTCAGGTTGTGCTGGGTCAGGAGGAAACTTTCTGCTGGGACACGAGGCCACTGCTCTGAGTTTCTGGCGGCCGCCTCTGCAGGAGCTGCCTCTGGACGCTGCTCCTCCTCTCCGGCTGGCTTTACGGGAACGCGAAGGGGGGCGAGGAGCCGGAGAGCAGCCCTGCCGGCTGCGGGAGCGCGGCTCTGCACAGGGCGAGGGGGTGGGCGGCGGGAAAGCACCGCTCCGGGGGCGCCGGGGAACGGTAAAGGCAGCCAAGCACTCACCCGCAGTCCGCGTGCCGCCACCTCGCTCAGCTCCCAGCCCGGCGCGCGGGGCGCCCGGCCCGGCCGGCGCTGTCCTGCAGCGTTGGATCGCTCCCAGCGCCTCCTGCCCGCTGCCAGCTCCGGGGCTGCCCGGCCGCCTTGCTTTTTAAAGGTCACAGCCGGAGGACCTTGCAGTAAATCTAGGTGCTGATGGGAAGCTCTGCTCCGGCGTCGCCACCTCCTCCGTCGGCGGGGGGCTCTGCCTTCCCCGCTTCCCGGCACCACCTGCCTCCGGGCGGCTCGGGAGGGGGCCGGCGGCTGGGTCTGCCCCGGCGCAGAGCCGGGCCGGGCACAGCCGGAGGGGCTGCTGGCGCGGGCGCCGCGGGGCAGCCGGCCGCGCTGTGCCGGGAGGCTGCAGCCCTGCGCGCGGCAGGCTCCGCTCAGCCCTGCCCCACTCTGCATCCACGGGGAGGCAAGCGGGAGCCCACCGCGGGGAGCAGCAGCTTAACCCTCCGAGCTCCGCTCGTGCCGGGCGCTCCTCACCTGGCAGTGAAATGTGGGAGCTGGGGGTGCGCCGGCCCCGGCACCACCCCGGCAGGCTGCAGGCACGGGCCAAAGAGGCATGGAGCAGACGCGGTGGTTCCTGTCCCCCCAAGAACAGCTCTGGTGACAGCGGGCCAGCTCGAGGGAGCCTTTGAGCCCTTGCTTCCCGTCACGCCCAGAGGTGACACCGGCCAAGCAGAGGGTGCTGGAAATCAGACACGGCAGTTTTGTGCTGGTCTCAGCAAGAGGAGCCCTGCAACGTCCCAGCCCTGCATCCCCCGGGGCTGGACCTCTCAGCCGTCTTGCCAAGATCCCGGGGCCGGCTGCTGTGGGATGCCCTTGGCACATGGCCGGGGAAGGGGAGGGCGACCCTGGCACGGGGCTCGCGCAGCCAGCCGGGCCGCGGGAGAGCGCAGCCTTTCCAGGCCGTGGCAGCAGCAGATGTCTCCTGAGAGCAGCCTGCTGAGCATGACAGCTCTATTAGGCTGCTGCGGCCAGCGACCCGTGGCTCCGAGCCCCGGAGGGCACGGCTTGCTCCGGGCACTGCAGCGGGAGCTGCACGCACGACGCCAGGCTGGCGGCCGGCAAGGAGCCCGGCCCCTCCGCAGGTGTTCAGTCGGGAGAGGCCACCCCAGGTCTTCGAGCCGTGGCCAGGGGACTCGCAGAGAGTGCAGGTGGCACCTCGTCCCCTCTCCAGCCAGCGCAGGAGCTGCTGTCCCTTCTCAGTGCCCACGGGCTCGGGGCAGCACATCTCCCTGCGGTCCGGCACGCTTCTTCCCGCCGGCACGGCGTGGGGCCCGGCTGCCGGGCACGTGAGCTCCCAGAACACTTTCTGCCCGTGCCCGTGCCCCCGCCAGCTGCAACGCCCCTGCATTTACCGGCAGGCCCTCCCAGCTGGGTGGTGCTGCGAGTCATAGCCTCCCCCCAGCAGAGCTCTCTGCGGCTCTGCTGGTGTGATTCACCACGGCGCTTTGGGCAAACCTGTCCCAGTTTTCCCCATCTTTTTGGAAGCAAACTTCACAGGCACCTGAAAGCATCCCAGGAATGAGTCCTCTGCATCCCGTGCCCCTTCCCTGCACCAGGCTATGAGTGCTACAGCTGCAGCTCTCCAGCATTACAGTTCCCCACACTCCTGCTCCAAGTCCTGGAGGCTCCAGCTTCGGTCGTACCTGCCACTCTGGCTTCAGCACCGCGACCTTGTCCCCCAGAGCCCCCATGCAGGCTCTTCGTCTGGGCACCAGTGCCTGGTGCACCGCTGCAGCGGTGACAGGCCTCCCTGCACCCCTGTGCCCGGCTGTCACCCCTAGCCCAATTAGCAAGCCTCCGGCAGATCCAGGGCTCCCCCTCCCGTCTCGGCACATCTCCTGCCCCACTCCCAGGGCCTGCGGCTCCCCACACCTAGCCGTAGCCGTCACTCAGCCTCCCTGCGAGCCGCCTTTGCTGCATCAGCAGTGCGCTCCTCGCCGCTCCCGCAGCGCTGGCTGCCAGTGCTGCCCTGCTCACGCTGCCTGTACTTTTCCTGCCTCGCTCGCCAGCTCTGCAGCTCTGGCTCTTCAACCTGCCAGCGATGCTAGCATCCTCTCCGACTCCCCCCGGGACGCCCCAGTGGCCGGCAAGGCCTGCCGCTGTCCCTCTTTCCCCCTCCGTCCTGCCCCTGCCCAGGTGGGACAGAGCGAGCTGCAGAGGGGGCCGGTGCCAGGCGGAGGCCCTGCCGGGTCAGCTCCGGCGCGGGATGCGCCGGCTGCGAGGCGGGGGGGGGCACGGGGATCGGCGGCCCCGCCCCAGCGCTCCGCGGTGCGCGCAGCCGGGCGCGCAGCGGGGCCGGAGCGCGGCCGGCCCCCCGGCAGCGGGGCGGCGCGGTGCGGTGCGGCACCGCCCGGCCGGCTGCGCTGCCGGCGCCGGGGCAGCCCCGCAGCGCCGGGCGCGGCGGGGCGGAGCGGGGCCGCGGCGCCGCCTCCTCCCGGCTCGGCGCGGCGCGGCGCGGCGCGGCTCCGCCCGGCTCGGCGCGGCTCGGCGCGGCGGGGGCGGCCAGAGCCGGGCCGCCGGGGGCCAGCACGGAGCGCGCCGCCCGCAGCCATGGCCCCGCGCTCGGCCGCCGCCCGCCGCCGCGCCGCGCTCGCCGCGCTCCTGGGTAAGGCCCGAGGCGCCGCCGCCGCCCGCGCGTCGCTCTCCGCTGCTTTGCATCTAGCCCGCCTGCAGCACGGGAATCGGACGCCGCCGCTCGGGTGAATTTCCCGTCCTTAAGCGCTAATACGGCTATCTCTGCTCCGCAGACGGAGGGTCCGAGGCACTGAGGATAAGTGGCTTGTCCAAGGTGACTTCGCAGCCGAGTCCGGGAGAGGACTCTGAAGTCCTGCCTCCAGCCCCCTGCCCTGCCTGCATCAGTCGCTAACATCACCAGAGCTTTCTTCTGCAAGCGCTGCGGCTGCGTCGCGCTTTGCCCTGCTCCGCTCTGCTGCTCTGCGAGCAGGGACCGCTGCTACCCGCCTGCTAACGTGAACCGGGGAAATAGCCGTAGGGAAGCAATGCGCTGCTTGAACACAGCCGCCAGCACGCCCGCCGACAGGTCGCTCTTCTGACAGTCCATTTTGTGAAGCAACCATTTGCATGCGCTTCTCCCCAGCTCGGGGACGAACCCGTACCGCAGGGCCGCCGCTTGGAGCATGGCACACAGACCTGTGCATGGGGACACCCGAAATCCCCCGCCCCACGGAGAAGGAAGGAGGTTTGCAGCCATTCCCCTCCCTGCCGCGGGCCCCGCTGGGGCTGGGTCCAAGCCACCTGCATCCGTCAACACCCGTGGCCGCACTCCTGCTCGTGTAGGTCATCTTCCTGCTAACGGGCATAGAGGGCCTAAAACTGAGGGCTGCATTTGCAGCCCGCGCTGCTGAGAAACTCCCTGTGAGGCACTTTACAGGGCATAGTTTGTAAGTGCATTTTAAATGAGCTGGAGACACTAAAGGCAGGTAAGTACCAGACTCCCTGCAGGACTCGGGTGCTATTCCCTGCTCTCTTTTGGAAGTCCCTGCTCAGATAAATGCAGTGCAAGCTGCTTTCAGCAAGGGAGGCTGAAAATGTAGTGCTAGGAGAGACTCAGAGACTCTGGGCAGAAGGAATGCTGTGGGCGGAAATGGGAATTTTGGCTGGGCCGGGAGCCTGGAGGTGGGAGGGGAGAGCCTCTGTGCAGATCTGCGTGGCCGAGTGTTTCAGAGACGTCTTTGCTCTCCAGGGACTGGCAGCGGGCAGCCCGGCTTTCCCCGTCGGTGCTCCTGGGAAGGGCTAGACCTGGGCGTCCCGGCCCGAGCGAGCGTGCCCGGGCTCGGGGACTCGGCGGAGAGCCCAGCCCACCAGCGCTGCTTGCTCTCTGTGCCGGGAGCTCGCGCTGGTTCTTAGGGGCAGCCTAAGTTTCTGTGGAGCAGTGTTTCCACAGCCCGTGGCTGTTCAGGTGAATCCCGCGTGCTCTCCCCGTGAGGCCAGTGGTCCCCAGACAGGGTCCTGGTGGGTGCAAGAAGCCGGGAGGGTTGGCTGCAGCCCTGGAGTGAAATTCTTGCTGTGGCCCTGGCCAGGGTTGGAGGGCTGTTGCTGCTCTCTCGGAGGCTGTGTCCTGGGCTGCAGGTGCAGCACTACCGCGTGTGGCTCGGTGGCTCCGGGACCCCGTGCAGGGGGACTTGCCCGGCGTGCTCGCCCTCCCTGCAGCAGCAAAGAGCAGGCAGCCAGCGCTCCTGCGTTAGCAGGAGTGGCTGCTCCCCGGCTCTGCTTCCTCCGTTTTTGGGGAAGAACTGTGCCTGCAGGTGCAGGGAGAGGTAGGCTGGACCCCCCACGGGGCTGGGCTTTTCCTGTGAAGCAAATGCTGGCCTGGAGAAGCTCAAAGTAGGGTGCTAGGGGTGCAAAGTGCAGCAGCTATGGGCATAAGGCAAAGCAAGGGTGGCAGCTGGGGTGGCAGGTTCACTAAGTGATCTACCAGCCTCCCAACGTGTTTCCCTCTGTGCTTTATTTAGTGGTAACATATCGCTTGTGTCTTCCTGAGACCACAGCGTGACAGGAACAAGATCAGCCTCCATTTGCCCCACACATTCAGTTCAGGTTATGCTCATGATGTTATAATGGTGGCAGGCAGGATTAAAAGTGTTACAAGCTGCAAGGAGTCATCTTTCCTGTAAGTAACTGTCCCCTTGGAGGGACCTTCCTGCTCAGACGTACCTGCCAAGCCAGGCGTCCCCCAGGGAGCAGCTCTGATCGCCCTGGGACTCTCCTGGCCCTGACGTCCCCTCCGTAGCATGCTCACGGTGTTGGAGCCTGACAACTGCGGGAAGCCTCCGTTCAGCAGGGATGGCTTCCTCGCGGTGGGGAAAGCCTCTCCAGCAGAACGGAACATGCTTCTTTGTAAAGTTAAGTTACCGTTTTGCTGCAGTGCTTGCAATGCAGCACTGCAGCAGGGACGGAAGCCCGCGTGCGAGGCTGTCAGGCTCAGCCTGGGTGAGGCGTGCCTGGGGAGGTGTTAGCGCCGGCACGTGTAGGAGAATAACTAAGGAGCTGAAGCGGTTGCGGAGTTGCCTCTGCTCTGCTGAAGCTGAGGGCAGTCCCTCTAGGTTCAGGTGTCAGTGGAGTGGCAGGCTGGCTTGAGGGCACGTCAGGAGCCGTGGGACTCAAAACCCTTCAAAACCCTTGGGTTTTTGCTTGTTTTCCCTCGGAATCCAGGCTTACAGCCTTCTCTTTGGCAGCCTGAGGCTATGGTGGGGAGGGCGCGGAGAGCGCCTCGTGCTACGCGGGATACGGGGCAGAGCAGTCCGAGCCCCGCACCCCTGCCTGGCCGCGGGCGCGAGGCTCTGCTGCCACGGCAGGGAAGTGAGCACCGTCCCGGGGCACGGCTCGAGGGACAGGCCCCCAGGAAGACCCCTCTGGCTGGAGGGGGCAGGCAGCCCCAGCGAGAGGCTGGCCCAGGTGCCCCCGGCCGACGGGGGAGGCAGGGAGATGGGCTGTCGTCTGCCTTCTGCGGAGGCGCAGCCACGGCTGCCCCGGGAAGGCAGAGTGCCAGGGCAAGGCTTTGCAGGGACAAGGGGTCCCTTCTGCCGCGGAGGTCTGGGGAGGAGGAGGAGGAGGAGGTTCTGCTGGCTTGTGGCACGTGGTGCAAGCAAGCCAGGACCGCGGTATGGGACTGCTCCCCTGGTCCAAAGCGAAGCATCTCTGTGCCCACAGGAGGGGGGTCGTGCAGATGCTGCTGGCAGTGCCATTCCCCTGCGCGCAACCTCGGCAGCTTTCAGACGTGCCCTTGGCTCTCACCGCTGGGCTTGCATCTGCTCCTTCGATGCATTGCTTTCCGCTCTGCTAATGGGGAGGAGAGGAGCGGCAGAGCTGCCTTCTGCAGTTTGAAGGTCATCCGTTGGCTACCACGGGAGGCGAAGCTTTCTGCCAGGCAGACTTGCTGGGATGCTGCGCCCAAGCGCTGCACAGGATCTGTAAGGAGTCTGCTGCACCAGCTCACCCAGAGCCCTTCGATAGGGGGGGCGGGGGGGGCAGTCCAAGTGGCAGCCAGCCAGCACGGAAATACTAATTAGTGTTTGAACTCACTGCTTTAAGAACAGAGAGCTCTGCTTTGCTTTGGGCATTTTTTTCCCCCTTTAAGGCTTAGCTGAAGGCGTTGTGGATAACATGCAAATCAGGGGCTTTCATTTGCATGCCTTCTCCTTGGTGAGATGATGGCTCCCCTTGAATCCGCTCTGCCTCTGCAGGGTGCCAGACAGCCCGCTGCACACTTTCTAGGAGCAGGGAGCCCTGCGTCTGCCGAGCTGCCCTGGCAGCCCGGCGCAGGCTGGGCCAGCTCCCCCCGCCAGGTCCTGGGCAGCTCGGTGCATGGAGAAGGCTGGGTCCTTGGCTGCACGTCCCCCTGATCGCAAAGCACGTGCTCTTCTTCGCATGGGCCATCTCCAGCGAGAGCGTCGGCGCCTTGCTCTCCCTGGCCAGAGCCAGGCAGCAGGCCTGGCTGCAGCGCGGCCCGGGGAAGGACAGGTTGTGGCAAGCCGGGCTGCCTGCCGGCACGGTGTCCTCACTCTCTCCTCCGCACTCCCCACCAGGTTGGCATATCTTCTCCATCGTCTTCACCTTGGAGGTGTCAGTGGGGAAGACCAACACGGTGATGGCTCTGAATGGCTCCAACATCCTGCTGCCCTGCGTCTTCACCACCTGCATAGGCTTCCAGGACCTGGTCTTCACATGGTATTTCAACTCGACAGAGATGGTGGGTGGCTCTCTGGGCTTTGCCTCTGCTTTCCTGGCAAGTCCTTGTGGGTTTGCCCAGCGCAGAGCAGCACCGCGCTTCGCTCGTGGTTCCCTTCCTCCGCACGCGGGTGCCTGCCAGCCGGGAGGGGCTGGGGCTGCGTTTGCTCCCGGCGCGTCCAGCTCTGGGGGCACAGGGCCGTGCAAACAGGGCGACTCCTGTCCCCAGGCATGCTTCTGCTTTGGGGTGCAAAGCTGGTCTGGGTGCTTCGCTGCTCAGGAGCTCAGTCATTTCTGTGAAACTCCTTGGTACCAGCTTGAGAACCAGTTTCACTCCTTTTGCTCAGAAATTGGCTATTCAGGAGCAAGTCTGCGCTTTGGGCAAAATATGGTTCATTTTCTCCTCTGGGGCTGCTCTGTGGTTCTGCCTCCTGTGGGGAACTTCCTGCTCTTCAGCTTATGCTGTGCTCTGCGCTGCGGTCCTCACCATCGCTGCACCGATCTCCTGCTTCCCCGGTGGGCTGTGGCTCTGAGGCCCTCCGCGGCCGCGCCTGCTCCGCCGGGGCGTGCGCGACGCGTGGCCGGTCACGTCCGTGCGTGCGCAGGAGGGGCAGGGCAGGCTGAGCCCCCCAGCCCCCCGCCTGCCCGCCCCTGCAGATTTACCACGGCAGGATAAAGAGCAAGGCCTCGGAGCCCCTCCTCGTGGGGCGCAACCCCCGCGTCGAGTTCGTCGGCTCCACCACCGGGAAGGACAACAACATCTCCATCGTGCTGAACGAAGTGGACTTCAGCGACGCCGGGAAATACACGTGCCACGTCAAGAACCCCAAGGAGAAGAACGCGCAGCACAACGCCTCCATCTTCCTCACCGTCGTGCACAAGAGTAAGTAAGTCCCGGCGCGGTGCCGGGCGCCGGCGGGCTTCCCGGGGACGCCCGCAGCCCCGGGGTGGGGGCGCCGGCGGGGGGCTGCCCCGCTCGCCCTCGCCGAGCCCGCTCCGGCCCCTTTCTCCGGCAGTGGTGGAGACGGACAACACCGTGACGCTCATCATCGTGGGCGTCCTGGGGGGGGTCATCGGCCTCCTCGTCCTCTTCATGCTGGTGAAGAGAGTCGTGCTGTTCATCGTCAAGAAGGTGCAGGACAGGAAGTGAGTGGGGCCGGCGCCGGGGCCGGGGCGGGGGGCGCCGGGGCCGGGGGCGCGCGGCGGGCCCTCGGCAGCTGGCCGCTCTCCGCAGGAAGGAGTGCCTCGTCAGCTCCTCGGGCAACGACAACACCGAGAACGGCCTGGCGGGCTCCAAAGCGGATCAGAAGGCGGCACCGAAGGCGTGAAGCCGCGGCGGCCCCGGGGCCGGGGCGGCGAGCCGTCCCCTCCCGCGTCCTTTTTAACGCTGCCCGCGCTTGAGACGTGCTCCCGTGCCTGCAACCCGCACTGCTTCTCGGAAACGGCTTCAGCTGCTGCGCGGACGGGGAGCGTCCCGCCGAGCCGGCCCGCGAGCCCGGCGCCGGGACGGGAAGGAGGAGGGGGCGCAGCGGCGCGTGCCGCGGCCCCGGGCCGTGCCGCGCCGGCAGGCTGCGGGGTCCCCAGCGGCCCCGGGGCGGCCGGCGGGCAGCGCGGGATGCCGCCTCCCGCGCCTCGGCCGGCCCCGGGCCAGCCGCCCCGGGAGGCGCTCCCCTGCGCCGGCGGCCCTCCGGGCCTTACTCCCGCTCCCCTCTTTTTAAAGCAAGGCACCTAACGCAGAGATGCTTTCCAAGCTGATCTGCCCAGGCTTTAACTCCTTAAGCAGATTTCTTTCTTTTTTTTTTTTTTTTTTTTTTCTTTTTTTAATACTAGACTCCCGTGGGAAAAAGGCTGCTCGTGTTGCCCCTTCACCCGAGGAAAACTGTGGCACTCGGTCCACAAGGCAGGGAGGGAGCCCGGTCGTGCCCCGGCGAGAGGAGCGGGCTCGGGGCTGCTCCAGCCCGCTCCTGCTCCTGCCACCGACCGGCTGCGTGACCTTGGGCAAGTCACTCTGCCTCTCTGTGCCTCAGTTTCCCCAGCTGTAAAATGGGGATAATAATACTGCTCTACCTCGCAGGGGCTGTTGGCTAACGTAGCACGGTGCTCTGGGACCCTTGGGCGAGGGTGCTGCAGGGGCAAAGCTGGAGGGTCTTTGCGCTGCTGGGGTGAGGGCCGCGCAGGAACCGCCTCGGCCGGGTGTTGCGGGTAGGCTGGCCGCCGTGCCCCGAAGGACGGGCTCGGCGTGGAGCACGCCGGCGCGCAGGCGCGCCCGCTGCCCGCCCGCCCGCCGCCCCCACGCCGAGGGCCGCCGAAAGCCGCGCCGGGCTTGGGAGGCGCTGGAGACGTGACGCGCAAACCACCCTGTTCCCGCGGGCTGTGCGGGGCTGGAGGGGAGAGAGTTAATTTTGCAGCTGAAGGTGCCGGTGTGCTTTAGGAGGCGATTTGTTCCCCGTTTCACCTGTGCTTGCGGGTACGCGCCCGCGCCGCCGCGGGACAGGCCGCCAGGCGCCCGGCGGGTTTCCTTGGCGGCTGGGTAAATGGGAAGGTGGGAGTCAGGCCCCCGGATCCCGGTCTCACCTGTGCCCTGGGGAGCTGCGGGAGCCTCGGGCAAATCACTGGGCTGCTCTGTGCTGCAGTTTCCCCAGCTTCCCCAGGGACGGCAAACCTGAGCTACCTCGGAGGAGCTGCGAGCGAAGCGCCCGGTGCTCCTCGGGCGAGGGGCACTCCGCACGTGCCGGGAGTTATTAATGTACCATTGCCGCTCGGGAGAGTCTAGGCAGGAAGATGCGAGATCCCCCAGTTATCCCGTGAGACCTCCAGCCCATCCTTGGAGAAGACCTCCCAGGGGAGAGGACAGTGAGGGGAGGAAGGGTGTTTTTTTTTTTCTTTTGAAGAACTATTTTTAGCTGTCCTAACCTGCCAGCATTTTTTAGACGGTATCTGGACCCAGCTCCACTTACCACAGGATATGCAATGCTGTACTATGCATGGATTATTCCTCTGGCTTGAAGGAAAAAGTCAACATAACCCATCTGGAAATGTATCTCTGCCTGTACGCATGCGTGTGCGGGTGTTGCAGGCAGCGCCGCGGGCAAGGGGCTGGCTCGGGAGCCCGCGCGGGGTCCCTGCCGTCCCCGGGGCTCCTGCCACGGGCCGTGGGGACGGCTCCGCTGGGGGCCTGTGCAGCGGTGTGACCGCCACGGGCGCGCTTAGGTGCATGGAAATGCACGTAGGAGACGGCTGCGAGTGCACCCAGGGTGTGTGCAACACGCTGTGTTCAGACCTAAAACACATTTTGCACTGTAGAGTTTTAGCTAGCTTTGCCTTGAATGAAATAAAGTTTATGTTTACTAGAGAAACTCCCTGGCGCGTGGCTTCCTGGGGGTGCTTGCTGGGGCCCGGCGCCTGCAGCGGTCCGCGGTGCTGAACGGGGCTGCGGCCGCTCGCGGTGCTGCCGGCGCCCGGGGCCGCGCGGCGGGGCCGCGGGCAGAGCAGGACTGTCCCCCGACTCCTTGTTTTGCTTAGGAAGGGATTAGAAACGTGCAGGCACAACCAAGCACAGGGGTGCCGGAGCGCGGCGGGCGCCCGGGCAGCGGGCAGGGTCCTGTCGGCACCTCGGCCGCGCTCCCGGGTCCTCGCGCGAAAGGGGCACAAACCCCTCACAGGCTGCGTGAAAAAACAAATCCCTTCTTTAAGGGGGGGGGATACGTGACAGCACGAACACCGCTTCTCCCTGTAAACTAAGACAGGGCGACTAATCCAAGCAAGCGGCAGCTTCCGCCCGCGGGCACCTGCCTGGTGCCGCAGGACCGGCGCTGGGCCGCAGACTAATCTCTCTCCGGAAGGCAGCTGGAGCCGGTCGAATTCCTCGGCGGTGTCGGGAGCCTCCGTCTCCTCGGCCGCCCTCCGGCGTGCTAAGCCCGCGCGGGGTCCGCAGGCTTCGCTCGCTCTCGGCGGCTCACGATCCGATTCCCGTGCGCGGCCGGGGCCGGGGGAGCCAAGCGCGAAAGGGACGGGAGGCCGGGGGCGGAGGGGGACGCGTCCGGCGGCTCTCACAGCTCCGACTGCAAGGGCAGAGAGGCAGAGAGGCCCGTTGCGGACGCTGCGCCTTGCTGCAGGGCCGCGGCGGGGGCTGCGGCCGCCCCGGCGGTGCCCGCGGCCCCGTGCCGCCAGCGCCGGCGCGCCGGCGAGGGCGCTGACCCTGCGGACGGTGTAGATCCAGTTGAGGTAGGCCTGGACGCTGGTGTAGACGCCGGGGGTGCCGGGGCTGCCGCAGCCCTGGCCCCAGCTGACGATGCCCACCACGTGCCAGCGGCGGCGCGAACGCAGCAGGGGCCCGCCGCTGTCGCCCTGCGAAGCACGAGCCGGCCTGAGCGGCACGCGCGCCGAGCCTCCCCGGGGCCGGCGAGGCGCGGGGGCCGGCACGGGCACCGCGGCCGCGTGCGGCTCCCGCCGACCGCCCCGGAGAGCCCCGCGCCGTCGCGCCACTGGTGCCCGAAACCCATCGCGTTTGCAGCTGCTTCCCGCCGACGGGAGGGCTGCGGGAGCATCCGCCGGCGCTGCCCGCCGGGGCGCGGCGGGACGGCGAGCGCGGCCCCGCACCTGGCACGTGTCCACCCCGCCTTGCGGCAGGCCGGCGCACAGCATCTTCTCCGTGACGTCCCCATGGTAGGCGGCCAGGTTGCAGCTCCGGGTGTCGACCAGCTCCACCTCCGCCTGCTGCAGGCTCTCGGACAGCGTGCCTGCGCGCGGGGCGCCCGCTCAGGGCGGCAGCCCGGCGGTGCCGGCACGCGGCGGCACTCACCGTGGGGCCGCGGCACTCACCGTGCTCCCGCGTGTACCCCCAGCCCGTGACCCACAGCGAGGCGCCCGGGCGCAGCTCCTCATCGAAGTAGGGCAGGCAGACGGGCTTGCTGCAGGCTGCGGGGCAGAGCGGCGCCGGCGGGCGGCCGGTGAGGCCCGCGGGCTCCGGGGCGGGCGCTGCCGGCGCCGGGCGGCTGCCGCCCCGTCTCACCCGAGAGGCGCAGCGGGGAGCGCAGCTTCACCAGGGCGATGTCGTTGTCCTTGGGAGAGGCGGGCGTCACCTCGGCCAGGAAGACCTTCTCCACGGCGAGGCTGGCGGTGCCCGAGAGCAGGCGGGAGCCGGCCTCGGCGCGCCAGCCGTGCACCGCGGGGTTGTTCCTGCGCAGGGACACGGCCGGCACTGCCCACGCCGCATGCCGCGGCCGGCCCAGCCCGGGGCGCGGGTGCTGGCAGGGGCGGCAGTGCCGCGGGGCGCCCGCTGGCTCACTTGAAGCAGTGGGCGGCGGTGAGGATCCAGCCGGGGTCGATGACGGCGCCGCCGCAGATGTGCTCCTTCCTGTACTGCAGGCTCACCTGCCAGGGCCAAGCCTCGATGGCCGCCGGGCGCCCGCCCAGCACCCGCGGGGCCCCGGCGCTCTCGCCGCACGCCTCTGCGGCCGGTGCCGGGCGGCACGTTAGCGCCCGCGGCAGGGCAGGGGAAGCGAGCGCCCGCTCCGCCTGCCCTGCCGCCGCCGCGGCTCCTGCGGGGCCGCGGCGCCCTCGTACTTACGGGAACACCGGAGCGAGACCGCGGAGCCCGAGGGGCACTGCCTGCAAGAGGCAGGGCAGGGGCTGGCTGCGGGCAGGGCCGCGGGCCCAGGCGCCCGGCCGCGCCGCTCACCTGCCCGCCTCCTGCAGCCGCAGGCTGCCGTTGCTCAGCGCGACCTGGCGCAGCGCCGCGGCCTGCCCGCCGCCCGGCTCCACCGCCCCGACGGCGGGCGGGCTGCAAGAGACCGCGCAGCAGGCTCAGCCGCCGCCGCCGCCGCGCCCCGGCTCGGCGCGGCTCAGCCCCCGCGGGCTCCCGGGGTGTGCGGGCTCCTACCTGCCGTAGCCCATCTGCTCACAGGCTGCTTTCGCCAGCAGCAGGGTGAAGCCGTCGTGGCAGACCCAGCACCAGGCTCCGGAGAGCGGGTCCAGCACCTGCAGGGCGTCCCCGTCCCTGGAGACGCGCACTAGGGAGGGACGCGGAGCCGGGCTCGCCGCGGGCCGCCCGCCGGCGGCTCCCGGCCGCGGCCCGGCGCGGCGGCCCCGACTCACCGCCCACCCGCGGGCCGTCGGGGACCCGCCGGGCGCAGCCGGCCTCGTCCTCGCCCCGCGCGCAGTCGGCCCGGCCGTCGCACACCCGCTGCAGCGGCAGCAGCCGCAGGGGCCACCAGCAGAAGTAGTAGTAGTGTTCCAGGTAGGTCTTCGCTGGAGGGAAATGGGGCTCAGCGCAGGCGCGCGGCGAGGGGCGCAGCCGGCGCCGGCGAGCGCCGCTCCGCGGCTGCCCGCGCCGGGAGGAGGGCGCGGGCCGTACCGAAGAAGCCGACGGCGACCACGCTGGCGAGGCCGAGCGCGGCCGCCAGGACGGGGACGCCGACGCGCTTGAAGGACCGCAGCGCCGCGGAGCCCGCCGGTCCTGCGCGGGCACCTGCGGCGCGGTGCAGAGCGTGACGGAGCGGCGCGGGGCTCGGCCCCGCCGCGCGGCCGCCCCAGCGCCGCCGGCCGTTACCTCGGCTGCCCAGCGGCCGCTCGCAGGCTTCGTCCTACGAACCGGAGGGGACAACGGGTTAGGGAGCAGAAGGCACGGGGAAGGAGCGGCCGGGGGGAAGGGAGGGCGTACAGCGGCGCGGGCGCGAACGCGAGGCCACGCCGCGGCTCCCGCCCGGGCGAGCCTGGCCCCCCGCTCCCGAGGACAGTGCTGCGCCCGCCACGCAACTGCCTGCTCGCGCTACAGCCTCGCACAGCCGGCGTGCGCCGACGGGAGCGCTGCTGCCGGCCGGCGCCCCAGCACCGCCGGGGCCACGGGAGAAGCCAGCCCGGCCCCGGGGAGCCCGGCGCTCGGGGCAGAGGGAGGGCCGTGCCGTGCCGCGCCGCGCCGCTGCTAGGAGACATGGCAACAGAGCCCCGCCGCAGCGAGTGTGAACAGGGCGCTGCTCCCTCCTGCTGCCTCCGGCTGCCGGGAACGGCCCCTCGCCGCGGTGCGGCGCGGCACGGCACGGCACCGCCAGGCTGGCGCGGCTCGGTGGCCGCTCGCTTCGGTCTCGGGGGGCACGCTGCACGCTCCCCCCTGCCCGATTTGGCCCCCTGCCAGGGCCGCGCTGTCGGAAGCTGCTCCCTGGCTCTTTGTGTTTTGCAGGTGCGCTCCTGCCCTTCCGGGGCTATGGAAAGCAGCGGGTTTACGTGTCGCTTTAACGCTCCCTCCAGCCCTGCGCACCATCATTCCCTCTGCTGTTGTTTCTGGTCTCTACCGTGACAGGTAAGGCTTTGCTTTTTCGCAGGGCCTCTATCCAGCACGAACAGAGGTAAGAGAGACTGCAAAGCTGCTGTAAACCCACAGATCTGGCAGCAAAAATCAAGAGGGTTTGGAGTTCAGGAGCCTGTGCTCTTCCTGCTTTCATTTCCGAGCCTTTAGGAGCAGCCTGTTCCCCCCGGGCAGCAGAGGGCTGGAGCTGTTTGCGTTGCTGTTTCAGAGGAGAGCCGAGCCCCCGTGCAAGCGCAGCGCACGGCGGCTCGGCCTTTGAAGGGAGCAGCAGCGCCTGGAGGCCGGGGAGGCTGGAGGGGCCGGGCTGCAGCCGCCGCACCGCACCGCACCGCACCGGGCGCGAGGCAGCCGTGCAGCCCTCCCTCCCTGCCCGGGGCGCTTGCTCTGGGCGTGTTTGGCCACGCACGAAGGCTCTGCCAGCAGGATGGTGAGGGGAAGTGCCAAGTGATTTCAGTTCTGGTTAGTACACAACGATAGCCTGCATCTGAAGAGCCAGAAAGCGCTGGGAACGGGCAGGCAGCGTGGGACGGGAGCGCGTTGCCAGGTCTCCGCTGCCCTTCCCAGGCCGCTCCCGGAGCCCGTGCGGTGCCTGCCGGAGCCCCGGGAGCTTTGCAGCGCCGGCCGCGCTCGCAGAACGTCTTGCGTCAGCGCGCGGGGCACGGCCCGGCGAACGGCATCCTAACGGCTCCCTGCGGAAACGGTGCCGGGGCTCGGGCCGTGCCCTGCTGGCTGGCTCTTCCCCCTAGCCCCTGCCTCCAGCTGCTGAGTTTTTTGCCTCTCCTTCCGCCCGTGACCCTTGCCACTCTCGAGGCAAGAGCTGCACAGGCTAAATGAGCCGCGGCTGCGGCCGTGCCAGCCCCCATGCCTACGCCAGCCCCATTTCCTCGGGAGCTCCTAGCTACCGTAACCAGGTCAGCTCCGTGGCCTGAGCCCCGGCTGTGTGCTAACGGGGCCGCAGCGACCTCGGGCCGTGCCGAAGCCCGCGAGCGCGAGCCCGGCGGGGGGGCCAGGGCTGCTGGCAGGGGCACGTTCCTGCGCGACGCCCAGCCCCAGCGGTGCTCCGCACCCGGGACCAGCTTCCCCCCCCCGGTAACTCACCATGCTCGTCCGGCTCTGAGCTCTCCCGGGGAGCCGCGGGTGCCCCGACGGCAGGGAGCCCGGGCGGGTGGCGCTCCCGCCGTGCCAGTCCGGCCCGGTTCTGCCCGTGCCCTGGGAGCACTGGGGCAGGACCGCCCCAGCACTCCTTAAAACCCTCGATGGGAGTTGTGAAACAGGAATCGTGATTTGTATTGTAATATAACACCGGTCTATCAGCAGCACCATCACCTGCAGTAATCTCTGGAGCATCGACTGCTGGGGAGTGACTCACTTGCTGAGCTGCTGTCACAAAATAACTTATCAGGAGTGAACTGACTGACAGGGCGAGATTTTTTTGTGCTGCTTTCCTGATGATAAGAGGAACCACAACCATGGTGGTTGCCCGTCTCTTCCGCCTTGTTTTCTGAAGCAGAGACCTTAGGAGGTGGAGGAGGAAAGGGGAAGAGTTTACGCACGAGGTTACCGGGCCATGATGCTCCTGTCCTTCAGGTCACCAACTCGCAGCTTCCATGCCTGGTCCCAGGACGCGGCTGGCAGTTAAAAGGAAGCCGAGCTGATGTCCTGGGAAAAAGAGCGGTTTGCCTTCGCCCACTTGCACTGGCGCTGCCGGGCAGGATGGGCGCTCAGGCTCGGCCCGGGCCGCCCCACCAGCAGCCCTGTCGGTCGGGCTGCAGAGACGTGCCGGGGCGCTGCGCCGCGGGAAAGCGGAGCTGCAGGCAGTGCTCGCAGGAGGCGGGTGCTGCCCTTGCCAGGGTCTGCGGCCACGGGTGCCTCGGGCAACGGCTGGCGCTGGAGGAGGCGGCAGCGCTTGCTCCCGGCGCAGGGAGCTGGATGGGTCAGCGAGTCTGCAGGTTGTGGGCAGGCCTCGCTGGCTCCTGGCTACAAACACCGGCCTTGGGCAAACGCATGCTGAAAAGGGAGCGTGTGCAGGGCTGCAGCTAATTACCCTCCCCTCCTTTTGTCATCAAACTTTCCCAACGGCGGGGGAGAGCCGCGGCTGCCAGGTGCGTGCCCCGTGCCAGCGCAGAGGCTGCGGAGCGTCACGTTCCCGCAGCTCCCGGCCCGGGACGCATGCCGTCCTGTGCCCGGGCGCAGCGGGGACGCCGGCTGCGTGGAGGAGGGAGCACAGCGTGGGGGGGGCACCCGCGCGCGGTCTGCGGGTGAGGGCCGTGCTCCCCGGGCTCCTCCGGAGGCGCCGGGGCCGGGCAGGCTGCAGCTTTCGCAGTAAAAGCAGGTGGCTCAGGAGCAGGACGCTGCTGGGCTGGGGGGGGGGCGGCCGGGCGCTCTGGAGCGAACTGCAGGCACCACGCGCAGAGCCACGGCCCCGGGGCGCTTGGCAGAGACCCCTCGCAGGGGTCGGGGCGAGGGGGGCCGCTCGCGCGGGGCAGAGCATGGCCCCCCGCGTCCGCGGGGCAGGAGGTGGCGCGGTGCTGGGGCGCGGGGAGCGGCTCTTCCTCCTCTGAGGCTGAGCGAGGGCTTTGAGGAAGCAGCTGAGGTTTGCAGATGTTATGTCACAGCTCCGGGCGCCTTCGGGCTCGGCTTCCTGGAGCACGGCCGCCCTCCTGCCCGGGGCACCCGTCCCCAGCCGCTTGGCAAGGCATGCGCCTCAGGGCTCCCCGGTGCCGCGCGGGTCAGGCCCAGGCCAGGCTCGGCTCACCCAACACTGCGCGGTCACGCACCTCGGCAGTGCAAACCCTGGCTCTTGCTCGCAGATCCCCTGACTCTGCCTGCAAGGGGCTCTCCCCCCGCAGCCACCCCTGCCTCTCCGTCGGAGCTGGGTCTTGGCGTCCCCAACACTTCTCCGTGCTGTTTCCCCCTGCTTGCCCTGTTCCCAGGCTGTTAATGGTTCTCCCTGTTTGCTGTCTTCTGTCTGCAGCCACGGAGCTGGTTCCCGCTTCCTCCCGCAAGCAGGCGGTGATTCCCACCTGATCCCCAGGTTGGGGACCCGGGGCTTTGAGACGATGCTCAAGCCCGGTGCTAAGAGCACTGTGCCATCACCCTGCGCAAGGCCACACCATGGCAGGCAGCCCCGAGACCCCGGGCCACGCTCCGTGCCAGACCAGCCCCTCCGGCAGCAGCCCGGCTGTGGCCCTCTGCCAGGAGCTGGCACTTAGAGGATGCGGCAGCTCCGAGTCCCACCAGGGTTGGGAGCTGGTCCCCCTTCTCCGCTGGCCTGGGCCAGCCGCTGCAGTACCTCCCGGCACGCACGCTGCGAGACGGAGCCCAGGGCAGGTGTTCTGGTGCCTTTGAGAAAGTATTTTGGCACGATGCGGGAGCCTGGGCTGTGCCCCTTTGGCTGTGTCCGGAGCTGGGGGCTCCGCGGGGCGCCGAGCACGCCGCCGTCCTCCCACCCGCTGTGGCTGCGGGGAGAGCGGGCGGTTTCGGCCGCTGGCTGCCGCGGGAGGCTGCCGCGCAGCACGGCTGCTGCATGAGTCACTGCGGGAGCCGGCTCCCGGCCTCGCCCGTGCCGCCCTGCGCCGGTCCCAGGCTCCCCGGCGCTCCCGGCTCGTGCGCGGCCCGGCCTGGCCGAAGCGGCGTGCATTGGCGGCCCACGCGCGCCAGCCCCCCGCGAGGGCACGGGCGGGCTGTGCCGCTCGGGGCAGAGCTGCAGCGCGAGCCGAGAGGCGGCAGCGCGATGCGCAGCGGCTCCTCGGCTGTTCGCCGTGTCCCGTCAGGTGGAGCGAGTTCTGTGGGTTGCGGGAGGATTCGGCGTGTTGCTCACTGTGTAAACACCGTGACCATGGGGGAAATGTTCTCACTCCACCGGCATCTGCCTAAATGTGGCTGCTGTTGGGTCGTCCCTTTCCGCTGTCTCGCTCCCGGCGCTGCAAGGTGCGCCAGCCTCTCCGTGCACCAGGAGCTTGCCCTAGCCCCTCCGTGCATGCAGGCGAGCGCCGTGGGGCTGTCTGCGCCTGGCGATGGGGTCAGACCCCGCCGCGATAGCGGAGACGGGTCCGTGGTGGTGCTTGCACTGAGAGTTAGGGGGGCAGGAGCTGGCAGCAGCCGCAGAGACGCGCAAGCAGTGCCGTGCCGCGCGTCGCGCTCGCTCTGCGCAGCGGGGACGGTGCCGGCGGGGCAGCGGCAGCCTTTGCTCCGGCCGCGCTGCGCCCGGGCGCGCCGGCAGCCCTGCAGCGCTGCCGGGAGCGGCGGCCTGCGCTGGGCCCCTGCGGCGGGCAGCAGCCCGGCCGGCCCCGGCAGCCTGCCTGCCTTCGCCAACGCATCCTCTAGAGGGAACTGCCCGTCCAGAGACGGGGCTGCGAGCCTCCCCGCCGCCGCCGCCCTCGGCCCGCTCGCGCCTGCCTCACCTCCGCCCCAGCCGCCGGCAGCCTGGCAGCTGCGCCCCGCCGCCCCAGCCTCGGCCTGCCGCCCTCGAGGGTCTTGTGGCCCTTTCCCAGGGCGCGTGGAGGAGCAGGCTGCTCCAGGAGCACCGGGAGAGTTGCTGTCGGTGCCTGCAGCCTGGACACGATGCTCCCCTCCCGGCGGCTCTTCCCCCAGCCGGCTGCTGCCGGGGCTGGCCGGGAGCGCCGGGGCTGTGGCGGAAGCCCTGCGCCGAGCCTGCTGCAGCCTCCCCAGGGCCGAGGCTGTGGTCAGTGGTGTGTGACACATCGTGGGCAATTCCCCGAGCCGGAGGCTGTTTCACTTCTCCCACGGAGCCCAGCGGGGAATGCACATGTCCTGGGGTGCTCCGGGGAGCATCCTATCACCACCGCGGTGACCCTTCCACTGCCGGCCGGCCGGCCAGCCACCCGCGGGACGTGGCAGAGCACCTCCCGGCACATCCTTGGGCTGGGAAAGCTGCCAGGGCCACAGCGAGGATCGCAGGGCCCCGAAATGGGGCAGGCAGGGCGGCAAAGCGGCGCCGCGCCGCGTGTGCTGTAGCCCCGTAGATGCCGTCCGCCCGCATCGTGGGGTGGCGTGCCGCGGGGGTGCCCGGCCCCTGCCCAGCCCCACCACGGCCCTGGCGCCCTCCCGACCACGTGCAGAGCCGGGGCCTCGTGCAGGCGTCTCGCTGCAGAGCCTCTTCTCCCTCTGCCTTGCAGGACGAGAGCCCGCCAGGATGCTGGGGCTCGCCGTGGGACTCGGGCTGGCCCTGCTGGTCCTCGTCCTGTCTGTCTACGCTTTCGCCCGGTGCTACCAGCGGGGACAGTGCTGGCACCGTGAGTGCAGGCAGCGCGGAGGGGCGGGCGGCCAGGCGCAGCCCAGCGGGCTGATGCATGCTCATCCCCGCGAGCTAGCGGTGCTGGGGAATCCTCCTGCGGTGCAGGGTAACGCTGGGGTGAGCCAAGCCAGGGGACGCCACGGAGGCGGTGCGCAGGGATGCCGGGAGCAGCGAGCTCTGGCTCTCTCCTTCCCACTGGGTGACAGCCTCCCTCCTTCCCCTCCCCAGGGCCCGACTTCATCTTCAACCTGTACCACATTCGGTGAGTGAGGCCGTGCCGAGGGAAGCCCCACGCCCCGGGGCCGGCCGGGGGCTGGCAGGGTGCATCGCACCCGTGCGTTTCGGTGGGGCAGCCCTGGGCGCCGGGGTAAGCCGTTGCAAACCCTCGCCGGTCCCACTGCCCTGGAGCAGGACGGGGACCTGCCCGGCTGCAGCGTGCCCCGGGGAAGCCCCTGCAGCCACGTGCCCGGCCGGGCTGCAGCGAGGCAGCGCAGCCCCCTGACGCCTCCGCCGTCCCACAGCGGGCTCCGGGCAGTGCAGGTGGAGCTGGCGCCGCCGTTCACCGTCAGCGGCTCCCTGAGCGAGGCGAGGAGCGGCTATGCGCGTTTCCACGACTGCGGGCCGTGACGGGCGCAGGTAAGGCATGGCCCCGGCTGCCGGCCTCCCGGCGGCGGGGGGAGAGCGCGATCAGTCCCCCACTCCCCACGCAGTGCCTGCCCTGCTGCAGCGGCACGTCTGCAATCCCCCCGTGGGCCGGGAGCTGCGAGTGCCCTTGTGGGCTGCGTGCCTCTGCGCCTTGCCCCAGCACAGCCCCGCCGGCTCTGCCGGAGCCGGTGCCCTGTGCCTGTGTTGCCTGCTCGTGGCTTTCCCAGACTTTCCCCAGGGTATTCCCAAAGTTTCCCCTCCAAAAAAGCCTTCCCCATGACTTGGCCTGTGCATGCTGTGGGCAGTCGGGGGCTTTCCCTGAGTTCTGGTTTTATTTCCCACCTCGCAGCTGCAGCGCTCCCCACCCTCAGCCGGAAGAGGAGCGACTTCCCTGTGCTGCCAGGGATGCCGGCGGCCCCAGCCCTCCCCGGGGCCCTGCCCGCTCCGCGGCGCGAGAACCGGCAGCACCGCGAGCTCGTGCCGTCGCGGGAGCCGCGCGCGGGGTCCCCGGCGGAGGCTGACGCGGGGGATTCCCGCGGGAGCTCGGCACCCCGGTGCCCGGGGCTTGCTCTGCCCTTCCCGGGCCGGGCAGCGCAGCGCGCTCGCTCCCTGCCTGCCGCCCCGGCTGCGGGCTGCCCGCCGCGGCTGGGCCTCGGCCGGGAGCAGCTCCCGCCCCGGGGTCCTGCCTGCGCTCTCGGACCCGGCTTTCCCTGGGAATGTTTCCCTGAGCCAGCTCCCTCCTCACCTCCGGTGGCCACCGAAAGAGCAACCAAAACCAGCCACAGGGGAACTCCTCTGTTCTCAGTTCTTTAAAAAACAGCCCCTGAATATGCTGAATTTCTACTGAAATGAAACGGTGCAGGGTTTGCTCTTGCGAAATGTCAGTGGGCTTCACACCCCGCTCGTGGGAAAGGCTTTTTGCACGTGCCAAGACGGGGTGCGCACGTGCTCAGCTCCCAGGCTTCCCTGAGGAGCGCGGTGCAAGGCGAAGGAGAGCGGGCAAGCGGGGTGCTGGAGGAGCCGTCGAGAAACACCCTCCCTGCGTGGAGCCCCGACGAAGCCAGGCAAACGCGGCAGCACCTGGGGATCCCAGAGCGCGCCGCAGGGAAGGTCCGCACTGCGGGTCGCCGGCGCGAGAGCCGTCCCTGGCTTTGTCGCCAACACGGGAACCAGCAGCGCCTGACGTCAGCGGCACAAAAAAAGCCCTGCTCGATCTTGATGACTCGCTCTTTCGGAGGAAGTTTAAAAAAAAGCTCGCGCAAAAAACCCCGGTCTCCAAAATACCAACAGGCAAAACAGACAGTGGAAATGAAACGACGAAGGGACGGCAGACTACACGGAAAGCCGGAAGCTTGCACCAATCTCTGCATAAACCGTTCCTCTCGGGAATCGGCTCCCCCCTCACCGCAGCGAGCGGCGCAGCAGCCCCGGTGACGCAGGAAACATATTTTTGATATCAGTAATGTCATGTCAGACATAACACAGGGAAACTTTGCAAGGCAGCAACAAACATTCTCCTCGCACAAGTGATTCATGTTTTCACCTGAAATAATACTGTGCATCTAGGTTTCCATCGGCACTTTCAATGGGACTACCCATGGCAAAGGTGCTATGAAATGAAGTGGCTTTTGGGAAAGTTCTCCGGTGACCTGGAAAGTAGTTGAAGTAGTCCACAGTAAGTCTTTGCTGTTTTATTTCTGTTCCCATTTCCACATAGAAAACATCCACCCCTCTTCCCAGAAAACCAGACTGGTCCCGCCGTGCCCCGGGGGCTGTCCAGGCTCTTGGCTCTCACGTGCGCCTGCGCCTGCTGCCTGGGCACCCCGGCAGAGCCTCGCCTGCTCTTGCCCCTGCAGGGAATGCTGCCGGCCTGCGACACTTGCTTCAAAATCTAGTCCTCAGGTCAGTACAAAACTGGAAGTTGCTGGATTTGCTTTTTCCAGTTCTGATGGGGAAAGGCACTTTCTCCTGCAAAGGCACGTCGCCTTGGCTCTGGGGGAAAAGTCCCTGGGTGAAAACGAAAAGTGCAGCTTCACCTTAGGCAAGGGCAGGCAGACAAACGGACCAAATAAATAACACCGCCTCCTTCCTGTATTTACAAATTAAATAGAATAAATAAGATGTCCGTGCAAGGCTGGCTGGGCGCCTGCCGCCTCCTGGAGCAGGGCAGCCGCGGCCGGGCGAGCGCTCGGGGGAAGCCGGGGGAAAGCGGGCGCTGGAGCGGCCGCGAGCGGGGCAGCCGGGCGCCCCGCGGCCAGCGCCGGGCGGGGAGCCCCGGCTCGCGGGCTGGGCGCTAGCTTATGGCAGTGGCTGCGCCCCGGGGGCAGCGGCTGGACGAGGTAGGTGGGTAGCACGCCGGTGGGAGGGGGTGGCTCTCCTAGCCCTCCGCCTCCGGCGTCGGCTTGCCCTGCGGCGGCAGCCAGGCGGTGGTGCACAGGCTGGAGAGGAGGGGCAGCGGCCCCGGCGCGGCGCCCGCGGGGCCGCCGAGCTCCAAGGGCGGCTTCAGCAGGTCGGCGATGCCGAGGGTCCCGGGGGCTCCGTGGCCGAGCTGGCTGGGAAAGCCCCAGGCCGCGGGCTCCCAGGGGCAGCCGGGTGCTGGCACGTCCTGCGCACGGCCGCGGGCTGCTTCGGGAGACGCCTGCTTCAGGTACCCCTTGGCCACCGGCAGCTCGGAGGGGTCTAGGTCCAGCGCAGCGTCCGTGCTGCCGGGACCCCGCGCGGGCCCCTCGTCTCGGTGCCCGCTCTGCTCCACCGTGCCCTTGGACTGCTGCAGGTAGCCCCGAAACTCCACGTCCCGTGGGCTGTCCTCACCGGCGGCGGCGGGGCTGCCGTGCTCTGCCGGCGGCGGCTGCACTTCCCCCGCGGGCCGGCGGCCGGCGCACCCCAGGCGGGGCGAGGTCCGCTCCAGGCTTATGCCGCTGTCCTCGGTGGCGGGCAGCGGCCCCGCGGCGCCCCGGCCGGCGGGGCCCAGCTCGCAGGAGGGGACGCGCAGGCAGATGCCGCTGTCGGTGCTGGTGCCGCTGCAGTCCCCACTCCTGGCGGCGCCCGGGCCCACCGGGCGAGCCCCGTCCTCGGGCAGCGCCGCGAGCGCGCGGTCCCGCGCCGGGGGCTGCTGCAGCGCGCCGGTGCTGCCGGCCGGGCCGCCGGGCTGCTGCGGCGCCTTCTGGCACAGGAAGAGCAGCTGGATGGGGTCCGCGTCCGGCCTGGCCGACGAGAAGTGCTCCTGCTCCACCCAGAGCGAGCCCTGCTTCATGAAGGACTTCTGCGGGGCGGAGGAAGGAGAGGGGTGAGGCGCCGTCGTCGCTGCTCGCCGCCTGCCTTCCCCGCGGCCTGCCTCGCGCCGGGGCACCTTACCAGTACGGACGGCGGCCTCACGGGCTTCTTCAGGTACATGCAGACGAGCAGCGCGCCCAGGAGGACCAGGGGCAGCAGGGCGACGAAGCAGATGCCGACGACGCTCGGGAGCAGCTCTGCAAGGCAGCAGGCGCCCGGGTGAGGGGGCGGCGCGGGGCGGCCCCGCGCCGCCCGCCCCGCGCCGCCCCGCGCGCCCCGGCTCACCGCTCCGCGTGCCGACGGTGACGCACTGCTCGGGCGTGCGGGCGGTGCGGGCCTGCCGGGTCGCCACCTCGGGCTCCACGCTGACGCAGTACTCCGTGCCCCAGAAGAGGTTGCTGATGTTGAACTCGCTCTCGGTCTCCAACACCTCGTGCTGAAAGGAGCCGAGGGCGGGCTGGTACGCGGGGAGCGCCGCGGCTCTGCCGGAGCGCCGCGCTGCGCCCCCGGCCCGCCTGGCAGGGCGCCGAGAAGCTCGGCTCTCACCGTGTGGTTGTCGCGCGCCCGCCTGACGTACGCCCTGTAGCGCCGCACGTGCTTTTGTACGTCCTCGTACTTGACGGTGCGGTTGCCGGCTCTCAGGAGCAGCTGCAGCTTCACGCGGATGGTGTTGCCCGTCACGGCGAGGCTCTGCCCCGCGAGCCGCAGGCTGGCTGCCGACGAGCCGGGGGGACGCGCGCGTTAGGCCCCCGCTTCGCGCGGCTCTGGGAGCTTCCGCAGCAGCCGGCGGGGCCGCGAGCACCCTCGCGCCCGGCGCGCGGCCGGGCAGCCGCGCACGCCCCACGTACCGTCTTTGGGCGAGAAGGAGCTGGTCCTCCTCCACGGGGACGTGCGGTTTCCGGAAACGGCCCTGACCTGAGCGTAGTAGCGCCGCTCCGGGTCCAGCGTGTAGTACGTGAGGTCGCACGAGAGCCCCGGGATGCTGGTGCAGCTCGGCACCGCCGCCCAGGAGAGGTTGGTGCCGTACCTGCCGGGCAGCGGCAGCGGGGTGAGAGGGGCGCCGGGGCTGCCGCGGCGCCGGGGCCGGGGCCGGGGCTGGGGCCGGCCCGCGCGCGCAGGCGGTGCTACTCACGCTCTGTGCTGCACGTCGTAGCGCACGTCGGCGGGGGAGCCGGGCCCGGGCTCCCAGCGCAGCAGGTGATGCGCCGTCTCGGCGGCGAAGTGCACGCGCTGGGGGCTCGGCAGCCCCTCACCTGCGGGAGCAGAGGCGAGCGTGAGGCCGGCCCCGTGTGTCCCTGCCTTGGGGTAGCCGCGGGACCGGGACGATGCCTCCGCGGGCAGGCTGAACCCCGCTCTCCCGAGCGCCCGGGGGGGAGCGCGCCGGGCACCGGGGCTCAGCCCATGCCCGGACAGCCGGGGAGGGGGCCCGGCGTGCCCCTCGCTGCCGGCTCGCTAGCGGGAGGCGCCGGGCTCCCTGCCGGCACCCAGCCTTCCTGTTTTGCTTTGCTGCTGCCTGCAAGAAACACCCTGCCTCACACCTCCCTCCCGCCTGCGTTGCCCTCTCGTCACCCAGCAGCAAAACACCGCCAGCTGACGCCCGTCCCCCGTGCCGCGCTCGCTTCCTCTGCCGCTGCTGCCCCAGCAGCGACGGTGCTGTCCGGCAGCGGTGCTCGGCTGCGTGGGGCGGAAGGCGAAGGAGAAAGGTGTGGGGAGAGCGCCGAGCCGAGCCCCGGCCCGTGCCAGCGCCCGCGCCCGCGCCGCCAGCCCCCGTGCGGAAGCCCAACCGCTCCCTGCCCACCCAGACAAGGCGCCCTCCTGCCCCGGCGGCAGCTCGGAAGGGAGACGGCACGATGTGGCACGGCATGGCACGGCACGGCGCGGCGTGGCGCGGGCCAAGGCAACTCACCGAGGATCTGCCGGACGAGCAGCAGGGCTAGGCACAGGGCCGGGGCCGCCGCGCCGGGGGCCATGCCGGCTGAGCATCCTCCGCGGGCGCCTGGCCGGGCGCTGAGCACTGCTCCGGCGACCGCCCCGGCGCTTGTTTTTCCCCCGGAGGCTGGCTCAGTGACGTGTCGGCAGGCGTTAGCGCAGCGGGAGGAACGTGGCTCTGCAGCGACTTCCACTTCTCTTTGCTGCCCACCCACTCGCTCGCCGCTCACCTCGCAGCCCGGAGTGGGCATTTCCTGCCGCCAGCCCGAAACGTGGACCCCGGGGCTTTTCTGAACGCAACGCTCCCCCCCCAGAAAGGGAAAATGGAAGTAAATCATGTGTCCGCCCGCGCCTCCTCATTGCTAAACTGGCTGTGCGCGCCCAGCGCGGGGGGCAGGCGCTGGCCCCGGCGGGGCTTTCACCGGGCGCAGCGCCAGCCCCGCGCCGGCCCCCGCAGCCCCGCGCCAGCCGGGCTCCGGCCTCGGGGCCGGGGCGAGCGCGGCGCGGCAAGCCGAGCCGCCGCTCTCGAGGGCTTTCCTGTGCAAAGCGCGGGGGCTCTCCTGCGATGAAGGGAGACTGGAAGAAGAGGAGAGGACTTTCCCGCCGGGACCGAGACAGAAAGCGCGAGAGGAATCGCGAGCGCTCGGGACAGCCTCGGAGGGCTCGGAGCCGGTCCCCGGGTTGCAGGGGGCGGCGGGGCCGCAGTGGCGCCCGGTCCCCGGGGAGCCTTTGCACCGGGGGGCTGGCTCCGGGCTCCGGGCTCCATTCTGCCGCATCCCTGAGTGACCCTTCCTGCGGGAGCCCCTGGCCTTCCTCCCGCCGCGGCCCCGGCAGAGCACCGGCGAGCTTGCATATACAGATGAGAAGCAAAAGTACTGAGGTCAAAATGAGGAAGGAGGGAGTGCTGGGGAGGAGAGGCTGTGGGGCACGTCCCGTGCGGGTGGGCACGCAGGAGCTTGGAAGAAAGGGCTCGCAGTTCAGGAGAAAATGAAACAGGCTGAGGAGATGTGACAGCTCTGCCGCCTGTCCGTGCCCAGGCTGCCGCTGCACAGCTGAGCCCACCAGCCGCGGCCGTGCCCGCGGCCCCACCGGCGCTGCAGCGGGAGCAGCACCGTGCCCAGCACGGTGCCCGGCGGCGAGGCTGCCCGGGGCTCGTGTGGCTCCCGCAGAGCTGCCTATCCGGCTGGTCCAGGTGTGGGTGCTGCCAAGCACCCCTGGCTTTCCAGCCGTTTCCCCGCGTCCTCTGGGAAGCACTGCTTGGGATCCTCCACCGCTCCAGCTCTGCATGCCATCGGCTCTGCGGGGTAGCCCTGGCACAAGGAGCTGCAACGGGCACGCAGGCAGCCGGGACGGGACCCCGGCTGCAACCCCGGTCAGCCCTGTTCCTGGGGAGGAGGAGAAGTTTTGAGTTCGGGAGTCAAACCAGCACTCGAAAATGTTATTGTTTCCTTTCATCTTCAAAATCACTGAGTAATTTTTAGGTAGGAATAGCCACCTTTTTAATAATCTGGAAATCACCTAAGTCAGAACTGCACCCTGGGTCTTTCCGCGAAGCACTGCAGCAAAGCAGCGAGGAGGCCCGCAGAGCAGCCTGGCCACGGCCCTGTCCTGCCCTGGTTCTGCTCCTGGCCCTCGGAGCCCACCCAGGCGTGCAGCCCCCCACGAGCAGGCTCAGAGGGCCGTGGCAGCAGCTCACGGTGGGTTCACACATGTCTCAGGGACAGACCTCAAGAGCAAAACAGGTCTGCCGGCTCCGCCGCTCACCTGCCCGTCTGCTGCTCTCTTGTGCTTTGCCCACATCCTGGATCCAGCACTGGCAGTGCCCGGGGCTGAGGTTGCCACAGCCCCAGCAGCTCCAGCAGCCACAGCACGGGCACACCGAGAGCGGGAGCCCGCATTGCTGCCGGCAGCGGGCACCGAGCCCTGCAAGGCAGAGCGGCCACCGCTGAGGTCCCCTCCTGGGCTGCTGCGCCGGCTGGGCACAGTGACAGCTCTGCATGCCGGAGCCTCAGTGCATCTGCCCTGCAGCTGCAGGGCTGCCAGCGGCTCCGCGGGTGCCTGGGGAGCCCTGGAGAATGCCTGGTGAAACGGGATTTCCGTCTTTCCTTTTCTGGGCTTTTTCATATCAACACCCTTGGTTGATTCAGAGTCGGGTATCTCTGACCTCCACCAGCATCTGCAGACCTCGGGCAATGCTCGACAGGGTGCATGGGGTCCTGGAGTTCACCATGCCATCGCAGAGCTCGACACAGCCTGGGCTGGCGGGCTGCAGCAGGACGGAGCGGAGAAGGCACCTGTGAGCAGAGCCCCTGCCGTGAGCCCGCACGGGCTCAGGGCTGCACTCGTTAACACCTCTGTAGCTAGCTGGGAGGAGGGGTCCTGCGGGGCCACACATGGGGTTACCAGCAAGAAGGTGCAGGATTTCACCAGGAAAGTGTCAGGCACTCATGACCTTTAACGTCACGTTGCTAGAGTCAAGCCCAGACACACAGTTCCCTGTAACTTGATTTCTGTAGGTGGCTTTTCAGAAACAACAGCAAGAAATCATTCCTGGAGTTGGTGCCTGCAGCTGCTGAGAGTCACTTTCAGCAGAGGATGCATCAGCTCGGGCATCTCCCTCCAGCTTTGCATGCCAAAAGGACAGGCCACTCCAGGGAAGCTGCAAAAGCAAAAAGCAAAAAGCAAGGAAAAAAAAAAAAAAAAAAAAAGAGCTGCAGCATATTCCTCTTCAGTTTTCCTGCAGACCAAAGGCTGCTTCCAAACCCATGCTGCAAGCAAAGGACTCCAGAGCAGCTGCCCGCAGGGAGCACATGCACCATCCGCTGGCTTGCGTGAGCGGGACAGAAGGGCCCAGGGCTTGTGGCAGGTCAGGGAATGACACAAACCAGCAGCGCGGCAGGGCTGCGCACGGGGCACGAGTGCTGCTTGGAGGCACAGGGAGTCTGCAGCACAGGGTGAGAGGCACCTTGCACTGCACGGCCTGGGGACCTCCTCGGGCACTAGCAGGCACCGCTTCAGGGATCAGAAAGAGGAGCTGAAACAGGAGTAGGTGCTGAGAGGAGCCACGAAGGGCACAGGAAGGTGAAGAGCCTGTTTTACAAGGAAGACTAAAATAGCTGGGCTCAGCGGTGCAGTGGAGCTGTTGCCATCTGTGGATATGGGGGAAGAGGCAGCGGGGGGAAGAGCTGCTCAAACTTGACAGTGATCTTGGCAGAAGAAACAGGGATAAGCATGATGAGCATCAGGTTGGGCAGGATCCACCCAGGGCTTTTGTGCCTTGAAATCACAGTGAGGATTTGAGCAGGTTTCCTCCAAGCTTGGGCAGCCTTGCTTTTCTCCTGCCCTTCCTATAGGCATGCACGGATGGGGAGACAGATGAACAAGGGACTTGTACTATGAATAACGCTGGGAGAAACGTGCCTGGAAAATGGAGCATCGGGGCATCACAGGGGCATGAAATCTCCAGCAAGCCCTCCTGAAACAACACCGTTAGAGAGGCTGTTGCCCCTCAGCTGAGCCACGTGCTGCCCTCCGGCATGTCCGTGAGCTAACCCTCGCGGGCAGGCAGCCGGGGAAGTGCTTCTTGCAGGTGCCAAGCCTGCCCTGGCGCCGCTCCCCGGCTCCTCCTGGCAGCAGGAAGCACAGAACCGAGTCGGGCTTCTCCTCTTCTAGAGCTGCCTTTTCTTTCAGGTCCCTCAAATGTGAGTTCTGGCTTAACTGGAGCATCTCCTAGCTGCCACCGACAGAGGAAGCAGAAAACCTCCACTTCTGCTGCACAGAACTCAGGAGTACCACGCTGTTATCAAAAACGTTGAAAACCCTCTAGGGAAACAAAACAAGAGGTGGCGTTTCGGGGTGAATGAAACGTTTGCGTTTTCCTTGAAGCAAGATGTCCTTGGCGTGCTGGGCGAGAGCGGCTGCGAGCCCCTCACCTGCGGCCAGGCCTTCGGCCTCAGCCCGGTTCCGTGCAGCGAGCCGTGCTGGGGCCGCGCCGGGGACGGGGCAGCTGTTTTGCTTGCTGTGCCCGGAGCAGTTGGGAAACAGCAGCCGGCGGAGCGGGGCAGCAGGTCGGACTGGTTTCCCTCTGCACCCCGCACTGGCACTGACGTAGGAGCGTGCTCGCCAAACAGACTCTGCCCCGTCCCCGCAGCCCTGCCTGCTCTGCTCCACGCTCCGTGGCCGAGGATGGAGCTGTGACCGGACGCCCAGCCCCGGCGCGGCAGATGGACGGGAAAACCTCTCCGGTAAGGCCAGGGGCAGCTCCCCAGCTCCCGCCTGGCCGGGAATAGCGCGGGTTGCTCGGTGGCCTGTAGGGAGTCGCTTTCTTCGGGGTTTCGTGGAGGACCTGTTTTCCCTCTTTGCTCTCTGGGGCGTTCCCGTCGGAGCAGCTGGCTGCTGCCGGCTGGGAGAAGGACCCGGGGCGAGCTCTGCCCTCGGACACGGGCGCTGCCGCCCGTCCGCGCGGAGGCAGCAGGGCCGTGGCCAGCATCTCCCAGCAGCGCTCCAGGTTCAGCTGGCGCGAGTGCCGTGCAGGTGCCGGCAATGCCCAGCACCGCTGCTTTTCCACGCCGGAGGGACCCGCGGCACCAGCGGATTTACAGGCTGCGCTGGGGGAGGCTCGTGGGCCAAACGGCCGCCGACGGGAGCTTGCGCTGCTCGGTTCACGCAGGGATGCTGCAGGCACCAGCTCCCCAGCCCTCCGACACTGAGCATCGTCTTCCTGCCGCCTCCATGCCACCGTGGCAAGACCGGTGCCTCCCGCCGGCGCTCCTGTGCTGCTGGAGCATGCAGGCGCGGTTATCTGGCGGGGCGGACGGCGCTGGGGAAAGCGGGGCTGGCGGTTAGAGCCGCCACGGGCCTGCCCTCACTCCGCCGGGGCCGCCTGCGCGGGCCGGGCCGCGCTCCATCCCCAGGGACGGTGCTGCCGCCCGGCCCCGTCGAGGCCGGGAGCTCCTGCGTGTCCTCCAGCGGGCCGCTGCAGCCCGGGGCGATGCCGCGGGCCAGCCGTGGCACCCTGCCCTGCGAGAGCACGGCTGCGACCTGCGTGCCTCCGTACGCAGAAAACCACCCAGTACTGGGCATTCCCACTGGGCAGCCCGGCTGGTTGCTTGGGTTAAGTGCGCCATTAGGAGCCCGGCCTAGGTTCCTCCCTCGGTTCGGTAACTGCGGGAGAGTCACCTCTTCCCGTGCCTCAGTTTACCCATCTGAGGAATGGGGTGAGCAGCGATTACTCATCCCCGGGAGCATTTTGTGAGCTCTGCCAGAAGGGCGCCTCGCTCCGGCACGAGGCAGCCCGGTCCTGCCCGCGCCGGGCTGACTCAACCTGCGCGGCTCGTCATCTCCACTTGCAAAACGGCCCTGCGTGGGTCAGGATTTCACTTCCCTGCGCGCTGCCCCTTTACCGCACCCGGGCGCGCGCAGCCCCTGCCCGCGGCCGTCCCTGCAGCCCCACAGGCTTTGCCGGCCCCTGCCGTGAGGACCCAGGCGCGGGCTCCGGCCGGCGAGCCCGGGGATGCTGCGGGACCGCGGCCGGCGGCTCTCCCTTCCCCGGGAGGCCTGGCCGGGCTGCAGCACGCAGGGCTAAGCTGTCGCTGGGTGAATGGAGGCTTTCACGGCCGGGGGAGCGGTTCGTCCCCGGCGAGGCAGTGCACAATGCTGCTGTTGTTAGTTTGCTGAATTAATCTGCCGCGGGAAATCAACGCTAGCAGGTGGAAGAGCCAGGTCCCCACTCCCCGGCCCCGAACAACAGGGCTCCGTGACAGCAAAGAGCACTTGAGCGAGCTTGGGGCTAGTGAGCTCTGCTGGGAAAGGAGACGATCGTCTGCTTAGGCAGCTCCTTCCAGCTGATTTAAAACCAGCGTGCCTGCACAGTGTCTTGACACTCCGACTTTTCCGGTGGCTCTTAGATGACTCCCGAGACTTTCTGCTCCTCTCACCCTGAGACACCGCTTGACCTCGGGTCCTGTTGCAACACTGGCAGATGTTATCTAGCTTCCGCTCTCCCTCCCACTCCGAAACTGCAGCCAATTGCTGCCTTATCTCTCACCCCTGCCTCCCCAGCACACACAGATGCCTAGTCTGGCCCTGGACAGCCTTTGCATCGGGACCTGCCCTCTCCGGGCATGGACTTGGTGAATCTCCCTCTTGGGCGAGGAGGCACGCTGGAGGTCTGCGCGGAGGGTGCGTGGTAGCTCAGGTGCAGGGCTGGGCTGCCAGGCGGAGGGGATGGACTTCTCTAGTGCTGCTACCTGTGCCGTGGGTGCTTTTCCAGCCCAGCTCAGAGCCTCGAAGCACAGCTGAGTAAACCATGCCCGAGGTGGCGGTTGTGCCTGCAAAAGCCCTGTGAAGGGTCCCTACTGCAAGCAGGCACGGCCCAGTCCTGCTGTGAGCGGCTGGGGCCGGGCCGGCTGCAGCGCGGGCAGAGCTGGGCTGCCTGGCAGCAGCGGCGAAAGCCCCTGCTCCCCACCCTGTCCCTGCTCCGCTGTGGGAGAGCCAGTCCCGTCTGCGAGGGGACTTAAGCCCTTCCCCGCTTAAGCACAGGAGTTCGCTGCATGTGCTCCGCGCTCACGCATGCGACTTTTAGCTCCAGCCCACAGCAGCGCTTAGTGCTCCTGCAGCCCGTGGAAAGTTTGCAGCGAGGACGTCAGAAAAATGGCTCAAACCGCAGCCGCGCTCGTGAGAGAGGTGTTGCTCTGAGCTTGACTTTTACTCAGAAACCAGAAAGGCTGAGGAAATGTCTTGTGGCCATAGTTCACTGTCGTTTGGGTAAAGCACACTCCTCAACAGCAAAACCAACACTGTAAAGGCTCTGCTGTTTGTTCTCTGCTCCAGTGCATACTCCACAGTAACCAGTTATGCTGGTTGCTGGAGAGCCCTCGCTAAAACTTTTGCTAGCTTCTGTGACAGACCTTAAAGAAAAAAAATTTGAACTTCAGACTTTTAAGGAAATAGGCAGTTAGTAGTTCACCTGAGTGTAGAAAAGAGCATGCATTTCCTGCTAAGGGAGTAATAAGAGTGATTTAACCTGTAGTGCACTTGCATATTGATTTGAAATGCTTGCAGCCTGCGGAAGGAGATGTTTGAGCATCCAGCATCACTGATGAACTGGTGAAGCTGGGCTGTGTTATCCAGTATGACAGAAAAGTCCATCCTTAACAGCACTGCATGCTGCTGATCTGGCAATGTGAACTCAGCTTGCTGCAGGAGGAAGTGCGTGAAAGACCAGCCTTGTGGAGACCCCCTTAAAAATGCCTGCATTCATTATACAGTCTGGGGATTCACGAAAACCTCATACAGGTGTAGGAGGAGCTGTTTCCCTGGATAGGCTCACTGGCATCGGTTCTTCCCTTCGTTTGTGCCAGGCAGCGGAGCAGGAGCTGCTGCCGCCCCAGCTTTCCCGCTGGTCGGATATGCTTTCTAGCAACGGGTGCTAGGGCTCCCCAGGGCCGCGCTGCTGCACGCTCTCGCAATGCTTCCTGCACTCCCTTGAGCCACGGCAATGCAAGTGCTCAGAATAACTAGAGAACGGCAGCGCGGGGCCGCTCTCGAGCCCCGTGCTGTCGCAGGCAGCCCAGCACCGCTGTGCCGGCTCAGCCGCCCCGCGCAGACTGCGCCGGGGGCTCCCTGCTCTCCGAGCCCCTCGGAGAGCCCACGAGGATGCATCCGGGGCTCGCGCCTGTCACCACCGAGAAATGCAAGTGCAGAGGAAAGTGGGGGTTTGGCCGCCGGCCAAGGGACCCGCGGCTCGCTCCTCGCCGGGAGGAGGCTGTGGCACAGAAACTGCCCGCGCGCGTAGGCGGCTGGCGAGCTGCTCGCCTCTCTCGGTGTTAGCAAGAAGCTGCCGGGTCCGGCTGGCGAGCGCCTTGCGGGCGGCCTCTGTGGGCGCTGCCTTGGGTGCCTGCCTCTCCGCGGGTGCTCGGGCTGGGGGTCCCGCCAGCCCCCTCCCCGCAGCCCCTCGCCCTGCCCGCAGCAGGAGCCGCGCGGGGCAGGGAGGCCACGGCGCGCGGCGGCACGGTGACTCAGGGGATAATGCCCAGGAGGTGACACCCCGCGTTGCAGGAGAGGGCACAGCCGTCTTCGCGAAGCGCCAGCCTGAGCAGGCTCCCGACGTGCTCATTACAGCTCTTGAGATTCCTGGGTTGCGGCAGGAAACAGGAGGACCCAGCAAACACCGGGGGAGAAACGCAGCTGGAGGGGGGCAATCGCGTGGCAGCACTGGGGCTCTTGCACCTCTCTTCCTGTGCCTCCCACCATTTCCACATCCCCCTCACTTCCCAGAGCTGTGCACTGGCCCGGATGCATCTTGCTGGTGTGAGAGGAAGAAAGGAAATCTTTAGCTTTGGGGGAAACATCACCTGTAGCAGCTACAGGGCCCAAAATAGATGCAGCCCCCAGAGGGGCACATTTAAGGGCATCTCCTGGGACCAGTACAGTCTCCGGGAATGCGTGCGCAGCAGCGCACGACTGGCTTTGCGTGCACAGTGCGAGCTCCCCGTGCACGGGGCGGCGCGAGCGCCCCGGGAGCTCTGGGACCCCCGGCCCCACGGCGCAGGCGATGGCCGGGGGTCGGGGCAGGCGGCCTCGCTCTGCCGCTCGGCTCACCCGGCACCCGGCTGGGGGAGAGGGCGCTGGGTCCGGGCAAGCCGGGCTTTCCAGCTCCTTAGCACACAGCGTGTGGCTTCATTTGGTGAGATTCCCTTTGCCACAGGCTGGATCTATCTGCATAAGAGTGGGTCACGCTGGAGGCTCTGGGGGTGCTCAGTGCTGCGCAGGAGCGGCAGGCCTGAGGGCTCTGCACCCGCGCAGGATGAGGGCTCGGCCCATGCCTCCTTCTCGCGAGGCGGCTCGCCGGTCCGTCACTGCCGTGTGCTGGCTGCAGACGTCCTTTGCAGTTTCTATGAGCCATGCCATCATTCCTGACTGCTCTGAAGGTACTCAAGATTTTACGAGGGAAATCACAGTGGCAGAGCAAAGAGCACTTATTGTGGGCTTTCTGCACAGGTCACCTCTGAAGGAAAGCCAGAGGTTCTTGCTTATATAGGTGACTGCAACTGATAAAGTGCTTGGAAAAGAAGATCTTGAGAAAAGGAAATAAATATTCTTCTGCAAATTCCCAGATTGGGGTGACACAATTGCAGAACAGCATTCCAGGGTACAGGATGTTTCAGGGCTTGGAAAGCACTGATTATTAAGTATTACTAAATAAGAGTTGGAAATTGCACTGTATTTTCCAAATGGCTAATTAAAGATAGATGCATAAATTGGGGCACTAGCGCCGCGGAACTGAGCCACAGCTTGACTGACCCAATGCAAAGACATGGCCAGTTGCTCTCATCAAAATGATCAGTTTGGAAAATTTGGCCAGCAGCCTCGAAAAGGGGAAAAGCTCTATGGCAAAGATGCTCTGGGTTTTCCTCGCTCCCAGAAGGGGTCTGGCTCCTCTGCTTTGCGGGAAGGGCCGCCGCAGCACTACCTTTGCGTGCAGCTCGTGGTGCCGCGGGCGCGCACGCACCAGCGGCAAAGGCATCCCGGGGAGCTTACCCTCGCGTCGCCCCTGCCCCCGGCGCAGCGCCCGGGCTCTCCCGCGTGTCGCTGCTAGGAACCGCGTCCTTGCTCGCAGCTCCCTGCAGCACCCGGCAGCGTCCCGCCCAGCCTCCATGCCCCGCCAGCAAGCAGCATCTTCACTGCCCGGCCCGTGCAGCCTCGAGAAAGCGTCCTGGGCATCAGCTTCAAGCCCTACAGCCCGGAGCCCAGCCCAGCCCCGGCCCCCTGCGCGGCCTGTGAGAGCACACGTAAGGCGACGGCACCGAGCGCGACCCTGGCCGCGGCGGCCTCCGTCCTCGCAGGGCCGGGCAGCAGGTTGCCGCTGCCTCGGCCGGAGGCTGCTGCTTTCCCCGGGGGGCGAGGGAGGAGAGGGTGGCCGTGGCGGGGCTGGAGCTGCTGTGGGGCTCCCTGGGGAGCCGGGGACCCCCCGGGGGTGCCGGAGGGGAGCAGGGCGATCTGCACGCCCCGGGGAGGGCTGTGCCGGGGGGCTCCCGCTGACCCTGCCTCTGCCCCGCTGCCAGAGTCCTCCATGTTCAGAGCCCCCTGCATGAGCCAGAGGCGGCTCGCGCTCATCTTCTGCATCTCCATCCTGATCGTGCTGCTCGTCGCCCTCATCCTGCTGTGTGAGTCCCCGTCCTGCTCTGGAAACGCTCTGGGGAAACGCACCGGAGGCATGGCGGGCGATGGGGACGGGATTCCTCTTCCCATTTTCTGAGTTTTCCTGACATCTGGTGGATGCTGGGAACAGGTTTTCTGGAGGAACGGGGGTGGGCTCCGTGGCTCCACGCGGCTCTGGGTGGGAGGTGCTGGGGGCTGCACCCCGCTTGCCCTCTCCCAGGGATGATTTTGCAGGTGCCGTGCACAGCTGGCTAGCGCCCACCCTTGCTGCTGCCCTTGAGATGGGGTTTGCAGGCGGGAGCTGTCAGCGTGGGCTCGGCAGGACAGCAAAGGCGTTTCCTGGGCGCAGACTGTGCGGGGTCGTTCTAACTCCTTGTAAAATCTCGCTGCCCATCTTCCGTTATCAGCTGCTGTATCGGGAGCGTGGCAGGGCTGAAGCGTTTTGCAGGCTGAACATGTTGCTCTGCAGGAGCAAGTTAGAAGTTAAATGAGTTAGAAGCAAGCGAGAGAGGCTCACGGCAGCGGAGCCGCGTGCTGCTGTGCAGGGTCGGGGGGCCGGGGAGGGCTGGCCGGCCCCGCCGCGCTGGCTCCAGCACACGCGGCCAGGCCGGGGCCGGAGGAGCTGCCCGGCAGGCAGGGCCTCACCGCGGCGCCCGCTCGCTTCCAGTCCTGTTCTGGCGGTCGCAGACCGGCATCGTGTACAAGGAGCCCGCCGAGAGCTGCAAGGACAGCCCCGTGCGCTGCGACGGCGTCGCCGACTGCTCCCAGCGGAGCGACGAGCTGGGCTGCGGTAAGGGGCGCGGGGCGGCGCGGGGCCGGGGCAGCCCCCCGCCCTGGCGTGGGGCACCCACTCGCCCGCTGCTCCCTCCCGCAGTGCGGTTCGCCTCCGACCAGTCCCTGCTCCACGTCTACTCCAGCGCCGAGAGCCAGTGGCTGCCAGTGTGCAGCAGCGCCTGGGACGACTCCTTCTCCAGGAAGACTTGCCAGCAGCTGGGATTTCAGAAGTAATTCCCTGCCGAAGCCCTGGTGCGCCGGCATGCGTGGCGGCTGGTGCGCGGGGGGCATCGCTCTGGCCCTCCTCCCCAGTCGCCTCTGCTCCGTCCCCAGCACTGGGGCTTTTCGGGGGAAGCCTGGTTTAAAACAAGCAGCCTCTTCCTAAGGCAAGGTGGCATCGGCTCGGTGCCGAGCGCGGAGGGATCCTCACGTGCTCTTCCCTCCCTGCCCGCAGTGCGTCGCAGACCGAGTACATCCCCCTGCATGTCTCCGGCAAGAGCCTCACCGTGGCGGAGGAGCGGGAGACCATCCAGCAGAGCCTCAACAGGTACCGGGGCAGCGCGGCCCCCGGCGCCGCCCCTGCCCGAGAGCGCAGGGCCCGGCCTCGCGCGGACCCTCCGTCTCCCGCTTTTCCTCCGCAGCTCCCAGTGCCCCACGGGGAAGTACGTCTCCCTGCGATGCACAAGTAAGGGGGCAGCCGGCAGCGCCCAGGAACGCGGCCAACCGCGGCCGCGCAGCGCTCGGGAGCCTTCTGCCGCTGCTCCGTGGCAAAGCCCCGGGCAAACAGGGCGTTCGCCAGCCAGGCTCTCTGGGCGGCACGAATGACCAGGGCTGCGTTCCCGCGGGACGCCGAGCGCTGCCGGTGTCCGCGGGAGGCGGGCGCCTGCGCCGCCGCCCTGAGCCCCCCTCTCCCCTGCAGGCTGCGGGCAGCGCATTTCTGGCCGGATCATCGGCGGGAAAGAGACTTCGGCCAGCAAATGGCCCTGGCAAGTCAGCGTGCAGTACGGGCCGGTGCACATCTGCGGCGGCACCATCATCGACGCGCAGTGGGTGCTCACCGCAGCCCACTGCTTCTTCATGTGAGCCCCGGGGCCCGCGCGGCCCGCGTGCGGCCGTCCCCGCCCGGCCTCGCCGGCTCGCCGCTGCACGTCTCAGCCCCGGTGCCTCCCGTCCGCCCCCAGGAACAGCATGAAGATCCTCGACGACTGGCGCGTGTACGGCGGCATCTCGGACCTGAAGCAGCACTCGGAGGGCGTCCCCGTCTCCCAGGTCATCATCAACTCCAACTACAGCGACGACCACGACGACTACGACATCGCTCTCATGAAGCTCGCCAGGCCGCTGCCGCTCTCCGGTGCGGCCCCGCGCGGGGCGGGGGGCGGGAGTGGGGCCCGCGCCGGGGCAGGTGCCAGGGAAGGGATCGGGGCGCGCTGCTGCCGGCACCGGTGCCGGCTCCGGCTTGCCCGCCCGGGGGTGCCTCACTGCTCCCCCCACGCCCCGTCCCCCTGCAGCCCAGGTGCGCCCCGCCTGCCTGCCCGCCTACGGCCAGCTCTTCCAGACCGGCAGGTCCTGCTTCATCACCGGCTTTGGGAAGACGAGGGAGAACGAAGGTGAGGGAGCGCCGCTGCGCGCGCAGGGCCGTCGCGGCGGGCGCCCCGCGGCCGCGCAGCCTCACCGCCGCCGGCGCCCTGCAGATAACACCTCGCCGAAGCTGCGGGAGGCCGAGGTGAAGCTCATCGACTACAAGGTGTGCAACAGCGACAAGGTCTACGAGGGCTACCTGACGCCGCGCATGATGTGCGCCGGGTACCTGCAGGGCGGGAAGGACGCCTGCCAGGTGAGCCGGGGCGCCCGCGGGAGCGCCGCTGCCGCCACCGCCGCCGTCCTCACCGCGCCGCCCCTCCGCGCCAGGGCGACAGCGGGGGGCCGCTGGTCTGCGAGGACGGCGGCCGCTGGTACGTGGCCGGGGTGACGAGCTGGGGCACGGGCTGCGGCCAGAAGAACAAGCCGGGGGTGTACACGCGTGTGACGAAGCTCCTCGGCTGGATCTACAGCAAAATGGAGGTGAGGCAGCCCCGGGGCGGGCTCCCGGCGCCCCGCGGAGGGCCGCGGCACCCCGCCGGGCGCCCGGCATCGCCCCTCGCCGCCTCCCCTCTCCCTCCGCAGAGCGAGAACAACTAAGGCCGGGCGGACGCGGCGCCGCGCTGCCGGGCCGGCGCGTCTCCCCTCCCGCCGCCTCCGCGCTGCCGGGGACCCGCCGCCGCCGCCGGTGCTCCGGGACGCAGCGGCTGCAGGCGGGGAGCTGAGCTGGCCGGTGCCGCCCCGCGAGGCGCCGGCGGAGCCCGGAGCCCAGCCGCCCGCCGGGCAGCCCGCTTCTTCCCCGGGAACACCGCGCGGCAGCGACGAGTCGCCCGGCGGTAGAGCAGGGCTCGCTCCCGCGTCTGCAGGCGGGGAGGCTGTAGGAAGCACCCCTAGGTGACTAAACTGCTGATTTGTGTCTTTCCCCTCGCGGTGCGAATGGCCGGCCGAGCACCCGCTGCTGGGACCGCACGGGGCTGTCTCGGCACGCCGCGCGGGGCAGGACGGGGCGCGGAGGCGCAGGGTGCTGCAGGAGGTCCCGCGCCGCGCGGGCGCAGCCCGGCTCCCGGGCTCTGCTCCCAATAAACGCGTCCGAAGTGCTCCGCGCGGACACGGCTCCTGCGGCTCTTTCCCGGGGGCGGAGCGGCACCCGCGCTCCCCTCGGTGCGGGCCTGGGAATGGCGCTAAGCCCGGGAACAGCGTGGCGGTGCAGCTTCCCGGGGCAGCAGGGCGCTGGCGAGAGGAGGGGGAGCACGCGTGGGGCCCCGCTCCCCCCGGGGCCGAGCAGTCCGACGTGTGAACGCCGTGAAGCAGCGCAGCGCCCTGTCCTGCAAGGCCTGCGCACCCCGTGCAATACCCGCATCAGAGAAATGGCACTAACAGGCGTTTAGCCCTGGCTTTTCCCCTAGAGCAGGAAAGCAATTGCTTTCGCAGCACGCCGGGACCGTGGCACTGCACGAGTCACCTGCAATTCAAAGAAGAGCAGTTCCTGGGGTGCATGGGCTGTCGCGGATCGTCCCCTCCGCACCGCCCTGCAGGACCCTGCAGCTTCTCAGAAGTTACCGCGGGCCATGGAAAAGGTTATCCGTGGGCAGCGAGCTGTGGTTTGGGTTTGAATTTTGGGATAACAGATCTAGTCTGGCTATACGTGTGCAGAAAGCACCTACCTCCCCCTTGGAGCAGGCCCCAGCGCTCAGGGCGGCGCATGGCAGCGGCTCTCGACTCGCACCGAAACAATAAGTGTTGTTGCTTTTTGGGAAACACTGAGTCAAGCTAACCTCAAGTAGCTTTTAAAAGAAACAACCCGGAAGCCTCCCAGGGCTTGCTGTGAGCCTCCTTTGAAGGCACTGTGCGCAGAGGCCTTGGGAAGGGTTTCGTTTTACTTTATAATGTGTTTGCTGCCACTTGAGTTTACAGTGATAACTTGCTCCTTGCAACTAGCTAGCTATAGCTCAGGAGGGAGAGCGACTTTGCCATCAACACTGCCATGCAAAGAAACGCAGCTGCCCTTTCAGGCCTCCATCATAACGTGGCTATGAGCCGCCAGGGGAGGGGGGATCAGGGAGAGACGGCGTCCCACGCACACAGGGCGAGGGATGTGTGTGCCGAGCTGCATCGCGCGCGCAGGGGTGTTTCCAGGCAGACGTGTCCATGGGATGCACATGCTTCCCTGGGCTTGGCAGCGAGCCCCAGGTGAGGCGGTAGATGCAGCGGGGCAGCTTACGCTCCCGGGGGGCCGAGGGGGCAGCAGCAGGGCAGGGTATGGACTCAAGCATCCTGCCAGGCTGCACAGAAGCACTGAGTCAACCTGGAAGCTTTGCTGGGGCCTGACACAGCTGGGGCTGTTAAAATAACACTGAAAACCATTTCTAAAAATGGAAGTGTGAAAAAGGTCCAGGATTAGACCTGCTGTGACAGCGCTGCGGTGCCGGGGTGCGAGGTGGCACTGCCGGCTCACGAGCGGCGGGCAGGTGCTGCTGCGCCCCGGCACTGCCGCCCTGCTCGCACGTTTGCGTGGGGCTCCAGCGCTTTCCCAGCAAGCCCCGTCCGCCAGGCGCACCGGCACCCAGGAGACGCGGCACGGCGTAACGAGTGCTCCTTCGTCTTTGCTGAAAAGCTCATAACTGACCGTCCCGCACGCGAAGCAGGGAAGGCAATGGACTTTTTGGCAGCGAAAGCAGTACAGAAGGGATTAAAGGCGGGTCCCCGCAGGCCTCCTCCCCTGTGCGTTGGCCTGATTCAGCGGTGAGCTCGAGGGGGCTGAAGTGACAGACCCTTCTCCGACGGCTCTCCGGGAGCTCGGCGTTTCTGCTCATAGACCTCAGCGTGTGCGCCGCGGAGCAGCGCCTCGACCCCTTTTGCGGCTCTCTGAGATGTCAAGCTGGAGAAACAAGTCTTTTAGAAAACAATAAAACGAGAATGGGAACCTAACGAGAGATGATCTTGCTGGAGCAATGTTCCTGGTAATGGAGCCGCTTCAGCCCACAGAGGAATTGCACTGCCGCTGTGGCTTTCACCTCCTTGGAGCTTACTGCTCTCTGAAATAGCCTCTCCAAGCAGACAAATGGTTTCAGCCCCTAATAGGAATTTAGTTCATTTCTCCTAAAACCAACGAGCAGTGGTGTCTCCCCCCAGGCTCGCGCAAGGTACGCTCTGCTTTCCGGCGGCTCAAGTGCTCTGGGCAGACTCGAAGCGATGCGTTCCTTGGGAAGCCGGCTCCGTGGGCGCTTGCACTCTGCTCTCCCAGAGGAAATGCCCGGGAGAAGAAGCGGAGGGGCTAGATCTGGCCCTCAAGCGTTCGTGCACGAAGGCGCCGTGCTCTGCAGCCGCGGAGGCTGCGTGCCGGCCCGGCCCGGAGGAGCCGCCGGCCGCGGCCCCGGGATGCTCGCCCAGCGCCGGCCCACTCCCCAGCTGGCTCCAGATGTCTCCGTGCTTTCAAAATCGTTGGCCGATGTTCCCAGGGAATAGAGGTCACAGGGATGCAGTCTGACCGGCACCGTATGAATTACCACCAATTAGCGGTGTTTTCCCCAAACTCTCCTTTTATAGCTCTTTGTTCTGCTGTTTCAAAACCCATTTGTTTATATAGCTTTGCAGACGATGTTTCTAGATGATGTTTCTCTATAAAAATATTTTTCCCATAATTCCAGATTTGTTCCCTTCTACAGTGGCTAACATCATCACTTGGCACAGAGTCGCTGAACTTCGCAGGGAAGGAATCGTGGTGCGAGAAGCTTTCACCGGGTTAAAGGCAGCCGCCCGCCCGTGCCCGGCTTTGCCTCTTGTCCCCGCTAGGCTCGCCCGTGCCCCGGCCGGCGAGCCGGAGCTGTGCTGCCCAGCCTGCTCCTGCCCTCGGCAAACCGGGGTTACGTTTTCATACTGCAGCAAATCGCTTTGTTAGGAGGCCCCTGGAATGGGCTTGCTGCTCCCAGCACCGTGGCTAAAATTAGCAGAGGCTGCACAGCAGATGGGGGCGGCGCACCGGGCTGGGGTGGTCCACGCGGGAGCCCCGGGGCCATGCCGCGTGGACGGGCCCACGGACGGCGGGGGGTGTCCTGTCGCGGCGTGGGGCAACGGTGCGGTGTGAAAGCTGGGCAAATAAAAAACCACATTTCTGAGGCAAGTTCAGCGGTGCTGAGGCCCCGCCACATGCTGCTAAATAGAGAAACCCCTGGAGCCAGCACCCGAGCCCCGGCGTCCTGGCCTCCCTCCAGCAGCCCTGCTCTCGCCGTCTCCTGCTTTCTTGACCTATCTCACGGCCGTGAGCCTGGCTGCGGCCCCGCTCCAGCCGCACGTGAAAGAGCCCAGCCATTTGCAGCTTTCCCTGCCTGCCGCAGCCATTCGTGAGCTGGAAAAGTGGCCAGAGCCCGCGAGAAGGACGGTGAGCCTGGAGGGGAACGTTCGGCGGAGCGAGCCCCTGCTCTGCGGGCCCGCGGCTAGCCCAGGAAGGAGTCTACGGTGCCAATAGTTTTGAATCCTTGTTGCATCGTGCAGTGCAATTCAGTAAACAAAAGAGATGAAGGAGAGAGAAAACCTCGACCCCCCACTGCTGGTCCCCTGTGCTCCCCCCGACCCGCCGCATGGAGGTGGTCCCCGGGGCACGATTACAGCCGATATTTTACTGAGATGTTTTACTGCGTACAGTGGATAATAACAGGCACGCAACAGCAAGGTCAGAGGAGCCCGAAACTTGATTACGAGCGCTTGGTCCCTGCCTCCTTACTGCAGCATAACTGACAGCCTTATTGTGTTATCCCTTGGCATTAAAAAGACTTGACGTTGTCCAGCTCCTCTGTGCTGCTCTGTAGCTCTCGACTCGCCTGAGTAATTGCCTTGAAATGCCAGTGCTGGTTTATTTTCTTTTTCTGTTTTACTGGAAACTGGGAAATGAATGTACGCTGCCATTATGCCACAATATGCCATTATTGTCTGTGAGGCTGGTTTCCATCCAAGATGCATTTCAGTGGTTCGGGCATGAAACCTCTCAGTGGCGGCAGCGTGGTTTCCATGAAGAAATGGCTCCGCGGGGCAGCAGCAGGAGCCGAGCAGACACGGGCATGCCAGCCTGGTGGGAAAGGAAGCTCCGGCGCTTAGCTTCCACCGCAGGCCCCCTCTGAGCACCGCTGCCGTCCATCTGACACCCTGCCACAGCCTGGGAGCAGCTCTGGGCTTGCACAGAGGTCACCGAGCAGTTTTAGCCCTGGCATTTTCCTGGGGGTGTGTGGCCAGGAAGGAAGCAGACCCTGATTCTCTCACTAGCAGCACTGCAAATTAGGCTCTAAGAGGGAATTACGGGAAACCTTGATCACAGTCTTTTGTGTTTCTCATCTCTTTCCCGGAGATTTGGCAGCCCAGAGATTTCTCCTCCCTTTGCCTCAGTGCTTTGCACAGATGTCCGGAGTTCAAGACGAGCAGGGCTCTGGCAAGCCCCCGGAGCACCGCCGTCCTGCCGCAGGCACGTGTCGCCACAGATCTCCGCGGCAGGACGTCCCTTCACGGGAGCGGGGTGGGGAGCCAGCTCCTCTCCTCCGGAGCGACAGCGTGCCGCGCCGCCCGACCTGCCCGTTCACCCCGCCTCGCTCGGGCTACAGCGCCAAGCGGGAGGTTCTCTGCAGCGCGGGGGGGCCGGGGCGCGCCCAGCCCCGGCCCCGGCCCCGGCCCCGGTCCCCGCCCCGGCCCCGGCCCCGGCCCCGGCCCCGGTCCCCGCCCCGGTCCCGGCCCCGGCGCCGCTCCGCCCCGCCCCGCCCGCGCCGCGCCGCCTCCCGCCGCTCCCGCGCCCCTTTGTGCGGCAGCCCCGCTCCGCGCACGCCGCTCCCGCCGCCCGCCCGGCCCGGCTCGGCCCGGCCCGGCTCGGTCCGGCTCGGCTCGGCCCGGCCCGGCCCGGCCCCGCGAGCTCAGGTGGGTGCGGCGGCCGCGGCCGCTCCGGCGGGGAGGGCGCGGCACGGCGCGGCGCGGCGCGGCGGGGCGGCTCCGCGGGACGCGCCCGGCCCGGGACAGCCGGCGCCGGCGCGGGGGCGTCCGGCGGCTCCGCGGGGCCCGGCTCCAGCGTGCCCCGGCGCCTGGCTCCTGGGCGGCCGGCTCCAGGGTAGCCGGGGCGCCCGACAGCGGGGCGCCCGGCCCCTGGGTGCCTGGCCGCGGGATGCGCGGGGTGCCTGGCCCCGGGACGCCCGGCCCCAGCGGTCCGTCCCCGGGGCTGTGGTGGGGTCTGATGGTGCCGGAGCCCAGCTCTGCCAGGGGGGCGGCCCGGGCGCTGTTTGGCCTCCGGCCCTGCAGGCCAGTGCCCTGGGGCATCGCCCCACTCCCGGGGGGCCTGCATCCCTGACAGTGATGGCTGCCATGGCAACGCTGGGTACCATGGTTTCCCCTCTTCCTGCCGCTGCCTGGATACGAGCCCCCGTGCTGGGGGGAGAGGATGCTCCCACTGCCCAGCGGTTCCCCTCCGGCGACCACTGCGGCGGCCGCGGCCGGACCTGTGAGCTGCGGGCAGAGCCCGGCAGCGCAGCCCCCCAGGGCGTCCCCCGGCTGCGTCTTGTGTGGGTTTTGGAGGAAGGGGAGGTGATTGCCCTGGAAACGCTGGCAATACTGTAACTTCTGTTGGTAAATATTTGGGTAACACTGTAGCAGTGTACAAACGAGGAAGCACTTTCTCCTGGTAAGTGGAGGAAAGCGTGTCTCTCGGGGTGTATAATTAATGCTTCTGAAGAAATGGATCTCTGAATCCATGCGGAGGAACTCAAATCTTGCAGGAATTTTTCTGTGGGAGGGGAAGTGACAGGTGGTTTGTGTGGATATGAATAAGCTTTGCAGCCTGAAAGAGCCGCCTCTCAAGAAACGCTGCGTGTGGATTAAGACTTGTTGAGGTGCCCTGTGCCATTTCAGTAAGCCCATGCTGCTCCGAGGTGCTGTTGAGTCATGTCTCCATACAGGATTTGTAGCCCCACCGAGTGGTTTTGCTCCCAGGTTGCAGTGGGGATAACTCCAGAAAGCTCCTTCCCCTACACCAGCAGAAGCGCAGTGAGACCAGAGGCAGCTGGAAGTGGAGGGACAGGGAACGCGCAAGAGAAAGGTGCCGTTGTAAAGAGTAGTTAAGATGCTGCGGAGCCAGACCACCTGTTACAACTTTCACTTGGGCTTGCGGGAAAATACCTGCCAGGACCTGCGAGACGTGGGGCGGGCTGCATCTTCCTCCTGCAAAACTTGGGTTACACACTTGTGCTTTATCTTGGCTCATTCCTTCGTGCTTATATACTCGGGAAAAGCATCGCAGAGAGTCATGATTTTGCCAGGAGTTTCAGTGTGCAGGATAAGTCCCCGGTGAAACAAGCTGGAAGCCTCGGACTCCAGCAGCCGCCTGTGTTTGCCGCCGGGGCGGTGCTCCGTTTGCAGGCTGCCGAGGGGCGGCTGACTGCGGTGCCGGCCGCGCAGCCCCCGGCGGGGCGAGGACAAAGCCCTGCTCACGGCGGGCGCGCAGCCGTCCTGCGGGTGGGCGTGCGGGCTGCTCCGCGTGTGCGATCCCAGCCGCGCTGGCGGGAGGCACGGCCGCCGCGGGGGCGCCTCTGTTTGCGTTCGGGGGTGCTTGGAGCCGACGTTCAAAGCGAACCGGAGCGGATCACCCTGGAGAAAATGTCTGTTCTTTGATGCTCTGCTGATTGTGGAAGTGTAGTAGTAGCGCAGGAGATACGGAGGCTTGAAATAACGCTGTTATTTCAGGGTTTTCTACTGATTTGGACTTTTCTCACCGCCTGGACCTGCCAGGTAACATTTTCTCTGCTTTTGGCTTGTCTGTCTGGTTCTCGCTGTGTTGATGGCTGGGTGCTGCGCTGGCAGCCCCGGCCGTGCCCGCTCGGCGAGCGCGGTGGGCAGCGCGCAGCAGGAGAGCTGGGTGTGGCAGGAGGGTCCGGCAGGTCGGGCAGGTCCGTTTGCGGTGCTCTGCCTTTTGGGGCCTCACTGTCTGTTACCCAAATGAGGAGAGACCAGGAGCAGCAGTCGAGGCTTCCTGCAGGGTGGTTGTGCTGTTCCTTGCCTTGCCCGAGCCGAGACGGGGGTTGCTGCCTGCCCTCCCCGAGGGCAGCGCTGCCCTGTCCCCGCCTGGGCTGCCGCTGCCACAGGCTCAGCAGTTACGGTGCTGGGGATTTACCTTGAATAAAGGGCTAGCAGAGCTGGTTTGTGCCGGCCACTTCTTATTTGGGGAAACATGTACCATCATGGTGGACTGAGGACCGTGGGTGAGCCAGATACGACCGTGCCGATGTGGCTAACGCCCCTCGATGCGCTAGGGCACCTCGATGCCTGGGGCTGGGAGAAACCCCGCAGGGGACAAGCGTAGTGCTGTGCTGCAGGAAAGCATGGAGCTTGGGGTGCAGAGCCGTGTCGGGGCTGTGCTCAGTGAGCCGGCGCGATTGCGTGTTCCTGGGCACGACGACCTGTTCGGGGCTGGCCCGGGTGGTGTCTGGCTGCGAGTCTGGCTCAGCAGGAGCTGGGCTGGAGCCTGCGTCCCTGGGGCTCCTGCAAGCACTGCATTTCCTTTGCATATCCCCTCTCATTGGGGAAAACACCTCAAACCCACAAGGGACAATCTGATCTTAGTAAAATCTGTTTTGTGCCTTCTTTCTGGTCAGCCTTTGAATCAGCACCAGATTTGGGAAGTGCTGTGCATTTTAGAACGATGAGGGCTGGAAATCTCTCCTTCTCCCTCATTTAAGAACAAGAGGCACAACAACAGGCACGTTAATAGCCAGATTGATGCTGACGTGAAATGGCAGAAGAGCACGTCTATGCATAGCTGGAAATGTCCATTCACACATGCACACTCTTAAACGCTCCAGGCAACTGAGCAGTGCTGTCATGGTCTTGGGTGCTTTGCACAGAAACTGGAGATTTTAACTAGGTCTGATCTTCAGGAGATGCCCTGAGGATCCTGATGGAAGAGGAGGCTGCCCAGCGTTGCGCTGTGATGGCTGAGACTTGACAGGGCTGATCTATGCGGAACAACGGGAAGGAGAGGGGTGCCTCAAGATTCAAGACCATTACAAATTCACCTGCCTTGCTCTGGCATGATTTTCCGTGCCACGGAGAGCTAATCAGTGAGCAGCAGACACTGGGTCTGTCTGCCTGAACTGCCTACCCTCCCCCTCTATCACGTGCACACACGTGCACACACACTCACACTCGCCTAATGGCTTGAAGAACTGCAAGGTGGGACTGCCAAGAAAGGGGAGACGGGGGGAGCGCCGTGGCTGTGCCTGGCGTGGAGGCAGGCGCGCTGGCCGCAGGCGGGGGTGCAGCGGGGAGCAGCCGCCGGCCAGCCCCGGCGTGCCTGAGCTGTGCCCGCGTGGGTGCAGGGGGCTCCTGCCCCAGCCGCTCAGACCCCAAGCGAAGTTGGGAGGGTGGCCCCGAGCCCAGGGTGCGGGGTCCCCCCGGCAGGCACCGTTCCCGGCATTCCCGTGGCTCTGTTGCCACGGTGATGGTAGTGGGGATGATAATATTTTATTTTCCTTCTTAAAACTGATGAGTGGGTCAAGGCGAGCGGGAAGGAGAGCGCTGTTCGCTGCTGCCCCGCTTCCTGTGTGTCTCTGCCTCTCTCTGTACCACGGCCGATCTTGCTGTTTTAACAGGAAAAAAACATGTTTTGATTCGGGTCACATGCAGAGTACGTCGCGCTCCCCGTTCGGTGCAGTTCGTACGAGTGCGTTCCGGCTCGGCTGGCGATTGCAAACTCGGTGTCACTAGCGGGGAGAAAATGGAGAAGTTTTTCTTGGGCGTGCAGGGCCCGGGAGGAGGGCGCTGCGGGCACGCGGCTGGGGGCAGGGAGCTCGTCCCTCGCTGTGCAGCTGCTATTTTTCCGCCGTCTTTGTGCAAAGGCGCAGCTGGAAATGCTGCTGAATGGAGGGCAGTGAGCAACAGTTCTTGCCTGGAACAGTTCTGTCAGAAGGCGCAAACAGGGAAAATGGCAAAGCTTTTGCAATGTTTGCTCTTCTCACTTTATTTCAGCTTTACCAAAAAGTGGGTGGGCCAGCTTAACACAGCCCAGAAAACCTGTAACACTTTGCAAAGCATATGCTTCCTTGGAGGAGAACTGGGCTCGTTTGCACTCCAGCATGTTGCATTTGTTTTCCTAGCAGGGGCACTGCCAATCCTGATGGTTAACTTGTGCAGAGAGAAGTTTCAATGTGCAACAGTGTGCACATTTCAAGACTTGAGTCAGAAGAAACAAAGACCATATGTGTGGTGTGTGCTTGTCCCGAGGAAAAACTAAAGTCTGCTGGCACTAAACCTTAGAAACCAGCAGCCGAGCCGGCGCCGGCAGCTGCAGGGGGGCGAGCTGGTGATTCCCCCTGGGGGCTGCAAGAAGCTGCCGTGGCTGGAGGCTCTGCTGGCTCCCCCGTTGCCCCTGTCCCTGGGGTGCTGCGGAGAGGCTGGGCGGGAGCTTGCTGTGAGCCCAGGCCGCTTCACCGCCCTGCGCGCCCACCTCGGCGCCTTTGCTGTGACACTGCTCCGTCTGCGCCCCGTCTTCTGCCAAAGCTCGCGTGCTGGTGCGGAAGGCCTGTGCGTGCCTGGAAACGCAGCCGTGATCTGTAACGAGACCTGAGAGCAGGCCGGTGCTCCCCCGACCTCGGGCTTTGCCGTGGCAGGTTTGTGCAGCTTTGATGCTTCTGTCTCAGGGCAGCGAGTCGCCCAAATGGGCAATGACACCACCAGCAACGTATGTCTTGTTTCTGGCTGCGATTCGTCTAGCTCTCCGGCTCCCTGCCATGGCATCTTGTCATTTCTGTGTCAGCAGAGAGCCTCCTGGAGCACACAGGAGCACAGAGCCAGCTCGGAGGGCAGGTGGCACCAAGACGGCGAGCAGTGCAACCAGCAAGTGTGCAGAAAAGACATTTGGAGCCATTTGTTGCTTCCCAGGGAGCCTGGAGGGCTGGAAGGCTGCTGCCTGCCGTAGGGGCTGGAGATGCAGGCGCCAGCCTGCTCTCCCCTGCGGCATCTCTGAGCCGGCCCTGCGAGACGGCGAGCGGGAGCGCTCAGCCCTCCCTCGCCCTCCACCGCGCTGAGAAAGGTGAAGAGCAGGAGCTCAGGTGCGAATGAAAGCACCCCAAAACAGGAAACGCGTAGGCCGACCAGGTTCGGCCTGAGACGGGCGGCGCGGGGCGCCGGAGGAGAGACGCTCTCTCTGATCTGCCCATCGCGGTTCATCTGCGCGCCGTGCCGGCCGCCCGCTCGCTCGGCGAGTGCTGGCCTGCGCCGGGGGGCTCAGCGCGGGGCGCCGCTGAGTGACACCGAATTCCCCGACTTCGGGGGATGTTATTCAGCTGCCCGCTACAAAAGTAGTCAAACAATGAAGAAAACCCTGATGAATCATCTGTTCGACGAACAAAGGCGTCATTAATGGACGAACAAGATCCGACTGCCACCACTCGTGGAGCAGCGGCGTGTGCTGTGCTGTGCCTACGTGTGTGCACACAACGCTCGTTTCAGGTAACGGCACTGATTTTACCCTGGCGACGCAGGCAGTAAATAAAGGACGGAGGAAAATGTGCAACTAAAAGTTACTGTATCACCAGCTGTTGGGTTCTTTGTACGTGTTTCTAAAACCTGGTAATTAGGCGGCATTACGTGCCTTGCTGAACGAGGGGGCTGGTCTGGGCGCAGGGAGACGGCGGCACAGCCCCGCGCCGCACGGCAGCCTGGCAGCGCAGCCCCGCGCTCTGCAATGCCAGCGCCAGCTGCAGCGACGGGAAATTAAACCCTCCGGTGCTCAGATAACATGCATTCACTTCCAAATGACGAGACGTGGAAGGGGAGGGAAGGGCGTGCATTGCCATGAGATGCAACTTGTTCTGATGAATAAAGAGGGCGTTAGGAACGCGTTCCCTGTGCTCAGGGGCCAAGCGCGATGCTGGAGGCTGCTTCTTCCCCAAGCAGCGTTGGAGGCGGGTTCGTGCCCTGTGGGAACAGCAAGCAGCCCCGAGGCTGCAGGATGGGCTCCTCGGAGCAGCCTGTGTCCCCTGTCCTGCTTCTCCAAATACATTTGTACTGCCGAATGCACAGGTAGCAAAAGACGGTGGGACAGGGCTGGAGGGCACGTGCGCTTGGCAGCACCTTCCGCTCCCTTGGCATCGCCATGGTGCTCCAAGCAAGCCCAGCCTGAGCCCTGCTGCGTGGATGGGGTGGTGACTTCTGCCTTGCAGGAGAGCTTGTTGCGGGGAATAACTTGCTGCCTAGCAGCATCGTGTGGCCTCTGAACCAACAGCCACACTATCGGCAGCCTTGCCGCTGTGTGACCCGTACCTTCATCCCCTCTGTTTTTCTCGCGGCGGTTTCCTCTTTGCTCCGCTGCTCCCCGCGCTCGCGCGGAGCCCGCCGAGGGGGCAGCCTTTGCCTTCCGGAAAGCGGCGCCTGTGGACGCGATCCTGCGCGGCGTGCTCTGGGCGACCCTGCCGGAGCAGGGCGGCTGGACTGCGTGATCTCCGCAGGGCCCTGCCGGTCTCTGCCATGCTGCGGTTCTGCCTGACTCTGACTTCCTGGCCCTCTTCTTATCTGCGCTAACCCTGCGTGGCGGCGGCAGCTCGGTGTCGCTCGGGGCTGGCGATCAGGGCTGCGCAGAGCCGCCGATAACCCCCCTCGCCTGCTTCCCGCGGGGCTGCGCTCCGCACCGTGTATGGCCACGGCGCCGCCGGGCCCCGGGGGCGGTGCTGGCCGGGCGCCCGCAGCCGGGACGGACCCTGCCGCGGGGCCCGGCGCTGGTGCGGTGGAGCAGGGTGCTGCGCTGCGGCGAGCTCTGCGCCGGCGGCCGCAGCGCTGTGCAGGGCTGCACCCGCCGGGCTCGGGGAGCCCCGTGCCAGCTGAACCGGGCCGCAGCACCTGGGGGTGCGGGGGGAAGCTGGGGTCCCCATGGGGACCTTCCCCCAGGCCCAGCGCCCCACCTGGGCCAGCGCTGCCTGGGGCACTTCTCCTCCTGCTTTGCACCGGTAACCAGGCACGGGTGCCCCTGCTCCCAGGTTTGTCTCTGAGAAACCAAAGAGCAGTAAATCCGGGCAGCTGGTCGGCGCACTTAGCAACTGCCTGCCTGGCAGCAGCAAAACAGATAAACAAGCGGAGCCCTCCCTGTGCACGGGCGAGTGAGCTGCAGGCGGCCAGACGGGCGGCACGAAGCTTCCTCTGCCCTCCCGAGCCGGCGGCTCGCTCCCTGGCAGCAGGCGCCGGCGGCACCGCTACGAAGCCCTCTCCAGCCGCGGAGAGGGGTCTATCCGCAGGCGCCTGTCGGCCGGCCACCACGACGGGGCACCAAAGTGTGTCCATGCCCAACAGCAGGGGAGGAGAGCTGCCGCTGCCAGCCTGCACGCATGTCCACTGCAGGAGATGAGAGGACGCTCGTGCCGGCCTTGCAGGGCGCGGGGCGAGTTAATGGGTAACGCGCACGCTGCCAGGGCCCTCCCTGTGCAGGGCAGTGGTGGCCGGTGCCAGCTGGCCCCGCAGCATGGCAGCACAGTCGTCATCCCGACAGGGGCCTCTGCGGGGTCGCCCCAATGGGCACATCCCCATAGGTACATCCCGACGGGTGCTTCCATGGGTGCATCCCCATAGGTACATCCTGACGGGTGCTTCCGTGGGTGCATCTCAATAGGGTCATCCCGATGGGTGCCTCCATGGGGTTGTCCCGATGGGTGCATCCCAGTGGGTCGGCAGGGCACGTGTTGCCCACAGAGCTGGTGTGCGGTGGTCGTCACCCGGCCATGCTGCTGCGAGCGGGTCCCTGCGCCTGGTGTGCAAGCGACAGTGGACCCTTGGCACAGCACATCAGTGCTCGGGACTCAGCTGAGCACAGGGCTCAGCTGTGGCACGGGGCTGAGCACTGCTAACGGTCTCTGCTTGCTGCTGCAGGTGAGAGCGGTGAGCCCGGGGGAGCTGCGTGGCCGTGGCCTCGCTGCCCGTGCGCCAGCGGGGCTGGAGGCACCGCTGCAGCCCCGTGAGACAGAGCAGGGCTTGTGCCACCATCTGGCCGGGGCCAGGGCTGGGGCCAGAGGCGCTTGGTACAGGAATGTAATTGCTATGCTAATTGGGATGAATTAAAGCATGCTGTGGGTGAAGGGCACAGTACTGACCTTCACGGCGAGATCACGGCCCTTGTGCAGGCCCCACAGCGCGTGCTGCAACCGCGGGGCCAGCCCGAAGCCTCGCACCGGTGTGCTCAGGCCCCTCCTGGCACCACCTCTGCCCCCACGGAGCCGCCGCGTGGCAGACCTGCCGGGCCCCGCTGCGGCCCCAGGTCTCACCGCCGCAGCCCCGGTGCCCAGGGCCCGGCATGGCTCGGTCAGCCCTGGCCGGGCTCCTTCTCCCGCCCCGGGGTGCCCGTGTCCTCGTCCAGCAGCCCTTGCCGGGCACTGAACCCCGCTTCTCCCCTCTCCGCAGCAGCCATGGAAGCGGCGCTGATCTTCCTGTGCTCCCTGCTGGTGCCGGCGGCTCTGGCGGACGGTACGTGCCGACGCTTCCCGCGCCGAGGAGGAGGAAGGGGCACGGTGAAAGCTCCTGGGGCTGCCAAGGCCGGTGCCCTGCGTGGCCAGAGGGAGCTGGAGCAGGGTGCGGGGCGAGGGCTCGCCGCGTGCGGTGCCGGCACCCGCAGCCCGGTGGGGAGCGGGACCCCCGGGGCGACAGCGGGCAGCGGGCGGCAGGGAGAGCCGGGCGCCGGCGGCGGCAGGGAGCTGCTGGCTGCGGGGCTCTCCCGGGAGAGCCGGGGCACCTGCCCCCGCACGGTGCCGCCGGCTCCGCTCATGCCTGCTTGTCTCTTCATTTCCAGCGGCCACCGAGGAGAAGGAGAACGATCCCTTCAACTACGGTGAGCATTGCCGTGCGCGCGCGTGCGGCAGCGAGCGAAAGACGCTCCCCGCTTCCCCGCGGCTGTCAGAAACGAGCCGTCGTGTCTTCTGCCCCCAGACTACCAGAGCCTGCGGATCGGCGGGCTGGTGTTCGCCGTGGTCCTGTTCACCGTCGGCATCCTCCTGATACTCAGTGAGTTGGGTGCTGCGCTCCCGCGGGTGGCCGAGGGCGGGCAGGGCCCCGGCTCGCCCCCGCTTTGGCCACGCTCACGCTTCCTCCCTCCCCTTGCAGGCCGGAGGTGCAGGTGCAGTTTCAACCAGAAGCCCAGGTGAGTGTGGGGCACATCTGCCCCGGGGGGTCCCTGCCCCACGGCCGGCTCCCCGCGGGGTCCCTCCTGCGGATGACGCCCTCGGGGGCGCGCGGCAGTGCAGCCGCGGGCGCTGCGGAGCTCGCGGGCGAGGAGGGGGCAGTGCTCCCGCCCGGGGGGCCGCGGCGGGGCCGGGCCGGGCCGGGCCGCGCGTCCCAGCTGCTCTCGCCGGCCGCCTCCTCTCGCAGGGCTCCGGGGGACGAAGAGGCTCAGCCCGAGAACTTGGTTGCCTCCAACGGTAAGGTGTGCCCGCCCGCGGTGCGCGGGGCTGCGCCCGCCCTCGGGGCGCCCCGGCTGCCGGCGCGCGCGAGCCCGGGGCCGGCAGCCGGGCGAGCCCTGCGAACCGCTCTGCCTTTGCCCTTGCAGCGACGGGAGCTCAGAAAGCGGAGAACTGAGCGCCAGGCAGGCGGTGAGTGCCGGGGCCGCCGCAGACCGGCGCGGGCCAGCGCCGGCACGGCCGCCGGAGCGCGGGCAGGGCGGGCGGCGGGGGCCGGGGCTCCCCGGGGCTCTCAAAGCCGGGCAGCGCCGCCGGCCGAAGGCAGCGGCCGCCCGCGTTTGGCCTCGCTTTGCGTTGCCTTTCCTCCCGCGGTGACCGGCCCGGCTGCCCCGGGCGCTGCTCCGCACCCCGCCTGACTCGCTGCCCTCCTGCCCCGCAGCCCCGGAGACCCGAGCGTGGACGCCCGGGCTGCCGATGCCGGCAAGCTCCCGCCGGCAGACCGAAGCCGCAGCAGCAGGCCCTTCCGGGGAGATGCAAAGATGCCGTGTCCGTGTTCCCCTCCGCACCTCAGCACCGCCTCTGCGTTTACCGACCCGACTAAGCGCCGCGCACCGTCCTCTCTGCCTCCACTGCCGTGTAACACTAATGGAAGACGACCCTGACCTCCAGGGCTAGCTGCTGCCGCTGATGTGCTCGTGACTGTCTCGCCCCCTTGTCGCGCTGCGTGTGACGGGCCGGCGTGGTGCCCTCGGGCTCCCCGCGGCCGCGGCCCCGGGGCGTGGGCGCCGCCGCGCAGCCGTTCCCCTTCGGTCCCCTCTCCCCTCTGGGGTGGCCGCGTCCTCTTTACAGGCGCCGGCCGAGGCGCTGCTAAGGGGCCGAGCTGCCGCGCAGCCCTCGGGGCGGCAGCAGCCTGCATGCCAAGTGCCGTGAGCGTGCACGGCGCTGCACGAATTGCACGTGCCCATGGCTCGGCGCGGGCTGACCTGGGGGCCGTGCCAGCCGTGCCTGCTGCAGCCGTGCTTCGGGCACCGCTCCAGGCACCCGCGGGCTGCGCGCTGTGGCCGTGACACGGTGCGCAAGGACGGGAAGGGGGCCGGTGCGAGGCCCAGCTCCGAGCCCCGCCGCCGGGCACGGTTTCAGCAATAATCCTCCTGCAGCCACCCAGTGCCAGCCCAGCCGGGAAGCCCCGTGGCTCGTGTTTGCTCGCCGCAGGACTCAGACCTCCACGCGCAGCCCCTTCCTCACGCTCTGAGCCCACCCCACTTGCGTCCCTGGCCGACACTGAGCTGTCGGCGCAGCGCGCTCTTTGCAACGTGCAAAAACGCTGGTGGCAGAGAAGCCTGCGGGAGCCCCGACACGGCGACGCTGTGAAAGTGGGTGGTGCAGCAGCAACCCCGCTCACCGGCACGGGCCCTCCGCGCCGGTGCCACATGCTGCCCTGTGGCACCGGCCTGCTGCCCGCCCTGCGCGGGGACGAGCGATGCAGCCCACGGCCCGCAAAGCTGCGCAGCGCCTCCGGGGTGGTTTCGAGAGGGGGTTCGGCTCTACCACGCGGCGCCGAGCCCGCTCGGTCCCGCGTGCGGCGGGCGCAGCCGGTCCCTCCTTGCCCCAGCCGTAGCAGAGTGCCCGTCGCCTCCTTCCCCGGTGCCGGTGCCCGTGCCCCCGCCCGTTAGCTGTGTGCCCGTCCCGCCGTCGGTGTTGCAGTGACCGTGGTGTCCATAGTGTGCCGTCCGTGTTAGCGCGAAGCCTGTGGTGTCCAGACATGGCCAAATCTTGACTGCTGTTAAATAAACCCGAGCTGTTGTCTTTCCTTTTCGGTAGGCGGGTGTGGTGCTGCGCTGCGGCACCGGTGGGCTCTGGGGCACAGTCTGTGGGGGGGACCAGCAGCCAACAGCGCTTTCTACAGCGCCTGGCTGCGCGGTTCGCGGGGGGCCGTGGGTTCCTGTGGGGCCGGGGATCCCGGGAGGAGGCGGCCGGGGCAGCTGGCCCTGCAGAGGCCGGCGGGCGTCTCTCTGGCCAGCTCGCTCCGGGAGCGGGCGCGGGCATCCCTTGCTCCTGGGCCGGCTCAGCGCCGGGGCCGCCTTCGGCGCAGGCTGCGGCAGCCCCGCGAGCGGCGCGGCAGGGCCGCGGGCGCAGCCCCGGCGGCGAGGCCGCTCTGCAAGCCTCCCTGCGCAGCGCGCTTTCCCGCAGCGGCCTTGACGACAGCCCGGCACCGCGTGCACGGCGCGCGCGGGCAGCGGGTCCGTCCCGCGCCGTCCCCGAGGGACGCGGGCACAGAGCGCCCTTGTTCCTCCGCCTTGCCGCGGGCACCAGCGCGGCGCTGGAGGAGGTGCTGGTCGCCACCACGCCTTTGCGGCCCCCGGGACAGCGCTGCGCCGCCTGCCGAGCTGCCCCCTCCCGCGCCAAGGCAGGCGGCGGCCCCGCGCCTCCCCGCGTGACCGCGATAAACATTACACCGCAGCCGTTAATGTTTAATGAGGTTTGCCTCCCAATTAATGCGCTCTCCCGGGGGCGCCTGCTCGCAGAGCGACGGACGGCGTGCCGGCACGATGGGCGACGGTAAAGACGCCGCGGGAACGGGGCGGCTGGTCCCACATCGCGGCCCCGGCCGGGGCGAGATCGCCGGTGGGCCGGGAGGCTGCTGGGACGCACCGCGGCGAGAGGCACCAGCCGCCGGTGCTGCTCTGCACGCCTGCGATGCCCGAGAGCAGCCTCTGCCCCTGCCTGCACGCCGTGCCGCACCGCGCCGTGCCGTGCCATGCCGTGCGAGCGGTGCCCTTCCCAGGGCATCCGTGAAGGCTGCGCTGCGAGCACGCAGCCGGGGCACATCGCACCCGACTCCTGCAAGCGACGGAGGCGGGTCGCCACGTGCACCTCCGTCCAGAGACGGAGGGACTCCTCTGCATGCTGGAACTGCAGGGGGAACTTTAACTTGCTGGGGCAAAAAAAGCAGGAATTTGGGAATCCTTTACTCGCCCGGCTAGATCTTAGAGAGATCCGAGCGTGCTTCCTTGCGGTCCTCTTTCCTGGTCTCTCCCGCCTCGTCCCCCTGTGCTGGTGCCCACCATGAGCCCAGCACCCAGGCCCCAGCTCTCACTGGGTTTTCTCCTCTTTTGCAGAGCAAGCGCTCGAGCAGGACCTGGACAGGTTCACCTACGGTAAGTGCACGTGTTGCACAGCCCCGAGGCCCGGCGGGCCTCGTGCCACGGCTCCTGCGGGCTCGGCTGTCCCGGCTCAGCCCCGCTTGCCCTGCCGAAACCCGCTCGGGTCTCCCTCCCCTGCAGACTATGACACCGTCCGCAACGGGGGACTGATCTTCGCTGTGGTGGCTTTCGTCATCGGGCTCCTCATCATCCTCAGTAAGTGGCCCGGGCGCTCTCCGCAGCTCGCCGCTTCCCTGCTCGCGGCCCCTTCTCCCGGCCGCCCGCCGCGGGCCAGGCACAGCCTGGCCCCGTGGTGCCGGCGTGGCCGCCTGGGAAGCTCCCAGTGCAGCGCGGGTTGGGAAGGAGACCATGTAAATATTTAGCGCTTCCCTGCCAGCGCCAAGGCCTCCGAGGGAAGGTCACCAATTAAAAATAGCAGAGAAAGCTGTGGCATTTCCAGCGCGAGAAAGCAGCTTCCCCGAGCCCGCGGAGCGCCGCCGCTCCCGGGACGGCCGGCGCAGGGCGCGCGGAGCCCCGCGAAGCGCAGCTCGCTCGCAGCACCTCCTCCGCAGGGCACGGGCAAGCGGCCAGCAGCCCGGGGCAGAGAGCCGCGGGAGCCGCCGCAGCGGCGGGGGCAGCTCCGGGCGCAGGGCAGCAAGGGGAGGGCAACGCGGGGCTGCGGCCCCCGCCTCCAGGGGAGGGTCTGCGCCGCTTCGGAGAGCGGCTGCGGTGCAGGGCTCAGCCCCGCGGGCTCCGGCGCGGGTGCTTCGCCGCGGGGGAGGCTGCGGGGGGCAGGCGGCCTCAGGTGCTCCTCTTGTCCCCAGGCCAGCGGTTCCACTGCGGAGGCAAGAGGAAGAGGAGGTGGGTGTCGCGCGGCCCGACAGCAGCCCCTGCTCCTGCCCACGGAAGGGGCCGCGGAGCCGGAGCCCTCTCGCTCGGCCGCGTTGCCTGGCGTAACGCGGCTCTCCTTGTCTTTCGGTCTGCAGGCAAGGGGACGAGGAAGACCTGTAGCTGCAGGTGGGTTGAGGAGGGAGCGCCGGGCTGGCGGCCGCGCTCCTCCGGGTGCGCCCACGCCGGCAGCGCTGCTCGGAGCCCAGGCAGGTCTCCGTGCTCCGAGGACGGGGCTGCGTGTCTCGGGCAGGCAGGGCGCTGAGAGCCGGGCCGGGCGCCGTGGGACGCACCGGCCCCTCCGCTGCGTAACCCTGGCGTCCGTGCGGTTTCAGAGCTCCTGCGGCAGCGCAGAGGCCAAGCTTCAGCCAAAGCAGCAAAGTCCTTGCCGAGAGCCGCCCCCCGCCCCGCTCCAGTGGATCCATTACCCTGCTCGCCCCGGGCAAGGCCAGCGTGCAGATCGCCCACGTGCTTTCCCCGCTGTTTGATCCAGCGTGCGTTTCTGCGCTAATAAAGTTCCAGCCGAGAGAGGTTAAACTTTGTGCCCGAGGCGCTCGAGTCACCCACTCTCCTGGCGCAGCTCCAGCAACTCCCCTGCCCTACGAACGTCTTCAAACCGAGGCCCGGGAAAGGTTCCCGCCGGCCCCTCTGCAGGTGCCGGCGCGCGGGGCTCCGGCCATGCCGGCTGGCGGAGGCCCCCCAGGCACCGGCGGTGAAGTGTCCCCACCGGCGGGCAGGTGGGCTGCGGGCGCAGCGAGCCGGGAGCCCGGCGGGAGCTGTGCAGCGCTGCCCTCTCGCCAGCGCCTGCCCTGCAAGGCACCGCGAGCCGCGACGGGCTTGGATCGCTGCCCCGGCCGCCGTGCGGCTGAGAGCGTGCCCGCGCGGGCCTCACCGGCCTTGAGCGGAGCCGAGAAGCCCCGCGAGCGGCAGAAGCAGCGCGCTCGACGCTCGCTGGAGCTGCCCGCGCGTGGCAGGGACCCGCACGCTGCCCGGGGCCCGGCCCGGCGCGGGCCGCTTGCCGGGGAGCGCCGTGGGCCGCGGACGCCAGGGCTGCCAGCTGCGGGCTGAGCGGGCGCCGCCGCTTTTCAGTGCTCTGGAAGGTCCTGCCGGCTGCTGGCTCCCGGGGGCCAAGCCGAAACGCGGTTTTTCCGAGCGAAGGGGGCTGGCTGCGCCAAGGACAGGCTCTTACTGCCATCTTGCGCTCGGAGAGCCCTGGCGCGCGGCGCCTCCGCCCCGGCCCCGCCGCCCTCCCCGGGGGCCTCCGAGGGGAAGCGCTTCGCCCTGCAGCAGAAGCAGCACGGAGACTTGCTCCCGACTCGACGCCCGCCTCAGCCTCCCGAGCCCCCGGCGGGTGCGGAGCGCTGCGCGGGCTGCGGCGTGCGTGTGCCGGCTGCGCCCGCGGCTGGCGCCGGGCACGGGCTCGCCCGGAGCGCTGCGCCTGGACGGGCGCTCGGGCGCGGGCAGCGAAATGGGATTAGCTGCGGGAAGGTCGTTAGGCAAAATCCGCGCAATTTGTCTGAGCGGAGGTGCTTATTTAACACAGTAAGGAGATTAGTTTGAAATATAATTTCGAACTGACACTGACCCATTAATAAAGACTCATTACCGCTTCGGTCGGGAAGCTCCCATCCGACGGCGCAGCAGAGCCGAGGGGCCGGCCCGGGGCCCGCCGCGGCTCGCGGCCCCGCTGCGCTCGCCGTCGCCGTCACCCGCGCAGGGGGACCTCTGCCTGGGCAGCGGAGGGGTTGACAGCGTTACTCCCCGCGGCAGAGCCGGCAGCCGCGGCGGGCCCGGCCGCCCCCGCGCAGCGAGGGGGCCCGCTGGCGGGGCCGCAGCCCCCAGCGCTCGCCGGGGCCGCGGGCACGCGCGCCCGGCCAGCCGGCGCCCTGAACCAGGCAATCTCAGGGGATTTCTCTCACGCTCCCTTGAGCCGTTAATCTGCTCAAAGTGGATCTTTTCTGTGACAAAAAGGGGATTGGGTAAATAATACAGCGGGCGACCGGAGCGTCCTTTTGCTCTGGGAAGACATCCAGCTTGGAACGGCTTCCCCTTGGTGCTGGCTGTTCCTGCTTCCGCAGCCTCCGAGCAGACACGGACAGGGCAGCGGGGCTCCGGCTGCACGGGGCTTAGCCAGCTTTTGTGCTTAAGGCATGCCCAGATGTGCCGGGGGCCCGGCAGCTCCTCGCACGCAGCCCGGAGCGCGCCGCGCCAGCCAGCGCTGCTGCGCTGTCTCTGCAAGGGCCACGGCCACGCTTGGCCCCCGAGGAAGCGCGAATGCAAAATGTCTCCTGGCTAGCAAAAATGAGAGCGGCAAATGGTGATTAACGGAGCCAAAGAGGAACTCTCGGCGAGGGGGGGGAGACGGGGCCGGGCTGGCGGGGAGCCAGGCGTTCGCCTCCGTCTCCCTTTTTTCTGCCCCCGAAAAGGCAGTGCATCCGCCAGCAGCGCTGCACCGCCTGCCGCTACTCCCCTGACCGGAGTAAATAATATTCCGGCCCTCCGTTCCGTGTCAGACATGCCCCAAGGCAGCAGTTCCTGCAAAATAGCTGCTCACACGTGTGAGGGGCGCAGCGGGGCCGGCAGAAGAGCCGTGCGTGGGCTCGCTCCTCAGGCTGCCTCTCTTGGAGGGTGGAAGCTGGGACGCCCAGAAGGGTCCTCACGGACCCAGTCTGCGGCTTTTGGGCTCAGAGCCCTGCCTTGTCCCTGCCAAAACTTTGCTGGTGACTCCAGGCTTGTGCCGGAGGCAGCCAGGGCAGTGACTGCCGCTTGCCTCCCGCAGATGGGACCTCTGGGCTCCGGGCAAAGGCCAGGGGAAGGGGCTCGGGGGGCCTCAGGGCTGCCGGCAGCAGCGCCGGACATGATCCAGTCCACGCTTATCAGCGCTGTGCTTTAACGCTGCAACACTAGGGGGAAGCAAAAAACCAGCTTCTCTCCCGGAAAGAGTCTGCGGCGGGCCAGGAGCGCAGAGCTGGCAGAGCCGCTGCGGGACCTTGGAGCGCCCGCCCTGGTCCAGCGGGGCTGCTCCCGACCCTCGGGGTGCAAACACAGCGTCGCCCCGGGCGCGGGGACACGTCCTTGCCCCGCACAAGGATATGGATATGTCTGCCCGGCCAAGGGCTCTGCCCCCACATGAGCCCCTGCGCTGGGTGCCTCCCACCCCGTGCACCAGGCTGAGGAAACTGAGGCACAGAGCAGGCTGTGAGGTGCCTGGGGCAATGCATTGCTTTGGGGATGTGCTCAGCCTGGAGACCCCAGCCCCACTCCTGGGATGGAGAGGGAGCAGGGGGACAGGGACGTGCAGGGCTGCAGGGGGCCAAGCCCTTTAACGCAGGTGCAGCTCGGCAGTTAGCCCAGGTGAAAGACATAAGGCAATTAGCCCAAGTGATTGCCAGAGAGCAATCAGCCCCGAAGGGTCTTTAGTCCTCTGTCTAGGAGGGACTGGTTTCTTGCCAGGGGTTTCTGGTAGGTGTGGGCTGTGGAGTTCTGTGTAGGGCAGGGGCTGTGGGGCAAAGACATGCTGGTGGCAGCAGCAAGGGCTCGCAGCAGGCATCCGGCTGCTGAGAGGTGCTGCGAGGCTGACCTCGGTGGCAGCTGGTGAGTAGCTGTGTTGCTTAATGCCTGCATCCTGGGGGATCTGCCTGGGGGGGGGGGAGCAGGCAAGGGTGCAGGGTGGGGTGCCTGGATGGGGGGTGGTGGGCTGCTCCCCACGGTGCCCTGTGCCCATCTGCAGCACCCCTCCCCGGGGAGCAGCCCCTGAGCAGGGTGAAAGCCTCCAGCTGTTTGCTCACAGCAGGGTGAGTTTGTTCATGTATTAGTGGAAGCAGCCCCTTGGATGGGGAAGTACCTGGCAGGTGAGCTCTGGACCTCTGTAATCCCCGGCACTCTGGGGCACAGGGGCTGAGGCACTAGGTGTGAGTGCTGTCTGGGGCTGGGACAGGGGTAGCTTGCTGGGAAGGAGCGAGGAGGCTGTTTGGGTGGGAGCTGCTGGGTGCCGCTTACATTAGGAGCGAGAAGGGAACGTCTTTCCTGGATCAGAATGGGGGCTTGGGGTGTGCTGTTATCATTGCTTGTGACTTGTGCGGTGCTTGGACCAGGGAGGGAAGCTCGTAGCACGAGCAGAGCCTTTTTGCAGTGCTGCTCATTGCTGGCTGTAGCAGGTCACTTGGGGGCTGTTCATGGGCTGGTTGCTACCAGGGAGTGTGATGTGCATTTCTCCTGGTGGGTGACTTCTGGCCTCCCTTCCTTGGAGCCTCACGCATGCTGCTAGAGCTGCCTGATGAATTAATTTGATGAATTTGCTTCTTCCTCATCACAGCTGTATAAAGCACATGATACTGTTCCAGCCTCTGGATTGGGTTGCTGGTCGCAGTTTACCAGCTTCACAGTTTGGGTGCTCATGCAAAGGAGATGTGCAAATGCTTTCTGTGAGTGCCCAAAGACACAGGCTGCAGGAATGCTAATGCAACTACGTGGCGGCTGCCCTGTGGGAGCTAGAGTCCCAGGCGCAGGCTGGCGTGAGCTGGCTCTGGGGCCATGCAGGCTGCTGGCCCTCCGCTCCTTGCGCCTGCAGGGCTGGGGTGGGGTGGCGTGTGTGTCTCGGGGCAGGCTGACAAACGGTCTTGGCCAAACAGCAGAGGAGTGAAAGGGGCAGCGATGAATGGGGTGGGCAGCTCAAGGGCTGACCGAGGCGCTCTGAGCATGAGCCAGGGCTGGTCATCCGCCCTGCTGGCCTTCAGTTGTTGCCTCCAGCTACTTGCAAATGTGCTAACAGAAGCTGTTTCCTCCTGGAGAAGAAGCTCTGTGTAGTGTGATATAGCTCTGCTGTTGCTGCAGAGTCTGTTTCTCTGGGCTAAAATGAGGAAACTCACTGGAGATGCTGTGCAGCCAAGGGAGCTAAAAATGAACCACTGAGTAGCGCTTACTCCCCCTGCACATGTGCCTCAAACGGAGATTCGCGAGGCCCTGCTGGTGCGGTGCCAGCGAGTGTCCCGCCAGCCTTCCCTCTCGCTCCTGCCAGCCCACGTACCCTTGGTTCATTCAGTGCTGTGTGGAGGAGTGCAGAAGACCGCACCTGAGTCCAACACGCCATATACTGGGTAGCAAAATGCTGTTGCAGTTCCTGTGGCTGGAAAATTGCTGTCAGCAGGCTTGCCTGTGCTGCCATCCTGCAGCAGCTGCTGAGGAGGGAGTGGGGGCAGATGCCTAGCATGTGTCGGGGCTCCCCAGAGCCTGGGATACGCTCGTTGCCTTGGGTAAGGCTCTGCATAGCAATTTCCTTGCTAGGTATCAGCCAGCATCTGTGTGTGGATGTCGCTGGCGATAGGAATGCACCTCGGTTCCCAAAGGGATGTGTGGGTGCAGGGGGTGTACCAGCTTCTCCCTCGTGGCATCTCGGGACACTGCTGCTGCTGAAGCCTCCTGCAGCCCTGGGAGCCTGGTGGGTAGCGAGCAAGTCAGCAGTGAGCCACTTTGGGCTCGGGAACACACGTGCGTGTGTGGGTGTTGTGTGCGGGAGAGACACCCACGCACCATGACGGAGCTGCTGAGGCTGGCCGGGAACGTGCTTTGCAGGGGGAGGTGACAGATCTCAGCGGCACGGGGAAGGTGGAACGCAGCCTTGGGGAGGAGGAGAAGGAAAGGCTGTGTTTCCGTCAAGCAGACCTGCACAAGGCAGGCACCAGCCTCTGCTCTGGGCTTTGCTCTTGACCTGTCAGCACTGAGGTCTGGGGGGGTCTCATGTGGCTCATGAGTAAACTGTGGGGTGTCCCTGCTGTGCTTGGGGGCTCCTTGCCCCCCAGTGAGGGGGAGGGTTTGGGAGCACATGTCCTGGCTTCCCTAGCACGTGTGGGAGCTTGAGCCTGGCCCTGGGGACAAGAGCAGCCTGATACTGCTCCTGTATGAAGATGTCTGTGGCCGTTTTCTGTCTTGCCAAGAGTGAGTGGGCCGTTCGCTAGGCTGAAATATGCTGTCATGGGTAGAGAGGGGCAGGGGAGTGTGAGCTCTTGGGCCAGGCCAGCGAGGTGGGTGTGCTGAAGCCTCTGTGTTGCCAGCTTCTGTCCCCAAACTGCATATCCCTCCCTTGTGAAATGAGGGTTCCCTACCCATGTGGTGTGGGTCAAGTCTCGCTGGCACTTTCCAAAACCTCCTGTAAACTGGCGCAGGTGGGAAATGGTGAAGAAGCTGGGTTTTTTGTTTTTGTTTTCTTTAACTGGAGGATATTCAACTAAATATAGTGTTTTCTGAAAAACAAAGCACGACATTTTCCTATTTGTTTTGCTTAGAATCTGAATGCCTCAATCTCTGCTAATTTCAGCAAACTGGGATTGAAAAGGTAGTTCTGGAGAGCAAAGAAAATCCCCCATAAACACTCCAGCAGAGGAGATTCTGGGCCGCTCTAGCGGCCTGGACGAATGCGCTTTGGTGGGAGTGAGAACCTAGGCTTGAGCTAAGCTTTGGATAAGTACACCCCGGAGTAAAGCATTAGTTAGCAGTTACTTGCTGTCTGTTGGCCAGAATGATGCTTGTCTAACAGTCTCGTAGGCCCTGTCTTGCCAGCCGTGCGGGAGAGCCCCTGTCACGGGAGCAGCAGGGGCGAGTGCTGTGTCCGCTGGGAAAACCTGGGTGCTGTCCGGCGCCTGCGAAGTTTGCCGGAGTGGGGAGGAGGAGGAGGAGGAGTGCTGGCAGCTGCAAGCGCTGGGGGGCCGAAGCGCGCCCCAGCACGCGAGGGCTCGAGGGGCGGCGGTGGGGGGGGAGAAGCCTTCCTCACCGAGGTGACCGGCGGAGGACGGGAGGCGCCAGCCGCGGTCCGGCTCGACGCTCGGCTCGCGGAGCGTGGCCGACCCCACGCGCCGCGCAGCGCGATGCCGTGGCCCGGGCGCGCGCCACGCGAGCCGCTGGGACGCGCGGGGCGCCGGCCGGCACCTGCCCCGGCGGGGCGGGCGCGACGGGGCGGCCCCGGCGGCGGCCCGGCCGGGCGAGCGTGGGCGGGGAGTGCGCGGCGGCCCGGCCCACCCGCCCGACGACACTCGCCGGGGAGGGGCCGGAGGAGCCGCTGCGAGCTCCGCTGTGGGCAGCGCAACCTGGAGAGCACCGCGGCGGCAGCGAGCGCGGACGCCGGGGGCACCGCACGCTCCGCTATTGCGCCGCACCCCGGGGCCATAGGTGCTCTTTATGGCATGTGGCTGGTAACTTTTTTCCTGCTGTACTCTTTGCGGAAAGGTAGGTAGCCCCGGGGCCGGCGCGGGGGCGGGAGGGCCGGCGGGCACCTGGCAGCGCCGCGGGACGCCCGCACCCGCCGGGGCGGCTCTGCCGGGCGCCCCCGCTGCGCGGCGCGGCGCGTCCCCGGCCGGGGCTCCCGCCGCGTCCCCGCGCTGGGCTCGGCCCCGACGGCGCGGCGCGGAGCGGCGGCGGCCGGGCGCCCCGGCGCAGCGCCGGGTCGGGGCTCTCCCGGGGCGGCCCCTCGGCGGAGCCGCCGCTCGCCCCGCGCCCCGCCGCGGTGCCGCCGCCTGCGGGCATCCCCAGCGTCGGGCCGAGGTGCGCAGCATCTTTCTGCGCCAGGCAGGAGCCCGAGGGCTGGGGCTCGCAGCGGCACTTCGGAGAGCTTTGTTCCGGTGTCCCCACTTCTCCGGGACTACTTAGAGCGATGTTCTAATCCCATAAGACAGGATAAATCCAGCGATGCTTTAAAGATCGCATCCTTCCCTCTAGGAATGCTGTATTTAATGCAACCCAGTGGTTTGATATAAATCAGATTGGGTAAGAAAAAAAAATCATGGAACAAGTGTGTCAAGGAGATGCACGCTTGAAGATTAAAGATTAATTTAAAGTTGGAGATTAAAAGAATGCTATCCAGATCGGTAGAGGTAATACTCTAAACCGAGTCTCTGCTATACATTCAATTTAAAAAGAAAGCCAAGGAGCCCTATGTAATGCGAGTAGTTAAACCACAGTGTGTTTGTTACAACAACCAATTGATGTTACATAAAGGAATTGCCCGTTTCCGATTCTGCGGGAATTTTTAATTATGTTTTTATAATAAATTACTGCTTTGCACATTAGCCAGCCTGCAGATGTAGTGCTGAAAGTGCCCACCTTTCGGAAAATTGTGTGCTTGGAGGATATTGAATGACATTTTCCCTAATTATCTTTTTTGGCATTTGACAGCAGCGAGGGGGAATTTTTTGGAAATGAGCAAGAAAAAGAAAGAGGAAGAGAGCTGCCTCCTTATCTGAGACTTCTGTTGGTGTCTCTTAAATTACCCATTTATCTTAATGATAATCCATTGAAAAATATTTACTGAGGTTTAACAGGACATCCTGTCCAGTTGTGTGATAACGATCAATTATTTGATCAATTATTAATTATGAAATAGCTGCTTTATTGTATAGCTGGAGTAAAACTGTATTTGGGAGGTTTAACCAAAATCGCTATTGTTTAGGATCTGCTGAGATGAATGTGCCAGCGTCTGCTTTGCTTACATTTGCATTTTTACTGAGCTAAAAGGGAAAAACAAAACCCAATAACCATCCAGGACACTACAATTTCCCCCTCCCCCCCCCATCTGAATAATAATGAGCTGCACTGGGTTTATTGCTTTTGCATGTTTTTAGCCCCAGCTTCTTGGAAAAAGGATCTCTGCCCACAGAGCTATCTTTTCTGAGAAGAGCAAATTAAAAGCCTCCATTAGCACAACTCCTCATGGCCTCATTTTCTCTTTCTTAAGAAATAAAATATATCTTTGGTATGGAATGGTCCTGGTGATGGAAAGTGTTAAAGTGAGACGGTTCCAGAGAGAGGACAGCAATACAATGGAAGTTTCATTATAATAGGATAAAAAGAATGAATTACTTAATGCATGATAAACCTTTTGGATACTTAATATTTCTGGGCATCGAAGCACAACCTCTTAATATGTTCCTGCTGTAGAACAAGAGCTCAAGTAGAAGCTAAAAGCAAATAAATGTTTGATCCAGGGGACCACTGAAGTTCAGAAATCTCTCAATGGGCTGTAGCTGCTTATTTTCCTGCTTATAAAATAAACAAAGATAGGTGGTTGGCAAGCAGATGAACAGGGAGTTTATCAAAAAGAAGGTCTAGCAGTGCGAGTTAAAGAGCAGCCACACTGAGGAGGAGGGGATGCAAGTGGCGTGCAGTGTGATGAAGACCATACTGTCAAAATTGAGAGCTTTTGAGCTGGGAAAGCATCTCCCTTCATGATTTTGCTGGAGCTTTCTGCCACCTCATTTATATTGGCATTATATTTGCATTATGTTCCTGTTCTGGGTGCAGTGAACTATGCAGCTTGCATTTTTTTTTTAATCTCTTCCCCATCTCGGCCCCCCAGTGTGGCACAGTGCTCGTTTGTCTCTGAAATGAAACATGGAAGCCTCATTAAATGCACGGAGGAAAAGCCTGCAGTACTACGCTCCTCGCCATGCCTGCCGCTGTTTGTTTAGCCTGCGAATAGCCAACGTTTTCCAGCACTAGGAGCCACGATGGCAACTTGCCCAGAGCTGTTACCTGCCCTCAGCATCGGTTTAGGGCTGCTCGTGCCTTTGAATGGGAAAATCGATATGCGCAACCCTTACGTTTCCTGGTGTTTGTGTTCTCCGGAGGAATAGCGTGCCTCGCTAAAGTTTGCGTGCCGGAGACGCCGAGCAGCCCTCCGCAGAGCTGGGCCAGGTGGGAACCGGGGGCTTAGGCGTGCTGGTGCTGCTTCGGGCAGCCCGGTGCGCTTCTGCCACGGTGCTCGCCTTTCTGCCCGGGGGGCACTGAGCTGGAGGACGAGGAGCGCTCTGCCCTCCTTTGAGGCAGCGCAGGCACCAAGGGCGAGGAGAAAACTGGAAGCGTCTCTCTGTGGCAGGAATTCTTGCGACACGGCAGTGTGAGTTTAGAGATGCGCCTTGGACGATATGAAGTCATCTCACACCCAAATAAGCAGGCTGTTAATAAGTGCGATGTCCTAGGAGAGCACGGGGGAGGAAGGTGGTCAATTGTCGCAGTAAAAAGCATGCTTTGACGAGAGGCTTACGCAGCAGCTAGTTTGGGCCTAGGATGTTTCCTGCACTTGAAATCTAAATTATAGCCAGCTACACAATTTTACATTATTATAATTTTATGAGTTACCCTTTCCTTGCTCATAGACTCTTGAGAAATTTAAAAATAACCCCAGCACGTACAATCTGCACGTTGGCATCATCTGCTAGCAGAGCTTACCAAATATTTAGGAAATGCATTTCCCAACCTTTGCTAGTGTTTGCTGCCCAGCCTAGCAATTAGCTTTTGAAAAGGGTGGTTTAATTTCATTTCTGTAAGGAAGGAGGAGTAAGCAATGATCATAGCTTAAAGGGGAAGAGGACAAGGTGAGCCAGGTTCAGAGCTTCCTTTCACTGGTTTGTTTTAGGGATTTGTTCCCCTCTTTGCTCGTACCTGTCGGCTGCGTGATGGAAGTGGTTCCAGGTGCTTTTTAAAGCAAGCGTGGGGTGTGGTGAGGCGCTGGCCGTGTCTCGGGCACGGGGGCTTGGCTCTGGCGCTGAGCGTCTTCCCGTGACTTGGAGGATGCTTCGCGGGCTGGGAGAGGGCTGAGACTGGTGCTTTCGGCAGGGCGGCGTGGGAGGAGAGCCTCGCGCTGCGTTTCGGGGGCCTCGTGGGTCCGTGGGGAGTGCTGGGTTTTGCAGATGGGGGTATAGCCTCGGCCTGGGTCGGAAACGGGGCGCTGAGGGACCAGCCTGAGGAAGACCTGAGCACTCCGTTCGGGTGCTGCCTGGCGTCCACGGCGGCCGGGGCGGCGTGGTCGTCCGCGGGCGTGCGGCACCCGAAATGCCAGCGGAGGGAGGGCGATCGCCGCCCCTGCGTGCAGCCTTGTGCGCCGGGTGCCAGCTGAGCGCCCCAGGCCGTCCTCGGCGTTTCAGCAGCGCTGTTCCTTTCCGTGCATCACGGAGAAAGCCTGCGCTCGGGCGCTGTCCTGGCCGCCCCGGGCGGCTCCCGGGGTGGGGAGAGACGTGGCGGAGCGTGGCCGGAGCCCTGGGGCCGGGAGAGCGGCTGCAGCGGCGCTCTGCAGCTGGCGGGGCGCGCACCGCTGCTGCTCCGCCGGCAGATGCTCTCCGCGAGCTTGAGGGAGCACGAGCTCCGCGCGTTTCTCACCTCTCGGCCGCTCGTCTCCTCGTCCGTGAGCGGTTCGGATGTCGCTGCTCGCTCTGTCAGCCCCAAGGTCGCTCTCTTCACGAGGAGAGAAGTTATTAAAAGTGCCCTGAGGACGAGGGCTTAAAGGAACCCCGTTGCCGGGAAGGCCGGGGACTGCTCTGGTGGCAGGATTACTGTCGTGCCTTAAGGCAGGGCAGAGGACAGATTAGGGCTTGCACCTACCTGTAATTCCCCCCTGCAATGTGTGCTAAGCTCCAGCGTGCTTTCTCCTTGGACAGGGCAGGTGTCCAACACCCTTGATGAGCATAACGAACGAATTGTGTGATGGTGGCGAGCCCTCACTGGGTGCAGCACAGCATCTGATGCAGTTCTGCAGGAAAGCTGCTGTGGGCACTGTGACCCGAGGAGATCTTGGGAAAGGTGCTGCCAGTGGGGTGCAGGGGGCCCCAGTCTAGTGCCTGCCTCCTCGGAGGTGCTGCAAAGCCTCCCCCTGAAAGACAGCAGCACCCTCAACTGTGGCGAATCATCACCCCTTCGGTGGTCCTCTGCAAAGAGGTACGTGGTCACGCGCTGACCTCTGCCACTCCTTGCTAACATCAGGCCAGGCTAGACTCCTCGTGCCCAGGGGTTGCACATACGTCCTTCAAACACATCTCGCTTAGCCTTTTCCCGTCTCTTTGGTTTGTCAGATCTGATGTGCAAAGGCCTCGCTCAGCTTTGAGAAGCTTGCGGGGTCTTGGTAGGCACAGGGATGGCTGCGGGATCCTGAACAATAGCTTGCTAGCTCAGATCTGTGTGCATCAAGAGCAGAAAAAGACTTGACAACTGAGAGGGAGAAATGGCTTCCTAATGGCACTGACATGACGTTGCTTGATGTCTCAGGCAAGCCCTAAATCTACCCAATTTAAAAACTGGGGCCAGCTCTTTCCTGTGAGGGCTGGGATGGAGGAAGGACCGAGTTGCTGGGCTCCTCTGCGAGGTGGTGGTGTTTCTGTGTGTATTCAGGCTGGAGATTTCAGCCTGTGCAGCTTCTCATGCAGATCTCGCACCTAAATCTCAGCTGCCTCTTTCTGGAATATGTGGCTTTGATAGACCCTGGGGTCAATTTATGGCTGCTCTGCCTTAGCCACTCATTTACTCTAATGAGTGCTTTCTGTACAGCACATCTCTTTGCAGTGCTGAGACTGGCTGTGCTTCTAAAGATATCAGAGTTTGGAAAGTCCAGTGAATAAGACTAGTAAATATTCCTAAGGGATGATAGCAAAATGACTTGCTTCTCCCAGCGGAGATAGAGATATTAATATTTCAATACCTCTAGGTTGTAATTTACTACAATTTAAGAAGATTGCGCTCTGATAACTTAAAATACATGCTTCCCAGAGTAGGCAAGACTGTGTCCATCTCCACTCTGGGCTTTGTGTGCAGCTTCTGGCTGCCAGCTGCCTCTTGCCTGGTCTGTGGCGTTTGGTCCTGCCTGCCTGTTTTGCTGCGTTTTCCCCTGCTAGAAACCCTTCCGTTTTGACTACTCAAACCCATCTTTGTTTCATGTGACTTAATGCCCTCGATATTTAGGTTAGGGTCAGCACAGCTGACCAGATGTGAGCAGTAATTTCTGGTTTAAAAATATTGCAGTGCTATTTCTAAATTTTTAATCTCTCAGTGATTTGGAGGCAGTTTTATGAAACATGGAATTAGGATGGTGCTCAATGCTAAATGGTAAAGGAGATTATGTGGATTTAACTCTATGCGTCTGTCACATAACTATTGCCAATCCCATAACTTCCATCTTCTATTAAAAATCTGTTTCCCCCTTTGACCTGAAAAAGCTTTATGGGTAATCTGAATTTCTCTGTTTATGAGGTATTTTTCCACTCTTCATCCCAGCCCCTCACCCTTCTGTCTCTAAACCTTCCTGAGTGATGCCTGAAGATAAGAGATTTGCGTGTCAGGTTGTGGCTGCTCTCTGACCGTTATTGTGGTAGGAGCCTTCTCCAAGGCATGGTCCTGCCGCACAGGACACGGGGGTGGATGAGGCCTGGGGGAGCGTGCGACGTGCGGCACGGGTACCGGGGCTGCGTGGTGCTCCTGAGCCAAAGCCCGCGCGCAGCGGACGTGGCTCCGGCGAAGGGCAGCTCCGCCGGTGCGCCTTGCTTCTTCTCCATCTGGTGCGTCTCCAGCCATCTTGTGCTTCGCTTCGGTGGCAGACATTACCACGAGCAGCACAGGGCTGCTTTCACTCGTTTTGTTTTCCTTCGTTTGATTGTAAATGTACGCTTCGCTCTTTCGTATGTGGGGAACAAACATTGTGCTGCTCTGATAAGGGGAAATGCTGATCCGTGACGACAAACCAGCCTGGAGATGTCATGAAACAGCATCTGCAGGGCCGTGCGGTGGCCCCGTAGCTCTTCAAGCCTGGCATTGCTGCTCGGGAAGCAGGGTGGATGTGGGGCAGTGGGAGGGTTTTACACCTCTGGTAATTCTTCTGGCATTGGTCAGGAATGGAGGAAAACAAATGATTGGCTTTGTCTACTACTGTGCGTAGACACGGAAAAGCAAATGCACTAGAGTGTGGCGAGAGGCAAAGATGCTTTCTTAACCTATGACTGTGTCTCGTGTCTGATGACACTGAAGGCTGGACCTTACTAGTCAACCAGTCCATTGCATCTCCCAGCTTGCTGTGCCCAGCTGGCTGTAGATGTGGGACAGGAGGCTCTCGGTAGCCAAAGGAGGCAATGCTGTTATCGTCAGTGCTAGTTTGGCAGAGGATATATGGAGAACAAGAAATGGACCCTCTTGCATTTGATGTGAGAGGTGGTAAAGAGTGTGAGGTGGTATTTTCAGCTGGGAGAAGATCAGTGAGGGGAGAAATTAGTCTGCAGTTGAAGCCGAGGCCTCAGGAGTTGTTCCCAGCTCTGGGAGGTGCTTCATGCTGGTGTGGAGGGCAGGTGCTTCCCTTCTTGTGTCTTGTCTCAGGGGAGCTTGCGTCAGTCTTGCTGCGTGTAAAACAGATGTGCTTGGGCCCCACTTTGGGAAGGAGTGAGGTGCTTCAGGCTTTCCCTTGCTGGCCTCGTTGAGGAAGGCATGGAGCAAGCTGGTAGCATGATGCTGGGCGGGGGGAGGAAGGCACTTCCCAACACCATGAAGAAGACGCAAGTGTTTTCCAGGGGAGGTAGGCGCTGGAGGAAGCTTTGCAGTGGGATGCAAGTCGCTGTGGCCAGTAACACTTAAATAGCCTTTCCTCAAATGAGCAACCACGATGCACGCTCCCTGAAGGGGCGACTTGGAGCTAAGATAAGAATATTCGTACAGATGAGAATATTTTTTTTTCTCCCCCCCACTCCTGTCCCCTCCTCCCCAAGTTAAAGAAATTGAGGTCAGGGAGTGTCCCCCGTGACTCGTTTTAAACCAACAGCACAGTAGTTATTTGCTTATTGGCTCTGCGGCACCACAAGTGGTGTTCTCAGCCAGAGCTATTAATACACCCCCGCCAAGGGCCGCTTTCTATATCAGTGTCCTTCCGCCCACTTGGAAAAGAGTGCGGCTAAAAAAAGAAAACCGGATCTAAGTGACTGGGGATCATCCTCATTTATAGCAAATTTTGCTTGCTTTGGTTGAGAAGGGAGCTGGCCCTGGAGTGGGAAGAGGAGACTGGAGGAGTTGGGTGAAAAGCTCTTTTCCCATTGATTGAAGGAAAGTGCTGTTTTTGTAGCTGTCGCAGTTGCTCTAGAAGACTTGTCCTGGGCATCCAGGCAGCCGTGATCTCTGGCCTGGAGCGTGGCCTGCGGAGCTCCCTCTCCCCGCCTCTGCTTGGACGGTGCGGGGTGGCCTGGAGCGAGGCAGCAGCCCGTAGCTAGGGCAGGGTGATGCTGGGCTTCCCCTGCAGCGTGCCGCAGTAGTTCGGCTGCTGTTGGGACAGCCCTTTGGGACCTGCCAAGGCTCCTGTGTGAGGTGGTGAGATGGGAATTTCTCCCTGTCTGCTCTCCCTTCCCTCTGACTCCGGGAGCGGAGAGCAGCACGGACCACAGCTTTCCTGTCCCTCTCTGATGGGCTGTGGCTGCAGTGCGGGGGGAGAGGTGGGGTGGTGGGCAGGGACGTCTGCCCTGCTCCATCCAGCTCGGCTTGGTCCAGGCAGTGCCAGCATTGCCCCTGGGCAGTTTGCACTGCAGCCTGGCTGGAGCTGAGCTCGAGAGCTGATGAAGCATCAGGGTGCTGGCCATCTGCTGCTGCTCTGGGCTGTGGGACGTTCGGGTTTGCAGCAGAGAAAGCGTTTGTTGTGTTTGAGTGCAGGCAGCTGCTGTGCGGAGCTGCGCGGAGGAGGCCATTTCTAGCATACGGGTGCCCTTGGGCCTTTGGTGCTGGGGCACAGTTGAACTGTGCTGCGTGCATGTGTACAGCCCAGGGCACTGCGAGGGTGGTGTTTCATCCATCCCTTCAGTCACCGTGCTAGGGGTTTGGGGCTGAGGCATCTTCACACTGCCCCTTCCTTTGGGCTCCTGACCCTCAGGAAGCCGTTGGGGGCACTTGGGCATGAGGCATCCTGCTGTGGGCACCCTTTCTTGCTTGCATGGCCCCTGTTTGTCCAGTTAGGTGGTTGTGATCGCAGATGCATGCTGCTGGCAAGGGCACTGGCCTGTGAAGGTGGCCTTTATGCTTCCAGTCCATGCACTGATGCTTCCTCTGCTACCTTGCTCTGCTCTGTCAAGTGCAAGGGCCAGGGGCTGAGCTCCTGGGGCAGCCGGGCAGCCCTGGGAGGCCCTTGTGCAGCTGAGCAATAGTGATGCTTGCAGTAACTCCCTGCTGTTGTGGCCTCTGCTTTCTCCACAGCACATGCTGAAGATGTTGGAACCAGCCTCTACTTTGTGAACGACTCTATCCAGCAGGTTACCTTCTCCAGCACAGTGGGGGTGGTGATCCCCTGCCCAGCAGCAGGGTCACCCAGCGCCGTCCTTCGGTGGTACCTTGCCACAGGCGACGACATCTATGATGTGCCCCACATCCGGCATGTCCATGCCAATGGGACTTTGCAGCTCTACCCCTTCTCGCCATCAGCCTTCAATAGCTTTATCCACGACAACGACTATTTCTGCACCGCAGAGAACTCGGCAGGCAAAATCAGGAGCCCAAATATCCGTGTTAAAGCAGGTAAGAGCCCTCTGTGGGGGTGCTGAGGCTTGGAAGGGGTGCTGGCAGTTCTCTAGTCTTCTCCATAGTCTGCTGGCTAGCCCGTTCAGTACACCCTGTTTGGCTCTGTCCACCTGGCATATCTGGCGTGGGACGGTAATCCTGCTGACTGATAACATTTTGGCATCGGGACAGCAGTACTCTTGTCTGACAGAAGGAGCTGGGGTGTTTTGAATTGAGAAAAGGACCCAGGAGTCCTGCTGCTAACTGCGTGGCCCTGGGCAAGGTGTTTTGCCACCCTTCTGCGCTTCAAAGAAGAGCAGCAAGGACGAATATCTGCTTGTTCGCAAGGGGCTGCTCTGCCAAGCTGCTCTGCTCCTGAGCCTGGTGGGCTCTGGCAGCCTCTGCTGAGAGGTGCTGCTGGGTTAAGTGGTACTGTTGCTGAGCTTGTAAGGAGAGCTGCTGAAGCACAGAACTGGGACTCTGGCCTACTGCATGGGGATCGATTGCTGCGTGGACAGATAGCAAACATAAGGGCAGGGTGTTGGATAAACAGGAGATGGCCTGCCAATACATGTTTGCAAAACTGCATCCTACCCAAGCTGAGAGCTGCAATTCGGGCCCTGTGCTGGCAGGGAGAGCGCTATGGAGTGACAACCAGCGGAGAAGAGACGTGCCACTTCGCTGCCTCCAGCTAGCGCCTGGTGGCCATGGTGCAGCCGCAGCCTTGGGGCAGGGCAGGTCATCCTCTTTCCAGATCATGCAGTTGTATCCAACCCTACTTGGGCTGTCCTCATAGCTGTATGAGGACCTGGGTCACGCTTCTGCTTAGTGGAGAGACCCCCTGCACCAGTGTCCTGCAGCCCTTTTAAAATTTGTCTATTCCCATTGCAGCATCCAGCCCAAACACACCAAGACTTATTAAGCAAAAAAAGAAAAGGAATATGGTAAAGAGCTGATTTCAAAAACCATTATAGTAAATTATTGACCAGGCTGAGTAGGGCTAATAGCCCAGGAATGGCTTCATTATGTAACCTATTAAAAGTGGGGCTAGCAGAGGGAACATGACAGCAGTGGCTACAGGGTTTTTTATTTTAATACCTTGTACTGCAGAGTAAATTGGTATTAACCTCCTCCCCAGAGTGAATTATTTACCAGCATTATCAGGTTAGCTATAAACCTCAGCCTAGCAGGGAGGACGGACAGCAGCAGGTAGGGGTGTAATAACTGTGGATGTGCAGCAGGCAGTGTGTGTTGTTTGGGTACAGCAGGACCCTCAGCCAGCTCTTGCGTGGGGCCTCCTTCAGCAGGTTGCGACCCTCTTGGTGCAGAGAGAAGGTCCCTTGATTTGCTCCCTAGGCTCCAGTGGTGAGTGGCGGTGCCCGGGGCAGCAGACTCTGTTTTCCAGGGCTCGTGCAGCAGTGGTGGCTACTGTTGAGGTTGGGAAGTTTGTGCTCTGGATGTGTTCCAGCAGAGAACTTGCTTCCAGTCCTTATCTTCCTGCCAGGTGGTCAGCCTTTACTGCAGTCTTCTCCTGGAGGAACGCAGGTCGTGTAGACTTCTCAGAGATCATGCAGCAAGTCAGTGGCGGAGTCGAGTCCTACATCTGGACCTCCTCCCCAAACACTGGGTTTAACGCACCATTCCTGTGAGTGGGATTTGAGTGGATGTGCCTGGCGGGGCATCCAACTTTCTCTGCCCTGTTAGCAGGTGCTGTTAGCAGGAGATGTGAGGATGTAGCGGGGGGATCCTTATGCAGGGCTCTTGGAGGATCACTAGGGTGGCTCTGTGGCAGTTTGAACAGCTTTGGCTTTATAGCATTTGGAAACAGCTGTGAAACCTTCCCCCACTTCTTCTACCCTGTTATCTTGTGCCCTGGTCATTCTCTGTGCTTTATGATGGCAAGGAACCAAGTAAAGCCAATTTCAGGTACACAAAGGAAGCAAATAAATAAAAACCCAATTAAAAAAAAATAGGAACTGTAAAAAATCTCAAGCTTGGGAGAAACCTGATAGTGAGCACATGGCACAGCAGTCTTGTCTAGCCAATGGAAAATTTTAAGCATGCTAATTGTGATTTTTAAATTAGTTTTGTGATGACTGAGAGATGACTCTAAACTGGCAGCAAGAACCAGTTGAAGCCCCAGCATGTGGCGGCTGGCTCAGTTCAGAGTAGCAGTAGCTCTTGTGCTTCGGGTGAAGGATGCCCTGGGTGGCCACAGGAGCAGAGCATGGGTGCTTGCACGCTGGGTCTGCTATAGCCTAGGGGATGGATACAGAGCCTAGACTGTGCAGGAAGCCTGACTTGAATGGTCATCGTGGTCCCCACTGGCCTTTAAAGCCTGTGAATAAACCTCCTGCTCCATATGATTAAGGGGGCTTCTGCTGGCTAATCTGCTTTGGATCTGCAGTCCCTTTCTGCTGTAGGCTGCTCCTGCATCCTTGCTCTGCCAGCCCTCCTCCCAGCACCTCTGCAGCAGGGACGTTCGGTCCAGTGCAGGCAGACACTACGCCCTCTGGCAGCAGAGCTCAGTGCCCAGCTGGTGTGCTGAATAAATAATCATTGAGTTGAAAGCTTGTCCAAACCCTCTTTCATTGCCTTTGCCATCCTGGGCCTCTGCAGCAGCTGGTGTTCAGTGTTGTGGGGTTTGTGGGGTGCTTTGAGCAGTGAGAAGGTGGTTGAGCTGCTGACAGGTGGCTTATGCAGGAACAGCTAAGGTGGGGCAGCTCTTACAACAGCTCATCATTTATTGCTTTATGGGTGTTTAATGTCTCCTTCACCAGTCTACTGCTGTGCACAGCCTGCTGGAAAGTTTCACTGGGGTCTGCAGAGATGGAGACTGGGATGTGCTTGCAGCAAAGCAGTGTGCCCCAAAAGCCAGGGAAATCAAGTTGGAAACACCATGACCCTCCTGCTGCTTGCTTGTTTCTATGATGTACAAAATGCACTCTCTGTGGGAGAGTGCAAAAGCAACATCTTCCTTCTGGGGCTATAAAATTGAGATTTTTATCTTGGGATTTATTGAGCTGCTTTTGTTCTGGCCAGGGGGTGTCATTAAATGACCAAGCAAGCACATGTCTCTAATTGCAGTGATGCAGAGGTGCCTGTGTCCTCCAGGACAGAATCCTTGTCACGGGAAGGAGCTGCATACACTCGTTGTGGTTTTATACTCCAATGTTAGGTGTTTATGGTGTGCCTGTATTGGCTATTGGGGGTGGTGGCATCTTTTTGTCCCTGAAGAGGCTTGGGCAGATCCAGCTTGTCTAGTGAGTGCTGCTGAGGGCTTTGCTCAAGTCATTAGGGCACTGGGAAGTACCTTGACACTGCGGAGTTTCTAATAGGGGTGTATGGTCACAGCTTACAGCTGCTGAGCTCACAGGAGCTTGAGTATTATAGCTACTGAATGCCCTTGGCTGCTGTACTGAACTCCGGGTGTTGCAAACCTTTGCTTTAGCAGCTCTGGTAAATATAAACCCATCAGCTTCACAAGTCTGCCCTTCGTGGCAAGTTCTGGTGAAGTTGGGGGCTGCTGCAAGGCACCCAGCAGCAGGAGCTGGGCCAGGCATCGCCTCCGCTCTCCAAGCCCCAGTGCAGGGCCAGGGTGCCAGTAGGAGAACTGATGCCTTCCCCGCAGAAAGGTGCAGGACTGATGAGCACTGACCCTGCAGGGTCTGTGGAGTCAGCAGCAGACCAGGTGCCTGTGGAGGGAGGAGGCACCCAGTCAGCAGGGCAGAGGATATGAACGTCTGCCTTGCAACTTGTTTTCTCTGTCCCTGATTCCTGGCTGATGCTGGGGTGGGCAAGTGCTTTGGACGGAAGCAGCTTGTTGCTAGGTGGGTTTGTTTGTTTGGGAGATGTGGTCTTAAAGCAAAATGAAGTTTTGTTTTTTTTTTCCAGCACTGTCATGCCACCAACCATCTGCTTTTCTCTCTAGTTTTCAGGGAACCGTACACCGTTCGGGTGGAGGACCAAAGGTCGATGCGTGGAAATGTGGCTGTTTTCAAGTGCCTCATCCCTTCATCAGTGCAGGAATACGTTAGTGTCGTGTCCTGGGAGAAAGACACCGTTTCTATCATCCCAGGTAAGAGAGGAGCTGCTGTCCCCTTGGCAAATCTGACTTGCTTTGCCACGCGTGAAACCCGCTGTTGCGGAGGTCTTTTTTGGATTATCATCCGTGCCTATGCCGCCAAAGCAGAGGTGTTTACTGATGGCCGCCTTTCGCCTTCGTCCGGGGAAACCCACGTGGTGTGAGCAGGCGCGCTGCATTCGGGGCCTCCTCGGAGAGGGGCCAGCACTGCGTGTATCACGGGGCTTGCAGATGTGTTGGTGAGCAGGACAAGTAGTGTGTTGTTTTCTGGTTTCTCCCACGTGCCTGTGACTAGCTCGCTTGGATGGGTATGTGACAGCTGGAGTTTGGACAGTTGGAAGATGGTCTGTCCCTGCTCTCAGTCCCTTTTCTTCTGTAGTCAGACCCAATTTTCAGTGTTTTCGGGGTGATACTAATTAAATATTCTAGGCTTTCTTGTGAGCTTTTAGAACTGTTCCAGCTATGTGGGAAGGAAGTTGGTGAAAATGGCACCAGGAGCTGCTTCCCTGGGTAGGCACCTGGAAGGCATTTGGCCTCCTACCTTTTCCTAGTGCCAGCATGATCTGCTTGCGTTAGTCTGGCTCTCAGGCCAGAGTGTCCCAGCCGGCACTGAGGTTGCTGCGCTTTGGTTTGCATGCAAGAGACCCGAGGGAGGGGAGGGTGATGCTGGTCTCTTTGCAGGGGTTTTGCAGCTCTAGGTGTTTCGCTGCTTTGTAGAATTGGGCAAAATAGTGGTGAACTGAGGCCAGTGCTCAGCTGGGCAGGGTGCTGGGCATGCTGTGTGCCCCTGCTGCCCAGGAGGAGGCAGCTAGCTGCACGGGCAACAGAGCCAAGGCCCCTGAGAAAGCACCTGAGCCTTTCAGTGCAAGGGGTGACAGCGGGGAGCATGGACGAGAGCCACCAAGGGCTTTGGGCTCTGCGAGCCAGTGCGCAGCGTTGGGCTCGTGCCTGCCGAACGCCGGCAGGCAGGGAGGTCTCAGGCACCGCGCAGCGCCGCGTCCGGGCGGCTGCGCTGTGCTGCGAGCCCCGCGGCAGGGCTGCGGGGGGCAAGGCTGCAGGGCACGGCGGCTCGACGGGGGGCACGAGAGGCTGCTGGCGCTCTTCTGCTGGGCGAGCCGGAGCCCCAGAAGCAGTGTTGGGGCGTGCGAGAAGCGGAGCGGGGCTGGGAGAGGCTAGCCAGCATCTGTCCCCGTGTACCGGGGTGACCTTTCGCTTCCCTCCTCGGAGACTGTATTGATGGCAGCGCTGGCTGCCCTGCGCAGCGTGTGTAAGCTGGTAGTAAAGCAATCAATACTGCTTTCCCCGGGGGATCCAGAAAGAATTAAAGGATTTTGCCCAAAGTGAGTGCTCCGTGTGTGATATTTGCTCACAGGTCAGTAAGTCCTGGTGCTGCTCTGGGGCTCGGTGCTGCTGCGCTTGCCGTGGGGATGCGCCTCGGGCGCGGGGGCTCCTGCGCGAGGCGTGGGGCAAGCAGCACGCTGTGGCTGCGTGCCTGGGGCCCCTGCGACGGCTGTGGGCGCTGACCAAGCAGGAGTGGCGATACGCTTTAATCGGTCTTGAAGGGATGTTTCTTTCTAAGGAGCTTACGGAGCAAAGTGCTTCACCTGGAGGGGGCCGAGGGGTTTTCTCCGAGGACTGTGGTGGCTTCCGCGCAGGCTCGCGCTGCGCGAATGCTGGGCCGCTCGTGGCCCGCTGGGTCGCGGTGCGTTCGGGGCGTCTCCGCGGAGCACCGTGCGCAGCGGTCGCTTTGAATGATTGACCAGGCAGGCGGGGGAACCCCGTCGCACAGAGGCTGGGCCTTTTTGGCACCGGCACAGATCCTGTTACAGTTTGTAGATCTGGGGCTGCGAGCCAACTTCCTCCTCTCAGTCAGGATTTTAGCTTGTAGTGCCCTTCCTCCCCAGCACTGACCCACTTCTGCCAGTCTCGAGGTGAAATACGGCATCAAACTGCTTGCCTCAGGAGGGTGGTCTGCCCCAGCCGGCGCTGCAGGGTGGTGGTCTCGCCTCGCGCAGGCAGCCGGCTCTGCTCTGCAGCAGCCTCTTGCCCGGGAAGGGATGTCTCTGTTCTGCAAACTGCTGCCTTAGATTCTGTGAAGTTTTCTGGCGTTTTGAGATGTTTTGAAATATTGCAGTCATATCCCCTGCATTTTAGTAGATGAGAAGTCTCTGCATCTGCTTTGGAGAGAGGCCTGTTTCAAAGCCTGTGTGGCAGGATCTGCACGGAAGCCAGCTGGTGTTTGGAAAAGGCCAGGCTCGTTCTCGGGGGGTGCAGAGTTCCTCGGCAGCCCCTCTCTGCCTGACGAAAGCACGCCTCTGGGAAGCAGTTGCGTCTGTACGGATGAACAAGGTGGATTGCCGTGCTGCGGGCGGGACTGAGATGGTCTGCAGTAGCCCTTCTCTGCTGTGGTGCAGGGCCTCGCCGGTGCCATCTCACGACCTGGGTGCAGGGGAGTCGTTCAGCATTAAAACTAGCTGTGCTGGTCCCTTGGCAGTCTGCTGTGCTGCGTTAACTCTGACAGTGCTGTCTCTAAAGCGGCGATTTCTACTGAACACTGCGCCGGCTACTTCCAAGGGAGCTCAGAAACCCCATGTACTTTAGCAACTGCTCCAAAGAGGACTCGTCCTGTGCAGTGTGCCACGTGGAGACCAACTCACGCGCCAAGTGCTCGTTACCAGCACCTTTAGACAGACCCCCTGCGAGCGCTCGATGCGCGTTCTGCTCTGGGGACGAACGTGCGTCCTAACGCGGCTGTTACCCGAGCCTCCTCCTCGCCTCGGAGGCCGTTTGCGCCGGGGATGCGCTTGGTCCTGCCCTGTGCAGGACGGGAGCAGTGCGGAGTTTGCAGTTGGGCCTAGGCTTCGTTTGAAAAGCAGAGCTGGTTTTTCAGCACCGAGTTTGTGAACTGAGCATCCATGCACTTGCATGATCTTAACCTAGACTTGTTCTCAAGTTTGCTGTTGCAGTATTTTTTAATATGGTGATTTAATTAGAGTGGAACGTTTTTAACATTCTAAAGCAATAATTACCCTAAAGACAGAACATATAAATTGTGTTACAGTGCAGAGTCAACACAAGCAAACATGTTTTGCTGTTGGATTACAAATATAGTATCTGCCTGAAGCTTATTTTTTACTTGCTCTTGTGTTAGAGCTAAAACTGGCTTTGCTGTTGCCAAAAACATGGTCTCTTCTTGACCTCTGGTGAACTTTTGATTCTGTCCGAATACTTGGCAAGGAAGACAAGGAGTGAAGGAGGGGTTCCCTGCTGTTTGGAGTGAATGGCATGAATTTTGAAAAAGGCTGAGATGTGGTACTGAGGCCTAATAGCTCTTTTTCCATCTAAAAATGCTTTGTGACTTGCAAGATCAAGTGGTGTACAGACAGAGTACTGCATAGCTCTGCTCCTGTCATCCTACAAAAAGAAAAGGTCTATGGAAGCACTGCAGCTTTCCTCAGAGGTAAATCCCAGCTATATTTGAAGCTGGCTCTATAACCTGGCATTTTGTCCTCACATTAGTGTACCCAATTTTCTGTTCCTTTCCCAAATTTTCCTGTAGTACTTACTGCAGATGGACTGAGTCTACCTACTGAGCCTCAGCTCATCAGGGGATAAAGGGTCTTAATTCTCAGGACTGGTCAAAATCCATCATCCAGACTTCTGTGGAAGAAAACTGGTTTTAATTAATTGAATATTTTCCCTGGAAGTGTTAGCTTTCCTTAAAGTCTTCCTCCTTTTCTCCCCACCAGAACACAAAATATTTCTGTAGCTTGGAAATGGAGGAAAAAAACCTCCTCTGCAAGGAGGAGCAAGTGTTTCTCTAGGGGCTGCTGTGTTCTCGCAAGCTCCGACCTCAGTCTCAGTAAGTGGGTTGGGTGGCCGTTTCATGGGCTTTCTCGGGTTCTTTTTGTGCTTAATTGGGATTACAGAGCTACAAGCTAACCCCCGGCCCTCCAGCCCAGCCTCCACTGCTTGGCCTTGGAGGCTTGTCTTCTCAGATGCTTGTTGCTCTCCTGGTTGCAGTTGGGGTGATGGACTGTTTGGTTTGGGCTGGCACCGCAGGGCTCACCCAAGTGGCCCCAGGAGAGCAGCCCTGCCAGGCAGAGGACAGAAACGGGGCTCCGAAGGCAGGTGCTGTGCCATGTCTCCTAGCTGAAGGTTTCCCTCACCTCCTCATTCAGCGTTTCGGTAAAGCCTGCGGGCAGAGCCCGGTGCATGTGCACGTTGCGCAGTGCTCTTAGTGCTGCTCTTAACAGCCCAGAGGAGCGCTGCTTTCAGTGGGTGCCTCTGCCTGACTCTTTTCCATTTAGTTCCTGACAAGTATGTCCTTTCAGGAGCACCCACTGGGTCTATTTTAGAAGAGATCTTAAAACAATTGCGGAGAAGTGCTTTGTGTCTGTATCGCCCTGCTGCAGTAGGGGGGTTTGGTAGTGCGGTGGGTTATTTGGTTAACTTGGCAACACTGTAACTTACCCTGAAATCAAAGATAAATTCTTTATAGAAGGTTGTCCTGCATATAAATCATCATTAGTGTAGCTCGTTTTTGTTTAATGCGTACCTAACTGTGCTGTAGTCTAAAGATGTGTGTTTAGTTAAGTCAAGGGTTGCAGAGAAATTACAGGGTTTTCAAAAACCCATTTGCTTTGCTGGTGCTCACATCAAAATCAATCTTGCCTTTAGTTCTCAGCCTTGTAGCAAACATGCAGTACTACTCTCAGGATCTGGCATTAATGTAGGCTAGTACTTATTCAGAAGAAACCAGCAGTGCTCACAAAATTGTGGACTGTGTGTAAGATTGCGCTTCACGCCAAGGCTGTGATTTTGAACTGTTGTTGAATGTTAATATTTTGAGGAGGGGGAGGAGGACTGCAGCTCAGCAGTATCTTACTGGTCCTTCTCCTGCAGGGAAAGTGGGAGAAGATCCTGCCACAAACCAGTTTGAGGACTGAAGATGGTAAACAGCTTTTTTAAAACGCAGTCTCCAGGCTAGATAATGTGAGGAGTCTAGGAAGCAAATCCATGATTTTGATTTGTGCTGGAAGAAGTAGCTGGCATATGTGACTGAAGCTGCTTTGGAGTCACTGTGCTCTAGTTATTGTGACACAAATGGAAATTTCTGTGGCGGGGTGTTGTCTTTTCTACAGGTATTGCAGCGAGCGTACCTGGATTTCAGCAGTCACAGGATCTGCAGAACTAGGCATGGAGCAGTCGTGCTAACGTGGATCGGATGTGTATTCGCACTACTGGAGTGTGTATCTGGCCACGCTTCTCAGAGCCAGTGGTGATGTAGGGAGCTAACTTGAGAGACTAGAAAGTGAATTTCTGAAAAATTGAGGCCCCTCCCTGTGTTAATGAGCTCCCTGCTATTCTTGAAACATGTCAATTTGACCATTAGCTGGTTTTGCAAACCGTCACTTGTGATGCTGTGAGCAGCGTGTGTGTGCATTGATGCCCAAGCTATTCCTCAGCTAGATCAGTGCTGTAAATATAGGTAGGTCTGCCTTGGTGCAAACATGTTTTCTGCCCTGGTTGTGCACAGCTGTGCCACTGGCGTAGGACCTGGGCTGTGAGTGTTTGGCGGGGACTCGAAAGGCAGGTGTCACTTTGGGCGGCGCAGACCTGAGGCGGTCAGGGATGGCTCTGGAAGTTAGCAGAAGTGGTGTCCTCGCAGGCGTAGCCGAAGACAGCGCTGCTTCAGTTGCAGCAAGAGCCAGCAGTCGTCCCCTCCCCGTCTTCCCTGGCTTGTGGCAGCCCGTGACCTATGGAGGCAGCACGGAAAGCACAGTTATTTGGAGGCAATAAACAGTAACAGACTGGCAACCCCGGGTCTGAGCTGCCCTTTGATGCTTCAGTGTTAGGTACTTGATAGACAGGCTGGGTTGGAAAAACCTCCAAGTCCAGCACTTCTCAGGAAGGCACAGGCACGTTTTAGGGTGCTGCTTTTCTCAGCACCTCCAATACATTTCCTTTGAGGGCTGCACACTTGGATGCTGTTTAGCAGTAGCTAACTACAAGCCCTTTCTCTGAAAACAAACTTAATGCTTGTCAAAAGGATGGAACTGAAAAAAAATCCTTAGTTTTGCAGAAACTTTCGTTATTTTTTATGCTTGTTCTTGACAGTACTTTAGCCATTTAGTAATTTAGAAAATGGATAAGCTGCTTTGTGGTGGCTCAGATACAGACCTAGTTTGATCTAAGCCCTTTCTGTCCTGCCTCCTGCAGTGGCCAAGTCTGTGTTTGTGTGAGTCTTAAACTCATCTCGGCAACTGTTTAGCAATGAAGGAAGTAAAACTGTAGCAGTGTTCTCATGGTTAAATGTGCTTGTTCACCCCAAAGACTCGAGCTCTTCTCTCCCTCCTTTCTTTGGAAGATTTCTCTCCAAAATATTAGAAGCAAGCATAACTGCATACAAATTCCATTTTAATCCACCTAAAAATGTAATGAGTCTAGAGACGCAGCATGAGGCTACTGAAAATTAGAAGCGCCACTAGTGTTCACGGGCCTGGTGCTGCCTCCGCGGGTTCCTTTACGCGGTGCCGGGGCTGCAGCGCGGGCGAACGGGTGATGTCGGCCGTGCTGCCCCACGGCGCCGAGGCGTGCGGCGGCTGGGACCCAGATAGCAGAGCACTGTCCTCATATCTACGGGCTCCGCGTGGGGCCCTTGGTCTCGTGCTTCTGGGGAGGACCTAGAAGCCGGCGAGAGCAAACGCTGCAGGGCAAGGTGGACAGCGGCAGCCCTTGTTTGTGCCGTTATCTTCGGGGATGGCTGGGGCGCAGGAGATGAGTTACTGAGAGCATTTACTGGCTGTTAGCGTTCTTGCATGGTTGGTTTTGCTTGACTGCAGAAGCCCCGCAGCTCGTTTCCTCCGCGCGGTCTGGCAGCCCACGGCTGCGAGCGTGCCGGGGTGGTGAGCCACGCTGCCCGCCTCTCCTGGGCCGTCACCCGCAGCGCACACGGTGGCTCCGGGCTCGGCCCCGCCGCAGCTCCGTGGAGGAAGGAGGTGACTCTGCGGCCGGCTCCTGCCTCCGCCGCTCCCCGGCGCAAGCGGGGAGGGAGCCGGCGGCTGCTCTGCAAGGAGGAGCAGTCGGGCTTTGCATGCCGCCATCCCCACGGCTGCTGTGCGCCGTGCAGCATGCCTGGGGTGCAGGGAGAGTGTGCCCGTGCAAAGGGGCTGCTCAAGGCCAGCTGCGGCCCAGCGCTTGTGCTGCCAGTGCCAACGGTGCAGCAGACCTGGCGCTGCGGGAGCACGTGCTCAGCTGGCGCAGAGCGCCCGCGACCTGGGCGTGCGGGGCAGGAGCGCGGGGCCCTTCGAGGACGGCGCTGCTGGGGCTGACAGCTGACCCGCTCCCGCAAGACTGTCAGTCCTTGGAAAGCGTCTTCCACGCTGGGTGGCCAAATGCAATGCTGTCTAGTGGTCAGGTGGAGCAGGAGGCCCAGCTCCCCTTCCCAGGACAGCCACCGGCTCCGTCCTCGGTCCGGGAGCCGTCAGACCGTAGGAACCTGTTAGACTTTGCTTGCTAAAGCCCGGGAGACCTGGCCACGCCAGCCTCTGCAGAGTGGAGGTCTCGCCACCCCAGTGCGACCCGGCAGCAGCTAGGCGTGCTCTCGGGATGAGCTGCAAAGACGGCTTGGAGGTGGAAGACGTGGATGGGTGAAAGAATGGCCAGCGAGTGGCCTTTTCAGTTGCGTTTTGTTGCTTCTCCCTGGGCCTGGCTGCCTTGCACCATGGAGCAACCTGATGTGATTTAACTGAGCGTCGTCCTACCCTACGCTGTCTAGGGGTGCAGCGAAACCTTTTCCTCTGTCAGTCCGAACCGCTCCAAAGGTGTCCTGCCTTCTCCCCCAGCCCTCGCCACCCTCTCTGGCTGCGACATGTGCCCAGACCTGTTACAGAGGGAAGTAGCTCTAGGCGTTATTCTCACCAAGTGGGGTGAGATTCTGTCTGAAATAATTTCATCCTTCCCCAGAGACTTGGCGTGAATTTTATCTAATCGCCATGGCAACAGATAAAAAAAGGTGTGAGCACATCTCCTTTTGCTGTGATAATTCAGATTTATATATTCAGATCAGATTGGAGTTAGAGATTTTAAAAGGAGCAGATGCAGCAGAAGGTGTGACTGCAAATAATGTGGCAAGAACGTTTGATCCTGCCCTTTAAGAGGGGAAAGAGCCTTCCTGCAGTTTTTTTGGAATATAATTATTCCATCAAATCCATTTTAACAAGTACTCATTATAGCCCTGATAATGCAGAGTCACGTTGGAGACGATCTCACACACATGCACACACACTAAAAAGGGACTAAAACAAGTAAATAAAATGCATGTGAAGAGCAAGGAGTGAGAGAGCTCTGTCACTTCCAGGTGCACCCATGGAACAGCAGCCCAAGTCTCATCGGTCAGGCAGGATTTAATTGAGATATAATTGCATTGGCCCAATGGCAGCCACAGCAGAGGACTGTCAGGTGTGCTTCCCCTGCTGCCACATGTTCTTCGTGCCTGTCTGTGCTGCAGCGTCCCTTGCGAAGTCTGTTTGCAGGATGCCACTTTAGAGACACTTGAAACCAGCTCTTTGGACAGACTAAGCTGTCAAGAAACCCCTCAGGGTCCTGTGCGACAAAATGCTCGCAATTAAAGGTCAGGAGAGCTGCAGATTTCTAGAGGTTGCTTTCCTGGGCACAGCTTTGGTTATTTTCCCCTTTCAGCTCGTGTTGTCACCTACCAGACCAGTGCGAGAGGCGTAGTTTTGCAGAGCAGGCTTGATCAGGCGGTACTACAAACACTGTTGGTAGCGTCTCCCGTGCAGCAGGTCTCAAATGCCCTGTGTTGCAGTGAAGCATTGCTCAAAACCACCTGAGCTTGGGTCGTTCTGAACTGAAGTTATCTGTTGCTTTTGCTGTGCTGTTGTGGCTTGTGCAGGAGAAATGCTTCGGTCCGAGATCAGAGAAAGGAAGTCTTTGGCCACTTTCTCTGAAGGGCAGGGAAGAAAGGACGCAGTTGCCTGAGAAGGAAAGGCGTTGTTGATCTAGCACTTGGCATCCCAGTCGCATGTAACGCGCTCGCCCGGCTCCCAGCCCTGCGGGATGATGGAGCACTAGCCAAACGTGGCATGACAAGCTCCAGGATGTGAAATACAGACGAGCATCCTTTCTTGGAGCAGCCATCTCTATGTATACTCACAAGTGTAAATCTTTTGCCACCCTAGGGGAATAGTTGTGCTGTAGGGAATGGACAAATGGTGCAGAGAGCACAGGATGGATGGCTATGGGTTTGGAGCAGACGTGGGAGGCGTGGAGGCTGTAAATCTCTGCCTGACACCTTACCCCACACCCAGCAAGAGATGCATTTCCTACTTTGTGCTGCTGGCCCTGCATCTGTCTCAACTGCTGTTGGCTTAGGATCGGTGTCCAGCTTCCAGGTGGCAGAGAAGCAAGAGGACTTCGTGCAGGGGAGACTTTGCTGGGACGTGAACCCAGATCCCTGCCATAGTAGGTGGTGCACAAATTCAGGACACGGGCAATCCCTCACATCGTACAGCTGAATGTCTGCAGATGCTCTGGGAAGTACCCTAAAGCCAAGGATGGCAGGTGTATCTGCTGTTTGCTTCATGGGTTACTTTACAGGGGAATAGCTGAGGAGGATGCCTTTTTGGAGACAACAGCTGTGATAGCCATTGGACGCAAACTTTTAGCAATGCTGCTGGCATGAGAATGAGGTGATTCATGTAAAACTGCATTTAAGTGGAGAGAGCAAGGGGAAGGTGGTGGGATCAGGAAGAAACACAAGGAAGAAGTCTGCTACAGGTAGTCACCAAGATATGTGGTGTGGACTCTGTCGAGTCCCAGCATACCTCTGCACGCTGGTGGAGATTTTGTTCTGGTCATGCTCTGAATTGCAAATTCTGGTTTTGCAGGAAACGGCGAAGTAGTTGGTGTCACAAGCAGAGCCTTCTCGAGCATCCCTCTGGTGGCGTAGGGGAAAAGGGGCGCTCCTGGGCAGGGCAGGCTGGCAGGTACAGCCCGTGGCTGATTAACCTCTCGTGCTGCCGCCTGTCTTTACCTTCCAAGCAGGCTGGATGTGCCTGCAGAGGCTCGGAGCCCCTTGGACTGTGCACCACGTGTCCTTGAGGGAGACTCCTCTGCCAAGAGAAGGCTGGAGCATCTAGCTAGCAGCAGAGCTGAACTGTGTGATGAAACCAGGTGCTGCACACACCCTGACTGTACCTTGCTAAACTTTTGCTGCCACTTATTTCCTGCATAAATGGGCTCAGAGCATGCAGAGCCTTGCTAAAAGGACCAGGCTCTGCTCCTGGCTCTGTTCATGTGTTTGTCAAGTTATAATGCTTCCTTTCGTGCGTTTTTAAGAGTCCTGCTCAAGGAGGGCTGAAATTCTTTAAGGTGTGAATCTCTTGAAGGTACTGCATCACCCCAGGATGATAATGTGACGGCAGCACTGCGGGCAGGGACTGTCTGTGCACACGTGCTGCAGTAACTGTGCCCTTGGGGGGCTCTGGGGAGTACCGGGGGTAAAACAGGCAACTGCTGTCTTGAGCCCAGGCCCTGTCCAAATGCTGCTTTGGCTAAGGGACCCTCCCAAGTCAAACTTGCATCTGGACCCCTCCACAGAGCTTCCTGATAAGGCTGGTACTAGCCTGATGGGCTTGGAAACCATGGAAATAGCTCTTTGAAAATGCCCACGCTGGCTCTGATAAATGTGTTTGGAGGGGAGAGGGTTTGCTTCACCAGCTGTTTGCTGGCATGTTCAGAGCCTTCAGTCTGCCCGATTCCCTCTTTTTGCTTTATACCTCATTTTTAATTGTCATCTAATGGAGTCAAGATGGTGCTGGCTCCTGTCCTGCTACCCTGAGATCTCCGCAGGGAGCTGCGCCTACCAACGCAGCGTGGCAGTAATTGCTACAGCAAAGCCCAGTGATGTGAAAACCGTACAGGTCAAAACTTGGTTTCAAACCGCATGTTTTTTGTGAGCCCTTGGGGCCTTGTGTTGGACTGGGGAGAGGAAGCGCAGGGAGGAGCCCGCGTCGCACTTCGCGGAGCTGCAACCGCTGCTGCTCGGTGCCGCGGTGTGCGCGCTGCCCGCCGGCCGGCCTGGCTCGGCGCGGAGGGGCCGGGGCGCTCGCCCTCCGAGGGCGTGCGTCCTCCTCCCCGCACGCGCGCGCAGATGCAGCGACAATCGTGGCCATTATTCCTGCCATGGTGACAGTGGCAGAGATGCCAGCTTCCTCGCACAGGCTCCGCTTTATTTCATCTCCTGTTTTTCAAAGCCTCTTTCATTTTGTATGAGGAGACAGATGTGAAGGGCTGCAGGCTGATAAATTCTGCTGTCATATGAAAAGAGAGGGTGGGTTTTTGTTGTGGTGGCTTGTCTTCCTCGCTCCCCAGCCCCCTTCCAGCAGAGCAGCACCAGCAGTGTGTTTATTGAGAGGATGCTCGCTCTTCCTGGAGCTGCTGCTGTCTAATGGTGGCCTCTTTGGGGTGGGAAGGGCCAGGGCTTCTGGGGAAGCCTGCAGGATGAGGAGCAGGACTGGACTTCCTAGTGTCCTGCCCGGAGACCTCGTGGACATGGGGATGGGCACCTGGGTAGGGGGAGGTGACGCCCCTCGCTCTTCCGTAGTGCCTGGCACTGGTTCCCTGTGGAAGGCGCAGAAGCGGGGTTTGCTCAGGGAGGAGCCGATCTCAGCCGGCCGAGCACAGCGCAGGAGGGAAGGGGCTGAGCCTGGGCCTACAGCCCTGTCCTCTCCCCTCCGACCGCTCCTGGTGTCCCCGCAGAGCCAGGCTCTCCGGGTGGCAGCTCGCCCGTCGGTGGGCTTGCCGCCTGCCGTGGTCTGCACCGGCCAGGGCAGCCGCCGGCCCGCGTCAGGCCCAGAGCACATCGCTGGGACGGGGTGAGGAGAGCAGCGCAACCCGCGCGGGGCTGGGGCAGCTCCCACGAGCAGTGCTTTGCACGTCCAGGAGGTGCACGAGCTTGCGCGGCGGTGGAGCAGCTCACGGCATGCAGCATGGCTCAACCCCCCCCACGACAGGAGTCCCCAGACCTCAGCAGCATCTGGCATGCCCACCTTGCCGCTCCGCGGGGGTCTGGTGGGGTCCTCACGCGGCTTCGCCTCCCCCTCTTCTGCACCGCTGACGATATTTCTGGTTTAAAAATAAATTGCTCCGTCTTTAATTGCGGTTTAAATAACTGCTTCATTTTTATTTAAATGTGGCTCTGGAAGACTTGGAGAACAATTAGGAGAAAATACAGGGCATTGCTCTGGTGCATGTGTTCAAGCATATAATTAATTTTTTTTATTATACTGATGTTTGCCGAATCTGGAAAAAGATCTTATTGTTCCTCTTGATTTAGTCATGCACAAGATCTACAAATACACCAGCCGTTTCAGGACTCCATTTCACAAGCCACGAGGCCCCGCGAGGAGCCGGCGTGCCGAAGGCGGGCTCCCGGTATCGCTGGCGGTCGCCACGCGTGCTGCGGCACGGGCGCGCGGTTAACCGCAGGCTGTGCTCCGGGCGGTTTGCTGCCGGGCGGCGCGGGAGAGGGTCGTTGGGACGGGCTGCAGGGGCTGGGGAAGCAGCACAGAGCTGAGCCCTCACGCTGCAGCTCTGTGAGATTTGTGCTTTTTGTTGATGGATGGCATTAAAAGGCTAAGAAACGACTGGGGCTGCGGGGTGATATCTTGGAAAGGCTCTAAATGACCCGGGGACCTTGCTCACAAGTGAGCTAGCTGCTCAGCAATATCAATCTCGTTGCGAGTCGATAGGGATTAGGTTCCTAAGTGCCTGACACAGCTAAAGTGCTTCTGAAAATGTTGCTTGTTAGAGGGCTGCAGAGGGAAGCCGTATGTGGTCTGGGTGGCCCTAAGCTTATCACTCAAAGGTGCTTTACTCGGTGACAGAAGCCACTTGTGGTGAACAAGCTGCTGGCCTTTTGGACTCCTGGCAGATCTGTAACCGTTTATTAGAAGGAGCGGGCCGGCACGGACCACTCGCAGATGGCCCCGGCCGGGGAGAAACGGACGTTTACGGAGGAGACGAATTTGGGACTCGTTTGCGTTGCCTTTCAGTTTCTGGATTTTTAGAGGTCGCGTTGTTCTGCACCTCCCAGCGGGCTAGAAACGGGGGTTGTTTTTAACCGAAACCCGAGATTCCCTGGAAGCGGCTCAGTCGCGCGAGCAGGGCATGGCGGGACCCGACAGGAGCGGCGGCGGCAGGGCCCGAGCCCCGCGGCTCTCCGTGCCGCGGCCGACGCGCTGCCCGGGCCCCGCGCCGGGCGCTGTAGTCCGGCCGCTCTCAGGCAGAGGGCTCCCGCACTCTGCCGCTGCCCGGCCGGGAGCGCAGCCCCACGGCGAGCCCGGGGAGCTGCCGGCCGCGGCCGAAGATGACTCTACGCTATGTTTTCAAGCCAGAAATTCCCTTAAGAGGGAGCAATTCATTTGCTGCTCATCTCCATTTCATCTGAAGGCTGCACCATGCTGGGTTTCAGCCTTGTTATGTTTTCTCCTGAGCAATACCTTTTATTTCTGCGGTGTTTAATATTCCTTTCTGGAGCCTCGGTTGCCTGTTCTGGGTCTTTCCACTGAAAGCAGCTCTGAAATTACGAATTGTCCTGGCTGAGCCGTACCTGCTGTTTGCAAGTCGCAGCCAGCCGATGCATTTCACGCGCACCCCTCTCCTGCGGCTTGGGTGCTGTCGCTGCTCCCCGGCCCCTCCGCAGCTGCTTTCCCTCCCCGCTGCGCAGACTTTCTCGGCGTGCCATAGCTGCGCTGGGGGGGGGGGTGCTGCTTGGGCATGCAGACCAGGCTGGCAGAGCAGGAGATCCTGCACAAGCCAGCCTGGTGCTGGGTTTGCACTAGAGAAAGGCAGATATAAAGGTGTTTGCATGGTCTGTGCTCATCTAATTGCTGCTGGGGCAGCTGGGACCTCTGCTCTCTGTGCACCGTGTCCTGCAGGACAGGGTGCTAACCCAGAGGCAGCTGGCACACCAGACGAGTCCCGAGAGCCGGGGGGAGCTGGCAAACTGAGCCGACTGTGCCAGGCTGGCAATGCTGAAGCTTCTCGTGTGGAGGGGAAGCACAGATCTTCATCCCCTCTGGTCACTGGGGACTTTTGGTGGCAGGTGAAATCAAAGCTTCATGCTAGTTATTGCTTAGCCTCTGTTCAGACCCAGGCTGATTGCTCATAGCTGCTTCTGTCTGCAGACCAGACCTCATTTGCATCTTGGAGGAGCACTGTGCTGCAGGCAATGAAAACTGGTGACACCACTGGAAATTGCTTGTCGGATGTCATTTAATGTCCATTTGACTTGGATCTCTTGCATTTCGTTTGCGTTGTTATACTATGGACTTAATAGTATCATACGCTAAATGGATGCCTGTAATTGTGCTTTGTGTAATGTTGCTACTTCTTAAATGCTTCCTGAGCAGTTAGGAGTGTTGACGTTTGTGTTTTGTTTTCCACATTTGTGCATATCCCCATGTAAAAGCTGCACAAAGATGCAAGCATACGTAAGCTGTTCTTGTATTTTCATGGGCTGTATGAAATCACCACCAAATTTCTCACTTGTGCCCTAATGTAGCCCACGGCAGCCTGCGAAGCTTCAAACGCAAAGGCGGGGAAAGCTTCTGCGGAGACTTGGTGCCTGCTGGCTGCCCATTCTGCTACGCGTGCCCAGGAGAGCCTGGGCTGCCCGCAACTCGGACAAGCACTGCAAGTCGCCCGTTGTGCTCCCTGAGGAAGGGCAGACAAGCGGGGAAGTGCTCGCACAGTAGGAAAATTTCATTTAGGAAGAGCAGCAGTAGTGCTGGTGCGAGCTGGCGACCAGCTTAGAGCACGTGCGTGCGGTGTGCTTCAGCGGTGCTTCTGAGGACATGGCGGACTCGAGTGGTGGGCGCCTCTGCGCGTGCTGTCACCGTCTCGTGTTGTGAGGTCCTGGGGAACAAGGAGGTGGTCTCCTCATCACGCTCTCCCAGGCCTGGTGTGGCTGCCGTGTGGGAGGCAGAGGCTCTGGGACTGCGATTTCCCTTTGAGCTGGGGGCAGCCTTGCTGGTCCGGGGATCAGCTCTCGGGCAGTGGGTTGTTCAGAAGCTGTTCCAGCTCCTGTTATCAAAAAGGTACCATTAGCAATGCCCTCAGAGAGCCCCGTGCACTTAGGTGATGCCTTTGCGGCCTGTTCCTCGCTGCAAAGAGCTTATGGTTTTGGTGCTGCTCGCCTAAGGCAGGGGGTCGCCCCAGATGTGGCACCTTTGGCGTGGCCCTGTCCTGGTGACACGGTGCCCAGGTCTCCTCCCTGCTTGGCACCCTCTACTGCTGCTGCTCAGCACGAACCTTCTGGCTTGTTTGGGGGAGCTTATTGCTCACTTCTCCAGGAAAAGTCGCTCTGCCTCTTGGCCTGCTTCCCTGCCCTTAGTACTGTTACACAAGCCTTGCTACTGTATAATCGATCAGATGTCCTGGCGTGCCCCATTACTTAAACAAGAGCTGAGGATATTGCATGCGATATATGTCCAACGTGCACGTGAAGGTGTCAAGAGTTAACTTCATAATCATCTCTGATCTTTCTTGGCAGAGCTCTGGCATAACCTGTCGTGTTTCGGGTGATTACGTGTGAGTTATAGTTACCGCCAGCCTGCCTTGCTGGGTAAGATCAATGGCAGGCTTGCAGGCTCCGTTTGGCAGTGGCTCTATCAGGATCCCTCCCTGCCACCCAGCAAAGCTGGGAGCAGGTGCTTTGCTTCTCCGATGCTCTGGTTCCGGAGAGCACTGGCTCTAATTTGCAGCTGGATAGCATCTGCTTGGAATTTGGTGTGGGATCTCCTGCTCAGAGGCTAGGGGAGGACCCAAAGGGTGAGCCCCAAAGATGTAAGGTAACTCTTGAAACACGTTTATGTCAGCTTTTCAGTCACCCAAGGTCAAGATGAAATCACAGATTCTGAGGCCTGTAAAGAGCTTGTGAGGGCGCACTGCATGGGCATCGCTCCCTCCAGTAGCTCCTCGGAGTGGCTCTGGCTTCCCCGTTTTAGCAGGAGTGCAGGAGAAGCCGGGAGGGAGCTGGCGCTGCTGCTTTCACTTGCCCTCCCTGGAGGGGAGCCCGGGGGTGCACCTTGCTGGACCGCAGGGGTGGTCCTGGTGGCCGGGCAGGCAGCCCCGCGGGCTCCCAATGCCCGTCTCCAACATCTTGGCAGGAGCATCCTGCGGCGCGTTTCCCGAGAAACGTGAATGGCCGAGTCTCCGCTCTGGTTGTACGGCTATACACATACGCGATCTATAAAACAAAGAAGTTACAAATGATGAATTGCAGCTAATGCTGCTGTGTGATGCAGATAAGACCTTAATTGTTTGTTTGGGCAGCTTAAGTCAACACCAAAAGCCGGGTGGAAAATGAAGCGATAATGTAAATCTGTTTGCGTGGGTCTCATGAGCTGTGTGACCAAGCGTGAACTTGTATCACAGGCTTGTATGATTTTAATGTTCATGCATGGTTAAAGCAAGTCATTTTGGTATCGCTCTTCCTGTGCCATCTTGGGGCTTGCCTGGGTTTTGGGGGAGTTGCACTTAAGTTTATTCATTTCTGGCAGGGTTTAGCACCTCTGTACTGCCTCAGTCTTGGCAATTTGCTGGTATTACTTAATAATGTTCTTCACCTCTGCCACGTGGACCTGTCCTGTGTGCTCCTGGGCCATTGCTGCTGGAAGCCTTTGTTTTAAGGGAGATCAGAGACACATAATTTATATAGAAAGGAGAGTTGGAAGCCCCCACCTTGCTTCCCTTTGGCCCCGATGAATCTTTCATCTCCTGCTTCGACTGCCTTGTGTCTGGTGCGCTCGTTTTCCCTAAAGTGTCCCTCCCAATAACTGAGCTGAGCGGGGCCGTTATCGGTGCTCTGAAGATCATCTCTGCTGGTTCCCAGCTGAAAGCGAGAGGCAGCGGGCCTGGCAGACGTGTGCTCTGTAATCAGACCACTGAGCTGTTCGCGGGGAGGAGAGATGCACCCGCACGGATAGCAGCGCTGTCCTGGATTGCCGCCCAGAGCGGGCAGGAGGCCCCTCGGGCTCCCTGCGCGCTTGCGTGCAGCACCCGTGTCTCCCCGCGCAGGGGAAGCGCCCCGTGCAGCCTGGAGGACGGGACGGGAGGAGGCAGAGCCCTGCGCTCCTGCTGCCCGCGCGTTGCGAGGGTGACGGTGCCCTCCGGCCCCGGTGCCGTGCTGGGGCCGCACGCGCCTGGGACGGTCGCGTGCCTGGAAACGTGCCCCGTGTTGCATGGGGGCTCGTTTGTGGAAATGCAGGCTTCTGCTGTCTGCTTCCTTTGGCTTTAAAAGGGCTCACGGAAAGCTACCATTTCTCATTTGGAGAGCTGGATACATCCCAGAGGTTCTAGGCAGAGTTCTGAGTTATGAGGCTTTTGCATTTAATTATAATGAAAATTTCAATTCTTTAATCTGTGTTTAAAATCAGGCAAAAACTCTCTTGTTCCAGTACCGATTCCTCTTGTCTAAAGACAACTGACACTTAAAGTGGCTTCTTTCCTAGAGTACCTGCGGGACTCCCAAGTTGTTGCAAACGCTCTCGGCTGCGGCAGCAGCACTTGAGTGGCTTTTGAAGCCAGTAGCCGAACCAGTTTTCACCACCCTCCCTTTGCAAGTGTGCTTTCAGACGGTGCTATTCCCTGGATAGTTGTATTGGTCTGCACTTTTCTCCCTAAAGATACAGATTCAGCAGCTACTGCTTGTTAGCCGCGTATCTTGCTTCCTCATTGGTAAAAACAAGAACAAAATTGCTTTTGCTGAAATCTCAGAAAAACCGAACCAGGCCATGTAGGAGAGCGGTTCCTTTCAACCCAAGCTCTTGCTGCAATGCTGAAGCGCTTCAGTGAAGGAGAGGGAACTGTAGAGGAGATAGACTGAATCCGAGGGTCAAAAAGTGGATCCATGGTGGATCTTTGTAGTCCAAGAATGGCTTTTCCATCCTGCATTACTGACATGTATTTATATTGCAGTGTAAAGGGGAAGAATGCACATATTATCAAATGATGCACTTTTTTATCTTCTTTATGGCTTACAATGCTGTGGCTGGTTTTTTAAAACCACTAAAAGCATAAGCATTAAAGCAATTTTCCAGAGTAATATAGCAAGAGGTCTACAAAAGCTCTGCAACATTTGATAATAGTTGCCATCTTCGGCTGAAGATAATGATGTTAACAAATGTAATGGGAGTAATGAGTGGAGATTCAAAAAGCAGCTTTTGTTTAATTTTTTTGTAATGCAAATGAGTTTGGGAATAAAGAAGGAGAGGAGAAAATAATGAAAACTTCATTTGAAATGAGTCTTAATCCTTGCAGCCAACTGTTGGGGGGTGGGAGGGCAGGAGAAGGGGAGGGGAGGTTGGGCTTTGTTTCGGAGCTGCGCAAGGTAGTGCTGTGAAATTAAATGATCCTGGGAGGGAAATTGTTTAGATGGGTAGGAGGAGAGAGTCAAACCAAGTATGAAATAGTGTTCCTTTCTCAGCACTGGTGTGCAGATGGGCTGGGCTTGGAAACAGCTGTGTCCCGGTGAGGAGCGTGAGACTACTTGCCTTTGGTCCTCACTGTTGAAGGATGGATCGGTGTTGGTGCAGAGTTTGGGATCTCCCCGTCCCTAAAGGAGAAGATGGGCTGCTGCAGTTAACAGCCCTGCTCCTTGCAGGCATCGCTTTGTGTCGATTGCCATGTCCTGACGCTCGGGCAAAGCGTGTTGGAGCAAAGCAGGAGGTTCCTTTTTCCTCCTAGGAGGCTGGAAGTACTTTGCTTTGTGTTTCTGCAACACCTTCCTGTTTAAAATGATACAGGCTGAATTCAACCTTGTGACAGCCTAGTGACTCCCTCTCCCTGTCAGAACAAGCAAATTTGCTGTATTTAGATTGACTCCTGGCCAAAGTGATAGGTAGAGGTTGGCAAATAAGCATCCTTGTGATGAGGACTGGCACTTAGGCATGTGCAGAAAATTCAGGTCTGTCAGTTTGTGTCAGCTCGCCTCGCATGGAGCATTTAATCTCATAACCTTTGTCCAAGAAATGCATTAAGAGATCTGCCACAAGTAGAGCTAAAGAACCGAGCAACGCTGCGAATCTGCCCACGAAGTGATGGGAAGGGGGCAGTGGGAGGAAGCAGAACTAAAGACAGGTATTGCCTGCGGGAGGGCTCTAGCCAGTGGAGCTGCTAACCAAAACGCACTGGAGGGAACTGAGTGACACCTCTGCCTTTCAGACGGGATCACCTTGGGTGGCTTAAACGGTGTCCAAGAATCCCATGCCTGCTTCGGAATGGGCCTTTGGAAGCTCGGGGAGCGACGCGTGGCCCCCAAAGCTCGTATTAGGTTAAGGCGGTGTGGCTGCGCCGAAGCCCGAGCCTGTTACCCGAGCAGTCTGGAACCTGAGCTGGACCGCGCTTTGTCAGCGAGCAGATGGTGGTCACGGTTACTTGAATGTCCTTGGGCACAAAAAGCAATCTCCCAGCCCTGGGGGATGGGGCACGTCTGTCCCCTTTGGTGCTCAGCCTGCCACAGCTGCCTGCGGTGGCAGGATGGGTTCCATTGCTGATTGCCTTGACCCAGGTCTTGGTGAAACCAGAGCTTGATTAGATGGACCTGGGCTGCTCGGAGGCTCCTCTGCCCATGGGGAGAGGGCTGCCTTTGGCCACGTGCCCGACACTGCAGAGTCTCTCCCTGCGTGTTTGACTTTGTTCCTGTGATAGCTGGTTTTAATTTTATTGCTCGGGTTTCTCCCAAGCTTCTCCCTTCCCCGCGGTACCCGGTCCTGGCCGTACACCAGCAGCCTTTTGCCTCGCTGCAGTGAGCACGGGTCGGAGGCGGCGTAGCGTGCCCTTTACGAGCGCAGACGTGCCAGCGAGCAGGCGTCCTCTCCTCCAAGTAGCTCAAGAGGCGACAGGAGCACCCAATGGCACCGTAGTCACTAACCTCACCGCGATACCAAGTCAGTGTTGCTTGGAAAGGAGAAAAATGCTTTGGGGGGTTTTTAACATAACTGCCTGGAATATGTGAGCTTTCACTGGGGCTCTGGGGAAAGCAGAGATGTTCAGCCTGTGCTGGCTGCCTGGATCACAGGGAGGACAAACTGATGTGGCTCCAGGCCGAATGCGACATCTTGAAGGAACAGGCCACGCTATAAAAATGAGATGCCTTCATGTTCTTGTCCCCTTCCTTTTTTGGAAGGGTGAACATGTGAGTTATAGCATCTGGCTTTGCAATTTACAGCTTTTAATTAATCTGAAATTTCAGCATAGATTTTTATGATAAGCAGGGGCATCTCTGCAAGCTGGGAAGGAACCTTAACGATGATCCAAGATGAATCTGCAGGATGAAATATCGGTGCAATAAACAAGGCCATATAAAACAGAGATGCAAAATAAAAAAATGCCTAGGACATCAAAGCAATGATCTATAAATGAGATCTTTTTTGCAGCTTTCCCCTGGCCCAACAAGAAGAGCTGTCCCTACCTGTGAGCATTTGTCAGCTGCTCATCAGTGATATCTGAGCTAATACAATAGCCATCTTTGTTAACAATTTCTTAGCTCTGCAGTGATGATAGCAAAACTGTTCTTTGCTTTAGCATCTAACAATGATGAAAAGTGAGTAAACAAAACCTTAGCTGTCAGTGTGTGATTGCTCAATCCACCCACAACGGGCTCTTAGGCTAAAGAAAGGAGAGGTCTGCTGAGTGACGCAGGCTGGGCCAGGGCAGACCTGAAACCTTGGACCATTTTGGTTTCTGTCACAACCAAGCTGCTCGTAATCTGATTTACCCTTCCTTGCTGACCTCTGGATCCCCAGTGGAGTGAATGACCCTGCGTGCAAGTGCGCTGCCGGGTCTGTCCGCTTTCCCGGGGCTAAGCGGATTTGGGAGCAAGCCTCATTTCCTAAAGAAGCGGAGCCTGTGACCTGGTCTGGGGGCGCGCAGGTGAATGCATGCTATCTCTAGTACAAGCTGACCCGTTACAGTTCTCCCTGGGCTAATGGATAACACCAGCCTTCTTGCAAGTGTGTGCAAGCAGCTGTGTGTGCGCTGCAAGCCACGCTGATGGAGCGTGGCTAAGCCGTGGCCTGGGCCGGCTGCGGTTAGTGCACTGCAAGGTCAGCAAGCGCCAGCAAGGTGCTGTCCCTCGCCTGCTGCAGAGGGAGCAAGGGACAGAGCAGAGTGCTCCAAACTGGAAATTTCATTCAGAGAATAGCCTGCTTCCTGGTCTTCCTTGGCAGCGGCTCACTGCAAACACGCCAGGTCTGGAGCGCAGAGGACCCCCACCCTGTTATACATGTTTTGGGGTTACTGCAGGCTCCTCATTGCAGTGAAACTGCTGATGTAGATCCACTCCCAGAAACGCAGAGGTGGGTCCCAGCTCATGGAGCACACACCAGTGGCTGTCCACTGCTGTAAAACCACACATGCATGCACAGGGCTCAGCTGAGTCTCAGCCTGCAGTAATTGCTGTCGGTTTATGGGGCTAAGCGGGCCTCTGAGAAGGTTGACCGGGCTGGAAATGGCTTAATTTGCCTAGCGGCAGGAGCGAATGCATTAGAAATGTGCTGACATCTACCTTGTTTGTTTACGAGCGCGGACCCTAATTGCTGTGTGGGTGGTGGGCTGCAGAGCGAGCACCCGCCGTGGGCCTGGGGTCACCTGTGCAGGGCGGAGGATGGAGGGCGCAGCTGGGCTCGGTAGCCCGCTTGCTACATGGCTGCTTGGCTCTGCACAGCCGCTTGTGGGGCTCAGGTGCCCCCACCGGTGCTTGCAGCCACCCTCGCGTCAGCTGCAGAGATTTAATGCAGCCGTTGGTGCATGCAGCTCCAGGTCTAGTCCTCGCAGCTGCCTGGTTTGGAGGCCTGTTAGTTGCAAAAGCCGGATGGAGGGGTGGGCAACGCAAACGGCACTGTATTCCCACGGGAGTCCAGCAAGCTCCGTGTGGCTGCCAGGGTCCCGGAAGCTGAGGGGAGGCAGCAAGATGTTGAGGTCATCGAAATGCTTTGGTCAGAAAGCTCAAAATTAGACTGGTGGTGTTCTTTTTTTTCCCCTTCTTCTTTCAAAATGGTATATAATCCTCTGTTTTCCTTCTTCAGCCACCTAAACTCTGCAAAATTGCAATAATGAAGGGTAATGATACAGTGTGGGGAGCAAGCTTCCATTTAAAGTCTTTTAAAGGCGTATAAACAGAAGCAGGAAACACTTATTTACAAATATTTTCTTTAAAAAAAATGAAGGGGGGGAAAACAAGCTCTTTGTGTCGCAGTTGGACAACTCCTTTTTGTGAGCTTTTCTGCCTGCTGACAGCCCGCGCGAGGGGAAGAAGGCAGCTCAGCGTGCGCGTGCAAGCCCCTTCCTCCGCGCTGGGGGACGAGGCCCCCGATGCGGCCGAGCCGCCCCGGGAGAAGCCCTCCGTGCGGAGGCGTCCCGCTCGCTGCGGCTTGCAGCCTGCCGGGCGCTGGGGGGGCGAGAGCGGGGACCCGTGCGGGACGCGGCCCCGGCTGCGATGCTGCAGCGGTGGCATGCTTCTGCAGCTGCTGCTGGGCTTCGGAGAGGGGCGATTAGCCTTCGTTAACGGCCCCTGGCTGGAGGCAGGGTGAGGGCTGCGATAAAAACTGGCCTCATGTGCACGGGCGCTGCAGCAGGCGCCCGGGCTGCAGCGGAGGAAAAACACTTCTAGTAGAGCTAGAATCGCTGGTTTGCACCGCTAGCCAGAAGCAACCTTCTGCTCTGCGGGCGCCTTGGACGTAGCCTTAGCAGGCCTGCTTCTAGACGGCTGTCTGTCCGCCCTCCCTCCCTCTGAAGTCCTCTCCGTGCTGGGAGGAGGCAGCACGTCGGTCGGGCGGGAGGCACAGGCTGCCCCAGGGCGTGCAAGTCTCGTTTGCAATGCAAACGACGGGCAAGGCAGGAATTTGCTTTTAACATCAATATTCAGAAATAGTGGGTGTAAATAATTGATCGGGCTTGCGAGTTGGGGCCTGCCTGTCTGTCGGAGCGAAGCAGAGGTGACTGAGAGACGGGCTGGGGCGGGGGGGAGATTCCTGTCCCTGCTGGGGGATGCCGTCGAAAACGGCGCGCGCGCAGCGGGCTCTCGCCTGCCTCTTCTCAAAGGCTCGGGGCTGCCGGCAGCTCCCGGTGGCACGCCGGGGACCCCGCTCCTGGCCCCAAGCAGGTGCCCGTCCGTCTGTCCAGCGTGCTTTGGGCAGGGCAGCGGTGCTGCTGGGTGGACACGGGGGCAGCCGGTGCCACCAGGTGCTTTGCGTTGTCCTGCTAGGCTGCGGCAACAACACTGTTGTGATCAATGTTTTAGGTGAAAATTAACCATGGGCAGCATTTGCCTGACCTGAAAGCATCTCCTGCAGCAAGAGCTTAACCCCTGTTGCTCCCCTCCTTGGTCAAATCTCCTCCTTCCCCCCAGTCAACGTGAGAGCATGCTTTTCTTTTCCTCTTTTTTCCCTGCATCTGTTTTTCTCCTCCTTTTGGGCGTCCTTTGCGTTGCAGATGAAAGCACGGGTGCTGGCCCGCTCCTGGCAGGCGGAGGCTGCCGCGTTTCCTTTGAAACACTAGCAATTAGGCCAGAATAGCTGCGTCCCTAATGACGACGCACTGCGCAGTGGCGTTAACGCGCTCTGGGCGACAGGCGCGTGCTCCCGGCGAAGCGCGGCTGCCGCGGGAGTTTTGGTCCGTGCCCGGACCCTGCTGGGGCCGGGGCGCGTGGGCAGAGCCGGGCTCCAGGGCCGCGCGGGGCCAGGCGCTCGTCGCCCTTTGCTCGAGTGCGGCATCGCGGCCGCGCGGGAAAGGAAGCGCATCCGGGGCGAGGTGAGGTCCTGTTGCCCAAATGCACCGACGGTGTTTCCTGGTCCTCTGAAAACACTTGCACAAGGTACTTGCATAGCTTGTAAACTGCCGGTGCGTTTTCCAGCATGTTTTCCAGTAGGTGCACAAGTGCCTCGGTCTAACTGCTTGCATGGTTATATAGGGGCATGGCATTGCGGGGGGCAGAGCGTGACCCTCCGCTGGCTCTGGGCTCCCGCGTGCCTCCGGGCCGGGTCTCTGCTCCCAGGCGGGTGCCGCGGGAAGGCTTTCCTGGCCGTGCCTGCGCGGGCTTCCCGTCTCCGTGCCCCCCTCTCCTCTTACCTCGCCTCCTCTGCGCAAGGTTACTGCGCTGGTTTGGCTGCCGAGCCCTCCCCGCGAGCCCTCCCCGCGCCGCCGCGTGCAGGCGGCCCCGGCGCTGCCGACCTGCCCGTCCCGTCCGACCTTCTCCCACCCGAGACGCGCGCGAGGCCGCGCTGCCCGCTCGCGCGGTCGCAGGGGCCTGGGAGGAGCTGTGGGAGCGTCTCTCATCTTGGCAGAAAGCGCTTTCATTTTCCAAAGGATAATGCAATTTGCAGCGGCCTCGAACACGCGTTTAAAATGCCGTCCGTGCGGATGTGCTGGCAGAGCGAGCCCCGGGGCGGCAGCCCGCGCGATCAGCTGCCTGCGCCTGACGGTTTTCCTTGCCGTGCCCCGGCGCTGGGGACGGCCCTGCTCCCCCGGGGCTCCCCGGACTGTCCCCGGCGCCGTCCCGGAGGGGTCCTAGACCCAACCTTCCCGAGCTGCGGGGGCCTGGGCCTCCGCTTCGCACCGTGCACCCACGTTTGGCACTTTCCTCTTTGCCCGTTTTTCCCACGCGTCTGTCCCAGGTGGGGATTCAAACCGCGTGCCGGGGGCAGGCGGTGGCCAGAGGCACGCTTGCGCTCTCCGGCCCTCGCGGCAGCCTTTGCGCACGCGAGGCGCCAGGGCTGCCGCTCGTGCCAGCGTGTGCCGAGGAGGTTTCCTCAGCGCGCTGCTCTTGGAAAAGGGCTGAAGCCCGAGCCAAACCGCACGTGTGCTTCCGTGCCTCGCGAGGACAACTTGAAACCCGGCGGGGCTGTACCGGGGGCCGGTGCTTTAGCAGCGCAGCGAGTCCTCCGGGACACGCTGCTCTCGGCAGCCCTCGGAGCGCGTGAAATCACGCGTGGCCTTTCATCGCGGCGAGGGCAGAAGGGAGGCGTGTTGTGAGGCAGGGGTGGGATCGCTCGGGGAAACTTGCCCCGGCGAGACCCCAGCTTGTCCCTGGGAGCTTCTCTTGAGCTCTGTGCACCCATCTGCCGCGGGCAAAGATGTTCAGCTGGATCCTCAAAGACGCCTGGAAGAGGGAACTGCTCCGGTGCGCGGCCCCGCTCCGGTGCTGCGCCTCCGCAGCGGCCGCCGAGGGAGAGGGTGGGAGCGATGGAGGCGCCCGCGGTGCTTGGGATCTGCAAGGAAGCCCAAACCAACCGCAGAGAGGGATGCGCTGCTTCGACCTGCCGCCGAGGAAGGAACCGACACTGGGAGAGAGGCGCGGGCGTGTGCTGTAGGTAGGAGCTGGGTAATCCCACCGCTGAGCCGGGCGAGTGCTGTAGCTGGAACGTTAGCTTGTCCTGGGCATGTTCAGCTTGTAACAGGGATGAATGTAAAAGCAATGCTGTCAGCAGCCTTATTAAAGGCTTGGGTCTGAGTCAATATGCACGCTTCCCAGGTGGCTTAGTGCTGTAATTCCTAAAGCTTCACAGCTCTTTGCCAGCACTTCTTGCTTTGAGGTCTCCCCGTGTTATTTAAACCCCCAGCTCTTCCTCCCACCCATTTGGTTGTCCTGTTTTGGTCTCGCAAGTGCAGATAGGATGGATAAGGTGCCTGGGTAGAGCACGTGCAACCCAGACAGGCACCATCAGGCGACGCCGTGGGGCTGGCCCAGCCCGTGTCCTCGGTGCAGCAAGCGTGAGTCACAGGTATGCTTTGCCCTCACAGCCTGGCGCGGGGGCTTGCTGCCCCCCTTCCAGCACTGGCAGTCTTGGAAATCGCCATGTTTGGCAGTGCTGGGCTTGCTGGATGCCGTCGTGGCATCTGGGGCCCATGGCCCTGGGGAAGTGCCTGCAGTGCCACCACTGTTCGCATCACCCATCCCTCCTGCTCCACCCTCGGCGTGTAAAATAGGGCTGGGACTCGTGGTCCTGACCCCCTGCCACGCAAAGCCCCGTTTGATTGAAGAGCCTGCATGATTAAGCCATAAACAGATCGTGCAACCCTTGGTCACCGTGCGATTTATGAAGCTGCCAGAGCGCATGTGATTGAAAGTGTAATGCTGAATGCCTGACTCGCATCTGCTGTATCTGCTCTGGTTAGCAAATATTTGCAGGCAGGGAGAGATAATCCCTTTTGATATAGGTATTTACCGATCATACTCAGCTTCTCGCTGATTCCCTGCCTGCCAGGCTGACCGGGGGCCGCACGTTAGCTGTGTGCCTCAGAGGACCCCTACCTCCATGGGAAGAGCCCTGCTTACGGGTTCGGTGCTGGGGCGGCGGGGGGGATCCCACTGCACGCTCAAGGCTCAGTGCAGCCTCCCGTGGGCTGTCTTTTCAGGTTTTTCTTCTGCTCTCCTGTTGTCTTCAATCCCCAAACGCTCTGCGTAGCGCTGTGTGATGCTGCGTGCTGATAGAACCGCCTTGGCCCCTGCGCCAAGCTCTGCTTCGGTGGTGTGCTCCAGCCTGCTCTTCTGCTGCTGCTTGGCAGAGTTATCTGTGACCCTCTGATGGAAAGCCCAGCGGCTCGGTCCCCGGCACAAGGCTTGGGGGCCAGCAGCTGTATGCCAGGGCAGCGGCAGCATGCAAGAGTTGCTCCAGGATGTTTTGCTAGCAAAGTAAGGATGATGAAGGGTGATTTTATACATATTTTGAGAGCAAAACAGTTTGCAGGGGGGTGGTAAAAGGAAAGCACTGCTCCCTGTGTCGCAGAGGCTCTAGACTTTCCTTGGCTTGAGCCTTGCTGATTGCGCATCCAGCTCTGCCAAGTCTTCTCCGGGCGGGGGGAAGCGGGGCCACGTGCTGCAGGGTCTGCCCAACGCTGCTCCCCACCCCTGCGGTGCCAGAGGGGATGCTCCGGGGGCAAGGCAAGAGCCAAATGGAGGTCCTGAGAGGGACAAAAGCTTCTTGTTGTGGCAATAGCTGCTCCATTAATACCAAAAGGCCTTAATGGTGCGGACAGTCGTGGTACTAGGCACGCTATTCTCTCGAGTAATGGTTGGTTTTTGACTTGGAGATGTTCCATTAGGCTGATGCTTGCTCGTGCAATGGGTCCGTGTGCCCTTGAGGCAATGGGTCCGTGTGCCCTTGACTCCGGTTCGCGGGCAAACGTGGGCGCCCGGCCTCTGCCGATCTTGGGGGCGGCGGGAAGGCGCGCGAACGCGGCGCTGCTTAGCGGGCAGCTGGGGCGAGGGCGGGCGGTGGCTCTCGGGGGCTGATTGCACACACGCACAGCTGGTGCCAGCGAGCTGAACAATAAAGTAGCCACTCTGGGCTGATTGGGCTAATCTGCGCCGCAGACCAGGGCCTGTTTTCATTAGTTTCACCCAATCAAATTAGGCTGCCAGACGAGAGATCCGATTAAAGGAGGGGAGCGCCCGGAAGCGCCGCCCCCGGCCCGGCTCGCGGGGTGCTGGCCCCGCGGGGAGCTGGCCGCCGGCCCCGCGCCTGGCGGCCGCGAGCATCCCTCTGCCGCGCGTGCCGGAGCGGAGCGGAGCGAGCTCCCTTTCCGCCCGGCCCGGCGGCAAAGCCGCTCTCCCTTCGGGACCCCTCTTTGCACCCATCCCATGCGCACGGCGTCCTCCTCGAGCCCAGCACCGAGCTGGCTTGCAGCCTCCGCTAATTTAATTGCATTTCTCAGCTCTCCCGCCTCGCGTGCGGGATGGACCCAGCTGCAGGCTTTGGCAAAAGGCTTGTGTTTTGTGCGCTCTGAATAGCGGATTACGCTGCTCTTAATCCGCTTGTGTGTTTGGAGCCCCGGAGCTGGGTTTTGACTAAAGATGTGTGCAATGGGATTTGGACCTCCTTGAAATGTAATTACTAGCAGAGGTGATCGATCAGGCTATCGATGAACCGCTATCGATTAGCCTTACGTGCCTCTGAGAGAGCTGGGCTGCGGTCTGCACGTAATCCAGCAGTAATTACTTCATCCTGCCGTGAGATCGGTTTCTGTTAAAGGACACATATGTGTGCGGGGGTGCAACTAGCCGTTTTTGTTAACGAAATCACGGCAGCGCCGCTGGACTCTGCTGAGGAGGCGCCACCTGCTCTTCCTGCTTACTCTGAAGTTATTTATATGCTTATAAAAGTAGCCGGTGGGGGGGAGCACGAGAGGTTGGAAAAAGCGGTTCCCGGGTGGGCTGCAGCGCTCGGCGGCAGCTCTTTGGGGCGGCGGGGGTGCACGCAGGCCCCCTCGGTCCCGGCGGCCGCCAGCAGCCTGGCCCTGCTCTCTCGGGGTGAGCATCCTCCGGGGCGGCGCGGTGTGGGCGTGCGGGGCTGGCGTGCGGCTCCTTTCGGACACGAGCTTCTGGCAGCTGCTCCCGGGGGCTGCGAAGCTGTAACTCCGTCGTCGCAGGGCCGGCGGAGCTGCTACGCGGAGCTGACGCTTCTCCTACTCGATTGAAGAAAGAGGCAGTACAGGGGTGGGACGGGGATCCTGGGGAGCGTAATTAATAGCAATTTCTCTGCCCTGCTCATCGATTCGTCGTAGGGCCGAGCGCTCCAGGCTGCTTTTGGCAGCCACGCTCGCGGCACAACGTTGCCTGCTCGTGCCAACAGCCCGGCGCCCTGGCCGGGGGGCACTCGTGCGCAGCTGCCCTGGCGCGGGGAGGGCGAGCCGCGCGCAGCCTTGCTGCGCCGAGCCGGCCCGCGCCCCTCCTGCTCCTGCGGCACGGCCACGGCCGCAGCTCCGTCCGCAGACGGCTGGGAGGTGCCTCCAAAAACTGGCCTGCGGGCGCAGGACCTCGCTGCCGAAACGCATCCTCCGTGAGGGAGGCGGGTGCCTGGCGGCTGCTGCCCCGGTGCCGGCGCAGGAGGCCCCGTTCGGCGGGGAGGCAGGTGGGCAGAGGCAGCAGCGCCGGGCGCCCCGGGCTCCGGCCGCGGAGAGCCCGCGCGGTTCGCACCCCAGGGCTCGTCGCTGCGGTCGCCCCCTCCGGAGAGCGGCGCGTCCCCGGGGAGCCCGTCCGGCGTGGCGTCGGGGCGCGCTTCCCGCGGAGGGTCCTTGCTGCGGCTCGCCGAAGCGCCGCCGCTCTGCGTAGCGCGGTGCAGGAATAAATGTTTCAGTCGCGCTATAAATAATGGAGCGAGTAAAGATGTTGTGTAAGTGGTGCTCTGGGTTTTGCCAGAAGGTATGTAGTTTGTTGTTGGGGTTTTTTGTTTTGTTGTGTTGTGTTTTCTGAGCTTGTGTTTTACCGTTTCCCCCCTTTTTTTTTCCAGTCCAACACAGAGCGCTTCACGCTGGGGACTTGAGGGAAGGCAGCTCTGCTGCCAGGGAAGGAGAAGATTAAACTGTTGCAGCTCAGTAAATCGATTCCTCTCGGCGTACTCTGCGGCGCTGCGAAGGCAGCCGCGGTGCCGGCACGGGGGCAGAGGGGCCCTTTGGCGGCCCAAGGGCCCTCTTAGCGCGGAGCCGAGCGGGGAGCACTGCTCCCCCGCTGCAGCTCCGGCCGTCCCGGAGGGGGCCGGGGGGGTGCGAGCGGGCCCGCGGCGGTCCGGCAGCTGGAGCCGGGGCCGGTTTTCCTCCGTTCGCTCTGCTCGCGAGCGTTTCGGGGCTGTTTCGCGCGGCTGTTCTGGCTGGCGCCTGCGCGCGTGGCCTGGCGAGGCAGAGACCTCCCCCTCGTCCCGCTCCGGACGCGAGCGCGGGCAGCGGTTTCGAGCAAGCCGGAGGCGCTAGCGCAGTCGAGCGCTCGGGGGAGCGGGACGCGTGCCCGGCCGTCTGCCTGGGGACGGGGACGCGAAACGCGCCCGCCTGCTTGGAGCTCTGCGTCCTTCCATGGCAACGGCGCCGGGGGAGGCAGATGGGAGAGCCGGCGTTTGCGCACCTGAGTTTACAGCTCCCAAATCCAAACCGAAGGATGTGTATAAAACAGCGTCTGTTGTGCCCGCGCAGGTGTGTTTGTGTGCTGAGCCGCAGCTCCTGGCTCGCTTCCTGCTGGGAGCGCAAGGAATTTGGGGCAGGACTCGGATGGCGTGGGAGATGCCGACGATGCCCAACACGACTGGCTTCCCGCCCTGCGTAGAGCCTTTTAGTGCGGCTGGAATATACGCACTTAAAAGTAATTACCCCCCAGAAAAAAGCATTGTGTAATTGTGGCTGGTAATGTTGTGTTGTTAGAGCCAGAAAAGCCAGCTGCGTGTGAGCACCGGCGTGCGTGTGCGTGTGCTGCGAATGCGAGATGGCGGGGAGGCAGCGCGCGCGGCTGAGGCTGCTGGCGGTGGGGCAGCCCGCGTGGGGCGCGCGCAAGTGCAAGCAAGCTGCAGAGAAACTGCACGTGCTGAGCCTGGCGAGAGCCAGCTATGCCCGCCTGGGTTTTTGTTCCTCCTTGTCTGCCAGCAGCAGCAGCTCCTGCTCTTCCTCCTCCTCCTCGTCCTCCTCGCCGGGAGGGCTGCGGCAGGGAGCGGGGCCGCCCGCAGCCCTTCCGGGGCGGCAGGGGTGGTGGTGGGAGCGGAGCAGCCCGGGCGTGAACGGGCGAGCGGATTAGGAGGGGGCTTTGCTTCCCTCGTAGATCGGCGCTTTTAAGCGTTGTGTGTTGTTGTGCGTCCTGCTGCGAATAAGCCAAATGTTCCGACAGCTGGTCAGACCCTGGATTGGGCTGGATTTACGTGTAGGTGTTGTTGCAAACAAGATCTTAATTGATTTATCTGGACACGTGACTCTTAACTTTGCGGTGGAGCCGAGCGCTTTGCCCGGCCGGAGCGGCGGCCGAGGGGAAGGCACCTGGCTGGCAGCGCAAATGCTTCGCGGCCCTCCGCAGACCTCGCGGACACGGGTGGACGTGGCTGTAATTTTGCTTGACGGGCACCACACAGCCACCGTGCACAGGGGCGAGCCGTGTCCTGCCCCGTCCGCGTGTCCTGCCAGCCACAGCTGCTCCCTCTGGGCACCTTTCCCCGTGGGAAACCGTCCGGGAAGTTTCCCTCCCCGGGCTGGAGCTCTACTGCTGTGTCTTTATCTTCCTTTGCCAGTGCGGTTCCCGGTTTCTGCTAGGTTGGTAGTTCAGGCAGTAACCTGCACAGAACCGTCTTGGTTTCTTCCCTGTCAAATCCAACAGGGCTTTTCCAGAAGGATGCACGGGAGCGTTGCGAATAGTAGGAGCGAGTCGCCTTTGGATGCATCGCAAGAGCAGCCCGGCGCGGGCACTGCGCAGCGCTGGCTGCTAGCAGAGCCGAGCCCTGCAGCGGGGCTCGCGCCCGGCCGGTGCCGCCCGGCACTGCCAACTCCCCTAAACGCAGGGCTAATTCGTTTGCGCCGAGCCTGAGAAGGGCCTGGCTGGCGAGGGGTGCGGGAACGCCTTGTGCCGGCGCCGCGGAGGGCTGCTCCCGCGGGCGATGCCCGCGAAACGCCCGCGCTAGAGCTGCGCCGGCGCAGAGCCGGGCTCTGCTGCAGGGCTTGGCGGAGGGGCGGCGCGCTGCTGCTTGCTCGGGCTGTTCGAAAGCCTCTGCGCAGCGGAGGGAAAGAGTCTGGCAGCATGGGATGCCCCCGCTGCACATCGCTGCCGGGAGCTCGGGGAGCTCTGCGGGGAAACGCGCTTCCCTCTCCGGTTTGGCCGTAGCACCCTTCGCAGCCGTCCCGCACGGTCCCGGGTGCTCGGCTGCAGCCCCGCGCCGCGCTCGCGCTCCGGTCAGCTCGGCGGCTTCTCCCCTTGCCGCGTGGCTGCCCCGCAGCCGGGCGCAGCCCGCAGCAGGCAGCGAGCTTACCCCGCCTGTCAGATCGCATGCTCGTCGCCGCGCTCGGCGCTCGGAGAGAGGCAGGCTGAGGGGTTCGTCAGCTCGAGACGGCGGCGGCCGAGGCTGCGCTCTGTCCTCCATCACTTCCTGTAGAAAATCACTTCACTTACCCAGATGCGAGTTTACAGACATGCTGCCTTCGGGCTGCCCTCCTCTCTCCCACAGAGCCGGAGTCTCTTACGCAAATCGCTTTTCACGCTTCCTTAATTGAAGCTGTCAGATGGGCTTTACCTTTTTTTTTCCTTTTTTTTTTTTTCTAAACAGAGATGCAGACGTATTAATTCCACTATGGATATCCCAGCAGCTATGAGAGATCAATAAAGCGAGGTTGCATCTGTGACGCATATATATTACAGGAGCAGCACCAGCAATATTTCATTAGGAAAGCAGAGCCAAGGACGCGCGCGCAGAGCACCGCAGAGCGCCCATTTAGCCATGTAAACGATGGAGTTATTTTCTGGGGTTAGTGATGCTGGTTTTGCATATCTTACTGGGGAGACGCTTGCAAGGCAGGCGATGCAGAGGACAGTTGTCGGTCTGGATCTAACCCAGTGTTTTTTAGTATAATGTTGCTGAGAAAAAAAGAGAAGGGTGCGAGGCTGTTCAGGAGAGGCTCGAACGGCCCCCGCGGCCGTCGGACCTGGGGAGGGGAGCTCCTCGGAGCAGGGACTGCGGCGGCGGCGCAAGGAGAGCCGCGCGCGGGCCCGGGGCAAGGCGCCGGCGGGGCTCGGCTTGCAGGGTAGCACCGATCCGGCGGCCCCTTGCCTGCCTTTCACGCTCTTCACGGAGCCGGCAGTCCCGGAGGTGGAAAAGCCCTAGCAGACGGCGTCTGCCGGCTTACGAGCGCAGCCGTGCCTTCTCGCCGGCTTCCGGAGAGCCGGGGCCGCCGGCAGGACTCGGCCGCGGCGCGGGTGGCTTTGGCGTGGCCGGCGTTCGCTTTGGTGCCGGATTTGCCGTGACGGACAGCGCGCGTGGTGCTGAGCTGGGGGCGGCATGGGGGCTCCTGCGGCCCCCCGCTCGCTCCCCTCCAGAAATCCCCGCAGCGGGGATTTGTGCTGTGATTGTTTTCAAATACTGGTTTGTGTAAAATTTGATTTGAGGAAACATTTTTCTCCCACATGCTGTAGGATTGAGGGCGTGTAATCCCTCCTAAATCGCACGGACGAGGTTTGTATTGCAATGCCAGTATCAGAGCTAACAAAAGGGGATTAGACAGGAAAATTCTGCGTGAAAACCTGCCACTCTTTGAGGGCTTTTAGTACAAAGAAGATAAGATAGGTAGAGCAGAGCCATTTTTAACCCAGTTTTTAATGCACTCGGTGCCTCTCCTTCCAGACCGAGGCAGCGGGGAGAGGGCGTTCGCTCGAGCCCGTCCCCGTCCCCCGTCGGACCCGCGGGCTGACGCCCGCCCGTGCTGGCGGGAAGCCCCTTTGCAAGCAGCGAGCCCTGCAAGGAGAGGCGCTGCCCCGCCGGCTCCCGCCGCCCCTGCGCCGGGGACAGCTGTCAACCTCGGCGGGCCGCCTGCGCACGCCGAGGCACGTCGGAGCGGGGGAAGAGGCGCTCCGGGGGAGATGAAAGGATCCCTTCAGCGGAATTCATGTGGAATAAGCTTTCCACAGGAGATATTTCCTCCTAATCCTCCTTAGCGCTCAGCTGATGCCTTGAAGCATCAGGGGTTTATGTGCCTTTTAAAAATTCATTCTCTGCAGCGTAACGGCGGGCACGTGCGTTATCCGCGGAGATAGCCGGTCCTTTCCGAGGCGCTCGGAGCCGGGCAAAGCCGCGGCGCGGTGAGCTCCGCGGAGGAGCAGAGCGACCCCGTTTTGTGCCGGTTCGAAGTGCCGCTCGGCAGCCCCACGGGGGCCGGGGCACCCGCGGCACGGGCGCTTGCGAGGTGCCCGGAGCAGTGCCCGGGGAGCACGCGGCGGCCGAGGTGCACCGGGCGAGGGACGGACGTCGCCGGGGGCCCCGGCGCCAGGCGCTGGCTTGCGGGACGGCAGAGCGCACTTAGCGCCGCCTTAGCCCCCGTCCGTCTGCCTCTGCTAATTGCAGCTGGACTTAAAACGTAATATTCCACTTACCAGGTCAGGGGATACATGTTCATTATTGCACTTGATTACCGCTAAACCCTGTCTGATACCCGGATTTACGGTGCGCCTAGAGAGCCGGGCTGTCTTCAGCTCCGCGCAGCCGGGCTCTGGCTCGCTCTCGGCCGGAGCGATGTTTCCGTGGGCGTTTGGCCAGGAAGAAAAGGTAAACACTTTGTGCTTTTGTAACAGGCGAAAAACGACTCGGGACTCGTCTCCCGCCCCCCGGTTCAGCGTCCCTCTCTCTGCGCTTCTGCGTGGCCCCGGCGTCGCGGGGAGCCCTCCAGCTCGGTCCCGCAGGTGCGCTCGCTCGCAGGCTGCGTTTCGGAGCCACTGCTGCCTTGAGAGGACCCGTCGTCGACCTGCTCCGTGTTGATCGCCCCCGGCGCTTCGGGCCCGTTTGCCGCGCGGCTGCGGCGGCGTTGCCGCATCCCGGCCCCGGCGGGCCTGCAGCTCGGGGGCGGCTGCGTGACGAGCAGCTTGACCGCGCGCTCGAGTGCTGCAGGCAGGGCTGGCCGGGCACGGAGCAGGCAGCTCAGGATTGCAGCAGGGAATAATGAACGGCGCTCTGCTCGGAATATGCAGCGGCCTAAGAAGAATTAGAAAATTAATTATCTTCTGTAATTAGTGTAATGACCTACGCTATTAGAGGTTATTTACAGCAGGAATAAAACTTCCCCCTATAAATGTCATGCTGCAGCGCCAGGCTCCGAAGGCTGGGGCGAGGGCCCGTGGCGGGCTCAGCGGCAGGGCTGGCTCCCCTCGCCCTCCCCGCCTCGCGGGGACGCTCGGGCTGGCGCCGTGCGAGCAGCACGCCTCTGCGAACAGGCCTCGGGACCCGGACGGGCGCGCGTCCTGAGCCGGGGGCTTGGTTTGCGTGGCCGGCGCTGCCTGCCTGGTGCCTGGCCCCAGCACCCAGCAAGCTGGTCGGTGCTAGGGGAGGGAGCTGACCTCCGCGGGATCTGCTCCTGCAGGTCTGCGGGAGGGAGGGAGAGGTGAGGCAGGTGCAGGGGAGGCAGGTGTTAGGAGCTGTTTCTCTGGTTTGTTTTCCCCTGCAGCCAGGGGCTTGCTGGTAGCTGCTTGTGAGCTCCTGCTCATCTGCCTCTCGGGTCTTGGAGGCGCCCAGGTCTTCCCTTTGCTTTGAGCATCAGCCCTTTCCTTCCTCGAGGCCGAAGCCAGCTATGAGTGCACAGCTCCGTAGGGAGACATTAGTCTGCTATTGCTTCCCTGCCCCGAAGTCTTCGTGCCTCTGAAATTGTCCTTTTGTATGACCAGGACACGTGAAATCGCTCTCTGAGCAGCGCGTTTCCAGCGTGCCGCACGGGGAGCAGAGTGCAGCGCCCAAGCGCCGGCCAGCGCGGGCGCGGGAGCCGTGCCGCAGGCGCTTTCTGCTCCCTCGCCGCGCGTCTGCCAAGCCGTGCGGATGCTGCGAGCCCGGCCGTCGCGGTGCGGGCGCTAGGGAGGGGTGTCCACGCGCAGCTCTGCGGTGCCAGCGCCTGGTCCGACTTGAGCCTCTCGGTGAGCTGCGCAGAGAGCCGGGGCCGCAGCCGGAGGCGAGCGGGGAGGCTGTGCGGGGCAGCCGGGGAGGCACAGCCGCCGCCGCGGCGTCTCGCTCACGGCTGCGCTCTGCCCCAGCGGGCGCGTTCGCCTGCGTGCAGATGGGCAGGCGGGCACCAGCCCTGCACCGCGTGCTCTGCTCCCCCTGCGCTGCATGGCGGCACGTGAGACCCGCTGATATTTGCCTTTTGCAATTGCTTCTGAAATGGGTTTTTGTGCTGAAAATGCCAGAGAGGAGGGAGTGATGACTTCAGTGCAACAAACTTTCTACAGCGGAGATGGAAACTGCCACTGACGTTTCTGCTTGTGGAGGCTGAGGATGGCATCTTGCCACCCAGAGCGAGCATTTGCTAACTCAAACACCCTGAGAAGGAGCAACAGGGATTTTTGGCCCAAAAAATCGTTGCTCAGGTCTACAGGGCAGTGCCTCGGAGCGTGCAGCACCGAGCCTTTCCCGGTGCCGCGTAGTTTTTGCAGCTGGGAAACGTCCGGGTTTCTCTGGCGTCTGCGCTCAACCACCCTGGGAGAGGCAGGGGTGCCTGGGGGCTTGCGGGGTGCCGTCTGCACCCTGGAAAGGGCAGTACCGGGAAAAAGGTCGCGTTTGGCATGGATAACCTGAGACGTTACTGACGTTTTAGTGTGAGGTATCATGACTCCTGCATTATAAATCAGCAGCGATAAAATGCCTTACCTGTCACTGAGAACCTACATCAATAATTCAGTTTGGCACCTGGTGATTAAAGTGAAATAAGCACTGGCCCCGTTCCCTTGCAGGCTTGCGGCAGCGCTGCGTTTGCATCGGGGTCGGGCTGCCGGGAGCGTCCGTGCGCTCTCGCCGCCTCCGGAGCGGCAGCGCGCGCCTGGCTCAGAACTGGGCTAGCTGAGCCCGTTTCTTACACCAGAAGCCCTTAAAACACGCAGAACGCGGGGTTTTACTCAAAACGCCAGAAAAGAGGAGAAAAGCAAGGGCTGTCCAGCCGCACGGTGGCCAGCGGCTCCCTCCCGTTGCAGCGTGCCGGTGCGCGGGTCTGCAGCGAGCAGCGGGGCCGCCGGCCGGGCGCCCGGGGAGGCATCGAGGCTTCGCCCCGCTCTGCCGGCGCGGCCGGGCCGCGGGGAGGGGGCCGCCGCTGAAGCACCTTCGCGGCCGATGCAGCCTTACTGTGCGAACAGAAGGGAGCTGCGCTCTGGAAAGCGACAGCGCGTTCCTTCCAACAGACCCTTAATGTAATTTGATACAATCGAGGGTTTTTATAGCTTAATATTCCTGTGTTTGTAGCGCATCCTGGAATTTAAGTGTCTTAAACGTAATTATTTTTAATTGCTCACACGATTCTGTAAACTCATCCAATTAAAAAAAAGTTATTAACTTTATAAAATATTGCAGGCATCCCACAGTGCAATATATTTGCAGAAAATAACAGCACAAGTGGGCAGAGCTAGTATGTAATGAGGTAAATCAATGATACCTTTTATTCATCCCTTCCTTCTCCTCCTCTTTAAAATGCTTTGGAAATTTAGTTCCTTAACTCAGAACAACAACATTGTGGGCACCCCGGGGCTCGGGTCTTTTGCTGACGCCCCTCAGCCCTGGGCAGGGGCACTGCCGAAAGATGCTCTGGGTTAGGAGGTGGCCTCCGGGGCTTTGGCACGGACCGCGAGCGGGAGCTTTGCTGCGGCCGGCCCCGCGAACTACACAGGACTGTAGGATTTCATGGAGCGGGATGCGAAATGGAGAGAAACCTTGGGGTAAGTGGGCAGAGACTGTTGTAGTGGCAGGGCCTGGGCATAAATTCCTCTCTTGCAGGCTTGTCCAGAGTTGCTCCCTTTCCGTGGGCTAGGTTGAAGGTTGCAGCCAGCTAGGGATGATCCTTATAATCTTACGGTCTAGTGCCAGAATTTATAGCCGGGATTTATTGTCCTCCGCTTGTTCCGCCCTGCAACGTCAGTCTTGCCCTGCCAGAGTTATTTAGCACGTGCGGAGCAGCGCTGTCCAAGGCGGCCGTTAGCGTGCGTGTCTTCTCCAGCCCGCTGCCGCCGGGGCGGGAGTCCCGGGGCTGATCGGAGTCTCCAGACTCGGCCGGGGCTCGTGCTGCGCCGCGTCCCTGGGCCGGGGTCTCGCCAGGGAGCGGGGTGCGGAGGCCGGGAAGGGAGAGCTGGCCGTCCTGCGGCTGGGGGGACGAGAGGCTCGTAGGAGGGAGAGCAGAGGCGGAGAAAGGAGACTCTCTCTCAGGTGAAGACAAAATGGAATTCGGTTTGCGACCGCAATGAGAGCTTTCCATAAAAGCTTCGTTTTGGGGCAGAAGCTTTTCCAACAGGATTGAGTTTGTGCAGAAGCCCTGGTAAGAAGCTGTTAGAGCTGGTCAGATGCCTCCCGCGCAAGCTGCCTGCTTGCGGGGTCCGCGGGCGGCCAGCAGGCTTGGGAAGCGGCAGCAACTAATCGACCCTTCAAACCGCGGGGTTTTGCAGGTAGATTTTGCGTTTGAGGCAGGGGACGATATAGCGGCGGCGGGCTGGCAGAGAGCGTGCCCGACGCGGCGTTTGTCGCGCTGCGAATCGCCTCCGCGGCCGGGGAGAGGGACGGGCCGAGGCTCTCGCAGCCGGTGTGCCCCCCACCCGGGCGGGGGGTCTTCCCGAGGGCGGCTCGAAGGCTGCTCTGCCCTGCGACTGGGGCGAAGCGGCGTTCGGCAGCCGTGTGCGGCTGCGCTCGCCTGCAAGGCGGCGAGGGAGCCGGGTCCCGGCCGGCACCGCGCGGTGCCGCGAGCGGAGCGCCGGCGTTCCCGCGGAGGCCCCTTCCATCCCGGCTGCGGTTCGGCGTCGGGAATCGCTCGCCTCGAGGAGTCGCCGAGGTCAAGTCGTCAGCGGAAAGCAACTGGATGCCGGCCTGAGAGCGCGGTTAAAGTGGCTAACGACACTCGCGTCCTGATAGAGCTGTTAAACCCCTTGCTGCAGGCAGGGCTTAAGCTGAGCTTTAACCGTTCTGCTTAGTGCGCATCTGCCCGTCGGGACTTCTTGTGTTTCCCCTCCCAGCACCAGGCGCTGGATGCGGCCGATTGAGAGATGTCGGATAGCTGGAGCTGGGCACCGCTCCTGCTTTTCCCAAATCCTGTGGATTTCGACGAGAGCTCGGCAAAGGGAGGGCAGCGGTGCTGCTGCCTATTGCACCACCCCAGCCCCGGCTAGAAGAGAGACTGGCAATTCCTACTTGTTGCGAGGAAATGGAAAATAGCTGTGGGGAGCGGGGCTTTCGCAGGGCTTTTGCTTCCCATCTGTTCCTCTGACTTTACCACCACCCCGATCTCTGGGCGCTCGGGGGCTTGCAGGAGAGGCGAGGGAGGAGGTGCGCGTGTTGGAAAGCGGCTCCGGGCCCCGCTGCCTGGCCGGGCTCTGTGCGAGCGCTGCGACAGGGTGCCCTGCCGGGCTCTTGACAGGGGGTGATTTTACTGGGTGAATTCCGGCTGCACAGAGGGGACCAGAGCAGCTTCATTTGCCCGCATTGCCTGGAGGCTCTGCACCAACCCTTCGTTTTCCCCTAACAGCCTCTTGTGGTCCTGAACGGAGGAGCCTTTGGAGCACGGAGCAGACCACTTGCACCTTGCTCCTTAGAGAATTAAGCTCTCGTTCATGGAAAAGATGCTTTTCCCGCTTGCCTCATGCTCGCTCTCCTCCTTGCTTTCTCTCGTTGTCATTTTAGCCTAGATTAAAGAAACCAGGGTGCAGCGCTGCGCGCGTGCTCTGAGCGGAGCCTCTCCACATGCTCCAGTGATGCCAAGCAGCAGTGACAGGTTCAAGCTTTTCTGCATCACAAATGAACTGCATGCAAATGGCTAGTCGGGAGCGGAGAACAGTCGTCAGCGTTCGGCACCCCGCCTGCCGCGGACCCCGCTCCCGGCGCGTGCTCGGGAGGGCTCAGGCCTTCAAAGGGTTAAAGCGAGCGCGGAGATAGCGGGGAGCCGCGTTTCCACTCTGCTAGAGCCCAACCTGTTAGTGCAGAGCTGTGTGAAGAATGTCAGGGATTTGTTCCAAGCGTTATCGAGATGCAGCTTTACATCTGTAAATCCTTTTACGCATCGCAGCTCAGCCGCGAGGCTCCCCGACGTGACCGGGCGCCCTCGCTGCCTGCGGAGCCCGGGCGGGCGGCGGATCCGCCGGCGCTGCTGCCGCCCGCCCGCCGCCTTTCGGGGGACGCCCGGGGAGCGCCGCGGCGTTTCGCCCGGCCCTGGCCAAGCGTCACCCGCGAGCGGCTTGTTCTCCTGCTTTGAAGTATCTCGTACCGGCTCCGGTGCCTTTAACGTTGCCCGTTTCCGCCGTAGGCCAGCACGCCGTCTCCGTATCCAGCCCGCGCCGATTACTTTTAGTTAGGATGGTGTTTCCGAGAAGCCGAGGGTGAGCGCGCGCGGCGGGGTTTAGCCAGCCCTCGCGGATCTTCTGCGGCTTTGCCTTAGCGTTATATCGGGAAAGCAACGGGTGTTGCTGCTCGAACCGGACGGAGAAAACCATCGCGGCAGTTCCCAGCGCCGTGGGAAGAACGCGCTGCCGTCGCTCACCGCCCTGGGGGGCGGAGAGGGGGCTACGGGGAAGAGATCTCGGCCGGCCGGCCGGCGGCAGCTCGGTGGGACCGTCTCCGGGAGCGGAGCAGGGTCTGCCCGGGCGGCCCAGTGTCGCTCGTCAGAAACACGATGCCGCGGCCTCGGCTGCTCTTCGGTCCTCCCGCCGCGCGCCAGCCTTCGCGTTCGACCGCGTGCGAAGCTCGGGCTCGTCCGGAGCCGCTGCCTGGCTTGGCTTTCCGAGCCGTGCTCGTCGAGCCCGGGCCCGGCGCGTGGGTTACACACACGGCAGAGGTGCCTGGAAGCCAAAAAGCTGTCACCCAGGGGTTCAGTGAGGTGCCGTTAGATTTTACAAAGTGGTGTGCGTGTTTCAAAAAGAGAGAAAGAAGCAATTTCTTCCTCTCTCTCACTTTGCCTTTGCTTTCCAAAATGCCTTGGCCATTGCTTGATTTTTAGCTATGGTTTTTGTTTGTGGGCTCATGATTTTCAAATAAATCTAGGCTTTTGTGCTGAATTTGATTAATGCTCTTAGTGCCTCTAGAACTGTGTTTTACTCGGAAGAGAAAGGGGGCTGGAAAGTGCAAGGACTCGAGGTTTCCTCTGCGGGAACGGGGCCCGAGGCTTTACCGGGAGTTTTGCAGAGGGAGCGCTGCTGCGGTTTGGGGTGGGAGAAGCCAACAGCTGTGGGTGGGGGCGTTTTTCGCTCTCGACCCCGGGCCTGCGTTTCGCCTGGCTGCGTAGGGCTCCCCCGAAGCGCAGCCTCGCGCCGAGCTGGGGGCACCCGTGCGTGCCGGCGCGCTGCAGCTTGCAGCCGGCGCTCGCCTTCCGCCCTGTTTCTGTGGACAGAGATGGTCCTCTCTGTTTTTAGAAGGAGCCCTGCTATTCGCCTCTCCCTTGCTGCGTCATCTAAACTGCATCCTATCCTCGCTGATCTGCATACGCTGCCTTGGGATGAATTTCAGGCTTGACACAGGCATGGGACCAAGGAGCCTGAGAAACGGCAAATTGAAGATGTGTAAGCGATGAAGTGGGAACGATTCTGCAGGACGCAGGCTAGGAAACAGGACGCTTCGCTTTGTGCAACGATGAAGCAGCCTTCATGTATTTTTTCACGCCGCTGCTTCATTTGTCGCCATGGCTGAGGTCTTCAGCACATCTATAGCGCTCAGCTTCAGGAAAGGGAGAGGAGCGTGAGGAGGAGCCTTGCGTGAGCGGATGGGGAGAGGGCGGTGATGCCCAGGATGTCTCTGGGAAATCAGCGGCTGTCGCGGGCACTGCTCCTCCGCTCGGAGCAGCGGGGAAGCCTGCGGCGTCCGACGTGGCGTGGAGCCCGTGCTTACTGCGGGGAAGGGCCTGGTGGTGAGACACGTGCTAGTGATGGTTCTGCAACTTCCAGAGCGTTAGTGTTGTTCAAATGTTAGGCTGGTGTCTTCCTCAGCATTAAAACTCTCAGTGCACTTCATGCTTTCAGACTCCTGGTGCTCGAGGTTAAAGCATGAGAAAAAGTCCGAGGCCTTTGCTTATTGCCGGGTGATATCTCAGGGGAGCAAATGTTCTGGACGAGGAAACGCTTTGGTCCTCTCTCCTCGTGTCCCTGGCGCACGTGGGGGCGGTTTCCCGGCTTCCTCAGAAAGCGCTTAAACTTCTGAGCAGCGAGGACGGCGTTTCCCGTCGCGGGAGCTGCCCGGGGCGTCAGCCCACCTGCGGGAGGAAAGGCTTGCGGGGAGCAGTGCTGCAGGGGAGAAGAGAGGAGAAGCTGAACTCCCATTTCCTTTGGGAATTGCCAAAGGGCTGCTGTGCCCCGCGGCGCGGCACTGCCGGTGCTCCCGGCCTCGTGCCGGCCGCCGGAGCACGTGGGGGCTCCCGCGGGAGCCCGCACCGGCCCCGGCGATGCCAGGCGTTGCCCCGGCCTCCTCCCTTCCCGCGATGGCACAGGCGGCCCTGAGACCTCGGTGCCGCTCACCCTGCAGAAGCAGAGAGGAATCCAGCTCCCAGGCAGCGAATTCGGAGGTGCTAGCTACTCGTTTTTCATTGCTGTGATAAAAAATCTAATGCAATCATCAAAAAATAAAGCCGCGTTTTCATGTCTTTGCCATTAGGGATGCCTCTTGCTGCTGCTCTCTTCTGCCTCCTACCCCAAATTATGGAAGTCTTGGCAGTGCTTAAACCTTGTGGAAATTTACTTCTGGATGCCAGCAAAGGGGGGTTGGGGGTCTGAGACATCTCTCAGGCTATAAAATTCCAGAAGTATTGTGTTCCCTTAATAAAAACATTTTTTATTTGGAAGCATAAATGTTATTTTTCCAAAGGCATCATCCTGAATGGGGCTATTCATTCTTGTCCTTTAGCTTAAGAGATTACAGCTCTTGGGAGACGTTCTCCTGGTTTAGCAGCCATAACCTTACATTTATTGCGCGTGTGGCCACAGCAGCCCCCTCACGTAATTTTGTTTAGGACTGTGAAATTTGCCTTCAAAACTGAAATTGAATCCTGTTCTCTGCTTTCAGCAGCATGATGGGTTTCTGTGCCTCTCTCTTTCCCAAGGATGTTTGCAGTTATTGATGCTGAGTGCGGCTATTTATCACAGACAATACAGAACAAAGAAGAATTTATTAATAAGTCTCCTGTTCCCGTATGCTTTCCTGGGGAACCTGAAGCATGCTATTTTCTTCCTGCCCCATTTATATCTACACGGTTTTGCTCCTGTCCAGTCAGATTAAATGCTTGCTGAGGAAAAGGGGTTGCTCGGTGGCGTATGCACTGGTTAGATTTACCGCACGGAGAAGAGCTACACGGGTTATTGGCCAGCGGCAAGCAGGGAAACGGCGCAGAGGCCCGGGAGAGGAACGCCTGGCAGCGCGTCCCACGCCGGGCGGCAGCGCGTGCCGCGCAGCGGGCTCCGCCGGCACCGGGCTGGCGGGCCGGGCAGCGGCCCCTGCGCCGCGGCCCCTTGCTCTCCGGCCCCACCGGTGCCCCCGCGCCGTCCGGAGGATTTCCCGGGACGGGCCGTGCGTGCCGGCGCTGCAGCCTCGGAGCCGCCTCCCGAGGCGAGGGGGAGGCGCGCGGCTGTTCGGTGCAAACGTTTTGAGTACAGAACTCATCGCGGTCTTCTGTCGCGGCGACCTGAGGTGTTTTTCTCCTTTCTTAATGAACCTGGAATACGGAATTAGGAGCGACTAAATGATTCTTCGTTTCCCATTGTGTCGGGCCGCGTTACGAAAGCCGAGCGAGGGTGCCGACGCCGGCCCCGCGGCAGCAGGTTTGCGAGCCGCGCGTCGCGCTCGAGGCGGCTCGTCCGAGCCTTGGCGCTGCCGGAGCTGCCGGCCCCGGCCCCGGCGTTTGCCGGGCACCTTTGGGAGGGCGGGAGAGGATGCGCGGCTCTCCGAGAGCTGCAGGCGCCGCTGCAATTTGCTCGCGTGTTTACCCATCTGCCTGTTTAACTGTCCGAGCGAGCTCCTTTCGCCTGGCAGTCTTGGCTCGTTAAAGGAAGCACGGGGCTTTTACTGCGACTGCACGGCGGCAGCTAGTGTTTTCACTGAACATATAATTTGCCATGTACGAAACCCATTTTTCAGAATTAATTTACGTACTGCAAACAGTTTGTATTAATGAAAATGCGTTTTTCACGTGGGTTTGCTGGAAAAGCTGGCTGCAGCTCAAGAGCTCGCTTTATCCATCCAGCACGGGTAGGAGATGGAATTTGTTTAAAAATTAAATAACACACCCACCCCCCCGTTTTTAATACAGTACGGCCCAGCCATAATCTCTGAAGCAGACTGCAAAGGCCGCAGAAAGCTCCATCTGTGGCATTTTAATATGCAGCATTGTCTCCCGTTTTAATAAACCTCTTCTGCCAGGCTCGTGTTTGGGTAACAGAGATGCGAGATGCTGTCATCTTCCCAGGTCACATTTTGAGGCTTGAAATTAGCACGAGTGGAGATGGATCCAGCTACGGCGCCCTTCCCGTATTAGCACGCATATTTTAGAATAATTGATGCTGAATTCATTTTGCAGCCTTGTTTCTCCTCAGCTTTCCCCCACCCCCTCCTCCATACATGCATGCAAAAAATGCTGTTTCCCGTCCAGATGGCAGCCGGGAGCGCTCGCCGCCGTCGCGGGGCCGGAGCGCGTGCTTTGCCGGGCTCCTCGAGGGCAGCCGGGCTGGCGGCGTGGGGCAGCCCCACGGGGAGGGGGCGAGGAGCCCTCGCTTGCGGCAGCCCGCAGCGCGTCCCCCGGGCTGCTTCTCTCCCGCGTCGGGGGCGAGACGCGGCTGCCGGCGGTGGTGGCGGCGGCGGCAGCTGCGCTGCGTGACTTTCCGCAGGAACGCGCTTGGCAAAGCGCTGAGACTGCAGGCTTCAAAACACCGGGGAGGAAAGGGGGATCCAGGCTTCTACCAGTCCTTCGGGATAAGAAATTCTGGGCAATGTTTTAGCTGCGGTCCGCTTCGAAAATTGCTCCCGTATTGGGAGTGCCTGCGATTATCACTTGCTGCAAAAAATAACGGCTTTTCTGTATCGATATCTGAAAATTAACGCAGGGCTGCTGTATTTCTTTAGGACTGTTGGGGAAAACACTTACAGAAATGTAAACGTGTTCTAAGTAGAAAATGGTTTGCGCTGACGCTAATTGGGCTGTTCTTGGCGTTTCCGAGGCGGTTTTGACCAGTGCGACTTCCAGCCTCAGCGAAGGTGCGGACGTGGGCTGGCCCCGGGATGGGGTGCGCTCGTCCGTGTGGACTCAGCGCCGGGTTACGGACCCTATGGCTGTGTTTGAACCTGGGGAGAGCGGCTGAGCATCCCTGCTGCCACGCGTGCGGCTCGCCCCGCGAGTAATCCTCGGGAGCTCAGCGGACGTTTCACGTGGTTAAAGTTAAGCCTGTGCAGCAAGTGACGAGCGTGCAAAGGGCATGAGCGTGCAAGGGGTGAGGCTGCTCGTTCGCCTGAGCCCGCCTAGGCTTGCAGCAACTGACATTTTCCCCCGTGGGGACACAAAAGTAAATATTGACCTTCTGCTAAGACGCAGGTAATCCCTGCTTTTCTGCACCCCGCGAGGGTGGGGAGGGAGCCGAGCAGGCGCGAGCCCCTGCCCGGAGGCAGGCCCCGCTCCGCGCCGCCGGCCGCGGGCTTCGGGAGTCCCCGGAGCTTGCATCTGGGAATTGCAGCGAGCGGGCTGGGGAGCCGGCAGGTCGCTGCCGAGCTGCGCTCGCGCCCGGTGTTTATCTCATTGCAAAACCCCTGTCGGCAGAGGCACGCTAGGCACGAACGTAATTACAGCTCCGCGGGCAGCGGCGGGTTGGTGATTTATCGTTGGCTTTCGCTTCCGTCCGCCGCTCACCGCGACGGTGCTGCACCGCGTGCAGCGGGTTGCGCTCCAGCCGGACCGGCTCCCCCAGGGCCGACGTGCCCGGGCGCACGGCAACGGCACGGGGGCTTCGCCGGCTCCGGTGCCGGCTCCGGCGGCTCGACGATGAGCCCCGAGCAGCTGCCGGCAGCGGGAGCGGCGCCGGGGCAGCGCTCGGGTCCCGAGCTCTTCCTGCAGGCGACGCAGCTCAGGAGCGGGCCGCTCAGCTCCCCGGCGCCTTTCCGAACGGCGGAAACGGTCGGAGGTCTCAGCGCGAGGCTCCTGCTGCCGGCTCTTTTCTCCGCGGCGCCGGACCTCGGCCAGGCTCCTCGGCCGGCCCTCGCGGGAGGGGGGCGAGCCGGGAAACCTCCCTTCCCGCTTCCCCCGGCCGCCTGCTCACACTCCCTGGTGGACACGTAGGGGCCTTAATTACTGCTGCCTGCTGCAAACGCCGCGGTAATTAGCGGCATTGCGGAAAGCGAGCGCCAGCCGAGCGGGTTTTAACGTGCCGTTTCCCACGCGGGGCTGTGCTCTGCTCTAACTTCCACGCTCCGCACGTGCCGCGGGGATAGTCTGCGTTGGGGAGCGTGGGTCTCCCCGGCGCCGCGGGGCCAGGCGTGCATGGTACGGGCTGCTCGCTTGGGCGCGCTTGCCCAGGACAGCGCGCCCGCGTAGGACATGCCTGTCCGAGCCTCGGTGCGCAAAGCGGAGGGCTGCCGCAGCCGCTCAGCAAATTTCCCAGTGTGGTTTTGAATGAACTGCTGATTATTTTTCTGCTCATTATTCACCTGACGGAGGAGCAGGCTGAGTAATTAGCGAATGCACGTGAACCTTGCAGCGTTTTTATGAATAAAATGTTTGTGAATTGGCCGGGTGTTGGCCCTGCTGGTTTAGCTCCTGCTCTCGCTATAGCGCGTCAACTAGGAGCGTCGCTGTCCCGCACCGTTCAGCCCTTCCCTGGCAGAGCTGAGCCGAGCAGCGAACGTGGCTTTTTGCAGCAAAATGATGCTCGTCCTCCCCGATACCATCACAGCTCCCTGCTCTGTTCTTGACGCCAAATGCGGTCACGTTGCGTTCCTCGCTGCTGCTGGACCAGGTGCCTCCTTGCACGATTATGTAGTGACACCGGGCTCGCTCCGCTCTGCCCAGCGCAAAGACTCCCCGCGCGGCGCTTCGCGGGGAGCCTCGGAGGCCTGTCGGTCCGGGCGGCAGCAGCTGCTGGGGAAGGGCGGCCAGCGAGGCTGCGCGGCGGGACCGAGGCGTTCGCGTGCCACCGGCTCTGCGGGGCTTGGCGGGGCCGGGGGCCGGCGTGGCACCGGTGAGGGCCGGAGACCCGGCAGCGCGAGGGACCCGTGGGCAGGCGGAGGCCGGTGGCAGAGGTGCCGCCCATGCCGGGGGCGACAGCACCCGCTCGTCCATCGAGTGCGATGCCGCAGGTCGCGTTTTCTGAGTGAGCAGGAAATTAGCAGGTCCCGGCTCGCAGGAGCGATGATGCCCTCGAACGGCGAGGAGCGCGGTGCAGCGGGGACTCCAGCAGCTGCCCCAGTGTTTTGGTGCTTGTTGCTGGGAAATTGCGTCTTGTTTCAAGGTTAGATTTTGGCTAACTTGGGCTTCCAGGCGCAGGATACCGTTGCGTCTCTGTTGGGAAGGTGCTGGCTCTCTCTCCCCAGGTCCGCAGGCTTGTGCGCAGCTACTGAGATGAACTCGAGAGATTGCGCTCTTGGAGCCCTCCGATATCTGACTAATTCTTCCAGCCCTGACTCGTTTCCATGCTCCTGTTTTGAACGAGCCGTCGTATTTCCCCATCAGCTCGGAAGCATAAACTGTTACTCAGCAAATCCCACGGTGCTGCAGCTACGGGGACTCGCTGAAGCCGGCAGGAGGTTGCTTCAGCAGAAAGTAGCCGTGTGCGCGGCGGGCAGCGAACTCCCGCGATTCGCTGCCGCAGAAGGATGCGGGAGCAGGTAGCGGCGCCGCCTGGGGAAGGGGTTGATCAGATAAATCCGCGAACGGCGAATCCATAAGGAGCTGCTGCGGAGCCGGGGCAGGGGTGTCCCCGGTTACGGCTCGGGCGCCGTTCGCTCTGTCGGCGCGGCCCTTAGGGACGAAGGCTCCTCGCGAGGAAGCCTGGCCGAGGGGCCCCTGAGGCTGCAAGGCAGCAGCAGCCTGCCAGACCCATCTCCGTGTCCGCCTCGCTCTCGGAGGAGCTGGGGTGTTAAGCAAAGCCACCCTCGTGGTGGTTTTCCCGGCGCCGCTAACTGGGTCAGCGCACGTGCGCCGTACCTTAATCATTATTGATAAGCTGCGGCTGACGGCGTGCCGTGCAGGAGCTCGGCTCCTCCTCCGGCTGCACGAGGAGACGCTCTTCGGGGTTTAATCTGCGGCCAGTTTAATCCTGGGGCTGGGCTTTGCTCCTGCCGGCTGGCGCGCCGAGGGCCGTGCCCTGCGCCGGCGGGGGGACGCGCGCCTCTGCGCCCCGTGCCCCTCGCTAGCCGCGTTTCGCGCACGGAGCTGCAGCGCGAGGTTTGTGCGAGCCGCCGCGGTCGGAGCTGGGAAGCGGGGCCCGGAGGAGACGATCCTGTTCGCACACGCCTTTTATTTCTGCTGCGTCTAATCGAGGAAAGATTGCCTTAGCAAGCCGCAGAAATCATTACATATGCTGCTAGTGGCCTGGTTAATTAAGATATACAGTTCTCTGGGTAGGAAAAGACGACCTATATTTACTGTATGTAGGCAGACATCTGTCAGCGAGAAACGCTAGCTATCCCAGTGCAGGTTTGTCCTGCTTCTTGCAGGCTCGGAACTGCAACTGCTTGTAAGCTCTGATGCAGACCAAGTTAATTTTAAGATGACTGTTACTATTCTAAACATAAGGAAGGGCATATTTAGACTCTCAGTGCTCAAGAAGGCAAAACCCCCTGCATGTTTCTAGTAATTTTTCCCTAACAGTTTGCACAAAACAACAACAACAAATCCTATTTGGTTTCTGCAAAAGAATATGTTCGAGGGTGATCGTAAAATAGATTATTTTTAAATCTGCAGATGGTTTCCACATATTCCTCCTCAGCTCACTGCAGCTTTCCACCTCAGTAAACCGGTTTGCAATTCAGCCGAGGGCTGTGGAGCAAGTGTTCTGCCGTCTTGGTCCTCTTGCTCCCGCTCTTTAGCCCCCCTGTCCGTTTCTGTCCCCGATCTCTTTCGTTTCCCCTTGGTTCTCCCCTTTTGGTGGGTGGTCGCTGTGCAAAGCCGCCGCCGCTTAGGGCTGCTCATTTTGCAGCTCGCCTTCCGTGCGTCCCAGGCTTCCCTTTGCCGCAGCGCCGCTTCTCGCCGCAAAACTTCCCCCGCGAGGGCAGGGAGGGTTTCCCGGCCCCGCTCCCCGCACGCGCCGGCAACGCCGCTGCTCCAGAGTTTCCTGCCGCTTGGCCAAGGGACGCGGGGCCCTGAGCAACCTGATCCCAGAAAAACTGGGCTGCCGGTCCTGTGCTTGCAGTTATCCCCCCGCTCCCTGGGAAAGAAATACAGCTTTCGCCTCCCCCCCCCCCTTTTTGTCTTTGTTCTTTCGTAGTTCGGCATTATAATTATTGAGATTTCACTGCAGGGCAAAACGATCATTTGACAATGTAAGTGGGGAAAATAATTCTCGTGTTATCCGGCAGCCTTACTCTTACCATAATTAGGGTAAAACTCCTGCAGATTTCACGGGGGGAGGAATTTCCTCCTATGCAGGTATTTGTCTCCTCAAGATTTCTCAAGATGCGATTGCAAATGTTGGAATTTTTTCCCTCCTGTATTTTTAATAACCTGAGGTTGTTGACGGACTGCAAAGGACTGAAGGAGCTGTCATTTTTTCGATTGTTTTCATTAGGCGTTTTCCATTTCTGTCATCCTCTGCACTAGCCTTGGACTTTTATGAGCAAATACCTTGGTTTGAGCTATTCAAAACTGTTGGTACAATTACAACTGCAGCAGCAGCAGCACAACCCAATTGAAAAATGATGGGAAATTTGATGGAAAGCTGCAAATTAGTCCATCTTAAGCCTTGAAGGTGGCAGGGAAATTGCAGCTTTTTGTGAGCCGGGGCACCGCGGCGCGGGGTGGGACGGAGGCCGTGGGAGCCCCCGGTTAGCGGGGTCCCCGCGCCGGGACGTGTTTACGGCGGGGTTAGCGCTAGCGCTGGGGGTCTTTGCAGTATTTCCCTCCTTGGTTTATTTGCGCCGGAGCCGCGGGAGCAGGCGCCGGTGCACAGAGGGGGCAGCGCAGCGGCGCAGGAGCGGGCGGCGGGGCTGGGTGCGCGCCGCGCTGCGGCGGCGGGGGAGCCTGTTGTCCCCTGTTGCCCCGGGGCTGATGAAAACGAGCTGACAGAACAAGGCAGCATTAGCCTAATTATGGCCACGAACGTTAGCTCGGCGGTGGATTTTCCTTTCTTAGTGACTTCCTGTTTTCCTCTTTGAGATGCAAATTTTTGCACAGTCCTCGATCCAGATTCTCGTCTCATTAGCATGAAATCTGACTAGTTCCGCATTTTTTTAAATAGCGGGTTCAGGGGGAAAAAGGGGAAAAAGAGAAAAGCAGCAGCACCCCGAGCTGCAGCCAAGCCCCTGCGAGCCGCCGGGGCAGAATTTGGAGGGAGGGCTCCGGGGGGAACCGGCCTGCGGGAAGAGCCCGGCGAGGCGTCGAGCGGCCCGGCGCCGCCGCAGCCTCCCCGCGCCCAGCCACCGAGCGCGCCGCTGCCTTGAAGCCTCCCGTTTTGCTTCCTCCTGGAAAACGAGGCTCACCATAATAGAGGTTAAAAAAATTACACTAGAAAAACCATTCTGAAATGGATTTTTCTTTCTTTCTCTCTTTTTTTTTTAATGCCTGCTGTAATCTGTACCCGCTGCAGCTCCAAGCTGGGAGGAGGCTCGTAATATATCTGAAGCGGACGGCACTATTTTGTGGTAGATGTCATTCGAGTAATATTTAACTGTCCTTGGAAAAGAAAATACAATTTTCATTGCAGGCGGGCGCGCTGGCAGTGTGTGCTGGGGCTGGGGAGCCGCCGACCGCCTCCCCTCCCCTCCTCTCCCCTCCCCTGGGCGGCACGTAATGAGTTTGATAAGAAATTGTCTCGTTAACAGGATTAGCCATGGAAATCTCTAGTCCCCTCCTATCCTTTTTGCAACGCTCTTCATCCTGCTCTGTAATTTCCTGCTGGCACCCGGCGCCTGGGGGCCGCCCCGGAGAGGCGCTGGCCCGTGCCGGGCGAGCGCACTGCTTTTAGCAAAAACGGCGTCCTTCTCCGAGTACCACGCGTTCGGATCAAGCCGTCCCGAAGCGCTCGCTCGGCTTCCCGGGAAGCGAGTCGTTACAGCCGTCCTCCTTCCCCGAGATGCTCCGGTCGGTGACTCTCGGACATACGAAACCTGGAGAGGCAAACTCTGCCCTCCGCGGGGCCGCGTAAACCCGGCCGGCGAGCACGTCGGCTTCCTCTGCTTCGCGCAGAGCTGCTGCTGCCTTGCGGGTGTTTGCGGGGGCGTCCGATCGCCGCGGCCCCTCCGGCGCTCTCGGCGCTGCAGGCTGCTGGTCGGGACCAGACTCGGAGCTCGGAAACGCCCCCGCGTTTGCTGGTTTTATTTGCCCCTTTTCCGCCGCTGGACTGGGGTTCTGCAGGGGACTCTGCACCCCGTTCGGGTTCGTTTGCAGGCGGACTGCCCCTTGGCCCCTGGGGCCGCGGCTGCCGCCCGCGAGCCACCGAGCGCGGTGCCCCGGGCGTGCAGCCCGGCCAGCGCTGCATCCTGCCTCCGAACCTCGCCTCCTCCTCTCTTCTCTCGCGCTCGCTCTCTTTTTGTTTCGTCTCTTGCTCTCAGAAAAGCCATTTAGATGCAATTCCGTTCTTAAAACCTCTCCCTCGTGCATGGCTAATGAGCGTCAGGCGGGCGCGCTGACAGCGGGCCCGAGCGGGAGCCAAGCTCGCGGAGTGTCGACAAGTCATTTGGAAGAAACCCTGGGAGCGCGCCCAGTTTTATTACAGCGTAATTAGAAATAAAATCTTGTTGCAAGAGGAGAATGAGAGACGGGTGTTAATCCTGTAACGGGAGGAGACGGAGCCGTGCTCCTGAAGGCGATTAGGGAGGGAAGGCGGGAAGGCTGTCGTGACTCCCCGGCTCCCAGCCCTCCTTTTCCAGCGCTCCCTCCCACCGCCCGGGCAGCCGGCAGCCCGCGCCGCTGGCTCGCTCCCGGGAAAGGCTGGTGCCGCGGGCTGCGCCGGCGAAGGGCTCGTGCCGGGGCTGCGCCGGCCTCTCCCCCGGCCGGGGCGGCAGCAGCTCCTGCAGCTTCCTCGAGACGGCGTTTCTAGGGCACGCTATTCCCTCTCAAGCGCAGCCCGTTCCTCCCGGATCGGGGAGGAGGAGAGAGGAGCCCCTCGGTACCAGGCGTGACCCGCTTACCTGGCTGCAGCCGCTCGCCGCGCAGGTGCCCGTGCGACTTGGAGGTGGAGGCGATCTGCCGGGCGCGCGGCTGCTCGGCGTCGCACGGCTGCGCCGGACGCGCGCGTTGCCTCCGAAAGGCCTGGGGAGCCTGTGGCTGCCCCCGGGATCCGGCGTGCAGGGAAACGCGTAAATAAATCTGTCAGATGCTCTGCGGCTCTTACTAAATTTGCACGGGCCTCGCGTTGTGGTTCCTGTTTAACGTCTCCGGGCTGGGTGCAGGGGGCTCTGCTCTGGGAGCCTGGCCCGGGCGCTTGGGTGTCTCCTGTGGCACGAAGCTTGGGGCAGCCGGGGATTAAAGCGCCCTGGCGCAAGGGGCCCCTTGTGCGAAGGCGCCGCGGGGCCGGCAGAGGCGTTTGCACTTCGCCGGGGCAGGGAAGCGGGGCGCAGTGCAGCACGGGCGCCCTGACCCGCGGAGGCTCCCGTGTTCGGCGAGTGGCTTGTTTGCAGCCGTCGCGAGGAAGCGTCCGTACGGCGGCCGCCGAAAATCGCCGGCTTTGTTCTTCGGGGCTTCCCTCGCTGTGCCTTTCCCCCGGGGAAGCGTTTGTCACTTCAGACGCGGCCAGAAATAGCACCGAGCGCTTATTGAATTTGTCCAGGATGCCTTGGGATGCATGTGCTCAAAGTACGGCTAATTCATAAACGCTGGCACCTATCGATTCCCTAGCAGTTAAAATAGACTGCGTAACGAAATATTGGCCCCGGAGTACCAAGGGGAAGTTATCTCATTAGTCTTATGAACTACAAAACGTGCTCTCTCCTGAAGCGCTGACCCCATTGTTTTTATAAATCTGTATTGGATAGAGCAGTAACCGGTAACCTGTATCGACTGTAATTTTTCTCCTGAAATTGGAAGGCCCTTGGGACCGCCGCCGTGCACTCGTGGCCGCTCCGGCGGCGGAGAGGGCTTGCAGCAGCGGGGCGCGGGTGCGCGCGCGGGGGGAGGCTCTGCTCCCGCCGGCCGCGCGGGAGAGCTCCCTCGCCCTCCTGCCTTTCCGCCGGCCTGGCGCTCCCTACGCCGAGCCTTGTGCAGCCGCCGTGCTCGGCTTTGCGGCTCGGAGCGGGGACCCCGGCGGCCCCGCGCCTCGCTCGTCGGCAGCGGGAGGCACGCGGGGCGCTCCGGGGGCTGGGGCCCGCTCTCCTCCCCGCCTCCCGGTGCCTGCCCGGCCCCGAAGCGGCAGCCCGGTGCTTTCTGCTCGCTGCCGGGCGAGCGCCGGGAGCGCGGCCGGGCCGGCGGCCGCTTTTGGAGCGGCGCTTCCAAAGGCGGCAGCTCGAGTCTGGCTCGAAGAGTTATTAGAGCCGCGTCGCTCCGGTCTGGCTGCGTACTTAATCCTCGGCTTCCCGTAAAGCTTTTCCACCTCCTGGCAGGCGGAAAGATCTGATTTTATTCCGCGACCTTCGACGTTAATCTCACCAGCAGACTCGGCGATAAGTCACTTTGGTGAGGTCTCCGTCAGAGCCGCTCACATCAATTATTGCCCCACGTTTTCCCTTGAACCAGAGTAATGCTCCGCGACAAAGTTATTTGTCCCTTTCTTCAAAAAGAAATGAAGCTGTGCTGTCAGGCTGCGAAGCCCTTACGTTCAGCGTAACGGCGTCTCCAAAACCGCGGCTCGCGAGGCGGAGGATGCCCCGTGTTGCCGCAGGGAAGGGACGCTGATGCTGAGACCCGGCGCTTTCAGCGCAAAAGCCCGTGTGCCCTGGCGTTAGCAAAGGGCAGCGGGTCCGGGCATGGCTTTGCCCGCGCCGGTGGCCGCGCGCTGGCCTCCCCAGGCGTCTCTGCGCCGTCCAAGCTGCTCTCCCCGCTCCTCGCCGCCCGGCGCAGACGCGGTGCCGCTGGTTCCTGCTGCTGGACAAGCGGGGTTCGGGGGGGCCGTCGGGGGCCGAGATGCAGCACTGAGGCTCTGCGCGTTCGCGGCCGGTGCTGCTTTAAAGCTTGGGCCTGCAGGAGCTGCTGCGCGGCGGCTGCCGCTGCCCCTCTGTTCCCCCCCCCCGCCCTGTGCTCAGGTGCCAGCTCGAGCCCTTACTTGTTTTCACCTGCTTCTGAGCACGTTAAGCTAATTATTGGCTCAGTGCAATGGATTTGCTTTTAATTGCAGCAGGGCTGTGGCTGCGTGGCCGAGCCGCACGTCACCCGCCCTCCCCACGCTCAGCACCCATGGCTCTGCCAGCCTCCGGAGGACCCGCGCGCTGGGCAGGAGGTGGCACGTGGCCCCTGGGAGCGGGGGCGCAGGTAGAGGCAGGCATGGAGCGGGCTGCGGGCAGCCTCCCGCGGCCAGATCCCCACCAATGCAGCATCAGGGCCACCTTGCTCACCCTTCTCCTCCCTTTCCTGTTCGTCTCTCCAGAAAATAGGTTTTTTATTACTTCTTACGGAGGTTTGTACATATCGGACGTGCAGAAGGAAGATGCCTTGTCCACCTACCGGTGTATCACTAAGCACAAGTACAGCGGAGAGACGCGCCAGAGCAACGGAGCCAGGCTCTTGGTGTCAGGTGAGCGCGCGCCTGCCGCGGTGCCGGGGCCCGGCACCCCCAGCGGGGTGCGTGCCGCGCAACGTGGGGCGGTGCGACAGCCCCCTGCACGGGCAGCGCGGTGCGGCGCGACGAGCACGCGAGCGATGCTGCAGCACCGGCCGTGCCGGGTGCCTCGGGGCGCTCCCGGCTTCGCGGGCTGCCCAAATCACTCCGCTCGGGAGGGAGTTTGCATGGCTTGCACCACCTCTTCGCCATGCAGCTTTCCCGGGCCAGCGTGTGGGGGTTTGGGCACCCGCGTTAACCCCTCGATGGCCACACGCGGGGCCAGGGCTGTGCCTTGCTGTGCCGCGGGGCCTCCGTTGCCCGTCAGCTTGCAGCAGCAGGACGGCCTTGCTCCCGCGGCGCTGGGTGCCCGCTCCCGTGCCCTCGGGGCTGGCTTGCTCCCTCCCTGGTCGCTGCCGTTACGTGCGCTATACGGCATCGTGCTTCTGCCCGGGAGCAACGGGAGAGGCTTCTTTCCCCTGGGATTTAATTTCACGCCTGAGCCTCCTTTCCCAGCTGCCTGACGGGCCCCTTCGCTTGTGAGTTTGGACACGCGCCGCAGAACGTGTGTGTTTTGCCCTGCTTGGGGGTCACCCCGAGGCACTCCGCTGGCGTGGGGTTGCTTCACCCCGGCATGCCGCCGTGCCGGCTCCGCTGCCGTCGCGCCCGGGGGACCGCCCGCCCGGCAGTGCCAAGCCGAGCCGCCGCGTGAGCTTGGTCCCTCCCGATCGCAGACCCGGCGGAGTCCATCCCCACGGTGCTAGACGGCTTCCAGTCGCGGGAGGTGCGGGCGGGCCGGCCCGTGGAGCTGCCCTGCATCGCCTCGGGCTACCCCAACCCCGCCACGCGCTGGCTCAAGGACGGGCGCCCGCTGCCCGCCGACGGCCGCTGGACCAAGCGCGTCACGGGGCTGACCATCAGCGACCTGCGCGTGGAGGACAGCGGCACCTACATCTGCGAGGTCACCAACACCTTCGGGTCCGCCGAGGTCACGGGGACCCTCACAGTCATAGGTAAGAGCTGGCGGGGTGCTGCGACGGAGCCGTGGGCTCCCGGAGGCAGCTGCCGAGCACCTCTGCAGCGCACCAGCGTTGGGAGCGGGTGCCCGCGGCTGGTGCGCCCCACCTCGGCTCTGACCGTGCCGTGAAGCCCTGGAAGTTGCCAGCCCAAGTGTATCCCGTGCAACGCGTGGTGTCCTGCCCGCCGTGCCACCTGTAGCGTTTAAAAGATGTTGATAATGCTGCAGCAAAACAAGTTCAGGCATCCCCCGATTTACGGCTTTGATCAGGGAAAAGAAAGGGGTCTCTGGGACGCCTGGAGCAGCACCACAGGATGGGGATCACGCTGTTCGTTTTGCATTAGGCGCCTCGGTGCTTGGTTTTGGTGCTTTGCGTAGAAGTAGCTCCAGGCAAACAGTAAAGGCCAAATATTTATTGCCTGCTTTGCTGCTGGAGGCTCCTCCTGTCCCTTGGCTCCTCGCGGTACCTGAGCCCGTGGGCTGGCACGTGCCGTGGCCGCCGTGCCCAGAGCAGCGCCGGGTGCCGGAGCCATCCTGGCTCGGCGTACGGCTCCAGCGGGGACCTGCCGCCCCGCGGAGTCCTCCTGCGGCCGCCCCGTGCCCTCGCCTGCCGGCCTCGGCAGCTCGCCGTGCCGCTCCTCAGCCGGCACTCGCTTTGCTCTCGCCCTTTCTCGCGCAGACCCTCTGCGTGTGACCCTCACGCCAAAGAAGCTCAAAACGGGCATCGGCAGCACCGTCATCCTCTCCTGCGCCCTCAGCGGCTCCCCGGAGTACCTCATCCGCTGGTACCGCAACACGGACCTCGTGGTGGCGGACGACTACATCTCCATCCGCGGGATCAGCAACGAGACCCTGCTCATCACGGCGGCGCAGAAGAGCCACTCGGGCGCCTACCAGTGCTTTGCCACCCGCAAGTCCCAGACGGCGCAGGACTTCTCCATCATCGCGCTGGAGGGTGAGCTGCCTTCCTCGGCGCAGGGGCTTTCCTCGCGCAGACCCTCTGCTCGGCTGGGGCCAACGGGGAGGGGCTGAAGCAAGGGTCCAGCCCCGAGTCACACCCCCGTCCCCCTGCCCTGGGCCGAGGCACCTTCTCCTCCCACTCCATGAGCAGTCGTGGCGGCTGGTGCTTGGGCAAGGAATGGGCACCGCTGAGCCAAGGCTCCCGTGCGCCGGCATCTGCTGCAGCCCCCGTCCCAGCACCTCGCTGCCGCGGGGGGCCGTGGTGGAGAGCAGGTTTCTGGTGCGCGACGAGGGCTCGCGCTCGGCTGCGCCCGGGACTCGCGGGCGAGGTGCTCGGCGAGGGTCCGAAACCCTCCCTCGAAGCGGTGCCCGTGGCTGCTGCGCCCTAACCCTGCTCCCGCTGGGTGCCCCCAGATGGGACCCCCCGCATCGTCTCCTCCTTCAGCGAGAAGGTGGTCAACCCCGGGGAGCAGTTCTCCCTGATGTGCGCCGCCAAGGGCGCTCCGCCGCCGACCGTCACCTGGGCCCTGGACGATGAGCCCATCCAGAGGGACAACGGGCACCGCACCAACCAGTACACCATGTCGGACGGCACCACGGTGAGCCACATGAACGTGACGAGCCCGCAGATCAAGGACGGCGGCGTGTACCGGTGCACCGCGCGGAACTCGGTGGGCAGCGCCGAATACCAAGCGCGAATAAACGTAAGAGGTGCCTGTCTACTTTTAAATATCAGAATAGGACTTTTACGGGGCTGTTGGTTTTGTTCTGTTCCCCGGTAGAGCGTTTCTCCTCCTCCTCCCCTCCAACCCCCCACCGCTGCCTTTTCCCCGTTGTGCCGCTCTCCTGCCCCTGGGCTGCAGCCCCCCGCGCCGTGCCCGCCATGGCCCGGAGCAGCAAGCTTCCCCGCGGGTTGCAGCGGGGCGCTGAGCTGCCCGCAGTTGCTCCCAGGAGCCTCGGAGAGCCAAAACGCGGCTTTCCAGAGGCAGAAGGGCAGCGCTGACACCCTCGAGGCTGGCTCTCGCCCTGCCTCGGAGCGCCTGCGGGACCGGCAGCCCTGTGCACAGCCGCTGCGCTGCCCTGCAGCGGCGAAACGCCGCTTGCTTCGACTTGCGGAGCCGGGAAGCGCCCCAGCTCCCCTCTGCTCCCCGGCCTGCCCCCGCTTCCTCGCGCTCTCCCCTCTCCGTTGCCAGCACGCCTGGGGACGCGCGTTACAAATGGTGATGAGCCAGTATGTGAAATCGTGGAAAATGAGCTTTGATTTGTCATGCCTGTACTTTCTTTGTCTGCTAAGAGCCATGGCCACGTTAATCAGGGCGCTATTACGGCGAGAGCGCGGCGTTCTGCGCGTTACGGGGAATTCTGCCGGCAGAAATCTAAGGCACGGGCTCCAGCATTAGTCCTTGCCCCTTAGTACCCCCCCAATTAAAGCTTCCAGTTTTATAGGCAGGAGATAGACGCGGTCAAGGTAGCGTGAATTTATCTACTGAGAAAGAGACCTGAAGGGCTGTGTTTGTCGACGTCTCAGGTTTGCAATGGATCTAGTGGCTTTTTGGCTGAGATCCCAGGAGAGTCCGTGTTTTGCTGCCATATACTGCTAAATTTGGAGCAAGTTCATCTCCCTGGCACAGAAGCAGTAGCAACGTTCTCAACGAGGATGTTTTGTTGTCCTTTCCCACCCCCCTTGCTTATCAGTAGATCAGATTCAAGCTCCCCCCCCACACACTGGAATCGAGCAAATCCCTCCAACGGGCCCAAGAAATGTTACGGAGCATGAACTTAATTTTTTTTTCCTGCTCCTCTCGAAGTGTTTCCCACGCTGGGCTGTGAGCGCCCCGGCACGACAGCTCTCCGCTGCTGCTGGGCTGCCCCGGCTCGCCTGCCCGAGCAGCCGCAGGCCGCCTTTGCCAGCCCCGGTGACAGAAACGGCCCTTTTAGGGACGCTCACGGTCTGGGCAAGCGCTGCAGTGTCACGGGGTCTCTTGTGCCGGACGAGACTTAGGCGAGCCCTTGCGAGCCCTTTTCCACTCGAAGCCTTTTGGCAGTGCGGCGTGTGCTGAGCTGCGGGACTGTCCGAGCCCTTAGGCCAGCCAGAACCCGGGGGAAATCCCACAATGCTGGAATATCCCAGCAGCATTCAGGATGCCAGCGGGCGCTTCCCAATGGCTGCTATTTTAGCGGAGGTAAAATATGTTTGCAGTGAGTACGGTCCCCCCAGATTACCTCCTCGTCTCCCGTGGCCGCGAGCGCTGCTGGCCGAGGGCGGCCCGGCTGCGGTTCCCACTGCGGAGGCCCCTGGAGAGCGTCTGATGCCTCTCAGCAGCAGTGGAGGCCTTTGCGGCTGAGCTTTCCTGGCGTTTAAGCTGCACCTGCAAAGTTTGAGAGGAATTTGCTGCAGTTTGGCAGTGACCGAGGACCGTCGTCCCCCTGTTACCGTGTTTTCCTGCGAAGCTCGCGCTGAAATCGCAACAGATCTGTACGCAAACAAACCGCCCTTCGGAGTTAACCTAGCCTGCCTCTTCCTTCCTCCCAAATATGTAGGTCCGCCGAGCATCCGAGCGATGAAGAACATAACAGCAGTCGCGGGTAGGGACACTTTCATCAACTGCAGGGTGATTGGGTACCCGTACTACTCCATCAAGTGGTACAAGGACTCTTTGCTGCTGCCCGACAACCACCGCCAAGTGGTCTTTGAGAACGGGACTCTTAAGCTGATGGATGTCCAGAAAGGCATGGACGAAGGAGAGTACGTCTGCAGCGTGCTGATCCAGCCCCAGCTCTCCATCAGCCAGAGCGTCCACGTCACGGTGAAAGGTAAGCGGGGGCCGCGGCAGGCCCTGGGAGGGGCCCTTCCCGCCCGGGAAGCCTCCTGCTTTTGGCAGGAGCTGTTGCCCGCTCCGAGCTCCAGGCGCCCGTAAGTGGAAGGAGCGAGCCCCGCTGTGCCGCCGGGCGCGCGCCCTCCTCGGGGCCGCTCTGCTGGGAGCCGCTCACGTCGGGGCAGCGTTGGGCACGGCCGGCGCTGCGGCAGGGACCCCCGGCCCGCGGGTCGTGCCGGGAGGCTCGCGCAGCCCTGGCGAGGGAGTTCAGCTTCTGCTGAATTAGCTACCTGGACCTGGCTGCGCGTTTGCTGCTGCCCTGAGCCATACCCTATCCATTTCCTGCTACAAGCAACGGAGCAAGGATTTACAGTGTAAACATAACGTATTAAAACATCTAACCTTTGCTCGGATCACCTTCGCTGATGTTTTTCTGTGTGTGTTAGCTTTTAAAAAAATAATACTCTCGGTCTTCCAAGCGCACAGAACATCCTAAAAGCTTCTGCAGGCCATCAATAATTCAGCGCCGTTGAGGGAGCTATCAGTCCTAATGAATCGAGGCGACGCGCTCCATCCCAGCGACTCGCCGAGATTGTGGCAGGAGCGCGCCGCGCGCGCCCGCCGAGCTGTCGGGTCACCTCTGCCTGTCGCCCGCTCGGTGCTTGCAGTAAAGCGTTCAGACAAGCGCGGCCGCGCCGGGGACGGAGCTGGCCAACTGTCTTCGGCTCCGTCCCGCTGAGCGGGGTATTTACAGGCTGGATTTTGTCCTGATCTCCCCCCTGCCCCGCCACCCTCCCCTCCCGTCCACCGTTTTCTCTCTAGGAGCTGGGTTAGCAAGGGAGTGCATCAAGCTCGGTTAGCTAACGCTCTTCTCCGCAGCCTCGCAAGCAGAGGCTGCAGAGAGCCGGCGTAAGGGCAGCGCAAGGAGGACGCGTCTTCCCGCCCGGTCCGGTGTGGGGCACGGCTGCCCGTTGCTCTGCTCCCCTCACCCTAAAAGCCTCGTGCTGCCCGGGTGAGCTGGCAGCGCTAGCATCAGCGGCCGGCCGACGGCGGGAGCTGGATGATCCCCGCGCCGCTGCAGGACGTAGCCTCGGCGCGCGAGCTGCGCTTGGACCGCTCCAAGCCGTCCCCTGCGGCCAGGCACCACCATCCCGCGGAGCCCCCGGTGCCGGGGCTGTCTGCTTCCCTACGGCGTCGGCGTGCCCCTCGTCCAGAAGTTAGGGCTTCTCGGAAAGGAAACCTTGCTGCTTTCTGTTTGAGGGGAAAAAAGGAAAGCAACGGCTGGGAGACGTTCTGAGGCGCTCGGAAGAAGCCAGAGCGGGTGTAAACGCCGGCCTCCTCCTGGGGCGGCCGAGCCAGACGCGGCCCCGGGAGCAGCCCTGCGGGCTTCGCGCGCACGCTCGTTCGCTCCTCCTCGGCCGCTAGAAGGTGCCGGCAGAGACGGCGGGATGTCGAGGTGTGGCCGAAGATCCGTATATCCCGGGGAGCTACGGCTATGCCAAGCCGCCCGAGCCTGGATTTACGGCCGCGCGCGGGAGCCGGTGACGCTGAGAAAGCCGGGCTGATTGAAACGTCGCGCAGGCTGCATGAGCGGCCGCGAGACATGTTTATTCCACCCGCAGCGCGGCTGCTCGGGATTTACGCCCGCATCTGCTTAGCGGCTTATTTATTTGTTTCGGCCATCAGATAAAAGGTCCGTGGAAAAGAATTGAAAGTGCCCTGGAATGCAATCGGAGCGAGCTCTGAGGAGCGGAGTAAATAAATACAAGTGTGCAGAGAGCGAGCCGGGCATGGCACGGGGCACCGTAAAGCTTTTATTGCCCCAAGCACCTGGTGACCACGTTAAGTGCCACGAGTGAGTTATGCAGGCCTTTCCGAGCAAGCGGCAGTAAAAGCTTTACGGCCGCCCTCGCAGCAGCGCCTCGTCCGCTCCTGCTCTTCAGCTCGATCTTTCTACCGGCGGCCCGTTCTGCGGTGCCCCACGGCACGGCGCCGACCCGCTGCCCTATGCGGTGCGCCGGGCTGCCCAGCTGGCTCGTGCCGCAGCTGCCGCGGTGCGTTTGAGAGCCTGGGAAGGACGGAGAATTTGCGGATGGAGATGCGCTGGGATAGAGCAGAGCTGGGACGGGGAAAGCTCTTCTTTCCCGAGGAGGCTGATGCCTTTGCCCTGGCACTGGGGAAGGGGCCTACGGGCTCTGTTTGGGGAGCCGCGCATCCGGGAGCTCTTCCCCCCTCTGCAGCAGACTGCAGCGCGTTCCCAATTAATTATTCATTAATTATGGAAACGAGCACCACTGACTCGGTGGCTCCGGTGCCTCGAGCCGCATCCCCGCAGCCGGCCGAGGGCAGCGCGGCGCTGCCCGGCCCCGGCCGAGCAGCTGCCCGGGGCCGCCGGCGAGGCTCCGGGTGCGGGTGGCAGCCCCGTCCCGGCCGCCCTGCCCTGCCCTGCCCACGCACGGAGACCTTGGTGGGTGCAGGGCTGGAGGAGGGAGACGGCACGCGGGAACCCAGGGGCGCGCGGCGCGCTGTGCCGAGCAGCCCTCTGCTAGGGGCTCCCGTGTCCGTGCAGGAGGGCATCTTATTTCTGCCGAGGGGACTATTGGCAGCCTGCTAATTTAATTATGGAGACTGCAGAAAGAGGATCTCATCTACCAGGTGCTGAGCCTTGTTAAGCTAATTGTCTCCCTCTCTCCGCTTTCTTCCCCCTCCCACTTTGCCAGAGATGCTGCGGTTGCCTAATTAAGTTATCAGAAAGGTGATGGCTGGTTCTGAACCCAGTGCCTTTAAGAAAAGCATCAATCTAATAATTGCTTTTCTGTGAGCGGAGAAATGCTGAGGTGGGATTTCAGGTGGCGCGCGCAGAGGGGGGCTCAGCCCCGGCTTTCCCCCAGGGCTGGGCCGGCGTTTCCCCGTCGAGCTCTTGGTTTAGCGTGACGTCTCCCCGCCGTTGTCTGTCCGCTCGGGGCATCCTCCCTGCTCCGCTGGACGTCCTGGTGCTGAAATAGAGGCCGCATCGGTCCCCGGGCGGAGGAGGTCCTCTGGGCGACGGGGCCGCAGGCTCCCGAGCCGTCCGCGTGGCCAACGGGCACAGCCGGCCGCTGCAGCACGCTCTGCCTCTCCCCTTGACAGTCCCTCCTCTGATCCAGCCCTTCGAGTTCCCACCAGCCTCCATCGGGCAGCTCCTCTACATCCCCTGCGTGGTCTCCTCCGGGGACATGCCCATCCACATCACCTGGCGGAAGGACGGGCACGTCATCCTCTCCGGCTCCGGGGTCACCATCGAGAGCAAGGAGTTCATGAGCTCCCTGCAGATCTCCAGCGTCTCCCTCAAGCACAACGGCAACTACACGTGCATCGCCAGCAACGCCGCCGCCACGGTCAGCCGCGAGCGGCAGCTCATCGTGCGAGGTGGGCGCCCGGGGGCGGACCGGGACGGAGGCGTAACGCGGCGGGAACGGCGGCGGGCAGAGAGGCCGAGCGCGGGTGACGCTCGGCTCCGGCCGGGGGCTTGCCGCGTCAGGTGCGACGCGCCGACGGGGTTGGCGTGGCGGTGACCGTCGTTTCTCTTGCGCTATCCAGTGCCGCCTCGTTTTGTGGTTCAACCCAACAACCAGGACGGCATCTACGGTAAAGCTGGGGTGCTGAACTGCTCCGTTGACGGGTACCCCCCTCCGAAAGTCATGTGGAAGCACGCGAAAGGTATGCACGGGGCAGGGCAGGGCGCGGGGGGCCTGCTCGCGGGACGGCCGTGCGCCCGGGGTCCGCCTCGGCCGGGCCCTCGCAGCTCCGCGCCTTTGCGTCTCCCCGCAGGAAGCGGGAACCCGCAGCAGTACCACCCCATACCCCTCACGGGCCGCATCCAGATCCTCCCCAACAGCTCCCTGCTCATCCGCCACGTGCTGGAGGAGGACATCGGCTACTACCTCTGCCAGGCCAGCAACGGCGTGGGCACGGACATCAGCAAGTCCATGTTTCTCACCGTGAAGAGTAAGTAGCGCGGCGGCCGGGGGCTGCAGGCTCGTGCCGTGAGCCGGCGCCCGGCAGTGCCCGCGCCGGCGGCGGGGACCGACTCCGCTCCCCGGGGACCCGCTTCCCGCACGCTGTTTAAAGCGCTTTGTCCGTCGTAAAACCAGGCGATCAACCTACGTCCTACCGGAGGAAAGGACCGGGCAGGGACGGGCGCGGGCCCGGGCTCTGGCAGCCCTTTGCTGCCTCCGCTCCCCAGCGCAGCGCTGAGCTTTCTGGTGTCAGCCTGCGTTTCGCTCGGGGTCCCCCCTTCCTTTCCCCTCCCCGCCAAGCGGCTAATTCGCCTGCTTGCTCGCTCGCTCCTCTGCCCGCTTGCGGGGAGGGCTGCGGGGGAGCCTCGGCCCCTCCCTGGGAGCTGCTTAATTTATCCCGCTGACTGATGAATTGAAAAGAGCGACTTCAAACAACCCACTTCAATGAGGCGCAGGTACAAAGTCGAGGCGATTAATCCCGAGCGAGCGTGCAGGAGTCTCGGAGCCTGAACTGTTGCCTTGTCCCCGCTCGCCGGTATAATTGCATCCCAGGACAGGTTGCTTGCTGACTTGAATAGCACATAACCTTATTATGCATGTGCTTTTACGTTTCCTGGAGACCTCGGCAGCCTTTGAAAAGGTTTGAATGACTAGGTAGACGAAGCGCCGCAGCCAATTAAGCGTTATATGGGGCTCTTTGTTTTGTCTCGATTTTTGATTTTTGTTTGTTTAGCGAAATGTCAGGCCAATTAAAGCGAGATCAGTGCAGGCTTTTGCTGCAAGTCGGGCCGCTGTGGACAGAGTTAAATGAAAGTTAATCGGAGTCCAAGGAGAGGGCGCTCGCGGGCAGCGGGGGCCAGGGCAGCAGCCCTGCAAACGTGCTCCGCAGCTGCACGTCGGCTTCCCCGATGCCGCGGTGACGGGCTCTCCAGGAGCAATCGAGGCGGGCAGGTAATAAGCCAGGCCGGTGTGCGCAGCCCCGGCTGCGGGCCCGCTGGTGCCGGCAGGAGTCAGCTGCTGCTTTTGCCGGGTCCGCCGAGCGTCCGTGCTTGCCTGCGCCCCGGGGACGCCCCGTTGCCTCACGTCCTCGCTGCGCCCTGCCATGCTTTGGGGAGAAACCTGCGAGCGCCGGGCCGAGGGTCCCCGGGGGCCGGCTCGCCGGGCCGCGCGCAGGTGGGGAGCTCGGGCGCGCGTGACAAATGCGATTTAGCACGTGGCTGCGCGCCTGCCCGGGCGTCGCGGGGGAGAGCGGGGGCGGTGGCCCGGGGACTCGCCGCGGGCTGCGCCGGAGCCGCCGCGGCGCGGGCAGGGGAGCGCGGCACCGGCACAGGGGTAGCCCCGAGGAGCGGGGACGCCCGCGGCCGGGAGCTCGCCGCGGTGCTCTGTGAGCGCCGCTGATTGCTTCCACGCAATTGGAATTAATCTCGTGCTTCAGGTGAAACTCAGCTAATCAGTGCAGAAAGGAAGCCAGAACGGGTGCAATCAAATTAATGCCGCAGAGGAGCGGAGGGGGCAGGCGGGCGCCTTCGCCGCGTTCCCCTTCGGCCATTGCCCGGACGGCACGGCCGGGCACGGTGCAGCGCGCTGGCTGGAGGCAGCTCCCTTGGGAGCAGCCCCGGGATCGGCCACGGAGCCCGGGCCGAGCGAGAGCCGCCCCGCCGGCGCCCGCACCGGCGAGGAAAGGTTTCCGTAGCTGTTAATTGAATTACATTGCTACAGAAAGCCGAGGAGTCGTAGCTCATTAGAGCCTCTCGTGTGCCATTATAGCAGCGTGTGTTGCCTTTGCGGATTGTCGTTACCGTATATTACGGCGGTGCTCGGTGGTGCTGTTTGTTTATGCATTGCATTTTTTCCTGCTTCCCCGGCTGCCCCTGCGAGGGGGCCGCCCGGCTCGGGGCCGAGTGCCGCCGCCGGAGGAGCGGCGGGCACGCGGCACGGTGCCCGGAGGGCTCACGGTGCCCAGGCGGCAGCACGGCAGCGCGGGGCTCGCCGGGCACGGAGCCCCGGCCGGGGCAGGCGCCGGCCTCGGGGGCGGCCCGTGCAGTGTGGGGCCTTCCCTCCTCCTCGATCGCACGTGTGGGCGACTGCTAAAAAAAAATCCTTCTCCAGCATCCGCAGCGCGAAGGCTGCCATGCTGATGTGGAACCACGCTCTATATTCTGCCCAGGTTTATGCGAGTGAATTATGCAAATCTGTGATGGAAAACATTCTTCCTCTCATCCTCGGGAGTGTAAAACCTTAGTCAATAATTCATACTCGCACGTCGCAGACTGGAGGCTTTCTCTTCATTATAGCGTGCGCTCGGTTATTTGTCTTTCACGTTTTATTGTCTATCCTGGTGTAATGCTATGCATTATAAAATTTATCTGCTTCATTATTTTATGATCCCGAGCCGTCTAATGCAGCAAAAGGAGCCGGCTCGGGCTGCACGATGCAGCAGGTGCTGAGCCCCTCTCCCCCTGCCCGCAGTCCCGGCCATGATCACGTCCCACCCCAACACCACCATCGCCATCAAGGGCCAGATGAAGGAGCTCAACTGCACCGCCCGGGGCGAACGGCCCATCATTATCCGCTGGGAGAAGGGAGACACCGTCATCGACCCCGACCGCAACATGCGCTACGCCATCGCCACCAAGGACAACGGCGACGAGGTCATCTCCACCCTCAAGGTGAGAGGCGGCAGGGGCGGAAGCAGCCGCGGCTCGGCTCGGGCTGGAGCAAACGGCCGTGGGGCGCTCCAGAGCCCGGCACGGCGCGGAGGTGGGAAGCGCCCGGGGGCCTCGAGTCCTGCGGGGCAGCCGGGAAGGGGTTAGCTGGCAGGAGGCAGAGCTGCAGCAGAGGAGCCCGCAGCCCGCGCGGGGAGCCGCGGCGCTTGGGGCAGCCCGCGGGTGCGGGCGCCGTGCCCGCCGAGGGCTGCGCTGCCGCGGGAGCAGAGGGCACGGTGCTCGCGGGTCAGGGCGGCTGCTGCCCAGCTTTGCAGCAGGAAAGTTTCCGCTAGCGTAGCGCAGCTGACCCTGAAGCGGCTTCTTTTCTCTCCTTGAAACATTCCTAGCTGAAGCCAGCTGACCGCGGGGACTCTGTCTTCTTTTCCTGCCACGCCATCAACTCGTACGGCGAGGACCGAGGCTTGATCCAGCTCACAGTGCAAGGTAGCGCTCGCCGCGCGTGCTGGGCTGGGGCGCCCGGCTGGCCGGTGCCCCGGGGAGGCTGCCGGGGTCTCGCGGGGAGCCGGCGGCAGTCCGGTCCCTCGCACGCCCACTCCCCCCAACAGAGCCCCCTGACCCGCCGGAGCTGGAGATCCGCGAGGTGAAAGCCCGGAGCATGAATCTGCGATGGACCCAGCGGTTCGACGGCAACAGCATCATCACCGGCTTCGATATCGAGTACAAAAATAAATCCGGTGGGTGATGGCTGACTGCCGGCTCTGGCCCTCTCCAGCAGCACCCCCACCACCCCAGGCAACGGTGCTGGCCCCCTTCACCGTCGGCCGGGGGAAGGTGCTGGGGCTCTGTGTCGCGGCGGCTCGTGAGGTCGCTCCGGCTCCACGCGTCGGTCCTGAGCCTCCTCTTTCGCGCCGCTGCTTTGAGCAGATTCCTGGGACTTTAAGCAGTCTACGCGCAACATCTCCCCGACCATCAACCAGGCCAACATCGTGGACCTGCACCCGGCCTCGGTCTACAGCATCCGCATGTACTCCTTCAACAAGATCGGGCGCAGCGAGCCCAGCAAGGAGCTCACCGTCAGCACGGAGGAAGCAGGTGGGGCGCGGGGCGGCCGAGCGCGGGGTCCCGGGCCCGGCAGCGAGCTGGTAGTCTCCCCCCGGCTCCATCGCCCGCCTCGTTTCGCCTGGCTCCGGCCGTCCTTTCCGACGGGAGGGTCCTTCCCTGGCTCTCTCCAACGCCGTCTTTCGGGTGTGTTTGACCGCAGCTCCCGACGGGCCCCCCGTGGACGTCACCCTGCAGCCGATGACCTCCCAGAGCATCCAGGTGACCTGGAAGGTCCGTACCTTAATTAATACAGGGTCCATATTAATCGTGTTGTATAACGAGCTCATTATCTCACGGGTTCTCCATGGGGGCCCTGGGGAAAGAGAGAATAAACATACAAATGCCAAGGCGCTTGGCTGCAAAGCATTCCAGCAAACATCAATGACGCTTCGAGGCGGAGTTCTGTTTCGGAAGGTGCGCGATGAAATATGGAATTGATTGTAAAGTTAGGACTTCGGAACGAACCATAGGCCAATAAATCTAGGGTCTCGGCTGCTCCCCCTCCCCTCCCGTGCTGAAAAACAGATTAACAAAAAATAAGATGCACTTGAAAGATAGGTCACTTGGTTTTAAGAGTATTTCGGTGAGATGGATCGCTCTGGCCTCGTAACATAAATTTGCAATCAGCCTTATTGATTTCTTAATGCTTCAGAGAAATATTGTTAAGATTGATTGAAACCCAGCCCCGTGCGTTTTTAAGGCTGTCAAGCTAGGCTCGGACCGAGCGGCCCAGGGCTCGCGGGCAGCTCCCGAGGCCACTCTGACGCTGCTGCCTGCTTGGTCCCCCCTTGCCCAGGCCCCGAAGAAGGAGCTGCAGAACGGGGTGATCCGCGGCTACCAGATCGGCTACCGGGAGAACAGCCCCGGCAGCAACGGGCAGTACAGCATCGTGGAGATGAAGGCTACCGGTGACAGCGAGGTCTACACGCTGGACAACCTGAAGAAGTTCGCCCAGTACGGGGTGGTGGTGCAGGCGTTCAACCGTGCGGGCACGGGGCCGTCCTCCAGCGAGATCAACGCCACCACGCTGGAGGACGGTAAGGCTCGAGCGCTGCCGGCGGGGACCCGCGCAGGCAGGGCTCCCGCGGGAGCAGGAACGGGCTCAGCTCCCGCGTCCCGCTGCTCCGCCGTGCTGGGGAGGTTCCCGCCGGGGAGAGCTCGCTGCTGGCCTCGGAGTCGCTTTACAAGCAACAACAACAACAAAGTTTTGCGCCGCGTTTGCTCAGCAGTTTTTCATACTTAATTAAGGCTCTCGTTAGCCTGTCAAACCACGATCGTTTCCTGGCTGTATTAGCACTCCTCCTGGGGTATTCAAGGGCCCCTGTTTTAGCAATAGTGTCTTTTCCATAATTATATTACCTTCATTTTGTTCAAACGGACTATCTGTATTAGTTTATTATACTCAGTCCCTAATTACACGGTGCTTGTATTTTTACACCTAAGTAATATGAAACAATAATCATTTTCAAAGAGCATCGTTACGGTGATGTATTATCATTTAAATGCTCGTAAAAATTAGAGTTGCCTCTTCTGGGGCAGCGGGATCCAATTACCAGGCGTGCAGGCAGCTCTCCTGCCCTCCGCTCATGGGGAGGGCAGCACGGCGCGCGCCCTGAGGGCCCCCGGGAGCAGGGCGGCCGGGCACCCCGCTGACGGGGCCCCGGCCGCCCGCCCGCTCGCTCCTCCGCAGTTCCCAGCCAGCCGCCCGAGAACGTGCGGGCCATCTCCATCACGTCGGACGTGGCCGTCATCTCCTGGTCGGAGCCGCCGCGCAGCACCCTCAACGGCGTGCTCAAGGGCTACCGCGTCATCTTCTGGTCCCTCTACATGGACGGAGGTGGGTGCTCCCGGCGCGGGGGCCGGCGGCGGGCCGGCGGCGGGCTGACAGCCGCCTCCGCCCGCCCGCAGAGTGGGGAGAGATGCAGAACATCACGACCACGCGGGAGCGAGTGGAGCTGCGGGGCATGGAGAAGTTCACCAACTACAGCGTCCAGGTGCTGGCGTACACCCAGGCCGGCGACGGCGTCCGCAGCAGCGTGCTCTACATCCAGACCAAGGAGGACGGTAAGCGGCGGCGGCACCGCCAAGGTCCCCGTTGTCCTGCACGGGGCTCCGAGGGGCGGCCCTGCCCGCGGGGGGCGGCCGTGCCCGCCGCCGGCACTCCTTTTATTTCCCACCTTTTATTTCCCATCCTTTTTTGTTTTCATAAGTGCAAATACTCAAACGCTGGCGCCGCCTGGTTGCCCTGCTTTAGTGCTATTAAGTCCGTTCCAGAGCATTTCCCAGCCTCCGCTGTCCTCGGGCTGGGAACGGGGATGGGCCAGAGGTGCCAGATGTTGGTGCGAGGATGTGCCAGTGGGGCACGTTAGGGAATTAGGAGGGAGGCATTAAAAGCCAGTCCGGGTGCCTCAATTGGCACGGAGCGGCGATTCACCCCAGGGCGAGGTGGGGCAGCAGCCCCGTCCGCCCCGGGGCACCGAAGCGCAGCTCCTCCCCGTCCTGCGTCCTGCACCTCGTCCTGCTCGGCGGCGGTGCAAGCCCTGGGGGCTCGGCAGCGCTCTGCCCTCCTCAGTTCCAGGTCCCCCGGCCGGCATCAAGGCCGTCCCGTCTTCAGCCAGCAGCGTGGTGGTGTCCTGGCTGCCACCGGCGAAGCCCAACGGCATCATCCGGAAGTACACCATCTTCTGCTCCAGCCCCGGCTCCGGGCAGCCGGTAAGGGGGACGCCGAGGTCCGGGGGGGCCGTGCCGTGCGCGCTGCAGGTCCTCGCGCTTTGGCCGCAGAGCTGGTTGGGCAAAGCCACCTGCAAGCCGGAGTCCCAGCAGCTATTTGCTACCTACGGCACGCCTTCCGGAGGAGGGGTCGTGCGGGACGTCCTCCTTACCGGCAGCAGGCCCGAAGTAAGATAGAAATTTGAGCTGGTGCTGTCCCTCCTCCGCGAGTGAGGGCTGCCTGGGAGGTCTGCAGAGCAGCGCTTAGCGAAAGCTCCTTCTCAAACTCATTTTGCTATCGGAGCCTCTGGTTTCCAGGGCAACATAATCTTTTCATCAAAGCAACTGGTAAAACCGCTGGGATCTGATATTGTTTTCTTGGCATCTTGTCAAAACTGTCATTTGGCTAAAAAAAAAAAAAAAAAAGAAAAGAAAAATTAAGCACGCTATGCCGCGTTCACGTAGGGCCTGCCCACGGGGCGCGTCCCCGCGTGCGGGCGCGCGGCAGCCGGGCAGCGGCGCGGGCAGGGCTGACAGGCGCCGGGCTCCCTCCCCGCGCAGGCCCCCAGCGAGTACGAGACGAGCCCCGAGCAGCTCTTCTACCGCATCGCCCACCTGGCCCGCGGGCAGCAGTACCTGCTCTGGGTGGCCGCCGTCACCTCCGCCGGCCGCGGCAACATCAGCGAGAAGGTCACCATCGAGCCGGCGGGGAAAGGTACGGCGGGGGCTGCGCTCGGGGCAAGGGCACGCGCCGGGGGCTCTGCGCGCCTGGCCCCTCTGCCCTGCTCACCCCTTCCTCCTCCTCCTCCTCCTCCTCCTGCCGCCCGCGAAGCCCCCGCCAAGATCATCTCCTTCGGCGGCACCGTCACCACGCCGTGGATGAAGGACGTGAGGCTGCCGTGCAACTCCGTCGGGGAGCCGGCGCCCGCCGTCAAGTGGACGAAGGACAGGTGAGGGGCGCGTGCGGCGGGCCGGGGGCCGGGGGCCGCCCCGCCGGCGGCTGACGCCCCCCTCCCTCCCCGGGCCTGCGCTCTCCCCGCGGCAGCGAGGACACCGCCATCCCCGTGACGGCGGACGGGCACCGCCTGATCCAGGCCAACGGCACGCTGGCGCTGCGCTCCGTCAAGGCCGAGGACTCGGGCTACTACACCTGCACCGCCACCAACACCTGGGGCTTCGACACCATCATCATCAACCTGCTGGTGCAAGGTGAGCGCCGCGGAGCGGCAGCGCCCGCCCGCCCGCCCGCCCGCCGGGGCTCACGGCTCCGCGCCCTCCCGCAGTGCCGCCGGACCAGCCCCGGCTCACGGTGTCCAAGACCTCGGCCTCGTCCATCACGCTGGCCTGGATTCCCGGGGATAACGGCGGCAGCTCCATCCGAGGTGAGGCCGCCTCCTCGGCCCCGGGGTCCCCCTCCCGGGAAGGCTTCGGGAGCAGCCCCGGCTCCTGGGAGGGCGCCGCGACCCCCCGGCTTTCCGCAGCCTCTTTCTGCTCTGATTCATCTAATGAATCAGACGTGGGAACAGCTGCGCTCGGAGCGGGGAGCGGCGAGCGGGGAAGGAGACCTCGCTTACAATTAATTAAAAGCATGCAAGTAATTACAAGCAAATCTCCCCAGCCAGCAGCCTTTCACTCCAACGGACTCTGTTGGTAAATTTGGTTATAATTGGATTAGAAATATTAAAAACACACGGCAGGTACAAAATAAATAAGGAAGCGGCGGTGGGCCGAGCGGGGCTGCCACGTGCGCCTCGACCCGCGAAGCCGCTTCGAGGCACGGCTGGTCCCGCTTTCCCCTTCCAGCCTGGCACCTGAGAAAGGAAGGGGCCTCCTGGACGCCCCTGGTCGCACGTGCGCGGTCGGGGGCTCCTGTCCCGGGTGGGAAATCGGGGCTCCTTCCCCGCGGCGGGGGGCCCTCGGCCGGCCGCCGCGACCGCGCCGCTCTGCCGCCGCAGGCTTCGTGCTGCAGTACTCGGTGGACAACAGCGAGGAGTGGAAGGACGTGTTCATCAGCTCCTCGGAGCGCTCCTTCAAGCTGGACAGCCTCAAGTGCGGCACGTGGTACAAGGTGAAGCTGGCAGCCAAGAACAGCGTGGGGGCCGGCCGCATCAGCGAGATCATCGAGGCCAAGACCCACGGCAGAGGTGAGCTCGCGGCGCCCGCTCCGAGGCCGGGGACGCTGCGTGCGCCGGCGGCTCGGGGAGCCCCGGGGCGCGCTGCCCTGCCGGCCCTGGCAGCGGCTCCTCCGCCGCAGAGCCCTCCTTCAGCAAGGACCAGCACCTCTTCACGCACATCAACTCGACGCACGCGAGGCTGAACCTGCAGGGCTGGAGCAGCGGGGGCTGCCCCATCACCGCCATCGTCCTGGAGTACCGGCCCAAGGGCAACTGGGTATGGCAGAGCCTCCGCACCAACACCACCTCCGGCGAGGTCTTCCTGACGGAGCTGCGCGAGGCCACCTGGTACGAGCTCCGCATGAAGGCCTGCAACAGCGCCGGCTGCGGCAACGAGACGGCGCAGTTCGCCACGCTGGACTACGACGGCAGTGAGTGCGGGCGCCGGGGCGCGGGGGCGGGCGCGGGGCGGGCGCCGGGGGCTCACCGCCCCGGCCGCCGGCCCCAGGCACCATCCCGCCCATCAAGTCCGCCCAGGGGGAGGGCGACGACGTGAAGAAGCTCTTCACCATCGCCTGCCCCGTCATCCTGGCCACCCTCGGCGTGGCCCTGCTCTTCATCATCCGCAAGAAGAGGAAGGAGAAGCGGCTGAAGAGGCTGCGAGGTGAGGCGCCGGCGCCGGGCCTCGGGGCCGCCCCCGCGCCCTGCGTCCCGCGCTCAAACCGCCTCCCTCCTCCCTCTCTCGTTTGCGCAGATGCCAAGAGCTTGGCGGAGATGCTGATCAGGTGGGTCGCAGCGGTGGGGACGCCGGGGCAGGGTCCGTCCCCGCTCCCGCGGGAGCGCGCGGCACCGGCTCGGCTTAGCCGCCGGGCCGGGCTCCGCGGGGCCGCCTGGCAGCGGGGGGCTCGGCCGGCAAGCACGGGCTCTGTGTCCCCTCTCGCCTCGCAGCAAGAATAACCGCAGCTTCGACACGCCGGTGAAGGGGCCCCCGCAGGGCCCCCGACTGCACATCGACATCCCTCGCGTGCAGCTCCTCATCGAGGACAAGGAGGGCATCAAGCAGCTGGGTGAGCGCGCCGAGGGGCGCGGGACGTGGGCCCTGGGGTCCCCAGCGTGTCCCCTTCCTCGCACGGCGGGGGGGCAGAGGGGCACCCCGGGCCCGGCCGGGGACGCGTGGCCCTTGCGTCAGCGCTGGTGCCGGTCAGCCCTGCGCTCCTTGCTGGGCAGGGCTTGCAGCGCGGGCTGGAGGGGCTCTGAAGTTGGCGCTTTGGGGTTATTTTCGCAGCGCGTCCCCGCCCCGTGAACAGGCATCAAACCTGCAGCCCTGGTTGGGGGAGGAGGGGGGGGGTGACCCTGCGGTGGGGAAGCTGAGGCACGGGGACCCCCTTTGGCAAGCTGAGTGAGGGCTAGCAGGTACCTCCAGCAAAGCCCTGGGGGGAGGAGAGGTCTCAGCGCGCACCTTTCTCCCCAGGCGACGACAAAGCGACGATCCCGGTGACAGACACGGAGTTCAGCCAGGCCGTGAACCCCCAGAGCTTCTGCACGGGCGTCTCGCTGCACCACCCCGCCCTGATCCAGAACACGGGGCCCCTCATCGACATGTCGGACATTCGCCCCGGCACCAGTAAGTCGCCGCGGTCGCACGAAGCCCGTTTCGCGCAGAGCCCCCGGCGCCGAGCGCGGTTAAAAGCAGCTGTGGGGCACAGCTTGCCCCCTCGGCGGGGCGGGAGGAGCAGTGCTGCAGGGCGACGCGTCGGCTCCGGGACCAAAGACGTTTGACTTTGTCTTGGCCCCTCCGTGCCGCAGACCCGGTGTCGAGGAAGAGCGTGAAGTCTGCGCACAGCACCCGCAACAGGTACTCCAGCCAGTGGACCCTCACCAAGTGCCAGGCATCCACCCCAGCGCGGACCCTCACCTCTGACTGGAGGACCGTGGGCTCCCAGCACGGGATCACGGTCACGGAGAGCGACAGCTACAGCGCCAGCCTCTCTCAGGACACGGGTAAGCCCGCACCGCGCGGGAGGGCGGGTTACGGCCGAGGCGGCAGGGCTGCGGCCGGCCCCAGCTGCCGTGCTCGGGTCCTGCCTTTGCTGTGCCGCTTGTCGCTGCCTGGGATCTCCCCAGCGTTAGGTACACGAGTTTCGTGTGGGCCACCAGGAAAACACGCAGGGATGCAGAATTAGACCGCGCTATCTGTTTAATGCATTAACAGGTTCATCAAAATGCAACAACACCTTCTTGGGGTTGTGTTAACATTGGTAATCCAATTTTTGTAAGAGATGGTTGGTAATACAGTAAAGCTAACAGATACAAGCAAGTGTCTGTCCCCGGTGCAAATTCTCATCCTTCCCATGCGCCTTTATGGTGAGCTGGTGGCAGTGCTGAGGTTTCTTCTTCTTTGCTCTTGGTCCCACTCAGGATTATTTGGTATGCTTCAACCCCGTACTTACTAAGTGGGTAAGTAACTAGGTGCTTTCCTGTTCTGGTGCTCCATGGGTTGGTTAGTTATGTTACGATTATTCGCATTGGTTAGCTCTTCTCTGCGTATTGTATGATTCCTTTTGGGGAGCATAAACCCCCTGTTGTACAAGCCTAAGCAAAAACTGACCTCGAGCAAGTAGTAATATGGCTAAAACAAGCCCAAAGCCCCAGGAGCTGACCTTTGGGAGATTTTGCTGTTACAGCACACACAGAACAAACAGCAGCCACCTGATCTGGAATAAGCTGCAGGTGAAGCAAAGGGTTTTTGCATCATCTTTGTAATTACAGCTGAAATCAAGTTAAAATGAGTTCAAGACCAGGCAAGGCCTGAGGCCTGCTACAGCTAAGGACTGCTTTTAAAGCTTAAGGCCTATTGCTACTGTTGGCAGCGCTGATTTACCTGGGCCATAGGCTTTTATCATCTCTGCAAAGCGTGCTAAATGCAGGGATCTTGCTGTGAATTCCTGTGTGTCCCAGGGGGGTCTTGTGAGGTCCAAGCAGGAGGTCTGTGCCCAGCCTTGGGGCAGAGCACTGTGCGCATGCCAGCTGAGACAGCCTAGACATTCTCACCACTAGAATGAGGTGAAAAGCAGCATTTTCATGTCAGGGAAAATGCTGAGGTTTGGACCTGTCCTTCTTCCACAGACAAAGGACGCAACAGCATGGTGTCGACAGAAAGCGCGTCGTCCACCTACGAGGAGCTGGCCCGAGCCTATGAACACGCCAAGCTGGAGGAGCAGCTTCAGCACGCCAAGTTCGAGATCACCGAGTGCTTCATCTCCGACAGCTCCTCGGACCAGATGACCACCGGAACGAACGAGAACGCCGACAGCATGACGTCCATGAGCACCCCCTCCGAGCCCGGCATCTGCCGCTTCACAGCCTCCCCGCCCAAGCCCCAGGACAGCGACCGAGGCAAGAACGTGGCAGTGCCCATCCCACACAGAGCCAACAAGAGTAAGTGTGGCTGCAAGGCCTGGCACGGGGGGCGTCCAGCCCCGCAGCTGGGAGGGGAAGGCAAGGTCTAACCCCCACCCTAGCTGGGATAGCAAGGGGGAGGCAGCATGCCAAGCACCCCTTACTTTTCCTCCGTCCTACAGAAAGAGAGAAATTTGTTTCCCAAGGGGAATCCGTGTTGCTTGGCACAGTGGGAGCGGAAACTCCTCTGTTCCTCCTGTGGACAGCAGTGGTTTAAGGGTAGCCACCACCATAACGCTGTGTTAACTAAAAACCTTCAGGCACCCCCATGCTCGGTGCTTGCTTGAACCTCTCGCTGCCTTTCAGCCTGGTTAGAAAAGTTTGATAGCCTTAAGGACGATAAGGTGGGAGTGCGCAGAGCACGCAGGCTGGTGCCACCCAGGGCTCTGCCGTGGAGATGCTGAGTTAGCGACAGCATCCGGCAAGATCAGCACCGTTGCAGGGCCTTGGAAAGCACCTGTCTGGCTGTGGGGGTCTCTGCCCCCCGGGGCACCAGGCTGCTCTTGCTTCCAGCTCTCCCTCCCCGCTGTGTCCCGGAAGGCGCATCTGTCACCAAGCGCCAAGCGGAGAACCGGACCGGCCGTGCACGGTACCTTTACTGCAGACGAGGACACCAAGCCGCTGCCACTGCCAAGGAGCAGTATTTCAGGCTCTGATCGGTCTCAGACAGCTGCCACCACTAAAAACACATAGGGATGCCCCCGGAGGGGCTGTAATGAAGCCAGGAAATAACTCTTCTCGTGGTTCGTGATCTCCTTGCAGATAGTCTCCGTTACGAGGCAGGCAGAGTGGCCGCGTTCGCCGGATACTGGGTATTTCCCTTCCCTAGCGTCAGGGCTCGTTCATCTTCAGAGAGACGAGCATCAAAGAGCAGGGAGCGCGCCTCGCTCGACCTGCCAGGGAGGCAGCAAAGGCAGAGCGAGGTCCCGGGGCTGCAAGCGCAGCTCCCTTCGGTCTGTAGGGAGGAGGGCAGCGAAGAACAGCGGTAAAACACGCGCCGGCTCTGCCCCCCAGCACGGGGACCTGCCCGTGCCTCCGGCAACCGGCTCCCAAGCCGTCTCCGGCGCCGCCGACACCTCCCCTGGCTCTGCTTTCCCCCACAGGCGACTACTGCAACCTCCCGCTGTACGTGAAATCGGAAGCCTTCTTCCGCAAGCCGGACATGCACGACCCGTGCCCGGTGGTGCCGCCCCGGGAAGCCTCCATGCGGAACCTCGCCAGGGCCTACCACACGCAGGCGAGGCACATGACGCTAGAGCCCGGCAGCAAGCCCGTGGGGCTGCCTCCCCCAGCCTCCTCCGCAACGACGTTACCTCAAAGGACTCTCACGATGCCAGGCTCAAGCAGCGCCGCTCCTGCCCCCGCCGCCGCCGCCGCTCCTGCCCCCGCCGCCGAGCCCGCCGCCGGCGCCGAGCCGCGCGTGCCCACGCACACCAAAATGGGAGGCTCGAGGGACTCGCTACTAGAAATGAGCACATCTGGTATAGGAAGGTCTCAAAAACAAGGGGCTGGAGCATATTCCAAATCCTACACTCTCGTGTAGGAAACTAGAAAACACACACACACACACACACACACACACACACAATGAACTTTGCTGGTTTCCCGCGCTATTTATATTTAAATAACAAAAACTCTTGTACATAAGGAACTCTTTTGTATAAATGAAACTATTTTCTTCTTCTCCAAACAGAAAAAGAAACCAGGGCACAAAGAATTTGATGTTACAGATTTAAAAATATAATATATATGTAAACATATATATATATTTCACATCATTTTGAAAGGGGCACAAGGAAAGACTCAGCGACTTTTTTTTCCCTGATCTTGTCGGTGGTTTTGAAAAAGGAACGTCTTGAAGACATTGCATGCTATTTTACTGTTCTGAAAACAACAGGAGTTGCTTCAATTTGCAAATGCTTATGTGTTAATACCTTTTTCTATGAAAAAAAACCCAGCGCTGTGTGCAATAAAGGTTATGTTTATAACGTGGGTGTTTCTTAAATGAGCAGACGGGGAGCTGGGACGGGGACGGGGGGTGCCGCGGGAGGAAGGAGCGGAGACGGTGTCCGGGCACGCAGCGCGCTGCTGTTCGGCAAGGCCGGCTCTGGCGGCACCCCGCTTACTTACCCCGCGAATCGCACCATGAATCGCCGAGCCGGGGAAGGCAGGCGAAGCGCGGCACCGGCGCGGCCGAGCAGCGCGCGGCAGAGCCCGGCGCGACGGCCGGTGACTCCAGCAAAGCGCCGTTAACCGTGGCCCGGCTCCACCAGGCTGTGAAGTCCAGCACACCCCTCCTCCTTGGGTGGTTTTTCTCCTCGGCTGCAGCAAGTAAAAACACTAAAGAAACGCATCAAACCCTTCCCCTTGCTGCACACACAGCTGCGCAAGCCCAGCTAAAGGCAGGCAGCACCTGTCCCCAGCACCCCCGGGGCTGGCAACCTTCCTTCCCCTTCCCCGCTGCCCAGGCAGGCAAGAACGGCTGCTAGACACGGTCGTTTTACTCCGTTAGACCTGCAATAGCACCAGCTCCCCCTCTGGAAGGTGATGGTCTAGCTTTCGTTGCAAGTGCATTTTTGTTTCCTTATTTCTTCCAGTTTACTAGCTCATATTTTAAATTGTTTTTACCATTTCTTAATCCATGCTTGGTACCCACTAGTTCCATGTCTTCTTTACAACAAACAAATAAGCTTGTCCTTTTAACTTAAATTAGCAGCTGTGACACGTGCATAGTTTGGGGTTTTTTTAAAAAAAATATATATTTTTTTAATTCTTGAAAGAAGCATTATTTCTACCACTGCAGTTACAATCACTTGTTGTTATATAGCATTAGGGTTTTTTTTTTTCTTTTTTTTTAACACCTCTCATTGATTTGTTCATTCAGTTACAGCAAAAAATCTTTCTTATGGGCAAAAACAACAGTTACTGGCAACATCATTACCTGCTACTTCAGTTTTCGGCTTGCTGTTCCAGCAGCCACTTGTGCTGGCGCACTGGTCAGCAGGGCTGCCTTTGATGTTGTTTGCATGTTTGTTTCCAGGTAAAACAACTCTTACAGCTCCAGCTCGTTTTAAATGCCTCAGCAGTAGCCTGAAATGGACAGTTACTCTCTGGGGTTCAGGAAAGGAGCTGTCACTACAATTCCTTATGCTCACTGGTATCACTCCTGGTGAGTATTTTGGCACCACCCTGCGCAAAGGAGCATTTGGGGTACGGACGTGTACACCTCACGGAGAGGCTGGCGGCAGGGCGCCGGGTGAGCAGGGCAAGTGCCTCGGCGAATAGCTCCCACGCCAGGTTTTGCACCAAAAGCTCCATCTATCCCTGTAAAGCTTTCCTTGGAGAGAGAACTGTTGTGGGGCAGGGTGGGGTTTTTTGGGTTTTATTTTGTGTCTGAAGCAAATGGCCTGGTCAAAGATGCTGCATTTGCTCTGCCTGACCCTCTCGTCCGAGCTGCTCTGCCTCTGTCGGTGGCTGGGGCTCACCTGCACGCGCTGTCCTTCCGAAGGAGTGCCGGGGCTTGCCTGCATTCGGGAAGGTCCAGCAGAGACCCAGGAATTTCCCAGGAGGTTCCGGGTTGTTGCCCTGCGTCTGGAGTCGCCCATTTGGCTGTGCTGAGACGTCATGTCAGGAGTGATCAGCTTGCCCCCAAATCCGCGTGTGAAACGGGATTAGGCTCTTTCTGCAGTATTTGGGATTGTTTTTAATATGGATTCCAAATGCGGTTCTGAATAACATTTACTTCTATGCATGAGTTTTCTTATGCATTCATTTTTAACGGGTTTTTGAAGACAATAAAGCCATGGTGATTTTCCAATTTAGCACGCCACGAGTGCCTAGATTTTGTACAGCATTTGTACACAGGACATAACCAAAGCAATTCAATGCAGCAGCTCTCGCTAAGCAGCTCTGACAGGGTCTTTTAGGACCACAGACATTGTCTGGCTCACTCTTAGGTAAGTCGTCATGGGACAATACTAAGGTGCGTGGGTGGCCAGGGGCACTCTGAGCCCCACACCTGGGGGCCGACTTACCGTGTCTGCGGGACGCAGCTGCTCGTAACCCCACCAAGGGACCTCGCTCACCTGCAGCAGGACAGCCCTGGTCAGCAGTGATGCACAGGCCTCTGTTTTTGCTCAACAGCTTCCTAGAAATCTTGTGGCTGCAGAAAAACTCTAAATCCTCCCAGCAGGCTATTGCAGCATATTCATGGACCCAGTGTCTTGCTCAGGTCTACTCTAGGGAGCCCACGGGTCCATGCAGCGACGTCAGCACATCACTGCTCCGACAACACATCCTGTAATCAGGTCTGTCTTACACCAGTTAGCGTCTGCCCTCAACCCAGTGAAACCACTCTCTGTCCTGCCTGTCTCTCCCCAAGACCAGTGGGAAGCACTGACAAGCAAACCAGCAGCTCTCTAAAACGTTCCTCTGGTTTGCAGAAGCAGTTCAGTGCATGTTCGAGTTCAAAACCCTTTTCACAGTACAAATTTAAGTATGGAGCCAAGCACCCACCCTCATCTCAAAGCAGTGTTACGGCTCTGCAACCATGCAGCACCTCTGAAATGTCAATCCCAGAGTCTGAATAGAGGAGGGAAGAAAAGGCAAGTATTCTTGGCAGCGAGAGTAAGCGGATTAGCAAGATAAAAGGAAGAACAGATTAACACGTCTTTATTATAATCGGCTAGCACAGCTTTCCTTCTACATCGTAGCAAGAGTTCTCCACCCCCAGCAGTTACAAACCGTGGCATTGTACAGGTCATTAACGCGGTCTGAATTCCCAGCACTGGATAACAACAGGACACCAGCATTCCCATCCCTGCCCACGAAGCCGCTGCCCTTTTACGATGGGTGCAGGCTCTCCCCAGGAGAGCCTAGCCACAGCTACAAACCTGGCTGTTGATGGAGGGCGGACAGTTCAAGCCACACTACCCCAACTCTGCCTTCAACAGGAAAAAAATACCAAGAAATTAAAAGAGCTGGCTTGGTCCATTTGACTAACTCGCTCCCTGCACAGCACTCCAGCCAAATCCCGTCCTTACAAAGCACACGTACCTCCTGGCTTCAGCCCGCTCAGGCCTGAGCCCTGCCTGCGATGCAGCCGGGCAGCTCACCCACTCCAGGGAGGGGCACCAAACCGTAACAAGCTCGGCACTCGCAACGTGCCTCGAGAAAAGGGCCACGAGCAGCACTGCAGACGCAGCCCACGCTGCCAGGCAGTAACAAAGTACTAAAAGCAGCCCGAAGACCAACCACCAGCACTTACAAGCTGGCTGGGCAGCTGGGGATGGAGCCCAGGTGAGACAGACTGAGGACATTTGTGGATGGAGAGGACAGAAAGGGAAAGCTGCCTCCTCCCTTGCCGACCTTGTGCCACTGGACACCTGCCGTGTCACAGCGCACAGGATCTCCTCACCAACTGCTCAAACATGGGCAGGCAGACAGCCCTGCCGTCCAACCCTGCTCACAGCAAACCTCCTCTGGCTCTGCTGCGCTTCCATGTTCCTGCTAGCACAACAACTCTGCCCCCTCCAAAAGCCAGTGCTCAAAAATGAGTGCTAGAAACTGCGATAACCTTAGGGTCCTGTCCCTGCCAGACGTGGAGCTGGTCTCTGCCAGCTCTCATCTCGTTCGGCTTGTGTGCCGAGATCTCTTGTACCAGCAGACCGGGACAGGGTGGCTGGCCGGTAACAGGCACCTAACCCAAATGCCAAACCAGCAGTAGAGCCTGGCTCAGTACGAAGCAGGTTCAGTGTCAGCACCTGCAGAAGACAGAAGTTCCAACCTGCACCCTAGCTCTGAAAGCAGCGCACCAGCACTCCCCCAGAAAAGCAAGATCAGCTCATACTTAGCACCCAGCACGGCTCTCGCTTCTGTTGCTGCCTGTGGCATGCAGCCAGCGATGTCCCATTCCTGGCCAGCTTGCAGACGTTCGAAAGCTCACCGAGGCAGCCGCCCGGAGCAGGAGAAGAAAGGAGAGCAGTTCACCCTGGCTTCAGAAGCAAAAGTGCGGAGGGAGGCACGCAGAAGGCTGTTGCTGAGCAGAGCGAGGCCCCAGGCAGCTGGCTGGCCCTAACCGCTCTCAGCTGTGCTGGCCCTCGCTCTCGGGACACAGCTGCGAGGACAGCCAGCTCAGCAAGCCCCCCAGCACTGCTCCTGCTCACAGCTGCCCTGATGGCCTGCCACCCCACAGCTGTGGTGGCTGCCACCAAGAAAAGGCTTGGAAATGCCAACCCGGGCCCTGAGGTCCCCTCAAACACCTCCTCACTGGTCGTACTCTGGCCCACCAGTCAATGCCACCTGGGGAAGGACTCACCAGGAAAGAGATTTTGCTCTGACCAGCTGCCAATGCAAACACCAAAAGGGTATCTACAGCTGCGCACACACCAAGAGCTACGTATGAGGGAGCAGGGTCACAGCCACCATGGCTGCGAGTCTCTCTGGGGTACAGAACGGACAGAAGGAGGGGTGGTGCAGAGCAGGGTGGCCGGCACGTCTATGCCTTCTCCTTCTTGTGCTGCTGGTATCTCCTGAAGTGAGTCTGGATGGTGACGGCTGCCTTCTCAGAAGGGTCGCAGAACAACTTGCTCTCGCTGCTGGCATCAGGGGTCTCGTTGCCTAGGACGATAACCAAACATCACAGTGAGCACGAGCAGTTCTGGTGGCCCTGGACAGGGCCCTGAAACCAGCACTCCAGCAGCTTGGAGGGGCATCTCTGGCGCGCAGGGCAGCGGAGCAAGGAGCAGAGACAGAAGGGAGAGAAAAGCCAGCCTCTCTACCAGTACTAAGCCCTCTATTTACACAGCTTTACTCCCCAAAGACCTCAGCTTCCCCATGTTTAATCACCAAGTATGATACTCACTTACTTTCACACACACAAATAAGATTAGGAAAAAAAAACCAGCACTGTACAGCAATAAAGCTCTCATACTGATAAATGGGAGCCCTCCCTATCCCATGCTTAATGTGGCATGAGGGAAGTATTGTGAAATTCAACAGGAACTGAATCAAAGCTACTCAGCAGCGCTCTTTTAAGCGACTGTGTCACTGCTAAGCACCCCCCGAGCTGTGATCAGAAATCCTGGTGCCAGATGCTGCTGTATAAACTCACCAATGTCACCTGAACCCATTTTTATTCACATCCTAAAAGAAATTGCAAAGTAAAAAGATGCATAAAAAAAAGTCCGCGGTGGGAATCAGCTCCCTCCTGCCCTGCTTAACAAGATACATTGTCAGCTGTAAATCCTGCTCACTGCAAAAAAATCAAACGCCAGAGGCTGGGGAGCCACCGGGGGCATTTACTGCTCTCTGTTTCCAGGAACAAGCCCCCAGCTGTGTGGGCTGCTGACAGCTCTGTGAGAAGTGCACCTGGCAGAGGAGCTCCGCAGGGCTCGGCAGCGGCAGAGCTCATCCGTAACGCCACGCTGCTGTAGCAACACACGAGTCTCAGCGTCAGCCCGCGAAGTCGGGCCCTTGACCTGCTGACGGAGCGGTGCAGCCTCCCTCGGGGCAGCAGCCAGGCTGGCCTGACCGCGAGAGTATCTGGGGAAGGGGGTCACATCCCTTGCATGGGAACACCTAGGGCTGACAGCCTGGGTCACCGCAGCGTAGCTGTGCCGCTCCTGGAGGCACAAAATGCCCCACTGGTTTCCAGGGGGCATCCCAGATCCAGGCCAGGAGCCCGTGGTACAGGACAGGGAGCAGCAGCCCAGAAGCGCGCGAGCTCCTGCCCTCCCCGGGCGCCGCTGCCCCAGCGAAGGGCCGGGGGCCCAGGCGCAGAGCTGACAGCGCAGGCGGCCGGCCCAGCGCGGGGCTGCCGGAGCACCGCTCTTATCCGATTACCAGCCGAGCTGCGCTCAGAATAGAAGTGGACAAATCCTATTTGCTGAGCACTTGACTTCATTAGAGGTGGCAGAGTCTTAGAAGCAAGAGCCAGGAGGGGCAAAGGAGGACCTACTCAAGGTAGTTTTGCCAGACCAAGGAGAGGACTGTCCCCGCCGTGCAAGGGGACAGTCAGACCCGTGCGATTCAGCTGGACCAGTTTGTAGCGTTGAGAGCTCCTGCCTTTCTAAAAAGGGCAGTATCTGAGTATTTTCCTCCTCCAAAGCTGCCTCCAAACTACTCCTTAATGAGGCTTCCCAAGGGTGGGTTTCCTGGGAGGAGAAAGAGGAGGGAAGGGCTCACCCCCAGTAATCGGAGCTACCGCAGTGCCTGCTCTTCTGTTGCATCCCACAGTCACAGGTTTCCCCCACTACAGAGACCAGGACCAGCTCCCTGCCCACTCCACGCTCACCTGTCTGTCCAGGGATTGAGTAGATGCTGTTGTGTCGAGAGCTCCTGCCTTTCTAGAAAGGGAGAGATCAAAAGGACAACAGAGTTAGTGATAACTCCAGGCTGCGGCGGTGAGAACAGGCTCTTTCAGGCCAGCTGGGAAGCACTGAAAGGGACCGGGCTAGCTTCACAGAGCTTTCTGCTACCCATTCCCTTTGGGAAACTTGAAAATACTTACTGTTGTTCCCTTAAAGGGCACTACAGAGCTCTGATTAATTAATTTGCATTTGTGAGAACTCCTCTGAGGAGGAGCAGAGAAAAGAGCTTTGTACCAAAAATGGGATCTGGTGAGATTTGCTGGTAACATCTTAGGATGTTACACTGTACAGTGTAGCCTCACTAAATCTGCATTTCAAATCAGCGTGCAACTGCACTTGCCGAGTTTGTTTCCTAGATTCCAGCCCTGACCTCTGCCTCTGCAGCACCTGGGATGTCACGTCTGCTGGGGAATATTTTCATCCCTACAAGAAAGCAACCTCAATTCCTCTACAAATACACTTCTATACTTTTCAATCTACCCTGCCTCTTGGAATTAAGTCATTCTGTCTTTTAAAGGCTGGGGGGGAGGAACCTCTCCCCGGTGCCCAAACCTGCTCTGAGCAGACTGCTGGGTTAACACAGGTGCTGCTCTCTCCGGTTGAACTCCGCACCGGGCACGGCCCTTGCTGCAGGCCCGAGGCATGCCAAGCACCTACTGACAGACAACTGCCGCTTTGCATCAGCATCGCTCGAGAGCTCCCCTGCCACTAACAGATCCCAGCGACACTGCCCGGCAGGATGCTCCCCGGGACCTTTCCCGTGCACCTGCGATACAGATGTCCCAGGCCAGCAGCAGCGCTGCCAGAGAAAGCCCTGGAGCTGCACAAGGGCCCCGCTGTCGCAAGCTGGCAGCCCGGGCAGGGCACAGCTGCTCAGCCGGCACGTCCGGGGCTTCCTGCACACCCGGGCCCGCCGCGCAGAGCGGGCAGCCCGCCCCAGCGACTCTCTGCGGGCAGCCTACCATCACCGGGTGTCCCCGCAGGCACATGGTTTTCGCTCCACCTGCGGAGCCCACCGCACATGCCCCACGTTTCACCAGGGAGGCAGAGGCCAGGATCTGCCAAGGGGTCACTCTGGCAAAGCTGGCGATGGCATTTCAAATACGCTCTGGGACCGCCAGCAAGCAACCCCTCTCCCAGTCGGCTGCCCTGGCTGACCACATGCAAGGAAGCAGAGACCAGCACTCACCTCGCTGTCCCGGCTGGTGCGGCGACTCTGTGTCACATACTGGATCTGCCAGGGCAGGGGCTGATACACGAGATACGGCAGGGGCTCTTCATGGAAGAGGCTGGTCCCGAGCTGGATGCAGGGAGAGGATTGCAGCAGGTGAGAGGGAGAGGAGAGGAGGAGAGGCAGAAAGAGCTGCTCCTCCACACCCGTCGCCTCCAGCGATCACACCTCCGAGCTGCCTTGCTAACCGTGGTGGTGCCCAGCTTGCCTTCCTGGCACCAGACTGACCTGCGATTCTTGCTGCATGTTCTCACAGCTGCCCCAGGGGTTCATGCCTCAAAGAGACAAGGCCCAGGCGCGGCAGAGCGGGGACACACCAGCCAGGGACCCTGTGCACCAAGGGCACGCTCACTGCCACACTCTTCCTCCTCCCACTGACACCCTAACTGTCCAGTCTGCCACCATACTTACTCGCTTGCCAGAGATGATTACGGAGTCACCAGCAGCAGATCAGGAAGGAAAGATGCAGTGGCAGCAGGTTTCCCTGCTGAGCTCTTATGAGACAAGAACCAGAATTAAGCAAATTGGCCAGGCAGCAGGGCTGCAGAGCTTACGGATAAGGCGGAGGCCATGTGGCATGGTGCTCAGGGCAGGCCCAGGCCTCCTGCCCAGGGTTGCCTGGTTTAGGGAGTCACAGGAGGCACGCACCCCAAGGAAAGCATAGAGACCTCTGCCTCCTCTCCCTGCCCAGAAGGGTTTCTGGGGCCTGGGAACTGCAGGGGGCAGGTGAGGCAGGGCTCAGAGCTCTGCCGCTGGCTTATGCTGCGGCACTGGGGCTCTCCCTTCCCCCTTGCTCACATGCTAGCGCAGAAGGGCCAGTGCAAACCACTACACAGGCACTGCTGCAAAGCTCCTAGGGACCCGCAGGCATTGGCCCTGGGGAAGGATCTACAAAAACCTGAAGCATGGTCAGTGGAGCCAGGAACAGCTGTCTGTCCTTAAAGAGTCAGCCAGGCCGGCAGCGATACAGCCCACAGGCGGGCTAGCAAAACGGAATGGATGAGAAACCCATCTCCACTTTCTTGCCACTCCCCCACGAGACTAGGCAGCCCTAGAAAGCAGAGGGCTTTCCTGCCTCCCCCATCCGCACCCTTGCAATGGCAGATCCCCAGCCTGGGAAGCCCAGCTGTCTGCACTCACACAGGCACAACAGAGAGCTGCGCTCGGCAAAGCTGTCTATCGACCTGCTTCGTTAAGATGACAAAAACTCATGCAAGCTCTCAAGCCAACACCGCAGACAACTCGCTGGGGATAATGGAGCCGCTGGGTTGCAAAACCAGAGACTCGTGGCACCGCTGTCTCCAGCCGCAGCTGTGCTGGCTGCTGCTGCCAGCATGCAGCGACTAGGGGAACAGCAGAGTCCAGACTCCCCACTGCTCACTAGCTTTTGTAACAAGGTAAGAACCTTGCACACCAACCTTCTAGAAACAAGACTGAAAGTATTAAAACATACCTGCTGCCAGGCCAACCCAGACTCACCTGTCCAACTGCTCTCACCACGAAAAACAGCGCCGTCATCAGGGTTGCCAGCATGGCTGCAGTGTCCAAAGGGGCTGCTGCTGTTCTGGGAAATCAACACTCGGAGCGAGGCACAGTGGTCTGTGAATAGCCAGTGACTGGAATGACACCTTCTCCAGCAGGCAGCCTCCAAGTCCCTTAATGAGCTTACGGCTCACATTCATTCGGCAGAGTAATTGCACGCTGTCCTTTTGCTCTTCTAATCACTGAATTTCTCCAACATACAAGATACTGCCATTCCAGGAAAAGCAAATCCTCTTGTTCCCTGTGTACACATGCAGGCAAGCGCAAGCCTGTGCCCATTACGCATGCTTGCACCCCCCGCACCTCAGGCTCAGCTCGAAGGGAGCTGAGAAATGACACAGAGCAAACCTCCTCTGCTTGCGACTGCCTCCCAGCAGGATTTCAGCAAAGCCTCCAGCACCAACAAGGCACTTTTGGGTTACCTGTGGCCAAGCAGCATCAACATCGTTGGACAAGGCAAGCCGTGAACAGGCCAGCAGCAGCAATAACACACAATAGAGCATCGTTCTCCTCCCATACTGTGGGGGAGGAGGGAAAATGGGCCAGGAAAGGGTATTTTCAGAGCAGGCAGGACTCGAGAGCCAGTGCTGTACACTGCTTGTAGGTCAATGGGTGCCACAACAAGAACTACCTGCCCTCAAATACGCTTACCTGGGCAAGGTGCATTGCTGTCAGAGTCCTGCCCGAGTAGCTCTTACTGCAGCTCTCCAGTGGGCACAGACACACATGTGCAGATCAAGCACAGCAAGAACCGTGGTAATTCAGGGTCGAGGGGTTGTCCGGTTCTTGTTTTTAAGGGCATGCATCTATGAGCCTCCATTTCTGCACAGCCAGCTGATGCTGTTCCTGTGCCAGGTCTGTCCTTCAGCTTCAACAGCTCTCCTCCCTTCCCCGCATGCACAGCAGCAATCACACTCCTTCCTTTCCAGCCCTCCCTCCACAAACAGAACACAACTGTGCACAGTATCGTCCCAGCCCCTGCACACTTCTGTGCGCCTCGTGCATCCTGGGACCGCATTTGCCTTTTGGTCCGTTCTCCAATGCACCAGCAGCTCAGATCAGGCTATGCCCACCCAGGGTCCCCACATCCCCATCCACGCCAGCCTTTTCCAGCCAACAGTGCACCAAACAGAAGAAGCAGAGCTGGGAATACAAGGGCAGGTGTCGAAGCTCCCCTCTCCCCATCCCTTCTGTGACTGTCTGTGTTACTCTTCCACCGTCTCTCAGCGCTGGAGAGTCCCCAGCCAGGATGCACGCTGTGAACGCCCCGTTTGGACAGAGGCAGCCTTTGCTGCAGTGCTTTCAGACAGAGGACAAGCTGAGTCTTTAATGAAAGACTACCTCAAAAGGAAAATCACAAAGGGGCAAACATGCACAGCTAGGAAGGGCTGGCCACGGGTGTCCTGGGGCTGCTGGAAGGAGATAAGAAGGGAAAAGGAACAAGCCATGGGGAGAGAAAAGCACATCACCAATCCTGCCTGATTTACGGTGAGAGCGTTATTCAGCGATCCAAGCAGCAGGACTCGGGCAAGCACACTGCAGCAACAGCAGGACCTATAACACCACTCGGGCAAGAATTCACGGCTGCTCCGAAATAAACGGAGAAATCGGCAGTGGCAGCCAATCTGCAGAGTTTACCAACTTTAACACATCCCAAGTTGCCGGAGAGCAGTTCCCGAGCAAGGCCCAGATCCATGCAAGCACGATGCAGCCTCATCTTCCCGGGGACAGCTCTGCACCCAGCTAGGGCACAGTCAAGGAGCACCCAGGAGAGCGAGACTGCAGCTCGTGGTGCCGCGCGCACCCGCAGGCAGCCCCCTCCGCCAGCCTCCGGCTGCGTTGGCCTTGGTCTGTTCCAGCACGCAGCCTGCCTTACAGCCTTGACATCAAGATCCAGACTGAGAGAACCATTGTAATGAGCCTGGAAGACAGTTTTCTGAAAAGAGCAGGATATAAGCCCATGAAAAGCTGTCCTGCTGGCTGAAAGCCCCACAAAGAATGGCTTTTGTAGTTTTGTTTTTTAGCTTTCTCTCTGCCCCTGCATTTGCTACCCTAGCCAGATGCTTAATAGAATAATAGTAATCAAGCCGCAGCGAGCGGAAGTGGTCCTGGAAATTGCCAGAGATGACCTTGACAAGCGACAGCATCAAGCAGCCTCAAGACAAGCAAGGGGAAGGTGTACAAGGTGAGTAGAAGGCTAGGCCTACAAAACCAGGAAAGAAAGTATCACAGCAAGAACAAATAAAGCTACAAATATCATCATCACTCTAAACATACCCAGATTGATTTAATTTGCATACAAAATAGGATACAACTGGTATCACAAACTTCAAGGAGACAATAAACACATTTCAAAACAGTGTTGCTAAGAAAACAGGCATTTCTCCACACTATTTATACATGCTTTTCAGAACACACAGACTGGACTCAGCCTCACGGCCTCGGGTACAGTGTCCGACTGACTGAGAAAGCCAGAACAGTAGGCTTCTTACAAAAACACTGCCTGGAAGGCCTGCCACGGGTCCTGCTACTCGCAGGGAAACCAGCAGCAAAATCCGTACAGACGAGGATTGGTATAATCTGAGAGTAGACAGGAAATCTGTATTTTATCTACCCCTTCCCACAGAGGGATTCCTCTGGCCAGCTGCCATTCCCTGTGGTCATCCAAGGCCTCCCCGTTCGGCCAGTGCCAACAAGAGTTAACCCGGACCTCCTCAGCAAGGACACGCACGTCGTGTTCGCTACTGGCAGTGCCTGGAGAGAGCCTGCGCTCAGGTCCACGAAGGTGGGTCCGACCGGATGACCAAGCTGCCCTAGGACAAAGGCTGGCCAAGGAATCTAAGAAGTTCTAAAAAAGCTCAATAAAAAAATGTAAATACAAACGCTCTTCTTGAGATTTTTAAAATGTTCATCAAAAATATATTGCTATTTGCATGTAAACATTCCCTGGGCACACTCGCAGCATGGACTGCCGCAACAGTGTGCCAGGACACAACACATGGAAGCAAAGCAGGAGGAGTTCTGCTTTGCTCTGCTGTGCAGCACCACTAGCCACACTGAGAAAGACACAACACTAAAGGGTCTGGAGCAGCAACTTCACCATCCTCCCTGCGTCAGCCCCCTCTGGAGAGAATGGCTTTGAAGATGATTTCGCACAGACAAAATCCCTTGAAATGCAGACTTTTTAATCAGACCAAATGGCAAATAGCAGGGCCATTTTTTTAAAGTATAAAATATTAAAAGTCAGCTTGGAGGAAAGACCAACATCACAACCGAACACCCCATTCCCACTGAGCCGCACGAGAGCCCAGCCCACCTCCCCCCCCGCTGGGGAGGGCAGCACTGTCTGCCTCCTGCCCGCTGCGTGCACCCCTGCAGGGTAATGCCAGGCCGCCCGGATAAAACTCCCCAGCGCAACACAACTGAGGTCACCCGGTGAGCCAAACGACGAGCCACCCTCCCGGCAGAGGCGCTCCGGGAGCGGCACGGCCACGTCCCGCGAGGGAGGCCGCCCCGGCCGCGGAGCCGAGCTCCGGAGCCGTCCCCAGGCTGTGAAAGGACCCAGGCGGATCTTCCTCTCCTCTCGACGTTCACGCTAGACCGTGCTTCCCAACAGCGGCTGCGCCAGCAGAAACCACCCCGCGCTCCCTGGCCCTCGCTGCCCTGTGCCGGCACGTTTGGAACGAACTAGACGAGCACCCAGCAGAGCTGCGCTGTGCGGTCGTGGCCGGCACTGCTGCAAGGCGGGGAGCAGGGTGGCCTTTTCCACAACATCGGCCGTGAAAGCCGCCCTTGGCTTATTTCTATTGCTTCCACATCAACAAAAAGGAATGTTTCCCAGAGAGTCAGGATCCGCCATTCTGCACGTCAGCAATCAGCCTCACAAAACCAAAGCACAGAGCACACCACCCGGTGAACGTTTTCCACTAGAACGTCCCCAGATTCTACAGCCATTTTGCTGCTCCTTCTCCCCTGCTTTCACGTGTGCTATACAGGCCAGATGACTCTGCTTACCTGCCACGAAGCATTTGCTGGGCATCAGCATGGGCACCTTTCCTGATACCTTTCCTCTAGCAAAGTCTCAGCTGGATTCCTGTCCTCCCCCTTGACCAGTTACTCAAAGTCCTCCATGATTCACAGCTCTGTCTCACAATTGCTGGAATACTAATGAGAGAACTGTTGATTTATTGAAGCCCTGATATTTCACCACTGGATTAAACAGTCTATAAAGTATATTTGGACACTTTGCAGGATTAGAAGAATCCACCTGGGAAGTTCACTTCCTCCTTCCTCTGCTCTCTCACTAAGAGACTTTACTTCAAGAGCACAGCACAGAGGCAGAATGGAGATGGCTGGGCGTCACCAAAACACTAGGCAGGCCGCATGGGCCCCAGCCACCACCTCTCCAGGCACTATGCCCACAGCCAAAGGCTGAAAACGCCACATCCCACCTTCTAGTAATGGTACACTTTAATTTGTTTGTTTTCATCCAGTCCTAGCTGAAGCAGGCTGGAGCTGCTGGCAGGGGGCTTCTGCGCACCTGGGAAGAGAGGCCTGGCAGCTGGGTGAAGGAAAAGCACGGCTTACACGAGGGATTAGCATGCATGAGCACAGCCAGGAGACAGGACAGGTACTGAGGGGCAGGAACCAGCCTCATGCACATGTGTTGTACTTAGCCTGCTGCATCCAAATCAAACGGAATTAAAGGGGGATTACGGGACTCAAAGGAGCACTGCGCTCAGGACAGCTTGCACTATCGGAGGGACTGAGGGATTTGCTGCTAATATCAGTGTACCCTGCAAAGGCGATACTTACAGCCTCACTATAATGCTGTTACAACACAAACCTGGAAACCAACCTCCCTATGAATAGCACTGAGAGGTTTCATTCCAGGGTCTTCCTCCAGTCAATCAAAACTGAGCTGGACGGGACAGCTCCACCAGGAGCCCGGGGCCCTCTCTGTGCAGCCACACAGCCATCCCACATGCCAGGTCCACGCGACTCCTGGGAAGCCTCACTTCAGAGCTCTCAATATGCAAAGACAGAGCTCCCACCCACAGCAAATCCACTAATGCTGGGGCTGCATTTCCACTAATGCTGGGGCTGCATTAGAGGGACCAAAACCAGGCCTGCAAGGCTAGGTCCCTGCTTCCCTGCCTCCTCCTCCACTGTGCACTCTCTTTGGCTATTTTTGTAAACTCTCATATTACCAGCTGCAAGCACTGTGCATCACAGCAGAGCAGCAGCACTCCAGAGCACCGCAGCACAACTGGAGAAAGGGAAGAAGAGAAGAGATTTTCTCAGAGTCAAGTGCAGCTCAAAGAAGAAAAAAACAGCTCACTCTTGTCTTAACTGCTGAACAACGTGTTCTTTTGCAGAGTTGGACAGTAAAATAGAGGCTAAGGCTTCAAAATTGCTGTTGAATGCTTTTCTGCTCCTGATTCACTCACCTCCTGCTACCTCTTCCTACCTGCTGCAGGAAGCTGGAGTGCAATTAAAGACCAGATGCAGGCAAAGGATACACTTCTGAATCCCTCTTGAAGTCCTCTAGCCATTTCTTGTTGGTCTCAATCATTCCTTGAATACTCATCCTATTTGACTCAGAGCCTCGGAACTGGGAGTGCTGGAACAGGCGGATTTGCTCACTGTTGCATGTAAGAGGGAGAGAGAGAGAGAGGGAGAGTAAGTGAGAAAAAGAGGTCTAGAAAAAAATGATTGTAGAGCTGAGAAAGATGATGATGAACTGCTACAAAAAGAGCCACAGCTAACAACAAGCAACCTCTTTTTGGCTCCAAGCCCTCTGCCCAAACACATCATGGGGATAAGCTGCAGCAGCCACCCACTGTCCAGCTGCTGTCCCTCTTTCGGTCTATGTAGTGTGAGAAAGGCTTGGGTGGCAGCCTCCCCTCCACCCACACACACAGCACCGCCTGTCGTGGCAGAGCCGGCATGAGCTCCGCTTGGCCGGCATCCCTGGTCCCTGCTCCTGGAACCAGGGTCATTAGCACAATTCTCACTGCAGATGTACTGAAGAAGCTGCAAGGCAGCGCTGAGCGTGTGGCACTGAATAACTAACGATATCTAACCTACCCACTTAAGAATAAAATCTAACTTATTTGATATCACAAGTAGATGAGAACAAATTTGTATCTGACCTATAAACTATTCCAGGCAAATAAAAGCAACACAACGAAACGGAAACACTCAAGCAAAAAGAGCCTTACTCTGCAGGTACGTAACCCAGCTTGCTCTCCAGAAAAGTAGAACTTCCACTGAGCGATGGTTTCCCACCTGGAAAACAGGTATTAAATACAGGTCCAAGATAAAGATCAAAGTCCTTTTAAACGTGGGTGCATTTCTTCTTGTGTTCACTGTGCTACGGACACCCCCCCACACACACATAAGCTGAGCCATCTGTGGAGGCACTTCTGAGCAAAGGGGGAAATGGCCTGGGAAGCCAGTCTGCCAGACTAGCCCAAGGCTCTCTTTCCAATAGGGACAAAAGCTGGGAAGCAAGCAAGAATTCCTGGTTCAAACCAAAAGAACCAAGTCTCCTCTTGGACTGCAAAGCCACCAGAGATCAAACATGATGCTCATCAGCTCCTTTTGCTACCCAATGATAAATAGGCCTAGGATTAAACACTGCAAGAGGGGCTGGTTTTCACTCCAGATGCACAGGGCATAGTGCTGTTTTCAAAGAAACCAGTGTGGTGAACCCTATCTGCAATTCACAGGAGGCTTCCAGCAAAGCAGGGCTGCTTCCTCCCCTTTTGCTCCCTTCTTTAATAACTGCTTTCTTGGGTGTACGTCAGAGGCTGAACTGCTCTGGAAGCAGGGTAACAAGATCAGCCATATGCTGCAGTTCCTGGAATGAGGTTTTCTCATTCTCTATCTCATTAGCACCCTTCCCAACAGCAGCACCAGTAGATCTGGGCTTATCATCAGCACTGGAAGGGTGAGCTGATTAGAACTTGCAGGACAGCAAAACGAAAAGCAACACACAAACAAGCAGAGGGATTAAGGATTGGAGACTGACCTGGGAAATACTTGTGCCATTTCTCTGCCAGGGTGCTATCCACTGACTGTCCAGCTGTGAAAGAGTGGCTGGAGCTCAGCCCAGTGTTCCAGGCCCACCGGTCAACCAGAGACACCTTGGTGGGAGGCACCAAGGAGCCACCTGCCTGAACTCCTGCCAAGGATGCATAGGCAGAAAGAGGGACGCCGTCGCAGGGCACCTGCACGGGCACCTGTGTTGAGGTGAAGAGCGGAGACTGACGATTGTTCAGAGAGCCCAAAACACCGAGGACTCCGTTCAGCTCACTAGTGATGCGGCGCAGGGAGTCTGTCAAGTACTGGATCTTGTCCAGCTGGGGGTCAGTCTGTAGATCAGTTCTCAAATCAACTAGCAAAAGAGGGGAGAAAAAGAAATGGATCACTGGGATGGTAAGGGAGACATTGGCTCCCTGTCAGGAAACTCTCTTCTCTGGGCTCATAAAAAGCATAAAGCTCTCTAGGGTACTGGCCAAGTTAGATATTGGACCATCAGGTCTGTGCTGATACAAGGGCTCTGATCTTACAGTGAGAGAAAGCCCTAAAGTTCCACGCGTGCCTGTAGATGTTTATTGATCAGGGTCAGAGAGACAATCTCTGACTGGACAGATCGTCAATCTGTTGCCATAGGGAAAATTTCTTAATTTTTTTAAGCTTCAGTTTTGCCAGCCTTTCTGCAAGCAACAAGACCCTCCTGCCTGCTTACGGAGATCCTTGCACTTCACCTGCACAGCCCTAATTACAGCAGACTGAGAGCAAGCAGAAAAGTACAAGCAGCAGATGAAGGGAATGCAGCAACCTTTCCTGTCATAGAGACGGGAGGAGGAAGAAGCCTGGATACCAGCAGAAGAACACCTCTGTAGCAGCAGAGAGGGAAGAGCCGAAGCTCAAGGCACAAGTGTTAGAGCCACGTTTTATAACTCACACTAATAACGAAGGCAGAGTTTCAAAGGCTAGTTCACGCAGATCGCACCCCTCTCATATGGCACTACAGACAAGGAGTAAGCCTTTCAAATACAATGCTATGCAGAGCACTCCCAGTTATAGACAGCAGACCTGCCTCCCTGGTTTAGAAGCTAATGAGCACAAGTGAGAACAAGAAAAGGTACATCACAGAGAGGTGAGAGGAAAGGCAGAACTAGGCCTAAAGCATTAAACATTGGACAAGCATACTGAATCAGCTAGGCCCTTACATTTAGGCTGATGTACATCTGCACTGGACGTGCTGTTTGTGTCCTCAGAGTTGCTGAGATCAAAAGTCACCATCTTTTTGCACGCAGCACTCTTCAGCGTATCTTCATCTGAAAGCTGGCCAAGATAAGGAAAATAGTGCAAATAAAACCTGTGTGCTGTTCCCTGGAACAAAAAAGCCACGGGAATACTGCCTGCAGCTACTCTACACAGGGTGGGCTGCAGTGAGGCACGGGCCAAGGGAAGGCAGAGGTACCCACCCTCAGACCCTTGCCAGCAATATCTGAAAGCAAAGAGACTGCTCAGTCTCTGCAAGAAGCAGGTGCATGCACTAGAGGTCAAATCTAACAACTGTAAGAAGAGGATCTTCTGGTCAGAAGTCAAGGGGTTTTGTGGATTAAATAAGCCTCATAATTCTTGCACGGGCTCCCTTATCTCTCTGCACCAAGGAAAAGAACCGGACCATCAAAGGTCTTATGCGCTCACATCTGCTGCTGCCCTGTCTGAGGCCACATGGGCACAGGCAGAGCTGGAGAGATTCCAGGGGCTGCCTTGATCGGGAAATAAGATCAGATCACCACAAGGTCACATGCCCTTGTTTTCTCTGGGCACAAATCATGCCAATTTTTCCGGCTGCTTTCTATATCCAGTCTGCAGCTGTATATTTAAAAGCGAGTCCAAATGTCATCAGCAGAGGGAAGGCACAATACTTGCAATTTTGCCCAAGATACAGACGGTTTCACAGAAATGGTTTCACAGAATCAGTAAGGTTGGAAGGGACCTCTGGAGATCATCCAGTCCAACCTCCCAAAGATTTCCTGCTTCTGGTTCCCCTGGGGCTTGAACCCAGGACCTTCAGCATGTAAAGCAGATGTGATAACCACTACACTATTCCTCTAAACATCTAATGATTTGGATGTGAGGTTTTGTTTCATATCCTTGGATACTTCAGCATATCAGTGGTAACACAGATTTGTCTCTAACCTAACAAACAAGCTTCTCACAAGCCAGTTCACTCAGCATGTTTCCTCCAACCAGCTCCATCCCTGATGCCAGCAGCCCTGCCTGGCAAGCTGCCACCATGGAAGACACTCTCCCTCCATCCTAAACCCCAGCCCACGTTTGTTCTGCTGGCTGCAGAGCTATTGAATCATGTGGATTCGAGTCTAATTAGGTTTGTCATTCTTTCCAGCTCTGTGACTAGCCTACTCTCTCCGGCCTCTCCCACAGAGAGGCAGACACATCGCTCTTCTCTCAAAGAATGAGTTTCTAGTAATCCAGCTCCATAGGCAAACACTGGTGTTCAGACACCACTAGCTAAACAGCTCTCATGAGGACCAAAAGCCCTACAAAGACCCCAGCCTAGGGGAGGACCCCAAGAGCTCTGTGCACCATACGAGTGCAGCCAGGTAGGTCCAAATGATTGTAATGCTGGTGGTTACCTCTTCCAAAATTGACGACTCCAGCTGGCTGAGCTTTTCTTCCTTCTTCTTCAGCAGCACCTGTCCTTTCCGCATAGCCAACTTCATCTTGTCCAACTGCTTCGCTTCCTGCAGTGGAGCAACAGCCAAGCCAAGGGGGAAAATTAAACGAGAATGACAGGAAATAATCTAGTGCTCACGGTGACTTTCACTATCTCACTTCTACCCAACACAGCATATCATGCTGCTGGAGTAAAAATGCTCCCAAGTCTTTGAGATCATAGGAAGCAGAGAGTACAGAGGGGACAGCACAGCCCTCAAGCAAGGTTCCCCTTTTGAACCCTGCATCCACTGGGGTCAACAGCTTTGTCTCTGCTAATTGGAGCACTCTCCATCATCAGTGAAGGAACTGAAGATGTGCCATGTGTGTAGCTGGTTTATCAGCAGAGCTAGCAAGTACTACAGAACCCCTTTTCAATCAAGATTGAAATCATTGCAGATTGATAACCACAGACCTGTACCTACCAGCACTTCCTTTCATGCAAGGAGAATGTGTGCCACTGGAATTGCATGATGGAGAAATCTTTTTCCTTACTGAATGTTTCCTCCATTTTTAGGACTCAAGAGCTCCAACTAATCACAAAATTCCTGCAGTCTAGCAGGCTACTGAGAGTTGGCTGAGCTGCAGTGTCTGCTCTGAAACTTGTTCCTAGTCCAAAGTATGCACAGTGAAAGAGAACTTGAAGTATTTGATCTTGCAAAGTTCTGGTAGCGGTGGGCTATGCATTCACATGCAGGCACTCTCAGCCACTCATCTGATGCACAGTAACACCACTTTGATCCAAGCCCTAAGTTAGGTTCTAATTAAGCCTGTTCTGCAGCACATCAAATTTGCTCGGCATTCCTGAACAGCTCTCCTGGTCTTCCTTAAGTAATCTTTACAGCCAGCCTCTGAGGTGGGCAAAAACTCTAACCCCTGTGTTATGATGATGAAGACACCCAAGCAGGGATTAATGAACACCTCACATCCCTCTGGTGACACACCAGATCTGATTTCCAGAAGGAATGAACACCCACAGCTGCCTGTCTCTGCAGCTGCAGAGCCAGGTATTTATCTCAGGGCTCTGAACTCCCTGGTGCAGTCATGACACCTACTATCTGAACAGGATCAGAGCTCAGTTCACTTACCTCTTCCAAGTTCCTGCGCATGCCCTCCAGGAGCTGGGAGCTGTCAGGATCCTGCACCACCTCCTGTGCTTTCTGCATGTCCTGGCGCCACTGCTGCTTTGCAGCTTTCAGTGCTGTGTGCCTCTTCCTCATGGAGCGAGTCTGGCGCACCAGGAACTCCTTTGCATTCCTAATAGAGATCCCTTCTGCAGAGATGTAGCTCCTGATGCTACAGGAAAGACAGATATGCACCTGGCTTTCTCCACCTGTGCTGGGTGTTCAGTCCTACAAGCTTCATGCAGCACCCTCCCAAAAATGGATTCTCTGTGCTTCCTATGTGTGTAAAACCCAAGAAAGGCACTTTCCAAAAGTGTCTGTCACGTGGATACTCACTGATCAAACTGGAAGTCATCCTCACGGCTTGGAGAGGGTGGGGAAGCAGGCATTCTGGATGAGTGCTGATGAGTTGAAGAGTTTCAAAAACCAAGAAATATGCATAAGAAAATACACATGACTCCAAGGCACCCAAGTATCCCACCCCTCTTTCCCCCCAGTAAAAACAGACAGAAAGTAATAAAGACTACAAAAGATACTGATGTCTTCCAGCAAAGAAAAATGCATCATCGCATGTCAAATCAGTTCATACAGAGGGAACCAAAGCCAGAATTTTTGAGGGAGTTACAGTCTCAGAAGTCATAAGGCAAATGCTTTTGCAATGGGCTGTACTCACAGCTTGAATAGTTTCTCCCAGGTCTTCAACGTGGAGCTCAGCTTTCCCTCTTGGAGATTCTACAGTTTCTTCTCCCTCTAGCTCTTTCAAAGTCTCCTGTTTGCTCCTGATAGTTGCCTCAAGCTCACTGCCACAGAAGAAGGTAACAATGGCTACACTGGGTGAGACTGCACATCCAACTAGCCTGCTAACGTATCTGCAAAGGTGTCCAAAGCAACCTCCGGTTTCCAGGAGGGAGGAAGGGCCACAGTTGGGAATGCAGAAGCACCTTGATAGCAAGGATTCACAAAAGCCTGCAGCAGCTGTGTCTCAAATCAGCTCACATATACAATTTCCCATACACTGGAATAATAAATACAAATGAGGGACTTCATACTACAGCAGCTGGCAGATCCAGACTGCCAGATCCAAGGCAATGGGTATATCAGCCACTGGCAATACAGCTTGCCAGCTACCATTAAAACAAGGTTCTACTGCCACTGGCTGCTTGATGCAGCTGAATTGGTCACACAGTACCTCCAGACAAAACCCGCATTGTGTCTGTGGTGTGATGTCAAACATAACCACTGGCTATATAAGGAAACATTGGTTCATGCCCATGTTTACCCTTAAATAGACGAGTAAACCCTTACCCAGGACCCCTGTCATCTTAAGAAGATCTTTTCTCTGCCTTTCATTGCTTCTCTCAAAGCATTTTATTAATCTTAAAGACAGACAAGGGGAAGACAAACAAACAAACCTGACAAGCAGAGATGAAGGGACAAATTTACGTGGCAAGTTTTTACTGTATCTGGAAACAGAACCCAGGAGCTCTATGTCCTAGACATGCAGCAAAACTACCATTAGGGTTCTGAAAGAATATGGTCCAACATACAAGAAGCTCAGAGGTAGAGGCCCAAGAGCTCCAGGCTGCAGTGCTGGGCAGATTTTGTACAAAAGGGGAAATTTCACATATACATACTTGATGCGCTTCTGCAGCCTCTGGCTTCGAGTCTGCAGCAAGTCCACCTGGGCCTCCAGCTCAGCTTTCTGATCTTGGAGCTCTTCAAGAGATTTACGCAGTTGCCGGATGGAGTCGAGAAGGCCGGTGTGCACCTTTCTGTTCTCCTCTAGACGGAGCTGAGAAGCCAAAAGAGCTTCCTACAAGCAAAAAAGAAATCCCCTGCAACTTTCCCAGCACTCCACACAAGAGACTCAAACCACCTACACTGTTCATGGCAGGTCCCAGAGCTACGAATGTGCACAACACATGCCAGTCCTGGAGGAACAGACAGCTTGCCAAAATCTCACCACTAGGAAATTTTCCTGGCTATGTTAGAGGCACTTACCTTCCAGTCAGGTCCATTCTATTCACCTTGCTCACAAATTCCTTAGCCTGCTCTGCAGGCCCTTCACAACTGCAGGCAGTTGGTAACGCTCGTGTGTTACCTACCTTTGGGAAACAGCTCTGAGCCTCCAGCAAGATGGCACTCCGACTGAGACAAGGTGGCAGGGAGAGATTTTTAGACTCACAATTTAACAGTTACACAGCTCGCTTTTTAAAGTCATTGTTCTAGCATGCTCCTTCTGGTCCCTACCTCCTGAAGAAAACAGCACACCCCCAGAGCTCAAACATACATACCTCTCTCTCTAGCTCAGTCCGTCTGTCTTCATCCAGCAGCTGCTGCCTTTTCTTTCTCAGAGTCTCCTCCTACATACAGGAGAGCAAGTAGGTGAGCATTAGAGCGTAACGATGCCAGCAGAGGAGACTGCTGAGATTCAGCAGTGCTTGGAGAAGTGCAGAGGTCAGGCCTAAGTTTCTAGGCCATTACAAAATAGCTGAGCATTGTTCTTAGTTTTGCTTTGTCCCCCTCCATACACACCCACTCTGTCCCCTGCCCTTTGTTAGGCTTCATCAAGCAAGAAGCCAGGAACAAGCATATCTCTGTAGGAAGAACATCCCATCCTGCTCAGTAGCAAGAGTTCTCAAGGCATATGCCCATTTCTCCAGAATCTCACTTTTGTGAAGCCTCTGGTTGCCTCCAGCATTTCTCCACCATTTTCCTTTCTTACTCCAACACTGCTTGGAAAGGAAGGGGTAATAGAAGCAAGATTATCTACAGCCTCTGGAGAAAGCCTGGACTTACAAGATCTGACAGATAAGAGTAGCAGTCAGTGATTTATTTATGCCAGCTCCACAGGAGCTTTTGGAGCACTTTTCTCTCTCCTCTGCTTTCCACATTAAAGGAACAGTCATTCCCTTCTCAAGACAGCAGGGAGAAGAGGAGGTAAATCAGGAAGAGATTGTCTGAAATCTAAAGTAACATTGAGCAGGACATGCTGCCGTGACAGCAATTGTATGAGCCCTCTGACACCCTTACAGCCACATACTGCCCACCAAAGCAGGGGAGCAAATCCAGGGCACTGATTTTCAACACAATGACACCAGCCATGAGGCTGGACTACAATAATAATGCTTAGCACTGCTCCAATTCTTGATAGAAGTTTCACTTCTAACTTGGATGGCAGCAAAAGCCTTGGCTGAGCACTTCTGAAGAGTAACTCATGAGGAAGCAGTCAGAAGAGCAGCAGAGGCTGGGAAATATCTGAGAGCCCACCACAGCTTCCTCACCTGGTTAAGGAGCTGCACTGATCTGGCCTTGGCAGCCTTTGCTCGCATTTCAAGCTCATTTTCTGAATCCTGGAGCTTTTTTTCCTGCACAGAGATGGAGTGAGTTAAACAGAACGGCACAAATTGCTCGCCAAGTAGAGCTCTGCCACTGGGGAGAAGAGAAAAAGCCTAGGAAAGTATGATCTGCCACTTGTGCTGCACTGGGCTGCGCAGGACGGCAGGAGCACTGCAGTGGCACAGTACCCAGGCCATCCCTAAGCAGCCAAGTCATAACAAACCACTAGGCACAGTGTTCTCCTCACCTTCTCCCTGTGCCTGCGCTGCAATTCAGTGAGCCGCTCATCCAGCTCTGCCTGCAGAGCTTTCACTTCTACTTCATGAAGGTGTCGGAGGCGCACCACCTCACTTCGCAGGCCCTCAGACAGCTCCGCTCTTTGTTTTCTCTCCTGTTTGTTGCAAAAGCCAAACAAGAAAAGCGGCTGTGTGAAGCAGAGGGTTCTCCAGGAAGCCAGCAGGAACATACAGGACACAAATCCTCTGGGAAGCAGTGCCAGTCCAAGGACAGCCCAGCCTAGCTACTACAGCCACCTCCCAATTCACTGTGCTCCCCCACAGTACCTCCTCCTCATACTGATCCTGAATCCTTGCTAGGACCTCCTGGTGCTCTTCTTTCATCCTCTCCATTTTCCTCTCATGGTCTTTTTCCACTGCCTGGCGTTTCTCTCTCAAAAGTTCACTGAGCTGCAGTGATCAAACAGAAAGAGACTTTGCCTGAACCACAGCACTGCAGCCCCGAACTCAGAGAGCAACTTCTCACACAAACAGAAAGGCTGAAGTTCAGAGTACCCTGTGACTGACAGATCTCAAGATCGGGCCGTGGCCCGGCTGCTAGAAAGCAAGTGCCCTGGTGAGATGAGATGCTGTAGAAGTGTCCCTTCCCGTAACACACCACTGTCACCCTTGTGCAGGGGATTTTGCATCTCAACCCTCACCAAGCATCCAAGAAGGAGGGAGAATGAAGAACCTTTAGCCACTAAGGATGATACTTGCCTCACGTTCATATTCTGTTACTTGGAATACTTTTTGCTGGACTTTCTGCTCTGCTCTCTGCAAGTCTTCGCGCAGCTGAGCCTCTTCACTCCTCTGTGCCTCTGCTATCTGGGTTTGCAGGCTGGAAATGACCTGCCAAGAAAACCACCCACAGAGACATGTCACCCTTCTGACAAGATTCATTTAGTGCCCTCCCACAGAGAGCAGGCAGCATGGCAAAAATCAGTGTGTACAGTCTCACCCCTCCCGACTTGAAGTATGTCCAAATGCTGACCCAGACCAGAACCATATTAAGGAAGTGGAAAAAAATTAATGCCACCCTCCTCAGCCACACTTGGAGAGAGCATGGATAAAAACAATTCATATTCTAGAGATACCAGCTTGTACCTTTTGATGTTTCTCTGCTGCTGCACACTTCAGCTGCTGGAGCTCTGTTGCAAACTGCTTCTCTAGCTCATCTGTGGCCTACAGGAACACGAGCAAAAGAAGGCTTGCTGGAAAACCTCTATTTATAGAGAGACAGTGCCCAAGATGCAGTTGCAATTAACATCTATCCCTAAGCTTCAAAAACCACAATGGTCAACCCCTATCCACACAGAATTACATATGAGATGCCCTCGCTCCCTCTCTGTTTCCACCCCAAGACATCTTGATTGGCCTGCGCATCACGCTGTGCTGTTCTGGGAGGACCACAAACACTCTTCATTCAAGGACGCCCCTTTAGTTCTGGAGGACTAAAGCAGCAGTGAATGAGCAATTCTGATCTGGTAAAATGATTTGGCTTAGTATGGCAAAGGCACACAATGATCTTTCTCATTTCTTCAGATGCAATGTGGCTGTGTAAATAATGGCTTATTAATCACCATTGTAACACAAATGTGGGATTACTCCTCCCCACCCCAATCATCTCTCTAATAGCATGCTAAACATCTTCTCTTCATGTTTTAACTGAGTCACTATTAAAGCACATGTGGGTGTTCTTTAATCTCAACAGTCTAACAGTACAATGCAAGCCAGGTCAGCATAACTGGCATGGGTCTGACCCTATCTGGTAACAAACAAGTCTCACCTTCTTTTTTTCCCTTTCCAATCTCTCCTTGAACTCGCTCAGGAATTGTTCCTTTTCTTGTTCCAACCCGACCATCTCATTCTGCTGAGCATCCTCCATTTCCAACCTCATTTTCTCCAAAATAAGCTTTTTCATCCCCTCCAGGTTCTCCTTCTCTGTCACCTGCAGAGATTCCCACTCTTCTCTCAGTTTTTGCAGCGTGACCTCTTGCTCTGCCCTGGTAGGTATGCAACAAGAACACAGAGACAGAAGGAAGTCAGGCTTTGGAACTTTAACACCGAGTTGCATTTAAGAACCAGAGCTCAGAGCACAAACCACTACAGAATGAGACACACCATCAAAAGAAACAGAGAACCAAGGCATACTGAGATTCACAAGCAGATCACTTAAGGCCTTGGAAACGAACAGCTAAGCAGTCAGATGGAGAACAAAGGGAGCTGTACACATATCTGTCAGCTAAGTAAGTAGGAAATACAAAAACCTAAGTTTTCCAGTGTCTGCTCTTTCTCCCTCCTCCAGTTGTTTCCACAGGCCTCGATAGCCGTCACAGAGGAAGACACTCTGTCAGCGCAAGCTACATTACCGAGTGCAGCTCTCCTTGAGAATGGAATTTCTTTCACTCACATGCCCCAGAGCTGTGACTGGGCATACCCTACAGCAATACCTCTCTGCAGGGCACTATTACGTAGTTTGCTTGTACTTAGCAAATCTTCATTAGCTCTAAAAAGGCAGAACGGTTACCATTAAGGCTTGTCAATTTTGCCTGCTATCAACACATGTCTTCCCAGCATGTACTGGATCATAGTTACTTCGTCATATTTACTGTGAAAGCAAGATATCATCCGTGGGAAGCTCAGGTTGGCTAGTTTGCCCTCTTTAAGTGGTTACTGGTGGCATGCAAGGTACTTCCCTCCCCAGACAGCAGAGTTCATGTTCCCGGGGAGGGCAGCTTCCTACTAGTTGTAGTGAAACTTTTCACCTTATCTTCTGCTTCTCTGCCTCAGTCTCTGAGATGATTTGGATTCGCAGCTTTGAAAGTCTCTCAGTTTCTTCCTTTCTCACCCGCAACTCTTCCTCTTTGGAAGCCTTTGCCAAATCCTCTTTCAGAGTCCTGAGAGATAAGGAGCAGGAAGAGAAAAAATAAAAAAATAAAAAAAAGTTCAGGAGGCTTTAATATCTTCAAAGCCCCCCCCCCTCCAAGGCCCATAGATCAGCTGCTGCTCCCACTAGCTGTGCCTGCTTGAGTGATGCATTCCCAAGGCTCCAGATCATTAATTCTCTTCCATACTTCCAGAATGCAGTTGCTGGTACTGGAGATGCAACCTCTGAGGATCAAACTTCTGTGGAACATTTTAAAAATGCAGTATATCATCACAGGTGGCACCTTTTTTTTTTTTTTTTTTTTTTTTTTTTTTTTTGAAGTAACTGAAATCAGCTCCTGATAAATGAAAAGAAGCTCCCAGTCAAGGTAGCTGGATGTATTAGCACATCTGCGAGCTCCATATTTTCATGCTAGACCCCTTTTTATTACTGCCTTATTACTGCTTAGACTTTTCTCCCTTCAGGCGCAATTTCTATGTCTTCCTTTACATGCAACACAGCATTCCCACAACATTTCATGCCAAGCTACTGTTTCTGGCTGGCTCAGTGTGCTGCTAAGAGCATAATTATTAGGGCCGCCCCAAACAAAATGCAAGCCTCGAGAGCAAACCCCCAGACACACGAGGACACAGCTCCCAGTGCTGTTCTGCTGCCTGGATTCATATTAGTTAGGTCCCTGCACTCTGGTTGAGTTTTGCAGGAACAAAGCCTTGCCCAATTCCTAAAAGCCCTGTTTGGAAATCCCTCTGTAAAACATACAGTACCAGAGTTTCACATGGTTCCTCTGGGGCAACCTCATCTCTTCTAATGTTCCCATTTCCAGCACTCTTACTGCCATTTAGCCCAGGATTTGAAAGTCTGCCGGGTGGTAAAGTACCAGACACTAAAGCACCAGGCACTGAACTGGAGACTTCTCCCAGGTTTACAGTGAGAGACAGGTTCAGTTATGCTGAAAGACGCATACGCATCAAATCATAGCTCTTCTTGCAGGCCATGAGGAAGATGTCTGTATCAGAGAGACAACTTTCCTCAGGTGCAACGTACTCTCTACACATCTGCTTTATGCATTTACAGCACTGATAGCAGACCACTATTCATTTCAAGATGCACAGATCCTCAAGCACAGGGTGGTTTGCATCAGGCAACATCAGTCCCATGCTCCTTCCCCTTAGAAGCCTTTTTCTCACCTCCTTCGCCCACAACTCCGCAAAGCAGCGCCAAGTTCCTGCTGCAGAGTTTGAAGAAGGTGGCCTACAATGCAGTACAAGCATGGGGCCACCAGCAATGAAGGATGGATGGGACAGGTTTGGGAGCAGAAACAAGGGCGAGAGGGAGTAAAAAAGGAAAGTACCTGAGGGATTTTTCTTTCTGCTGATGAAGCTTTTGAGCTTCTTCCTCCTCCTGCCGCCTCACCTCCTCCTGGAACTGCTGAATTTTCTCCTTCTTTGCTTGCAATAAATGCATTTTCTCTTGCTCCACCTCTTTCTCCAGCTCCTTGGCTATTCCCTCTAGGGATTCTTCATTAGACTGGTTCAAGGTCTTCTCCTGTTTGATTTCCTCCTCAGGTTGCCTACCAAAAAAAGAAACCACCTTTGGCAAAAGGGTAACAGAGAACTGAGCAACATGAACGGAACAGCAACATCCCCCCACACAGTATCACCTCCAAACCAAAAATCTCAAAGCCACTTGCTGTACAAGCTTCACTGTCTGGGAAGAGAAGGAATACGCAGAATCACAACTAGTTTGCCACCACTTCTGGGCTGCTGTAGGAGTGCTGGTGGGGAGCACCTGCTGTTTAGCTCACTGGAGGTGAGGAACACCAGTGCAGGCAGGTGGAGAGCACCAAGGCAGGAGACAAGCTTGCCACAGAGCTCATGCCGTAGGTGTTCCTTGCCACGTGCCTGCAGAACATACCCATTTTCACACTCCCCTTCCAAATGTACTGGCCTTACACCCCTAAATTTGCAGCTCACAGGACGGGATTCAGGTAAGTACTCTTTAAAACGCTACTAGGGGATACACAGCACACACTCAAGGCTTCAGTTGGGGGCTGTCAGGCATAAAAGCAGGTGCAATCAGTATCTGCTTCCAACCCAGTGACTGGCAATGCGCTTCTGACGGACCAGGTACTTTTCTGCATTTGCTATCTAAAGCATGCTGGGATTTTGCCAGCTCTAGGCAACAGAAAGCCCTGAACTCTCCAAAAATTCAAAATCAATCTGTTTCTAATTAAGTTTTTTCAGACTTAGAGCAGCAAAGTCAAGAGGTCTGAAAGGCTGAAGGGGAAGGAGGGGAAAATGAACACTGTTTTAAGAACAAAATGAGGTTTTTATTCATTGCTAGTGAAATCTGAAGCAGCTAGGTCTCAGCATGCTCTGAGGCTGCTAGGGTAAGGTAGAAGGACTTCAGACTTGCCAGGAAACAGGGAAGAAAGAGCTCCAGTAATATAGCCTTGAGTCAAAGGGGAAAAGGGAGTCAAAGGGAGTCAAAGGGAGTCCTTAGGATATCACTAGCAACACCAGAGCAAGAGAGGGGAAAGGGTACTTAGGTTACAGGGAAATCACACATCACTAGTGCTCCCCCATAACACCACATACTCTAGGCTGACTGCGGAGACACCTCCAGAAGGTGCCAATTATCAGGCTGCCCTGCAAAGCAATCTGGACCCTTCTATTCTTTTACCATGTTCTTCCTTTGGAATCATTGTTTTGTTTAAAAGAACAACCAGTGAACACAAACATTTACAAGACTCAACACAATTCCTAGCAGAAAAAGTGAACTACTGTGCTGGTCTCCACAGCAAAGACTGCTTCTCCACTGCTTTGTCCTGAGAGATGCACTGCTTATTCTTTCCAGTTTCACCTGCTGATCTGTCATTTGACATAGAAACCCAAGTCAGCATGCTCATTTCTACCAAGATCCTCTCTTGCAGTGGAACTGCAGGTATGTATCAGCAAAGACAGTAAATTTGGCACAGTGATAAACCACTAGTTTTTGCAGGGAGCCTGAGATCTACCATCTTGTACTCTGACCTCATTATCTCAAACCAACCAATGTTCCTAGCGACTCTAATGAAATGTATTTTGTTTTTTTTTCCTCTCATCTCAGCACTACTCAGCAAGTAAGAATTCAGGAGTCTGCAGCAAAGTGTATTTCAAAGGAGTGTGAATGCTTGGCCTTGTTAGCAACACCGGTGGTAAGAAGCAGGCTTTCCAAGTACCCAGCAAACAGATCTTGCTCCATCCCAGAGAGTCCTGTGTCACAGACCCCAAGGGCTGAGCTGCTGTTCTCACTCTCCCCAGTACAGACAACTGTCATGTCACGTTATCTCAGCACTCTTGCCAGCAAAACAGCTGCTTGGATTTGCATACTGAGATGCTCGCGATCTCTGCTATGCCCACCAAACTGTATCTCCTGGTGTGCTGACATCACACAAAAGAATGCAAAGAATGGCAAAAGAAGGACAAAATCTGTTTTGCTTACAACACCACAGACTTAAATTAAGCCCTTACGCCTTCTGTGGGGCAGCAAGCTCCTCCAGATTGATCAGGCTATCCAGCGATCCCTCCTCCAGCTCCAGGGCCACAGCCTCTTCCTGTTTGGAGGTTTCTAAAGCAAAACACTTCTGTTCTGAGGTTTCACTTTGATCCCTCTCACTTTGCAGCAGAAAAAAGTAACAGAAGATCAGGTTAGCACAGGTTAGATTCTAGTGCCTGCTGCAGGTAGACAAGATAGAATGGAGGATGGGATGTGCAGCTGGACCTAAAGGAGCACAAAGTCTGCAGCACCAGCTCATGCCTGCCAATGGGACCCAACTGTCCAAACTGGGGCTGTTGAAGGCAGCACAAAGCTCCGTCCCATTTGCAGCCCCAAAACCACTGCCGTACTAACAGGCAACTGAGGCTTTAACAGGTGGCTGTCAATCTCAAAATGCTGAATCCCTTCCCTGGATTGTATCCCTCTCTTTCCAAGTCCTTTGAGAACTTTCCCAAGATAAAGCAGCCCTATTAGTAATACTCACACCATGTCTCAGTTACAGATGGAAATATTGGCAGGCATGTTTACATCTACAGACTTACTCCATCTTAGAAGCACAGAGGAGAGAGGCTAGGCAAGCACGAAGGAGCTTTACAGGCAGAGAGAAAGGAGACGATGCAAAGCTGCGAAGCAGGTACCAGGCGATAAGGAGACAATTCTTGTGGGCAGAACATGTTTTCAGGGACCTTCACATGAATAGCTCCTCTGAGCACAAGGCTGAGGATCCCAAGTGCCTGCAGCAAGTCATTAAGATTGACTGCAGCTTCTTCTGTTAACAAGTTTTCCTGGCACAGTCAACAGCTTCTCGGCTCCCAGTGCCCAAGAATACTATGTAATTCCGTATAGAGACTAGGAGTTTTGACATGGTTCATCTATAAATGCCACATGCTACAGCTCCCAAGGAGAAGGCTCGAGAGAGCATGGGGCACACTGTTCAGCATAGTATTTTGCTCAGTTTAAACAAGTCTCCACAAATGAGGAAAAGAGTTCCCCTTAACAGTCTAATCCTTACAGACTGGGGAGACAGCTGTTGCACTCTAGTGTAAGTTGTCCACAAACCAGGATATAAAATGGCTTAATACTGACACTTGCCCGAATAGTCACTTGCTCTAGGCCACCTTTATGGAAGGAAACGGAACAGAACCGTTCACATTGGAGCTAGATTCCCGTGCCATCATCAGCCATTAGTCAGCTTGCCCCCAGGAGCCTTTGGCTACAAGCTCTTCTCGGTGAAGAGCTGGCAGTCCAGCAGGACCGGTGCCAACCAAGCTTGGGGGCTGTCTCCGGCCTTGAAAGGTGTGTCATCGGGTGATGGCTAGTGGCTAGTCTTCCACAATTAAATGCCATAAGGAACAACACGCAATGTGAACAAGTCCAGACCATCTTGGCAAGACAGTTAACTTTTGCAGCCTTAGAGAAAAGTCAGATAGCTGTAAGGGAAACAGAAAAGCCAACTTCACTTCTTGGGGAGAATGCCAGGAAGAGAAAGGCAGCCATTTTTTTCTGCCTCCCCAGCCAGAAGCTGAAACAAAGTTGAAACCTGCTAACACAGTACTTAGGAGCTGGGAAGGAAAAAAGTGAGACATGGAAGAGAAAAGGTCTTATGAGAAGCTACAGGACCTCAGGGTGTTCTGCAAGGGACTCCTGTACAGATTAGAGTGATCAGAGCACAGCAGGGGTAGACTAGAGAAGAAAGTTGATGGAACCTGTCCATGCCTCCTTGATTGCCCTAACTGATTGTACCATACCTCTTAGCAGCTTTTGTTCTTTTGCTTTGCTCTTCCTCTATACTGGCTTTGCTTTGGTCTTTTTCCTCTTCTCCCAGCTCCTGTGCCTGCAGGTAAAAGCAAACAGTGTGGAGTTTGCTGGCTTCCTTGCCATCAATGCCTGTCAGGAGCTTACAGCGGTTCTGCTGAAGAGCAGTTGCCACTCTGGTCCTGCACATCAACACTGATGCCAAGGACCGAACTGCATCTGCAGGGTACTGCAGAGTTTCCAGCTGCATGCACCAGCCTCCTCTCCCACAGGTAACAAGGACACAAAAAGCTGGAGAAATAGTTCCACCAGTACAACACAGACATCTGGGAGCTCAGCTCTCCAGGCTGAGTTAGATTTTTGGTTCTGGGGTAGTTTTTTCAATACAGAAGATGAATCCTCTGCCAGCATTCAGCATTTTGGATACATATCCAAGTAACACTAAGCTCTCTGAAAAAAGAACAAAAATCTCCTAAAAAAACCCATCACACACACAAAAGTGAAATAACGTGCCATGGCCATAAAGCAAATTGACACGTCAACTATGACCAGAATCACAACGGGGGTCAGTTCTGCCTTGCATCCTATTCCTGAGCAGATCATAACAGGCATTATACTACCTGCAGTCACACTTACACAGGGATTTCTGACTACTCTCTCCAGAACAGATCAGTCTGGGTGCTGTTGAGGAAGGCAGCCCCACCTTGGTAATCCACTTGGAGTGATTTCAGTTGGCTTATTTATGAAATACGAAATATTTGAAATATGAATAGCAAATATCTGAATACAAAATAGTCAGCTGCCCCTTCTCCCACTTGCCATCTACCAAGTGCCTACAGCTGGAGAGGTTTTTGTGGGAAGAAGGGAAACCAGCAGGCATCAAGGCACAACCCTACGCTAGGGAGGATCCAGCTCCGACCTGCAGGCACGCATCTTTCAGTTGCACCAGGTGATGGTGAAATGCACACTGTGCCAGGCCCAGGAAATCGAGGCGAGGAGGTAAGGACCAGCCAATCCCACCTGAGTAAACAGAAGGGTCAGCAGGGATGTTGGTGCTCCCTGCAGTAGGCACACACAAACATGCATTGCATAGTTCACCTGCCCCAGCCTAAATAATGACTTCAATTCCAGAGAACCAAGGAGCTCAGCAAACATCTGTCTCAACTCAGGCTCTGCCACCTCTGTCTTCGAAAGCGAAGAAGCCAGGCAAGCGGAGAACGAGATCCTCCTGAGAATAAAGATAACTAGCGACAGAGTAATGCTGCTGAGCCCGCACTTGGGGCCGCAGCACACTGCTGCCCAGCACGCCTTCCCAGGAGGGCACTCCCTCCCCAGGAATCACCGGCTGCAGGAATCTCAAGACACGTTTGAGAAGGTGAAGACAGCACCTGCCAGCAAGGAGCAAGAACTGGATTTTAAGCCCTGGCTGTGCAGTCTCAGGAGAGTTTTGCCCCTCTTGTTGCCTCAGGACCCCCAGCAGCCCTGGAGGAAGCACCAAGCACTGCTAGCAGCTTGGTTTTCTGTCCTATTTAAATGCCAGGCTGAGTCCCACAGGAGAAATCTCACATGCTCAAGATATAAAGGCAGTCTTGAGGGCACAGGAAAGCAGGATGACAGATAATAGGCTGTCTCCACTCTCTGCACAGCGCAGTCCCCCAAGGACCTCAACAGGAGGGTTTCCATGGTCTCCAATACACATCAGCTTAGACCTTGAGCCTGCTTCCAGCTCCTCACCACCACCCCCTTGGTGTGTGGCAATGCCAGCAAAGCAGGATGCCAGCACTTTAGACACCTGTTAAGTGGGAAGTCCCTTGCCAGGAGAGAAGTCAGGCCTCCCAACAGGCAGCAACCCACACCGCTTCTGCAACCTACCACAGCTCCTGGCAAAGCACACTAACCGAAAACTCCAATGCCCTGCTCCAGTTGCTGCCACAGAGGCAATCTTTTTTTAAAGCAGAATATTTTGCCAATATGTAAAAGCCAAGCAAGCTCATTTGTGGAAGCAAATACATTCCAACAATCCAGAATCATTTCAAAATAGCCTCTGTCTATCGACACAAAAGAGCAGCTGCAGTTCTGCAGGGGGCACCATTTCAAATCCACCTCTCTCCTCAAGACAAGGCTGTAATAAACTCAAAATGTGTCTGCTCCAGCAAGACATTTGTATGCACGATGACTGCACCGTAGCAAAAGGGAGAGGGGGAGAACACAGCAGGCATATGTTTTGTTTTCCCTTCACATCTGATTATGCTCATTATTAGGCACAAGAGGACAGGTGTATTCTCCAAACACAACCTAACAAACTGGATTGCTCCTCTCTGCTGGACAGGTGGTGAGTTTGTCACTCAAGGTCTCCTCCAGTGCAGCTGATCAACTCACTTACAATCAGATCAAGGCTGAGTAAACCCCAGCTGGAGCCCTGACCCTCTGCCGCACGCTGCAGCACGCTCTTCCAGCCAATGCGCTGATGAGCTGATACAGTACGGGAGAGGGGTAGCTCAGAAAGCCGAATAGGAACGAGGGGCTGAGCAAGCTGACTCAGTAACAAGATGAGAATACAAGGATAAAACCTCAAGATGCACAATAACCTTCTTCACTGTGATACAATAACGTATCACAGCTACGTCCTGGCCTGATGTGATGTGGGAAGCGCAGACACGTGCACATGTACGTACACTCCTTTATATGCCACGTGGACTCATAGAAAGGATCCTGTTCTTCCCTTACTAGAAAGCAGGCAAGACAACTAAAAAAAGCATAAGGATAAATAAAATTTCCTTATACCAAAATCTGCCAGAGGAAGTTAACCTCCTTTTCTTCCCATCTCTGCTATCACTTTCTGTTACAAATCCTCTCCATCTGCTTAGGGGAAATAAAAGGACAAACACATTCACAAGAGAAAAAAGGAAAATAAACTCTGCTTCCCATTTATCTGTACTTGTATTGGAGGAAGGGAAAGCACACACGTGTGCATTCACATCCACACATCCCTCACAAACCACCTCTACTCCAGATTTATGTTCTTGGGGCAGCTCCCTCCAACAGGGAGACTGACTACCTGCACCTCTCTGCAGAGAGGACTCTATAGATAAAGCAGCACATTAGGACTGTTGTTCTGATCCCTGCCCTGTCACAGGCAGGGCACTTTTAATTTTACTTGTTTGCTTCTGCCAAGCCTCCATGCCAATAGCATCATCTTGTGAATAGTGCATCACATGACAGCATTTTGTCCTGCCTATTCAAAGATTAGTCCCTGACCACATAAATAGCACTCACCTTGCACATGGGGCTGTCCAAAACAGGAGAAAGACTACCCACATCCAGTACCTGCTCAGAAAGTCGACTCTGGAAATGCAGGTCCTAGAAAAAGAAAAGCAGAAAGGGATCAGATTCTGACAAATAGGCATGGGTTTTGCTAGAGATCCTCAGAGGCTGAACGAAATCATAATACAGTCCACTTTAACCATCCCACTGACAGCAAATCCTTTGTAGTATCAGATATTTGAGCAACTAAAAGGGTTTACAGGATGCAAGAGATGGCTGTATCAAGACTCGAGCCCACATCCAAGCACAGAACGTATCTGTATGGCAAGCAGAGAGTCAGAGGATTGTTAGTCGCACTGAGTTGGGTTTCATGTTTCCTCAGGTCTCAGGGTACAGGAGAGACAACAGAGTTTTTGCAGAGCCACCTGCCTGGACAATGAGTGATGCGTGTGGCACTCGCTACACCAGTAGAGACTGGCTTGGTCACTGGGAGTGTGCTGTGCAGAGGGTCTCCTGTTCTGCTGATCCCAGAGGAAACTCGCCCTGTGATGCCACGGGACTGCAATACCACACGAGGAGGACATCACGGCATTGCTACAGGGCAGTAAGCTCTTTCTGATGCAGGCTTCCATGCCACAGACCACGGCATGCAGAGATGACAGATGGCACGTCCAAAGCTTGCAGCAGATCCTCCCCCACCCTCTACTGTTCTTATTTCTGATGCTGTTGCAGATTTTCTGAGGGACTCTTCCTAAAAGTCAGATCCTGCAAGTTGCCCACAAGCTATTCACTCTCCGAGATAATTCTCCCAACGGCAGAGTCTCCATGGGTTCACGCAGTTGGCTGCACACGCAGGGGGGAGCGTATGCACGAGCGTGTGTGCACGCATGCCCATAAGCAAGCACTACCAAAGGCATTGTTTGACGCAGCAGCCACTTGCCAACATGCAGGCTTGCACTAACACTGATAAATAATGATATTCTCAGCCATTTTCTGGCCGTGCTGCCTCTGGTCCCACTGGCAGATGGCAGTGGCAGTTTCCTGTAGAGATGAAGAGATGCTGATGGGCATTTTGCTCCCCCCATCTCAGGGCTACCCTCCTGCACATTCTCCCTCTGGGACTTCCAGGAGCCAGGACTCCCAGCTATGCAAACTCCCCTTAGAAAAAGCTGCTCAGTCCCTCAAAGCGCAATTCTTACATTGCTTATTATTTCCTTTTCGCAATTATCCGAGTGCAGTCCCAGCTATAAATGACCTACTTTTCCAGGGATATTATCTCACACGCAGATGGTATCTGCCCTTTTCTGCAATCTCCTCTCCTGCCTCTCATCACACCTGTCCCACTCCTTACTGCACAAGTACCACAAGCCTCCTCACCACAAACAGTGCATGCGCCAGGGCCTCACACAGCAGATCCCTGAGTACTACTGAATCCCTAGCCTGGTTTGGGCTTCTCCCTAGGCAGTAGAGCCTTGCAGTTAGAGGAGGGGTTTGCAGTGAGAGCTGGTTCTCCCCAAACTGCTCCCTAAATGCAGTTGGTCCTTGGTCAAGTCACTTCCTCTAACGAAGCCCGTGCTTGCTCAGTAATTTGCTAAGCACAGCACTGCTTCAGTCATTCAAGAACCTTTCTGAATGGCAAAAGCAGCTAAGCACAGGATGACCTTGCTGCTCTGTGCCATAGCTGAAGATCACAGCTTAGCAGTTAGGGAATCGGGGCCGTAAGACAGCAAGAGACGGGCAAAACATTAACCAGCTGCCGGGTTTGCAGAGGAATGCTAAGCCCGCACCCAAGGGACAAGGAACTTTTGGTGACTCACCACAGGCTGTATCAGCTCATGATCTGAATGGTTAGAAACTGGCAAGTCCTCTCCACATTCACTGGTCTCCGATGCCTTTGAAAGCTGAGAGAAGATACGTATTACAGAGTGTACATGGGTTACCCCTGCTGTTTCATTTAGGCATTTCCAACAAAAAGGATTAACAACTGATTCCTGGAAAACAAATTTGGTCTCTCTATACCACAGATACCATACCATAGCATATTTCCTTCCCTGTGGAAGGAAAACAGCAAACATTCAAGGTGACCGATCATCACAGGAAAGACACTTCTAGCGGTGTGACCCACAAGACAACCACAAAACACCACTTCACAGACAGGAAGGACTGGGGAAGGGCAGGAGTAGAAGATGGGGTTGAAAAGGGCAAAGAAGTGCTCTCTAAATATCCCTGATTAAAGGCACTTGCCCCACTGTCCTCTGCTCCTCCTGCAAGGCTTTTCACAGCTCTGAGAAAACTGCCCAGCCCACCCTGCAAATGTGTAAAGCCACATAGAATAGCATCATGATTTTCAATGGACTTAAAAGCATAACACCTGGCATTGCCTATTTGCGGAGAGGTCTCCTATATTCCCAGTCACTGTGAAACATACGTAGCTGTTTAATGTGCTAACACTCATACAGCCCTGCTGACTTCAGCAGAACTCTTCAGATGCATAAAGAAAGCAAGCAGACAAACATTTGTGAAAGCAAGGCCTGGAATTTCAAGCTCCTCAGGCCAGGGCATGTTTTCCAGGCTGTTTTATAGTTTATCATTTCTTAAAGACACTGAGAATCTGTGGGACTAGACAAATTCAAAATTGGCAGGAAGGAAGCTAGATTGAAAAGAGATGATCTACCAGGTCTCATACTCTAACACTCCTGGAAGACACAGACCACAGCTGGATAGTATGCATCTGCTTGGTACCCCAGATCAGGGACCAGGCCGTTAACCCATCTGCACCTTGTGGTGCTTCGTGGTTCTTCCATGCCAGAGACTGCACAATCAAGCACCTTCTTTCAGGTCTTCTGCAGTCTGCTGTTTCTTGTTTTTCCCCTCAGAGAGAGGGACTGGAAGGTATTACACTCGGCAGGCTCAGCCCACAGCTCTGGAGCCAGTGCCCAGGTGTAGTCCTTCCCTCACTCCTCATGCTTCTCTATCAGCATCCTTCCTCAGAGCTGTGAATATCACAACTGGCAGCTCACTGTACACTTTTGCCCCATCTCTGCAAAAGCTGAGAGAAACAACAGAAGGAGAGAAACAAAGCAGCACGGACAGCTGGGCTTGGTGTGAACTTCATTATAAAACCTGCTTGCTTAGTACAGATGGCAGCCCTGAAAGCTGAGACTCATTTCTCCTCTAAGACTTGAAACATGCGTCACAGTTCAGGGTTTTTGCCTATCAGGTGCTTTGGACAGCACTTCGTTACATGCATAAAAGAGTGATTTCCTAGCTCAGGACTAAAGATGCCGATCTGGGAATCTGAAGTGCTTGTACCCCACTGAGGAACACGCTGCTGACTAGGAAAGCACTTACGCCGAGCTAACAGAAAACAGAGAAGGGCTCAAAGTGCTTTCCTGAATCAGGGCCTTACAAAGCCATGGGAACTGCCACAGCAGCCTCCACACCAAACCCAACCCGTGCAGGCAGGGCTCTTACTTTGCCAGCATCCAGCCTGCTGTCTGTTTTCAGATCAGCTGCTTCTTCCCTTATTTCATTTACAATCTTTTCATCAACAGATACAGTGTCGACGGTGACAGCCAGGCTTGCCAGCTGATCTGCTTCAGCAGCTCCAGCGTCTGGAGATGCAGCTCTAGGTTGCCTGGGACTGCTAGGTACATCTGTCCCGGCTGCTCTCCTCTCCCCCAGAGACTGTGGCAACTCCTCAACTGCAGAGACTTCACCTTCCACCTCAGCATCTTTCTTGCCCAGCAGTTCATTACCAGCAAGTTTACCATCAGACTCCTCTTTGTTCTGGCCAGACAGGCTACTGTCAGCATCTCCAGGAAGGACTTTAACTGGAGTTGGAGGATATGCATCGTCAGAATCCAAGGAAGACTCTTGCCATTCTTCAGCATGTCTCGATTTTAAAGACTCCTTCTAGGCAGCAAGTCAAACAAAATTATAGCTACAACACTCTTTACTCCTTCTCCAAGAGGATGCTGGGGTCAAAAATAGCATAGGTTCTCCTACAGCAAAAAGCAAGATCACAAAGCTTTGGGTGACTTTAGCAGGCCAGTTTGATTTATTTTCATATACTCCCTTTCTAAGACCAGGAACTTTGTCAGGACACATTCATTTCCTGGTAACTGGAAACAAGCTGAGACTTGTTTTTACTCTGTTGCTTTCATATTTAGGAGGTTCCAGTGGATGACAGTCAGCAGCGGGTGCTGCAGGGACTGCAGGCCACTGGGAGCACCTTAGATGCTCTGCAGTAGGTTCAGTCAGGCTTGAACATTCAGCATGCTCAGTAAGACATGAAAGTTTGCAGAAGATTCTTGCTGGATATTTACCTTCTGCATGAAGTGATCACCAAGGAAGGGTAGACAGGATTCAACCGTTCCGTTTCCCAGTTTGATAAGCTCAAAGGCAGGCACTGATTTAAACCACCACTCTCTGAGCTCAGAATGAGACCACAACTAATTAACACACTAAACTAAGAGAAAAGGATCCATGGCCAAATGACAGAACCAACTGGTCTAGGGAAAAACAACACTGAATAAAAGCTTCATCACCCAAAGTTTCAATTGCCTCTCCCAGCAGAGAGGCCCACAAAACTCACAACAAAAAGTACGATAGGCAGGAGGAAGCATGGAAAGGTTCCTTCATCAGTATGCAAACAAAACTGCTAGCATTTCCTACTTTCTCGCTGTTTTATTAATGTTGTGGTGTCTTGTCAAACATTAGCTGCATCCTGCGTACAGCGTGTACCATACGCAGACTGCATATTTTAACAATGTATTTTTATCAAAGTGCAACTGGAATGCTGTCACTGTTAAACATGGAGTGCTGCAAACCGAAAGAATCTCTTCTAGCATATCATTTATCTGAGAGACCTTCTCAGGGCTATGAGCATCATCGATTAAACCAGAGAGGAGGACAGAGCAATCAAATCACTGAGTACTTTCCAAAAAAACTGCAGTTCAGAATCTCACCTGCAATTTGCTGAGCAATAAATGGAAGCTTACGGCTCGTTTCCAGCTCAGTGCCTGGTTAGCAGAAGCACACGAACACACCACTGAATCAGTGGTCAGCCACATCAGGTTCTTCAAAGGTCTTGGCAACATCTTTGTTCCAGAGCCCAGAAGCATTTGCATGCAGGTGTCATTTCTTTAGAATTACACCAATGCATCAGTCCTCATTACGCTTCTGTTCATCTGAGGTTTAGTGTATCTGGAAAGGCTAGATACCACTTGTACTCCCTTTTAGACAGACTTATCTTGGAGCTTTCATTAGGACCTTTCTCTAGGACATCTGGCAATGCCAAAGAACAGACATGCCAAACGAGAACAACCAGGATTCTCAGACTTATAAAAAAAGTATCTGGTTATCATTTTTATGTTTGCTTTGTTGAGGAGCACACACAACATTTACCAGAATATACTGGTGCATCCATTAATACTGTGTATACAAAGAGATTTCTCTCTATGCAAATTCATCTCACTTATTAGAATATCCCAGAATAATTTCTTTAGCTGGTAGCATCCTATTTTAAGGATAGGAACGGATAAGATTTTTCTTAATGTTATACCTTAATGATCACGAACTCAACTCTCCGGAAGAAGAAACTGAGCAAATCTGACACACAGGCAGAGATGCTAAGCTTCCCTCTTGTAAAGACAGACTTTTTTTCTATGGATTTCAGAGCTAGGACAAGTCATCCAGGTTATAATTGACTTTAGTTGGTCCTTTCACAAGCTGTAACACATTTTACCTGCAGCTGAGTGACACTTACTGGTATGAAATTCCTGCCTATCAAATACATTACTTCCAGACTGAAGGACCCAGTGATCAGCACAAAGCTAGAGAGAAACACATCAATACCAACCACATGAGGTTTTAGAAAGTCATCTCATCCAGAGATGAACAATCAGGATGAACAGCAACCACTAGAACTGAATCCTACTCATCTCAGGAAACAAGATGACTATGCCAGCTCTTTAAATTTAAACAAGTTGAATGTGAGCGGTTAAAACAACAGAAATTTAGTCTTCTTTCCTCCTTTGAAAGGAAAATTAAAAAAAAAACCCTCATATTGCATACAGAATTCCTTTGAAAGCTGAATGTGCTCCCCACAGGTTCCTAAATTCCTAAATTTGGGCTCCTCTCAAGCATAGAAGGACAGAGTGCAGGTTAAGTTTGGCAGACCTCATCTGGGAAGCATTTGCTTGTTTTTTATGTTGATACCTCTCTCCATGAATATAATGAATAAAGTATTATATATGAATATAATACTTTAACCAGCAAAAGAAACAAACCAAACAACAACTGGATGCACACCACAACATTAGAAGTAGTCTACTTCCTACTGCATGCGAAGCTTCAACATCATGCAAGCAGGCCCGTGATGCCAGAGCTGCTCATCACCTCTCTCAGACTGCCAGCTTCCTTCGCGGGGCTCCTTCGGCGCTGGAGATCGGCTTCAGCGACATCAGCTAACTGGCTGCCACCGTTCTCCTCCTCACCTTTGTTCTTCTCCTAATGGGGGGGGTAACACATCTCCTAGCCAAAGTTCACAAGCCACCTTTCTGAGCTGGCATTTCAACTGCTTCGCTCCTCACTCCTAGCACACAGTACAAACTAATATTTCCAAAAAAGGCATTTCACATTTTACATCTTTCTCTTTGCTGATGTTACTGAAACAGAAATTACAGTTGAGAAGAAAAGCAGGCGATTAACTGAACTAAATGCCTCATGCTCCTGCTTCTTTCCGAAAATAAATCATGGGAAGCGATTTTGACACACTGGATCAAGCAAATGATCAAGAGGAGCGCTAAGAGCGCCTGGGGGTTTGCTCAGCTCTCCTCTTGCCATGTTCACAGAGCTGAGAGGCACCCTCCGCGGGGCTGTGCGTACTGGGCCTCGTGAGCTCATTCTGCCCCGCAGATTCCTCCACCACCGCCTGGCCGAGCTCCTGCCATGCTGACCTCGTTCTGCTGCGCATCCCTGCAGCCGGAGCCTAGCGCCCTGACACACCACCTACTTTCCATCCAGCTCCCTCCGCAGAAGAGATCTAATGGGGCTCTACACAAAGACCAAAAGCAGAGGGCCAGGGCAGGGTCATCCCCCTGTGACAGGTCTCCACCCTGCGTATCACCTACTGGAAGCGCTCTCGTAGCGGAAAGCTGTCCAGCTGAACAGCTTTCCGAGCTATAACCTGGATCTCACGGGCCCACGTTCCCAAATGTCAAACTGTTTATGCTCAGCATGCTTTAGCGCTGCTGCTTTTTAGAAAAAGTCCAACTGCTGGTCGGCTCAATGAATTTGCTCCACTTGCTCCACTTCCCACGAGTACCAGTTCACTATAGTGGTTCACCATGCTCCCCCCCACTCAGCATGAGCTATATGAACACATTACCATTCTTCCCCTTTAGCTAGTCATGCCTGCACTGATATTTTATGGATGTCTTAATTTCCTGGGAACCAGCAACACTGCTTCCTGCACATACATTTCTGCAATAACACGTATGCTGTATTGTGCAATATTTATTTACAGAGACAGCTCCTTTTCACACATTTCCATCTGGTAAAAAGGCCTTGCATTTTAATTTCCCACCACATAAAGGACCTCTTGACTCCAAATGTTTACCCAAAGATTGACCTGTACAGAAGGCAGAGTACTAAAGCTTCCCAAACTGCAAGCAGTACAGTCTGGGGATCACTTCTGCTGTCACGTGCGATCCTCTCCCCAGGCATCCTCTGAGAGATGCTTCCAGGCCTTTTCCTCCTATTGCCCCTCTCAGCAGTACCCCAAAGTTCTTTCATATATTAAAACACACTCTTGCCTGTCTGCAGCAGTTATTCCATCACAGGAATTCAAGAGGCAAGAAAACTAGGTTCAGATGATAGCTAACCCCACAAGCAACCAAGCAAACCAAGCTCCCCAGAAGAGCCACTCTTTCTAAGAGGACACTCTAGCTATTAGGTACAAAACCCACAGCTCAGTTTCTCCAGTATCTGCCTTGGGTTTCATTTTCCAGTGCCTTTTCCCCAATTACATTACCCCTTACTGCAGAAAAGCTCACTGAAGGGGGTAGCATTTCTTTCCATCTCTCTTTCTTCTCTCCCAAACAGCCTGTGCCATCTTCATGCAGCTTCCACTCTCACCTATGACCTCTGCATCTCAGCAAGTCACTGAATCCTCACTTATTTCCTTCAAATAAGGATATTCAACTCTGATCCACAGACTACATTTCACCAGCTTTTTCATCAATTCATCCCATCACTTCTGACTGCCCTTCCATGAATCCTTTCCTCCTCTCCGTTGTGTAATGAAACTGGAGAATGGCTTGGGACGCCAGCCGAGAGCTCGCTCATAGGAATGCTTTTCTACTGCCACCTTATGGAACTACACGTGAATTATGTTTTCTAGTGGGGCACTAATAACTTATCAGGACTGAGATATCACCCGTCTGGGCTACCACTTATCAAGACAGAGCCTGGCTGCTGGGTGGCAATTGTTATTTTATAACAGATTCCTGAAGCCCTGCCGTGTCACCAAAATGCCAAGAGAGCTCTTTGTTCCTGGACACATTAACATTTCAGTGATGAATTGGGCCCTGGCAGGCTTCTTGCTGTTTGGAGATGATGAGAGAATTGGGTCTTTCTTTTTCACATCCACTTTAACACAGTCTTTGCAGTCTAGGCCCAGCATCATGAGTGGATTCTCCAGCAAAGTACTTTACAGCTTAATTTTTCTATGCTGTGAAATAGAAATACTGTAAAACATTTAAAAAAAATTAATTTGCCTTTCAGATACTGGAACAGAATTTTCAAAACGATGAGAAAGGATTAATGTCAGCTCAAGCAGTTGGGCTGAATCACTAGAGCTGCTTGCAACGCACGTCCCATTGTCCCCTTGTCATCCTAAGCCAGATCACTGCTAAGAAAGTACAGGCAAAGAACACACACCCGCAGGGAAAGCAAAATGTCTGCACAGGGCCATGCCCGTACTGAACTCATTACTGACGCGCAGCGTCTGAGGGAGAGAATGTATCAGCAATGCAAGAGGAAAGGAAACGAGTGGTAGAATAAACTCTCCCTCCTCTCTCCAAACAACACCAGTGTAACCTTCTATACTCTTGGGAAAAAGCAATGAGAAAACAAACCCTGCCTCTTCTTCAGCAACCCTTCCGCATCACAGGAGGCCTACTGGCACCTCTCAAATCCAAGATCTTCTCCTTTATGCCATACCCTGCAAGAGCTGGTTTCCAGCTTGCCCATCACACCTACATGTTTTAACTTTCTTCATCCAGAATACAACGAAACTCCATCTTGTGCAAAGATGCTGGCCACTCAAACCCCACCTCCCCAGCGGCAAGCATTCTCCTCCAACTACAGAACTGCCTTCTGACACCCATGCTGCTGTCGCTCTAAAGATTGCATCTGGCTTCTCATATGCTCTACCCTCACACTCCTCGTAGCCCTGCTTTTGTGCCTTCCTCTCCATCAGCCTCCCTCCAGGTTGTTGCCTCTCATGATTTACACATGGAACGAGTTTATCTGGCACCTCTCCTGTGCTCTCACTCCTGCAGCCCACAGGCTGGCTGTGCAGTGCCATAGCTCCTCTTCTACTCAGGCCTCGTTTCACCTGTCTGTTTCACAGCACCCTCTGTCTTACCTCAGATTCAAAACTGCCTCCCAGGGCACTGACATCGATGTGCAGGTTTTTGAACAGTCTTGCAGTTCCATGGAGACTCTAAATATATTCAAAAAAGAAAAAGATACAAGTGAGTTCTGATCTCTGCAATCCCCTTTCAGGCCACACAGGGGGAGTTCAGGGGGTCCATTGAGGGGGCAGAGCCATAGCAATACACCAAAGCAAGGAACCTATAATCAGCTCATTTTGGAAATATATCACAGCAGATGTTGATTTATGGGGAATAAGGGGAGAAAACACGATTAGTTACTTTTTAGAGACCAAAACAACACATACAAGAAATCCAGTGGAAGTTAAAGCCCAAAGCTCTCGAACTGATCAGCCATACTCAATCAGCTATCACTGCGGGTAGTATTACAGTTAAACATTCCCCAGGGCTTTATGCAGTGTGCTTACAAAAACATATTAAGTGCCAAGGCACGTAACCCACCTCATGCTCACTTTCTTCCTCTTCACTTGTCCTTTTATCTAGAGCCACTGTGTTTAAGGAACCCTTCTCATCACAGAGCAGTCCCAGCAACTTCTTGGTATGGCTGGTGGGCTTACAGGTCTCTGTAGGCTGCGAAGCCAAAAACAGAAGAGAAAGTCAGAGGAGAACTGAAGTGAAAAGGAAGATACAAACCCAATGAAGCACACAATAGCACTGTCACTCCAAGTCACCAGACTTGCAAACCAGCCGGTGGCAGGCAAGCTGCAGAATTATGAGAATCTGCTGAGGGTTACACTGCAACCCTTATTTTACAGAGCCATGTCAGGATAAGAGATGAAACATTCTTTACAAGGTTGCACTTTCCCTTATACCAGAGGGTCTCATGCTACAGAAGCACATCTGCAAAACCTACGTGTGCCTCAACACACTGATTCAGCTGAGACCAACTGTAGCGGACGTGTTCTCTTTAGATCACTTTGTCAGAGGCAAAAGCGGCACACAGCCAGTTCCACAGAGTGAACCGACTAGAATAAAATGATCGAAATCATGAATGGCAATCAGAACTTAACTCAGCTAGAAGGAAACCTTCACTGAAAGTGTTGACTTACATTGTTTTGCATGTGTATTTTTTATTTTCCTTTAAAAGGTCAGTGTTGGTTACTACATAAAATGTTTTGGTTTTGTTGACTCAAAAGACGCATTCCATACATATTTATTCAGTGTGACTGTAAATCTTACATTTATCCAAATACTTGTTCTTTTACTTTTTTATCTTATTAGTTAATAGTGAGTGAAAATACTGAGAGCAGGGAAGTGATTTTTTGACAAATAAAAGTATTTCAAACTGAGGATAGATCACAAACAGTCTGTTAAACTTCTGAATACCCCTGCAATATTCCGCGACCTCTTGCAAAGTCCACCTTTGCAGGCACGTTCCCAGGAAGTCTTACCTGAGGTCCTCCTCTGAGCAGGAGACTGGAGTCCACAGAGCTTCCCACGTCAGAGTTCAATGAGCCACGAAGGACGCCAGCAGGAGAGTCCCCAAGACCACGCAATGGTGCGAGATTCCCCAAGGGAGCCTGCACGGGTGCCAGCAGGGTGCCTGAAGACTAGAGTGTGCAAAAGGGGACCCACTGAGAAGAAAGCATGGGTGCTTTGTTTACACTCAGTATTCTAGAAAGAAAGCAAGCATCTTCCTCTCCAACAACTGTCTGCTAATGCTGACCCTACTGCCACTGAAAAGCTGCTGGTGACACTCAACAACAAGTAACTACCAGTACATCAGAGGCCTAAGGAATAGCAGGCTGATTTGCTCATTCATTTTGTCCCTCCAAAAAGCCATCTGCATATAGTGATTTACTTTTCCATAGCAAGGAGGGTGACTCAGAAAACAAATGGGCATTATTCCAAAACTGAACTGAAAGGGTAACAACAGCCACGCTAACTCACATACGCACACAGCATGCTCTAGGACAGGCTCTCAATCAGCATCACACCATCCTAGGCAAACGGGGCAACTTCACCTCTTGGTTCGCTTTGCTGCTCTGTACAGCGTGAAACACGAGGTATACAAACCACTCAGATGGCAAGAAGCTCCCCCTCTCCACAAGCTGCAATCATTACCTCTTTTTAGACAGAAATCCAGGCTGCCTCCTTAACTTACACCAAGAGGCAAAGCTATTGGAAGTGGAAGGCAGCTCTGCTGCAGTACACCCACCAGAGGCTCCTGAACACGCTTCTGCCTTTTAAAGCACAGCAAGAATCCTGCATGCCATGAAACACCCTCACCTCTGAACAATGTAGATCTGACTAGCATCTCAAATTATCTTCACCAAGAAACACGACCACTTGGTTTTACTTGGTAGAATTACCCATCTAAGTAGTCTTGCCTTGCGATATACCACACACATTAAACGGGGAGTAAGTTGATGCTAGAGTTTTGTCTACGGTATATGCCAGTACAGCCAAGTGTTGTTGCTTCAGCAGAGCCTGTGTGCATTCAAAAATCACAATTCCTGTACTCTGTGTTTATACAAAATTACAGACTGAAAACAGTTAGTTCACTGGCACACAGAGGGATGGGAAAGGGAGATGAACATGCACTGATCTTTCTTCTACCAAGTCATTGCCAAATCAATGGTTACAGGGTAAATGACACATTCTGGGCTTAACAAATTATTTTCCACAGATGGTCATTAACTATGTGTATGGAGCAGTGGATGTTAGTTGTCCTTCAGCAAAGACAAACTCCCTTCCACTGGCTAATTAAAACTTTCAGGATAATCTGCAGTTTATCTGATATTTACAGTCGTCGTTATTATCAGCTAGCTGAGCACTACCACATGCTGGTAATTAGAAACCTGAGCTAGCAATTCGGTAGAGTCGCAGCTGGGTACCAGCAATAGGGGAGCAAAGCAATTCATTAACATTACTCACAGTGACCTTTTAGTTTATTTTTCTTCAGAACAAGTGATTTGGTAAGTTCTTATTAAACTCAGGCAATTACTTATGAACAAAGACAGAACAACTTGGAATGTCCTTCCCAGTGAAGGGGAAGATCCCGTCACAGGCAGTGGCTGAGAGCAGAGCATTGCATATGCAGAGTGGGGTAAACACTCACCACACCACTGACCGGGGAAAAAGCACATCTCAAACACATGAATGTCAATGGCAAGAGCAAATTAACCATCATCCTTGGTAATCAAGGGCCAGAGTTACCTAGAGACACCGCTCGGTTTTGTTTTACTGTGCTTTTCTAAGTGACAAAATAACTGTAGTCAAGGGTGAGCATCTCAGGCAAGAAGGGATCTGTGGAAAGTAAGGAGGACTCTCTGGAGGTTGTTGCTTTGTGAGCTGTGAAGGCTGCAGAACTTATTCCATCATACTGAACAGCAAAGTCTGGGAGCAGGGCCTAGTACCTGTCACGTTCTTCCACTGCTGCAAGCTGAGTGCCAGGTTTACAGAGCAGTCTCTCTTCTAGCAGCTGTTTTGGGTATTCACAGAGGAAGAGGAAGGAGAGAATTATATTTATAGATGCGCCCTTTGCATCCATAAACCAGCTTAGTGTGCTAAGACAACAGCAGCAGCAGTCGAAGCACTAAGTTGTGCTCCGAAAAGTTGGTACTGTGCTGGGCTGCAAAAGGATTGTCCGTAACCACCAGGAATAATCCTTCCCTTCCGTGAGTAAGCTAATTCATTCAAACATTTTCCTGCTCTTCTCTCATTTAAGAGGGAATACAGTCCATTTGTCAAGCTAATGGACATGGATGTGGGAGACCTGGCTTTGACTTCCAGTTTCTGAATCAACTTAACCAACTTACTTAATCACTCAGGGCCTTGAGATTCAGCCTACAAAACAAAACTAAAAATAGCTTATTTTCCCTTCAGTGTAGACTGTGGGATCTCCAGGAAAAAATGACCAAGTTCTTAGTGTAATTATCACAAAGTACCTCAGAAGCAAAATTAAAGAGGATTTTCTACTTGATATCACCATCCCATTCTATCAGCTGGGTGATCCCAGCTGCCCATCACCTGTTTTTGAGGTGAGAAGGCACTTTATCTTCTTGCAAAAGTAACACAAAATGTGAATTCTGCCATGTCTGACATGCAATGAAGTTCAGAAACAAGCACTTTTTCAACATACCTCTTCAGCTGTAAGGAAACTACTACAACAAAGGCCACAACTGCTTATATAACTTCCACAGAGACTTTTTTTTCTCCTTTTCTCCTGAAAATTATCTAGGAAAGAAAATTCCATACTCTCAACTCTCCAAAAACCTTTACAATAGAAGTGCCATCAGAAAGGACTTTTTTGGAAGTCGTACCTCATCCCTACCTGCTCCTTCACTAACCTCCACTTTGCTGTAACGCTCAGCAGCTTTTCTGGTTTGGGTCAGCTCCACTTCCATGTCCTGACGGGGACTGTTGCTTCCCTGGCAGTCAAACATCTGATAGAGACACACAGGAGGAACCTTTGAGTCCTCTGTGAATTCCTCTCCCCACACTCCAGGAGCCTGATCTGTCCTTCCATCTTCCTTCTTCACCTCCTTCGGTACTTCAGCACCATTAGACTTCTGGACAGTGTATTTCCCACAAAAGTCCATCATAAAATTAACACATGCAGATTCTGGGCAGGTGCCTTTCTCACAGTCTCTCAATAAGCCTGGATTTCTTCCCTCATCCCCACCAGGTCCTGTAGATTTCTCTCTGACTAACAAGTCATTATCTGGCCTACAGACACTCTCCCCTATCTTTTCTTTCGTCTTCCACTTCTCTTTCAGCTTTTCTTCCCCAAACAGTAGGATTCTGTCTTCAGACACCTCTAGAAGTGTTTTTACGTTCTCCACGTCTTCCAAAGAGGCTTTCTTCGGCACACAGAAAGACTGCACTGTTGGCCTAACTTCTAAATCGTCAGACTCTGAGTCAGAGGAGTCAAGACAAAGCCTGTCTCGCATTTCCAAGCGTGTATCTTGGTCTTGAAGGAAGTCTGCATCAAAGCTGCTAAAAGATGGATCTTTTCCTAAATTTTTGTCCACATCTGTCAAGATCTGGCAAGGCCTGCTGAGCTTTGATACAAGAAGGGGATGCAGTTTATTTGGCCACATGGCTGCAAATCGTCTGCTTGAATCGCTTACGACTGATGGTCTCCTAGCAGTCTTCGCTTTGCCTACGTTAAGGAGGCCTTCATTGCTACTCTGGCTATCTGGTTCTAGCTCTGGACTCTCCTGCCCAGAGGATAGGGTGGCAGAGGGTATTTGACAAAAGGATGTTGAAGGAAGAATCCCTGGCTCTGGCTGCATTTCCTAAGTAGATAAATATTAGCAAATAACTAAAACATATCACATATAACTACATATAACCTTATCTAAAGCGCAGATATATACCTTTTTAATGTAAGATTTACAGAGAGATAGATAAATACATTCTGGAGCACTTGATCTGTATATATGTGTGTGTGTGTGTGTGTGTGTGTGTGTGTGTATATACACACACAAATATGTAATATGCATTATATATATAAAAGAAAATGCTCAGACTGAAGGTCTGAGGTCCTCTCATTTGAGGATGTCTCTGCCTTGAGTGGCAATACATGACACCATCTTTTGCTGCTGACACTTAGCTCATTACTGACTAAAGGAAGGTAAAAACAAGTCGCCATCATTTGGGATATAAGGGAAATTTGGCTGCTCTTGAGGCTACCAACAGGAAAGCAGACTAACCTCAAGAATCTAAGCCTGCATTCAGTGCCTGGATATCACAGCACTGCATGCTCGCACACTGCATAAACACTGTTTGTCATCCTCTTCAAAGAAAGAAATGTTTCCAGCACTCCAATGTTTTCTAGCACCCCCTTCTCTTCACACATGATCTCAGCATATTAATTACTCCATTCTCAAAAGACAGTATGTCATAAAAAAGCAACAAGCTTTGGCTCAGCTTCTGCCATGGAGAACATTTATGTGCTCAGGGGCTACGAGCAGGAAACCCACATTCCAGATGCTTCACAGTGTAACTCCAAAAGCTAGGAGGACAGCGTGATGCTTAGCCAAGCCCCTCAGGAAGAATCCACTGGACACCCCTAGGCAGTTACCAGTATAAGCCAGCAGTAACCATGACTTGAATGTAGCAGCAGAGGCACTTGATACTAGAGGACTCCAGGGACCAAAAAAGAGTTCTCAGTCCATACTTCCAGTTCTGATGGCATCATGGAACATGAGATAAGGCCAGCTGCATAGCAGAGGTGCCAGCTTCCCACACAGGTCAGCCCTTCTCCTGGGAGGTGGCCTGGGATCTCACGGTATCCCAAAGGTGTGAAAGAGAAGCCAGACCCGCGAAGCAGCAGGAGTTTCCGCATGGAAGTTCAGTGGCTGAGGAAAAAGTGGCAGGATCTACTTTCCTGGCACATGGCTTCCTGGTGCACGCCTTCCTTAGTACTACTAGAAATTTGGCTAATTTTTTAAATTCCCTGAAGAACCATCAATATTTGCTAAGAACAGCAGCAGCCGCCTTGGCCCACATACATCTCTGCAATAGCATCACAGAGTTGTGGCATCCCCACTCTAGGCCTCTCCATCTAAACTAAAATTTCCTGGGCTTGTGACTCCATTTCCCTTCGATTTTTACCAGACTCACAACCTTCCTGGCCAGGATCCCGTGTCAGGGATCGCTATTCCAGTTCCAAAGTAGCAGTAGCACAACAACATCCTCTAATTCGCAGTCATTTGTTCACCCTCAGCCTGGCCCTCTTGCTCCCTCCCCAGAGGCACTGCAAGCACCAGAGCATACTTACTGAAGCCTGCTTCAGCGTCTGCTTCTCTTTCTTGTCTTTTTTGTCTTTCTTTTCTTTCTTCTTCTTCTTCTCTTTCTTTTTCAATCTGCCTTGTAACAAGAGCTTCTCTCGCTCCTGGATAACAAGCTCTCGGTAGTGGTCATCACAGGGGTGGTCCCACGTGGACTGGCCATTAGCAAAGTTGAAGTAGTAGATGTCACCTGTGATATCCTGGCTACATGGCAAAAGCAGCATGAAAAGATGAAAAAGATGCAGGTTAGTTCTGCACACACAGACGTGCAGAGACACGCTTTCATTCAAGGGGCCCAAAAGGCTCTAAGAACAGTCTTACCGGGCCACGTGACCACCATAAGTTCACTGCAGAGGAGCACACCATCTTGAAGAGCCCAAAGACACACAAGCCCCCCTAGAGACTGCTCAAGTCCTTCTGCAGTTTCCCAAACTCTCTCTCCCCTTTCTTCCACCACCCCAAGAACCGTTCTCCCTCTGTCCCCAGGAAGTACATCTGTTGTGACACTATCCCCCCCCCCACCAGCCAGTGCCCTGCTCCCCCACTTAAACAGGCACAGAAGGGGAAGGCCAGGAGAGGCCAGTAAGCTAACAAAACAGCTGCTCAAGCTCTCTCACCAGGGCTTCCACTCAGGTGGCAGTGGAGCCACGATGCCTTCCCTGGCAAGCCACATCAGCTCCGGCTCCTTCTCAGGGTCAATCCCGATCTCCCTTGCAAAATCCTGGATTTCTAGGAAAACCAAAGAATGTACATCGTACAGTTTGTGCAGATGTCTACATCAGGCTCTCGAAGGCAATGCCAACCTCCTCAGCTAAAGCAAAGGGCATGCTGGAAGAGCCTAATAGTGGAATGAAGCTGCGCAGAGTTGTCAGTAAGGTCCTGCGTGTCAGTCAACATATCCTACCGTGTTGCCAAAGCAGGGAGACAGGAACCACAAAACGACATACATCCTCGCAATCAGAAACAACTCTTCAGTAAACAAAATCCCATTTATTCTGCTCTCTTACTCACACTCTCCCTTACTCCTGTTTTCTTAATATGCTGAAGAGTGATTCAGCATGCTTGAACCCCTTCTTGCAGCAACTAAGACAGGCATCAGTTACCTTGCTCACTGGGAATGTATGTCTCATCGTAATCTTCTTCCAGGATGAGCTGGTCACCAATGCGTACCATAGTTCCTGCCATGGCTGTTCAGGAGCATACACCCTCCCTGCACCTGGCAGCGTGAAGGAAACAACCCAAAATCACAACAAGCAACGGTGGTCAGACAGAAACAAAACATCCTCATCACACAGTGTGGGGCAGAGACCTGCAAGAAATTTAGCGCCAGGGCTGTGGGGCAGACCAAGGTGCTCTGGGAGTGCCAAGCGCAGGGCAGACTGGAAGAACAGAGAGCGAAGCCAGCCAAGACTGACAGATTTTGGTAAAGGCAGGAAGGGAACAGCTAAAAGGGGAGCAAGCTGCAGCTCAGAAGTGAATTAATTACACGTGCCAAGGGAAGGGAGTACATTACTTGCAAGCCTGGTCTCATACCTCCGCTACAAAAGGTAGAAGCTACTGGCACTTAATTTTGGTTTATTATTTATTCATTCGGTAATAGGGAGATGGAGCCCACGAGTGGGCTTTACCCTGCCTGGATACACGGTGCAGGGCACAGCCAAGAGCTCTCTGCCCTATACTTCCATGCCCTCTTTGAAGCCAAGTAGGAAGAAGCTACCTGGGTCACACTTGGCCATGACACATACAGCCCAAGCCACCACAAAGAAGGGAAGACATGCGACAGGACAGAGCTCTCCACACCGCTTACAGTGCTTTTTCACCGTGGTGCACAGTATCTAATCAAAGACCCTTCCACACATGCTTCACAGGAGCTGCAGAAAGAGGGAGCAGAGCTGAAGCTGGCACAGAAGCTACAACCAGACTCCCCTCAGGCTTTCAAGCTTCTACAGAGAAGATGAGCACTTGCTTTGGGAATGTTTTAAACAGGCAAAAAAATGCTGAAATGGGGAAGAGGAAACCCAGAAAAAAAAAAGATTTTTTCCCAAAGTGTGGCACAGCCTTTTGAACAAAGTCCTTGGGCTGAATCAGCACCACCTGGGGACAAGCCAGCTTCTCTCCATACCCTCCCTGCCAGCCTCTCTGGCCTTCCCAGGGGACATTTTGGAAGCTATAAAGGGGTCCTAACTTAACATGGCCCAATTGTAACCTCTGGCAGATAGCTTCAATATGTAACTGTAAGCAGGGACCACAGCTGAGCCCTCAGGACTGCTCCACAACAGGTTTAGGCTGATTTAAGCTCATTTCCCTGACCCAAGTGCCTCCAGCTGGGGGTTTTCACAGACTCCTTGGGCCAGCTCCTGCGCTTGCACAGCCTCATGGCAAAGCCAGGCAGGAGGCCAGGCTGGCTCCCAGGGTTAACAAACCACCCACTGCAGCTTCGAGCACCATCACCACACCACTGCTGCCTCTGATTGAGATTTCCTTGCCCTTTTCACCTTCCACTGACCTCAGCTGCTCTGTGTTTATAACTCTTATGTAAAGGGAGCCTCATAACCAGCAATTAATCCTAGCACTTTCCAGGCACAGATATTCTCAGGACATGCCAAACCAAAACAGCATCACAAATCCCACTCCACTCCCCCTCCCAAATGTAGCTGATCTAAAACATTTGAATGTGGGCAATTCACTCCAGGCCTTCTGTTCTTGTTTTTCTCTGTCACAGCATTATTTGCAGTTTTCACCACTTTCCTCATCCCCTGGCATTAGTACCAGGAGATGAATTATACACCAGCTCTTCTCTGAAACATTGCTTCCCCACACCTGCACAAGTATCAGGAGGACGCCTGTGTGTAATTAAAATGCAACACAGCTGGAGGTGTGCTAGTCCAAAGACATACAAGAAGCAAGGCTTGCAAGGTAAAGCAATATCTTTTATTAATAAAGATGCAGTTGGAAAAAAGCATGTATTCTTTATTTTATAAATACGTGCATGTGTACATGAGACAGACAAACAGCTTAAACCACCAGGCACATGTAAAGCCATGAGCTAGCAAATTCATGCCCTGCTCAGCTGCGGTTGCTATTATTAGCACACCTCAAACCACTCCACGTGAGAGCAGCACAACAAAAGGGAAAAGTCTGCAGAGGACACCGCGGGGCAGGAGGCAGCTTTCTGCCCCTTCCCTGCCCAAAGCAGGAGCCTCCTCCCAGACGGGGAGAGCGGCGAGCGTGTGTCCCCGTGCAGCCCGGTGGGAGCAGCTGCAAGGTCTCATCCTGCCCAGCACCTCGAGGTGTACCTCTGCCCCTCAGCACTCACGTGTGTGCACCGGCTCCCTTGCACACTCACCCCCTTGCGTTGTCCTCCTGGGCTCGCACAGCCCCACGGCCCAGGCCGAGCTCGCAGGCTTACCCCTGGCTCCGCGGCTCCCGGCACCCTGCGTCCCAGGCTCTCCGCGTGCCTGCCCCTGCCTTAGCACCCTGCTGCACCCTCAGCCCGGGCACGCTGGCACCCTGCACACTGTGCCCCTACTCACAGCCCCTTGCACGCTCACCCCGATCCCAGGGGCGCTTGGGCACTCTTGTCCCAGCCCCCGTGCAGGTTCCCTCTAGGGCCCGTGCACACTCACCCGCCCACACCCCACCCCCCGTGCACACTCACCCACCCACACCCCAGCCCCCGTGCACACTCCCTCTGGGGCCCGTGCACACTCACCCACCCACACCCCAGCCCCCGTGCACACTCACCCGCCCACACCCCAGCCCCCGTGCACACTCCCTCTGGGGCCCGTGCACAGTCACCCACCCACACCCCAGCCCCCGTGTACGCTCCCCCTGGGGCCCTGCACACTCACCCGCCCACACCCCAGCCCCCGTGCACACTCACCCGCCCACACCCCAGCCCCCGTGCACACTCCCTCTGGGGCCCGTGCACACTCACCCACCCACACCCCAGCCCCCGTGCACGCTCCCCCTGGGGCCCTGCACACTCACCCGCCCACGCCCCAGCCTCACTGCAGACTGACCTCCGCGCTGAGGCCCCCGCGCACTCACACCTGCCCCCGGGCTCCCCCGCACACTGTCGCGCGGCGCTCCAGGCGCCCCTTGCTCACTCACCGCTATCCCGGGGCCCCTTGCACGCTCACCTGGCCGCACCCAGGGCCCTTACACACCCCCGCACGGTGGCCCGGGCCCCAGAGCCCCCCGGGGCACCCGCCTTCCCGGCGAGGCCCTCCCCGTACGCGCTGCCAGACACAGGCCCGCGCCCCGCGCCCCGTCACTCACCGCGCAGGAGCCGCCGCTCGCCGCCCCCCCGGAGGCCGCGGGCGGCCCGGGCCGCGCCGCAGGCGCTTCCGGGTCGCGCGGCCGTAGCAACGGCAGGTCCCGCCCCCGGGCGCGCCTGATTGGGCGCCGCGGCGGACGGCGGCGGCGCGGCGCGGCGCCTGCCGGGACTCGTAGTGCGGCGGCGGCGGCGCGGCGGCGGCCCCGGCGGCGGCGCGGACTACGAGCCCCGGCGGGCGGCGCGGCGCGGCCGTGCGGGGCGCCGCCGGCTGGCGGCGGTACCGGGCACAGCCCGCCCGCCCGCCGCCAGCAGCGCGGCCGCAGCATGGCCGGCGCCTGGCCCTGGGCGCTGCTGTGGCTGGGCGCCGGCCTGGCCGCCGCCGCCGGGGCCGCGGGGATCCGGGTGCCGCTGCGCGGCGGCGGCCAGGCCGCGGCGGCGGCGGCGGCGGGGCCGCGGGCGCGCCGGGCGGCGGCGGAGGGGGGCGGCCCGCGGGCCGGCAGCTTCGTGGACATGGTGGACAACCTGCGCGGCAAGTCGGGGCAGGGCTACTACGTGGAGATGGCGCTGGGCAGCCCCGCGCAGAAGGTGAGGCCGCCGCCGCGCTCGCGGTCCCCTGGTTCGCCGCGGGCCCCGCCGCCGGCACGGTTCAGGCCGTTTGCACGAGCGCGCTGTGCGGAAAGGGGCAGGGAGAACCGCCGTGCCCTGCCGGGAGGGCGCCCGTCCTCGCCGCGCCCGGGGCTCAGCTCGGCGCCCGTGAGCACAGCCCGCCGCGACGCCGCAGAGCCCGTCCTGTGCCCCGGCGGCTGAGCGGGGGCCGCAGCCCCTTCCCGCCGCCCCGGCTGACCCCGCTCCCTCCTTAGCCTTCACTTCACCTTCCGAGCGCAGTCAGGAAATTTCCCCGTTCCCTCTCTGTTGTACTTTAATCATGGTTTTGAGCTGCGCTGCACGATGGAGTCACTATCAGTAATTAATTGCACTCAAACCCGTGTCTATTAGCATGCTAACGGCACCCCATGTTGATGCCCAGATCCCCGGCGCTGGGTGATGCACAAATCCACCCTGCCGAGCGCGGGAGCTGAGCACCGTGAGCCAGCGCATCAGGACAGATGGTGAAGGCTGGGCACCGCAGCTGCACTGCGTGTCCCCCTGCAACCCCCCGGCTGCCGTCTGGCCAGGCCCAGTGCAGCCAGGTGCCTGCAGACCGGCCCCCAAAGTGGTACCCAGTACTGTGGCACGTGCTGCCGGTCACTGTGCTCGCATGCCACTGAGAGGGAGAGCTTCTGCCAAGGTGCCCGGAGAGGCTGTCACGTTAAGGGAGCTGCAGAAGGGTTTCAGAAAATGTCCCTGCCACACACGTTCAGGCCTTGCTGCTTCACGTGTTGTGTCCCGGTCTGGATCGACGACTCATCTGAGTCTCCAGGAGACAAGTCCTCTCCATGTGACAGCAAACCCCAAGCCAGCAGAACGCAGCCTGCACGGCTCCCCCCGCTGCCTCCCGCCGTTTAACACTAGTGCAAAATGCTGCCATCCTGACGGGCGCATCTCAGGCTGCACACATGCCAGTGCCGGCCCACAGTGCGGGCACCCGCCAGCCTGGTGGGGGAACAGCCAGGTTTGGGGCTGGCTAGCAGCCCTGTGCTGGCCAGAGCTTTCCCATTTGCTGGGGTGGCTTGTGCTGAGGTCGTGGGCAGTCGCGGGTTTCCTTGGCTCCCTGATATAACTGCTGTTCTCAGATAGGCAAGGGAAAGCCTTCAGAGGAAAACACACTGCCTGCTGCCTGTGTCCTCTCCCTGCAGCCTCGGTTCAGCAGGTATTTCTCCAGGGAAAGCTGTCTTCACTGAGTACTCTGGAGAACAGCAAGAATGAGTTGCCTGGAGCAGATGGCCTTTAACGAAAGATCAAACAGAATCGTCCTGGGAATTGCGCGGGCGCAGCGGCAGTGGCTGCAGGTGGCAGGTTGCCTAGGGAAGGTGAGGCTGCTCGAGTGCAGAGTGCAGCACCGAGACGTCCTGGGCACCTCTTAGCACTCGCCCGAGCGGCTGCACGGGCCGACGTGAGGCTCGGATCTCAGACGATGCCTGAAACATTCCCCTGGGCAAAAAGCCTGCCGGGGGTCTGAGGAGCTCCGGCACAGCATGGCGCAGGGGGAGTGCCGTGGGGGATCCCTGCACTGCACCGGGGCGGCTCTGGGGATTTGGCAGGGCATCCCGTTGCCCGAGGCATGGCACGGCTGGGACAAGAGGTGTCGAGGACGTGTTGCGTGAAGCTAGCTGGCGTTAGCGATTCATTGAAAAAATTCTGCCAGCTCTGGCCGAGCGCTTTTGCGATTAGCACAAGCGCATTAGCTACCTTCCTCTGCCCTCTGACTCCGCAGATTAAGGGCCCTGTCAGGCTGCTTGGGCAGTGCTGGGGACCCAGCCCGCTGGGGCCCGAGCCTGCCCCGCAGCCCTGCTCCCCACAGCGGGCTGGGAGCCCTGTGGCTGCACAAGCCCCGCATGAGCCCTGCTCAGACCCCAGTGATCGCCGTCGGCAGGTCCTGTCTCCACGCGGGACAGGAGGGGCTGCTGGCAGGGCTCAGCTGGGGCCGGGATCAGGGGCGTTAGCCCGCGCTCAGCCCCGTTGGCGGGACGTTTGCCAAGCCCTCCCTGTGAGCTGGTAATCCGGGGCATGGGCAGAAGTGAATTGGGAGCAGAGCTCAGCATATGGATAGCTGATTAGTGGACCCAGCAATCCATGGCAGCTTGTATGTTATCAGTGCCTCTGACCAGCTTTGCAAGCAAATTAGGAGGTTTCCTGGCAAGGGAAGCTTGCCCCCCTCTGCAGCCCTGCAACATCCTGCCAGGTGCCTGCCAAACCCTGCCCATGGGTGCTGGGCACACGGGGCCAAGGCCTGGGGGTGCTGAGCAGGGCAGGAGATCTTGGGCTCTATCTGCACACTGCCGGACAATGTTTGCTTTTTGTGCAACACCCTGACGTTGCTGACTGCTGCTCCACCACCGTGTCCTCTTCTGCTCCACCGCTCCCAGGCACAGCAGCCCCCTCGCTCAGCACTCTGCGCCGTGGTGCTGCAGCCCTCCTGTCTCCCTGAGCTCTGCCAGCCGGGGCAGCCTGCGGCCCTGCCAGGGCCCGGTGCAGTGCCGGCCTTGTGCTGCTCCCACAGCCAGGGGCTGGGTGGGCTGAGCCCCTGCGACCCCAGGCAAGAGCACGTGGGGCTGGAGGTGGCCAGCATGCATGTGGGCAGAGCCCCACGTGCAATCACGGCTATTTGGGCTGTGCAGGGGCAGCTGAGTCCACCTGGGGCTGCCCCTTGCCAGAAATGGGGCAGGCACAGTGCCTAGCATGGAGCACAGGGTGGAGGGAAGTGGGGCATGCCCTGGCCCCCATCGGGAGTGCAGAGAGAGCTGAAGACCATGCAGCACAGCCGGCACCGGGTGTGAGGACGGGGAAAGCATCTCTTGGCCTGCAGAGCCAGCCAGGCTTGGGAGAACAGTGCAGCCTAGGTCCCACTGCAGGATCACGAGCCTTCCCCATCTCTCCTCCTTCTCCAGCTGAATATCCTGGTGGACACGGGGAGCAGTAACTTTGCTGTGGGGGCTGCACCTCACCCCTTCCTCCGGAGGTACTACCAGCGGCAGCTGTGAGTATGCTGTGGGCACAGGGGCCGTGGGGATGCACAGACTGCAGCTGCCTGTCCTGGCACTTGCACTGGTCTTAGCCTGGCTATTTGGTGCTGTTCCAGGTCCAGCACCTACCGGGACCTGCGAAAGGGAGTGTACGTGCCCTACACCCAGGGCAAGTGGGAGGGGGAGCTGGGCACTGACCTCGTCACCATCCCCCATGGCCCCAACGTCACCGTCAGAGCCAACATCGCTGCCATCACGGAGTCGGACAAATTCTTCATCAACGGCTCCAACTGGGAAGGGATCCTGGGGCTGGCCTACGCCGAGATCGCCCGGGTGAGTCCTGACTCGCAGGCAGCTGGGGATCCTGCTGCCCTCTCCTACAGGCTCTGTTTGCGTACCTCCCTCCTCCAGTTGTTCCCCCGTTGGTCTTTGCCCGTGCCTATTTGTGGATGCGCTAGAGTCGCCTGGGTGTCCTCCCGTCGGCGTAGAGAAGGGGTAGCACTGATGCGTCCCTGTCCTGCCTCTGCTCTTCTCCTCCCACCAGCCTGACGACAGCCTGGAGCCCTTCTTTGACTCCCTCGTGAAGCAGACTCGGGTGCCCAACATCTTCTCCCTCCAGCTTTGTGGGGCAGGCTTCTCGCTCAACGAGACCGACGCCCTGGCGTCAGTGGGAGGCAGCATGGTGAGTAGTCTGGAGCCGAGAGCTGGCGTGGCAGTCTGGGGAGGCCCAGGAGCATTGCTGCAAGTGTCCTGGAGGGCAGGTCTGGATATATGGGACGTGCCCTGGCCAGAGTTGGCACCGTGTGGTGGCAGCACCTGTCTGTCCCTGATGCAGATCATTGGTGGCATCGACCACTCGCTGTACGTGGGTGACATCTGGTACACGCCCATCCGCAAGGAGTGGTACTACGAAGTCATCATCGTCAAGCTCGAGGTCAACGGGCAGGACCTGAACATGGACTGCAAAGAGGTGACGCGGGGTGGGGGCACCAGGGGAGCCTGCCCTTCAGTGCACAGTGGTGTTCCTGCTGCTGGAGGCATCTGCCCTTCATTGCCTGCTGAAACCGCCCAGCACGCTGAGCGCTCCAGGCCCGTTGCCTGTGGATTTGGAGCTTCGTTGCTGAGGGGCTGGTGGAGGCCAGGGGCAGAGGCAGTTTGTCCAAGGGTGGAGCTGGAACCAGAGCCCACGCGCTGCGCCGTCACCATGGCAAGCAAAGCTGGAGCCTGGTCCTAGTAGCATAGCATGCAGGGGTAGCCAGAGCAGTCAGGCACTGGAGGAAAGAGGGGAACTGGGCTTTCATCTTACACCTGGTCACTCTTCCTCTTCCTGCCCCCAGTACAACTACGACAAGAGCATTGTGGACAGCGGGACCACCAACCTCAGGCTGCCGAAGAAAGTCTTTGAGGCTGCAGTGAAATCCATCAAAACGGCTTCCTCGGTCAGTGTGGCCCTCAAAACTAGCTTAGTTCTCCACTCTCTGCAGACATGTGCTCAGTGCCAGCGCAGCACTGGAGCAGTGCCTGCATGTCCCCTGCCTGAGCATCTCTGCTGCCTGCCTGGCATGGCCCTGCTCACTTCTCCTTTCCCTCTGGCAGACGGAGAAGTTCCCAGATGGCTTCTGGCTGGGGGAGCAGCTGGTTTGCTGGCAGGTTGGCACCACTCCCTGGCACATCTTCCCTGTCCTGTCCCTCTACCTGATGGGAGAGGCCACCAACCAGTCCTTCCGGATCACCATCCTACCCCAGGTCAGCGTTGGTGCGGCTGGACCCTGTCCAGTGCTGACTGGGCAGTGGGCTGCAGCTGGGCAGCACAGTCAGGACTGTGCTGGGCACAGCTGCCTACAGGAGCTCTGCCCTGCTCTCCTTTCCTGCTGACGGCAACTTCTGTCCTTGCAGCAATACCTGCGCCCGGTGGAGGACGTGGCCACCTCTCAGGATGACTGCTACAAGTTCGCCATCTCTCAGTCCTCCACAGGCACCGTCATGGGTGCCGTTATCATGGAGGGCTTCTACGTGGTATTTGACCGTGCCCGCAAGCGCATTGGCTTTGCCGTCAGTGCCTGTCATGGTAAGGGATGGGCGAGGGAGGCAGAGGGCATGTGGACGCTCAGGGGTATCACAGTGGCCCGACCTCTGCCTCATCCCACCCGCAGTGCACGATGAGTTTCGGATGGCTGCAGTGGAGGGACCTTACCTGCACTCCAACATGGAGGACTGTGGCTACAACATCCCGCAGACGGACGAGTCCACCCTGATGACCATCGCCTACGTCATGGCAGCCATCTGCGCCCTGTTCATGCTGCCGCTCTGCCTCATGGTGTTTCAGTGGCGCTGCTTCCACTGCCTGCGGCGGGACCACGATGACTTTGCAGACGACATATCCTTGCTGAAGTGACACCTGAGCACGGGGGCAGCCCCGGGGCCTGCAGGTGAGGCAGCGGCACAGGGAGAGGTGGGCCCTTTCTCTGGGGGGCTGGAGTATGGAGGCAGGGCAGCAGTGTGCAGAGCCCTCCTGGCCCTGGGGGACTCGGTGCCCTTGGGGGTGGCAGGACAGGAGTGACCCACTGCCAGGAGCAGAGTGCCAGCCCTGAGGCTGGGCCCCATATCCCCATCATCTAGGGCAGCATTTGGGCACCAGGACAGGGGGAACCACCAGCACCATGGAGCAGACAGATCTGATCTGAGCAGCAGGCTGGGATCCCCTCTGTGAGCTCCAGGGCTCTGCCCTCGTTCCGGACACCAGCCCTTGCTGACCCACAGCCTGCCACGAGCACATGCAGCATTTGCTCGCAGTCTGTGGGGCAGCAGCACAGGCAGGGGCAGCAGTGGGAGCCCTGGGCCTCAGCTGCTTTTGTCTGGGACCTACAGAATCAGCTTGGCAGTTTGGGGGTGACACAGTGTCTGCTGCTGTTCCCTTGCAGTCCTGCGCAGCCCTGCCAAGCCTGACAGAGTCAAACGGATAAGCCATCCCACATCTGTCCCCTTCCCCGTGCCCCCGCATCCCTGTGTCTCTGCCCTTCTCTGCCACCCTGCAGGGCGGCTGCTGGCCCAGGCCATCCATGTAAGTGTGTGCGTGTCCGCTGTGGCCATGCCTGTCCCCGTGCTGCTCCCCTCTCCAGGACAGTGTGTGAACTGGACTCTAGAGCGGGCATCTCCAGGGCCTCTTGTCCCCATCCCTGGGCTTCTGGGAGAGACGCATGCAGTGCCAACCTGGAACTGCCCAGGCATGCAAGAAGCCAGAGGCAAAGGCTTCCTTAGCAGAAGGAACGTGGCTCCACTCCCACCCTCCTGCTCCCCTGCCTTTTGCTGTCCGTAACGCGCTCCCCAGACTCTGCTCTCCCCACCATGTCCCCTTGGGGACAGGGAACTGCCTCACCTCCCTTCTAGCACCAAGCGGTGTTTGCCATGGAGAAGCCAGTGGCTGCTGCCCTCCAGCCCCAAGGAAAACAGCCTCCCTGCTCTGGGACGCGGGGTCTTTCCCCTGTGCTTCACGGTCCCACAGGCCTGGTGGGGAATTAAGCAAGGAGCTTTCCCCCACGAGCAGAGCACAACCTGGTACAAGCAGAAACTGAGTGCCAGGCAAGAGTGAACTGCTGACCCCAGAGCCAGACCGTGCCCCAGCCCGCTTGCCTGTTCGAAAGCCATAGGGGAGCCAGCGCCAGGCTCTGCTGGCCCCCGCCTGCAGCTGCTGTATTGCCTCACCAGCCTCAGCGAGTGCCACGGCGCGGGGCGCAGCGGCTCCGCTCAGCTTCCTCCGCGACTCCTCGGATCCTGGCGCCTGGCTGCAGATATGGCCGAGCCCTGGCTCCTGCTCTCAAGGCGTGTGAGGCTCCCTTTGCAGCTTGGGGGGGAACAGGCTGGGGCAGGAGGTGGCTGTGGGAACTGCAGCATTCATTATTTTTTAAACATATGGTTGTATTTATTTTATTTTTTTTTTACAATATGAATCACTGGTAGTGCGGCTGTGCAGAATCAGAGCGTGTAGATAGCAGCCCCCATACTGCACACAGGTGTACAAATAATGGATGCTTCTCACCTGTACAATACATACATACATACATCTGTATTTTTAATTCTAGCCCTGAAAGCCACTGTTCCAAACCCAATGTGAAAGGGTTTCAGTGAGGGTTTGGTTCGGTGCGATTTTTTTTTTTTTTTTAATATTTTAAGCCCTCTGCTTAGTCCTAGTGCCTTGGCCACGACCCAAGCACCAGACTAGCTAGCTCAGCAGTGGCACTTTATGGATCGTAGATGATCTGGAGTTTGTTTCAGTGGATGTATGTCTTGTAACTGGTTTAGTGACAATGATGGAGGTGTTCAGGAAGAGGGCACGGTTGGATCACACAGAGCAGTAGTTCTCAAGCCAAAAGGACATTGAGCAGGGAAGGCAGTTGTGCCCCCATCTTGTTCATACAGTGAAGAGGGGATTTTCCAGTACATAAGAACAGCCCTTCCCTGCTTTCCCCAATCACAGCTCCCCAGGCCTGCTCACACTGTCCCAATCCAGCAGAAGAATGGCACTGACAATCATTTTCTCCCTTCCCCTGAGCAGACTCATGAGCCTGCAGGCAGTTGATAATGCTCTATATCCCTACTTTTCCACCTAGAACTTGGACATAGAAGTGCTGTCAGATTTTGTTCTAAATACTGAGATTTACTAGTTAAAAAGGCAACATTTCTCTGCAAGTGAGGGACAGAGCTACCAGTAGGGCCTGGGCCTGAGCAGAGGTGGCAGCTGGCCAGTGGATATATGTACACAAGCTGAGCAACCAGTTCAGGAGGGGGCAGGTGCTAGGGACTAAAGAGATAAAAAAAAGCTTGTTAATGAAGTCCTTTAGTTAAATATTCCTTTGAGAAACTAACAGGGGAGCCAGGGAACAGTACTGTGTCAGAGAGCACAGGCAAGCCAAGCCAGCCAGAGCATTGTGCCCACAGCAGCCCATTACGTGCACCCCTGAGTTGTTCCACTTCACTACTACTGTGTTTGTATAGTATCCCATTCCCTGTCCTTGTTCCACAACTGCAATCATTCAGCAACGCGACTCCAGTGCAAGGGAGCAAAGTTACGCACCTGCAGAGTGTGCACAGCCCTCCGCTCCTTCGTGCCTGCCCAGGGCCCTCCCCAGGATCCCAGAGACTATGCTGTGGACCACTGCCTTAAAACACGCCCAAGAGGCACGTGTACGTGCAGAAAGATTCAGACTGCAGCTGAGTCCAGCCATGCTGTGCACAGGCAGCACTCGCACTAACTAATCCCAAGGCGTAAGTGCTTCTAGCAGTGCTGAGTTTGTGCCACACAGACTGCAAAAAGAGAAAAAGACCTACAGAGTAAGTACAAGATTTTAAGTGGTGCTGAGCACCTCTTAATCCCCAAATCCATGGAGAAGGGGCCAGTGTGTCAGCCCCTGTTTTAGGAGAAAGTACAGGAGGTGAAAATTGGGATCGCAAAAGTTTGGTTATCCTGAGCTGCAGTGCAGCCAAAATGTGTTCACTCCCAAGTACTCCCTGCCCAGGGCCCAGAGTTACAACAAGAAGCACCAGGTAAAAGCATGAGCAGAACTTTGCCCAGTGGGAGAAGGGATGGGGATGGTTACCCCCAGCTGCTGCTGTAGACTCCAGTACTCTGTAACCTAATGTCTATGTAAGAACAATGAATGTTAACACGGTAAATTATTATTATATTAAAAACCACAAAAATTCCTCTTTGCCTGCAACCTGTTCATTGCTAGGAGGCGGACTACCCCGCAAGCACAAGCAGCACCAGATGGATGTGGCAGAGGGTGGGTCTGCTGGGGCACAGGGAGCAGGGGACAGCCCACTGAGGGAAATGCTTTGCAGAAAGTGCAGAGCTGCTGGCAGTGCTCCCCCGGGGAAGGACAAGCTGCAAGCCAAGCAGGTAAGTGGACAGAGGTAGTTACAGCAACCGCTGAAGGCCCAGCAAGCAGTTTTCTAACACAGAGAGGAAGCCAGTAAGGCTATGAACAACCAAGAAATGAGGGGCAGCAGCAAATCACTGCATAATATACACACTTTATTTATGAATTTGTATGTATACAGACTTTCTATACACACATTACCTATATAATAAAAATGTACATGTGTATACATGGTCATATAAATATAGAACTGTAGAAATCTTAGAACTGATCCTGTCTATTCACAGCAACTCCTCCAGTGGGGACGCTTTGTTCGAGTAGCCGTCATTTGAGACTTGGGCAAAAGGGGCAAGTGTCATTTGTGTTGGTCTGTGCCCAGAATTTGATGCACTAGAAGAGAGAGAATTAGTCAAGAGCCACTGGCACAACTCAAAGGTGCTGTGAGCACAGCGTGGCATTACTTTTCCAGAGCAGTGCTGGCAAGGGGCGCTCATTTTAAGGAAGAGTTTATTTTGCTCCCTAGAAACAGCCTCCATCAGAAGGTCACTGTGATGAGGGAGCCCTTTTCAATCTAGCATCATCATCACACTCTCCTGAACTCATGGCTTTCGGCTTCCTCAGTAGTCACTTGGGCCATAAAAAGCAACCATTAGGAAGAGGGATTTGCCTACATTGATGAACCGCAACCAGCAGCATGAGAGGAGAGAGTCTCTCCTCTTCCAAAGAGTTCATGCACACAGAGCCACGACACCCAGACAACTGGGTGACAGGCAGCTCTCTGACACCCTGTATTCTAGATCTTCCCACAGCATCTTACTCCAGGAAGGGAAAAGACCAGGATCTAACCCTCCAAACAAGGAGCACAGGCTCTAAGGCAAGAATAAGACACTGTTGTTAGAAGCCACTACTGAACAGCCACTCAGCAGTCCAGCTACAAGTGAGGAGAGAGGGTGACAGGGCACAAAGAGGTTAGTTACCGATTACACCCTCCTGGCAGGATCCGATTACAACATGGACTCCTGGGGACTCGCTACGCATGCTCGGGGACCTGGGAAGGGACTGGCACTAGGAACCATTACAAGGAACATCACGAGAAGGCAAGAGAAGCGCTGAGCAGAGGAGCACACTCACCTCCTTGTGCAGCACGTGCGAGCAGGCCATAGGGTGAAGGTCACCAGGCTGCACAAGCTTCTGGCACATTAGACACAGCTTACAGGCAGCTGGGGTCTGGGACGAGCAGTGAGGGAACACAAAGCAGACAGTCACAGAAGGCAGACACCCCAGCTCAGATCATATATACATATGTACATATATTCCACGTTCCAGCTATTTGTCCCACCAGCCACAGCCAGGGGCCACAGTTTGCCCCACTCTTCCCTCTGCACACAGCCATCCTATGTTAGAACCTCTGCCATCTCTTTTGCAGCTGCTCCTCTCTCCCCTGACCCGGGGCACAAAGGAGCCACGCTCCTAACTCTCCTCTCCTGCCTCACCAGCCTGAGCAGCTACACAAGGAGAGGGCTCGGCTTCACTGCCCTTTCCTTTCGTTCCCCCTTTCAGAAGGGCTCCCTTCCCAGCCGGCTTTCCCTGGGGATGCTGAGGCGCTTCAGGAAAGCCAAGAAGTCTTACGTGTGACGCCGTTCCAGGATAAGCCACCTGGGCCGGGGGCAGGAACATGGGCGTGCTGATCTGAGGCAGAGGAGCAGAAAACATGGGAGCTCGGATTCGACTGAGCGGCTGTAATGAGGCAAACAGCGGCATATTAGTGAAGTCCAGGAAGACAGCCGAGCTGCCCCAAGTTACTTCAGGGGAAAAAATGCACCCCAGCATTGCTCCACAGCCAAGAGAGAGGGGCACCCCTGGGACAAGCCTGCTGCACACAGACCAAGCCTGAGCTCTGCCCATGCCCACAGCCTGCAGGCAACTGAGCAACAGGCGCTGCTCATCACTTCCAGGCTGCCTCCCCCAGCAAGCAGCCTGGCAGGCCCCCACTACCCCCTGCAGCTCTCCTACCTGAGCCCCAACTGCTGCCCGCTCGTGCTGCTCCGCCAGCTTCACTGCCACCAGCTGGTTCAGCTCCTCCATGGTCAGCCCCGCCATGGTCCTCCGAGCAGTCTTGATCTGCTGCAGTATGTTGGTGAGCTGGGCCCTGCAGGAACAGCAGCCTAAGAGCTCCCACCCACCGCCAGCGAGCCCAGCTGGCCCCCGCGAGCAGAGCTGCGTCTGCCGAAGAATCTACAACATTGCTCCAGACCAGTCAGCCATCTCCATCCAGGTCTCCGGGGAAGCCTGTATCACAGCAAAAGACTATATACTCTCAACTGCCCACAGAGACCAGCTGATACTCTAACCAAGACAAATTACACACTTTCTCTCTCCGAAATGCTGGGGGGAAGAGTACACAATCCCTGCTAGAGCGAGTGCCCACCTGCCACACAGGCAGACAGACCTGCCTGACATAGGGCTGCATGCAGAGTGCTCTTTGCTGTGCTCCAGTATCACAGCCACTCTTTAAATAAAGCCCCAAACCTTCCTTGTTCCTAGTGCTATGGGAGAGGTGACAGAGCACTCAGACTTGGTTTTCCTCCCTTTCCTGCAGATTCCTCATGCTCCCAGACAAGCTCCACTACCCTTTATCCCAGCTCGCATCCCACACACAAGCCTTTGCTCCCCAGGAAAGATAACGCAAGACACTTACTTGGTGCATTGTGGAAACCGAGTCAACAATTTCTCCAGCAGCTTTTCCAGCTTATCCGCTGGCTGTGGCACATGAAACTCTGGAGTGACCTTAACTCCTCCCAAACCTGGTGGAGGAGGGATAGAAGCAGCAGGAGTCATGTGAGGACTGTGTGTGCCAATAAGTGATGCCACTACAGGGCTGTTTCTTCCTTGGGAAGCAGGCAGCGGTGGGGAAGGCTGGTTAGGCCTGGAGATGGCAGGGTTCAGGAGTGGAAAGGAGAGTGCCCGGGGATCTGCACTTGGCATGACCATGGGAACGGGAACCGGTCCAATGGGGAACGGGAGCCTGGGAGTAAGGGAGGGGTTGGGCTGGAATGCCGTCAACATGAAATCTGTCTGAGAAAGAAAAACAGGGAGAAAGGAAAATCTGGTTAGAATAAGCCCATCTGAAAGCAGAGCTCAGCACCTTCCACCCCAGCCAAGCAGGAGGTGGGCTGAGCCACAGGCACTGGCAGTTATACTCTCATGGCAAGGCAGGGAAGTGCAGACCCTTCTCCCCAGGGACAGCTGCCTCAGAGGACAAGCAAAGGACTCCAGAAAATTTAATCCTACAGTCTCCTTCAATGCACGTAACACAGGCAGTGCCAGCCAGGGGCTGGCAGGAAGGCTCCCCCCAGCACTGACCTCAGAGCAACCAAAGCCTGTATTTGTTAGGCTGGAGAGACACTCACTTCTGAGGGTGGAGGTGGCAGGGTTGGCGTTGGGATCTGCGGAAGGCTGCTCAGCTTTGTTCCATTTCTCACCATCTGAATGTGGTCATTGAACTGATCCTAACAGAGAGGAAATAAAATAGAAGTAGTTATCAAAACCGCTGCCTGAGGAAGTTCCGGACACCGCGTGCCTAGAACAAGTGAATTCCCTTGCTACTGCTGCCTTGGCAAAGTGTTCTCAGTCATGGAACAGTTGCAGGCCCTAAAGCAGACACAATTTGGCTCCTGAAGACTAAAGAAAGAAAGAAAAAAAAAAAAAAAAAGACAGACTTGGAGGGAGGAATATCTGCCTCTGCCGCTAACCCAACACACTGCTTTTGTATCCACGTGGTTTATCCACATGCATCAGCCCAAAAAGGCATGTAGATGATCTCTGCAGCTGCTTACAAGGGCAGACTGGCTGTGCCATGCTTTTTGGCACAAACCTCTTTCGTGTGGCTCAATCCTTTCCTAAAGAAGGCTTAAACTAAGCATGTAAAGTAGCATTAATGGTAACTGCTCATTGTTATGTCGGGAGCTCTCTACCACGGACTTACTCGGACACTTTCCTTGGTCATTCGTATCCTGTTCAGCCTCATCTCCCACTCCTGTTTGGGCCTCATGGTCTCCAGCGTGGGTGGTGCAGACCTGTGAGCACAATTCAACTTTGTCTTGTACCTGTGCTCTCATTAGCAGCAAAGCAAGAGCAGTCAGAAAAAAAATAACTCCCCAAACCCTCCCGTCTTTCCCTGTCAGAGCTCCCCTCCTGTGGCCAGGCAGGAAGAGGGGCTCAAACCTGGGCAAGGACCTCTGCAAGAGGAGGGCATGTGGTACTACATCAGTGCAGAGACTGATCTGGTGGACAGGCACAGATACTGCAATCAGCACAGTGCCACCAAGTCAAAAACACAGCAGATGTTCAGCAGAGGAAAGACAGCAGGGAATAAGCACAACCCCATGTGCCCTCGTTCTATGACACTGCAGAACCACAGTAGTTTAATAAAATAAAAAAATAATAAAAAAAACAGGAAACCTCAACCCAGTTCAGTTAAACCTTCAATAAAGGTAGAAGAACAGCAAATAGGCACATAGCAATACTTGAGTCACTCTACCATTTCTGAGACTACAGGAACTTACTTGAGGTAGGTGAGGTGCAGCTCTGCTTCTTTTTCCGCTTCCTCTAGTTTCAACACCAGCAGCTCCTTTCGGCTCTCCAGGGACAGAATCTAGCAGAGACAGGCCCCACATGAAGAGTAGTTTCTGTATTCCCATTTCATGCTCCAGACTGTGACTGTAAGTTCTTCACTAAGCTCTATGCTGACTGCACTGCGGCACCAGTTTGGATTAATGTTTATTGCAATGACATCTGCTTATGACTCCTCTCACACCACAAAGAGAGAGAGACTTAATCTTGTTGTCAACTGCCCCTAGTTTCAGGTCCTGACCATCATTCAGCAATGGCCTGGAACCCCTAGAAGGTCTTCCTCAACTACTCTGCAAGTAAGAAGCCATCTACCAACCTCTGCTTTCCAGGCCCGTTCCGTCTCCTCAAGGATGTTCCTGTTGATTTCATTGTGCTGGTTCTTCAGCTTATCTAGCTCCATCTCCCATAACTGCCTGGAGGCAGAAATAGAACAGGTCCATTTATGCACCGGAACGACTTGGAACAGCAGAGCTGCCAAAACTCTCACAAAACTATCCATCCTTATAGCGCTAGGTTGTGCAGAACTATGGAATATCAACAGCTTCCAGGCTGTGACATCAGTTATGTTTATCAGGGCTTCATGAGTCACTGCCACAGGAGTGAGCTGTTCCACAGCACATGAACAACTAGCTTGTGTTTGCTATGGTGTCATGTACAGCTAAAGCAGTACAAGAAGGGAGTTCTCCTCACCTAAAATCTGTCCAGCTTGGTGGAATGGCATGGTTCTGAACTAAAGAGTAAGCTGAATCAACACAGAGACCTAAGTCATTTTGATCCTGCAGAAGTTTAAAGTTGGCCCTTTACAAGCATGTTATGTGAGGATTTACACTTTGATCTGAAACTTCTCAGGTAGCTAAGCACTGCAGAGACGTGCCAAGAGTTTAGAATAGTCAGGAAGTTGTAGGAAACAGCACTGAGAGAAATAGCTCTGTCCTAATCCTGGGAAGCAGAAATTCAATAAGAGGTAGCAGTTGCAAGCTGTGCCAATCCACTGAGCATGAATTCTAATCTTGGGGGATCTTTATCTCCATGTAACAAGTATCCTGGAGCCTGCTTGTGACCAGGATCAGAGGATTTAATCCAGAGACTGTGAACTGGCACCCACCTGCTGCAAAAGGAGATAAAGCCTTTAGAGCACCTCACTGGACAGCACTGTTCGACTCTCCTCTCTAGCCTAGCCCCAGCACCAGCACTAGATTCACACCAGAGCAAAATATTCTAGGGTGAGGCAAATAACATTTTTCATTTATCACATATCTTTTGCTTTCTATAACTGGAGGGAAAAGACCAGAAGGAAAAAGTTATTCAACAGCATTAGTCTGGTAATATAGAGAGCCTTACTTTTCATCAGACTGCTCTGCGATCAGAGAGGCTATCTTGTTTTCCTTCTCCTCCTGCTCTTTCAGCAACCTGTACAAGAGAAAAAGCACAGATTGAGTCACCTGTTGCAAAGGTGTCATTGCATAGCCATTACTGCTGCATGGATCAAGTTTAAACAAGGTATTTGCACAGCTGTGTGCCCAGCATAGCAACATACTCTGAAGACTGAGCCATTCAATAAATATTTGGAAGTAATTGCTACCATCATCTGTGAGAAGAGAGCAGAAATTTGCTGTATCATGATACTGCACAAAGACTGCAGCATATAACCAGAATCCTCCGCAGAAAGCAGTGCCACCCTGACAACACACTTTGCAACAGTTCATTCACACGGGAAAAAAAGAGGTTGGGTTCTTTGAACCATTACTGAGGTAGCTTTATCCAAAAACACTATGACCAAGCCCTTAAAAATCAAGCTCTCCAGGACAAGACCAAACAGCTATGTAAAAGTGCAAATTCGCCATCCAAAGGAACCTCAGGTTCTTCACAAACAAGTCAAAGCTAGCTTGCTTGCTTCAGAGTCCCTCTTCATGTAGAGAGATTCCTTGCACAGAGTATGCTGCCTGTATTACAGCAAAGCGTGACTGCTACAGGGAGTCTTTCTAACCATCAGCTGCAAAACATGTTTGAGCAGCCTACCTAAATGGGAAGTTTTGAGTAGGATGATTTGGTAAGTCAAACAAGACCATAATTCTAGCACTCCAAGAGAACAGTACTGCCTCCTGCTGAAAGGCACTGGCTTCTAGAAGATGGCAGCACGTTCAGAGCTGAGCTGTGTTATCATCATTGCCAATTCCGTCCATGCTAGCTAGTTAGCAGATGAAAAAGCAACCTTTTGCCCCAAAACTTCATTTTGAGATCCTCTCTATAGAGAAGCTGCTCAGTCTGTAGTAGATCTGTTCAAACCTGAACATGCCTCTCTCTCAACTGCTCACCATAATACCTGCTGCTTCCAAAAGTTCAGAGCAATCTTCCTTGAATCAAACATAGATCAGTTCAATTATATATTTTTTCCTAATACATACTCCTTTGCCATACTAATACCTTCTGCCTTTCTCACAGAGTTTCTCAATTTCTGCCTTCAGATCTTGCTCCTTCTGCAAGAATTCCTTCTTTTCTTTCTCCATCTTCTTCTTTGTCTCTTCTCGCTTGATGGTCACATCCTGAATGGCTTTCAGGATCTCCTAGAGAAAACAAGTCTCATGCAAATAAAGAGCAAAATCCCCAAGTAATAGTTTCCTTTGGTTTGAAATCGGTTACTTTCTTAGCTAAGTTGAAAAGAGATTACATGCATCACTGAAATTTTTCTGGTAGATCAAGCCCCAGATAAGATACATAGAGGTTATTATGAGGAAACCCAGGAGGGACAAAAAGCCTACAGATCTCCTGTCTCCTTAGAAACACTTAGGGGGGCAAGGACTTCCACACTTCACTTTAGATCTAAGTGATGGGTCCCTGATGGTTCCTTTTGTCCTGACATGAGCTACCACAGAGAGTAGGGAATCACTTGTTTATATCACTTGTTTAACCCAGTGGTCCCTGAGCCAATGGCCAGGAGACCTCCCTAATCACATGGAGTTAACCTTCCTCCCTTTCAGCTGCTGATCACATGGAATCAGTTCTCCTCACCTCCAGCTCCCTCCCTAGTTTTCATGTGAAAAACTAATGCGCTTACTGAAGAGATGTTGCAAGATCACCAGCAGGAAGTGACTTGCGTGCAAGATGCTGTTAGGAGTTAATTCTGAACTGTTCAGCATCTAGATTTGGGCAGGGGCCAGTCTTTAACACTGTAGAAGAATATGTGCATAGTATACGGGGAGAACTGCAATGCTGCACGCCATTGCTGCTTCTGGCTGCCAGCTTGCACCCCACCGTGACCCTCAGCACTGAAACAGAGACTGAATCAGCCCACCTTAATGCTATAGCTGTCAGCGCAAACAGGCAGTTTAAGTAAGAAAGAATTTTCAGCAAATACCTGATGGTTCTTCATCTCTTCCTCCCTTCGCTGCTGGAGCTGCTTGAGCTGCACCTGCAGCTGATTCTCCACTTGCCTCTGTTTGTCCAGTACCTCCTGGTAACGCTCTTTCAACAAAGCCCTCTCAGACATCATTTTATCCTGTGGCAGAGAGCGGAAACTCAAGAAAACCTTCCCCTTCCCTCACACCAAAGAGGACACAGACAAGAGCAGTAAAGCTCAACTGCGCAGTAAAGCCCAGCAGATGTCAAGGCTTAGACTGTCAATAATCACAGTTAACTTCTGCTTTCAAAGCTCAAGCTCTCTAGATCCGACTGCAGGATCCACTGCCTGAAGCTGCAGCTAGCATTGTGTTTTATTTTTCTAAAGAACGGAGCTTAAGAACTGCAAGGCTAGTAGTAAAATGAGAAAAAATCGTCTTGTGGGAAGAGTAAGGGAGCAGGCATCAGGATATCTAACACCTAGAAGAACTCTGTCTCCAGTTAATTTATTTAACAGTATTTTGCTACAGTTTTGCCATAGCACACATATTCAGGCACTGTCACTTTTTTTTCTCTCTCTAAAGTCTTTAGGAGAGCTTAGTGAACCAAGAAAGGAGAACACAACCCGTGAGGCAGTGTGTGGGGGGGTGTTTTTGCATTTTTAAAGCAGGCGGGAGCTTTAGAAGGAAACAAGCAGCAGTGTTTCACGTACGGCACGGCCCGGGGCAGACCGAGCCTCGCAGCACATGCCCACAGCAACACCGAGACGCCCAGCAGGGGAGCGAGGAGGCGCTGCCAGGTATCACCACCGCGCCCCCTCCCCGCGCCGTGATCCGCGGGCCGGGCCGGGCCGGGCGGCGGCTGCGGTACGCACCAGGTTCTTCTCGATGTCCTGGTCCGTGCTCACGTCCGCCTCGGCGCTCCTGAAGTCGGTCTGCGGGGGGAGAGCGGCGCCGTGAGAGCCCGCCGAGGCCGGCCCGGCCCGGCCCGCGCCGCGCACCCACCTGCACCGCGATGTTCTGCGAGGGCCTGGCGGGGGCCGCCGCCGCCTCGGGCTGCTCCGCCGCCGCCGCCGCGCCGCGCTGCTCCTCCGCCGCCGCCGCGCCGCGCTCCGGCTCGGCCTGGCCGCCGGCCCCCGCCGCGGGCGGCTCAGCGCCGGGGGGCTCCGCCGCCGCCGGGCCGGGGCTCTGTGGGGGGGCGCCGCCGCCGCCGCAGCTGCGCGACACACAACGGTCACTGCCCGCCCGCCCGCCCGCCCTCCGCGCGCCGCCGCCGCCCGGCCCGCGCCTACCTGCCGGGCTCGCAGAGCGGCGCCGGCGCCGCGGCGGGGCCGTCCGCCTGCGCCTGGGCCTGCTCCAGCGCCATGCTGCGCCGCGCCGCCCGGCGCGCTCCGCCCGCCGCCGCCGCGCCGCGCCGCGCCCCGCCCCTTCCGGCGCCGCCGCGCCGCGCCCCGCCCCTTCCGGCGCCGCCGCCGCCGCGCCGCGCCCCGCCCCTTCCGGCGCCGCCGCCGCCGCCGAGCAGAGCGCCGCCCTGGCGGGGGGGAGGAGGCGCCGCCGCGGGGCGGGGCGGGGGCGGGGCCAGGGAGGGGGCGGGGCGGGGCCAGGGGGGCGGGGCGGGGCCAGGGGGGCGGGGCGGGGCCAGGGAGGGGGCGGGGCGGGGCGGGGCGGGCCTCAGCAGCGCCCCCTGGCGGCGCGGCGCGGCGCGGCCGGACGTGACGCAGCTGTCAGCGGCCGCGGGGATCCGGCAGCGGCGGCGGCACCGGGGCCGCCTCGGCCCATGCGCGCCCCGCCCGGTGAGCGCGGGGGGCGGGAGGCGGCCGCGGGCAGCGAGCCCTGGCCCTGGCGCCGGCCGGCCGCCGGGCGCGGGCCGCGGGCAGCGGAGAAGCGGGCGGCGGCGGCCCGCGGCGGGCCCGGGTCCGCCGGGCTGCGGGGCGCCGCGGGGCCGGGGCCGGGGCCGGGGCCGGGGCCGGGGCCGGGGCCGGGCGTTCCTCGGGCCGTCTGCGCCCGGCGGAGCCGCGCGCCCGCAGCCCCGGGCGCGTCCTCCGCGGCGCAGCCTGCGGCGCGGCGGGGGCCGGGAGCGGCCTCTGCTCCGCCGGCCCCGAGCCCCGGCGCTCGCGGGGCAGCGGGGCTGTGCGTGGCCGTGGGGCGGGCCTGCCGCTGCGGCCGGGGTCCCGGCAGGCAGGGCGGGCGGTTGCTGCCTTTGCCGGGGACAGTCGTTCGGTCTTTGCCTGGCCCGGGGCGGCCTCCCGGTGTGGCGCTGGTAGGAGGGAGCCGGCGGTACCGCTGGTGCGGGAACCGTGCTGGCGAGGAATGGTGACGCTCCCCTGTTCGGAGGTCTTTGCTGTGCCGGAGGGTTGGTGGCAAACCCGGGTCCTGGTCTGGCTGGAGAGGAGCCACGGGGCTTAGTGGGATGTTCAGGAGAGGCCACAGCTCTCACCCTTGCCCCTTGCTGTCTGAAGCCCACCTGTCTGATGCCGCACTGGAGGTGGAGGGTGCCGCTATGGAGCGCGAGGATGGCGGCCACGCTCTGTATCCACACGTGCCTTTGGCTGAGCGCAGCCTGGATCCCCCTTGTATCGCCACACGGACTCGCCCGTGCTACGGAGCTCGCTCCCGGCACTGACAGCCGGGGCACGGCTCACCGGCACGGGAAGCTGGCCTGGGCCGTGAACTTGGACGTACCAGAGGAGGAACTGGAGCAGCGGGCGGAGGAACTGGCCCGGGCTGCAGGGCTGGTGAACATGGGCCGCATTGGGGAGCTCAGAGGCCATTACCTCTTCACCTATCAGCCCGACAGCCACACGGCGCCTGAACCCGAAGCAATAAGGAGATCAGTGGACACTTTATTTGCACAGCACGACAGCGTGCGGTGGCACTCGGAGCAGAAGCTTCTGAAACGCTCCAAACGCGGCCTGCACTTTAATGATCCCAAATACCCCCAGCAGTGGCATCTGGTGAGTGGTTTTCCTGCTCCTTTCTTGCTGGCAGCCTGGAGTTGTCTGCGTGGTTACGAATGGGCCGTCGTGTGCTGGGCGAAACGGCGGCTGGCTGCCCTTGCGGCAAAGAGGGCTCTCGCCAAGCGCTCGCCCTGCGCGCCGCGTGCCGCGGCGGTAACGGCAGGGGACGGCTCCCGCAGCGGCGGAGCCAGCCCTGCGCCGGGGCCAGCGTGCAGCCCTGCTGCTGGGTGCGGAGAGAGGTTTCTGTTGCAACAGATGCTTCTCGCTCTGACAGAAACAGGAAGGGGGGGGAGGGCAACGCAAGCCTCAGCACTGGCTAGGCAAAGCTGCGTGCAGAGGCACCCCCCTGCCCCGTTTCACCGCGATCTGGCAACCTTCCCGGCTGAGGCAGAGTGCAGCCAGTTGGAGCACGCTGGCTCTTCAGTTTGCAGGCTGCAGTACAGTATTTGCCCTGCAGCACTGGCACTCTGCATAGTGGCCTGAGCCACCCTTGCTCACTGTCTCCACCAAACAAACTTTAGTGACTGTCCCATGGCTGCTTCCTGCGCTCCCAGCCTTGCCCCAGCCCCCCGCGTTGTAGCCAGAGTGCCTGAAAGGTCTTGGTGCCCCTTTCCGCAGAGCTGACCGACTGCTCTGCTGTTGCTCTCCTCTCACTGTTCTTTCTGGTGCTTAGAATAACCGGAAGAGCCCCGGGAAGGACATCAACGTCACAGGCGTGTGGGAGCGCAACGTGACGGGCCACGGCGTGACGGTGGTGGTGGTGGATGACGGTGTGGAGCATACCATCAAAGACATTCAGCCAAATTACGTGAGTGCCAGCTCTGCAGTGGAAAGGCATGAGAGCGAACTGGCCGCTGGGCAAGGCAGCCTAACGCTGGGGGCACAGCCTGTGCAGGCCTCCCGCTGGCTGGTTAGCGCAGCGTGAGCTTGCCAGTGCCCAGCTGCAAGCAGAGACCCAGGCTGTCAGCGTGGGCTTGGCCTGGGCAGGAAGTGCCAGGGAGTGCAGACCTTCTCCTAGGAAGGTTTTACACCCCAGTTGCAGGATTACCAGTGTTCATACCCTGTACTCTTTTGGTAGGAGGCTGCTTAGGTGTGAGACCTGGTGTCCGTGATCTGCAGCACATTGCTAAAGCTGCTTCTCTTGGTTCCTCTCCCCCAGCAGCAGATAAGAGTATTGGGTTGCCGCCCCGTATGGATGCAGTCTCCAAGTTCTGGTGGCTCCCGGGCTGAGTGGTGGGCTTCCTAGTACGCTTTTACATCCTGCTTTTCCTGAGAAGAGCAGAGCCCTGAGTTGTGACTTTGGGTGTGTTTTCAGAGCCCAGAAGGCAGCTATGACTTGAACTCCAATGACCCTGACCCTATGCCTCACCCTGACGAAGAGAACGGCAACCACCACGGGACCCGCTGTGCAGGGGAGATTGCTGCTGTGCCAAACAACAGCTTTTGCACAGTGGGAGTTGCCTACGGGAGCCGCATTGCCGGTAAGCGTTCGCCGGGGCACCCCGGCACGCTGCCTCGCTTGTCTCATCTCCTGCTGTGTGCTGCCAGGGCACTGCTCCCTAGAAAGGGTGGCTTGGCCCAAGTGGCTCTGAGTCAGCCGGGGCCCTGCTCAGACCGGTTTGTCTGTCTGAGGGAGGAACCAGCATCTGCCCGAGCTGCTTTCCGGAGGAGCCATTTCCTGGCCGTGCAGGAGAGGTGTGTGTTCGAGGAGCTTTTCCACTGCACTCCCCGCGCACTGCTTGCGCAGCTCACAGTTTGTGGTAGACACACACCATTACTGCGCAGCCCAAGCCAAGCAAACGTGCCGCAGCTGCGGCCAGGCAAACACATGCCTGCTCTGGTGCAGAACGGCAAGTTGTTTCTGAAGGCCCCTGGGAAGCAAGCATTTCCCATCCCCTCACCTTCCTCCGGCCCTTGGTCGCAAGTCTGTCTCCTGCAGGGGGATGGGGAGCAAAGATCTGGCTGCACGTTTGTCCTGTGCAAAGCCAGGAACATGCTGCTGTGGCTTTAGCTGTCTCTGGAGCGCTCATGCTCCTTCACAGAGGGAAGTGAGATCTCCTGGGCCCAGCAGAGCCCAGGACGCCAGAGATGTGATTCTCCCTGTACTCAGCAGATGGTGCCATGTTCCCTATAAAGAGCCCCAGTCCCCCTGTAGCAGCAGGATTGGAGAGCAGGGTGTGCCTGGGGTGCTGGTAGGATGCTGGGGTGCATGGAGCTCGCCCAAGAGCACTGAAAGCAGCTGGGCACCCATGCCTGGCTCACGGCTCTCTCTGTTCCTCTTCCTGCCCGGGCACGTCCCCAGCAGCCACCCAGACCGCAGCATAGGCAGAGTCACTGGGCTCCAGGCTGCCTGGGAGGCTGTGGACAGAGACTGCTGGCAAAGCCAGGCTGGCAGAAGGAAACATGAGCTCTTGATTTAAACTGAAGCACTGGGAATAGGGAGGGTTTGACCCTGGCTCGGGGAGGCGGGACCTGGCACTTCTGTGGCCTTCAGCTCTGTATCTCCAAAGCTGTTCTGGGTCTGGCGGGGTGGGTGCGTCAGTGCAGCCTCGAGCTCCGGTGGGACGGGGGAGTGCCAGGCTGGTGTGTGCTGCCATGGGGCCGTGCTGGAGCCAGCGCAGTGCCAGCCAGGCAGGGAGAGCCAGCGCATCACTACCTGGGCTGCTCAGCCCCTACATGGAGGAAGATTAGGATGTGACAGTAAAACGCCACCACATGTGCTGTGCCAGCAAGGGCAGAGATTAGTAGGTTGCTGTACTGTTTATAAATAGGCTTAATTGAGATGTGTGCCTGTTTTCCATTTGTAACATTCTTTGCCAGCCTAAACTGTGATACAAAACTAGGTAATTATCAACCATTTGGGTCACTGAAAACTCAGCTTTAAGCCTTCATTTGTTCTCTTAGGCAGGTGGGCTTGCCCTGCTGGCATGAGCACAGTACTGGGGGTGTCCTACATCTCTCAAGCCCTTCCAGCGGGCAAGCATGTCCTCCGTCCCAAGGTGATGCTTAGCCACTTGATGAGTTGGCAGGGAGAGCAACTGTGCTCCAGGCGGGGACCAGCCCTGATGAGCAGCATGGCAATTGAGGATGAGACATGAAGAAACCTGTGGAGAGCAGTGGAGAGGCTCAGTGGCACCCAAACTGGTGTTTGGTTGTGCTGCCCCATCAGCAGCTTGGTTCTGGCAGCAGGACTGGAGTGCTCACGGGCAGGGGTTGTACCCTAGCAGAAAAGCTGTGTCTGAGAGAGGATGTGGAGCACTGAGATCCCAGGCTGTGCGTGAGGGTATACCTGCCATCCTGGACCCTCATTTGAATCCCATCCCTGCAGACTTATCTCTGGTTACAGCTCTGGGAGAGCTGGGTTAGTCAGGCTGGGAAAGCGAGTGTCCCCGGTGTGAACCTGCTGAGGAATTTGCTCGCAGTGTTTATACAGCTTGCTTTGATCCGTTTTGGTCGTGTTGTTTGTCCTTTGTCACGCAGGCATCCGAGTGCTGGACGGGCCCCTCACTGACAGCATGGAGGCCATCGCCTTCAACAAGCATTATCAGATCAATGACATCTACAGCTGCAGGTGAGCCCCGCGGCAGGCTCTGCCCAGAGAGGTGCAGGGAGCGGGGCTGCCCTGACAGGCAGTGAAAGGCCCTGCACCCCACCTTGCCTTGGGACGGGCTCACAGACATTATCCACCTCCGGACGCTCCTGCTGCCCCCTCTCCTCTTCTGGTTCTGATTAGCTGCTCAGTCATGAGGCACCAAAGCCAGGGCTGCCTTTCTGTGCCGTGTGTGTTTGCTTTCAGTGCTCGGCACACAGCCAGGCTGCGAGGTGGCAGGTCTGTGTGCTCTCCCAGGGCACAGTGCAGGTGCCCTGCTCCCCCAGGACAGGGGTGGGAAGGCCTGGCTCGGTGCCCACCTGTGCCTTGCTGTCAGGCTTTCTCAGGGTTGTGCACAGCTGAACCAGGACAGGGTTTGCAGACAGGCATGTGAAAGCAGTGCTCTTTATTACTGCTACTAGAAGTAATGTCAGTGTTCCTGTTACTGAAGAGCTGGCCTGGGCTGTGCATGGTGCCCATGGTTACAAAATCTTCTGTGTGTTACTCCAGCACCTCCAAGTGACTGGCTGAGCTGAAAGGACACTGTGCCCCACAACACGGCAGGGGGACAGGGGTCTGGGAGCCCTGGCTGAGCAGTGTGACAGGGACTGGAATGCGTGGGAAGCTGGTTGCTAACAAAAATCAAACATTTCATCCACCGGAATCTGACCCAGGGGCACAGTGCAAAAGTGATGGCCACGTCCCAGCAGTGAGGGGGCAACCTGACAGACGGGAAAGTACAGTACCCTCAGATCTGCGTCACTGTGCTGGTAGTAACTAACGGCTGCTCATAGCTCACTCTAGTGGCAAACTAATTGGAGGAAGCATCACTGTCTGCAGCTCTTGGGGCTGTTACTTCATGGTGTCTCTCTTTGCAGCTGGGGTCCAGATGACGATGGGAAAACTGTGGATGGCCCCCATCAACTGGGAAAGGTACAAAACAGTTCCAGCAGCCCAGGTCAGCCCCTGGCCTGGCCCTTTAGTGCTTGTGGTTTCTTGCCTGCCTGAGCAGGTGAGGAGGGGTATTGCTGTGGTGCAGCACACATTTGTTTGCTTCCATTGCTGCCAGCAGAGAGGTGTTGCATGTTGCTATGTGGTAGGGAGCGGTGACGTTCATGCAGGAGGGCAGTGCTCAGGCAGAATTAGATGAGCTCTTCAGGGAAAGACTGTGATCTTATCAGGAAAATGCTGCAGTTTTTGCAACCTGTAGGATTATTCTGACACCTTTTGCAATCTAAGGGACACTCTGAACTCAGGAGACCAAACATTCCAACGCTAAGGAGTGGTTCACAAGGCAGGGAACGTGCCTTCAAATGCTGGGAGTAAGTAAGGTGTTGGGGGGATGGCTGCGTTCGCACTGAGTGGGACTATGGCAAGGAGAAGCGGGTGGACTGCTCTGCCAGAGCCCATGAGCACTGCAGTGACTGAAAGACTCCCGATGACTGCAATAACGTTTGGACCAGGGCCCGTTTGCACCTCAGAGCAGCAGGGAGAAATATGCAGCTTAACGCTCTGGACTGCCAGCCCCTTTCTCTAGGCAGCGAGAATGTATTGCTGCTTTCCTTGCCCTGCTGCTCCAGGAAGGTACTCCCTACTTGCAGAGCCCTTCCTGCAGAACCTCCTGCAAAATGCACCCTGCATGCCTGTGCTTGGCTCCCGCTGCCCAGCTGCTGCAGTGAGGGGTCACTCGAGGGAGCCCCAAAACTAACACTGCATTGACTGTGGGATGCAATTCAGCTTGATTTCTGTTTCGCTTGGCAGCGTTTTGCTGTATTTTTCTAACCACAAGATAGCAGTTACTGTGCTATTCAGAGCTATGCTGACAACTGAGGTATCAGTTCACTATGACAAATGGTTTCCAGTTGTGCAAGTTAATATATTCTCTTCTGTCTGCAGAGATAGCCGTAACAAGCTCTGAGATGCAGAGCACAGGCAAAGCTTCCTCTAAAACAGCAGAGCGTCTGAAGGGCTTTTCTGGCCAAGGCAGTGTGTGCCTTTACCTGCCGAAGGGAGGGCAGAGGAGGAGCGTGTCTTTCTAGCAGGCGTTTCTCATCCATCAGTCGTGTCCTTTATCTGGGCAGGAATGACGTCTGCGCAAGATGTCAGCCTGGAAATGAACTTCTCAGGCAGCACTGACGTAGTTGTATTTCCCAGCAAAGGGAAGCCCATGTGTACGTGGGGCTGTGGACTTACAGAAGGGCAACAGCCACATCTGTAGGTAGCCTCTGCCAGCAGCAAAGCGTTGATGCTACAGCAAAGCCAATTCCAGAGCGAACCCTACTGGGCCTGTTGTGTTTCCTCTGGAGTTCAAAATGTGGTCAGTCTTTATACTGTGATTGCTTGAAATGTTGTTTTTCTTCTTTATTTTTTTAACAAAGAATCCACTTAAAATCATAGTAAACAATAGATAGGCTGTTCCCCAACTATAATGTTGGCTGTGTCTCTGCCTTCATGCTGGAACCTCGTTGTCTGGTCAGGGCTTCAATAGACATAACTCTGACTCTGCGAGCCAGGTGAAATACAGCCCAGAGGGCTTGTGGCTGGCCCTGCTATCACCCCGCGTACTTGGCAGTGTTCGTTATTGAAGTCTTGGAGCATGGATTCCAGTTCCTGACTGGGTATGCCAGGACACGGCTTCCTAGTACGTCCTGTGCCTGTGAGCACAGTGTACAGGGTTAACACTTCCCCTGCACAGCCAGCTCAGGAGAGGAGTGTGCGTGTGTCCGTCCGTCCCTCTGTTAGCAGTGAGGTGCGCCACGAGGCCTAGGAGATTCCTACAGCCAGCTGTGCCAGCCGTGACTTCGGGCAGAAACCCCCTGGTATCAGCAGGGAAACGCGTGCGAAGGAAAACTTGTGTACATGCCCTAAGCGGTGATGGTTTCTTCTCTGCAGGCTGCCCTACAGCACGGCGTGATAGCAGGTCGCAGAGGGTTTGGGAGCATTTTTGTAGTGGCCAGTGGCAACGGTGGGCAACACAGCGACAACTGCAACTATGATGGTTATGCCAACTCCATCTACACCGTCACAATAGGTGAGTGCCAGCGTGCGTGCCTGTTGGCACAGCCCTCCTGCCTCGAGGAGGAGGCCGGCGCTCGCAGGCTGTGCTCTGCAGCTCGGATCGTTGTCCCCTGTCCAGAACCGTCCGGGGTCTGGCCACACTGCAGCGAGAGTCGCTGCTGTGGAGAAGAGGGAGCCTGCCAGGTGCCAGCTGCTCTAGGGAGCATGGGAAGAGAAGCCCCCAATGGCTCATTTCCAGCAGAGCATCCATAGTTCCTTTCCATCTCATTTCTTCCCAAAATGGAAAAATGAGATCACCCCAAAAGTGTAAAACCTGCCCAGCCAGAAGCTAGCTGGAGAGTGGCAATCTGCGGGAAAATGCCTACCTTCCAGGATGGCACATGGCAGTGTGTAGAGGCCCTGGGCCACAGCCCCCAACCCGCAGTTTTCGTTGACTTAGAGCAGCAAGAGGCCAAAGAAATTCCTGCCTGTGTTCAGGCATCCATCACTGGGGGCTGTGACAGTGCCTTGTTCAGGAGATGACCTGAAATACAGCATTTCTATTATGTATGTTAAAAAAGAAACATCTAATCCATTTTTTTGAGAGCAGAAGCTACATGGGAGGTAGAAAATCTGTTTAATATTAAGCAGAGTGAAAGGTTATTTTTTGTGGCTGCCTTCCCTACAGATCTGCCAGCCATGAAAAATACAAGCCTAGGTCTGGTTTCCTTGCCCAGCTCCCAGGAGTGGGCCTCGTGAGGGCTTTGTCTCCGCTGGAGATGTTTGCACTGAAAGCAACCCCAGTATGCCAGAAACCCTACCAAGCAGCAGCTGCACTCGTGAAGCCGGGCTGGGATTGATGGGTTGTGGGTTAGCTTTTGCTCAAGGCTTGTCAAGAAGAGGCCATCTGTGGGCAGAGATCATAGTAGCAGATGAGGAGCTTGTGAAGAAGCAAAGCGAGAAGATCAGAGCCTCAGAGGCTCATCACGTTACTATTTCAGAGGTTAAAGTGAAAAGTGCTTCATATGGTCCAATGGCTTTTGCTTTTCCACAGGCGCAGTGGACGAGATGGGCTCCATGCCGTTCTACGCTGAGGAGTGTGCCTCCATGCTGGCTGTGACCTTCAGCGGTGGGGACAAGATGATGAGGAGCATTGTGAGTACCGTGCAAGGCACACGCCTTCCACCATGCTCTGCTGGCCATGCCTGGCTGCAGAGCTCTAACAGCCCTGGGCGGACAAGGGACAAACCTCTGGTTCATCTGACTGCCACCCAGCTGCCTTAGGTTTGTAGTTTGGTTCCTCCTTGAGGCAGGGAATGAACATGGTTTTTGTCTAGGTCCTACATAAAGAGTGCTCTAAGAGGGAGGTTCCTATTTTTGGTTGTTCCCCACATCGTCACCGTCTGTCAGCCTGTAACGAGCAGTGCACTGACCCTCTCTCAGCAAGGCTGTTCATGGGCACACTGAGTTGCTGACCCCAAATACAGATTTTGAGTGTGACATTTTTGCCTCTTAAAGTGCAGATAGAATGTCAGCCCCAAAGGACAGGGACTGCACTTCCTTATCTCATTGCCCTGTGCTGCTGGGAACTGTAGGGAGAGATCTTCTAGGATGGGGGCTGCTTGGATCACCCCTAGGACATTCCGCTGCACTGTGTCCCTGGGAATGTCACCTGGGGACACTGGCGACAGCCAGCGGAAGGAGCTCTTCATCTCGCCTGTTTGCATGCCCCGTTTGCACAGCAATCTGGGAGTCTGCAGAGAGACTCCCGTGAGAATCCGGTGCCAACGCTGGCTTTTCAGAAGGGAAGCCCACCCAGGGGCTGGCTGCGTCCCAGCTCAGCTGGGCTTCGCTCAGGCTGTGGCACATCCTGCCCAGCCATCCTGTGTCACCTCTGCGCTGAAGGAATGTGAGAGCTCAGGCAGGCACTGAGGGCTAGGAGCAGCATCGGGCTCTTTAAACTACTTGGCCACATCTCTTTCTCTGCTCTGGAACGTGTCATCTCCCAGACGATTTTTTTCAGAATATTTTTATCAACTTTTCATTCTTTTGCCAAAAAATGACTTCTTGTCAACAAAATGTCCTTTCTCCCTGAGCCAAGCAGCCAGGCCTGTTTTCACCAGCCCCAGGCCTGACCCTGCGTCCTGGTGCACTCAGAGAGCAGTCAGACTAACCAGCCCCTCTAACTCTGCACTGCTCCTGTTCTGTGGGGCCACCAGGAAGGGCAGAGCCCAAGCCACTAAGCATAAATGTCACTAGCTCCCAGGCCTCAACATTTGGGATTGGATTGTACTGGACTTGGCAGGCACCAGGAGGGGGTCCCATCCGGGCAGACAGTTCACAAAGGCATGGTGTTTATGGCCTTTCCTGGCCAAGCAGACATGGCCATGAATTCGCAGTGGCAGGTGTGTGTCAGCCAAGGAGGGTCCCCTTCCAGATCCTACTCAGGCAGCTTGTGTTAGGTCTGTGTCCCCCACACCCAAGCCTGACTGATGAAGCACTGCCTAGGGTGCTTCTGTGAGCTGAGAAGCATGGCTGCACCTCCAGGTCTGCCAGAGAGGAGCTAAATCCAGGCTTGTAAAACAGGCTTTTCTGCATTTTGGGTAAACTAGAGGAACAGGAAGGGCCCCAGCAAGACAGGAGGAAGTAGAGGAACACACTAGGGAACCGAGAGAGCCTGAGTTGCTCAGCTTATCTCACTAGGGATAAGTCTGTACGTGGTTTGTGCAATCAGCTGGGTTAAGACTCAGCAAGCTCTTGCTCTGACCCCTGCATGAGCAGTCCAGAACCAGTGCAGAAATCACTGTCTAGCTAGAGCGTGGCACAAGCTGCCTGGAGAAATGGCTTAGCCCAGGCAGCAGGGAAAGTAAAACTCAGATTGGAGCTAATGTTTCCTTTCAGAAATAACTTGAATTGTCCCAAGCCAGTTTGGAAACTACTGACGCTAGGGAAAAGGGGAAGAACAGCCAAGTAAGGGCTCTACTGTACTTTTACCGGCAGTTACAGGTTTTCAGTGTTACGCACAGCTTCCCTTAAGTGTACTGCTGGTGAGATAACTTTGAAGGTCTCAAATGCCCCTTCATTTTGAATATTGGCCTTGTGCGACAATAGAGTAAGTGCTGGTCTTCCCTCAGGGAGTTAGAAGTAGATGCCGTGCATAGCCCAAGAATTACACGCGCTGGAGAGCCGTTCTTTTTCTTTGCAGTAATGTGATCGCTCGTGCAGTGAGCCTATGTCATGTTAAAACTCACACACCCCTTTTTCTGGAGGATCATCTTCTGTTCCTAAATGCCTTTTAATTGTGGTTCAGTGATGTCAGAGTTAACTTCTCAGCAGCCGCCTGCTCTGTTTTTTTTTTTTTCCTTTCTTTTTTCAGACCATAAACATTTTGTGGTTTCCTTAATGGGAAGAATTTAATACGGCTTCTGGCACTAGCTGCATTTCCTACTGAAAGTTTATGCTGCTTGGGGTGTTCTTTGTAGGACGTACAGTGTCCGAGTGCAAACTGCAGTTGTTAACAGCTGACAAAGTGGTTCGGAGTCGAACATAGAAGGTAACAAAAACTGCAGCCTTGGCAATGCAGGATGTCTCCCCACTGGGAGCAGAGCGGAATGGACACATTTTGTTTACAGTGAGGTGGCGTGCCTCCAGCGCAGCAAGGAGCAAACAAGGCACAATTCGGGAATCTCCCCAGTGCTCCTTTTGAGGCTCTGTAGGCTCCTGCACAGTCCTGTACGATCTCTCTGCGGAGGCCCAGTTGTGCTGACGTGACTCTGTAGGCAGCGGTGAAGACAAGCCAGGGTTACACTGGCACAGCCGGAAAGCAGAACTCGCCCATAAGATTTCTTTTCTCCCAAACTGTAGCTGCCTAGAGTTTCTCCCAGAGTTGTTTAGTTCAGGCCCAGCCCCACTCTCTCTGCAAAGAAACTATCTGCTTTCATCATTTTACACCAGGGACATGTTAACCCTGAAACAAAGGTCTCCCAGGGATCCTTATGATGAACTTGAGCTCCCTATAAATGCTGTTTGCATCCCCTCTGCCAGCACAGAGCTACACCTCTCAGTAAGGGAGCTGTGCTGTTTTCCAGCTTACCTGGTACTGATTTTTGCTCAGGACCCATATAATGGCTAGGAACTGCTTGGGAAATGTTTCCAGGCCTTTTAGCAAATATTTCCTGACCCTCTCCCCACTGCTGCTGCCCCGCTGTTATTGTTGTTCTGGTCTTGGCTGAGGGAGGATGATGGGATCTCTGGCTGCCCCTCCTGTCTCTGAGCCTGATCTCAGCAACCACAGAGAAAAGTCTGTGTGCTGCAAATTCCTCCCCGCTGTCTGGGGGAAGTTGCTGGTGCAGAGGAGATGGCTGGGAGATTGACAGATTAGATGTGGTTCGTGCAGGCAGGGGGCTTGGGACAACCTCCCCATGTCTTAGCTCCATAGGGGAACTTCGTGGGCATCCAATGATCCTTGTCTCCCTTGTTTTGATGGAAAGCCTTGTACGCAGGGGACCAGAGTCTGGACGCTGGCCTTGGCGCACTGCGTTCTTGCTGGGGCACTGCCCTGCTATCCCAGCTCACCTCTCTCTGCCCTATTTTTCATGTGGTCGCACAGAGGCAGGAATTGTCCCTGGGCAAGGGGCCGTGGGCGCTCAGCCACAGTCCTCAGAGGAGCAGACAGCCTCAGTTCCCTTCTGATGCAGCAGCTCTCCCAAGGAAGGGCGTGAAGGTGCCGTGTGAATGCCTGTGTTCCCCTTTAAAGGCCTCCGCGCATCCCGGCACGGTGCTGAGCACGGTGTGGGGAAGCCCAGCTGTTCGGCTCAGTGGTGCATGTGGCAACGTTCGTGCCTGAGCTGTCGCGCTCTGATTCCTGCTGCAGCGTCCTGATGCCAAACGTCGCGCTCCGCTCCCTGCCCAAAGGCTTTCCCATCTGCTCACTTGGGGCAGGCAGGTTTAAAGGAAAACGCCTGGCTGGGCTGGGCGAGCAGGAAGATGCGTTGCCAGCTGCACAAAGCATGCTTGTAACTGCCATAGCATCACTGCAGCAGGGGCTAGATTAGCTCATTTTTCCTCCTGGGACAGTCAGCTCAGCCCAAGAGGTCCTGGACGGGAGACAGTTTTCACTATCTGGAGCAAACAATAACCTGGGGCCTTGGAGGGCTCATGACACCGGAGGGCTGGACCTAGTGCAGAAGACAGCTGATGACTCCATGTTTTCTCCCCCTTCACTCCCAGTTTTCCAAATGTTTTCTTCATATTCCCAGTCAGCCCTTGGGGGATCTTTTCCTCCTCACCAGGCTCATGGTAGAACAATGGCAATTACATGAGTATTGCTGATCATAGCGCACTAGCAAAAGCTCAGCACCGCAAGGCTGTCAGGAAAACCTACCAGCTTGTGCAGCATCGTGCACACTGCTGGGGGTGCTCAGGCAGTAAATTAGGGTATTGGCCTCCCCACAGAGCCCCTGGGCCGCTTTCGCTCACCACCTCTGTGCTGTCTGCCTTGTTCTGTGCCAGGAGTGCAGCCCCTGGCCTTGTTTCTGCCTGTTGCATTTAGGCATTGCTCGTTTCTTCGCTGCGTTGTGCCCCTCGCACAGTGCAGGGGCAGTGCTCCTCTCTGGGCGCCCCGCTGGAGGCCTTCTGTTGGCAGTTGTGTCACAGGCCAGGCGCGGGCTGCCCACGGAGCTGGTGTTGCAGGAGCGCAGCACGGGGACAGGGCTGCACGCGTGGTTGCTCCAGCCCCTTGCAGCATGCACAGCAGTGACACAGCCCAGCCACCCCAGGGTTGCAGCCTGACGGGAGGCCTCTCTCCTCCTCTTTTTCCAAAGGTGACGACAGACTGGGATTTGCAGAAGGGCACAGGGTGCACGGAGGGCCACACGGGGACATCGGCTGCTGCTCCGCTTGCAGCCGGGATGATCGCACTGATGCTGCAGGTGCGGCCGTGTCTCACCTGGAGAGACGTCCAGCACATCATCGTCTTCACAGCCACCAAGGTGAGCTAACGGCCCTCCCCGCTGGCACCTCTCCTGTGGCTTCTCTTCAAGGATGCTGCAGGACGGTCGTGGCCCTCCTGTGCACATCCTTGCTTTGGTCTGTCTGTGTAAATCCCTCTGTTGCGTGACTTCCGGCAAGAGGATTGCGTTTTCCCCTCACCCGTTGTTCCCTGCAGGAATGCAGCTGAGGTGTTTTCCTCTGTCATGATAACAAATAGGGCATTTGCTCCAGGAATGCCTCCATCTGCCAGCGTACAGGTCTTCCGTAGGCTCACCATTCCTCGCCCACAGGCACCAGGAGCGTGTGCACGTGCAGCGTGGCTGGCTGAGCCAAAGTGTTGGCGTGTGCCTCTGCAATGCCACCCAGCAGTCTGTGCGGTGGGAAAGCAAGGAGCTCTGCCATGCTCTGGCTGTTCCTTGTGCTCTCAAGAGAGCTGGGCTCTTGGAAACAGACATAACAGAGAGCTCAGCAGCAAACACAACCTTTCGCCGGGCCCTGCCTGCAGGACAGCTCCGGCTGACCCGCTGGGAGCTCGCTGTGGACAGGGGGGAGTGGGAACTGGCTGGAGCTGTCTGAGTTGGCTTGGGGGCAGGGCTTCTTTTGCACCCCTCGGGGGAGTGGGAACCTGCGTCCAGCTAATGTTATATACAAGAGAAAACTTGCTTTGGCACAGAGCAGTGTTTTCCACAACTACAAGCCAGTGTTGCTAGAGTATTACAGCCCGATAAGTGATGGGACCCAGATCCATCTTGGCCCAGCTCTTGTTGATTTAAGGGACTTGGTTCCTTCTCCCCAAGGTTTCTGCCACCCTGCAGGCCGTGGCTCGGGTGGCAGGGGAAAAGGAGCAGCTGTGATGTTTCAGAGCAGAGGTATTTGTGCCCTTTCGTGCTGCTTGATTTCCTTTCTGAGGAGCTGGGAATCCTGTTTGTCCTGGGGCGTTTCAAACAAAGGTCAACCTGTTTCTTTCTAATAAGGCCGTGTGGGCTTGCTTCCCTGCTGCTGCAGAGTATTTCTGAGCCTCCTTTCCTCCTGAATAGGTTTCCCTTGCTCTGGGTTTGCAGGGCTGCCCATGTGCCCCAGAGTAACGACAGTGCCCTGCATTTCCTTTCAGTACGAGGATCGTCATGCAAAGTGGGACACCAACCAGGCCGGCTTCAGCCACAGTCATCAACACGGTTTTGGCTTGCTGAACGCCTGGAGGCTGGTAAACGCTGCCAAGGTAATTCAGGGCCAGGCAAACCCCACCAGGGGCACGTGGAGCAGACCCATGCCAGTGGCAGGGACTGTGCCTGCACTGGAAACAGCTGCCTACCAGTACCTTGGCAAAGGGCAGAGGTCAGCACCGCTGGTGGTGACATTGTGGCAGTTCCAGGCTAGTGTTTCGGCTGTTGTCCTGCCAGCCCTCGTTACAAGGCTGCTTTTGGCATGAAGTAACGAGTTTTTCGGCAATGCCTGAAACCTGCCCCTGAGCTGCTGTTCTCTCAGCACTATATATAGCCATGGGCGAGAGCCTTGCTTTTGGGAGACGACAGCTCTGATTCATGGCTTGGGGAGGTTCGTCAGCAGCCCCAACACCTTCTTCCCTGCGCACCGGGCTCTGGGAGGGCACTGTGCCCTAAGGCAACAGGCCATTCTTAGCCAGCAGCTCTGGGCTCTCTGTCTCTGGAGCCAGTGGGGCTGCAGAAGGAGTTGTGTGGTCAGAGCAGGCGGGGGAGTCCCCATCTGTTCCTCCCTGTGCCATTAACCACGTGGAGATAGGGCAAATCCCTTGGCACTTTGTCCTCACCCATGCATTGAACCACGCCTAGCTGTGCAAGGCCACTGCCCAGTAGCCAGTGATGCGCCCTTTCTCGCAGGGATTTTCAGGCAGCTCCCTGTGCTCACAGGGCTTTGGGTTCTGCTGCACTTCCTGTCCCGCTGAGCTGAGCCTGGGGCTGAAACATGGGGGCTTCAAGTAACTCAGAGCCACAGAGGTGATGGTGGAGACAAAATCAGAGCTGAGGAATCCTGAGTCTCAATCAGCTCTTTTAGTCAACAGGCAGGTCCCTTCCTTCCGTTCTTAGACGTGTGGCCACTTGTCGCCAGCCCAGCTGCACTTGCTCCGGCTGCTGCACAGTGCCCTGGTTCACATGGCCCAGAGCAGCATTACTGTAGCTCATTGGGAGCCCCTCGGCCTGGGACCTGTCCCCATTCCCCCAAAATGCTATGTTTGGGCCTGAGCTGTTTCTAGAGCACTCGCTTGTGCCCCCATCCGCACACAGTAGGAGCAGTACTGATGGGACTGGCTTGCTAGACGGATGGGAGATGTAGAGGTCTATGTGCAGGGAGGCCACAGCCTCACATTGAATCCTCTTGCCTTTCCCGAGACAGATCTGGGAGTCAGTTCCATACCTCGCCTCATATATCAGCCCTGTCCTGAAGGAAGGCAAGAGCATCCCATTACTCCCGCAGGAGCTGGAGGTCGCGTGGAACGGTAAGAGCAGGTGTGCCATGCAAGAGCCCTTGCTCATGCACGCTACAGCCGGAGAGCCAGCCTGCTCCTGGCGGGATGGGGCACAGCCGGACAGACAGGGCAGCAGTGCTGGTTGGGGCAAGCCCTGGGCTGCACAAGACCATGAAGGGGTTAAGTGTTGGGACTTATGGGCTTTTTCCTCTCTGTTTCCTCTGCTCTGCCCCAGGGGATCTGTGTCTGTTGATCTGTGCCCCCTCCCGCTCCCCACACGATAACTCCATCCCATAGATTGATGTCTTTGAGAAACCAGACAGGCATTAGCAAGCTCAGCCAGGCTGGGCCACAGCCAGACCTGTTCGCCTGGCTTTGACCATTTTAGGTAATGCTCCAGCTCCCGACTTGGCCTGCCTCTGTCCACATAAACAAGGCGCTGCTCTGGTTGCTACCAGTGGGAAGGAAAGCTCTGCTCAGGGGCAGCTCAGCCCCAGGGCCCTTCCCTGGCCCCCTAGCAGGGCCCTGCTCACTGGCCACGCACAGCTGCTTCATGCGCCGGGGCTGCAGCCACCAGCCCTTTCCCTGTCACATCCGGAGATGCCATCCCAGGGCTGAGCTGCTCAGGGCCTGGGCCTGCACCCCTCGCTGCTCCAGCTTCTGGCCCCTCAGCAACAGTGGTTGGCAGCACCCAGAGGCTGTTCTCCCAGGATGGAGATCTCCCCGAAAAAGGTTTGGGGCACTGCAAACGCCGTGCGTCCTGTTGCAGACGATCCTACCCTTTCTCTCCTTACTGAGCGAGCCGTGGCTGAGCGGGCCGCGGTCGCGTCAGGGTGCCAGGCAGGGGCACCATGCATGCCCGTGCTCTCCCTCCCCGCCTGTCCGTAGGGGCCCCACAGGGCCCCAGCGTGGCATGCAGGGTCGGAGGAGTTAGCCCTCAAGGCTGGCAGCAGCTTAGCCCTGCTCTGCTTGAGACCTTCGAGCTCCTGGTGAGGGCTGGGGGTCGAGCAGCTCCTTTTGCCCTAAAAGGAGTTGTGAGCTGGAAGCTCGGCAGCAGGCAGTTGGGAAGAGGCAGAAAAGAGGCATTTTGAAGAAGTATGTGCAAAGGAATGTGGCCAGGGGCACTGCTGTCCCCCAGGTATCTCAGGGCTGGCTCAGAGTTAACCCTTTCCCTGCATGGCCCCAGGAGGCCGGCGAGCAGGCTGCGCTCACATCCACCTTCCTGCTCTTGGACACACCGGGAGATGCCCGAGTCAGCTGTCCGTTTGCTAACGCTACCCTTACCTTTCACCCCTCGTTCCTCAGCAACTGCTCCTTGTCCCTCTCTCACCACCCTCTCTGTCTGGTCCCTGCCAAGTTCGGGAGAGGGGACAGAGGGTGGCTGTGAGCAGAGGACAGCTGGCATGGAGCCTTCTGTGCCTCTGGGCCGGGAGGGCCCGACTTCCCTTAGGTTTGTAGAGCAGCCCAAGCAGGACGAGTGCTGCGCTACGTGGGGTGCGTGGAGTGGAGGGAGCCAGGCTCCTCCCCCGTGCCTGGGAAGGAAGGAGTGTGCCAGGGCACCTTTTCCCACACTAGCTAGGGAGGTACTTGGGTGGCTCCGCTTGTGGGAGGCAGGACGCTCCTCGCAGAGCCTGGACCGGAGCCAGGCCTGGGAGCACAGCACGGCTGTGCCGACAGGCGCTTGGCAAAGTGCTCGTGTGTGGGATGTGACTGCCGTGGTCCCTGTCTCTTGGCCCTGGGTGCCCAGGGGCACAGGGCAGCCATGAGGAGGCCACAATGAGCTTGTGTGTGTTCTATCAAGAGGCAGAGTAACGTGTTGGGGCTGGCTGGAAGCAGGGACTCCATCCCTGCCAGCAGCCTCAGCCCACCCTGCATCCCCTTTCCCAGTCACCACCACCGATCTGGAGCTCTCCGGCATGAGAACCCTGGAGCATGTGGCAGTCACCGTCACCATAACCCACCCCCGCCGCGGCAACCTGGAGATCAGGCTCTTCTGCCCCAGCGGCATGATGTCCCTGATTGGGACCACCAGGAGCATGGACTCGTAAGCCCTGCGGGGGGACGGGCGGGCTGGCGAGGCTCACGCTGTGGAGCAGGATGCCCAGCCCAGCTGGCCCTGAGCAGGAGAGCCAGGGCCTGTGCCTGGCCTCACGGCTCAGGCTACATTACACTCCCATGGGTTATTTCTCCCCACCCTCTGGCAGGGACCCCAATGGCTTTGCTGACTGGACCTTCTCCACGGTCCGGTGCTGGGGCGAGGAAGCGCAGGGCACGTACAGACTCGTCGTCAGGGACGCTGGTGAGTCCCTCCCTCCCGGGTACCGCGGGGTGTCTCGGGGTGGCGGCAGCGCGGCGAGGCTGGGACTGGCAGCGGCGCGCCGTGGCGCGGGTGGAGCGCCCCCTCTTAGAGGTGCCTGGCCAGAGTGTGCCCGGCTCCCCCCACTCCCAGCTTCGTGCCACGTCCGGCAGAGCTGCTGGGGGATTAGCCTGACGTGGGGATGCCTTGTTCAGTGGGAGAGTTTCCCAAGCCTCTTGTTTTCCCAGGGGATGAGAGCCTGAGGGCTGGGACCCTGAGGCACTGGCAGTTGACCCTCTATGGCTCCTCCTGGTCCCCAGCAGAGATGAAGGAACGGCAGAGGTAGGAGACCACAACCCGGTATTGTCCCAGTGGGGAGACAGGAGAAGGGCTGAGGGACATTATGAAAGCAAGCGCCTGCGCAGGCGCTGCTTGGCTGGGGCAGTGTCACCACGAGGTACATGGCAGAGGAGACCTGAGGGCTTCACACAAGGGCTCTGTTGGCTGCGACTGACTCAGGAGGGCGACCTTTTGCAGCACAAAAGGTGCTCCAGACCCTTCATGGGCATTTGGGACTCTCCCTGCACCTTCCCCTAGTGCAGTCCTGCCTGCAGGACTCTCACTGGGTGCCTCTGTCCTCCAGGCTGCTGGAGGAAGCCATGAGCGGGCAGTACCTCAACAGCAGCTTCTCCCTGCCATGCCCTCCAGGGCTGGAGATCCCTGAGGAGCAGCGCTACACCATCACTGCTAACACCCTCAAGGTAAGCGTGCCTGTGTGCTGAGGAGAGGCACGGGGCCTCTGTCCGGCGGGTGCTGAAGGTGGGGATCCCCGATGCTCTGCAGGCGTGACTGGAGAAAGGGGAACCGGCCAGTCCGGCCTGTGTCACAGGTCCTTCTGGCGCTGCATCCTCTCCGCTGCACCCTGCTGGGTGGCAGCGTGGGGCTGTGGGGCAGACACGGGCTTTGTTTCTGAAAGGGTCTCGTCCTCCACCTCTGCAGACCCTCCTGCTGTTGGGATGCTTTGCTGTGTTCTGGACCTTCTACTACATGCTGGAGGTTTGCCTGACCAGGAACAACGTGGGGTTTGACCTGGCCTGCCACGGCTCCACAGTCTGCAAGTGGTACCAGCAGGGTGGGAAGCACAGGGCCCTGGAGAATGGCCTGGAGATGGAGTCCATGCTGCTCTACGGGGAGAAAGATGCTGAGGATGTTGAGATAGAGTGTGAGCACCCAGGCCCTGCCCAGGAAGACATGAGGGAGGAGGGATCGTGGACCCCCAGCCACCCCAAACTTCACAGCACCAACAGAGCTGCAAGCTTCCACGAGGCGGCCCCCGCCGGTGCAGGGTATCTCAGCCGGGAGGCGACAGCCGAGCTCCTCTCAGATGATGGTGAGCACCAGCCTTGCTAACTGGGGCTAGAGACTCGGGCCGGGTCTCTCCCGCCCGGTATGTCATTCCCGAGCACAGGGCAGCAGAGACTTCCTGAGCCACCAGGGACCATTGCTGTTTGGGCCTGTTGAAGCTGGTACTGCAGCTGGCTCAGCTAGGAGGAGAAAGACTGTTGGTGGCGAAAGGGGAGCTTCCCTTTCCCTTGTTCCGGGAAACAAAGCAAGCCTTAAACCCGTTCCTAATGGAGCCTGCCCCACGGCGACACTCAGGGCTTCCCTTCGCACGTGGAATGAGGCCCCGCACCAATGCTTCCCCGCTTCCCGGGTGCGAGGCGGCCGCTGAGCTGCATTTCCTTCCTGGCCCAGCGTTGCGCGCGAGGCCAGATGACCCCGCTCTCCCGCTGCCGGGGGCGATGCCTGTCCCCCTGCAGCAGCTTTGCTCAGGTGAGCAGTGCTCTCGGGCAGGGAGGAAAGGGCGGAGGTGCCACGGCCGCAGCCCCAGGCGGCAGTTGCGGGTCGCTTCTGGAGGCTGGAGGAGGAGGAGGAAGGCAAAGCCATCCCTGCTGCGGGGCAGGACAGGGACCTGCCTTAGCCCCCGGGGCTGCCCGGGCGGGCTGGGAGGGGAGCAGTGCACCGGGAAGCCGCCGGCGGGCTGCCCTGCGCGGAGGGCCTGCGGACGTGTCCGTTGCACCCCGGGGACTCTGCTCCACGTCGTCCCCTCGCTGGCAAGGGCTCGGGAGCGCCCGAGCTGCGCAGGGAGCCCCGTGCGCACCCGGCTCCCGCGGCGCAGCAGCCTGGAAGGAAAGGTCACGTTGAGCCCAGTCTTTGCAGCGCGAGCCCAGGGAACGCGGCAGGGCCCTGGCGCCTGCCCCTGCCACAGGGCCCTCGGCACCGAGGTTTCCCTGCCCCGCTGGGCTGGGAGCTGGGCAGCATCTACCAGTTACACCCCGCTTAGAAGCAGGGAGCCGGTTTGCCTGTCTCGCACTGGCGCGTGCTCCCTTTGCCCTCCGCTCTTCCCCTGCTCCCCTGCCACCTCATCGCAGACACGCAGGCGGTCGTGCCGGCAGGGAGGAGAAGGGAGCAGCGCTTTCTCGACCGTCCTGCTCACGCCGAGGGCCCCCTCGGTCTCGCCCCCGGCTCCCCGTACGCCCGAGCCCCAGGGAGGGCGGAGGGACAGCGCGTGCCTGCTTGCTCTCGGGGGCACCCGCCGTGGCGGGCGCAAAGGTGCGGCGCTGTGAGCTCGCTGCAGCCGCAGCACGAGGCCCTCTGCCCCGCCGGGCTTCGTGCCCAGCATCAGGGAAGGACAAGGCCTGCTTTGGGCCGGGAGGGAGAGGTCCGGAGAGTTGCTCTGGCAGTGGCTTCTCTGAGAGCAGGGTTGGTTTGTCCGTGTGTCTGGGTTCGTTGGTTTATTTTTTTAAAGTTGGGGGTTGTTTTTTAAACAGCAAAGTCCTTTTGTGCAGCTTTTCAAATAAAGCCTTTGAAAAACCCTCCTCTGGCCGGTCCGCAGCTTCTCTACCCTCCCAGGCCACTGAAGGGAGGGAAAGCAGATCACAGGCTCTGTTTTTCCCAGGTTTGGAGCCTGAAGCAGGAGTAGGCACAGCCTAGGCGACCTGAACAGCGTTTGCAGGCAGTGGCATGTCTTGCCGCCGCTCTGCTGGCCCCCCGGGCCTGCAAACTGCATCCCTGCCGTGCCCGGAGGGAGGGGGCTCCAGCTGTCCCCGAGCCCATGGGGCTGCGCGCGCGGCAGGTGACGCGTGGGGCCGGCTAAGGAGAGCGCGAGGAAACCTCAGCACGCCGCGCTCGATCGGTAACCGTTTAATTTTGACATAAACAAAGTACAAAACGGAGGCCAATTCTCTTCTCTCCCCGTTTGCGAGGACCTCTGCAAGAGCGGCGCTGGACTCATGCGGGGCGGCGGGCAGGCGGGGTGGCTCCGGGTGCTGGGGCGCGTGCCCTCCCCACCGGCCTTCGCAGGGAAGGGCGCGGGGCGCCCGCGGGCGCAGCGGCGGCGGGGCCGGCTCGCGGCAGGGCTCGCAGCAGCGAAGCGGGGAGCGTGCGAGGCCGGGGAGGAGAGGCCGCGCGGGAGGCAGAGCTGGGCTGCCGGGGCGCTTGGGCTGCTTGACTTTTTGTTTCCAATAAATACCAATCGGTGCGGGGCGGGCGTGGGCGCCGGCGCTGCGGCGGCTGCGGCGCGCCGGGCTGGAGGGAGCGGAGTCGGCGGTGCTGCCGGGGCGGCGCTGGGCGGGCGGGCGGCTGCCTAGCTGATGATCTGCCGGGGCCGGCCGTAGCTCATGCCCGCCTGTGACGCCCCCTTGTTGCTCCCCATCTGTAGGCCGATGACGTTCTTGCCCTCCTTCAGCTGGCTCTCGGTGAACTCCCGCTTGTGCTCCTGCGCCTTCCTGTGGGGCAGAGACCATGGGGCGCCCGCGTCCCGCTGCCCGCCCGGCCCCCCGCCGCCGGCTGCGCCCGGGCCGCCCCGAGAGCCGAGCGGCCCCGGCGGGGCAGCACGGCGCGGCGCGCGGTCCCGGCCCCACCGCCCGCTTACTTCATGAACCAGTTGGGGTCCCCGTGATAGTGGCCGTCGTTCTTGGTCACCGCCAGGCTCCCCAGGGCCACCAGCGTCCTCTGCACCGCCGCCATGTCCTTGGCTGCCGGAGGACGGGGAGCGTGAGCGGGGCCCCGCAGCCCCCCGCAGCCCGCCCCGCGCCCGGGACGCCCCGCGCACCTTCGAAGAGGTCCACGGTCTGGAACATGTCCGTCTTGACCACGCCGTAGTCCTCGGCGGCCTTGAGGAACTGGGCGATCTGCTCCATCTGCTTGAAGACCATGGTCGGGGGGGAGTCGGGCACCTTGACGGGCTTGGCGCCGTCGGGGTAGAGGCTGTTCACGAGCTGGCTCAGCACCTGCCGGCGGCGGAGAGGCCGGGCTCAGCGGGGCCGCCGGGCGCCGCGGGCTGCGCGGGCGCCCGGCCCCAGCACTTACGATGCCGTTCTTCAGCCAGACCTGGAAGCCCAGGCGGCCCCGCTCGGGGCGGCCCACCGAGGCGCCGCACTGCGCCACGATCCACTCCACCAGCCGGTCCTCCAGCTCCTCGTCGTACTTCTTCTCGATCTTGGACTGCACGTCCCGGCTCATGCCGTACGCTGGGCCCTTGTTCGCCATGGCTGCGGCGCGGGACACCTGGCAGCGGCAAGCGGCCCGGCGGGCTGGGCGCCGCGCGGATGCCACCCCGCGCCTCCTCCTCCTCCTCCTCCTCCTCCCTCTCCTCCCCCCAGCCCGGCAGCGCGGTGCCTCGGCCCCGTCGTCTGGGCGCGGGCGCGCGGGTCTGCTGCCCCGTCTGCCCCTGCCCGCTCAGCCCCCGGCCGAGCCCTGTGCCCGCCCGGGGCTCCCAGTTCGGCTGCTCCCGGACAGCCGCCGAGACCCGGTGCAGCTCAGCACGCCGCAGGCCGCTGCCTGCCAGGCCCCGCGAGCACCCGGCAGGGAAGGCGCCGGCTCCGGGTGCGGCAGCCCACCCGATGCCGGGCAGCCGGGGCCGCTCCGCGAGCCCTGAGCGGGCCGGGGGCCGGCGGTGCACAGCCCGTCCGCCAGCAGCCCCCCTCAGCCCGGCGAGCGCCCCCGGCCCCCGGGGCGGCACGGCCCCTCCCGGCTCCGGTGCCCTGCTCCCAGCCGAGCCCCAGCACGGCCCCTTGGCTGCAGCAGGAGCCTGGACCCGGCATGGAGGGAGCCTGGGATGGGGGGCTCAGCACTGCGATGCTGGTCCTGAGGGCTTGGGGCTCAGCACCCCCATCCTGGGGTGCAGCACCCCTGTCCTAGGGCGCAGCATCCTCGTGCCGGAGTGCGGCACCCCCGTCCTGGAGCGTAGCACCCGATCCCGGGGCAGCAGCACCCCCATCCCCAGGCAGCAGCATCCTTCTGCCACGGTGCAGCACCCCTGCCCAGGGCGGCAGCACCCCCATGCTGGGGCAGCGGCACCCCCATGCCGGGGCAGCGGCATCCCTCTGCCATGGCGCAGCACCCCTGCCCAGGGTGGCAGCACCCCTGCCCAGGGCGGCAGCACCCCATGCCGGGGCGGCAGCACCCCATGCCGGGGCGGCAGCATCCCTCTGCCAGGGCACAGGACCCCCATCCCCAGGCTGCAGCACCCCCGCCCGGGGCAGCAGCACCCCCGTCCCGGGGCAGGGCCCCGCCGCCCCCCCGCAGCAGGACTCACGGGCGGCTGTCGCGGAGCGAGGGGCGATGCTGGGCGCGGGAGCCGGCGCACTGCACACTTACGAGGGCGGCCCCGCGCTAAAAGGCCGGCGCGGCGCGGCGGGCCGTGATGTCAGCGCGGCCCGCGGGCCGGCCCCCCCAGCCCTCCCTCGCAGCCCCGCCGCTCCGGCCCAGGCACCATATTTGGGGAAAGACTCCGAAAGCCGGTGACCAAGGCCGCTGCCGGGAGCATTCCCCGCGTGCCTCCGCGCCAGCGGTTCGGGGGGCAGGGGCCGGCCAGCGGCTCTGATGAAGGGGCTCCTTTTATAGGCAGGCGCTCGCAGGGCGGCCGGCAGCCACCGAGGTTTTCTGCCCTGACTTCACGGCTGGTTTCGCCGTGCGCTCATCGTCGGCGCAGCCAAGCCCCGGTGCCGACGGCACGGCCAAGGCTTGGGTGAGGGCAACCACCGTGCGGGGCTTGGCTGGAGCCAGCCCGGGGGGCAACGGGGGCACGGCCCCGTCCCTGACCTCGGCCCCCCGCGAGCTGGGGGCGCACGGCGAGGCACAGCCCTGGCCCGCGTGCCAGGACATGGGGACCATCCCCCTTGCCAACCTTGCTGCCACCTCGCAGCGGGGAGATGAGCCCACGGGACGGCGCGTGGCACTGCCACCTCGCCGGGGCAGCCCCCCACGGCTGCCTCCAGGCCCTCCGGCCGCTTTAATCCAGCAAACTCGTCATCAAACGGAGCGCGGAGAGGCGGCGAGCACGCCTGACACCCAGTGGTGGCCGGCCGGCGGGGGGGAGAGACACCCCGGTGCTTCCCCGGGTGCTTGCGGGACGCAGCAGCCTCGGATAAAGTGCAGACAGACACTTTAATGCATGTCACTTCCCGGGAGAACCCGTCATAGAAAACACATGGCAGCTTTGTTCAGGGGACGGGTGAATTAAAAAAAAAAAAAAAAAAAAAAAGAAAACCCCAGTTGAAAATATCGCTAAGATATCGAAAGAGAAGACACTCCGGCTTCTCCCGCAGCCTCCGCAGGAGGGCGGCTCTGCCGGCTGTCCGTCCGCCCACCCGTCTGCCCGCTGGCTCTGAGCTGCCAGCCGGGGTGCGCGGGGCAGCCCCTCGCAGGAGGCATCCGCAGTCCCCTGCCAGGGCGAGCGGCAGCTGCGAAGGAGCCCGACGCGCGCCTCGCGCCCACCTCTCCAAAATCACTACCTAGGCACTGAAGAGAGCCCCGCACCCGCGCGCACGCGGGGCCCGGCCCCTGCCCGGCCGGGAGCCCTGCGCCGGGCACGCTGCCCTGCAGCGAGGCACGGCGCCAGGCCCGGTGCCACCTCCCCCCCGGGGAAAGGCCGCAGCAGCGCGGACACGCAGCACCACCACCTTCTCCAGCACCACGGACGGACAGACGTCCTGGCGGTGGGGAGGGGGACGGAGCGGCCGGCAGGAGCCCCGGCACAAGCATCCCTCCCCGCGGGAGGTGGCCCCGCGGCGCGGCCGGTGCCGCAGCACGCCCAGAGCCGCTCCTGTTGGCCACGGCGGCTGCAGTCCCCTGCGTGGGCAGGGGCCCGGGGCAGCCTAGAAGACATAGATCTTGTCCCGCTGGACACAGTCCAAGTCATCGTCCAGCGTCAGCAGCACCTGCAGGGAGACGCGGGGTCAGAAGGCCCCTGGGCAGGGCGGCTTGGCGGGAAGCGGGAGCGGACGGCTGCCGGCACCTACCAGGAAGGAGCCGAACATGGCGATGGAGGAGAGGAAGTGCCAGATATCGTGGTCGTCAAAGAAGTCGAGCAGGATGCAGTCGCGGTTGTGCTCCCGCGACTCGGCTGGCGTTTTCTGCCCGGGGCAGGCACGGCAGTCACCGTGCTGGCCCCACAGCCCCCCTCCGTGCCGCACTACCCTCCTGCCCCCTTACCTGCCAGGTGCTGAGTCCCTGGAAGAAGAAGAAGAGAGCGAAGCCCCAGACCACGGAGGTGCTGATAATGCAGAGCAGGGGGATGAGCTTGATGCGTTCGCCACTGCGCAGCTGGAAGAGAGACGAAGGTCAACGTACCTGCAGGCACCCCCAGGCTTGCACCCCTCCTGAACGGCCCCACAGTGCCCATCACCACCCTGCCCTCCCGCTCGGGGCTGGGGAGGCTTCGCCCGCACCTTCATGATGATGTAGAAGGCGAAGTAGAGGAGGAGGTTGCAGATGCCGATGGCCAGCAGGTAGGAAGCGAAGTCGTTGGGGTGCACAATGAGGCCGTAGGCAGCGCTGGGGAGGCAGGGAGAGGCAGCGGGGTCAGCTTGGGCCAGGGCAGCCCCCCTGCTCACCATGCTCCTGCGCCCCCCCATCCCCTGGGACACACAACCGGCCCTCCACAAGGGCTGCTCCCCCGGGTATCAGGGCTGCTGCAGCTACAGGGGGAGCGTCTGCCACACACGGCTCACAGCTGTCGTGAGCTGGATGCTCTCAGCCCAGCCCTGTCCTGGCTTCAGGGCCCACAGGGAAGGGCTGAGAGGAGCAGGGCAGGGGCAGCAGCAGGGAGCGGGGAGGTCTGGGCTCAGAGGAGGCGGTGCTGGGTGCCACTTCCCAAGCTGGCCTCGCGTGCTGCCCCCTCCACACTTACAGTGACCAGTTGATGATGTTGCCCATGACCAAGAGCACCATTCGATCCTGCAAAGGGAGACGAGAGCGTGAGGGGGGCGAGTCTCGCGTGGGCAGTCTGCCAGTGAAGCAGGGTCTCGGCAGAGCCCCTCTCCTGGGCTGGTGCCACAGAACTGGCTGCAGACAAGCCCAGGGGCAGTGAGCCCCAAGCCAGGCCTGGGCTGGCCAGGGGTCCTCGGCAGAGCGCCAGCCACCGCAAAGGTCCTTATCCTGTGCCAGGCGCAATCACTCACCACATACATGGGCCCGCTGCACTGCCGGACGCAGTCCGTGTACAGCACGTGCACAATCCTGCGCAGGATGCCCGAGTCTGCGGGGAGAGGCAGGGAGGCAGAGCTGGCGGGGCGCTGGGCAGGGTCCCTGCGCCACGCAGAGGAGCGAGGGCAGGGCTCAGCCCCCCGTCCTTGCCCATCCGCCCTGGCAGCAGCCCGCCCCGCATGGCCCCTGCCCCGGCCCTCACCCAGCTTCCAGCGCCCCATGTAGTAGAGCTGGGTGCTAAGCAGCAGGGTAGCTGTGATGTGGATGACGGAGAAGACGATCCAGAAGGCCATGTTACCCTTGCCAAAGACCTGGAGGACATTGGGCTGAGCCAGGCATGGCCCTGGTGCAGCACACGCAGAGGCGGTGGCTTACAGCAGCCTGGGCAAGCGGCCACCGACGCCAGCCCATCAGCACAGCCACACTCACCACACCAACAACGGAGAAGAAGATGACGATGGCCAAGCAGGCGTAGGCGCTGTAGGCGCTGGCATTGATGTCCGGGTGGCGCTTCTGGTAGAGCTTCAGCATGCAGAGCCCGGCGATCATGTACATGAAGGAGGTGTCTGCGGGAGCGGGCCTGCTGAGCGGGGCTGGCGGCGCAGCCGAGGCACAAGCAGCCAGGGGAGCCAGGGCGGCACTTACCAAACTGAAAGTTGGTGTAGTTGGGGCAGACGTGATAGCAGGCGCTGAGCAGCCCCTCCATCATGAGGGCAGTGCCCATGGCGTAGAAGAGCCCGAAGTGCTTGGGGATGCCGCACTCCTGCAGGGCGGCAGAGGGGAAGAGGCAGCCGGGGCGGATGTTGCCAGGTGCGGGAGCTCTCCTCGGGGAAGCGGAGCCCCGCAGCAGCGCGTCCCTTACCAGGGCGTGCGTGTCATTGCGCATGAGCGCCCGGTTGTAGTTGATCTCCCGCTGCAGGATGATGAGCAGGAAGAGCAAGCCCAGCAGGATGTAGCCCAGGTTGCTGAGGATGTTGTTGAAGGCGCTGGCAGGAGGCAGTGGGGTCCATCAATGCCACGGGGCAGATGCGCAACCACACCCTGCCTCGGCCCTTCCTCCCTCCCTTGGGTGCCCCATCTCCGTCCCAGGAATGGAGGGGAGCCTCAGCCCTGCACGCTGCCCCGGCTGTGCCTACCTGAGGTTCCCCAGCGGGTGGGCGCACAGGAAGTTGTAGTAGCAGATGTCCTGGTTGCCAGTGACGTTCACCACCTGCACTCAGGGGCACAGCAAGGACAGGAGGTGGCAGGGCCCCACCACGGCCTCACAGTGGGGCGCAGCCACCCTAGGGAACGCACACAACAAGGCACATTCCCAGGGCAGCGACTGGAGAGGGGCTCAGGGCCTCGCTTACAGTCTGGTAGGTGATGACGAGCTGGATGACAGGGAGTGCGTAGAAGACAGCGATGGTGGCGATGTTCCTGGGAGAGGCAGGGCAGTGTCAGCCGTGCTCCCGCACGCCTGGCCGCAGCATCGGGGGAGCAGCACATGCGCTGAAAGGACACTGGCCCGTGCCCTCCCGCTCACGCGTGTCCCCTCCTCACCAGAAGTAGATCTGGTATTTCTTCCGCAGGACCCGCTTGTCCTTTCGCGCCAGGTCGGCCACGTAGAGGTATTGCTGGGGAAAAAAAAAGACAGACGGGGTTGGAAGGGGCCAGCCCTGCCCCACAGGGCCAGCTCGGCCCTGCCAGCGCATCTTGGGCCGGCACAGGCAACCCAGGCTCTGTGCAAGCTTTCCCTGGGCACCCATCGAACAGCTCTGCCCCATGACGGAGGTGCGTCTCCCCACTGCACTCCCCGGGGCAGCCTCCCCCCGCCCGGCCCTACCAGGAACGCACCTTGGTGCGGATGACGTTCTTGTCGTAGTCGATGTCAGCCAGCGTGTCGTAGTCATCCTCCTCCACGGAGCTGAGCGAGTCCAGGCGGGGCCGGCTGGCCACGTTCTCCAGCGACCGGTCCCCTGGGGCCATGCGGGAAGACGTCAGTGGTGCCACGGGCCGATGCACCCCGCTGGCCCGAGCCCTCCCCACTGCCCGCTCCCACCCCAGAGGCCAGTCCGTGTTTGGTCGTGCCTGCAGACCTCAGCCGCCCTCAGTCATGCCAGCGCCTCCCTTCCAACTCGGAGCGCAGACAGGCCGCAGCTCAGTGCGGAGGGACGCCGCTCACGTGCCTGGGGATGGCACGGGGCACTGGCCGCTGCGCACTGGGCTGCACCACCTGCTGCTTCCCAGGCACTGGCTTTGCTCCGCGGGTCTCGAACGCACTGAGGGGAAGCCCTAGGCCACCCGCGGTTGGCCTAGCGCATTGCGCTCACGTTCCCTTGCGTGCTGAAGGAGAGGCTGCTAGCTTTGCCCCACGGCGGCAAGGCCCGTCTCCTTGCTCTGGGGCAGGGACAGGCCAGGGGCTCTCACTGCCCTCGCACCTGGCACGGGCAAAGGCAGCACAGCTGCTAAGGGCATGTCTGGGTCTGCGCCCCTAGGAGCAAAGCCTGGGGCAGGGCAGATTGCATTGGAGCCCTCCCTGCGCAGTACCAACATCTACCCATAGCAATGCACAGCTGCCTCATCGGGGTGCCACGAGTGCGTCGCTTGAACTGGTCCTGCCCTTCAAAGGGAAGCGAGAGTTACTGGAGCAGGACAGGCCCAGAGCTCTGCTCTCGGGCACCTTGGGAGCTTCCCCGGCACATCTCTGCCCCGCCAGCTGGAGAGACCCTATTCCAGACTCCGCTATGGGCCTGCAAGGTGGGGCAGGGCTGGCAAAGGGGAGCCTCTTCCCAGGCGGGGGCAAGGGGCAGAGCAGAGTCCTCATGGCAGTGTTGCTCCAGCACAGCATCATCGGGGAGCCCAGAGCTGCCCAGACATCAGGCTCTGTGTGGCCGTGCCACCCCATGCCCCAGGGACTCACCTGTGTATCCATAGGAAACTTCTGTGGAGCCCATGCTGTCTGTGATGCCCTCGGTGCTGGCGCTGGAGCCGTTCTCTGCAGGGACAGTCAGACGGCGGTTGTTGCCACATGCCTGCTCCCCCAGCGGGCGGGGATGGACGAGAGCGCACACCACACTCACCGAAGGAGCCGTAACCATAGCCGTTGTAGGGGGTATGCCCCAGGAAGGAGTCGGGGATGCTCTGGCTGTGCCCTGCAAGACAGGAGGGGACCCTCGGCCTCATCAGCCGATGGCAGCTGCCCATGTGCCCAGTCTCCAGGGCAGGCACGGGGAGCAGTGCCTCAGCCGCGGTACGTGCAAGCTGCGCTGCGGAGACACGTGAGGCACGGACACAGGAAGGAGCGTGCACCAAGGGGACAGTAAATGCTCATGCTTACCCAGTAAAGATTCTGGGAGGAGAGTCCCGGAGAGGATCGCAAGGAGAGAGAAGGACAGGGACTTGGTCAGATACCCCTGCCCCAGCCTCACATCAGCTTCTGAGGGGCGAAGCCCAAATGCCAGGACACTCCTGTCCTTCCTGCCCGGTATCCCGTGAGAAAGGGCCTTCCATGGTGGTGAGGGCTGGCCCATCTCCACCATGCTGGGAGCATGCCGAGCTGAGTGGGACATGCTGCGCTGCTGGCATCTCTGCCAGGGCAGCGGGCTGGTGAGGAGTGCTCTGCCCACGGAACTGCCCCCAGGCATTGAGGTGCATTTGCAGGATGCCAGAGGACAAGCGGGGCTCAGGGCAGCAGCAGGGAAAATCCTGCCTAACAGAGAGCTTACCATGGGGCTAGAGAGGGCAAAATAACCCGCAAATCCCCCTAAGGGACCGTCCCCCAGACACGCCTCCGTGCCCTCGGCAGCCCCCCGCTGGAAGCAGCCCCTCCAGCCCCTCACCTGTGTCCAGGCTGGGCGAGTCCATGGCCGCCAGGAGCCCCTTCCTCCTCTGCTGCTGGCTGCCAAAGAAAGCACGCGTGAGCAGCGAGCTGCACAACGGCCGCGGCGCGGGGAGCGCGGGGGTCCGGGCAGCGCAGGCTCCGGCACTGCCCCGCACCACGCGGAGGGTGCAGGGACTGTGCTGCCGGGCAGGCGCCGCTGCGAGCACAGCAGGGAGGGAGCAGCGCCCGCGGGCTCAGCCCGGCGGGGACGGGGTGGCCAGTCCCACAGCGGGCTGCCGGAGCCGCCCCCACAGTCCCGCAGCAGGGAGCAATGCACGGGAGCTCACCAGCAGCTCTCCCAGCAGGCGATGAGCAGCGTGATGATGTAGAAGGAGAGGAAGATGCCCAGGCAGAAGAGCACGCTGCTCACGTAGGCCTCCGCTGCGGAGAGAGCCGGAACAAGCCCTCAGGGTGAGCGGCAGCCCGGGGATAAGGTCTCGAGGCTCCCCAGCCGGGGCATTCCCTTGAGCCATCTCCCACTCAGGCTTACAGGTTATGGCAGGTGACACCACCACCTCCAGCGTCTTCTGCCGGTTGCCTTGATCCATTGGCTCATCTGGAAGAACCAAAGGACAGCGATCACTCTACTGGCTCAGGGGAGCTTGCTGCACTGGAGGAGTCCTCACTCGCTCCTGGTGCGGGCTGGGTTCCTCACCCCAACCCCATGGAAGAGGGGCTGCTTGTGGGTAGGCGCTTCCCCTGACCTCACACCCCCAAAATGGTGCCCTGAGGGTACCTTTGGAGAAGGGGTAGTAGGGCAGGGCCCCGCCGCACGCCTCGTCCTCAGTTTTCACCACCACCACCACGTAGAAGCTGTTGCTGGGAAAATCCTTCTTCTGCGGCACCCGTCCCAGGGGGCAAAAGAGGAGGGTCAGCAGAGCAGAGCCCGGGGTCCCCCATGCCGCCCTGCGCAGCCAGGTCACATGCAGGCCCTTGGGCTCCCTGCGGGGCTGGGGAGCGCCTCGGACCGGCACAGCCCAAGCCACGGGGCCAGCGGGCTGCCAGCCAGCCCCAATGCACTGCTGCAACACAGCGCTCAGCCCCGCGGCGACAACATCTGCAACCTCTGCTAATCGGTGTCACCCAATAGCAGCTGCTGGCACAAGCCCCACCTGCACCGTGATGGCTGCCTTCTTCGTCATGGTCTGGTACATCCCGATGAAGGCCACGTTGTTGTCCAAGTCGTAGACAGGGCACTGCGGGGAGCGGAGGGAAGGGACCTGTCAGCCCCAGCGAGCATCACAGGATGCACATGCTGGCCGAGGCCAGCACAACCTAATGACCCAGACGTACCAGGATGTCCTGGATGGAGATGACAGAGCAGGGAAAGGCCATGGCTGAGGTCACCTTCACAATCACCGAGTCCACTCCCTCAGGAAACTGGTATTTGAAGTACTGGGAGAAGGAAGGGCACATTACTACCACAGTGATCGTGCTCTCCTTCCCGAGCAGCCCTGAGCATGCACTGCCTCCCCGGCTCACACCAGTCCCCCAGCAAGCGGTCCCCGGCCTGGCCGTGACACCACGGGTCGTCCCGCCCCAGCTGCCAGCCCCTCACCTGTGGCTGGGCTGCGGTGGCGTTGAAGCTGAACCGATCGTCTGTTCTGCAGCGAGGAAAGGATCGGTGCTAGCGAGGGGGACGCTCCTGGCGCCCTCCGTGCCCCGCTCCCCGGGCAAGGAGCGGGGCACGCCTCCCGGGGCAGGACGGTGGCGAGCAGGAGAAGCAGGGACTCAAGGGACGGCGCGCCGCGGCATTGCTGCCCCTCACCGCAGCACGAAGTTCTCCACGCGGGTGACCCGCAGCTGGTAGGAGGTGTTCTTCGGGGACAGCGTGGACACGTCCACGTAGAAGTGCTGCGTCTCCTGCTCCATCTTGGTCTGGGGCTGGCAGAGCGTGCGGCTCACGTCCTGGTACCGGTACTTGCGCTGGTACCTGTGGGGGCGAGCAGAGCGCCCCGAGGCGCGGGGGCCGGGGCCCGGCTGTGCTGCGGCCCGGCCGGCGCCCCGCGGGACGCCCTGCCCGCCGCGGCCGCGGCGCCTCCGCCGCCCCGCCGATACTCACAGGCCGCGGAGCACCAGCGGCACCTGGAAGGAGACCACGGCCTCCTTCTGCCTCACCACGAAGAGCACGGGCACGTCGCTCCGCTCCGACAGCACGTTCACCGCCACCCGGACGCCCTCCGTCTGCGAGGCCGAGGCGGCGGCGGCTTGGCGCGGGCGGACGCGGCGCCCGCGGGCCGAGGCGCCGCCGTGCCCGACCGCGGCTCACCCTGTTCCTGGAGACGCTGTGGTTGAACGCGTAGATGTTGAGCGCGTCGCTGCTCACCCGCGCCGCGTAGGTGCGGTCGAACTCGGCCTCCTCCTGCTTCACCTGCTTCCCGCGGCCGCGCGGCAGCGCCGCCAGCGCCGCCAGCAGCGCCAGCGCCCGGGCCAGCGCCCGCGCCGCCGCCGCCATCCCGCCGCCGCCGCCGCCGCGCGGCTCAGCCGGGCCGCGCCATGCCCGGCCCCGCGGCGGCCCCGCTCCGCTCCGCGGCGACCGCCCCGCACCGCCCCGCACCGCGCTGACGTCACGGCGCCGGCGGGGAAGTGACGCAGCCGCCGCGCCCCGCCCCGGCCCTCACCGTGCCGTCGGGGCGGCCCGGGGGCTGCCGCCGCCGCCGCCTCCCACATCGCACTGGCGCATAACCGCATAACGCGATTTTTTAAAGTGCCCCCCCCCCCCGCCACCACCGCCACCGCGCCGCTGCCCCGGGGGGCCCGCAGAAAACCGCTAAAACCGTCTTCTGCCCTCAGACGGGATCCGGCGCCGTGGGCCCGGGGGGCCGCCCCGTGGGGCCGGGGGCCGCGCCGTGGGCCCGGGGGGCCGCCCCGTGGGGCTGCGCCGTGGGCCGCCCCGTGGGGCCGGGGGGCTGCGCCGGGGGCTGCCCAGTGCGGCCCGGGGGGCTGCCCCGTGGGGCCAGGGGGGCTGCCCCGTGGGGCCTGGGGGGCTGCACCGTGGGGCCGCCCCGTGAGCCCGGGGGCCGCCCCGTGGGGCCGGGGGGGCTGCCCAGTGCGGCCCGGGGGGCTGCGCCGTGGGGCCCGGGGGGGCTGCCCCGTGTGGCCCGGGGGGCTGCCCAGTGCGCCCCAGGGGCTGCGCCGTGGGGCCCGGGGGGCCGAGCAGCCTCCGGGCCTCTGCGCACACGCAGCCGTTGCCCCCCGGGTGGACGGCAGGGTTGGTTGTGGCGCCGGGCGCGCTCTGTATTCAACCCGGCGTTACCGGGACAAATCGCGGAATAATCAAATACAGGTCAACACCCTGTCTAGGGCCAAAGCACCAGTTACCTTTTACCTGCAAAGCATTGCTTAGAGCTTTGGGTAGAGAACCTAAACTCTGCATGGCTTTAAATCAACAGATAAAGGAGAGGGAAAATAAAAATAATATAAAAAAAACAGACTAAGATTAAGAACAGGTATTAAACGAGAAGTGAGGAGCCACATGAGCATGAACTCGAATACTCCTGGGAGGGAGTGCTGCCTGCATTTACCCGGAGAAAGCTTTTTGCTTAGCAACTGCCACCTTTGCTCTCCCTCTTTCAGGCCGCAGCAGTTTCTATTCATTAGGCAGTATTTCCCACCACGTTTCAGCGGAATGAAACAGAACAAGTAACCAACACAGAGCGAGAACGAACGGAAGACGTGCATACGCACGCACACACACACACGCGTTGGAACACATTGGGGTGAAACATTTACATTTATATTGAAATATGCACTAAACAGAGTGAGCTCTATCAGTTGATGCATTTTTTTTTGCCAAAGCAGAAACACATTTTTTTTCTCTGGAGAAGGTTCAAGTCAGCGACCAGTAACAAGGCAGTGCCTCCAAGCAGGTAGGTAGGTCACTGCAGAGCGAGGTTGCAATCTAATTTCACGCGCACTGCGAGCTTTCCTCCTTAGAGGTCCCCATCCTGTGCCTGGAGTCCCCCCACCAAGCACACACGGGCTACAAGAGAAGGACTCTCTCTGGCCTTTCGCATCTTTTTTTTTTTCTTTGCTGCAATAAATATGAAACTGGCAGCGCTCACAGGCCACAGTACAGACAAAGATTCCAGGCTTTAGCACAGAACTGCAAAATCCACCTGGATTGTTTACAAAAAGAAAAAGCCCCAAAGGGTCAGTTCTTTCACAGCTCACCATCAACAACGAAATAGTTCACGCTGTTTTGGCAGGGGCAGCCCAGCCTAGCCTCGATCCCAAGAGACATCGGTCATCCACAGCTAAAACTAAAGCTTCTCTACGCTTCTTGGGATGAGACGCTCATCTCTTTAATACTGCAGCAAGAAGGGAGAGTCCCTCGTCGCCTGCTCACAAAAACACTCACTTTGAGTGGGACAGTTTCTTCCCAGGCAGCAACAAACAGAGCTAAAGCCCCGGAGGAAAGACATCCTTTCCTTACGCAGCACCAGCATGTCTCTGAGACGGTTAAGGTAGCGGACAAGAGAAGGGCCATGAACACTGAACCAAGCGCAGAGTGTGGCACCTTAGCAAGCCAAGCTTAAGCAGAGAGAACCAGCAGAGCTGTCCTCAGTCACATTGCAGAAGACTCACAAACCTGCCAAACCTCTCTTATTCCACCCAGCACCCTGCCAAGAGGTACTGACTCACATCTGGACACAGCCTCAGTTGCACAGGCATTTCGTTAAGAAGTTAGAGCTTTTTATTGAAGAATACATTCCTGGTTAGCATCTCTTTGACCAAATGTGGTGACTGTGGAGAGAACAGGGATGTATAGGGTGAACTAGCACACTGCCTTTTTACAACAGCCTAGAAACCTGGAAAGCTCACAGGGAAAATCTGTTGTATCCCTTCTCCCTAAACAGGAATAAGTCGTTTCCCCAAGAATCCTCCACTCCAGCCTCTTTTTAAACATTTATTTTAACACTCTTTCTTGCCCCAGCTTCTCCAAGGTGCCTCTTTTCTTGTCAGAAGCCTAAATAACATTCCCTTAAAGCCCATTCTGTGAGGCAGCAGAGCTACAGAGCGCACAGGCTGAAGAGCCAGTGGCACAGTGCATCCCTAGTCTGGTTTGTGCATGCAGGACCAAAACCCCTCCTCTCTCCTGCAAGCACTCTGACACCTTACATTTTTGTTTCTGGGAAGTGGAATGCTTCATCCTTCCTTCATCTGTGTGTAGATCACATATACTGGCAACAAAACACACACTATGCATGCAATCCAGGCAGAAATCCTGCTATGATCAAATCTACAGGAAAAGGGGAATGTAGTGGGGACGTAAAAGTATTCCTTAATGCTAGATTATAGACGGCATTAAACACCAGAACCCTTTATTATAAAAAAGGGCAAACAGACTATATACAGTACCTATGTACTTTCATTGCAGTAGGGCACAGCAAGCAACCTGGACAGCTAAACACCCCTCATTAAGAATATGGTATGGAGTGCCTGCTAAAAATGTATCAGTTCCTCTCCAATTTACCTGCCAAGATGAGCATGCATGACTGCAGATTTCACTTACACGGAAAGAAGCACAAAGATGTGCATTGGCAGCTCTTGAACAGCTACCTGTAGTGCGAAACACTGCAGTGTTTGCGCAGCACTGCCAAGCTCCAACTCTGGTAGGTAAGTCAAGGAAGAACAGAGTTTGTTTAAAACTATTTTATTTGCAAGTATATTCCTCTAGGGCTCTGCATTTAGGGTGAAAAACAGTTTCTTCTTCAAAAAGATAACCTTTCAGTTTTAAATGAAAGGCTGCTTTTATATTATCATTAGTAGACTCTATCAGCCCTCATTAAAAAAAAAAAATCTAATTGCAGTCCCTGTAGGAGGACACTCGCCACACTGGCTCCCTCGGCTACAGGAGAGGGGCAGTGTCCAGGGCAGGAGAAGACTACACCTTGACTTCACTTCTTACCATAAGAGGCTGTAGTTGCTTGAATAAAATGTTTATACAAGTAAAACAAAAGCAATAAAGAAATATACACCTTTGAATCTGTAAAGCTTCAGACTGATTTAGGCCTTGCAAAAAGGGGCTACGAGTATGGATCTTCTTTAGAAAAAAAGGATGTAACAGTCATACTTAAAAAAAAGAGAGAGAGAGAGAGAGAGAGAGAGAGAGAGAGAGAGAGAGAGAGAGAGAGAGAGAGAGAAAGGATCAACAGCACTGTAAAGAGCCCTGTGGCACAGGCATCTCAAAGGAATGAAATGTCAGTTCTACAGTAGCGAGGAAGTGACTGCCTTGTGTGATATTTACTGGGTAATTAAAATCCTAAACTGAACAACTGTTAAAAGCCAGCAATACCGCACACAGACAGGAGCAGAGAACAGGACAGTCAGCAGCACCTGCATGGCACTGCCCACACAGAAAGCAACATGGAATGAAAAGTGCCCCAGCTAGTAGGCATAGTGAAATAAGCACATGAACAAGCACCTGGGAGCACAACACAAGCTCAGTTAATGGTTTGTTTTGCTATATTTCTGAATTCCAGTTTCAGGCTGCTTCAGAAACAAGGAGCAAGAAAGCAACGAGTGTCACTTAAACACCCCTAGAAAATGAAACGTTACAAGGTGGGACCAAGTTCAGAAAAATGCAGCTGTTCTGACTTTTTGGAAGTGGAATGTGATTCTTGTTCACTGGGTAATACACCAAGCACAATCCCCACGGCTGAGAAAAGGAAGACAGGAGCTGCCTACAAGGCTGTCAGAGACAGGCTAAAAGGGTTCTAGAGCAACCACAGGGCAACAATAGATGAGAGGGGCACAGAGTGACAGTCCTGTTCTCATTTTAAATGAGGAATGGTTTAAAAGTAAAACTCTTCTTCAGCTAATTTCGTCCTGCAATAAAACCAACTGAGCTGGCCCTTGTACGTACAAGACCAGTTAAACATTAGCCTTCCCCCTCAAAACACTAGATACGAACATCCGGTAACATTCTACAATGGAAAGTGCTTTAAGAAAGAAGGATTCTGTAGTGCCAGTGACAGAACTGATCTGATGGGCTGGATGATGTTAACACTGGTATCAGCTAATCAGGCCAGAGCAGCTCGTTTCTCCTCAGGAGTCTCCTCCAGTAGCTGCATGATCAGTTCATGGAGGGGTTTGCAGATCTTCGCATAGCCCCCTCCCGTCAGGTGCAGGAAATCAAACATGTCGTGGTAGGAGATGGTGCCATCTGAGTGCACAAAGCCGACGTCTACATCCAGAAGCTGGACATTGGGCAGTTTGGGGAGTGAGGTTTTTAGCATCTGGTTCACCTTGGCATTCTTCTGCCGCAGAGGGTTTGGCTTCTCTCCGCGAGGTAGCAGGCCCTGACACAGGAAGGAGGCAAAGAAGAGCTTTCATACAACTTTGATGGTGTACTAATGCCCTCCCTTTCAATTCAGGCATCCCTTCAAGATTTAAGATGTCTATGATAAGGGAATTCATCCCTTGATTCCCATTTTCTCCATTCAGATCTAATTTTAAGTGCAACTGAGCGAGTCAAGTGAGCTACATGCACAACCGGCACTTTTATGTGCATCTATGTATCTGTGTTTGTGCTCTTTTAATACGGTTTCAACAGCATACTGCTTGCCATCACTCAGCTTCTCAACAGGAGAAGCACCAGGTAACTTGTTACAACAAGAAGGCAAACTAGCATTTCCAGTCCCAGTTCTGATCTGGGCACCTTCATCCCTATAAGACTTCTTCAATGAAATCTCTAACTGGGAGAGTGACACTGCTAATAAGAACACTTGTCTCTAGAGCGGATGGAAGGATGACTTCTGCAAAGCCAAGCAAACAAGGGGAGAGGCATTCAAAGCGAGGATGATAAATAGAGTAACTGCTCTCCCCCATAATGATCAATAGCTCCTAGTATCACAGAGATACGGTACAGAGAATGTGAGCCTTCCTCAGAGCACTCTGTTTTCACAGCACACCAAGAGACATACCAGTACAATAACTTTGGCCTGTGGCTGCTGGGTATTTATCAGACGCACGATGGCCTCAATTCCACCTGCTACTTCTTCTGCTGTGTTTTCATGATTATTTGTTCCAACCCAAACAACAATGACCTACAAGGAGTGAAAAAAAGGTTTCCAACTTTTGCAGACAAGTTATGATAGTCTTTCTGACTGAAGAAAATAAAAACATCATCTGCAAACAACAAGCTAAATTACGAGGTAGGTTTAGAGATAACCCCAGACTGCAAGAGGTCTTCAGTTGTCTGTTATGAAGATTTTTGAATAAGTTCTTATGAGCTTCAGATTTCCCCCTTAGTATAGGCTAAGGACCAGTTGTATGGAAGTTCTTTTGGTCAGCCAAAGAAATGTCAAGAGCCCACCTCATTTTAATGTAGCCTCTTGGCCATCTTCCTGCAGAAGCCTGTGTTGGCTAAAAAGATGTTAATGTATAAATATTATAAGCTCCTCGGGGGCAGGGACAACTATAAAATTCTTTAAAAGAAGGGGAAAAAAGATTTTTAAACTGTTAAATACAGAGTCAAACAAGAGTGACATTCTCCTCCTCTACTTGGAGCATGCACTGAACAACTGCCTTGCACCACACCTTGGTGCACAGTTCATTGTTTTCAGTAAGGAAGCTCACAGCAGGGGTGCAGTCCTACACGCACACTGGCAAGATGATCTTCATCATGTACAATGAACATCTTTACTAATTTTGTTAGCTCTTTATCATGTATTTCACCATCCCTTTCTAAGGGCTGACAAGACATCTCAGATGAGATGTACGCTGCAATTCCAAGCTACACCGACCTACACAGCCCTGGCCAAGATTTTCACTAGGACTGTACGATCACCTCTATGTGCTGATGACATACTCCAACTTGTATATTCAGCAGTGTAAACCTTGTGTATAAGCAGCACAGTTCTACTTCCAAACACCTTCCAAATACTTTTGGTTTAGCCAAACACATTTCAGTACCATATGTGTACCTAGTGCCAACAATTGCTCAAACAGAAAAATGCTTTTAAAAGTGACAGCTCAACCAGTTTTGCCTCAGCCAAGCACTGAAGTGCCTTCTAAGTCAGCATAGGGCTGCCTTGTTTGGTTTTCTGCTTATACCTTCGGTTTAATGTTCTCCAGTTCACCATTCTTCAGTCTCCACAGAACATGTCCTGTTGTGTCTCCACCAATCCCAAAATTCAGTGCATGAAGTGGTGAGAAGAGTTCTCGCCATATCTGCAATGAAAAATCGGTTTGCTATTTCAAAGCCAGCATCCTCATCATGAAAAAAAAAAAATACTACGCAACTCTTGCAGAACAAAGTTACTCAGTTACCGTCACCACTGAGGACTTGCAAAATTACTTTGTTCTGCAACAGAGTTTTGCAGATTAAGGAAATGCACACAATCTAGCTAGTCCCTTACATAAGCTTTGTTTCTGAGATAGTCTTTAACTTCTCTGTCACCAGAAAAGCACGTGTGCCAATACATGTAGTTCATAAGTGCTAGAGGATGTAACCTATTCTGGCCAATAAAGATAAACCTGCAAAGATTTCAGTGGCATACTCTTGGGGATTCAAGGAACTAGTAAAGGCTTGCATATGCATGACAAAGTGAAGGCAGTTATAGATTACTTCAGAGAAAGTCTGTTTATTAAAGTCAAAGGAACGGCAATAAAATCTGAACAAAACAGAAGAACTTGTCAGTATCACACACAATCATAAATTACTGGATTAGAAATGATTAGGGAGACAAATTCTAATTCATATAATCCCACAACTTTCTTTCCTTTAACGGTACCTCATACTGCTGTAGCAACTGCACCATGGAGTCACCCACAAAGAGCACATCGGGTTCCTTGTCTTTGCAATCCAAAACAAATCTGTTGTGCTGTTCAAAAGAAAGTGGCAGGGTAAGCACTGACTGATGGTACCTCATCAGCATCTACACTGCAGAACATAAAGGACAGTTGCTCAACTAGTTCCCCCTGCTGCCCAGCTGAGCCATTCCCTCCAGTGCGTCCTCCAACAGGCTTCTCCTCCATGTTAACCTGTGAACTGCTGGACGCTGCTTCAGCTGCGCAAACGCCACCACTGAAGGTGGCCTTGGTTCTGATACAGCAGCATTTTGCCTACTCTGTATGCTGCACACAAGCAAGACCTGAGCCTGCCAGACACCCCTTAAATTCAGCAATTACAGAACAGAGCAATTAACGGTTAGTCATTCCAATGACTATCCTCTGGCTATTCTACCCTGCCTAGGAGGAAGTACTGCAGCAAGAGGCTGGCAGTCCAGACACTTCGGCTCTGCTATTTTCAGCTTGGTCACTCCCTTGCAAAGACACACACTGGAAAGCACTGTTTTGTACTGGTTTTTAACACATGGCTTGGCAATTCTTCTCAGTTAATGAGCCAACAGAGCACTTTCCAAAGCTGTTTCACAGTGCAGCTTTCAGATCACGTAACAACGGTACTTCTGGTTTGCTCCAGCATTATAGGTACGATACGTACCAACAACCTGCTGCATTTAGATAGCAGAGCTATTACAATGTCAGAATCAAGGTGTGACCAGAACAGGCCTGTGCATCACTCATTTGATAGCCCCCAGCCTCTGAACAAAGATGAGTCAGTCTGACAACTGCCTTTTCCAATCTTACCTGTGACATCCATCTGTCATCCCCCTGGATATCTTCAGCAGCATGTGGGATTGCTGCTGGATTTGAGTCTCCCTGGCTCATTCTATTCCTGTGGAGAGAACATTTTAAGCAAGCGACTTTCAGGAGTTATTCCAGCAGACCAACACAGGGAGTAAAGGCCAGCTGGCTAGAAACCACTGTACTTCCTGACATTCACAATGAACAATTCATGACTATTCCTCAGTATATAGATTTTTAGCTGACAACAGAATCCATTTTATTCCATGAAGGAACGCCTGGTGACTCTATGGACGGTCCTCTTGACATTACCTGCTGAACGAACAGTCAGGCACGAATACAATGAACACAACCTCTTAGCAAAATAGTGTAAAGCTCGCTTCAGAGCATGACCACAGAAGCAGACCTCTTTCACTAAAATCAATACTAACGATTTGCAGATTTTCCGCTATCTGTGTAACGCTACCTCGGTTATAACTCATGAGCTCTACACGGCATTAAGTGGCTTCGGGAGACGCTGCACGGCAGCTCCGTCGGCCCAGAGCAGAAACTGGCACTGGACGGGAGGCTGACACTTCCAGCCGCTGCTGGGCAAAAATCCCCAAGCCGGGCCCCCCACAGCCCCAAGCCGCGCCCGGGCCCCCAAGCCGAGCCCTCCTCCCTGCGGGCCCTTTATCCGGCAGGGCAGGCCCGCAGGAAAGAGACGCGCGGCGCAAAGCGGCACGGACAGCCGCCGCCCCTCCGCGGCCCCGCCCGGCGTGCTAACGCCAGCCCGGGCCCCCCCGCCCGGCCCCGCGCACTCACGGCGGCTGCGGCTCCCCCCGCGACTCCATGGCGCTCTCGGGCGGGCGCCTCCCTCCCTCCCTCCCTCTTCGGCCCCCGCTGCCTCCGCGCCTGCGCCCCGCGCCGCTTCCGCTTCCGCCGCCGCCCGCCCGCCAACCGCCGCCGCCGCCGCCCGCCCCGCTTCCGGCCGCGCCGCCGGAAGGCCCGCCCCCGGGCTCCGCGGCGCCCGGGCCCCCCCCGGGGGCGCCGCCGTGACGTCACGCCCCGGCGGTGACGCCTGTGGCGTCATTCCGCGGCGGCGGCGCCCGGGGCGAGGCGGGGCCCTGGCGGCGGCGGCCGGGGCCGGGGCCGGGGCCGGGGCCGGGGCAGGGGCCGGGGCAAGGCGAGGAGCGCCGCCGCGCAGAGCAGGCCCCAGCAGCCGCTAGGCCCCGCGGTTGCAGCCGCCGCGCTCCCAGGGGCGGCTGGAGAGGGGCCGTTAGGAGACGCGGCGGGTGTCGCGGGCCGCTGCTCGGTAACGGCTGTGCGAACCCCCTCGCCAGCACGGCGTTGGAGGGGGGCGCGCGGCCCGAGCGTCGCCCTCCGCGATGGCCGGAGCACCCCAGGCCAGTCCGACGTTTCCCCCGGGCGGCCTCAGCAACCGGCGCCTGGGAGGAGCCGTAAGGGGCGGAGGGCACTGCTGCGTGAACATGGACCGGTGCCGAAGGCCGTTAACGACAAAGCCTGGTGCTCTGAACCGCGGCCCTTGGCCAGGAGAACGGCAGGGTTTTAAGAGCCACTACTCTGGGTTTTCTTGGTAGTTTAATCTCAAAACTGCGGTTTTATGTTGCCTGTATCTCACATCCAAACTTCCTTGTTTCCTAGAAGCCCTTCATTCGACTGCCTTAGCATGGGAAAGCATTAATATTGAGGTCGCCACCAGAAAGCGAATGGAGCGATGGTGATCCCCAGAAGACTGTCAGCTCCCCAGTTCCAGCTGAGTTAAGTAACCCCTCAGCCACTTTCCTGCCTAGATAAATAGCTTTTGCCAGGGCCTGTTTCTGGAAGCCTTTTGCAGCTGTCTTGGTGCACAGTGAGAACAGTTTCTTCATTGTCTTGGCATTTCAAACTGCAAAGAGAACACAAAAAGGCACGAAACCTTACCTGTGCGCACACGCAGGGCAGTGGCAAAGCAGGCCCCAGGATTGGTCCCATCTTCTCTGAATCTGAAAGTCAGTTGCTGTAATTAAGTCTGTGTCCGTGAACAACTTCTGGGGTGGAAGCTAGCAAAGGCCTGGCTGTGCGGGAGCCCTGTGCAGCTCCTTCCTCTGGTGGCTGCATGACACGACTGCTCCCCTTTGCTTCCTGGTGCCCGTTATGGTTTCTGTCTCTTGGGCTGATAGGAGACTGATTCCACTTTGTGCTGGGCTCCATTCTCCTGTCTCTGTTGCCATAAGCTTGTAACTGAATTAAAGAGAGATGTGGAATTGCAACACTTGGCTCCGTACTTTGGCCGACTTCTGTTTGCAGATACATGCGCATTTTAGAGTGTTCTTCAGGACAGTGGTCTGGTCCAAAGTTAGTTTTTCCAAACGTGCTGCAAGTGCATCTCCGTGTCGACCCATTGACCTGCCTGCTATTTACACCCAGGGTGCTGCTGGGACATGGCCTGAGATTTTGTGACACGTCTGTGGAGTCTGTAATGACCCTGTCACGTGTCCCTATGGTCAGAAGAAATATTTTGTGCCCAAGCAAGTGCAGAGCAGCCCTGATTTTCCAATGTTTTAGCAAAGCTGGATTCCCATTCTCAGGAAATAAGGCATTGTAAGGCAGTTATAAACTTTGGAAAGGGCTAAAGGTGCATTCTTTTGCTGGTGGTGCAAAAGGAACAAAGCAGCTTTATATATCAATAAAACAAAAGCCCATTTTAATGCTATAGAAGAAAACAGAGACTGAAAATTGAATTTGGAAAGGAAATGAGAGTGGGTGGTGGGCGTTGCAGATATCACTCACTGCCCTCCACTTGTAACTTGCAGTGTATGCACGTAGCTGACATCGACTGACTTAACATCAGTGAAGTCTCAGTAGGTATCTGATCAGTATGTTTTCACAGTTTTAATTTTCACACTTGCACATGCTCCACAGTGGTCAGATGCTCAGAGCACGGAGAAGAACCACAGGAGGGCCGGCTGCAGGTCAGTCCTGACCTGGTGCACGTGGACCGGCTTAGCCCGGGAGTGGGAGAAAGCCACTGCGCTGGGCCGCGGTGACCGCGCAGAGCAGGCGGGAGAGCACAGCGGGCTGTGCACCGAGGCAGCAGTGAATTGCACCAGCAGAGCTGTACCCCACGCAGCGTGGTAGTTTGCTCACAGTGCATAGGCAAGCGTGTAGAAATTATCTACGGTGCCTTGTCTTCAGTGTACCAGCAATTAAAGCAGAGTAATATTTTGTTGTAGCAGATAATTCTACCCGCTGCATACCCACTGCCAACAGGGTGCCCAGGCTTTGAGCAGCACAGGAAGCTAGTGATTTGCATTTGCAGATCTTAAAATAAAAGTGTGGTGCAGCCAGCCCTAATATTTCTTACTTGCAAAGAGAGAAGAAATGGCCTTTGAAGTTCAAATTATCAACATTAATAGGTCACGTTGCTCAGTTCTGCCACATCATCTATAGTTGCGAGCCCACTGTACCTCTGGGGCTCAAGAGTTAGGTAACCTTAGTCAGCTAACTCTGACCTCATTGCTTTTCCCATTGCCAAAAGCAGGGGTGGAAAGGTGACCTTTCTGATTGGAAAGCACAGCAGGGAACCATGTCTCCTCTGTTATGATTTCACTCTTTGAGCACATAAGCAAAATTTAGGACAGAAAAACTTCATTTGGTAGCTTGAACTGGAATATAATTCTCAGCATGGGCTTCATGCCCAGGAATGGGACTGCGCTGAGTTCCGGCTTCCTTAGCTCAGCTCCATTGAGCAGAAAGCAAGTGTTATGTTACCCCATAGATAGTTCATTGCACTTGAGCTTGCTATAGAGAGCAACAGAGGAATGGACGGAAAGAGAAGGATGGTCCTGGCTTTGCAGAGAGCCATCAGTTTGGTTTTTGCCACTGGATGGACAGTCTGTCTATCCGAAGGGATACTCCACAACACTAGCTCTTCTTTTCTTGCCCTTGTAAAGTGAGCAAGCCTGGCTTGTGCCAGTCCTCAGATAACAGGCTCATTTTATGGCTCTGCTGTGCCCTAGCTTGGCCTGCTGAGGACTCTGTGCAGTGAAGAACGTGATACACTTTAGGGTTACCATTTGGTGCTGTTTCCAGGTCTTGCCATATAGCTAATTCTAGTCTTGTGACACAGCAAACCCACTCCTGGGGCTTCTGCGTGGTAGCATAGCGGGGCCCCAATCCCAGGCACCTCTTCTTGTAGCATAAGGAGCTTACGGACACCCTGTGGGATGTGGGTGCTCCTCACCCGTGAAGAGGTGGCGCTGGGAATTAAACCATTACTGACGGCTGTGTGCAAAGCGGGAGGCAAGAAATCCTGCTTCGTATCAAACCCTCGAGAGCATCCTGCAGTATGAATCACATGAAACCGCCCCAGAAAAAAAAGGCAGCGACAACGTAGTGTGGAGGAGGGAGCTTTTCTGCTTCACAGACCAGTGTTAATTGGAGCAGCCCTCCGTGGCACTGTGATTCCTTCCTCGAGGGAGAGCCCGGGTACAGGGGAGGGGAGGAGAATGGGATGAACGCCCGAGGTGCGCGCTGCCAGCGGCGGGCAGTGCCTGCTTACGGGAGGGCGAGCGCGCTGCCTGCCCCCCAAGCCCCCAGCTCCGACCCCCCAAACCCGGCGGGCGCCCGCAGCGCGCCCCTCGCCGGCCGCGGCCCCCCGCGGCGCCTCCTCCTCCGCGCCGCGCGGGGGCGCCCTCCGCGCCGCGCCGCGCCGCGCCCGGCCCCGCCCCTCCTCCAATGCGGAGCCGCCGCCGCGGTGACGCTGCTGCCGCGTCACGGCGCCGCTGGCGTCACGCGCCCCGCCCCCCGGGGTTGCCATGGCAGCCGCCCCCCCCCGCGGATGAGCTCACGCGGTGCCGCAGCCCCGAGGGGGGGGGTTTGCTCCTCGCAACAAGATGGCGGCGGCGGCTGCAGCGGCGGCGGCGAGCGGCGCGGGGGGGCCCCCTCCGGCCCCGCGGCTGCCCCCGGCCCCGCCGCCCCCGCGCCCCCCCGGGCCCGCCCGCATCGGCTACTACGAGATCGAGCGGACCATCGGCAAGGGCAACTTCGCCGTGGTGAAGCTGGCCACGCACCTGGTGACCCGGGCCAAGGTGAGGGGCCCGGCCCGGCCCGGGAGCCGCGCGTGGGCCCCGCCGCCGCGCGGGGGGACGCGGCCCGCGGCGCTGCGCGGCGGCTGCGGCCTCTTCCTGCCCGCCATGGGGCCGGCCGGCGCTCTGCCCACTCGCGGCGGGGCCGGGCCGTGGGCGGTGCGGGTGCCCTGCCTCGTGGCCGCGGGACCGGCCTCCACGCGCGGCGCGGCCGGGCCGTGCTCCCCGCGGCTCCTCTGCCTTGTGGCCCTAGTACCGGTTCCCCCTCAGGACGGAGCCAGGCTGAGCGTGGTGCGAGAGCTCTGTCCCGCGGCCACGGTACCGGCCCCCACTCGGGACGGGGTCCAGGCTATGAGTGAAGCAACAGCTCTGGCCTCACGGCCACGGTGCCGGCCCCCACTCAGGACGGGAGTCGGGCTGTGGGCAATGAAGGTGCTCTGGCTTCACGGCCGTGGTGCCGGCCCCCACTCGGGATGGGAGCCGGGCTGTGGGCGATGAAGGTGCTCTGGCTTCACGACCACGGTGCCGGCTCCACTCGGGACAGGAGTCGGGCTGTGGGCAATGAAGGTGCTCTGGCCTCGTGGCCGCGGTGCCGGCCCCCACTGGGGACGGGAGCCCAGCTGTGGGCGATGAAGGTGCTCTGGCCTCACGGCCATGGTGCCGGCTCCACTGGGGACGGGAGCCGTGCTGTGGGTGATGAAGGTGCTCTGGCTTCACGGCCACGGTGCCGGCCCCCACTCAGGACGGGAGCCGTGCTGTGGGCAATGAAGGTGCTCTGGCTTCACGGCCACGGTGCCGGCCCCCACTCGGGACAGGAGCCGGGCTGTGGGTGATGAAGGTGCTCTGGCTTCACGGCCACGGTGCCGGCCCCCACTCAGGACGGGAGCCGTGCTGTGGGCAATGAAGGTGCTCTGGCTTCACGGCCATGGTGCCGGCCCCCACTCGGGACAGGAGCCGTGCTGTGGGTGATGAAGGTGCTCTGGCTTCACGGCCACGGTGCCGGCCCCCACTCAGGACGGGAGCCGTGCTGTGGGCGATGAAGGTGCTCTGGCCTCGTGGCCGCGGTGCCGGCTCCACTTGGGACGGGAGCCGTGCTGTGGGCGATGAAGGTGCTCTGGCTTCACGGCCACAGTGCCGGCCCCCACTCGGGATGGGAGCCGTGCTGTGGGTGATGAAGGTGCTCTGGCTTCACGGCCACAGTGCCGGCCCCCACTCGGGACGGGAGCCGTGCTGTGGGTGATGAAGGTGCTCTGGCTTCACGGCCACAGTGCCGGCCCCCACTCGGGACGGGAGCCGTGCTGTGGGTGATGAAGGTGCTCTGGCTTCACGGCCACGGTGCCGGCCCCCACTCAGGACGGGAGCCGGGCTGTGGGCAATGAAGGTGCTCTGGCTTCACGGCCGCGGTGCCGGCTCCACTTGGGACGGGAGCCGTGCTGTGGGCGATGAAGGTGCTCTGGCTTCACGGCCACAGTGCCGGCCCCCACTCGGGATGGGAGCCGTGCTGTGGGTGATGAAGGTGCTCTGGCTTCACGGCCACAGTGCCGGCCCCCACTCGGGACGGGAGCCGTGCTGTGGGTGATGAAGGTGCTCTGGCTTCACGGCCACGGTGCTGGCCCCCACTCGGGACAGGAGCCGTGCTGTGGGCGATGAAGGTGCTCTGGCTTCACGGCCATGGTGCTGGCCCCCACTCGGGACGGGAGCCGTGCTGTGGGTGATGAAGGTGCTCTGGCTTCACGGCCATGGTGCTGGCCCCCACTCAGGACGGGAGCCGTGCTGTGGGTGATGAAGGTGCTCTGGCTTCACGGCCATGGTGCTGGCCCCCACTCGGGACGGGAGCCGGGCTGTGGGCGATGAAGGTGCTCTGGCCTCACGGCCATGGTGCCGGCCCCCACTCGGGATGGGAGCCGTGCTGTGGGTGATGAAGGTGCTCTGCCTTTATGTAAAACCTGCAAATGCCGTGGAGGGGAATGGGCTCCGTTTGGGTGGCCGTTGCCGACGTGCAGGGGAAGGTTTTGCGTGGCAGATTGTGATCCACTCCCCAAGCTGGGGCTGGGGCTGGGGCTGGAGCAGAAGCAGACAAGCTTGTTGTGGAAGGTCGGTCCCCAAGGCTGGGTTAGCCAGGGCTCAGCCTGTTGACTGAGCGCCTGTTGGCTTCTTGAGGCCTGGTGGTCTAGCACGTAGCGTGTTGCCATTAATGAGTTGCTGAAAACACTCTTTTTGTGTCATTTCAGTTGTGAACTCTGAGAATAGAGGCATAGCTGATGGCAGTTTTCATGGTGCCATTCTTTCTGGCTAAGGGTTCACTAACATCTTCATGAGTGAGAGTCTTGAATGCTTTGTTTTTATTACTGGTGATTATGTGGTTAATTTAATCTTGATTCGTCTAATTTTATATGGATAAATATGCAGGTGGAGCAATTGGATGTTTTGCAGAATGTGGAGGTAATGTCTGACTTAAAAGTAATGCTGTAAGCTTTAATTTAAAGACAATTTTCTCTCTAATTTTTAAAAATGATTCTTTCTGAGTCTTTCAGGGCCATACAGTAAACTTCAAGGAATAAAGAGGAGAAAGGGACTTATTGACCAAGCAGTTCTAATGCACCAGTATTTTGAGGTATGGGTTTCATTCCTGGATCAACTGCTTTATCTGCTTTGTTAGTTGGTGGAATATGTCTGGAGATGCGTGAGGAAACAAAAGCACTTGCGATAGTCTTGATTTTTGTTTGTTACAACATATTCTTTGCAGTGGTTTGTCTTGCTGCATATGCCAGTACATGCTGCTAGTGATAGTACTGAAGAGTTCTCTAGAAACCACTGCAGGCTAAAAAATTGTGATGGAAGCTGAACCCAAGGATATGATGCTCAGGCGATGGGTCAGACAGGTCTTAACTAAATCACGCTCTCTTGTATTACTGTCATGCTCTTGGCTACTATATTAGCAGTTTGGAAGCACTACAGAGGGAGCCTGTTAAGAATAGTTTGGCTTGCATGCTTTGATTGCCATGTGTATTTTAAAGTCATGTGATTTTGAAATATTGATGTAAATGCAAAATTACTTTTATTTGCTGTTTGGTTTTTTTTTGTTTGTTTTTTGTTTTTTTCCCCCAGACAACTGAGTATAATTCATTTCAGTGGCTGTCTAAAATTCAGTTATTTATCATCTGCTGGACAGTCCTTTTCAGTATTGAGTTAGTTATATTTGCATATGTTGTATAAGTTGATGTGTGTTTCTGTGCCTTCAAGTGCAAGATGCTACAATTTAACCCACACTTCAGCTATTACTGTGTGGGACTTGGTCATTATTTTCCCCATTATAAAGCTGAATTTTGCTAATAAGAAGCAGGGTCACAGTTCTGATGCTTCAAATGCAGAAGACTGATCATCAGTTCTTTAATTACAAGCTGAGTTCCTATTTTCAGCCTTTCTAGTTGAGTCAAGGTTTCTTTTGAGGGGTGTTAACTCTGAAGCTTGTAAAAAAAATGCTTTGTTAAGTGGCAGTTTAGTTGCAGCTGCTGCTCTGAAGTTACTGAACTTGTTCTCTTCTTTAGGAGGCAGTACAACTGTTTTTTGGTGGGATTGTAGATTTGGTAGCTGTCTTCTAACCTTGAGCGTAGTGGAGTGTGTGAGTTACTGCAATGGTGGTCTTTTACCTGCTTATAAATTTCCTACAGCTGAGCTAGGGAGATGTAATCACTTTGAACACCTATTACTTGGACAGACCAAAGAAATGCCTGTACTCAGAACAACTGTCATCTGTTCTGTTGGATGAGTAGTCAGGGCCTGAAAGGCTGAGGTGGAATAGTTTGGAGCTGAAACTTGACCTGGAAACTTTCTGAACTCTGAGGTCAGGTTTCTTTTAAAATCTACCCTGCGAAGAGGAGTGCAAGCAAGTAAATTCCTTCTGCCTGCAATCTTGTGTACTGTTGTTACAGTACATTGCCTTCTCTGCAGGGGCTGTCACTACCGACGCTAGGACAGGAGTGAGAAAGGAGAGAAGAGCTGATTGTTTCAGGCTCTGGAACTCATGAGGTTAGAGGGGAGGTACTGATGTAATGGAAGGTGGAAAGGGCTAATCTGTCTGGGAAGTCTTTTTCTGAAATGGCACTAAGAATACAAAATAGAACTACCGAGGGCTTGTTTTCATTACAGTGATATGTCTAGCTTTTTGACTTAGTGGCAGTGACTTAGAAGAAAGTAAAACCTTTGTGGAATGACTCCATTTAGTAATTTGAAAGAATTCTTTGATTATATAAAACAAAAGTAGCACAATTGTTAAGTGTGCTGGCAACCCCTTCCAAAGATGGTCTCTTCCTGTAGTAGCTGCGCAGAAGAACTGGGCAGCGTTCAAATATAGCTGTCAAATCCCAGAACAAACTTGATCCTGTGTCACATTCTCTTAAGAGAAGAGCTGGTTTGCTTGTCATGCTCTCCTTGGAATCATGATTCTCTGATGTCTCGGAAGGAATTCTGTTGCAAACCTGCTGTTAAAAAATTGTATTCTGGCTTTTTAATCATGCTGAAGATGAAATTAAGAGCTTGGAAGACTCGTTGAATTACTCCTTGTGAATTAAAACTGTGATTTACAGGTAGTTTGTTGAAAGGCATCAGAGTCTGTTTTTTCTTTCCTATGGCATTTACAAAGCTGAGTGGCCTTTGCTATGACATCTGAAGATATCAAGGCTTGAGAGCTCCTGGCTTACATCCCCTTTTCCCGGAAAAAGAAATACAGAGAATATTTTGGTGCTCCTTCTTGTATTAATAGACTTAAAATTTGTAGCCACTTTGAAATTGGCAGATACGTTTATTTACAGCCAGGAGGAGAGTGTGTGCTCTGTGCGCTTCGCTGCAATGGTCTGGCACGTCTTGCTGACACAGAAGATTGCAGTTTACATATAACTGAATTTCACAAGTTAAATGTGGGTCAGCAGTGTTGGGGACACTAACGAAAGGGAATGTTAATCATCCTAAAGGGCAGGAGGCCTGTATTCATAATTGTCTCTGCTGGAACTAATGAAATAGAAAGGAACAGTTGACAATTTATGTATTAACCAAGCCAGCAATTTACATTCAGTCCCTGGTTATGCAAAGTTGGAATCTTGTGCTCTGCAAGAGAGAGCGCTATTCTGATAACTGGACAGGAACTGGAGCTGTTTCTCTGACTAGGATTAATTGGGCACCTGCAGGATATCTTGCTACATCTCTCCTTTTCTGTTTCCTGCCTTCTGTCCCCCTTTCCTTTGTCTCTTCTGGTGTTTCACAAGAAACTCTTTTTTGTTTTTGTTCTAAAAATCTTCCGAGTGACCTATTGAATGAATTGTTTTCCACACAATTTCCGTTTATAAATCATCCAAGTGACTTCATTAGAATTCCAGCTCTGTTCAGACATGGGAGTTGTTTTTAATGCCATATTATTTCATAACAGTTGATCAGCACATGTTAACAGAGGAGACTTCGTGAATGTGCTGTAGAGCATGTACCTTATGTTCCTGTGCGTTTTGGAAGTTATGCATAGGTCCTTAGAAGCTGGTGGGGATGAGAAGAGGGGAGAGGCACCTTTGTGGCTGTTGTGCAATGCTAAAAGCTGTTCTTGTTTCTTCCCTTCTGTTAGCTACAGCGTGCTGGTGACTTAGCCCAACTGCTAAGCATACATGAACCTGCAAATGTTTTTATGACAGTTGCACTGCTGCTCTGATGCTCTTTCAAGTAATTCATTGCTGTAAATGTTAAGCCCTCTCTTATTTATGAATGGATGTTTTTGTAAGTTCAGACCATTGTACTGCATGTATTGTGCTTTTCATACATCACTGGGAGATGAGTATTAATTTTTGTCTCAATTTTTCTCTTGAAATAGAAATAAGAATTCACAGTCCTGAAAGAACATGGCTATCTACTGAGTCCAGTGATCCTCCTGCTAGACTGTCTTAACTTGCAAGCTGATTGCCTATTATTTTTGAGTTCCTGGCAATTTTAAGTAATAGCTAAGTAACAGACAAATCTAGGAATGAGTTTTCAATAGTTTTACATAGTGGCATCATGTTTAAGAGGCTATCTGGAGCTCTTTTATTCGTATTATTAGTAACCCCAAAAGGTGATTTCTGAATCCCTGGCAGAACATAGCCCTTCTCATACTGTTGCAAGTACCAGGTGTGTCAAGACTGAAGAAATGCTAGATGTAAGCAGGCTCCCCCACCCTGCAAGGTTTTCAAGGAGAACATCCTTGTCTGGAGAATGGGAGATGTCTAATTTAAACTGCAGAGGATATTCCTTCCTGTGAGAGAATGGACTTAGTTTCTGTGGTTGGTGTATGGATGGGTTGGAGTAGGGGAGTTATTCTGCATTGAATTCTTTGAGGTGGAGGCTATGATGTTAAAACTAGGCTGAAAATCCAGCTGGTAGACTTTGTTAGTAATTAGGCTGTGCTGCTGGGGAAGGAATCTAGCTTATTTTCCTGCAATTTGGTTCCTGCATGCAGGAGATTCAAGAAGCCATGACGACTGTTACCTGGATTTCTGCCTCCTTGAAACGAATGCAAGCTGTTCTCAGACTAGTCAGTGGCAAGATTTTGGCTGCTGTTTATCATCCTGTTCCTCCTACCTTTGACGTGCAGCAGTAAGGCACGTGGCTATGGGATAACCACAAATTGCCTCCTCCAGTCAGTGCTCCAAGTGTGATAATCTTCAAATAGTCTCTGTATTGGTATGTTGTGATTCATCATCATCATGTCCCAGGGAAGTTTTTTACTACTAGTGCTGTTCATTTCTTACGAACCCCATGCTTGGGACTAACAGAGTAACCTTTCTCATCATTTTGCTTGTCTCTTTCAGTATTTGTTGGTGCCTCATCTGTCCTGCTGCTTATTTCTCTTGGGCATAAGAAGGGCTGATGGATGTGAATCACTAATTCGTCTGGCATCTATTATAATACTGCTCACATGGCCATTGTTCTTGTCATTTGTGTGCTGCAAGAGTTGCATTTTAGCTCTCATTTAATGAGGAGATCTAGTAAAAGCCTAAAAGATAGAAATGGACTTTTGGTTAAGCATAGTTACTGCACTGGGGATGAGAAGGAATGTTTATTAAACTTCGTGGAGGTATTAGCTGTATCAACTACAGCCTGAAATAGTGATGTTATATGTTTCATTAAAATATTTTCCTTTCTGTAGGAAATAACCTATGATTACCAAAAGAATAGTGCAAACCTATGGTTAAATTTGAGATCAGGGTTCTTCTTGATGAGTCTGACAGTGCAAATGCTTTGAGTCAGGGCTGTGACTGCCCGCTGACAGAGTGCTCGTGCTCCTCTGGGGGATTTGGCGAATGGGCCTGTGGAACCTGTCATGTGTTCAGTCTTGTCTTGGGTGTCGTCATGTAAAAGAGCAAAGGTAACGAGTATCTACTTTTCTGCTCTGTTGGAAATACCTTCATTAGAGAAGGTTACATCTTGTGTACCTATTGAATATCTTTGCCCCATTACTGTTCATTATCCCTTCCCCCTAAAAGATTGTTGTGTTGAAGCTTTGGAATTAGTGTAGCAGGAGACAAGCTTCTAAGTTGGCTGTGTGAGCAAAACAAATGCTGGTCAACAGTGTTTGATTTTTGTTGGGCAGGTACAGAAATAGCCCCTGTGAGGAAAAGTAGTTGCTACTGCAGAGAAGAGGGAAGAGGACTGTCAGTGACATAAAATCAGATTGGTGTTTCTGTTCTTAGTAGTTAGCCTGCAAAGGTTTTGTGAACAGTGTGGAGGTCTGAGGTTTCTGGAACCTGTGTTTTCATTTGTTTCTTAAGGAGGAATTGTGTTAACAGGAAGTATGGAAATCTAAAGACGTTGGAAAGCTAGACTCCTTGAGTGTTAGATGTTTTCACGGAGAAGCAGTAGCTAAACTGCTTTTTTCCCCCGTGTACTTTCATTGGGTTATGCACCAGCCTTGTACAATTGCTATGAAAATATATTAGCCCAAGCAGCTTGTGCCTTATTGCTCTTGCCAAGATAATCCTGTAAGAACTGTGCTTTTTTCATGAAAGTAAAGCTTTAGGAAGTTGCTCCAGGGTTGCCAGCATAGTAAAAGATTCAATTTATTGTCAAAATTCTCGCTGACCAAAGAGATTCTGGTTGGAATTCTGACTTCCCCTTGGATGCTGTAGTAGGTGCTGTTGTCTGGAAGGTGTCAGTCCTGCAGACTGCACAATACAAGTAAGCTTCTGGCTTCAGCCAAACTTGTGTAAGCAAGAGTTAAACTGATTCAAGTGCCTCCCTTTGGAGTTTGCACTGGTTTAACTGGAGCAATTAAAAAATTCCCTAGGTAAACCATTATACTCATTTATTACAGACAGGGCCTTTCTGCAAATGCTAGTCCGAGGGCTTAATATGCTGTGTTAACGCTTAAATGAAGAAACCGCTGAGGGCTGATCCATTATTAGTCATTATATGTCTTTTTCTAGTAACTCTGACCCCATGCCGCTATAGTTGAGGCTAAACCTCACCCTCTCTGTTAAATGGCCATCAAAGGGGTTCCATAAAAAGGGAATTATGTGGCTTCGGCCAAGTTTCAAAGTAGTCGAATCATACTAACCCACACAAACAAACTCCCACACCCAATGGAACAGACACGTTGTGCTCAAAAATAGCACAGTATTTGGCTGCGTGTGGGGGAGACCAGCTTTGCTTTGCTAGTCAGCAGTGTTCAGAGGACAGCAGGATGTCCTGGGAAGTCTGTGTATCTGCCACCAAGGTGGATCTGGCTGTGTAGCTGTAGGCTTTCCCGTGACATTCATTGGCATGCCTTGCCAAACATTACGTTGAGCTGAAGTGTGTTTAATTCTTACACAACAGATATCCTGATTACACTGAAGTTTTGCTGCTGCTTCTGGTTATCACAGCTGTCTCTGTATCCAGTGTTGGAAATGCAAGTTGGGAACAATTAGCAGTCTGGCCAGCTGCAATTCAGGGTACGATGCTATTGTAATATTGAAGATTCAATTGCAAGAGTCACACTGCTGATCAGAAATCTTGTCTATGTTTGCAGCGTGGGGGAAACATGGCACTAGTTTTGCTCGAAAATCTTGTGATACACAACTGCTTAATCCTGTGGGTGAGGCAGCAGTAAGGATTTTTTCTGAATGCTTAAAATACTCCCAGCAACGTAAGCTCACTGTTTTTTTCTGACTAAGCGTGGTACCATAGTGTTGTCTTTGGACAAGAATTAATGTTCTGTTCAGAAAAAAAAAATTCTCTGCCTGATTTGTGGCAGATGTGGCCTGTCTCTGTCCTCCTCATCAGGACAACTGGAAAGGTGCTCTTCTAGTTTTCATGGGCTGTATGAGCTCTTGGCTTTGTCAGTTGGGTTCAACTTCCGTGAAGGATTATGTGGGAGTGCTGATAGGGAATGCATTTTTGAGGCAGAGGCCTCTTTTGTGCAGGTTCCAGTTTCAGCTTCTCTCTAGTTTGACAGCAAATCATGATGTCAAGCAACACTAGATTCTGGAGCCATACTAGGTAATGGCTTCATTCTGGAAGAAAGCTTCTATAATGTCAACTGATGCATCTGTTTGTCTGAAATGTCGGGTAATGCAAACCTCCCTTCCATTTAAGAAGATCCCGGTTTTGTCGTCTTTACTGTTTTTCACTGAAGCAAAACTGCACTATGCTGGATCCCTTCTTTTCTGGGTCTGCACCAGAAGTCACTGTTTACTGAGATGGCAAAATTCTTGAACGTTTCTAACACCTTAGAATCTGCTGTAGCAGAATGATATATGTAACTACAGAGTTACAGATGTAAACTATAGAAAAGGCTTAGGTCTTGCACAGTAAAAGCTTGTTTGGAGTGACTCTGGTATGCCTCTGAGTTTCATAACTTAATTAGGGGAAAACTGTGAATTCTGTAGTTCATGTCCATGGTAGATTGGATTATTGATGGAAAATAACTTAGTTTATGCATGTGGCTAGTGTATAAATTTTCTTTCTGGAAGTTTTCCGGTCATTAAATGTTTGAAATGAAAGTAGAGGTATAAGTGCAAGTGTTGGTTTAATGCCCCTTCATTGAAGTTGGTAAAGGTACGCTGATTTGGTCGAAATGACTGTTCTATGTTCAGAGTCTGTGAAGGCTTTCGGGGGAAATGCTTCATTGGAAAAATCTCCTAAAGCTCATCCCACAGAAAGTTAGAGAGCCAGAATTCCCGAGAATCCATTTGAACAAGCTCACAAGCAAACATAACAAGAGAATAAAATGGGAACATGAATCCACTTATAAAAAGTTCTGGTGCTGTAGAAGATACAGCTTAAGTGGGATGTATTCACCTAACTTCAGACATGAATGCCTGAGCTGGTGGGATCAGTCAGTGGGAGAAACAGGATTGTCATAAGGTGATTCAGCACATCTTAAAGTAGGTCAGCTGAACTGCTGTGTGAAGTTGCCTGTGTCTTTCCACTGACCAGAGTGGGACCCTCATGTGAATGACTTCCCAAAGCTGAAGCAGCTGAAGCCTGCATTGGCTGTCCAGATGAAACCTGCTCACAAAAGCAACCTATATGCATTGAATTAGTTGTCTTGATTTACAGGCAGATTAGGTGACTAGCCTAAATTTTGGCATTGTGTAATGCAGAGGATGTCTTCGTTATTGATGATCAAATTTGGAGTTCAGTATCTCCTCAGTAATTGCTACTTTTGCATATGGTTTGTAGTTGGAAGCTCTGCCTACAACTTCTTAAAAGTATGTGATGCAATTATAGTACATTAATTGTCAAGTTTTGAAGATCCTTTAGAGGAAAAGGAGTCTCTGTAGGAAACGAGCCTCCAGCTTCAGTCCCACAGCTGCATGCTGAAGTGGTTTGACAGAGAGCCAGGCACAGGACAACTGTCGGAGTTCCGTTAGGTGGATGCTTGGCTTGATGCTAATGAGAGTGAAAGAGAATGTGGGGTTGTGGCATCGGATTAACGTATTGCAATTAAACTGTGAACATCCACTGCCTTTCAGCAAGCAGATGAGTTATTTCATGTCTCCTTCCAGTGACTTTTAAATATTAGTTGAATCTGAAGCGCTTTTCAACAAAGTGGACCCTGTGAAGTGTTTTCAAGGCTGAGAAGTTGCAGGTAAACTTCTGCCAAATAATATAAAATATTATATAATAATATAAATAATATAAAATGAATTCCCTTAATTTATTTCCTTACCTAAACCACTCTCTTCTCATTGGTTCGTGCTTTTCTACCTTGTCTTTCAGCTGTCTCACTTCTTGAGCGGCCTTTTTCTGTAGGCAGAGAAACGTGGATGTAATTTACGTGAGAGTGTAACGCTGACTACCATGTGAAAGAACCATAGCCATCACACTGTTGGCAAAAGGTTTATTGTAGAGCTCAGTCGTCTAAGGGAGAAAAACCTGTCTCTCCTTTAGCCTGGAATGTTCCCGAATTTTCAGCTCTGTTCAGGTTCATCAGGTGTTCCAGGTTCTTCTCGGGGGGGGGGGGGACACGACAGTGGTCTTCTAAGGCCTAAAGCTTACTGCTGACTGCCAAAGGCAGCTGAATTGGAGCTGATAAGGCTCCACCTAAAATTAACTGTAGTACTTAACAATGTTTTCTTCTTTTCAGTGAACTTTGTAGGAATAAATTGACAAACTAAGACTGGCTTGACTGTATGTAATTGTGTGAAGTCTGATCAGATAATATGCTACATTGCAGTGGGGGTCCTCATTTGCAGCCAGTTTCCATCTGTGGGATGAAAGGATACAATCTGTTCAGATGCAGTGCTGCTGCTTCAAGGCTTGCAGGTGTCTGGAGTGGTACGGATGTGCAGGTTACCCTGGCTAGGGCAGCCTGTATGCCTCCCAGTGGAGGTAAACATACGTGTTTAGATCCTCTGTGGTATGGAATTTTTGTATTATAATCAATGTGAGCAAATTAGATGAAAGAAGGCCTTTCATCATTTGCATCTGAATTCTTAGAACGTGTTTGTCCTTTCTTTCCTTTAGCTAGCAGTACCGCTTCTCCTTATGTGCTTGTTTGCTTCTCTTCTGTGTCTGTGCTGTCCCTTCAAGAAAGGTTTCTGCTTACCTTTGCCTTGAGGCCTGGAATTGTTACTGTCTTGCTGGTAAAGCAGTAGAACTACTGAGGTACAGTACTAGCCAGTCCATCAGCTGTCTAAATCTTGAATCATCAGCTCTGTGGGTTTGTATAGCACCTTGAGGTAGAGAGGAACTCCTCTCTGACCTTCTCTGTGGTTGTCTTCGCTCTGGAATAATTGATGTCCTGGAAAAAATGTTTGCCTTTTCCAAGTCACTGCAACACTATAACCATGTTTCTGTGTTTCCTAGATTTTAGATTAAACTTAGTAGTGCTAACAGTAACTGAAGGTGAAAAGTCTTAGTCGTTGCACTTAGTCTTTTCTTTCTAGATATTACACTTGTAGGAAATCTTTGGGCTGTAATCTTGCAAGTGGTTATGTCAAGATTATTAGCTAGACTGGAGTGCCACTGACAGATACTGGTATTGGTAGTATGTGCGGCAGGCAACTCCTGGCCTGTGGTTGCTTATGACATTTGCTAAATGCAGAGGCAGTTTGCTCACACTGGCCATGCAGAAAGCTGGAGCTCCTCAGATTGCTGCAGGGAATTGTTCTGGCCTCTCCTGTGCCCTCTTGAGCAGTGGGGTTGGACTAGATGATCTCCAGAGGTCCCTTCCAACCTTACTGATTCTGTGATGCTGCGTCTAGAAAAATGGAAAAGGTAATGTGCTGCTTGATGCAGATCCTTGTTCTAGGTGCCTGGAACACAATAGTTGTCTTTTGTGGGAAGCTCCTATTGTCTTTAGTATCTTTTGCATCTTGAGGCTGGTTACAGCTGTAGCTGGTTTGAGGTGTTCTGTGGTTGTATGACTTTCCCCTATAAGGTTGATTGGTATGTGCTATGGTTATTACTACTCTTTTTCTGCACATCTAAACATACTATTAAACAAATAGAAATGGTATCCAGTAACCATTAAGGAGTATGTTCTTGGCTGTACAAAGCCTGTATGTGTTCTTGCATCTCAAACATTTTGACCAAGTGAGACAGTTGTTGGTTAGGTAGCAACCGCTTGTTTCCTAGCGCAATCTCATTGAGAACCAATAAAGGTCCTTCTGATTCATTCGGAATACAAGGATTTTAATTCTTGGTCTTGGTGGTGGCTGTTTTTCACTTAAACTGCTTTGGATGTGTGCGTAAGATAAACAAAAGACTTTTCCTCTTCTGCTAGTTAATTCAGCTGCTTATATTTTGTTTCTACTTGTATGAGAATTGGTGGAGAAGAATGAAATTGTTGGAGTAACCTCCATGAAATTTGCTGCTGCATGGATGTTCTGTGCCCAGTGCCCTGGCAGAGTTGTAAGGGATGTGCCTTTCCCACAGTAGCTGAGTTGTGTGGGGAAATCTATGCTTAGTCAGAACAAAATATTAATATTTTTTCAGCCAAGTTGAGAATCACATTTCACAGTAAAAAGACAAGTGAAGACTGACTAGGTATTTTCCCACTCAGTAGGCACTTCTGCAGTTACTGAGTCATTTGCTAGACATGTGGGCCTTAATCTTTACTTGCCGTTGTTTGTGCTGTGTGTGTTTGGGGGGGGTTGTTGTATGTGCTGTTGATCCCAGTTTGCTACAGGAGATCATTGTTTTCACTTACACAGTTGGGTATGAAGCTAGTTCTTCCATGTGAGCTCAAAGGAAAATACTGTAGGTTGGGAGCTGTGCTGTGGCATCTGAGATTGTACTATCTCTCCTTTCAGACAAGGAGTAGACAGTGTCAGATAAATTATGACAAGGATTAAACTGTTCAGAGAGGCCTGGAAAACCAACATGTGTGCCCAGATGGTGAATTTCCCAGGGAAGTACACTATTCTTTTTCGGTAGCAGTGATCAATCACTCTTGTAGGCTCTATTCTGAAGCCAATGAAAATGACAAGACCAGCAGTTCTGAAAAATGTTTCTAGAGCACTTTTATGAAGATAAGCTGGTAGAATCTGTGTAACAATATCTAGTTCATACTAAGTATTGTCTTTGGAGAAATGTCAGTTTGGAACTTTGAGTTGTTGGAGAATGTGGGTGCTAAGCATGCTTCCTGTGTGAATACTGTTTGCTTCCTCTCAAGCCATGAGGTTGGTGGGAGACTGTAGAAGCGTAAGGGATTTACTCTGTGCTTCAGAATCTCCAGGAGAATGGGGAGGCAGTGGTTAGCACTTTTTTCTTAAAGCTGGTTGTGAAAAATGGTAGGCTTATAATTTGTGTTTGGTTTGAGGATGTGTGTGTCAACATGCCGTGCTCTATGAACAGATTTACACATTCTGTGTTGCTCGTCAAGATTTACAAAAAATTCCGCTTGGTGTTTCAGCAATCTGTCCTCTAGCATCTTACTGTTCAGTGTGGGAGTATAACCTGATAAGAAGGCATGTCAGATAGTAGGGGCTCAGTGGTCCAAGCCTGTCTGGCAGGTCATCTTGAGAGTGGGATTATCAGTTGTTGCAATCCAAATCACAACAGGCGTACCTACTCTTCTTCTAGACCAGAATGTCTGGATGATGATCAGATCTTTGTAGGGCATCATTGAAAGGCAGCTGGTTAATGGAGAGCTTAAGAATGCAAGATAGACTTTTCAAGAGTGTGTGAAATCTTATATATTCTGAGAAAGCATTAATGCTCTGTTTAAACCATCCCAATACAGATGAGGCAAGAAAGGTTTTAGTTTAGTAGAGGTGGAACTAAAATTGCCTTGAAAATGCTATTTGCAGAGTAGAGTGACCAAGGGAATGGAGAATGGCTAAAGGCTAAATCAAAGTTCTTGATTTGTTTTCCCATGTGTGTTTATGGTGGGGAAGGAAGAGGGGGGTTCCTTATCATGTTACTGATAAGCAATGAGGTGCTAAATATCAGCAGTTTGTAGTTCAGCAGAAAATTGGTGAGAAAACAAAATGTGTCAGAGCTTTTACCATGGCAACAAATGGCTGTACCCAGCCTACAGCAGGGTGAGACAAAAGCGGGTCAGATTTTTGCGGAGAAAGATGGGAGCCTTCTTGAGGCTTTATACTTACGCAGCTCTGAAACGATCGCTTGAGTTGCAAATCTGACACTTGCAGATGTGAAGCCTTTAAGAGTCTTGGACAAGTAAAGCTGCCCTCAATTTAAAGGGTTAGTAAGGTGACAATGAACTTCAGAATTTGTCATTAGACATTTGAAGAGAGTTCTGCTGATGTGGTTCTTAGCATAGCAAACCATCTGATTTACCTCTTAAGGGCTGCAGTAGGCTGGAATGTTTTATAGTGTCCAAATCATCCTTCAAGTGGTTTACCTATTCCTGGTGATCGTTTCTGAAAAACAGAGGGCAGCTGTAACACTCATTTGTAAGACAGCTCCCATTTTAGTTGCTTAGCTCTTGGACTCTTTCTCTTGGATTTATAAACACTCCACAGGTGTACTGTCATGACAGCGCTTTCTAATGGCATGTGATGAATTTGTTCATCTGTCTTTTCCTATTTGGGAACGCATGTGGTTGTATAAGGCTGCTGTCAAGTGAATTGGTTAAAATTCCAAGAAGTGTCAAAATACAGAAGTTTCTTAAAAGTTGCATGAGTCTATGGCCTTTAGGTTTTCTGTTAGTGTTCATTTGGTGCAAATTTCTAGGGATCATGCTGTTGCACCTACACAAAGGCTACCAGATAACAAGCCAGACGCTAGATTTTTGGAGACAGATCCTATTTAATTTAAGTTCAAGGTTTTTCTAAACCACTAATTCTGTTCCAAGGCAGAGTTTCTACAGATTTCTCTCAATTTAACTTTTCATTTAGTGGTGCGGCACTGTGTGGGTCAGGTGTTGTGCAGTTTTAAAATGCCAGTCCGAGATGTTGAACTGCACTGTGAAATCCAACAAACAACATTGTTAAATGCTCCCGACTGTAATGGATAGGAGAAGTCAAGCAGATGATATGCTTTTCTTGTAGTTGGCATCATTTGATCGATGTCATGGAAAAAAATCAGTGAGCAGTAGTAAGCGGCTGGGGAACACGTGTTTTACGAAGTATGCAGAGGCTTGTGATAAGACCTATACATTGCATCGTTTTGAGCTCTTCCAGGGAAAGCCGGGAAGCCAGAAGGTTGAGTGGAACTGCCATCACTGATAACACACAAAATCATTTATCTCTCACTTTCTCCCCAAGTGGTTTAAGAATCCTTAATCAAGCTTCATATTATAGTGGATTAAGTTGTATTTGCTATCCTTGATGTGCCCTGCTGGAGTAGAACAGGAGGCTCTGAATAAATGTTGCCACAATACTTCTGTTCAAAAGGTTGTTTTCTTCATAATTGAGCAGGTTATTAAAAGGTTTATGGTTTACAGTTACAGGCATTGCTCTGTCCAGAAGAGCATGGAAACTGATACAGCAATTACTGTAGGGGCTTGTCCTGGGCTGCAGCTCTCACATGCTTCATGGGACAAGAGTGGAACTCGCCAGAAGAGGTCCACTGAAAGGCTCCTGGGGCTTACTCAGGCTTATATTCTGAAACAGATACTGTTGTAGTTCAGTAATGGGCACAATTAGGGGACGTGGTACAGGGTGTGCAGTCCTGCACTGGCCTTTCTTAAGCCCTTTCAAGGGTGAACAAGAAAAATTTCCATCGGGGTGTTGGTTTTGTGGAGGGTAGGTATTAAATAACAAAACATAAAGAACTTCAGAAATGCTATGAAAGCAAGAATATTTTATGAAAGTTGTTTATTCGTGTTTCCTTCTCTATGAATTTGTCCTTAAGGCAAGCAGTTGCAGCTGAAGTGGAATTTTTCTTTATAACAATGTATTTTACTGGTCTGTTTTTTATATCATCTACTTTTTAGCCTCATAGGTGAGTTTTAAATGACTTTTTTTGCCAACTATTTCCTTGTAGATACCATCCTATCCCCCAAACTGTTTTAAATCACTTTATATACATATGTGCGCATGCACACGCACACACACACACATCTATTTGATTGAAAAAATTGCTTTTAATGATTATCAGGTTGTATATGGAACTTATAAAAGAGCATGACTTTCTGTTTCTGTGCCCAGAACAGTCTAACTACAATGGCACATCCTGTTTTAACATGTACCAGTGACCAGATCTGTGCATCTTGGAGTTCAGCAGGGAAACACTGTTTCCTGACAGATTTGCATCACAAACCCTAAGTCAGCAGTTTGGGATTTTAAATGGTAGGGTGCCCTGGCTTGTTTGAGTGAGTCATAATTAAAATAGTCACCAAAGCAAATATGCTTGTCCAAACAAGAGATGCTGTGCAGAGACACCCAAGTAATCCATTTTAAAGCAAGTTACATATCTCTGAGGTAAACAGCAGAATGCTTTTGGTTTTACCACATATAGATCTTAAAATTTTAAAACCTTACGCGTTAGTTTTCATGATAAGACTGCACTTCTTGCTGGCTGAAACAAAGCTGGATTCTCGTCTTCCTAATTCAGGTAGTATCAGGCTAGAAGGGAAAGTGATCTGGGCAAAGTGGATATGTTTTCTGTGTTAGGTCGCAAAACAAAGGCCGTGCTTTAAAAAGCATGACCCGATGGCAGGTCATCTTTGTCACAGATGGAAAACTTCACTGTGCATCAGAATTGTTAAAGAATGGCAAAATTCAGTGCCTAAGATGTTCTGATCATTTGTGAGAATAGGAAGATCATCTCTTTGTTATAATTGTGATTAAAATTGGTTTTATTTTTTCTGTAAAGATTTTTATTCTCCTAATAAATGTGTTTCTAGAATTTGAACTGGAATTCCAAACCTGTCACAATCCTTTGGTTTCTGTTGGCTTTGCAAGGAAAGTAGTGTAAGTGGCTCTGCAAGAATGGTGTGTTATTATTCAGAGGACTTAGCTATGCCTAAACTTTAGAATTTGCAGCCTTTTTTTTACACCCACAATACTAATTCCCAGCTTGTGTAAGAACAATTTATGATGTGTGACTTCAGTGAGTCACCTGATACAAAGTCAGAAGCATTTGTCAATGACATGGATTTGAATACATTCAAAAAACCTGCTCAAAACATTGTGAAATACACCTTACTGATGTTATCCAAAGTCATTGAAGTTGTGTTGCTAGGACTCAAGTGTGTAAGCAGTGTTACTCTGGTGCGTGTGAAACCCTTAGAAATTTATGTGTAAAATGCGGTATCGTTCCTGCTGTAGTCAGCCTCCTTCCATGATTGTGCTGCAGCCTGTCTGACCTTCTTTTACAGGTTTTCTCTCAATAAAGCTCTGCCTGGCTGCTGAGATGATGTCCAGTTGTTGATGATTGTTGTGGTAACCAAAATTTGGGGTTCTCTTCCTATTTGTTTCTATGTTGAGTCACTAAGCATCAACAAGCCTACTGCTCTCTGGCTCTGTTGCTGCACAGTAGGCATTGTGGTAACTCTGTTTTGGCTTTGGATAATGTTTTTCTCTGTAATGGATTCCTTTGTCCTTGGGTTTTACGCATTTGTGTTTCTCGCTATCAAAATGTTCACCTTGGAAGGGAGATGGCAGACACAGCGTTCCAGCAGGTGCAGCCCAAGCGCAGAGTCAGCTCACCTTGTTGGGTCTGTCTGAAGACAGCCAGAGCAAACTCAAGGTCATTGCCAGCTCTTGCCCACCTTGAATTCACTTGCAAGTAGGCTGCAGCTGCATCGCTGCTCGCATACCATTGGCACGGGGCACGTGGGCACTGTTGCTGCTCAGGGGTACTGCGGCCACGTGCAGTACGGGGCTGCGGGATTGCACAGCGGGCGTGAGGCCTGAGAGAGAATTTTGGCCTGCTCTTAGACAAAGATTTGAATTAACTTTTGATAGCAAGATGCTGCTCTGACTCTTGTGGTGTCTAAGTGTTGGCAGCTTGTGGTGCACAGCATTGTTGATTCCAAATGCTCCAACTCATGAATAAGGCCTCAGTTATGTAATTGACTTAAAATCATGACATTTTAAAATCATATCAAATTGTCTGGATGCAGTCTGGGACATCACTGATTTCTTAGTCATGCGCAGAAAAAGCTACTCCTCTGCAATGCAGCATACGTTTCAGGTGACATTCCCTCTTTGAATTTGTGATGTAACCTTTCCAATTTTGATTTTGTGTGCATGTTATGGGAATTCTTCCATGGAGTTGTATTTTTCTCTGTTGTTGGCAAATTATAAGCCAAATATATATGCACTTTAGTGTGTCTGTTTCCCATTGACAGCAATGTTTTCAGAGTAGCTGCTGTTCACAAAGTGAGAGTTTTCCAGTTTTGTTTTTCTTCTCTTCCTCATGCAAAGTAAACACTTGGAACTAAACTTATTTTTAACTGCTTGATAACAGTTACTAGATTAGTTTACTATTGATTAGAATTTACAGGGACCGAAGGGAGGGCTGAACTGTTTGTATATTATAAATGTTTATAAGCCTGTGTGTAGTTCGTCTGAAGATAGATGGGGTGGAGAAGTAGTAGTGGAACATGGATGACAAAAGATGAGTGGATCGGAAAAGTAAAATCTCAGACTGAACACTTACAGCTAGGCCAATGCTATCCTGTTGTCCTGTATGCTTGGACTTAAGTCTCAGTTTCTTAATTCAGGTGCTGTGAGAGTATTGGCAAAAACTTCTTGAGGCATGAAGGCCTTTGGATCCATTAGGCTTCTATCAAGTTGGTGTATACTAAGTACTTTCAATAATATTGCTAAGCCACTTTTGTGAAGATGAATGGATGGTGGGAGCCTCTTCACACAGTTGTAGTTCATTTCATTCATTGTTCTTGTGTATGTGTGTGAGAATGTATAAAACCCCCCCAAACTTATTATTCTACTAGCAATTTTTGAAAATTACAATTTATTAAGTAATTCACTAGTACTATCCAACTCTGTGACATGTATAGAAATACCAAACAGAGTGACTGGAAATCACATTGATTAACACCTTTGGAAGGTTTCTGGTTATCTAGGGCTGCCTGCGTAATCAAAGTACACATTGCATGAGAGTCTGAGACTTCAGTAAGAATTATAACCAGAGTTCCTGTAAGTGCTTTCTCATTCTGTGCAACTGTGATGTATGTGCTTATAAATTCACGTAGGTTGGAATTTTGTCTTTCGGCAAGCTGCCTTATGCACCTCTGCTGCACTGTAGATCCACATTTGATAAAAAGCAAATTAGAAGTCAGAAATCTAATTAGAAGTCATTGGGGAAATATTCCAAAACGACTAACATAGTTTTGGAAAAATTGTCCTTCATTTCACATATCTGCAGGAAAATATTTTCCCCAGTGAAGCTTTATTGTAAGCAATACAAAAGATGGATCAACAGCTGTGCAGAAACATCTTCTCTTTGCATAAAAAGCAGCTACGAGCCAGGCTCAGCAATGGCAATGCATTCTATAAAAGCTATTGGAAATAGTTATAGAGGATTTTGGACAGGAGTAGTTCACATTTCTGCAGAAGAGTGTTGTAGTACTTCTTTATGGTGAACCTACTTCAGAGGGGGATTTATTAATTAAAGTGGATAGGTCTTACACCACAGAATTGTTAGGACTATATTTGCTGTTGCTGCTTGGTTTTGGAAAGAACATGTCTGTGCTGAAACATGGGTGTTTGTTTTGTTAAAAATTGTCCTAGGCTGTAACCTGGCATCCGATAGTCTCCGGAAATTATTTTACCTACATATTAATTCGTTTCGTTTTCAGTGGATAGTCTAAAGCTATGTTAAAACTTGGATTCATTCCAAACTTCCAAAACCTATCTGTTTTAAAGGTTATAGCTGACCTATCCTTACAGCACTGTTTCGTTTTCATCTTCCTTTGAAGGAGTCAGAACTCCTTATGTGATGCCAAACTTGCTTCTATTTCAAAGGACATGAATAGTGAGAGTTATGTTTTGCAGGGATCTGGTGTCGTGCTTGTGCATTTCAAGTGGAGACAATTTTGAGTGCCTGGCTTCGAAGTATATTTTGACTGAGACAACTGCAGTGTAACAATTTGATTCTTGTCTGAAGTTCCTGAATGTTCTCATATAATTAGAGTCCATAGGTAAGGAGAACTCTAGGACAGTGTTCTCAAGGTTCGTTAGTTTTAAGGTCTAGGGAACTGATGATAATTTTTGTTCTATAAATTAAATTTTATAAGCTGTTAGTTGAAATGGATGATTTCCAATAATAGGCAACCTTGCTTGTACCTTGTTCATTCCTCTCCCTCTCCTTCTCTCTTTCCCTCCCCCCCACGCCCTTCATATGATCACAGTGCCTTGATGACTTGGCAGTGATCCATATAACATGGCCATGCTACAGCCAGTACTGGGCTGTGTAGTGGCCACAAGAGAGATGATTCAACAGGTTGACTGGGAAGATGCTTACTGCAGTGATGAATAAATAGTTTATAAAGGCAGTGGCCCATATGTTTTTCTTAATTTTGCCTGAGTTGAGGAGCCTTGTGCTTAATTTTTTTGGAGAACCCCAAATTGTCTTGAGTACTTACAGTTGCGTGAAAAATTATGTGCATGAATAGCTTCTATGAGTGAGCAGTTCAGCTGTTGTGGTTGGCCAAAAAAAAAGATTCAGTTAGTGAGGTGGCTTTGTTTAGACTTAAAGGTTTGGACCACAGTGTTGCGCTGGCGGTCGTAGGAGTAGAGAGGAGAGGGAAAGCTACTAGTTGTTCTGGTAAGCTAATAAGTCCCTGAGTTTTATATTGTATTTATCTTGACAATGTTGTTATCTTCATTTTTTTCCTCAGCTCTTAGAAAACGCTCTCTTGCCTCTTAAGTATTCACTACTGCTCCTCATTTAAGAGCAAGAGTTCTTTGCAAACCTTTGCTTCCAGGTTGAGTTATTTTATCCAAATCGGTGTTATGCTGGCTTTAGTGTTGCTTTCCCAAGCTTTTTCTAGTTTCTTAAGCAGGAACATCAATTTGTGAAGTTGAAGATGACACTGCATGTGTGCCTCTATTGGTAAGACATCTTAAAGTGTTTTGCTTTGCATAATAAGAGAAAATAGATGAAAAGATGAAATAGCTGTGGGTTTAGAGTAGTGCTGGACTTGTCATCTCTTAAGGTTGTTATTCTTAATAAAAGCAGGAGAAGTACAAACTTCTGTTGTGTCTGGGCCTTAACTCAAGAACTTATTCTTGGACTGAGGCAAGAATTCATAGTTCACAGCATATCTACAATCAGAAAAAAGCTTAGAATGCGAGTGTGGAGGGAAATGAGAAGAAGGTATTTGACAGCAGAAACCTGAGTGATATGTGTAGGCTCATTGCACACATCACTGATTCAGCGTATGTTGGACAGGGATTTATCTGAAGGAACTAGACATGTGAAGTTTCATCTTGTTCCATGTATTTTGGCCTGATTCTTACAACTTTGTAGATAGCAGTGCTTTTTAGTGTACCTGTTTTTTTTTCTGCTGTTTATTTACTAGTGAAAAGAGGAATAAAATTGTCTTTAAAGAGTTTGCTTCCCCTTCCTTCCCATTCTCTTTAAGCAAAATGTCATTGTGTGGCTTTGATTTGCTACAAGGAGAAAAACTGAATTACTTCTAAAACTGCTTGACCCCTTTTTATCAGCATCTGGCTGTCATGAAAAGAGCAAATGTGTACACAGGGCGGATGAGCATGTTTGGAGTGTCTTGCAGCTTGCAGAGCTGTGTGTGGTTCATTAGCCACACCTGAGGCCATCAGTTGTGAGTGATCATTGGTACCCAGTAGGTGAGTGAAAGGGAGGTGGGAAATTGCATTGTTACTGTGATACCAAGATCAGCCATCTTCTTTAGCCTTGGGGCAGCCGTCACTCTCCGGCTTCCAAGAGTGCCTTAATCGCCAAGCCACAGGCTAATAAGGGAGGGGATACTCTGCCTGTCAAGTTGGAACTGGGCTACTGTGTAGGAAGGAACGTAAGATTAGTATCATCAAAGAGTGAAAGCAAGAGGGAACATGATTTTGTAGCCTAGTGATGAGGGAACTCCCCTGGGAGGGGAATAGGCATCAGCTTCCATCTGTGCTTCAGGGATTGTTTATGTGTTTTGTGTTGAGAATTGCTGGATAAAGCACATCTAGAGTTGCAGTCCTGCTAAGGAGCCAGTGAATTTCTGAGGGATAATTTGAGGGAGGGAGAGCTGGGATAAGTGACTGTATTTCACTATCATTGCAGCTTGCTGCACTTGACTTGTCTCTTTAGGCTGTCATTTTTTTAGGACAGGGACCTTGGATATTTACAGATGATTGCAAGCTCTTGAATTACTATAGCTTAGTGAGTTAATGTGTCTCAGCTACAAGTGCTGGCCAACCACAGAGTACTCTCAGCCTCCTGCAAGGAAGGTACAGCGTGTTTGTTTGATCCCCTTTAGAAGATCGAAGGTATAGTCTAATATGTCAGACAGCCTATCCCAGAAGGTGAGGTAGTTATCAGGAGCTTTGGGTTGAAGAAGGATCAGTTTTGTTTAGAACTGTTATGATTAAGAAGTTTCCTTTCACTTCTGATTTATTACTTAGGTAACTAAATTGCTTAAAGAAAGAGATAGGAATATGAAAAACTAGCCGGGTAGGAAGCACGGTTTCCAGTAAAGCTTAAACTACAAGTGGTTTATTTGAACCCGGGGGGTGGGGAGGTGGGAGGGGAAAGGATCCTGTTACGTATCTGCTTGTAAAGAAACCAAGAAGGGGAAGCACAGCTGAGAAGACAGAACTTTTAACTTTTTCAGACATCAGTTTGTAAAAGGTGGAAAAAGCTAAGCCAGTTGATCACTAAGTGAAGTGCATGAAACAGTAACTGCTTGCTTGATCGGGAGTAAAAGCTACAAGGGCGTTGTTGCATAAAACAAGCCTAGTCCTGTAACATTTTGTTTAGATAAAAGATACAAAGAACATTTCAGCAGTAACCAGAAGTTATTTAAGTATTTGGTAACCTAATGAACCTTTTCTGTTCAGCTGCCCAGTCAGCCAGTTGCAGTTGGTAAAGGTAAGCTGTGCTAAAGACAGGCTGATGCATTATCCTCAAGACAATAGTGTATTGCAATAAAAGAAAACATGTATGGGTTTATGGTAAATGAGCTGTGTTTCTGAAATTTCATTGTGCTGGCTTGTGCAAAGGCATAGGCTCTGTGTAGCTGTGAGGGTACAACAAACTTCTTCGCACCGAACTTCGGGTCCTGGGTGCTGGCTGTTTGCCAGGCTAGTTTGGTCCTTGCTTTTCACAGCAAGAACTGTTCTGATGAACGTTGCAATAGTATGTGGATTTTTATAACTGAGCGTTAGCTGACAATGCCAACCTTGACTAGACCACCAGCAGACTATTGGGAAAGGGAGAAATCTTTTGATTAGAGGCATCTTCTGTGGAGGGATCACTGCTTTAATAGCAAACGCTAGTCACCCGTTAAGAAGACTATCAGCTCAAGCAAAAGAGAACGGTCTGGACTTTTATATAACAGAATCCATTGACTCAAAGGCCTTTCAAAAACAAATTTTGCAAGCAAACTAGAAACTAATTGCAGCAGTATATATTCTGGTCTTCTGTAAAAAATCATATCTTTGGATCTATCTATATGCTGTCAGATGTTGTATTGATTTTATTTATTTATTTATTTATTTATTCAGATGGACCTGAGTACAATGAGGAGGCATTTTAGTCTGTGGCCTGTGGCACAGGAGAGTTTCCAGCTCGCACTCTATTTGGGAGAACTCAGTGCCAGCCTTCCAGACTGGAAGGCATCTGCAGGTTGAGGGTGCAGAGATCCTGGTCTATATGAGGAAGTAACCTGTAGTATGGTGTTACCTTTTAGTTCATGAAATGTCATAGGATCACACTATCAAGTTAGAATGAGTAACTCAGACTTGATATATAACCCCTTATAAAGAGTGAGCCCACAGGTAGAATCAGTGTGGTGCTTAATTCTTGTTAATTAATAATTCTCCTATATTCTGTCACTGAAAAAAAACTAATCTGCAGCTGTAGATCTGCATTTCTCAAGCATGACTTAAAAGCCTAGCAAACTGTGCGTGTAATGCAGAGTTCATGCTGCTTTTGACCGGGACTTGCAGTGTTTTCCTTTCTCTCCTTAAGTAAATAGCTGCAGCACTTCAACAAACACTGCCAGCTCTTTGAGATAGGGAATTTCTTCTTGTAATGCTTGAAGAAGTGTGTGTGTTTACTGTGAGGATATTCATGTCTTCAAATGTGGTAAGATTAGGATAGAACTGAAAAACCTTTCTCAAATATCAGCCACTGAAAGAGACGCAGTAGCTAGGAAATGGCCCTACTGCACAAAGGCTTTTTACATTTGGGGTGGGTTAGGTCTTGCTTTGTGCTTTTTATGACTCTTACCTGGTTGTTTTGTACTGCGGTTGATAAAAGTAACTGACGCTGTTCATACTCCTTTCTCCGCACTTCTGCAGTGATGTACAGCTGAAGCAAGGATGAGTAATGCTTTTTAAAGAAATGTTACTCTAACCTTTATGCTGGATGCGTAGATTGAACATTTTAATCTCTAGATTTTCCATTGCATCTGGATGACTGTACATTCCTATCAAATGATTCATTTGATTAACATAACTTTTCTATGAACCAAAATATCTCTTCAGACCCTCAGAGCGAAAGGGAGCTGAAGCACAAAACCAGATGTGTTGCAGAAAGTTCTGTTTTGTGTTTTCCATAACTGGAGTGCTGTGTACAAACAGGTTGGAGTGTAATGCTGTCCTTTTTCTCCCCTTACCAAGAGCCCTTGGTTCTTTCACATTCCATTTCGGTGACGTTGGAAAACTTTCTTTTTCTTTCTTTTTCCCCAGAGGGACTAAGCAGAACTGTTTACCCTCAACTAGCCAGCTTTCCCTTAGAAAGAAGCAGGAGTTCTCAAGTACAAAAGGTGAAAGTGAGAGGAGGTAGGAGAGAGGAGAACATGACTGGAGAGACTCAGTGTAGAAACAGTGATGTTTAACTGTCTTCTTGCAAGGTACTCTGCCATCACTGCACTCTTGTTTATTGTGCTTTTACAGCTATCCTGTCTGCTCTCTGTTTGGGTGAATCCTGCAGAGCAGGGTTTTCATGGACTGTGCTAAGCCCATGGGCCAATTTTTGCATTTGGCTGTGGGCCTCTGCTCGACTTTTTGGTGAGTTACTGCTTTGTGAATTTGTGATGAGTACCACGTACTGTACTGCAGCTTGGTTTTTGTCCCTTGGAAGCTGTTCTTTGGACGGTGTTGCAACTTGCAAAACATGCTACTTGGAAGTGAGGCATGTTCCTCACTAGCAAGCACAGCTCAGTCTTAAAGCTGCCAGTGTCAGCCCGTGTTGCAGTGGTGAGAATGTGACTGATTATTGTTTCCAGGAAGGGTCTGCAGGAAGATAACTGAAAACAGTTTCCCAAGTGTTGCTAATTTCTTTCTTTCTCTCCTTAGTTGTGTAGCTGCACTTAAGAAAGACTCTATCTTCTTAGCCTGTCTGCTTGTTCACAGCTGCATCTTTGTATTGCTGTCGTGGCACACTAGCTCACCTTCTGGTTTGTAGTTGTTCTTGTGTGCACGCATTGTTTCTTGGTATCGTGAGCTGTGCACTGGTAAGCTGTGGTCCATGGACTGATAGTTCCTGAGCAATAAGCTGGAAAATGGTTTTTTGGCATGGCATGACAATACTTAACATTGTCCATTGGTAATTTTGACCTTCCCAGCATGTACCAGGTGTTTGTGTATACAGTGACTTGCATAGATGTCATTCTGTTCTCCTGAGGGCATTTAATACAATCCTCTCCCTTGTCTCCCTTCAGTGGAATGGCTATAGCTGTTGAATGCCGTTTGGCTATGTCACTCCAAACAGCTGATCCTAAAGCTATGTTCACCTGTGCTATGTTGAGAAATTACATTACTGCATCTTGTTAATTCAAGTGTATATTTTAAGCATTTCAGAGTTTTAAAACCTACTAAAATGTCAGTCTTTTGTTTCTTCTAGAACATGAAGGCCATTTGTGTGCTATGATGGTGTAACTAGTTATTTTGTGATTGGGTTGTATAGTTTGATCTCTAATGAGTCTAACAGTCATATCTTGGAATGAGGAAGGCTGAGGCTTTCTGCCTGCTTGTAGGAAATGCTGTAAGATGCCTTTCCTGCAGTGACAGTAGCATAGGAGTTCTTGCTGACTGCTTTGAAAGTAATTAATTTATGCTAACAGATCTGGTTTGCATGCTCTGAAATAGAAGCTGTTCAAGTGAATGGCTAAGCTGCACACTGCCTAGCTGTACTTGTATTTTGAGGCATTAAAGTTGAATAACTTTGCTGAAAAAGATTACTTGAGTTATTCACAGCTGCTGCTGAACCCCATTGGCTTTGGTGGAGACTGAAAGATTTTTGGTAAGCAAAGTAGATGTCACTTTTTATACTCTTAATCATCTTTTTTACGGTGGGAGCAACCCTTAAAAATGAGACTTATAAATGTTGTGGCTTTGAAAGAAAACCAAACATGGCTAACTTAGCAACAAAGCGGAAGTCTTACTTTCGCTGCATATTAGAGTTCAAAATACCTCTTCAGTTCTGCGTGCTCTTCCATCTACGAGGCAGACACTTGGGATAAGTGATGTACTGAAAGAGATTTTCCTGGAAAGATAATGGCACGTGATGTGGCTATAGGAGCAGCGCAACCTGCACTTGGCCGGTTTGGAAGCAAGACTCTGCACGCCTGATGCAGACCTGCACAAATGAGGCTCTGAAGGCACATCGGTGCCTGTGTGTCCCAGGTGAATGCTGTGAAACAGGGTAAAAACCAGTATGTAGGAACACCACCATCTCTTTATTCCGGTGAGTGGGTGGCATCTTCCTGCATTCTGAGAGGAGGCTGGGCGGTGCCGGGGTTGAACTGAAATCAGTCTAAGGTCTATTTCAGCACTGTCTGTTGATCTTAGCTGGTTGGTGTTTTGATGTGCAGTTTTGAATTTACTTGGCTGTGTCTAGAAGATAGGATGGTCTTCATGGGAAGAAATTTATTTGGCATTTGTGATGGTAGGGAACAGAAAGGGAAGACCAGCCACTGGGGGACAGGAAGCCACTACCTGGTGACCAAAGTTCATTTTATGATCGGTGCAGTGTGTATCTTTTGTCTCCAAGCCAAACTTTTAAGTCGTGTAGATAAGCTCCTTCGCACAAAGCGTTTCTTAATGTGTAGGGGAAAATGCCTACAGAATTGGCATGGAGTCTGAACAGAGCAAGAGGATTTCCAAGGATGCCCAGTAGACATGACTGAAAGCCTTTTGGAAGCCTTCCTTGAAGTCCTCTCTTCAGAAAGCTCTTAATAGCCAGAAATAGAGTGACGGGGGGGGGGGGGGGGGAATAGTATGTTGCCTTGAAGACTTCTGCACTAGCGTGAATGTTTCCCATGATATTCTCTCTCTTGCCAAGAAGAGATATTACAACTGAAATACAAATTCTCTGGGTTATCTGGTTTCTAGCATTGAGGGCAGTGGTGATATGCTAGTGTTATCAGCCTTGCAGTCAGTAAATAAGCTTTCTGTCATCTGCATTTGAAGAGAAAAAAAAAATAGTAATCAGCCTTGGAAGATAGGGGCTTTGTTTTCTTGTCAATATAGTTTAAGCTGAGAGAAATATCGTTTATCTGCTTCTGGTAGCACATGTCCCTGGAGAGCAAGGTCATCACAAGTGATACAAATAAATGAATAGGGGAGATCGGAAATGTGATCTGAAATTCCTGCAGGCTCGCTCATCTTGCACCCCCCGTGTGTCAAGGGAGAGTGTGTTTACGTCATTGTGCCTTACATAAGGATCTATAATGTGATAGCTCCTGAGGTTGTTTGGGTCTTCTGAGGCTCCTGTATAATTGGTTCAGTATGTGCTCAGCAAAGAGCTGCGTAGAGCTTATGTATGACTTTGCAGCTGCATGGAAAGATTTTGTATTATGGAACCTTTACACAGCTTTAGATTTATTTATTTATTTAATATTACTACTTTCTCTGGTGATGCTTCTTTTTCAGATTTCTTGGACTTTTGCTGCATGCTAGGTTAAAAAACCTGAACAGCAGAAGAACATAATTAACCAGTAAATTAGATACCGAAGGCCAAATAGTCAGTATTTGGGTAAAATGTTTGTATGAAATGAGAATAAGCAAGATGCTATATATTGATTACTATGCTCTTTCCACACTTTCTTGCAAGGCTGCCATAAATCTACCTTGTCCAAGATTGCTGAATTGCTTGTGTAGATTGACTTCATACCTTTTCTGATCACCCTTTCAGAAACAATTAGACATTTGGAAATGTCTTAACCAGTGTACTTATCACCAAATAAATTGAATCACAAAACCAGGAGCCTTGATACAGAAGTGTGGCTCAGCTTTAGGATACTGCCTTGTAAATAAAAATAGATACAACTCAAATTGTGTGAAATGAGAAGTTTCTTAGAAGAACACCCCATTTTTGTTCCTGTGTGTGTGTGTTTTTTGTTTTTTTGTTTTTTGGGAGGGGGGTGGTTGAGCCAATGCTGAGTTGATTAGAGTGATGGAAGTGTGCGATGGAAGCAAATGACCCATTCACTGTTGGTTTCCATTTGACCATGATCAAAGGATACAGTTTCAGGAAGAGATGGCTTGGAGTGATCTGGATTGCTGCTCAAAACAGGTAGCGCTGACAGTATGTGCTTAACTATTTGCAGGCTTGACAGCATGTTAAGGTTAACTGAGAAACTGAGCGATTCTTCAGAATTTCTTAACTATATATATAGTGGTGAGGTACTATGTACGCTTTGCTACAGATGACAGTTGTTTTGTGACCATGTCCCACTGCTAACAAGCAAGCAACAAATGATCTTACGGCTGCTGAGAGAGCAGTGCTGCTCTTAACATTTATGTAGTAGTCTTGTGATATTCCAGGTTTAGAAGACGAGCAGCTTGTTTTACTGGACATGTCATTCGATATCTGTACAGTACGAACGCTTCAGTAAAAACCCCTCTCACTCCTCTGTACAGTAAAAGTGGGACAAACACTTTCAAACGTGGGAGCTCAAGGGCTGTGTGGTGCTTGAAAATGTGCTGTGTTGTTGCCATAATCTGGTGTTGCTTTTTGGTAAAGATGGAGTGGGCCTGCTGTAGAGTGGAGGCACCCCCCGACTGGGATTCGGGCAATGCTTATGATGAGAAAGAAGCACTTCGAAACTTGCATCTGTACCCTGAAATTCATTGCATTTTACTGTTGTGCAGGGTTATGAAAAACTGCTTTCTAAGTGGCATAATGATGAATACAAGACTCAGTAGAATTGACCTACATAGGAAAAGCTTTTGTTCCTGGGGAGATAGCAGACTGAGTCGTAGCCACGCACGTTTGCCCAGATATGCTATAACACTCCAGCTGTGGAAGACCTCTTGTCATGCAGCTTGGATTGCTCATGTCAACATTTTTTGAGGATGATGCTGAGAGGGTTTGTCCTCTCTAGCTTCCCCAGTATGTGTGCAAGTGTGTGCAAAATTAAAAGATTGTCACTAGTTGCTATTAGAGAACGTCTACCTAATCCCATCAGACTGTCCCAGAATGCATGCAGCCAACCTCCGGATTCAATTTATAATATCATAGCTGCAGAAAAAAATCCATGTGCCCCAAAACCCCTCCAGCTTGCTCAGCATCAACTGCACTTCTAGAATGGATCAGCTGAAGTTCATCTCTAAGCTGTTTTCTTAGTTCCTTGTTACACAAAGGCCAGGCAAAATCATAGCAATAGCTGTACCAGCTCAGACTGAGGATGTGCTTAGTTCAGTGCGTTGTCTCCAGCTGTGCCAGCTGCTGTGCTTTTTGATATTATCTGTAAGACAGGTTTAACCTATGTGACATCGCCTGCCTTTCTGGCTGTGGCTGAGACTTCAGCTCTCTACCTTTATTCCGCTGGAATAATAAAAGTTGTTTGGCCTTTTGCAAACTCGGACAGCTTTTGTAAGAGTCAACATACATGAGGTTACGGGAGATACCAGTGCGTCACGGATTAAATGTAGAAGCTGTTTGGTTGATTTCTCTTGCCCTCAGAATGATGCCAATGTAGGCATGATGCATAAAATGTGAAACTAAATTTCCCCAAACCACTCTTTCTGCAGGCTGCTCAGGGAGAGACTGTATTTTTGCTTGGATTGCACAGTGACGTGGGCTATTTAAGTACATTGTGAGAAGGATAAACAGCAGCGCCGTGTTTGGTGGTCTTTGCTCATGCGGGACATCTGGACAGACTGCAATCTCTCTTTGAATGAGACAGGGTCGTGTTGGTCTGTTCCGTATATAGCTACCTTGCTGCGCTGCCATTTTAGAACTTTTCAGCAAGGAGTTCTTTAAAAAGATCTTGTAAGAAAAATCAAATCCTGACTTGGCAGCCTGTCTGTCTAATCTTTGGTAAATGCAGATGTGCATCTTGGAACAATTTACTCCTGGTTGTGTTTAGTGCTACCAGAGTGACTGTTTATTCCCACATATGGATCATGGCTTCAGAAGGTAATTTAAACAAATGGAGTGCCACTTCCAATTTTTCAGGCTTCCAGTCTAGGAGCCAAAACTGTTCTCATGGCTCCAGCTTGCCCACCCTGGCTGTGTCAGTTCCCACATGATCTGCCAAGTTTGCACGGAACTGTTTGTGGCCCCCTTCCCATATTGATGAGGCAAAAATTGCTGCATGAAGAGCTGCCTGAACTTAATTCTGACTTTTGGGGTTTCAGTGTGAAGTGAGGGCAGGAGGAGAGCAGGTATTATACCCTCGGTCAGCTCGAGGTGACAGCCAGTGCAAGCATACAGGGAGAGCCCTATTTTATTGATTTATTGAACTAACCAGCTTTGGTCGTGTTTCTGAACTTAGAGGTTGTGCTAACTTCTAGCTTTCCCCTCTGGCTTTTGGTGGCAATTTGCTAACTTTATTTTGAAATAGCAATTTAACTATGTAAGCAGTTAACAAAATGCCGTTAAATACTAGACTTTGTTCTCTAGAATGAAGGTTGGTGCTTCTGGTTAGCGCTGGGCTTTGTCAAATGGGTAGCGTTTCCTGGTGATGTGCTTTAGGAAGGACAATTTGATAGCAGAAAGTGGGGATCCTCTATGTGGCATTTAGACAACAAGAAGCGAAAGAAAATGCCTACACTTTTGTGTTTTGTGGCTCTTTAATTGAACTACAGCTCTGAGTAAAAAAGAAGAATCGCATACAGTAAACCTACCCACATGATTCCTATGTCTTAGATGAAGAACTTCATAACTACAAACATTTGACTGGCAGAGGTTGATAGTCTCCTTCCTAATGCTGATTTGAAAGAGATGGGATGTAGCCAAATTTTTACCGTTGTGGAGGTAATCAGCCTTATACTTAAATTTCCCAGAAGAACTGATGAGGAGAGCCCTCTGGTAGACGACTGACAGAAGTCAGCAGTGTGAGGCATGTAACGAAGGAACGCCTGCGTGAAGCGAAGCAGGCCTGGTTGGTTCTGCTGAAAGGAAATGTTTTCTGTCCATTGAAAGAAAAATTAAAGTATGTTTTCAATTTCCTTGTATGGTTAACATGTTTCTGTCCTTGAGATGGAAGAGGAAATAATGCAAAATGGGAAGAATGCTGCATTTGTAGTTTAAGTTACTCCTGTGAGTGGAGGGATAAAATGCAGTCTGATACACTGAGTTACCTCCCCAAAGATGCAGAGTACACAGAAGCTTTGTAGACATTTGTAATGACTATTAATCTGTCTTTTCTTCTTTGAGTGTTACACTCGGTGATTCCTTAAGTTGTAATTACTTGCTACGTAATCTGTGCTTCATATGTATGAAAAAGCTCAAATACTGAAAAATCAGGCATTCAAGGTTGAGTATTGCAGACTTGTTTTAGGATCCCCAAACGGATCTGCAGATTGGCTTTATTTGTTTGGGTTTTGTTTTCTTGCAGTTTCTGCAAGTATAAAAGAGACTTTGTCCTCTGCAGGGCCCCGAGTTTCACGTTCACAGGGAGAGGCATTGAGTGAATTCCAGGCTGTGGCTTTTCTTCCACGTGCCCCAGCTGCATTTACCTGTATTTAGTGCATGTGTCTGACTCAGTGTTTACTCTTCAGTATTTAAACATTCCCTAGAAATTAAATCTTTTAAGAACATTATTCTTACACAAAGTGCTTGTAGAAGCTCAGTTTTGCAATGCCCATGCTCATGTATTGGCTGCTGTCTTATTCCCTCAGAACTTGATTTACGATGGCAAAGTGAAGCAACAGTCACAATTAGAATTTTAAAATTACAATTCAGAAATGTGCTTTCAAAATAGCAGTGTCTCCTTACTCTAAAAATACACGATTGTCCCTTGCTTTAGCTTTATAGTGTTTGGGGGTGGTGATGGTAATTTGTCACGCAAATTAGGACTGTGTTGGTGCTGAGGTGACTCAAGCATATTGGTTGCAGGCACTATTCAGAAATTCTCTTCTGAACTCTCCAGACATCCAAGTCCTTGGTTGCTGCAGGTCTCCTACTTTTCCAGCCAGAGCTACTAGCGTGTTGGAAGAGTAATGTGCTTAATTTGCATAAATGGAGTTACAGTGATGAGATGGTGAAGTTCATTTCTACTTGTGATTTTAGGCCCTTTACCAAATACTCTCAGCAACGAGGGTTAGAGGGTTCTGTTTGATATTGGGAAAAGTGGTGGAACACTTGAATGTTTAATGTGAAGCTTTATTCCCAAAGGGTGTCTCTGGAATTGCCGCATCCTTCCCTGAATTAACTCCTCTCAGGAACTGTATTGTGATTAATCTTGCACATAAATGTGAAACTCGAGCACAAGATCGGACTTTGCAGCTGCTGGGATGGTTTGCCTGTCTCCCTTGCAAGACTGGGTGACGATGTTGCCTCTGCTTTGCCTCCTTCCGTTTCAGGATTGAATATAAACAGCACAACTGAGTTGAGAGGGTCAGCTGTAATGCTTATTTTCCAGCCGGGTCCTGCTACTAGTTTCATCTGGCTTGCACTGCCCCTTAAAAACTACCAGCAGAACTGGAAAAAGTCTCCCCTCTGTCCCCTACAATAACTGCTTGATCAGGGTCTGTCTTCTGTGCTCCTTTCATCAGTTGAGCTGCTGGAAATACAGCTGGGAGGACTCCTCAGTTTATCCACCTTGACAAGGGGCAAGCATGCATCTTGAGGGCTCTCGCTCGGTGTGAGAGGTGTGAATGAAGCGGTATTGCCTGTTTTAAGACTGTGGGCTTCCTTAGTGTGGTCCTTGCGAAAGTGCCAGTTGGGATCAAAGGCTCTTTCCTCTGTGATTAAGCAGCAGTTGGCCTCTGGCACGGGTGGAAGTACACTGCCCGAGTGAGAACTGGCTCCTCTGCTCTTCCTCGGCAATCTCCTCTGCCCGTGTGGCACTGGGTGGTGGTTCACGCAGACCCGCTGTGCCCTGAGAGGCTCTTGCTGTATTATGTTTTGGCTTTGGAGTACGTTTTCAACTTCTGAGTGTGTTTTTTGTGGGTTTAAACCATTTCTATTGATAAGGGAAATTAGATACAATTGTTAAACATAGCTTGTAGGCTTTTCTAGTGGTGTAACTCAGTTTGATATCAAAGTGATACTTTTTTTTTTATAGATGGTCTGTGCAATTGCTGCTGTGAAAAGATGCTTTGTCAAGCTCGCTTTGTCATGAATCAAATTTAAATTTTATACTGATGCTGCATTTGTATTTCCACAAAAAACTTCTTGGGAGTTTTCTGGGGCAAGGGACAGGGTTCCAAAAGCTACAAGAAGCAGGGACTGTGTTTCATCACTAGCAACTATTACTGGAAATAAATGCAAAGGTCTGTATGAGTGTGTTGGGGTTTTTTTCTTTTCTTTCTTCTGTCCTAGGAAGCTATTAGCTTTTCACTTGTTGGAAGGGTACAGAAATTTCTCACTTTTCTTAGGTATTCCCACCCTCACCAGTTGGTGAAAATACTGCTGCACATAATTTGCTTATTTCAAACCAGATTCTATAATCAAATGTAAGGTGCCACCATGCATCTTAATTTTTGTTCTTATAAACCCTCCTGAAAGCTTAAGGGCAAAGGCAGCCATTAGTTCTTTTGCTTAATAGTGGATTTGGAGAAGCCCTGGAAAGATAAATAGGTTGCAAAGATCAGAGAAGATGAGCTTTGACCCAGCCATTCCTACTGTGCCCTTACAGGCTCGTGTCTTGAGAAGTATTCCCGCAGAGGTGTGTTGCAGGGTGCTGTGGCTGTGGTTATGCTGACAGGGAAAAATTCCAGCCGGGCAGTTACCTGGATGTGTTAGCGGAGGGATGCTGGTGCCACCTTTTTGTCTGTTCTCTTCCCATCAGAGATGCTGCTGTGACTGTGTTGAGGTTTTAAGGTCACTAATTTTAATGTGGGCAGTAAATGTCTTTCTGAGTCAGTGCAAATAATGACAAATGGATACCTGATGTGTAGGGGGAGGCAGCTTTCCTGAAATCTCTGCTGCTAACCCTGGACAATTTGGTTTGCCTCTAATTCAAAGCACATGTAAGAAGTGGGCAAGGAAGGGGCTATCTGGTGCTTGGATTTTTTTTCTTGGTTGTTGAGGGTTAATGTGTTGAAGCCTGCATTCCTTACAGTTCCACTTTTGGCTTCTCTTCCTAAAAATTTCCACTTCATTTCATAACAGTTTTGAAGTGAGGGGTGGTTATACTCTGGAACCTTTGCTTGCTGAGTTTGAAAATGTTCTTTTGTGAAACTAGGGGAATGGAATCAGCTACAGTTGTTTTCAGACTTGGAGGCATTTAGAACAGATCTTGCTTACCAATAATTTTAGTCTTCACTGCATCAGCTAATTGATGGATTTTTTTAAATTAAACTAAGGGTTAGAGATAGTAAATAGAAGCAGTGGTTTTGAGAGTGAAATTGTTCTTTTTGCTGCTTTCTTGGAATCATGATTAAAATTTGGACATTTTAATGCTGCAAGTTTGTATTTGACTGACTTGACTGATCCTATCCCTTTTGGAGCCAAAGGCAGACTTAAGTTACTAGGTTTTGCAGGCACATAGTAAACATTGTATTTAATGGAAAAGTCCTTGAGAGGTAACCTATAACTTTGTAAAAGCTGTTTCAAGCGGGCAGTAGTTTGACAGAATAACAGGATGACTGCTTTGAGATTGCTTATTATCTCTGATCACCCCTCGCTGCTACCTCTGGTCCGGATTCAGAGACGTGCTTTGCGTGAGTGAATTTCTGTCACTTCTTGGGCCTGTGCTCTGTAGGTGTGCGGATCTGGCTTTGCCTGAGTATTTGAAACCGTGTTCGTTTTCTGATACTTTGTGCACTGGTGCCCTGCATGTGTATGAATACTAGACGCCTCTGAGCCTAATGACAACACTGGCTTTGTACTTGAGTTACTTTTGCCTCATGCGCTGATAACTTGACCCTGAGAGCCATTGCTATGCTGTAGTGTGACATGAGAAATCTTTCTGTAATTCTCACTTCAATTTGCTGTGAGGCTTCACCTGTTCTTAAAGTCCAGCCTGTAGATGTTTTGCGATTTTTTGGAGTGGGAATAGGATGAGTGGTCCAGAGAAAATATCAGGATCCAAGACTTGGCATATATGGTGAGAAATGCTTGTCCTTTACAGTACTTTTTATTTTCAAAATGCTTTGCATTTCACAGAAGCAGCTCTCTTCTCTGGACCTGTATACGTTAGTTCAGCCACGAGATTAGGGCTCGGGAGTCACTGGTTCCAAGTGTTCCTCTAACTGCCACCACAGTTTTCCACGTGAGAAAGGACCGCTTCTGTAACAAGTGTTTCTGTGGGTAAAGAGAAGTTACAGGAATGAACACAGGTATCAAATGGCTTGCCTGCCATTGAGAACAGATTAATCCTGGTGGCTAGTACAAAGTCTCGCAAAACCGTGCGTACTTGTCGTAAACACATGTACGCGGCAGTTGGCATTTAACGCAGGGTAATTCTGAGGAGCCTGGGATCTTTAGATGCACCGAGGAGATGACGTTTTTAATGCTAAGCCAGAGGAAAGTGCAGTTTACAAGACATCTTGTGACTAGGCCACTGCTTATTTGTTCCCATAGAAACTGCCATCTAATCACGGCAAACTATGTAAAGGCTGTTACTGGAAATGCAGTGTCTAAAAATTTCTGAATACATCATTTAGATCTGGCATATGCTTTGCTTTATCCTTCACCTTCATCTCGTAATCTTGGCCCCTTCCTGCTAGGTATACTCAAGATTCAGTAGCATTATTGCAATTGTCACCTTTCAAAATTAATCACAGAAATAAATGCAACAGTACCACCTTCTAATTTTGAACATGAAATTTTCTGGGTAGAGGAGGTGTGTTTGTTTACATGTAGGGAACTAAATGATAAAGGAGTGTACCATTTTGAAGTGTCTTTTATCCTGCTCTACCCCATTTTAGTAATGAAAGATATATTCAGCAGAACCTCACTGTCAGTATGTTCTGCATGTGTGGAGTCCTGCCCTGTGCAGCCATACTTCAGTGTTCAGCTTGGTTTTCCAGCGTGCGTTTTGTGCTGACCTTTCGATTACAGCTGGATTGCAGGTACAGTCTCTGGTAATAGCCTTCTGTTGCAAACTGTTGATTCACATTTGAATGCATCTTTGAGATCTTAGTTTCTATGGATTGTATGCAAAACCTTGATTTAATGGCTGTTTTATGACTTTGTCCATGGGATGAGTCTCTTCGTAACTCTGACTTCATGATCTTTCTGGTAGTTTAGCAGCCTTTATAAAGGCTGACACACAGATATTTGTACTTTCATGAAACAGTTGACAGTCGCTAGGTACCGTCCGCTCAACCTGTCTGCATGATGCGCTCTACTTGTGACCAGGTAAGCTGCTGAAATGTCCTCCGTATAAAGCACAGGCCTGGGACCTGGCATTCTCCCCGAGCTCACAGGGAGCGGAGGTAGCTGTGGACCTTTGAGATGTGCTCTTAATTCACTGTGCTGTACAGTAAGCACAAGATTTTACTGTTTGGCAGTCACAGAGTTGTAGCTGCCTTTTTTTTGCAAGCGTATGTTGTAGCGTTAGCTATTGCTCTTGATTTATTTTGAATATCCAGGTAGATTCACTTCAGTATAAAAAAAGACTTACGGGCTTGGGAAAATACCTGTGCATGTTTGCATTTCAGAGCCCAGAATACCGTATTTCCAAGTGGACTTTATAGTGCATGAAGTGGAATAGTGACTCATTCTATCAGATGTCTCTTATCTGTCACTTTAGATTTTCTCTGATACTTCTGTGATCCCAGTGTGACATATAATGTTCTTTATAGCCTTCTTATTTAACCATGAGCTGGTATGCTTCTGAACATAACTGCACATAATACAAAATATTTTTAATATGCAGTTATATGATGGCATTACTGCAGAACCTGGCCTCCTCCCTAGTATGTGGGTATAATCCAGCGTAATAACTCAGTGTATAGCCACCACTGCTTAGGCTGTGGAAAGGCAAAGGGAATGGGCAGCTGAAGTTGAGTGAAAGGGATTGTTATGTGGAATGACAGATTCCTCTGGAGGTTGCTGGTGTTTGCAGAAGGGAAGCCAAGACATCAGTGCCTAATAACCTCCAGAAGTCCTCTAGATTAACCCCTGAAGGTTCTCGGGAAATAAATGAAAAGCCAGGATAAAGGCTCTCCCTATGGCTCTACTGCACGTCCTGGTACAGTGCCAGTTTTATCCAGGTGGCATCTTACGGCACACTGGTATTAACATTTCTTGAGCTGTTTGGAAAATTTGTGAGCTAAACCAGAACTGCTCTCATTGCATGCATGTGGCTTTTGCCATTAAAAACCATCAGAAACTAGTTAGTATGCATCAGTGCTGGTGGTTCGTTACAAGTCTCTCACATGAGCTGAGTTAGGGTAGTCTGTCTTTTCCATGAAAGCTTGTAGACCTCAGTGATGATCTTTGCATTATAAGCATAAAAAAAATTGAAAAGCAGATGTGGGTTGTGTCTTAGCACTGTGCTTCTTACACACCATCTAACTTACTTTACTGCTCACTTGCAATCAAATCTCTCTTTTTTTTTTTAAAAGCTGTGTAGCTTAAATTTACTGTTTTACCTTGTCATTTCCGTCATTTTTTAGGTCATGACTGAATTAGAGCAAAATGCCTATCCAGGAGAACTTTCAACAGAAGTTTTAAAATCTGCCTCTTCCAGTATCCTAGCAGTTCTGTGAAGACTTTCTGTCAGTATTTGAGACGAGTCCTTCCCTAAAAACCTGGACAGCAGGCTTTGTAGGTCTGTCTTTTCTCAAGTGAAATCTCTACATTGCAGCAGGCACAGCTCAGTTACTCAGCAGGGACGCTGGTGGCCACGGCTGTACGGCATTCTTGATACGCAGCCTGCTGTGACAGATTTCTTCCTGCATGTGACTACGTTTCCAAAACTGTGCTGCTAAGCAACTCTGTCCAAGAGTCTAGTGTTGCTCTAACGTACTGTCAACGAGTAACAGTCTTGTATTATTCCCTCCAGCTCTGCTGACTGCAGCAAGAACATTAGCAATATAAGAAACGTGTTCATTATGATATAGGTGATCTTACAAGCTGGTGCTGACCTTGACAGCTGAAATGAACTGGACGCATTAGTTGGTGTGGATACTGCTCCAACTGTCACTCGCTTCTGGGTAATGTAACAATAAATCAGTTACAGCTGAAGTTTGCCCTGGTACTTTTACAAGATACAGTGCAATATTTATTAACAAAGCTTCACTGATCTGGCACAGTTAGGCTTTTAGGCTTTTTAGTTTTAATAATATGGGCACTTTGACAATTGAAGTAAAAGCCACTTAAAATTTTAAAATGGAGATCTCATAAAGCTGTTAAAAGTCAGATGTCAGAATGGTAGTCAGCTATTACGTACAACAAAAATCTCTTGTCATGCTCTAGGCAAATGGGTATTGAAGGCATTGGTAAATTAAATCTTGTTTTATTAAATGTTTAGGCTGCAGTGCAACCTCGAAGTTGACTAGCTGGCTGTACCACTGGACTGGGCACTGTCTACGCTGTAGCCACAGCTCCTGCTTTGGAGAGCTTGTCTAGAACTTACTCCCTGTTTTATTCATCTTGGCCACTGCAGGTGATTATAAGAGGGGTTTGACTGGGTGGAAGTGGGGGGAAAGGGGATGGAGGAAGTAAACTTGGAAGATGTTAGCATATGAAAATGTCCAAAAGAAAAAGATAATTGTTTTAAGGCATAGGTGAAATTGCTCTAAGTCATAGGTGATCCAATAAATTCTTCTCTCTGGATTCTTACCTTCATATTCCTTTACTGGGGTATTCAAGCATATCTGTCAGTGAAGTAGAGGCAATTTAAAGAGCTGCAATTGGGGGAAAAAAACCATAACAACATTCGATGGAAGATTAGGAGTCGTGTATCTTCAACCCAGTGCCAGCAGAAACTTTTGAGTCATTCAGGGTGTAATTCCTGCAAGTTCTGGAGACTCCAGCTCCTAGTAACAGCACTTTTTACTCATATTCTCGAAAACGGTCTAGTTTTTTTAATATTGTTATAGCCTGTGGTATTATGTTGGACATTGCTGGGGATCTCACGGATGTGTCACACTGATAAGCTAAATGAATCCACTGTGGTCTCCTCCTCTCTGCCATCTTTGCGAATAAAATAACTGTGCTAACACTTGTGTATAATTGCCTTGTGAGCTTAACTGAAATGCATTTGGTCTTACCTGCTTACAGTCTGACTTTATTTGTAGTGGATGTGGGGACTCAGTCTTGTGCTGAGCTGTAATGCAGCATCAGTGCTTCTTTAAGTTGTTGGAAGATGTGAAATCAGAAAAAATACCTAATGCATGTTTGAGTTTGCTAAATACTTTTACATTAAATAAATGTGACAGGATTGGAAACACTTCACCAGAGTCACAAATGCACATTTTGGAACAAACCTCAAACAACTGCTGCAGCATTGGATGGTGTTGTCTTTTCTGATTAAGCTCCACACAGTGTCCCTGTGTTAGGGCATGGAATTGAACTCTGCTTGTGAAAGGCATTTCAACTTTCTTCTCAGTAATGGCTTTTCCTCTTATTCTTGCCTGCTCTGTTTCCAGGCAACCTGGCCTCCCGCAGGATCTATGCACCCCAGTGACGTCCTTGCAGCCCTCCGCCCCTTCTCTGTCTTCCCCCCAGCCCGCCCCAGATGCTCAGCGTTTTCCGCTGCTGCTGAGATGCAGAGCTGAACACATGCAAGCTGCTTTGTTTCCCCTCCTACGTGCAGTGATGTGCACTTCTCTCCGTGTGTGGGAAATACAGCAGATAGACAAGAACATCCTGTGTTGTCACCTGATTTTTCCCAGACCTTTCCTTGCTTCTCCTTGATTTAAAATGATTAGGTCAGAGGCATGCCCGGATGGCCGCCGGTGTTGCACAGGCATGGGCCAACCCTGATCACTGTATGGTTTTAGGCAAAAGTCCAGCTGCTTGATTACTCCATGGGTGGAGGGCAATTAAGAAAATAGTTTGAGTGTAGAGCCCTGAAATAAAAGATAACCTGTATTGAAAGGGGACTAGGCTGAGCAAGTTTTCTTCTTAGGATTTGTTTCATTTCTCAGCTTTTCTTACATGCAGGTTGTCAGGGGGGCCAAACTACAGTGTGGACAGGAATCTGGCTGGGCCTAGGCAAAAATGCTGTGTTCATATCTGCTTCTCAGAGTGATTGGATTTGTGCCTTGTCCACAAAATAGGTTATGCTTACTTGACCAGGATATGCTTTTACACATCACATTTGATTATTTAACCAGTTTAAATCAGTTTAAATGTACCTCTAGTTCTACACTAGCTTAACTAAGCTCATTCAAAAACCATTTTAATTAACAAATGCAGTCTTTGTGTGTTAAGTGCCCAGATTTGCTTTTCATTTGCATAGAACCCATGGAGGTAACACTGTGGACTGTCAGCAGATCATAAGGCTGAAACATAGTACTATTCATTTCTGAATGTTCCTTTCTTTCGCTATAACAAACCCGCACAGTATTTGCATTGCCTCTGTAGATCTGCCTATAATTAATGTAAGGCCAGTGCTAATGCTACAAGCAAAAGCTGCTTTCCAATTAAATGTCTGTATGATGTGTTTTACACCTGCAACTCAGATTAGATTTGACCAGATATTGGCCTAATTTGAAAATTCAGTTCTATGAACTGATTAAAGCATGTGCTGGTCTGGGAGCTCTCAGTCTCTTACAGAAGAAAAACTCTCATTACAAAGATCTTGAGGCAAAAGCAAGATGTAAAGAAGTTGAGTAAGAGTTGACGTGGAGTGATCCAGCAGAGGTGGGGAGAGGGGCTTTTGCTTAGTTTTTGCATACGGTTTTTGTTTTTGGGTTTTTTTGCCTTATGCTTAAGCTGACTTTTAATACAGAGTTCTACTCTGCAGTTCTAGTCAAATTGCTGTGAAGTTCAACTAAATCAAGTAAGCACAAAGTTATATTTCTCTTGCCTTTCTCTGGGATCTTAATGTCCATAATGCTATTCAACAAAGCCTGTAATGTGGTTTATATTAGCATCTTCAGTAGCCAGTGAAGATAAGTTAAAATCTCTCTGTAGCTTCCTACTTTTACCCAGAGTCATGAAATGATGAGGAAGAGCTCTGTGGAACTGCTCAGCTTCTGACCTACGATGTGCAGTAACTGTGACAACTGAAGGGGAATACAATTTCTGGAAGCCTGTTTCAGCAAGCTGATCAGACTTGCTTGTTGCTTGCTTATTTCTAACCAAGCCTGGCTGAATGTCATTCCTTTCATCTTTTAGAATGGGGGGGGGGGAACAGTGTGCATTTAGAATTAAGTTGCCTTTTGACACAGAAGCTCGTGCTGTTGAAGCAATGCGTTTAAGGGGGGCATTCACTCTTGTACATATTTTGTAGCTAAAGTCACTAAAAGGACTGGTTCAGAAAGTGCTTTATACCTACCAAAGATATCTACTGTTGTCCGATACTGGGCATTTGAGGAGAAGTAGTAATGTGAGTTGAGATCTGCTTAGTACTTCTGCAAAGTATGTCGAGATTCCTAGTGACCACAAGAGGCAATATTCTTCCAGAATGTAATATTATATCCAGGGAGTTATTTTCATTACCTGGAAAAAGCTTTACTACCAAGTTTGCTTTTCACATCATCTCTTTCTGGTGGGAGGATTTGCTACTGTGTACTGACCAAGCATGACAGTTTAGTATGCAAGCTCTGGCATGTGTGGGTAAGTGGAATGACCGGTGGAAATATCCTAGGTAAAGCCATCCTTTCTTTTTGGAAAGAGAAGCTGCAATTGTTTGTGTAGTTAGTACTAGTCTGGAAAACAAGGAATGAGTGCTTTGGTTGTCGGCACAGGTAAAGACTGGGCACCTACAGTGCATTGTGGAAAAACTTCCTCTAGCTGTAAAGGTTCTAACAAAGTTTGTAGGCTGTTGTATGCACACTGAAACGATGAGATTTTTCTTAACCTGGCTTAGCCAGTATGTTGCACTGTAGATATGAATGTTGTTTTTGTGCGTCTGTCATTGAAATCTCCCTTCCATTCCCTTAGGGATAAGGAAAAGTCATAGCAGAGTACAGCATTCACACAAATAGGGTATTAACATTGCAACAGACCGAAAGGATTTGGTCATAAAACACCACCAGCATTTTCTTCACCTTGTGCAAGATACAAGTAACTGCATTCATTCTGAAGAGGGATGTGGACAAGGTGATAACTTCCTTCCTGAGCAAATGCAACTTTTCGATACGCATTTTGGTCCACAGTTTCCTGCCCTCAGTTGCTGCCAATATTTGCATTTATACTACCTCCAAAAGCCACCAATTTTGCTGCAAAATGGCCTAGTTTTATCTGCTACATCACTTTTAGTTAGGTAGTTAATTCTGTGGAGTAGATGCTTCTATTTTGCCCATGAGCTTGTCAGAATAAATTTCATTTTGTTCAATAAAAAGGATACTATTATCTATCTAGCTAGAATGTCACCATCAGGAGTGCATCTTTTCTGCAGAACACTTTATTTTGACTAAAATTGCACAAATTGCCTATTTGCATCTAGAGAGATCACTTCTAGTGACCTAAATGTACCAGCAGACTTGTGATGACAGGTTGCCTGAAAGAAATGTGCCTATGCCATCACTGTCCACTCAAAAATGCAGAGCTGCTGTAGAGTAACATCTATCAAATTGAGCTCCTGAAATGGGAGGTGACCCACAGTAGCCTAGGGTTCAAGCTTTGTTTTTTTCTCACATTCTCGTGCCCATATGCCAGTTAAGTGCTTCTGTATGTAACTAATACACACATCATCTTCTAAATGTGTTTGCTAGCTTATCCAGCCTAGGATTCTCTTTTGACTAAACAACTGTGATGTGGAGGAAAAAAGGCAAGGGTGGAACCTAGCCTGTTGAAAGGGATATATGACCACAGTGGGCCATATAGTATCATGCAAGTCACCTGGAAAGAGTGAACAGTCCCCATAAGCTGAGCTTCAACCCTCTTGGTAGGTTGCAACTTGATGCTTGCCATCCCGCTTGCAGCAAAGAAGGGGCAGGGGGCAGAAGGGAAGAGGCTGTATTTAACTTGGCAGCGTGCAGTCGTGTGCAGCGGTGTTAGGTAACATGATCTAACACTGATACTTGGATTAGCCTTTATTAGCTGCAAAAATCATCCATCTGGTGGTTGTGCTCTGCTAACTTAGTGACATGCAGGAGGATAACAGCCTGGACTCCCAAGTAGCTCCATGTACATCAGGCTTCACTGGACTGCTGTTCTAGTGAGGTAGGTTTGTTGTGAACTGCTGTGTATCTGTCTGTAAGCAGTGCTTAACTCCAGTTTGGGTGCTGATCCTACCCTGTCTCTGAATGCTACATTACTTTTCTTTGCCTTTAGATTGACCTTTTCCAAGCTCATTCATTTATTAGTCCAAAGAGCCACATGATGACAGCTTCTCGTTCTTTTGTGCTACTCCAGGTGCCTCCTGGAATAATAGAGGAACCAAGTTACATGGATATATTGCCCAACAGTAAAAGCATATGTAGTGAATGTTTGTTCAGGGTTTTCCAGGAGGGATTTGGAGTGGGACTCCTCAGAAGAATGCTAGGAAATGTTTTTCCTAAATAAGCTTGTTGAATTTTTTTTTCAATGCAGTCAATTCGTCAGTGCCATCTGTTGCCTCTTGTTATACTGAGGAGATCAATTGCTGACTTATGGGAACGCTTACTGGCACAATTATACTTTTCTAACTATTACTGATTAGGCTGACCATGTGGTGGCATTCTGAAAGAAGCATGTTTTCTTTTCCTAATTTAACTTACACCACTATAGAAACAACTGAACTGAAATGGAAAAGGTGGTTCCTTTCTAGAATAATTGCCCAGGCAGGGCATTTTAATCAGAGTTATAATTAGATCTAAACAAGTGTGTGGCATGAATAGATGTTAGCCCAGGACAGGGTCTTCAGCTTTTGTTTTGTTCATTACACAGATGAAAAAGGAAATGTTTACTTATTTGTGACTTCTCTCCATTGAAAGCTGACTACTGATTTCTACCTTTTGTTTCCTTCTTTTTTATACTTTTCAAGATCATGTTCATTCTCAGTAGATGTGTAGCTTCCCTGGTTAGATTTGTGCATGACTGTAAACTTAGTTTTGGGAAGTCTTTCATAAAGCATTTATTTCTTGCAAGCTGATGCAGGATATTGGCATGTTTCCATTACCACTGAAGTCAATGGAAGATTGGCCAGTGAGGAAAGGTAGCCAGGTGAGAGCTAATTGCCATTTTAATGTCTATCCCTTTTGAAACTACTGATTTCAGACAGAGATGTATACAGTACAGTCTCCTCTATGTCGGTGCCAAGTGTTGTGGGCACTGGCAAGCTGTTCTTCGTTGCTGATCTTCAGTATGCTGAGGATACGACAGGTATGTGTTTTTGGTATGTTCTTGATTTTTGAGATGTTACAACATCTCAAAACGTGTGTGTGGCACAAAAGCATTCTAAAAGCAGTGTTTCCCTTACGTACAGGCAAAGACCATTGATCCAAAGGTTCAAAAATAAATACCCAAAATGAGGACTGAATTGAAAAGCCTATATAGTATTTAAGTATTTTCTGAAGAAATGTTGTTTGCGAGCAACTTTTTAATAAGTGGCCATTCCCTCTGCCACCATCCTCAATCATATTTCTCTCTCATAGTAGCTCTGGTGGAGAATATCTGCCTTCTGGAAAGGTGCTGTTGTGCTTCTGGCACAGAGTAGCCCACTGAATCCTGAAGCACTTAAATGAAGAGTGTGATGGCTGTCATCTCCCTGCTGGAATGGGAAATGTACTCCCAGCCCACGTTTCACCGAGCCTCCTTCCTTCTTCCTGTCTGCCAGACCTCTCTCCCACTTTTGTCTGCTTTGTCCTGAACTGCCAGCATAAATATATTTTCCTTGATGCTGGCAGGACAGTATTGTTTCAAGGAAGTTTACATGAATATTTGCCACACTCAACTGATAAACAGGATGTCTATATAAGTTTTTATTCCTACAAGTAAGTATTATCTCCCACACCAATATTTCTTGCCTCCTTTCAGAGACTCTCACCCTGGGTATGATCTTTTGGCTTCCTTTATAAACCAGACACACTCTTCAGCTGATGAATTGTCTTTGTCTGGAGTTTTGGCACTTCAGTCCATTAAAGCAGCAAATGGCAGGAAACTTGGCAGTACCATTATCCGAGTCCTCCTTGAAGAGAGCAAGCTGTTGATGGAACAGAAGAGCACCCTGGGAGGTTAGCTTCCCTCCGGCTGTTGGAGGGACGTGGTCCTCTTCCATGAGCAGCAGCCTGTTCTGAGACCAGGACATTCAAGCACCACCAGTGCACTGAGTGGGGGCCAATTTTACAGCACAGTGTACCACTGAGAAGATGCCCATTTATTAGTAAAATACATCAATAAAACACTGCCTTTCACTGTGTGAAAGGCCAAAACAGTAGCAATAGTAGTTTTCTCCTTTTCTGACTTTTACTAAAAAAGAAAAAAAAAAGTAATTGCAAAATCTTAAAAGCTTGAATCCGTTCTACAGTTAAATTCTAACCCTGGATGGCAAGTTCTGCTAAAATTGAGGAAGATATGCTAAATTCTTTCTTTGCAAAAAATAGCTCTAAAAATAGTCTTCCCGTGCATACTATAAGGTCAGTTTTCAGCATGATGTTCAGTGGAAAGGGCATAACCTATTGAGTAGTCCTGTCTTTGTCTAAAGTCTCCTGTTGCACAGACTGAGTGTGTGGATACATCAATGAATGCAATGCATGTTAGCCATATTCTGCCTTAAATTATGAAGCTTTTGGTTGCCAAATGAGTTTTTAATATTTGGGATTCAGCCACTAAATCAAAGCCAAGGAAACATAAGATTAAGTGACAAAATGCTAACTTCTTGTTTCTCTGCTTTCAGGCTATATTGAAAAGTTTTTCCAAGCAATTACTTTCGTTTGTGCTTTATATTTTATGATTTAAAGAGTCACTCAGATCCCTGCTCCATTTCCTTTTTAAGACTTGCTTTGAACACAGTCTTTGAGCAGTTGTTTCAGACTGAAAGCTATATGTAGTCCTGGTCTTTATTATCACAGATCATCTCCAAGTTAGAGTGTCCCCATAGACTCATTGCCCTGAAATAAAGGGTGGGAAGGTGGAAGCAAACTAACAGGTAGAGCCATGATCCGCTTTTGGAAGACAGGTCAAGAGAGAGCCTCCCCCCCCCCGGATTTTTCCTTAATAACAATGACTTGAGGTTTTGGGAAGGAAAAGCAAGAGTTTGTCCAAGCCAGTAATATCACAGTAAGCTCTTTAACAAGGAGTATACTTAAGATGGAGATTTAACTGCCTTCAAAAATATTTTTCACTCTCCCTATAATGAGAACTGAAGGCATCATGTGACTAAGAATTAAATTGTAGCCTCAGTACTGTCTCTTTAGTTACTGTGCAGTGGCATTTATGAAATACAGTCAAAAATGTCCTTAGCTCCTAGGGCAACAGAACACGGGAGGAACTAGTTCTTCAGAAACACTATAAAGCTACTACTTGATTAAGCCCTTTATGTCTCTTGCACCACCGTGAATCCAGTCGTGTGTAAGGTTGACACCTGACTGCACACTCTGTCCTTACAACAGGTTCTGGGTCTACTTCTACCTGACTGTGTCTCAGTGGGAAATCACATACATAGCAATTAGCTTAAATTAAGGGCTGCAGGACTCGGTGTGGGGATCTATAGGTAGATAGAGAGATCCTCTGTTATGTTTTTTCTGTTGCTCTGTTGTCATAATTCTCTGCAAACAGCTGCAACGGTACGAAGGCATCCTGTATCAGCGCGATGACGTGCAGAGGCTAGCTGTAAACTCTGCTGACGAGCACATGCTCCCTTCAGAGTGTGGGTTTGCCTGCCTCTCGCTCTCTTCTCTTTCCTGACCAAGCTAAGAGATGGTGTGGGAAGCTCTGGCATCTGGTGATGGTGAACAGGATGGGAGGTGAACCTTGATGGCCCTCTGTTATGTAAAAGCCTGCTGGACAGATGCCTACCAGACTTTAAAATCTCATTTCTGAATGCAAAATAGGAAATAATACCCCTTATTGGTATCAGTGATAACGAAGTGTGCCTTTTGTGGGGCTTCCAGCTTTTACTGCCCCTCCTTTTGTTACTTAGCTGCCCACTCTGCTTTCATACTGCTCTGTGATTGAAATTTCCACTGCTTTTGATTAGGCTTTTGCCTGGCAAATGCACGTATTCAGCACAGCATTAAAATCCAAAAAATACAGAGCAGTGTTCAGCTGAAGTGCATTGGCGGAGGGGGGGAACATGGAAACTAAACGGACAAGCCTTCTGGCTTTGAAGAGCAAGACCTCCGCAGTGACTTGAGTGAGTTTCGTCAGTTTAAACATTTCTTTACCTTCTCTTTACAAACTGTTGCTTTATGAACTTAACTTGCCTTCCAAATAATGATTTGTTCCTCAAATTACTAGGGTAAGTTTTAGTGGGATCCAAAAAGGGGAAAAAAAAATGTTTTTGAAATGGTGGGAACATTTTGTTGATTGGTAGCAGCATGTATGCTCCAGGCTTGGCATACATCCCCACAGCCTGTAAGCTTCATTAATTTTTGATAAAAGAATAGTTACTTTTTCAGACTCATTTTGTTTTAGTACTTCATTGTTTAAGAAACTAGATTATTGTCGTCTTCCACTTCTAATTGTAGCCTGATCTGTGCTTTATTTAATGAAGTTTAGCCTTACTCCCTCCTCTCCATATTTTATATGGTATTTGTCGGCATGAGGGAATGCACTTCTTTTCAGGGGTAGGTTTTGGGGTGTTTCATGATGCTACCCAGAAACTGATTCTTTCTGCATAAATAATACTGCTGACCTGTAGTTCTAGTGGTGCCGTAAACGTCAGTGTTCCCTCCAGTTGGAGCAAGAAGCCTACATGCCTGTACTTTTTCTGATGTTTGTTATTGGGGTGAGATGCTTTTGTGGCCAGAGCAGCAAGTTGCTGTTAGCCGGAAGAACTGTTACCAAAAGCGCACAGGCAGCAGCACCACGACTCCTCTCCCTCTGTCCAGCCACGACACGCTGGCTTTCCCCTTGTGGCCCACCTCCGACAGCAGAGATGCAGTGCATCATCTATAGAGATACAGGTGCTGGTTCCTCTCTCAAAGTAGAGGGTGTTGATTAGTCTAACAGGAATTTCTGTGGCTCCTAGTCCATTTGGACAGTGACCCCAGTGAACCTGTGTGTTGTGCTGATGTATATTAAGTGTGCTGCCATGTGCTGCATAGATGCTGCTTGCTAGTCCACCTGCTAACGTGCTGTTTTCCTGTCTCCTTCAGCTGAAGAGAGCTTTGACAAATGCCCGAGTGACTGAGAAGCTTGAGCCTCTCCCGACACACCTCCCTGAAGCGAAGGTTGTTGATGCAAAACCTTCACTCTTTCCTGTAGTCAGAATGTGACTGTCCTTTAGTGCTGTATCAGGCCAGTGCGGCGACTCTGAGCGGAGTAAACTAACAAGAGTTGAAATCAGTCTGCTCTAAAATGGTGTAATTAGAAGATCGAGAAGAAAGCACCAACGAAATAGCCAGGGATCTAAAGAAATGCTTCATGGAGCAATTGGTTAACCACCCACTTAAACATTTTTATTATGGAGCTCCTGAGAAGTACAGACACTCATTATGAAGGTGGAGTTTGAGCTCTGATTTGAGGGCTGGATAGCCTGCAAAGAGCTTGGAGCACTGAGCAAAACCGACGAGGAGGAGGGCACTGCCCAGTTGTAGGGCTGGTGTCTGCCTCCTGAGCTGTGCCATGCAGGGAGGTGAGGCTCACTCGCAGTCATGAACTGCTGTCCCTCAGCTCATCAGGACTTGATTCATGCAAGGTGAAAAGCAAAGTCACCTTGGTGCGGAGAAGCTGTGGGTTGTGTTTGAGGTCTAGGCTGCCTGCTGACTTGCAGATTGCTCTTGACTGAGCTTGTGGCAGGGAGTTAGCATCCCAAGGAATGACCCTTCAAAATTCATCCTCCGTGGGGTCAAGATTCAGTACTACGCTTGTGGTGCTTGCTTTATTGCCTTGGGCAAACTGTTGAACTCCTGTCAGCAGAGTTCTCTCCTGGTAGGCTACGTTTAGACAGGGCTTGCTTTCCAAAAGGAAGGGCAATGTGCACTTAGCAGAGCAGAATTCATTGCAGTTGTTTCCTTGCAGCCAGGTTTTAGATGAAGTCAGTCTGGCTGATGTGACCAGAGGACTTAAGGCAGCCTTTTTTGTACAGAAATCCTGAATCATCTTTACTGTGGAGGGAGAATATTAGCCAGCTGGGAAATGCAGGAATGGAGAAACCGATGTGGTGTGTTTTGGAAGGCCTCAAAACCCCTCCTTCCCTCTGGAAAAAAGGCAAAGCAAACAGCATCCCTTCCCCAAGCCCCAAATGCAACCCAAGCTTCCCCTCCACCCATGAATTTCCCTGCACTTTCCCTTCAGTGGGAAGCACAGAGGGAATTTCCTAGTTCCACCCTTGCACGTTCTTGAGGAAGCTCTGAATTTTCTGAAACCGGAGCACAAGGGAGTTTCCTCAGACATTTTCAGGAGACTTTTATGTTTTTATCTATTGCTGGAGGCATTTGACTTGAATGAGTAAGTTTTGAAGAAACTCCTTCAGAAATGACACGTCTCTCTTTTTTATATCTTTTGAAAATGGATTTAGGTTTGCTCAAGGGCTACTCATTTTGATTGAACTTAGAATAAGAGCCTTTATAAGATGTCATCTTCTGGTTGGTGTTTACGTTCCTTTGCTGCTTCAGGTATTGTGTGTGTTGGGTGTGGAGTTTTATGGTACAGTGTGTAAAGCATACAGTATTGTCTGGTGACAATATATATGTATATATTGGTTTAAGCTTTACAAAAGCTTGTTCCTACTGGGAAAATCCTAGGTGAAAAGAGTGCAGTGAGAAAGTTTTCCGAGCCCGCTCTGAATCTTCAACTTTTCCAGTCCACTGTTGAGCATTGTCCTTAAAAATACAGTGTGGATTTACCAAAGCTTTAGCTAATGGAAACATGTGCAGCTCGCGTAGCTGCTCTGCAGCAGCGGGTGAGCTCCAGCCCAGAACACTGCTAGCCTAGAACATGACATCAACAATTTGTCACCCTGTTAATCACTGCCGGTTAATGCTTGGCAATTTTATGGAGTGGGGTCTGATTTTGCCATTTCACCTGGTGTCTCAGCTCTAACTCTGTTCCTGCCAGCAGCTGCTAATTCTGAGCACTAGACCTGGCCGCCTTACAGTTTCTGCTCTTCCTGCAGTAGTAAGCATGCTCAGTGACCTAAAAGTCTGGAATTATTCCTATGTGCTGAATTAAGGGTTTTAAACAGAAGAAACAGCTTATTGTGTTTAGTGCTTTTTCGAGATTCTGTTATGTTCTGCTTGCATGCAAAGCAGTTTTTCTCCTGGCAAAGACTTTATCTCATGAAATACGAGGCTTAATTTTCACGTGCTTTAGATTGTTCCCTTAAAGATCCTTTCTCATGAACAGTGCCATGCCTATTAGAGCATCATTTGGCATTCCTCTTGGAGGTTGGAGCTAAAAGAGAATATTACAGGCTTCAGCTGGCTGCAGAACTGAAACTAGCTTGTTCAAGGACTTGTGAACAGTTTGAGACTGGAATGAGTTTTCTTCATTTGGACTTGCTTCTTGCTTCACATCTCTCTCTGAAGAATTCCTACCATCACCTTGAGGCTTCAGTACCTTTGCGCCCTTGCCTTTGCACCCCAGGCTTTGCACTACCGCCACCACGTAAGGTCACTTGGAGGGCCAGGACTGCTAGTGGTTCTCAGTTTTGGTGCGTTGGGGCTGCATTTGGTGCAAATACTGCAGAGTGAGCTTGTGTCAACTGCTGACTTTCACTAGTAGTATCTTGTGCAAGGAAGAAAGATGGGACTTACGTATGGTTTTAATCTTTACAGGTTTCCAGTGTGATTCTTTTTTCAATAATGTTTATATAAGATCAGAAATGACTAAGAGTGCAGAAGGGTAGGAATGGTTTAAGGAATATTGGATGGCATGCTTGAATTTACAGTGCTAACAAGTGACAAACCCAGCAATGTTAAGTAGTGACAGTATGTTGATGACAATTCTTTGCTGTCATTTGGAGGTATCTTGCAAAAAGCACTTTTATTCTTGGAACAGGTGTCCAGTTCAAAGGTAGCAAATGCCTGAGGCATTTTTGGTACTTTAGAGCTTTTCGTTCTTGGAAGCGTGTTGGTTTTGGTGAGGAGACTGTCAGATTTGCAGTAGTGAGTAAGTTTGAGCAGCATTACGTTTTGCAGCAGGATTACTGTGCCATATTAATGTTTGTGTCTGTGGAATTGGGACATCCTCGTTGATAGAATAAAGACTGGAAGAATCCATAAATTATTTCCTGCCAACATCTCCCTCTCCCTCTCTGCTAGCGATAGCAGCATTTGCTATGAGTTTATTAGTCTTAATGTACTATGTATCCTGTTTACTAGCTTCCTGTATCCTTTCCAAATAGTGAGCTTGCATTTCATATTGTGTGCCATTGTGGGGTTCTGTCCATTGACACGGCACGTCCCTGTATGTGAAGCACTTGGCCTCATCCCTAGTGAATGCTGCATCTGTTGCAAGTTGATCTCTCTAATTGGGCTTTGGGCTGTCGTGCCGAGTCTTTCTGATGGTGCATCATTAGCATTTCTACCGCAGTGATGCTTTGCATGCCCTTCCCCTGATCGTTGCATGATTCTGCACTCTTCCTTGACAGAATTGTTGTACATTATGCTTTAGCAAAGCCCCTAGGAGAACACTTGTTGAAGTGGTTCTTTTCCCAGGGAAAGTGCCATCTCTGAACCAGAAAACTTGCTGGGTGTTAAGCTAGCCCACAAATCTTGAATTAGTTTGGCATATTATAGGTGCTGTCTTGCGCTTAGGCTTTTTGGTATGGAGCAGGGAGGGTACTTATTAAATCAGTGCTGAGATCTGATTGAGCAGAAGCGCTGTAAATGCAGTATTTGCTGAGGAAAGGTGCCTGCCTGCAGGCACAGAGGGTCTGCAGCACTTGTTGGCTTCCGTACTTTTCCTTTCTGCCAATGAGAGGAGGCTTTTCTTCCTCAGCCTCTTGCTCTAGCACGGTATTGCAGTGCCTGAGAGTTGCTTTTTTCTCCCCTGCTGTATCAGGCCATCTGGAAAAGATTCCTTTCCTTATCTGGATGTGTTCAATTAAACAAATATATAAATATATATATTTAGTATAGTGGACTTGGAAGGTGCCTTTTACGTAGCAGGTGTCTCCCCATTTGGAGCACGATGGCATTGCTGCCTTGTGCATGGCCACATAAGTGCTGGGAGCTGTTCAGCGGCAGTGGAAAGACCTTGCTCAGGGAAGGTGGAGGGAAGAGAAATGAGGGAAAATTTTGAGACGGGGAACTTCTAAGAGCAGCTGACTGGAAGCACTTAGGCTTGTTAAAATTCTTTTTGTGTTGCTTTATAGAGCACTTCTGATTTGAAAATGAATAAATAGCTGAATTAGCCCATTACCATGCCTGCTAGTATTTACCAGCTGTATTATAGAATATGAGATGATCTGTGGCTAATGCAATGGAGTCCATTGCGCTAGTGACTTTTTCCTCTTCTCTGCCTGCCTACCTCACTCTCATCCCCCATGTCATTGTCTCTCTTTTTCAGAAGCTTTAATGATTTTTGTCCCAGGAGCTTACAACAGGGCTAAGGCTCTTTTGCAGGCTTGACTGTTCCTTTCTAGAGTCATGTCTTGCTCTTGCGGTAGAACTGGGTTTATAATATATGTTCAGGTAATGCAATTTCTCAGAAATATAACAACTAGAGTTTGGATTTTGTCTGACCTTGTGTTCCCAGACGAAGATGTTTATAAATGCATTAAGACTGAGTGTCCAGATCAGCAACTGATGATGTTAGATGTTTATGGCACTTACTCACACAATTTTAATTGAGAAATGATTCAAAAAGAGCCCTGACTTTTCCCAGGTGAAACGTGCTAGTGTGTGCAAATGGGCAGCTGGAGCCCTCAGACCACTCTCGCTGCTCTGCATCAACACCGGTGGCTGCCGTAGGCTGTGGCAGGAGGACGCTGCCTTCTTGGTTTTAGATGAGCAGAGTTCAGCAGCAGGTTCCTTCCCCTGTGTGCTTCTCCCTGTGTGCTTGACAGGGCTCACGGATTAGCCAGCAATTTAGTTCCTGGTTCCACTTGCATCCAAATTTCAGTCATTGAAGGCTGTTACTCCTCTGTGTGGCTAACTGGCAACTTCTCTTTCTGTGTGTTTTTCTTTTATGTAGAAGTATTGGTGTTTTCAGGCTGTTTGGGCACATCTTTCAGCAGTAAATTAACATGGCAACGGCATGGCTGACTGGCTAAGCTGGGAGGTAAAATGTGGGAAACTGTTTGACTAGTAAACTGAGTAAATGTTTGGACTTGCTTGAAATATATCCAGGAGTTGAAAAAATAATTTGTTTCTCAGACCATTACTGGGTGCCTCTGTGAATGCGCTATACTGTGGTAATAGGCAACAGCCTAAAAATTTCACTACCGGCTGCAATGCTGCCCCCCTAATGAGGTACCTTCTGCAGAAAAATACTCTGACAAATAGAAAACAAAGCTTCTTCCTGCCCATTTGATGGTGAGCTGAGTGGGTACTGTTAAGCTGCTTAGAGATCCCAGACTCTCTGAAGCGCAGGGACCATGTATTCTGTTCTCGTAGTGTTTAGCACAGCAGGGCTTTATGTGCAGCATTATTTGGTTTTGGAAATACTTTTCCAAATATGTGTTTTGGTAAATAATCTTTTCCTTTTTATTTTTCCCTTCTTCTAGGTTGCTATAAAGATAATTGATAAAACACAACTGGATGAAGAGAATCTGAAGAAGATTTTTAGAGAAGTTCAGATCATGAAGATGCTTTGCCACCCACATATCATCAGGTTATATCAGGTAGGAGCACTGTGCAGTGGGTTTTCCATCCCTCTACATGATAGCTTTACATGGTACAGTACTGCTGTCTTACAGGATTGTCCCTCCATTTTCCCCCAGGTGAAATACTCCCTTTGATTAGAAGGGAGAGGGAAAAGTGGCTAATTCTTCTCTTTTCTGGGAAATTACGCTTCCGCTTTGGGCTGACCTTTTGCCTTTTGTCTACGGCCATTTTGCGCTTTTCAGTTTCCCAGTTGAAACCGGACATGGGCTCGCCTGCTCGATATAAGGGAAAGAGCAATTCTCATCTGCTAACAGGATTGAAAGCATGCTGCTCCCCTGTTCTCTTCCTCCTACCCTGTTGTGCTGTGGTCCTGTGGACTTGCTGATCTGCTCTGTGCTTTGCTGGAAGGTGATCGATAGAAACAGCAGAACTGTTTGTGTGTTGCTTGCAGACTTTCCTCTGGCTTATTTGGCATTTTTACTCTGCAAACAGAAGCACCAAGGGCAGGACCACGTGTAGGTTGCTCTTTATGCACACATTTGGTGCTGTTCCTCTGACTGTATGGTTGAATAGAACAACAAGGAAGGTACAACAGGCCAGAGACAAACAGATAGCAGAGGGGTGGGAACAAAGAAATAAAGGGGACAAACACCTTGGTGAAATTTTAAATGCTGTTTTAGAAGCTGCTGGATAGATGGAAGACTCCCTCCCTAGGCCTTTCTGATACAAGGGCAGAAGCAGTGACTTGCAGCCAAAGAGCACTTGAAAGCTCTGCACAAACTCCCCTCTTTTGCTTGCAACTCCAGCTCTGGGAAGCTCCTTCCCAGTATCCTGCCAGAACTAACCACTGACCACCGGCTTTGTGCAGGACGACCTGCCCATTTGATGCAGCAGTAAAATTGCCAGGGCTTGCAATCACAGGCTGAACTGTGAATAGAGAGGGCTTCTCTCCAAACCATCTGGTGGAAAGTCTGTTGTTCTTTAGGGTGGGAATATGAAGTGGAGAAAGGGCTGTCCTGGGCCCTTCACCTTGATCTTCAGCTTGGGAAAGTATTATGGTGTTACGTTGCAAGATCCATTAAGATGGGTAGTCTGCTGTTCATATCCACCTGACCCTGATAGCAGGCACTGGAATGTGGAAACTTGAAATTCTGGGGGAAATATGCCAGAATTTATTCCTTTTTTAATGAGTTATTGGTGTTCACATATATATTTTAAGGAAGAAGTTGTCATGAACCACAATAGAAGTTGCCATTCCCTAGAATCAATTGGCGTCTATTCAGGATTGATCTGCTTCTGGTCTATGCTTGATAGATATAAGTAATCATTCAGACTTCAAAGCTAAAACTGAGACAGTAAGACTGACAGGTAACTGTTTTTCTGTTTTGGCCAAACAGCAAACTGTGAGATGCCCAAGGCAGCACTGGGGAATTACAGCATTTTTAAGGCACTTGGGGAACCCTTCTTTGCAAACTTACTCCTTAATGCTGTGGGGTTTTTTTGGGTTTTGGGTTTTGTTTGCTTGTTTTGTTTTGTTTTGTTTTTTTGTGTGTGCAAAAGAACTTGCTCAACCTATTTTAATCTGTCTAAAGCTTCTGGTATAATACTCAACAGATTACATTCATGACTAGACTTCCCTAAGGTGAGAAAAGAGCGCTCACTGTGGAGCATGTTTCATCTGACTGTTCAAGGGTGCTTTCAGTAGCATTTTGTTCTCCAGATTTTTGAAGTTTTTTAATAAAAACTACTAACACCTGGAGTTGGAAATTCAAAGCCTTTCACAGCTTTTCATCAGAAATCTGAATTTGAAGATCATATTTCTTTGAGCTTGAAATGCTTAAAATGCCTAAGTGAAAAAGGAGAAGATATCTGTAGTAACTGAAATAATGCAGGAGATTCTGTTTGTCTGGAAACAGGAATATGTTTTTTAAAAAGCCTTTCTAAGGCTTTTCTGGGCATGTGTTACTATTGAGTGGGAGCTATCTCTCGTGTCTAGTGTCATTTGAAAAGAATTGGGGTACATCTCTGTTATATTCATTATTTTTAACATTCAGAAAAACATCAAACCAACTATTTAGCAGTTCCTGTTTTCCTGTGTGGGTGTGGGGGTTTTTTTGTTTGTTTTGTTTTAATATGAAGGCCACCTGTTTGAGTTGTAACTCTTAATAAGAACCAGCTATCATGGGCTCCAAATGCTTAGTTTCTCTATTGAGATGATAATCCCTTTCATGTTAAAAGAAACTTTCACTTTGTTTTTTGAAACACGCATTGACAAAAGCCAAAACAAATGTTTTCATGCCTTTTCTAAACAACCCACTGTATACAAATTTACCTGTGGTACCTGAAACCAAAGGTTCAGCATGAGATCTTGGAAGTGAAACTGACTCTTTTTCCATTGACAAAATCTGGGAAACCTGCTAAAGAAAGAGCATTAAGAGTTGGAGGGCACCTCAAGCGTGTGTTTGCTGGAAGTCTTTATAACTGGTCACAGAAGAGCTGCACTAGGAGCCACCCTTACAGCCTAGAAGCTGAAAGGAAGAAGAGGATTATATTTGCTACTTTCTGTATGCAATTGTGCATTGTCACCAACTGACTGTTAAACAAGCTGCAACCATGTCGTTAAGGCCTCTATTTAGCACATACTGTCTTGCCTTGTGCTTTTTCCACTTCCAGATCCTGATAGGGATTTTTCTAAGATTGTTCAGGAGTCCTGAGGTGGGTTTGGGCTGTAATCATGGAATCAGCAAGTGCCAGGCGAGGTGATAGGAGCACGTTCCGAAATTGGTCACATGCAGTTGAGAGTCCTGCGCTGTGGCCCTTCTGCAGTCCCCGGGGTGTGATACTGCTTTCTCTCAGCAGCCCCTCTGCTTCTTTATCTGCGTAATGTCTCCTTCCTTCCTCAGGGATGTGGCCGGGAGCAGTCAGTGGGGGTTATTTTCTTGGTTGATATGTTTTGAAATTAAGCTCTTTGCTGTCTTTCTCTCCAAGCTCTCTGTTAGTTCATGCACAGACAGACACGTACACGCTCCACCCTTCTCTCCTGCCTCATCCTCTTGTGCTCCCTGTAGTTAACCGGGAGTTCCGCCAGGGGAGCTTTGCTTCACTTTAGAAAAGAGCTACTCTGGCTGCTTTTCTTCATGGCGTTATTTTTTTCTCTCCTTCTCCCCTCTCTCCTTGTCGTCTTTCCTTGCATAGTCTCTTCCCCACGTATGTGCCTGTTCCTGGGCTTTGCCGTGCTTCTCGTGAGGAGTGCCCGCGTCTGGCTCTTCTGTCTGCTCCCCATTTCTGGTCACCTGAAGTGGGAGCATTTGAGCTCTGATGTTAATAACTAAAAGTGAATCACACTGTAAATTTTTCTGCTTTGGGGATTCTGAAGGATTAATAGTAACTTACCAAGAATTTGGCTTGTTTCACATTAGTAGCTTCCCAATAGGACTTCAATTTAATTGAAGTTCCTGATGACATCCTTAGAATTCTTGTTTGGAAATGTTGTGGTATAGTGCAGGCTGATATTCTTCAGTATCCTCTTCTCTTTGTCCATGTTATATAGCTGTATTTGATTTGTTTGGGTGAGGTCGTAAAGAATTTGGTGTGTCCCGATCTTTGTCTTTATGGGCTAGTCAAGCAAGCTGGATGTACAGTGGAGCTTTGTGGCCGTTTTTAGAATCATTTAAAGAAATTGTGTCTAATCACTGCGTTTGCATTTTGGAATGCTCTGTCCCCCAAATCCTAACAAACTCTCAAAAAATGTGTGAAATTGTTACCTGGCTGAAATCGGGAGACTCGCCAAAGGAAAGCCCTCACTCTCGTTTAATGCTAATAGGTCTTGACTCGCTTGAAAGTCACTTATTGATTCTGCCAATGTCCCTCTTACCCTCCCCACTGCTTAGCAATAATGCATTGGTTATTTTAGTTCTTCGGAACAATGATTAGTTTTTGAAGGTGAACTAGTTTGGTTACAGCAGCTCTGAAAAGTCTCCCAGGTGTCTGGGACAGGACATGACAAGGTAGCAAATGCTAAAGGGAGGTAAATAGATGATGAGGAATGTGCAAGTGAAATGTTGTGTTTAGTTACAGATTTAGTGTTTAAAATTTCCTATTTTGTTCTTATTGTTCCTCACTTCCTGTCCATTCCTTTGCCTGTAAAGCATGGAAAAGTAATACTTCCTTTTAATTTGATGAAAGCAGTTGCGCATGTTAGAAAATATAAAAATTTTCAATTAGCTTAATTTCCTTGTGCACAAGGCAGTCTCCTTATCTGTCACTTTTCTGTCCTTGCGTCCAGGTTATGGAGACGGAGAGGATGATTTATCTAGTGACAGAGTATGCTAGTGGAGGGGAAATATTTGGTAAGTACATTTATTGAATTCTTTAATCAGATAATGTACTCGGTCAACTACAGTAAACTGAAAATAGCTGCCCCACTCTCTTGCTTCAGCAGAGAGATGCCCTTCAGCCTGAGAACTTTCCACTGACAAAAGGGGTAAAGAAATAAATTGATACCAACTTGATGGAAAAATAACTTTTGTAACCTCTGTTTTTTCTTTGGGTTTTGTTGACAGATGGTGCTACTACTCTTTTATTCTGACTTTGGGAATAAATGTGTTGGGAAATAGTCATCTAGTTGCATTTTAAATCAGCGTCAAATACTTCACTTCCCAGCAAGTTCTGTGAAACTTGTTGACTATAGTTGAAATGCTGGCATCGGTTAGTGACTTTTAAAGAAACGGACTGTCCTGATGTTCTATAATATTTTATTCTCAAAGCCATTTATTTTCTGATATTTTTTATATCTGATGTTACCTTAGCATTTATTAGCTACAGCCATTTTAAATTTGATTTTATGCCAATAAGATTCTGTGTAAAAACAGAGTTTTTATGAACACAGAAGCTGTTCTTTAAAGAAAAATTAATAATCTCTGAGCACATCTGCAAGATCTATTAATTGGTCTTGGACAGGGCCATAAAATAAACAACAAGGACACTCATAGAAAGAGAAGTTTGCTTGCATATCAGAATTTTGTGCCAGGTGATGGAGTCAGAATTTTGCAAGATTGGTCTTTACTAGCTTAGCTAACATGAGCCTCAGAGAAAGGGGAAAATCTTCGTGAGCTTTATTTGGGAAAACCAGTGCTTGAAACAAGCTGGCTTAAATCTATTTTTGACAATGTCACACTGCCCCGTTGGGAGGGCAGATGAATCTGGCCTGTCAGCTAAATGGAAATACTCTCCTCTTTGTCCTGTTAAGTCATTGCAGAAATTTCACTTTCGATGTCAATGTGCAGTGCTTCTGAGACTGCTGGGGGAGAGGCTGAGTTGTAATAAAAGATGAAGCTCTTGGTGATGCAAGAATAGCCCTAAATTAAGGAAAATGTGATTAAAGAAAGGCAGATTCAGCTGAAAAACACACTGGTTTTCAAATAAAAGCTGCTCTGTGCTGAAGCTTGATAACTCTCTCACTAACATTACTTGCTTTTGGTTTCTGGAAGATGTTTGTGCACAAGCATGTATCCATTTCATAGTAGATATATGGGGCAGATCTCACCAAATTGCTCTGAGGACTGGTTGTCCTCAAAAATGAACTCTCTTCTGAACTCTCCGCCGAAGTAGCGGTGCTTTGGATAGGAGGTGGTGTTGTCTGGTCTGGTTTAATACCAGCATCTTTTTGGAAGTGAGAGAATTAACTCAGCTTTTTCAGGGGTCATGAGGCTTTGCATTTGAAATTCTGAGGTACGGGAACAAGATCTAACATACCATAAGCAAAAGCTGCTGTGTTTGAATTATCTTAGGAGAAAGCAGTTAATTCAGTTAAGAGAGGATACAAAAACTGGTGACAGTCCTACTTTGATTTTATCCAATGACTGCCACATCTTTCATAAAGATTCAGTTGATTGTATCTCTGTAGGAGCCTTGGGGTGCAAGTGGGTGACGTGCTTTACAGACAGGTGTTTGAGACAGAGATGTTGAATGGATTACTTTGACCTAAGCACGTGAGACACCGGAGAGCTGTCACAGCATAGACCTCCTTTCAGCCTTATTTTTTCCTTTGAGACACACAAAGCATGTATCCAAGTGTCTAACATCTAATGCAAATTGCAGCCAAAGGCTTCTTTAAGAATAAAATGAATGTAATCAATAACAGTTCTTAAGTACCTTTGCACTTAGGTGTCATGCTTTGCTTCTCAACATTGTCCATGTTATTTGGTTTATTCTTTCTCTGAGAAAGTTGCAGTTGAAGGCAACAAGTGGAAGCTGATGTTTGAAAAGTGGTGGAAAACCTGAGTTCATCCAGCTGAGTTTTCCAGTTGCTACCTCAAAAATTAATTACAGGACTGGATGCTCAACAATTCTGAAGGCCTGGGAAATTGTGTTGTATAGCAAATTGTAATCGCAACAAAAGCACTTTAACGTGTATTAGATGCTGCTAGTGCAGTTGTGAGACATAGCTTGTGTGGGGATGACTGCAGAAAAGTATAAATCACTTCTTAGTTTTTCTTTCTCTCCTATTGAGTTTGGCAGGGATAGCGCATCTTTTTTCAAATTCGGAGCTATGTTCAAGCTCATATACAAAGTTGGAATGAATTCTGTTGGTTACAAAAATAGCCTCACACGTGAGTTGAAATGAAAATCTAATTGCTTTCTAAAATATTTTTTGCTGTAGTAAATTCAGCTCATTAGAATGGCTAATCTATATTAGTGTTTCATCCTCATTCATAGCTGAGAGCAGCTAGTCCAGACACTACCAGTTATGTAATAGCCAGGATTTCTTACAGATCATAGCTAGGCGATTTAGCCTGTGCTAGCATGTTCTGAGAGTCTTCAGGCACTGTGCGAGGCCCAGCGACCTGCAGCTTTGGTGCAGCGAGGGGGAAGCCAGCGTCTCGGCTTCTTGCAATCACAGGGCTTCCTGAGTGGCCATTAATGCTTTGTTCTAACAGCGGAAGCAGCTTATTGGGAGGAAACAGCAACCCATTTTGGAAATATTTCCTTGCAATCATTAGCATCTCTAATGCTGAAGAACCTCACGTCCTCAGGTTGTTGAGGGAAAGACTTGTTGCAGTGCAGGCCCTGCTTCGGACGCATTCGTGCTCTTCTGTACTGTGGTGCAGAGGATGGGTGCTTAAACTTGCTTATTACGGAAGATAACATTTTAGTATTCCTTCAAGTCGATATCTGTCCCTTTTATGGCAGGCTTGGTAGGAATGGCTAGGCTTGCTGTGAATGTGGCCAGAGGAGTTTTCCTTTACCCAGCAGCTTTGGCGGTAGCTGCTGGGTGCACATATAGAAGTGCAGCCGCAGTGAAAAGAGTGGTGCCTTTTGGTGGAGGGAAAAGGCTGCGCTTACTCCACGTTAAAGTGACTTTTAACTTCTGTTGGAAATTCAGCCAAGATCTATGGGTAAGCAGGCTTGGAAAGATGCTATGTTCACAGCACGGAAGCGTTCTCAAGCTGAGCTTCTCGCGTTGTTGCCATCTGAGCAGAATAATTTGTACAGACACACACATGTGCACGCATGGACGCAGCATGGCAAAATTCTTGCAGGCTCAAGGGTGCATCAGTGAAAAATCTCACTAATCATCATGTTATCTGCTGCTATTACTGGATACCAGTTTAATGTCTTACCTGTTTTGCTCGATTCTATCTGAATAACCTGCCTGCATGACCTGTTTTTAAAGTGAAATTTTAGTGCTGAGCTTAAATTGTGGGTGTGAGGGGCCTGACAAACACGATTTGCTGTATGCTAAACACTTAATAAAGTCTTATATTGAATACCTTGTATAATTTGAGTTACTACATTTTGTTTCTGTGCACTACAAGTCTTTGTCTGAAGTGAATCTAAGTTGTTTTCTCTGAAGCTTTGAAAAACAGCTTTCAGAGGCATAAACTTTGCAATTATAAATATTACGGAGGAATGAACATAGGACGGAATTTTCAGCTGGAAGAACAATAGTTTCTGTAAATGATCCGGGTTTAAAGAACATCAGTCAGTGTTGGACACTTGACTTTCCTAGCCTTTGTTAGTTTGAGCTCGGCAGGCTTTCCTTGGTTGGCAGCTAGGAGAGCTTTAGGACCTGTTTATCTGAATTTACAGTTAAAGGTCTGTGGCAGGGCTGATAACTCCTTTAGTGGCTAAGCTATGCTCTTAGTGTCTTTGATCCATCTGTTATTGGAATTTACTTTGTTTGCATAGCAGTGCATGGGAATAGGGGAAAAAAAATGTCCTTTTGGTTGTGCTTTTAGGGTAAGCAGTGAAATGTAAATTGTTATTTTTGTCTCTTTACATGTTTTTGCGTGTGGTTGCGTTGTTGGCTTTACATTGTGAACAAATAAATGTCTCCTTTTAAGCATGGGATGCTCTTTGTTCCAAGTCTCTTGAGTGTCCTTTTTTTGGAGGTCAAATAGAACATAGTCTAAAATGATGTTTTATTTTCAGCTGTTTACTATGGAGGCTGCAAGTAAACTGCAGTCCACATTGACAGAAATAGGTTCCTTAGCATATATTCTCAGAAAACTTAAGAAAATTATCTTCTGGTCAATATGTAGCCTTTAGAATATACTTTTGTGATCTGTATGTCTTGATATATCTTAATACCACCTTTTGTAATTCTTTATTTTTAAATGGAATTTAATTGGAGCCCAGAAGAGACGGTGACGTTTCCGAGTCAGGCTCTAGTGGTATTGGCAATTAGCTGAAAATCTAGTCCAATAGATTTGGATCTAGTGCCCTTGTCCACTGGACCTCCTCTTCTCTATTAGAAAACTTGTAAAATGTTGAAACTCTCAGGACTGTTTGGCTGTTCCGAGTTTTCAGTTAATTGTCCTGACAGCAGGAGGGACCAATGATGCTTCATTCGGCAGCAGAGGTGTCTTTTTGTCTACGTGTCCTATGGAATGTTTTCCCTAGCTCCTCCTCCCCTACAGAAGATCAGAAAGGTTACTCGGCCCTGTTGGATGCTGCTTCTGTGCAATGATATGGCTGAGTTTGCCTGTTTTTTTTAATTATTATTATTATTTTAGTATTTCATATCTGGAGCTGTGCATGAGAAGTGCTCTAAATGCAGCTGAAATGGAGAGAGCTGAAGTGGAGCAATGCTGGTCCACACCTAAGTATCTATCAGATCTTGAATGAAATTGCTGAGGGACACGGAGGTGTGAAGGGAAAGGAGCCGGCCTGTGGCAGGGCGTAGATACAAGAGCCATGCCTGCAACGCCGTCCAGCGCTGCAAACAAGCTGTGAAAGAAGCTCCTTCCCTCCCTCCCTCCCTGACAAGTTTGCACGGGGCTGCTGTACGACAGAAGAGCCCTCCCTGAAGCGTGGTGTATGGTGATGGGTGCCCCTCCGTGCCTTCAGGGAAGGGAGGCTGGCAGCAGGCGATCCCCTGGTACCTGGCCGGGGGCTTACAGAAGTTGGCTATAGCAGCAGCTGTAACGCTGAACTTGGCGCATCTGTGGTCTCTGAGCCTTTCTCTCCATTTACTTCTGCTTGCTACTGACATGGGCTTTCTGAGTGTGGATTGTGCAGACACGTTAAACAAAACAGTACCAGTCACTGGAAGGTCAGACTGCGTCTAAGATCGCAAGGTCGCCAAATACGCTGGAAGTTGAGTTAAACTACTCCATGGAAGAGATATGAAGTTTAAGTAGCATTTGCTGTCCATCTGGAAAGCAACTTAAAAACACAAGAAGTCTAGGGGTTAGAAGCAGCAGCTATTTGTATTGGTCCTGTCTTAGTCAGGAGATGCTTTTCCTTCTCTGTAGGATTTCACTGCCTTTTTTTTTTTTTTTTTTTTTTTTTTTTTTTTTAATAATGCAAAGAGTAGCACGTGTTCTTCATGTGACTTTGGAGAGCAACGACTGATGTTTTTAAGGGACCTGAAATCACGCGTTTCCCCCTCTCAGGAAAGCAAGTAACTCTGTATGCTACCTTAGATTCAGAAGAGTGTGTTGACAGAAGTGTTTAATGCCTATGACTCAGCGGCTGGAATCAGTGCTTCTGGCCTCGGCGTGTTGGTCGCCCAGCTGAACATTCAGGTCGTCTCCGTAACCTCCCTTGCACGAGAGGTTTCTGCAGACTAAGCTTGCAATGGTTAATTTTGGAATACAGTTGCCCGTGGTGGTATGTGAGGTATTCCGTAGCTTCGTTGTTTCTATCCTTCCTCTGGAGCTTGTGCAGAAATGTCAGCGTTCCCCAAATGCTGTGCCTACGTGCACAGCTTGGGGACGGGCCTCTGCTCCGGATTTCTTCATTAAATGTGAAATTTGACATCTAAGCTAAAGAGATTTTTTTGCAGTCTAAGCAAGACTAATGAAAGGGGAAGCAGTGTTTTCTGAGTGAGCGGACATCTGGCAGGGTTGCCTTTGCAAACACGACTCCGCAACGTGCGTTAACCCAAAGGGTGTGTTTCGCTGCCCGTGCTGAGGGACAGGTCTGAGAACTAGCCCTGGTTGTGCTGAAAACCCAGGTGGGAAAAGGTGACAGTGGGCAACAGAAAGGCAGCTGAGGGGGAGGACGGGGAGCCGGGAAGGGGGCTGTGCTTTGTACAGTGCCGTAATCCTTTCAGGCCTTTGAAGTGACACTTCCTGGTGAACTGGCTACAAGGAAGTAAATGAACAGTTTGAGGTCTCCATTTGGTCATTTTACATCAGTAGTGCAATACCAGTTTTTTTCCCTTTCTGGGGTATTTCTGAGTTTTTCTGACAGAAACTGCATTTCTGTCCTTTTTGAATGTTTTTGACCTTTTAATTTACATTTGAGTGTGGATAGAACAAAAATACACTTAAAAGAGCCTTGTAGAAATATGTCTGCTGGAAAAGCTGGACTTGATTTCTTGCCAGCAGAAGTGAAATGAGTGAGAGAAATTTTTTCATGTATTTTCTTTACATTGAGAGATTGAGATCTTGCGCTTTAAGAGTGCTCACTACATCAGCAGGTTGTGTTCCTAGATTCGAGAGGATTAAAAATGTGAATGACCTTGACTTGTTTAGGAACCAATCTAGTGTCTGTTAATCACTAGCAAAGTTTAAATTGGAGCAGGCCCTTGCTTAACTCTGCTCATCAGTGTCACGACTCCTCTAAGTAAAAGACTTATGATCGTGTGCAGGACTTGGGGAAATACGATGGGACTATTTATGATAGTAAGTTTGGCTTTTACTAGCAAGTGAAGAAAGTAAAGACTTTGAGTCGCATTGGAATTGGTGATGGATTACCTTCCCCAGCCCCAATTCTGATTTGCTGGTGGAATACATTTCTCTGATGAATAAAACTTAATTGGCAAGTTTTTCAAAAACAATTTCCCTCTTGCACAACATTAGTAGTCAAGCCCAGAGAAGTAGGTTGCTGTTCAGTCAGAAGCAAGCAGAACTGCTTTGATGTATTTTGGTAATTAGTATTTACTGCAAATCAATTATGTCACAGGTATTTTAATTAATGGGTGACTGGGAAAAATAAAACCACCTGATGAGAAGCCTTCAGAAGTTATTTATTTTCCTCATTTTTGAGAACAGATATCTCTTCCAAGCTCTCCAGTCCAAATAGAGTTCATGAAGTGAAATAAGCTGAAGTGATTTGTTTTCAGCTAGAAGTCTTTTGAGGTCAAATCCATGGCCGAGCTGAAAAGTAATAGCCTAGTGAAATGGGCAAGGAGGTAATGTTGGACCTTCACACATTGAACTTAATCTTCAGTTGGTTCTCAGAGTATCATTACAGTGGATCGCTGACTTACTCCTGTTCTGGGGTTGCCATCTGAACATGAAGCCTGTCTGTGTGTGTCTCTGTCTCCCTTTTTTTTCTTTTCTTTGAAAGAGCGGGTGCTGCAAGTATCTCTCTATCCCTTGAAGATTTCCTTCAGAGCTGCTGTCTTGAAGGCATCTGAGTAGAGCAGAATGTCAGCCCTGTCGTATGAAATGCATAGATGCAGGCGGAAGGGAAGAAAAATCCTACCAGGCTTTTGTTTGCAGGTGCCTCTGTTAATGTGCCCTGTGACTTGCTTTCCAGCTCCAGTGTGGTGCAGGATGCTGTGTAATTAACCTGGAGGAGGTGAAGGACAGGCGATACATACTTCCCTGCCTTGCTTTCAAATTGCTTTCACCCAAGGAAATCTACTTAACAAATAAGAGCTAGTGAATTAACTCTCCAAATGGTGATGTTCCTTGTGCTTGGTGTCAGGAGTATGCTTTCAAGAGACAACTTGGATTGTTGGCCTTAAGCTTAGGTTTTTCTATTTGCAGTGGTGGCTGCTGTCCAATTTTTAAAAATCTCATTGTCCTCTACAAAACCCATGAAACAGATGTGCTGTTGCTTACTCCAGCACATGCTTTTATTAGAGGAGAGACAGGTTGTGCAAACCTCTCTCAAGTTCTTCCTGCATGTTAGGGAAACTTGGCCACCCTCCCAACCCTGCATGTGGGTCAGGATATGTGGTTACTGTGAGCTCTCCAGAGCACTTGACAAGTTTCTCCTGCTCTTTTTGTAGCCCTGTCCCTCAACTTCATGATCTCACAAATGGCAGTTCCTAGCTACGTCTGTTATCATGCTACATCAGTTTTAGCTAGAGATTTGATTATGGAGCAGAGAGATATTAAGAAAGTGTGATAATTGTATTTAATAATTCAACTGCTGATGACTCTCTTTTTGCTTTTTTATGCTAAAGTAAATCCCATCTTGTTGCTAGGGATAAGACACTCCTGGTACAGTTTTGTTGCCTGTGCTGTTTGTACTTCAGGGGAGGGGGGTATGCTTTTCTTCCTCTTTCCTGTCCTATTTTTTTACTGATTGTCTCCAGCCTTTTCATCCTAACTTGCAGGAAAGTATGAGTAGTAGTTTGCTAAGCCTTTGACACTGAAATTGTTTGTCAAGTGAAGTAGCCCCTGCAAGATCTGAGACTCGCTGAGGAGTTTGAAATGGTTCCTCTTCAACCAAGCCACCCCTTTTTTTAAGCAGCCTTATTTTTACTAATCTAGTGCTTTCAAGTTTTAAATGGATTAATTTAAGCTGAGTTGCTGTTTTACACCTTTCTTTGTGACCTGCTAAGTCAGGTGGAGGCTTGTCATGTCCATGTTTGAAAGGATGACTATCAAGAAAAACCTAGCTGGCAACAGATCCTACATTTGAGTGAGAATACAGGTTTTCAGCAAAATATTTTAGAGTACTTAGGTTTCCTTAGTAGAGGTAAGTTTTGTTTTTATAACAATGTGCTACAGAAAAAAAAATAACATTCTATTGCAAATACATTTTTTTTGCACCAAAACAGTAGCATCTAGCAAGAGACAGAGTATAGATGTTCAGAATTCCTGCACATATATGTTGAAGTGTGTATGATGATTTCCTTTTGTTGCTTTGTGGAAGTAAAAATGTTCTTGAAACTACACTTTTATGATTTATAAGCAGCATTTATAATGAGAGCTTTAGGAATATCTAGACTGGATCTCACCTAAGGTGTATGTTGTAGAGTGCACTGTGTCTACTAGAAGCAACTACAGTGGATGTCAGAAGTAAATGCAAAAATACTATTGGAGCAGAGCTGCCATAAGCCCTGAACATACCAGGGCTTCATGCTGATCTGGTAATGGCTGTCTTTGACACTGAGGGGGGGTTGATTTTAAATACTTTCTGTAACTGTAATGCGTCTTAGCTATGAAGTCAAGCGTGAGGTGCTAAAGACTAAAACTCCTCCTCAGAAAACAGAGAGGAGGCTAGGGTGGCTTGTGGCTGTGAACTTGCACCTTTCACCATATGGTATAGTGATAGTATGGTACAAGGCTCAGTATTTTGCTTAAGGAAAAGGCTGAAAAAGATTTTGAAAGATTAGACTCATCACAAAAGACAGTTCTCATTTTCCAACCAGCCATACTGGATGCTACCTACATAAAGGAAAGTACATAATTCTGAAGCCTTTCACTTGACTTGGAGGCAGCCTAAATAACAGTCAGCGTGGCTGTTACTTATGGGAGTCCTTTCCAGTGTAGCTTCAGGTATTAAATCCTTTGCAATCAGCTAGAGTCAGGAATTGGTCCCAGAGCACTGTGACATGTGTTGGATGGCCTGTCCTCTCTTTCCTTCCTTCCTTGTGCGTGTGCGTGCGTGTATGTCAAAGCATGTGACATTATGCCAGTTGGAACCTGGAAAACACTGCAGGGTTTGTGTTTGCCTCTCTTTGGGTCTACATCATTTGCTTCAAACATGCAAGAAGCCCATATCCTGGTTGCATTCCCTGTGCGAGTAACCACTTTGTTCTTTACTTTGTTCCTTACAGATCACTTGGTAGCTCATGGACGCATGGCTGAGAAAGAAGCTCGGAGAAAGTTCAAGCAAATAGTGGCCGCTGTCAACTTTTGTCACTGTCGTAACATAGTTCACAGGGATTTGAAGGCAGAAAATCTACTTTTGGATGCTAACCTTAACATCAAAATAGCAGGTGAGCTAAGACTGGCAGTGTGGGAGGAAGGCAGCTGCTTTCAGAAGTTGATAAATGTAGGCATTGGCTGCTTCCAGGTATTCAGAAAGAAGGAAACGCAGTGCAGCTAAAGGAAGCTTTGGATTTCTGCGTGGCCTGCTGCCCAGAGCTGACACTGGCAGGTTGTAGTGAAGTGATTTATATCTCCCTTAACGTAGTGCAAAATAAAAGAAAGAAAAGCAGGTTTGGCTTTGTATGCGGATTTGAGGGTATAGATACTGCAGGTGTCCAATACACCAGGTAATGGGCAAGACAGATACTAAAAGTTGACCTTGCTTTGAGTCCTGCTGCCGGTTTAGGATTTCTTTGAAGCAGGTTAGATTAAGTAAGAAAGAATGGAAAAGTAAGGGTGATAAAGTTTATGGTACAGAAGCAAAGGGGGAAAAGCAGTCCTGGTGTGATTTCACTGTTGCTCTGTGACAAAGCAAGAGAAGAGCTCCAGTGCTTTGGGCATTTTATTCATCACAGGGGGAGAAGCTGAAGTTACTGTAAAACAGGCCCTTACAGTCTATGCCCAGCACTTTGCCAGACAGTATGGGTACTTTTTTGCTAATAACTGCCCTTCCAAAATGCCTGCATCTTGAGCATTTTCTAGACCAATCTGGCACAGACCTGCATGTCCGTGTTCCTATGGAATGTGAGCCCAGGCTGTTCAGCTCTGTCCGTGAAGTACTAAGTAAACTTGGTTTCATTAAGGTCTATGGGATTTTACGCTAACTGATTGAAACAAAAGGAGTTTTAATACTCCCTTGGACATCTCATTTCATGGGCTTTTGCTTTGGCATAGCTAATACTTATCTTAAGTCTAGCAGCACCTATTTCGCAGCAGTGTTTTGGGGAAAGCACTTTGTTACCCCTTTCCTTAGTAGGCAGCTTTGGAGCCTCCTAGCCTTATGGCAGAGTGCAGTGTTGGTGTTTATGGGATATCCTGTGGTGAATGATTCCTTTCTTTCCCTCCCTTATGCTTATTTTTGTTCTCTATAATATGTTTGTGCATTTTCATTTTTAATATTTAGATGAATATCCATATTGTAGCAGCTGGCATGACTGAAATACTGAAAGGTTTGTAAGCATTTCAATTGTAAAATCCCCTTTAGAAGGGTTTGTAACTCAGTTGGAAACTTGCTTAAGGCTGTAACTTGCAACAGAACTTCTCAATCTGGGAGCAATTTTAATTCTGATCTGATTTTAAGTTTAAAAACTCTGTAGAAAGCCAGTATCTCGAGATGTACATGTATATTTTCTGGGCTTAAACAAGTATTTTGGTTACGTTTCAGTCAAGAGGTCATGCCCCATTCCTTTTTGAAGCTCAGTCTTTACCTTATGTAGACTGAAAGCATAGCTTGGAATACACACCATGGTATTTTTCATGATCTTTATTTTCGTAATGTGGCAACTGAAAATGTAGGATGGGGTTTTTAAGGATGTTCTTCTGAGGGATGTTCTCAAACTTGAGGCCCAGCAGTCGCTAAGTCATCCTTCTCATTTAGGCTGCATTGAAGGCCTTGCATTGCTTAGCAATGGCACTTAGTTGAACAGTTGTGAACCAAAAACCAGACAACTTTTACATTGCTTCCTATTTAAGCAGGCTCTATCAAGGTGCATTTGGCCAACATGCAGCAGTTGCATGAAAAACAAGGAATTTAAGTGTAGTCTATGAACTTCTCCCAGAATGGCTAGCAGGAAAAGAGCAGCATTCTCACTGGGCTTTTTGTAAATGCCTGCCTTGGTCTGTATTTGAAGAGACTGTGCTTGAAATAGCCTGTTTCACCTATTAGACTGGAAGTTGGGAATACTCCTGTAGCTTGATAGCCTTTTGGAAAGAGAAAATAGTCTTTTTTTTGTGTGATGTGTTACTGTACTCTTATGTACCATCAGTAGGTATTAGATTAGATGTTAACATTTTATTTTTCTAGTAAAGTGATGAGTAATTACTTAGGCTTTTCTTATTCTCATTTTTGAATCTGCTTGGAAAGAATTGGGAGGGAATAGCAAGCAGTAAAGGATTTTATGAATTTTTCTCTGAACACTTAATAGTATAGATTGCATCCTGATTCGCTTCAGTGCAAGGACACTAAGCTGAGAAGGTTCTCTGAGAAGATGACCAAGATATGTAACGGTTTGAGATGTTCTTACCTGTTGCATGTTTTAAGTGAACCTGTGCTTCCTTGCACTCTTAAGTGCATTTCTTGGTCAGCTGAAAGACAGACGACGACGTAATACCCTTCCTAGAACCATGCTGTATACTGTCACTGAAATGGAAACATACCGAAGATGCAGAGAAAACTGCTTGTTTTTACCAGTCAGTAAGACTCATTTCCTGCAATTGGATAAGAGACTTGATACTGAAGTGGAATGGCAGCAAGTGCCTGTGTGTAATTGTTGGGCTGAAACAGCCAAAGGAGCTAGTAGCAGATAATGGAATCCCGACAAGAAAAGTTGTTCAGGAAGTCTTCACAAGCAACGCTTTCTGATATCTGTTTTATGCAAACAGATGTACTAATGATTTGAGCCATCTGGTGTAAATGGGGAAAAAACCTAATTTTTCTAGCAAATTTAAAAAAAAAAAATCTTCAAAAGTAACCTAGGTAGAAGCTGAAATACAGCTGGATTTCCTAAAGAGATGTCCACATGAATATGCTCACAAGTTATGTGAATGTTTGAAAATTGTGGAAACTTTTCTTAACCTAAGGAAGTTGGAAACTTTTCCTTCCAAATCTCTGCTCTCAGAATGGACTCTAGAAGATAGTTCCCACCCATGTGGTGGTAGTGTTTTACTTGGCAGGAGGATATAGTACTGATTTGAAGTGTAGCCTGGAAAAGCTGATTTGCAGTGTAGGATTTTCCAATTATTAAGTTTTGCCCCTGTAACTCATCAATTACAACTTCACACCAGTTCTTCCATTGTTTCAGGAGCAAAAAAAAGAAAAAGAAAAAAAAAATGGTGACAGGAACTGATCTCTTTCACACTAGATCTACCAGCATAACTACTACAGAAATGCACAAAGCCCTCACACATCATGGCAGATCAACAAAACCTTTTCTCCCAAACCTGTTAACAGGTTTGTCTAACTCAAATGTTTTCAGTAAGGCTTTAAGTAGATATATAGCTTCCGTCAGCTGAACGTCTAGCACGTCTTCTGAGAGCTCCATATGGTAGATCTGGTTACTGTTTTCCATCGAGTAGCATTAATACAAGTAGCCCAGTGAGCCACAATAAACCAGTATATAATCTCAAATGCCCAGAATAGAGCCTGGGACTAGAATTATGTGGGCTTTTGGGGGTATGAAATGCTGTTAAAGGACGTGTAGTAATTATCCATACCTTCCCAGACTCGAGAAAGAAATCCTAATCCTTTGCTCTGAGTCCCCCTCCTCTAAATTGTGTGCTATATTTCATGGCATGCAAAATACAAAGGAAGCAAATGAATGACTTTTCTAAGTGGTTGCTTTCTCACTTCATATGTAACTCTAGCAGGCAAGGTGGTGCCTGCTTGCTAATGCTGCTGATACTGCACTGCACTGATGCAGTGCAGATTTCCTAGCACGTTACTGCTCGTCTCCAGTTGACCTTCTGTTGTAGCTTTGCATCTTTCTTTTATTCAGCATCAGTTAAGTAACTGCCACTTAGCAGTATATTGCAGCAGTCTTGCAGCACGTTAATGCTGCTGTTCTCAGTTAAAGGTATCCAGAAGTATCATGCTTTTGGTCTGTTGTGACTGTACAGTTCTCAGGTAAACAGTAAGAGAATGGGTACAAATGCAGTTAGCCTAGCCTTTGTTTTTCCCAGGGATGGTTTTTCTCCAGTGTACCTTCTCAGAGTTTGAGTCAGTAGCTTCTGGCACTATGTTCCTTGTGCTCCCGATGAGAAAGTTCAGCCAGGAGTTGAGATTATTACTAAATACACAGGCCTTCCTAGGAGATGATTCCAGAGAGGAATCCAGTGTTACTTTGCGCTTGTTTGCAAGAGCACACTCACTCTGTCACCAAAGTCCTTGTTGTTCTGATGCTAATAGGATGATATGAGAACTGGTCTATTGTGACTTGTTAGGACTTCGATTTTTAGTGTCGCTTGTTGAACTGGCTCTCCGCTTTTCTGCAGTTAGAGATGTCTCTCTTAGATTTTGTTGCTGTGTCAAATCATCACAAGCTTTAGCATGCTCTTTAAAAATGCCCTTTTTCCCCTTTGCATCTGTGAAATGCAATCTGGTTGCTCCCTGGCTGATTTGGATTTATAAGTCTTTCCTTGGAGTGTGGTTACTCTCATAGTTTTTAAGAATGCTTATTTAAATAACAGTTTGTTTTCGGATAGAGTTCTTTTCTTAGCTTCTGGTTTTTCAACCCCCTCCCCCCATCTATATTTTGTTTTGACTTTTAAAGACTGCTGTTTGACTGCTGTTTTCACCACACTTGACCTCAGTCCATTAAGCACAGGTGGGTTTTGGAAAACTGTTTCCAGTCTTTGAGCAGTACTTTGCATAAAGCAGAGCCATCTGGTTCTAGTTCCCTGTAGATATGAAAAGAATGAACTGCTGCGGGGTCTGAAGTGATGGGTAAAGCAGCAGCTCTTTACAGTGAGATACTTTCCCCCCCTAAAATCTGGGGAAGTTGCAGGGTGAGGGTTAGTGCTTCCAGGATCTGCTGGTTGAATACCTATATGTTTGCAGTGGCTCTACTTAGCGTGGTTTCCTAAGGAGAGAGTTTTGGGAGGGGGCTTTGCTGTGAAGCTTTTTTCCTGTCACGTAACTTCGTTGTCTCTGTTGTGTTTTTATTGTCCTATTTCCAAATTCTAGTGCAGTAAAATGTAAACTGTCATCTTGTCCTTTCCCCTCTCCTGACAGCATGCTCTTATTACGAATGGATGCGTTTCTGCGCCGTAAGCAATACCTGCATCCATTAGAGTCCCAGTAGCAATACGGAGTTTTCCCTTCTCCCCACTCTCTCGAGCAGTTCTGTGCATGTCGGACTGGATTACTGAGCAGTCAAACACCTGTTAAAAGTCTACTAGAACCACAGTCTTAAAAAGCCAAAGTGAAATATTAGCTCCTTGGACAACGTGGGTGACTACCAATATGCTGCAAAGCCCCTTAGAGTACAAGCAACCAAAGGATAGATAAGAAACACTGAACTAGAGTAGTGCGCTCAAAATATCACTGAATTGCAAAGTACCGAAATTTCAACTTGTTCTTGCACAACTGGAAAGAGTGTACACGTAAACTTGACTACAAAAACTGTGTTATTAGAAGATGAAAATATATTTAGAGCTGTAGTTTTTAGTGCTTGTTCTGGTAGTTGTAATTCAGGTACATGTTAAACATCCCACTTTAAACACAAGAGAGTAATTCAAAAGCTTACAGAGGTGGAGGTGACAAATGTGCAGCTATGTGCTGTTTCCATGAATTAGTCCTCTGAAAACTGACTGTTCTTGCGTTTTGGAAGCTGAGATAATTTATTTGACTTCCAACAGTAAAAACGCAAAGAGTGTTTAAGTTCCTGTTTTTGATATATTGTGATGTTTTTAAAGGACACACATTGAAAGTAAATGTGAAAAGGTAAATTCGCCTTGGTGAATGTGTATTTACCAGAGATGGGAAGATTAACTGGAGATGGTAATACACCGACCATTTCTGTGCAGTGTTTTAAGGTAGGATTTGAACTGCATTGTATATACTTCAGGTATCTCAGGAGGAATACACTGTGAAGCAGTCAGTCTCTGTACTGGGATTTTTACTCCCTAGGAAAGGGCAGAGCAAACTTACCTTTTGCCTTCTGAGTTGACGTGAGTTGTTCAAGCTGCACCCCGCTTTGACTAGGTATGCCAAGGTAGTTTGCTGATTCTTGCAGAAGCTGTTTGAAAGAGATTGAGGATAGAGGCTTGAGATTAGGTCACGGGAAATACTGTGTGGAGAGAGGAGATGGCAACCAGAAGCTGGACTACGCGGTTGTTAGCACCCTGTGGAGCAGTACTACTTTCAGCAGTGTTTTGGGGGTTTTTGCTATGATGCCTTTTGGTTTAATCAGAATTTGCTAAGTGAGTATTTCCTCAGTCTTCCCTGTTTTTCCATCATTTCTCACGCAGGCTTGATGTGATGATCTGCTACTCATGCAAATGTTATGAAAAGCGTACTTGCTGCCATGGGTCCCAGTCAGCATGCATTAACATCATTCGCCCTCCTGCTGGCCTGTTTCTAGCATGAACACAGGCAAAGCAATCTGCAAATAACCTTTGTAGCATGGCTCCTTTTGATAGAACTTGCTTCTAAGGAGACCCTGTTTGTGGGGCATGTAAATGCTTCTCTATTACTATGTTTTTTGTTTTTTATTCGGTTTTGCTTTCAATTAAGGTGGAAAAGAAAGAAATGGTTAATGAGGATTGCTTTCTTTTTATAAGAAAAAGCTCGCTTCTCTGGAGCACGGTTCTGTCTTTATAGCTGAGTGTTATTGGTTGAATCCAGTCTTTTGGATGGTCGACTACCCATAAGACTAAGATTTTTCTTTTAATTTCTGTTTTAGGACTTACTAGTCACTGTTGAATGATTTGACTTGGTTTGTAGGGCTGTCCACCATAGTCGAAGTTTCCAGTTCATGTAGTGCTTTCTGGAAAATAAATGAAAATTTCCCATTCTTTTTTTTCTTCATCTGCGTTTTGTCTTTGCTGGCAGCTGCCCTGTTCATAATGAAATGGTGAAACTGCCATCAGAGAAGGTGAAGGTTGGAAATTAACATAAAAGATTGATGTGGGATCTTTTGAATGTAAATTGGAAGCCTAATTTCAAGCTATTCATCTGAATTAGAGCAACCCTGGCTGGTCTGATTGCTGATGTATAGACTCCAGCCCAGGAGAATCGCGTGTATCTGCAAAACAAAGAACAACCTTTTGGAAAGATCTTTGTGTTCTATTAAGCTGAAGCAGTGTAGTTGTAGCATGTGAAGCAGATTTAAGCTCGGTTACTTTGCTAAGGATTGTTTAAACGAGATGCGCTTCATACTGTATGAAGCGGTTACGCTGCTGTAAATACTCTTTTTCTTCTTTTTCTCAGTTCCAAGGGAGCAAAACTGCAAGTTTTCTGGGTGGTTTCAGCTTTGCTCTTGCTCTCCTTGCATCTTTTGTGCTCCTTTTTTTCTGTATGACAGTTATCCATTATGGGGTTATATGTGACCTTACTAGACACAGCAATTTATTTAAATATCATTTGTTTACAGCAGTTGGAGTGGATCACATATTCCTCTAATCAGTTCTCTTTATCTCCTTATTCTTTCAGATTTTGGGTTCAGTAACATCTTCACGCCTGGTCAACTGCTTAAAACCTGGTGTGGGAGTCCTCCCTATGCTGCTCCAGAGCTCTTTGAAGGAAAGGAATACGATGGTCCAAAGGTTGACATCTGGGTATGTGATGAACCTCTCTTTCTTGTTTTATTTATTTATTTTTTTACCCTGCTCTGGCTTTGCAGAGAGCACTTCAGCAGAGAGGCTCAAGACAGCTCCGTTCATGGTACTAGCTAAGCAAAGTAAAGCCTGCTTTGAGACAGTATGGTCCTGCCTTCAGACACTGAATCAGTTGCCATGTGGAACATGCACATGTGACTCCTACCATCCTTCCTTTTCTCCTTGTGGGCCCTATCCTGGGCTTTGGTAGTGAAGCATGAAGAGTGGGAGAGAAGGGCAGTATGACCTGCAGGCTGCCTTCCGACTGTGTGTAAAATGACCACAGTGCCACGACAGAGTTTTTGTCATTCTGTCGAAGTTCACGTTCTTAGTCTAGGCGTGGATGTGGCCCAGTCTGTCATGGTGGCGCTGGGTTGCCTAGAGGTGGGTTTGGAACTGTAGGCTTCTTTAACCACTGGATTTTGAGGCTTGAAAGCAACCCTAAATTGAGCCGAAATTTGAAGGACAAATTAGACTGGCCTGGATCTGAGACCTCAGCAAGGTCCTTTCCAATGGGATTTGCATTTTTTTAAATTGCACTTACTACCGCTAATTGCCGTGTCCCAGCCTCTCCCTGTGTTGCTGATGTGACCTTTGTTTTGAACGCAGAGTCTTGGTGTGGTCCTGTACGTGCTGGTTTGTGGCGCTCTGCCCTTCGATGGGAGCACGCTGCAGAATCTGCGCGCAAGGGTACTTAGTGGGAAATTTCGCATTCCATTTTTTATGTCCACAGGTAAGGTATCTTGCTCGCTGTGATGTGCCTGCAGCACTGAGCAGACACAGCAGCATTTCTGCTTTGACTTTTTTTTGACATGCTTAAATTTTAATATACCAGTTGATTTATATGCCAGTAGATGATATGCCAGGAAACTCTATCAGCTGGATAGTGATTTGTAATGTAAGCTAAAATGATTTCTGAATCTAGGCTTCAGAAGCCCAGATATTCTTATTTAATGTCTCAGTTTTTGTATATATAACTATATAAGCCATAGCAACATGCTAGCAAAGATACTTTTACTAAATTTGGGGAAGTGAGGAAATAGAACCTTGGATTAAAGAATAATTTAGCTTGGGCTGGCATGGCCTGTGTGGAGTGACCCAGCTGAGAGTTTCCTTACCTGCTTTCTTACTTGGAGAAAATTTTCTCTTTGCATAGAAAATGCAAACATCAGTGGTTCATTTTTGGTTGGCTGGGTGAGTTTTTTTGTTTTGTTTTGTTTTGTTTTTTCTTTGAGTAAGCTTAGATCCTATCCAAAATTGGGGAGAGCCTCAACAACCTCCCACTTTGATAGGAGGCACATGGTGAAGACCACTTACAATATCACACAGTGCTGTAGCAGAGCTGTGATGCTCTGTTACCAGTTGAAAAGAATACTTTGATGAAGTCTTCACTGACATGCTGGAGATATTTTGCCTTTGAAAACTTGCCATCAGCTGCTGCAGGTACCAGATACCTTCAGCACTGGTGAAGACGGGGTGTTCATTGTGGTGCTCTGGAGCTGGTTCTGTAAAAGATGCAACATTGAGTGTTAAACAGGTTGGGCAAAACTGTACTTCTTATTCCTCTAGATCAAGGTAGCTTGGTAAGTATATTTCATGCAAGTTTGTAGTCATTGACCAAAAAAAAAAAAAAAAAAAAGAGAGAGAGAGAGCAAGAACAAGCAAGAAGAGCTTGCTGCTTGCTACAAATTTCAACGTTTTCTCTATGTCCTGTGCTGCTGCTGAGTGGGGAATCTCTTCTGTGTTTGGAGGATCCTAGCTTGTATTTTATAACCCCCCTTAAGTGGAAAATTGAGCAGGAAAGTAAGAGACACCCTTCTGTGGTTCCAAGCTGAATTTTTCCTCAGATTTATATGCTTCGAGCTTAGGTCAAGTGTGGTGGTGCTACTTGTTATTCTGTGGAAGTTGCCTGGGAAAGGTGTGTTCCTGCAGTGAGCCAGGACTATGCTGGCAGCCTGATGGATAGCTGCCATGGTTTGCCCTTCCACACTGAAATGCAAGTTGCAGCCCCTGGCTGGCGTGTTAGCAAGGCGGTGAGGGACAGGGTCACAGCATGCCACCTAGGGGCTCCAACAGACAGCGCAAGGTCCCTTTGGCTTGGGCAGCTTCTTTCTTCTTAGCATGGGGAAATCCTACATGATTTTTTTTTGGGGGGGGGAGGGCGGTCTATAGGTAAAAGAGACATACTGACTTGAAGGTGTATTGGCAATAAAACTGTGCAGCAAGCTTAATTTCAAGTGAGACTTGAAGAACATATGGCCAGTGAAAACAGGCTTTGGAAGAGGGTATTGTAATGCATAGCCATTCCAGCAGTGTTAGACATTTGGCTGTGTGAACCAGTGCTGCACTGCCCTTTGCAACCCAAAAAAGTGGGAGATGCTTCTGCTTTGGAATGGGAAAACTACTGAGGTTTCTTGAGGAAAACTTCTATGTTCCAGTAGCCGATACAGACTGGTGCTTAGCCAGAAGGCTTTGGGTGTTCAGTGACACATGGAGTCTCATTAACTTTGTGCGTAAATCTGGTTTAGGCTCTGTCTGGAAAGAGCTGTGTTCCTTGTCCTTAGTAGCTGCTGGCACATACCATCGGATGTCAGCAGCTGAGTTGTATGCCGAGGACTGAATGGGTGTGGATGGTACAGAAGGAGAAGCAATATTCTGCTTTGTGTGAATGGCTGCCTACAGAGAAGCATGTGTTGCTTTGAAAGAAAAAAGAGCTTTTGCTGTTGCAGTGCAAAGCTGCCTTTTGCAGAAGTCTTGTCCCTCACTGTGGATTACTCGGTCTCTTTGTGCCCCCATGCAGAATGTGAACATTTGATCCGCCACATGCTGGTCCTGGACCCTAGTAAGCGGCTCTCAATGGAACAGATCTGCAAACATAAGTGGATGAAGCTTGGGGAGTCTGATGCGGAGTTTGACACGGTGAGCAGCAGAAGTGTGCTGGTGTGTGAATGGGGACCAGCCAGGGCATGCAGGGCTGCAAATGGACTCCAGGCACGTAGCCTGGATATTTGTTCTGGCTGTTGGAGATTTCTCGTTACAAGGCTGGGATACGGCCTCTCAGCTTTGTCTGTGGCCCACTTGTCCTGTTTTCCATATCTCCCTTGGACTCCTGTATATTACTGTATCTTTCCCCCTTAGCACTTCCACACCCTAAGGTGCTGGATTGTGAATTGGTTTGCCATCAGCTGTCAAAGCTTATGCCAGCTTGCAGCCCGAGCATGGTGAATTGGTTCTCTAGGGCGTTATGACTCATCAATGTGCCTTTGGGAATGTACGCACTGAAGTGTGTGTCTGTGTTCTTACAGCTGATAGCAGAGTGTCAGCACCTGAAGACTGAGAGGCAGATGGAGCCACTGAACGAAGATGTTTTGCTAGCAATGGCAGATATGGGGCTGGACAAAGAGCGCACAATTCAGGTAACACGCTACAGCTCATAGTCACATGCCGGCTCTTTCAGTTAGTGAGCAAATGTCCGTGTCTGCCATTTCTCACCTCTGTAACTGAGTGACTTCAGCACAGTGTGGAGCTTATTTTATTACTTGACAGAAGGATCTGACCACTTTTTTCTTTTCCCCTCTTAGTCGTTAAGAGCTGATGCTTATGATCACTACAGTGCAATCTACAGCTTGCTATGTGACCGTCTGAAGAGACACAAGAACCTGCGTATTGCAGCATCTCCAAGTATGCCACGGACAATGACCTTCCCCACCTCAGCTAACATCCAGGTAGATCCCTCTTGTGTAATGTTCTTCCAGCCCTAGAAGGCTAGCCCAGTCCCTTACCTACTAAACTTAGACTTGTTTGTGAGTGTCCTCATCCTTGTAGGAATATCATAATGTTCGTTGTATAAGAACTTCAGTTGTACTGAGGATGCCATAATCCTGAGATAAGGAACAGTCTGTTCAACGACTGTGGGGTTAGCTAATACCTTTCAGACAATCCAGTGTTAGTTAACTTAGTGACAGAGTAGGCAACATGAAAGTTAGTGCATGGGAACTAGAGTTAAACAGAACAGGACTGTTGTATGATGCTCTTTGCTGAACTTGTACTGCTATCCAAGAAGAGAGTGTTTGCTTAAAGAGAGATCAGGTCCTAAAGGAAGCAGAAAAGATGCTGAAGCCATTTGAACAAAAGGGAGGAGGGGAAATGAGACAATCCTTTGAGAATTAAGAATAAAGACACCTCAGTGGCTCCAGGGTTCCTTCTCAGTTCCCAAATGTGTTAGGCCTATGTGCTCATGTTAAGCCAGCAGTGTTTGTAAAGGTGTTGTAAGAGATACTAACTTTGTGTCTTGATTTTGATCCCTCTGCTCAGCAGACAGAACAGGCAGGCAATACCTTGAGCATCAATGTGCCACAAGTCCAGCTTATCAACCCTGAAAATCAAATTGTAGAGGTAAGGCATCTTCCTTGGTGACACTTGCAGGTTCTTTTCCTGGGCTTGCAGTGAAGCCTTTGGAACTTTGCATTGTAATTCAATTTCTCCAATATTTTTCCTGCCCAGACGGATGGAACGATGAACTTGGACAGTGACGAAGGGGAAGAGCCATCACCTGAAGCTCTTGTCCGTTACCTCTCAATGAGAAGGCACACGGTTGGAGTAGCTGACCCACGGTTAGTATCGAGCTCTCCCTCCCTGATGGAGGATTAAAGGAACTCTTCTTACTTGTTAGCTCCTTCTAGATAGTTGTTGGGACAATTTGTTTCTAGCTTTCTGTGATATCCTATGAACAGTGAGTGCATCTGGTTTTGAAGGTTGCAGGATGCTCCTAGAAAACGGCTTCCATCCTTCTGAGAGGTCAGGGATTTATTCGTGATTAAATTGGCATATGAGAAGCTAATGCTTTAAGGGGACTTCCAGGCTTTGTAGCATATAAGAGGTGATTTCTTTTGGACTGGTAATGCTCTACAGTTTCTAGGCTAAGAAACATACTTTATAGCATGCCCCTCAGTCCTAAGCCTCTGATTCATTCTAGCCAGACCGGTGGTGATGAGTGTATCTGCATCATAGCTGAGAGACAGCTTTTTGGTTTCCTGCTCCTCCTGTGAGTAGCTTGGAGTTATTCCTTCAAATTGGGTCTTCGCTGGATAGGGAAAGAAATTTAAGATGCCTCTTTTGCAAAAGTGTCTTTTTAAATGCACAAGACATGAAAAAATATCCTGGTCCTATTGCTTAGCTTGCTTCAGCTGTGGATGAGATTCCTTCCTTATATCTGATTAACTATATGTAAGCTATAGTTGTGCTGGCTGGTGAGTAAGCCAGTGTCCAACTTAAGCTGCACTGCTATCATGTCCTAGTTAAAGTCTTTGTGATGTTAAGTGTAATCAAGGTTAACGGAAAGGGCTAGCACTGGTAAGTCTGAATTTGGGGAAAAAGAGACAAATGAGAACTGAAGAACTGCCTGGCTACTCTCTGTGACCATTTTTTGGAGCAGGAAGAAGGCCACTTGCTTCTTCTGTGAAGGGAAGCTGCATGCACTGAGCTCATGGGTGGTTCTCTTTGCATCATTGCTAAGTCACCTTGTCTGTGATTGTGATTGCACAGGACGGAAGTCATGGAAGATCTGCAGAAACTCCTGCCTGGCTTCCCTCGTGTCACTCCTCAGGCTCCATTCCTGCAAGTGACCCCGAATGTGAACTTCATGCACAACGTGCTGCCAAGGCAGAACCTGCAGCCCACAGGGCAGCTGGAATACAAGGTACTGACCAATGCGTGCACTCCCTACTGCAGCCCGAGCCACATAGGCACATTGGTGTGTGTTTGCACATGCTCTCACTTGCATGCATGCTCTATCACTGACTCTCTCTGTTAGCTCCTTGAATTCCATAAGCTTCAAGATTTTTGCTGTCTCTTGAGGCATGAGTCTAGCTGATTATTTAAAAAAACAAAAATACCAAAAAAAAAAAAACAGAGAATGCAAGATCACTACAATATGAAATTCATTAAGAGGCTGGGGAGAGATCGGGCTGTAGTATCTGGCTTTGGAGCTGTAGGTGGTAGCATACTTAGTAGCTAAAGCAGAGTGCTGGGAGATGAAGAGTTAAATGCTCCTTTTCCACTGACACTGCCTCTTTCTGTCCCACTTTTGCTCTGAGATGTTGATGATATTCCCTTATCTCTCCTCAAGTCCCAAAAGCATGTTTTATTTCATGGTAATGTCTCAGTTTGTGATCTTATGGTTCAGGTACTAGAGGAGCTTATACTGAGTTGATAACTGTGCCATATGTGCTTCTCAGGAGCAGTCTCTGCTGCAGCCCCCGACTCTGCAGCTGTTGAATGGCATGGGCCCTCTGGGGCGGAGAGCATCAGATGGTGGAGCTAACATCCAGTTACATGCACAGCAACTGCTGAAACGTCCCCGAGGTCCATCTCCGCTTGTCACTATGACGCCAGTAAGTAGCAAAAGAAAAGAACAGAATTGGTGGTGTGCTTTTAAATATCTGCTCTTGGAGGCAGAGTAGTGGACTGTTTTGTAGTGCTTTGGAAGCACTGCAGGGTCTGTGCCTGCTTCCTTCCAGAGGATTCCCTCCCAGACTGGCAGTGTACTCTGTCCTCTCGTGGCAGAGTTTTGTGGTCTCCTATCCCTGGCAACTCACATAGTTCCCTTTGGAACTGACAAACTGGACTTCTTGTTACGATTGCTTTTCTTCTCTTTAGCTGATCAAAGAGAGAAAATTAAAGCAACTCTCTTGGGCTTTAAAGCTGATTCTTTCATCCTTGATACATGTATATCAGTGAATTTTCCTGGTGATACTAAAAGAGGAAAAAGTCTTGTACAGGCAGTTCTGTATGAAGCAAAGGTTCAGAAGGGTTTCTTGAGTGCATGGTTCAGTGTTGCAGAGGAGCTGGTGTATATCCTTGTGAAAGGCTGTATGAGTAGGTCAGGTGTCTGCAGTGCAGATGGGATGGTGCTTGGCTGCCTTCTGGAACCCATGGCTTCTCTTTTCTCTGTAGGCTGTCCCTGCTGTAACACCTGTGGATGAGGAGAGCTCCGATGGGGAGCCAGATCAGGAAGCTGTGCAGAGGTAACCTCCAGTCTGTTAACATTTGCCCTTATTACCCTCAGAGACTCAGCCTGTGGTGATCTACAATTGAATTAAAACAGGAGCAACTTCATGACAGGCGACCATGTTGATTACAGTGAAGGCTCAACATTGCTTTTGTTCTTGTGGATGTTGATTACTGTAGGCAATTACTTCTTTGACACTGATAGATGCTTATGAAGCTGGACTTGCCCGAAGTTCTGTAAATTATTTGAGGGGTAGGTTGTCCAGAAACTCTGAAACTGCTAAATTCCTTTGCTTAGTGTGCACCAGCATGCAATCCAAACTAACCTGCAAAATGAGTGCTAAGTGATTCACCCCTCCCTGCTGAGTGATGGAGGTAGGAAGATCTCATCTGTGGCCTTGGGTGTGAATGCAGCTTTTGTATCAAGACATGCAGTAAACATCCAACTCTGATGCCGTAAACAAAGTGAGCTTGCTGGAAATACAGGTATCTCTAGGCTTGTAGGGTTCTAATTCTAGCAGTAGGCCTTAGAATAGTCTGCTCCAATAAGGGAAGGATTATTAGTTATCTGGCTGGACACTTCTGTTCTCTTTGTCTGCTTCAGATATATACTGGGAAGCAGGTAAAGTATGCTTGCACTTTCTCAATCTCTGAAAACACTAACAGCATTGCTAACGTTTTCTTAGTAGCTACTGTGTAGTTACTTCTCTGCTAACCAGCTGGTGCACTACATGTGAATGGGTATGATTATCGAGTATTCCTGTTTCCTACCTCAAATTTGATAAATTTTCTGGATTTTTTTTCCCCCCAGCTCTCACAGGCATCACCTTGAGTTAAGGTAGCATCTCCTCGAGGATTACACTTGAGAGAAGGATTCAGTGAGGGGTGATCGGAAGGCAGCTGGAGCTGGTTGAGCTGATATTCTGTGGGCTTTGTCAGCTCTTCTCATTTCAGTGTTTCAGAGCAAAGAGGGGCTTTGAACAGTGGTTGCGTGCAGTGATAGGTTGTGCAGAGTGTGTACTGATGTTCCTGTTGCCTACTTGAGTTTAGAAAAAAGTCAAAGCTGGTACATGAGAAGGAATTCACTTCCAGTCCCATCTTAGAATTGACAGAGCACTTCAGCAGAACCCACCCACCCATGTTTTCTGCATAGCCAGTAGCCTCATACTCTAGTTTTGTCACCCTCATCTCTGTGCACACTCGCACAGTATTTTCCAGTTTCACAAGCTGCTGTTTATCTCATGAGCCACCATAATGAGAACATACATGCTCTTGACCTGCCCCAGCTGCAAGGCAGCATGATGAAAGGAATTGGGCTAAATCACAGTATCGAGCAAGTGAAGAGCATGCACCTCCAGACACTAAGCTGCAGGCTATGTTCAGTGACTGTTAAGCTGCTATTCCCTAGCTGTACACTGTCTACCCTAGCAGGGCTCAGGAACATAAACTATACTGGCAGCTGTACATAAGCGTGCTGCCCAGATGCATATTAAAAGTTGTAATTTAAGGCCCATAATCTCTACTAGCGATACCTCAGGCAGTAGACACAGTTAAAGTCTTTCTGACTGTGCAGATCAGATAAGTCTTTCTGATTCTTGGCAAAGAGGCCTGTAGGCATCTTATCGGGCCAGACTTTCACTTCTCCTATTCTAAAACTTCACTTTTCCATTGAGTCTTTGAGGCTCAGGTGGAAAGATCTTGAAACTCGTGCAATATTTCACAGGGTGCAAGCCACTAAAATGGTTGGATGCTACTGAAATGTTCAGATCCTACTGAAAGACAAGGTTCTGTGGACTCGTAGGTCACTTAGCGGCTTTTGACAGTGCTACCCTTAGTCCTCTCATACCATATATGTTCTCCTTCCTCCGGATGGCCCAGTAAAAGCCCTGTTCTGGTAGTATGTTAAGTTACTCTCCACCTCGTATGCTGCAATATGCCATTAGTCGTCAAAGGAGAAGGGTGAATAGTATTAACATAAGGGACAGATGTGAATATTTAGCTTCTCAGAACAGTGGTCTGAACACTCTCTTTGCAGCCATCCCCGAGCAATTTTTGCCCTGCTTAATTTGACCTTGAAAACAGTGCACATTCTTTTTTTCTACTCCAGGGAACAGTTGCATCTCCTTTGAGCTTTGGGAAACTTTCTTCCACCCAAAACACTGTTATAGCTCATGATTTGATTGTTCCCTAGAGGTCTGAAATAAAATGATCTTAGCAAACCACAACTGTAAAGCTCTCTGGGAAACTTTCTATGTCTCCATCAAATGGTTCCTAAACAGCTAATGGCACCAACTTTGGCAGATTACCACAACACTAAGTAGTCTTCATTCTCTTAACTTGCTGCCTTCTGCTTAAGTGGCTTTAGCAGCTAGCCAAGAAAAGGCTATTTTTGAAGGAGGTAACAGCTTTATTAATTGTTGCTGTTCTCTGCAACTTGCAAGCTGCAGTTGCAGAGAGCCTTACAAAAAATTAGAAGGTGAGAATTCCCTTTAGTGTTCCTGGCTCTCACTGGCCAAAGGATCTTTTATAGCAGTAACCAGAGCTGTCTTTTTGCTGCTGGATTACAAGAGTGGAAATAGGCTAGCTCAGTTCATAAATGGGCACTTATCCTACCTGTCCTTGAGCAGGTAAAGTGCTGGCCCCAATACTTGTCACAGACCACGGGATCCTGGGTAGGTGCATCACTGCTTGTCTTTTCTGGCCCTTTGTATTTGGATGGTCCAAGCATTGCTGCAGCTAATGTAACTAGAAATTCAGGGCAACAACTAGAAGAACTGCGCAGCCCTTGGTGACATCCGTGCCAAAGCAGAGGCTCTGCCCTGTACGCTCCCCCAGTCTTAGAGGGTTTGGAAAAAGAATTGAAGCATATTAGTACAAATGCAGGGGACACTTCAGTTTCAACTGCAAGCCTCGCACTCTGGTGCAAGAGTCAAGCCCAGCTTTAGTGCTGAGGGCTGTGGCTCCAGAGGAAAGGACTGCCTTGCTGCTTCAGCTTCCCTTGCTGTTTTTGCCTGAGCATCGCTGGGCAATTTCAGACTCTGCTGTGAGAGCCGAGCAGGGACTAGATGGCGCACTCTGCCTGGTCTGGGCACCAGCCCTTCGTCCCTCCGGCCGCTCTGCTGTTTGTCATGCACCTAGGGCAGCAGGAGGCTCTACCCGACCTTGATCTCCGGTGCTGTCTCTCTCGTGCACCCTTTCACAAGCTGACCTCTGTTCAAACGCCAGGCCCGAGGCATTGCAGGTTAGGTCTGAAGTGCAAAGGCCAACCTGCGAGGGTGAAGTTGAGCAGCAGCTCTGCTTTGAGCCAGTTCTCTGGCTAATTCTTGGTAAAATTATTCATGACTAGTCTCTTGGCTCCCCGCATACAGACTTTCCCATGGCTCAGTGGGGCTTTGGGAGAGGCTTTTAGTGGCAGGAATCCATGTCAAAAGCAGCTAGTCACTTTGGTAGTGCCAAAGGAGCACACCAATGTTTTTCTTGAGATGAAATATGGCTTTCCTGCTGGGAAAAGCAAATGGCTACTCTTTCTTCCTGAGGCCGCTGTTAGCATGCGAGCAGCTAAAACGCCATTTGTTCTCTAAGCACAGGAGACCCAGTGGTCTCACAGGCACGGGCAGTCTGGTGTGCTTTTCCCCAGGTGTTGCACCACTCCCAGTTGGTTCTGAGCACAGCAGCAAGCATTCTTTCTTCACGTTTGCTCTGGATTATCTAACGCTCCCTGTTTTTGGAGTACTCCCATCAGTCTCTTATAAAATGTGCTCCTGCTTGTTGCAGATACTTGGCAAATAGGTCAAAAAGACACACTCTGGCAATGACCAACCCTACAGCTGAAATCCCTCCAGACTTGCAGAGGCAGCTAGGACAGCAGTCCTTCCGACCCCGGGCTTGGGCTCCACACCTGGTACCCGATCAGCACCGGTGAGTAATGGCACCGGCCGTTCGGGCAGCTTTGCGCCAGGAAACCTGCTCAGATGTTGGCTGGAATGGAGCACTGAGGACATCCCGCTTGGCGGGGAGGGGTGAGGAGGAGGAAAGAGTATAAAGAGCAGACCTGCAGAGCAGAAATCTGACTGTGTTGGGGACACCGGATTTCTGGGCTGACGCCTGCAGATACAAGCAGTGCAGGGGCAAGCTTTTCTCCTCTGGTCCTATTTTTGTGGCTGGAGATTATTTGCCAGAATGGCTGGCATCACTGAAGGGTGGGGAACAAGCTATTCAGTTTAGAGGAGAGCTCTTTACAGTTGTATTGATAGGTGCTAACCTTGTAGTAAATAGCAGATTTTCTGTAGAATATCTTGGAGTCAGAGGCAGGGGAAAGAGTACACTAAGTCATCTATGCCAGAGCTTAAAAACCTCACTGTTAGGCACCAGAGTTGTGTGTTTTGACTGCAAAGTCTCCTTGCAAAGCTCCTCGAGAGTCATTTTATTTCTCATCTGGACCCCTAATGGGAATGATGTGGGTGGGGGAAGCTGAGGTGGGAAGAAAAAACAAAATATCTGGGATAGAGGGAACAGCTGCATATTAGACCAAAATGCACTCAAAATGTGTGGGTGGGGGACTATTGATTGAGAGAGGTGTTAATTTAAGAGACTCCCTGGCACAGCAGCACACTGGAGACACTAATGCCACAGACAGAGCTTAAAAATTGCACTCAAAACCTCTCAGTGCTGAGGGTGCAAACCAGCTGCAAAACTGCAGAGTTTGCTGCCTGTTGGTTTCGATTGTTGAGAAGGCAGTTACCTACCCAGGCTAGATTTGTGTTCTTGTTAAATCTTCCAGCCAGCTCACGCTGGCAAGCTTGACAAAGCACTTTTTATTGTAGCCAGATACCTGCTGAGCTGAGCACTGATGTAATCAGCAGAGACAGGTGAACTCTGAGCAGACCGAGACAGTGTTAGTGCCACGCTGGAACTCTGGAAGAGTCAAGATAAGCACCTATGTTCCCTGAAGTTACTCTCTCATAGAGATGCTTGGGGGATGGGAAGAGCAGGAGGGGAAAGACATTTCTAGAGTCACAGAAAAGCTTGACAGGAATAGAAGTACAGCTTGAAAAATAACCAGAAAATGCTGTGTGCTACTTTAAGGATTGCTTCAAATAGCAAAGGTAAGCTGGATTATTCATGCATTGCAGGAGTTGATTTTTTTACAAGAATGTTGAAACATACTCTGTAAATACTTTTGTGTCATCTCTGCCTCTGGGCTTTGGAGTCATATGACTGTGTTTTGTTGTCATGCACAGGGTGGTATCTGCTCATTCCACGCTCCGTGTCATAACATGCTGTGAACCTGCCTCTTACCGTTTGCCTGAGAAATCATGAAAACTGCACCTGACCATGGCCTAAACAAACTTCTCCCAGTTATGTCCGAGACGCAGGGCACAGAAACTACTGGCAGTCTTGCGTCATCACATAAATAGATCTTGGCTTTTGAACAGCTTGTGGGTTTTACTCCAACACTTAGCATATTTTAAGCCACCTTCTTATATATGACCCAGTTTTGCTTACGATAATGTTGCAGAAAGTGGAATGGAAGTGCAGTAGGCAGCAGTGTTCTGCCCTGGCCAGATGTGTTTGGGAACTGCAGCATAATTTTTATCTGTAGCTTCTGCTTTCTGTGACAGAAGATTAGATGGATCAGAGTAACGGATGAGACATTATCAAAAGGCAATGGCACAGCTCTGTCCTCAGAAGAAAGTTGAATGTAATCTATAGAAACTGAAGTTCACTTGGGTAAGCCAGCCTAAGTGACAGTGACTGAAGCCAACACCCTGGAAATATTCCAGCATCAGTCATGTTCTGATAAGGGAGAGCTCTCCCAGGAGAAATTGCTTTACTTCTTGGAACAGACTTCAGTAAAGAGCTATACTCAGAGTAGCTAAGGCACTAATTTGCCTGCAGTAGTTCACTAGTATGCAGCTAGGTGGTGGTCTGCTAAATTTAGTACCAGGATGGCAGAGGGATACTACAAAAACCTGGTCTCCATGACCTGCTCACAGAAGGCTTCTCTTGCATCCTGTACTCTTAATATTGATTGTTGGGTTTTATAGATTGAATTTGCACAGAAACAGTTAGGGCAGAGAGAGAAACTGGATTCTGTTTATGCTAAGGCACAATCTGTGTGTATAGGGAAAGTTAGCTTTGTTATTATTAACACAGAATGTACCCTTGAAGGCAGGGAAGGAACCTGGTGCTTGACTGTCATAGTGGGGAGCCCTAACTTTTGGGGAATCAGCTCTGGAAAAAAGTCAGTGTATATTTTGGCTGCTAAACTGAAGGAACAATCTACAAGCTTCTGCTTTCCAAACACTAACTTCTGGAAAAGAATCTAGACTTGATAAGGGATCATTAGGGATCCAGCAGCAGCAACGTATGGTCTAAGCCAGCAGATTTTCTTACTCAGAGAGGTCAGTGCAGCCTGTCTTCTCATGTGCACAGTCCCTCTCTAAATGGAGAGAGTGCCAGCATTAGGAGAGCCGTTTTCCATCTGTGAGCTGTGTAGTCGGGGCCTTTGTGAGCTGGAAGGCTCAGGAAGTAACTAGTGAATCTACATTTCTACAGTGCAGAGTGGTTTCTCTAGGCCTTTTCTGTCTGATGGACAGACGCGTTTGGGTAGGCAAGTCATTGCCCATTTCTGATCTGGTTTGTTGTTGAATTATCTCCAACCTTGAAACACATTTATCTGTCCAGACACCAAGGATACTTGATAATCCTGTTTCCAGTTCACAGTGATGATGGCACTTTATTTCTTGATCTGAAATGTGATTTATTCTGGATGAGTGGGCAGGTAGAACTTGGCATGGCTGGTGTAAATTAAACGTCTCTGTAGCGGAGTTTGTTTTTCAGCTGGCATCACTAACCCAGTTCCCCATGTGTTCAGTTCTATTTACAAGGACTCGAATACCCTGCACCTCCCTACTGAACGCTTCTCCCCGGTTCGCCGCTTCTCTGATGGTGCTGCCAGCATCCAGGCTTTCAAAGCCCACCTGGAGAAGATGGGCAATAACAGTAGCATCAAACAGCTTCAGCAGGTAAAAGAGAGATGTTGAAAGAGCCTCTGCAAGGGCTTTTTATTGTCTCCAGATTACTGCTTCAGGAAGCAAAGGGTGAAATCTTTGCCCCTAATGTAGCTCCTGGCTGTGGGCATTCAGTGGTTTCCCAGCTGAGGAGCCATTCTCCTCCTGTATGTCTGTAGCAACTCTACTGAATGTCCTGTGTAGCTCACCTGCACTCTGGGAACCCTGGGAGCTTCCACCTCCCTTTTCTGGGAATTTGGAGGACCATAGAGATGTAAGTTACAAAACTCCCTACCAAGAAGGGAAAGTGAAGCTTAAGCATTATAGGCTCCAAAGATGAAGTGAGGGAATCCCCCTCCAGAGCTCCAGAGACTATTCTCAGCCTGATTTGTATGATGGTGCCTGATCCACAAACGAGCCCATACTCTGCCCTCACATGGGCTGCCTGGTCCACTGGCACTGTCGGAGTGTGGCCGCCTATCTCTCGCATTTCCTGTGGCAGCAAAGTTCTCAGGCTATTCCACAACGTCCCAGAAAAGGGGCATTTTTTGCTGCCATATTTTGGAGTATACGTTGTGCTATTCTCTATGCAGCTACGTCTTACTGAAGACTTGAGATGAATTTGGCCCCAGGAGAGGACTTTCACCTTGCAACACAGTAGAAATGAGAGATACTCTTTTCACCTTGAAGTGATTAGAGCTTTATGCTTTCATTTTAAGGGAATGAAATGTTACCAGCTTGGTATCAGACATGTCCATTTCTTTTCTGTTGCGTAAGAATTGAGCTAGCCATGTTATTACACACCTGACTCCCCCAAATTAAATGGATTAGGTTTTTCTTGATGGCTTTTTCAGACAGGTAGATGACAGAATAGCGCCTTTTGGCACAGTAAGCATATGCGCAAAAAGGTCACCTCGAGGGTACGCTGGATTCCTTGCAGGAGTGTGAGCAGCTACAGAAGATGTATGGTGGGCACATGGACGAGAGGACGCTGGAGAAGACACAGCAGCAGCACATGTTATACCAGCAAGAGCAACACCATCAGATTCTTCATCAGCAGATTCAGGTATTAGAGCCTAAGGCAGGCCCTCCCAAGCCTTAGCTGTGTTTTCCTGCATTGCTGTGGACAGGACTACTGAGGGGGGTCGCAGCAGGATTGCGGAGGGTAGTTGTATGTGGCAAGGTAGAGACTGCTCAACGTGCTGTAATGGGAAGCAAGGTTGAAGGACTCAGCAGTGATGTTTGTGCAGCTGCTGTGATAGCAAGAGCTGCAGTCAGGTATTGAATGTCTGGAGAATCTGGATATATTCTGTTTCACCTATCAACTGTTTCTAAACTTACTAGTTGAGGCATTATTGATCACAAGTACTACTTTTTTCTGGTACCTGGTTCAGGACTGTATCCGGCCACCTCAGCCATCTCCACCCTTGCAAGCTCCATGTGAAAACCAGCCAGCTCTGCTCACTCACCAGCTTCAGAGGTAAAGAAGTTGTTTCACTGCAGCTCTGGGGAATGGGTTTTATCTTACTCAGCTCAGCAAAGAGCTTATGGCCTGGGAGAGCCCAGGGCCAGTCTGGATATGTATAAAGATAGAATGGCTGGGCCCATTCCCAGGGGCATGTGCCTCTGTCTGTGGGAGCCTTTCAGATGAATTCCATCCGAAGGCTTTTTGGAAGTAGCAGAAATGTGCTTTGAAGGCATAGATCTCATCTGAACAGATAATTCAGAGTTCTACCTTTTGACCAGCTTGAAAATGTTAGTTTTCAGTAAGGTAGCTTCTCTATTGTCTTCTGTTGGGAGCTGTTTCTGGGCTTCTCAAACCTCTTCAGGCTTTATGTTGGGTAACAGTCCTTGTCTTCATCACCTGTGACTTGTAGATGAGGCAGGCTGAATTGTTGGAAAGGAGAAAGGAAGGTTTTGTCACAGACCACAGTGAATCAGAAGAACTTGTGGTGTCCTTGTCTCAGGGTTTCTCTTCTGGCCACTGGGGCATGCTCACTACCTACATGACTTAAGGAAGGTAGGTCCTCAGAATAGAAAGCATATTGGAAAAAGCTTAGGATTCTAAACAAGGGCTATTTATTGAAAAAAAAACAAAAATACAGCATTTGGGTTCAGCTCTCACAGTTGAAAAGGCATCTTAATGAGGAGCATGCATGGTGAAAAGATGCTTTGTTTCCTTGCATAGGTTACGGATTCAGCCATCCAGCCCGCCCCCGAACCACCCTAATAACCATCTCTTCAGGCAGCCAAACAGTAGCCCACCTCCCGTGAGCAGCAGTGTGCTACAGCCCCATGGTAAGCAGTGACAGTTTACTGAGCCATCTGCGCTCCTCTGGACAGGCCACTTGGCAGAACCATATGGTCTTATAAAAGCTCTGTGGAAAACAGTTTGTGGGGGTGTTGAGGGCTTTTGTTTTTTCCCCTACATTGTAGTCCTTTTGTGGTTTGCTGATGATGTAAAAGATTCTCCATCTGGCAGCAAGGGCTGGTGTTATCAGGAATTCGCAAGGATTTGCCAGCTGGAATGTGTTGTTACGTTTCATGTCATAAGATACATACTTATCTCTTCTGGGGTGGGGAGGAAGGGCTGATATTCTTGGATTTATTATGCAAATCACTGTAAACTCAGCTTTGTTTCTCTTTCCCTGCAAGGGGCTTTAGCAGTGACCTTTGCACGCTGGCGCAGCATGAAGGAGTAGTCAGGAGTAGCACTCTTCTCACCACCCACAGAAGTACACTGGCATTCTTAGTGTTGCATGAGGCCCAGAAGAGCAGCAGCTTCTGTGCCAAGCAGAGCTTGCTCCTGAGCATTGCTGCAGGCTGGCACAGGCACTGAAAGGCTTTGTTCCTTGCAGGTGCAGCCTCCCAGTCCCAGTTCCAAGGGATGCCGTCCCACAGCGCAATTTTTCCACAGTCTGGTAACTGTTCCCCTCCCCCAGCTGTGGGGCTGACGTGCCTGGGCCTGCAGCAGCAATCGCAGCCTCAGCAGGTCACTATTCAAGTGCAGGAGCCCAGTGACATGGTCAGCAACAACCTCCTGCAAGGGGCGTCTGTGGCAGGGCAGGGTATGTCCTCCCATGCCCGGGGCATGTCCATCAGCCCGAGTGCCAACCAGATCCAGATGCAGCACCGTGCTAACCTGATGGCCTCCCTCACATATGGTCACAGGCAGCTGTCCAAGCAGCTCAGCGCTGACAGTGCAGAGTCGCACAGGTAAGAGCAGCAGCCCCGTCTGCACTGGTTCTCTGAGCTGGGAAGAGGGAAGGAGAAGTGGGGATGGATCAGACAGAGCTGCTGTCCATTTGACTGAGACCTGTTTTTCTTGCCAGCCCTGGGTACTTGTTGCAGGGAGTGATCTGTCTCCCGCCACTGAGCAGCACTTCTGACCCCAAGTGGGGGCTCTGGCAGTCTTCAAGACTGCTGAGGCATGTGGCTTAGGAAGCATGTCCTTTCCAGGAATGGCCGTCACTGCCTCATGCCAGAGTCCTACTTGCTAGCAAGTAGGAAACCTAGGCAGAGAGCTGCTTTTGTGTAAGAACGGAAACTTCTTTCAAATCATGTTTTCCTCTTCAGTCACGGGTTCTGCTTCACTTGCACTGGCCAGCGGTACACCACCTTACACTTTAGTTGGCCCAAATGAGTCATTTAAAGCACATGGCTCTAGCCACTCCTCTTTGGGGGTAGCTGGGCCGTTCCTGCTCTCAAACTGGTGCAGGGCATGGCCACAGAAGAGCCCTGCTTTTAGGTGGAGCCGCTGCAGGAGAGTCACTTGTTTTTCTGTTCTTTGCAGCCTGAATGTGAACAGGTATCCCCCTGCTAACTACGACCAGGTGCACTTACATCCCCACCTATTCCCAGAGCAGCCTCGTGTTTCCCCCAGCAACTACAGCCCATCAGGAGGAGTTGGCTTTCCTCCAACTCAGCAAGCCCTGAAAGTCCCACAGCTTGACCAGTATCCCAGTTTCCCTCAAAACGCACATCAGCAACAGCAGCACTACACTGCATCGGCACTACAGCAAGCACTGTTGTCCCCGACACCTCCCGACTACAACCGACACCAGCAGGTACCGCACATCCTCCAGGGACTGCTTTCTCCCCGGCACTCGCTCACAGGGCACACGGACGTGCGGCTGCCCCAAGCAGAATTTGCACAGCTCATCAAACGGCGGCAGCAGCAACAGCAGCAGCAGCAGCAAGAATTTCAAGAATTGTTCAGGCATATGGGTCAAGGGGATGCTGGGAATATGGGCACCAGCATGGGACAGAACCTCTCGGAGCGTCAGTCGCTATCTTTGCCTTATCAGAGTGCTGATGCATACCATCCCCAGAACAGCCCCCAGCATCTCTTAAAAATCAGGGCGCAAGAATGTATCCAGCAGGTACCTGCATCAGTGCCACCGCATGGATATATACACCAGCCATCTCTGTTCCATTCGGAGAGCATGGAGGAGGACTGTGCATGTGAGGGTACCAGGGACAGCTTTCCAGACAGTAAGAATTCAAATACATTGACCAAAGGTTGCCTCGATACCCCTCTGCTTGTAAACACAGGAGGGCACGGGGACCCAGAATCTTTGCTAGGAACTGCTAATCATGCGCAGGAGCTGGGGACACATCAATACAGACATCAGCCCACTGCTGGATTCAGTAGGAATAAGGTGCCCAGCAGAGGTAAGGCTTTTGTGCTGCTTGTGTAGATGGAGCGGACTCTTCCACAATGGCTGCGTACTGCGTGCGTTCCTGCCAGATAACGCTGTCTCTGTCCAGCAGGGCAGAGGTTTGTGATGTATTTACGTAACGCAGAATTGTCTAGGCAGTTCTGGCTTTTGTGGCCTTCAGTAAATTGCAGGCACAGACTCTCTAATAAGCAATGAGGAGAGGAACTGGTAAATAAGGAGGGAACAGGACCAGATCCTGGACTTAGAAACTGACCCACTTTTGGGGCAGGTAAAGACAAGAGGTCCTAAAGTCCTGCCGCCCTTTCAGAGATGCTGTGAACTGTTGTTAGTTCTCATGGGTAACATCTCCCATCCTCTGTCAACAATAGACTAGAAGGAGTTAGGTTACTAGCATACCCTCAGTTGCAGTGGTGTTTTCCTTCCCTCATGAACAGACCCTTGAGTCCAGGCATTGCTAAAGCTTCAGTAAACACGTGCAGTAAGAACAATGGTAAATGCCTTCACTGCTTAAGTCTGTCTTGCACTAGCTCCTCTGGCACTTCAGGAAGCAACACTAGCAAGATTTAGCCCTATTTGAGCTAGAAGGGGTTGGTTCTGAAGAAAATTAGGTTTGCTAATCTTGCTTATTAGCATCTGAAGACTTTTTCTCCCAGCTGCAAACAGCTGTGTCCTTGCTCCTTGGTGGAGCAGGGTATTAGCAGTGATGTGCTGCAAGTGTGAACCCTCCCAGAGCTGCAATTACGGGCCTTCTTTTTATGAAAAACAAAATCCTGTGTCCTTATGGTGGCTCTGAGGAGAGGCTTTCCAGGCTGAGGTGGGTAGATTGGTACCCACTGTAGGGCTGAGCTGTCCTGCGTCTGAAGCCGCTAGTTTTCAGAGAACCTTACGGTAGAGGTGCTGTGCCTGGGTGCAGGAGGCACTGCTTTGTCTGGGGACACATCACAGGCTAGCTGAGAAAGGACTGTGCTGGAGAAGACCTGCTCAGAGGATAGGACAGGGCAGCCCAGGACTTGGCCCTGCAAAGTCAAGGTGGGTGGATAAGGAGAAGGCATGGCTTTTCAGACAAGCTTTTAAGTGTTGGGTTACTGATGTGTTTTCTTTGTCAGACCTCAACTTCCCTGCTGTGCTTGAGGCACGAAAGGGAAGAATTATGCCAGGTTAAGCAGAGTGTTTAAGCTCCAGAATTCCTTTTTCTATTGAACTGTAAATTCATAGCATAATACTGTAGGCATACTTAGATGAGCTCTATGTGAAATGCCAAGATTTAATGAAGTCAGAAGCCAAATTTCTGCCTCAGTACTTATGGTGCTAGAACGAGTTACACAAGGGAGGAGGACTTTGACTACAAGACTTTGTAAATGAGTAAAAGCAAGTAAATGTTTACAAATAGAATTGTGTAAGCCCTTCTGACAGATCCTGTTTGGAGGGCTCATGTAGTAAACTATATTCAGAGATGTTACTACTCAGACTGCTTTCCTCCTGCTTTTAATAACCCCCTTGGTATCTGGCCTGTGCTACTTCGGTTTTAAATGGACATCTAAGCAGCCTAGATACACTTATCTACGTTTGAATCCTATAAAACCTCAATGTAAATACTACTAATGCATTTGTTTCATTCAGTTGCATATAGTGCAGCCCAAATGTTGTCAAGAGTGTCGTGCACAGGCACTGCAGAATGACGGGAGGAGATTTAAAGCAAAACAAGCATGGCAGTCTTTCCCAGCTGCCGCCTGCTGACTTCCCCTCCTCTCCCCACAGAAAGGCCATCTTCCTCGACCATGTCTCTGAGCTATCCAGTTATTTTCACTGTACTGTTGTAAGAAGCTGTAACTTCCCCTGAAAGGAAAGGTATCTCTTCTTCCGCAGCTTATAAAAGATTCTTTTTACACTAGAAAGTGGGGTGCAAGCCTCACAGTGACTCAGGAGTGTTTGTACCCTCTAAGGGACTATGTTAACCCTGACTGAAAAGCCCTGGCTTGTCTGTCGAGCATCTGCCACGGACAGTAACTGGAGATTGCGAGAGTGTCAACCAAATCTGTGTTTAGGATGCGAGTAAACTGCACCTGAATGACTCCGCTACAGATTTGTTCCGTTCTAGCTTTCACAAAGCACTGGGAACACTGCCTGTGGGAAAACCACTTTCCTTGGCGTTTGGGGAACTGGCTGTGGTGGTGCTGTGCACACTGCTGGTGTTGCATGCTATACTCATGCACAAAGACCAGCTAGTACAGGAGCCAGATATCTTATGAATATGTGGATAAAAGATTTTCTTGAGTGGGTTTGGTCTACCAGAATGTGACCGAAGCGAGGAAGAGAATGAGAATTCAGGCCTTCCTACCTCTGCTGCCTGAGCCGCATCCTGAGAGATGCTACTGGTCTGGGAGTGGGGGGTGCTGGATTTTTCCCTATTTGCTTACAGTTGCAGCTCAGAGGGAATTTATCTCCCTATCCCTTGTCATCTTGGGAATGCGGGCTGCTACCGAGGGCTTGCTCCTGGGCCTGGTTGCTCTTAGCCTGTCTTGCTCTGACAGCAGTTTTGCACTGAACTTGTTCGTGGAGCTGGGAGTGTGGAGGAGTGGGTTGCTGACATCTGCCCACTCGAGCAACCATTACCACAGTTGGAACAGCAGCCCAAGCAGTGGGTGGCACTTCCCCACTCTTTCCAACACTTTGTGTTCCAGCGTGCCTCGTATTTTGTTTCTTGCTTTTCCAGGAAAGCTGAACTGTTAACCGAACTTAACCTTGTGGTTGTGCAAAGAAAGAGACGGGCCAGCTGTGTTTCTGGTTTCCTCCTGAAGTGTTTCGTGCAATACTGCAGTATCTGTGGCATAGGGTGGTACATTCCTATAGGGAAGGGCATTTGAACTTACGTGCTAAAGACATTTGCTTGCCTGCAAATAATGCTCAGATCATAGATTTGAATTGGAAAGTTTTTAGTACTTTCACAGACACATCTCCTTGGAGAGTGTATTTCTTGCACCTCACAGCCTGTAATCTCAGCCAGGAAGTGTGCTGCGACTAGCACTCCGGGGGGATTGCTTCCAGCTGACCAAGTCTTCAAAACACCAGACTAGATCTGGACTTGAGGATCTACCATGTCCATGTCATTTCTAGGTGACTCCCTAGTGCTTCTGGCCACGTCCGCATGTTTCTGCTCTGAAGAGCTACTCATGTCAAGAGAGCTGTTTATGTACATCAGAATGGATGATAGGCTTCTCCATAGCTCAGTACTTTATTTAAAACATCGTGTACTTGATGACGCTAGGTTTTACTTGATAGGAATGTAGCCTTTACCCTCGGACATAAGAGCTTGCAGTGCAGATGGACTTTGCCAGCCAGAACACTCATGTACTCCTACAGCCAGATTGTGGGAGGGTAGAGAGAAGTCATCTGATAAAAGCTAATACCTGGCAACTCCTCCAGCAAGACTATGTTGCTAGCAGTTGCCAGGTGACCTTGCTGGAACATCCCTGGCGGGAGGTCTGGGAGGCACCTCGGCCTCCTTTCTCCTTTCTCATGCGACGTGGGCAATGCAGGGAGGAGCAGGATGCAGGGTGAGCTTGGGCTCTAGGGGAGGAAGGCAGCGCGGGAGGGCAGTTGGAAAGGGACATGTTCCTGGGCTGTGGGGCTTGAACAAGAACAGCCAGATGATTGCCTTTTCACTGGCCAGCAGCGTGCTGCTCTTTCATTGGTGAGTGTGTGTCCATGCCATCAGACCTGTGAGACCCCGCAGTGTCGTGGTAGGGCACGTCACTGAAAGCTGCAGGTTCCCTTTATTAATGTGTCCATTCTCTCTCTCGTCTGATTTTCAAGAATCCATCGTAGGGAACTGTATGGACAGGAGTTCCCCTGGACAAGCGATGCAGGTGCCTGACCACAACGGATTGGGCTACCCTGTGCGACCGGCGTCCAGTGAGCATCCGCGGCCCAGGACCCTGCAGAGACATCACACCATACAGAACAGCGATGATGCCTACGTAGGTTTGAAGAGGCCTGTGCCTGGCAGGCCTTAAGACAGTGCAGAGCTTCCCTGAAGCGTGTGGGTTATGTATAAGGGGTCCAGTGTAGAACAGACAGCTTTCTGCTCTGTGAGGCTGCTGGGAATAAAATGCTGTGGGGAGCACTTCACTTAGTACACCCAGTTTGCTTAAAACGGAAATCGTTTTAGCAGAGACCAATCTGGAAGTGCTCCTCCTTTCCTGATGTGTTGCCTGATTTACCCCAGGGCTGGCTGCTGTAGCCCTCGCATCCTTTCCCCACCATGGCATTTCTGATGAGATCATCTGGGGTGTGCCAGCCTGGGCGCTGGCTGCAGAGGGCTTTACGACAAACAGAGTCCAGCAGTGGGTTTGGCAGTACTGCTGAACAGCACTCAGATCTTGACAAGAGCAGCTGCTTTGCTTCCTCCGTATGCTAGCCCTCTGGGAACAGCCATGCCCAGATCTTGACATGCTCTTTGCTGCAGCTCCCAAGCGCGCTGGAGGAGAAGGGCTGTCGTCTAATTAGTGAGATGTAGGTTTGAAAGGGACTCTGATTGTCCAGTCCGTTCTTATGGGCTGAGGTGACATCGACTGTACTTAAGCTGTCTCTGATGGACTCCTTTTGCTTGTACTTGGAAGTCCCCATTGAAGGCCTGCACAGACTGCCCAGGCAGCCCGTCAGAGGTATCTGGTGGGGAGCAGCAGGAGGCGTCCTTCGAAGCCCCCTTTGACTTGCATCCCCTTGTCTCCACAGGTGCAGTTAGATAACTTGCCTGGAATGAGTTTAATGGCAGGAAAAGCGCTAAGCTCTGCTCGGATGTCGGACGCTGTCCTCAGCCAGTCGTCACTCATGGCCAGTCAGCAGCTGCGTGACAGGGAGAGCGAGGGTAAGGACCTGGTCAGGCTGTGGAGGCATCTCACGGAGAGCATGGGATTCTGCTGAGGATGTGGGTCAGGAATCGGAAAGAGTCCACGTCCTGTCTGACAGGGCAGTCTGGGCTGCGAAGCTGTCTCTGCTTCGCTTGAGTGAGCAGGGCTTGCAGGGCGCGAGTTGAGGGCACAGGCTGCAGGGGAACGCGTGCTGCTTGAAGGGTGGCTGAGAACGGGGTGATAGAAGAGCTGTGGCATGATTGTGGTGACTAAAGGTTCAGCCATCACTCACAAGCAGAAGCTTGCTGATGTGTTCGTGTCCCCCTCAATACTTCTGGGGTAAACTGAATTAAAGAGAACTCTTCAGTTTCTCACTGCACTTGAGGCTTGGATGGATGCCTCAACCATCCTTCTCCCCGCCCCACCTGCCTGACCCCAGTGTACTCTGTGAACCTCTAATGGCTTGCAGAGCTTCCTCCCCTGGATGCTGCTCTCGGCCAGAGCCTGGACTTGTGGCAACAGTGATCTAGACTTCCTGGAGGAATGGGGGTAGCCTCTCCAGCTGGCCTGAACCACAGAAAGCAGAATCTGCAGAGTCCGCAGAAGCTTTAACTCCATGGTGCTCTGTGTACAAACTCTGACGCTTTTCTTTGATCTTGCAGAATGTGGGGACAGTTTGGAAGGTCAAGAGCATCCCAACTTGGGCGATGGCAACCAGCATCTAAACACCTCTTGTTACCCATCGACATGTATTACAGACGTCCTGCTGAGCTACAAGCACCCAGAGGTGCCCTTCGGGATGGAGCAGGCAGGGGTGTAACAAGGAGGGAGTGAGTATTCACGCGCACTCCTTGCACCCTTTGGCTGCGTGTCCGCTCTAGGGTTGCCATGGTGGCAGACCCCCAGGCCTCTTGGCCTGGCTTCCTTGTGTGCCTCCTTCCCCATCCGCTTGCTCTAATCTTGGCACAAGTCCGGGGAAGAGACTGGCAGCTGCAAACTTCTGCCCTCGTGGCTGTTTGCTGTCGCTTGTGGTCACCCAGGGACAGCACTTCTTCCTCTATTTGTTTTGCTGTTCTTCTATTCTGGGGCAGAGCTTGTGGGTCTGGACTGGGACAATGGGTAAAGGGCTGTGGAAGCAGAATTGCCTTCCTGAGGTGTCCTTTAACACATCCCTGCTTCTCTCTCTGTTGCAGGTTTTATGTACAGCTTTGAAATGAAAAGGTCCATTTTAAACCAACAGTATCTAGCAGCATTGCGCCAAATTGCCGTAGTATTTCTGACTAACTGGAATACCATGGCCCCTTTCCTCATAATCAGTTCATCCAGTGTTTTGTTCCTTTGGTTTCTTTAATTTTTGCCATATTTGCCGGTAACTCCAGCTATCATAGAAATAACCAGAGAACCCGAGTCCTACATGTCAGCAGAGGATTCCTGGAGCCCGAGCGCTGCGTCTGGTTTGGAGGGCTTCTACTGTGCAGGGCCGGGCAGGCCCAAGGGCGATGTGGAGCCGCTCTTGCCCTCCGCCTGCCTCTGCTCGAGGGCCCAGCAGCAAGTCCGAGCGGAGGGGACTGTTCTCCCGGAGCGTGCCTCAGCCGGGAGGGGACGAGGCAGGTGGCAGCTGCGGGCTGCGACGCGCAACAGCGGACCTGGGGGAGCCAGGCCCGAGGGGAAGCGCAGAGCTGGCACCGGGCCGCTGGAGGCTGTGCTGTCCTTCCACCTTTTAACCCTTTGCACTGGGGAAGGGCCCGGAGCCACCCGCGCGTGGGAGCGGGGCGAGGAACAGAAGTGCCAGCCCGCCCGGCCCTTGCGGCAGCCCCCGGCGCGTCCCGCCCCAGGGCTCCGGCAGGTGGGGAGCACCTACCCCTGGTGCAATACGCTTTTCGTCTCCCCTTTGTCTGCTCCTGTTCTTTATTTCATTTTGTCACTGTGTAAAAGGATCACTTCTTCCCCTGCCCCCCCAGCCATTAACCTTTTCTTTTCAAATTCACCTACAACTCCCCTCTCCTCTTTCCCCCCCCCCCCTTTTTTCCTGGCTTAACGTAGGGAAGACAGATTTTCTTTGTTTTCTTAGCTTTTCCTCCTGATCACGTAGGAATTGTTTTTTGGTAAATGTTGTTTTATTATTATTGTTATTAATAAAAGGCAAAAGGAATTTCTGTTTGAGAGAAATTTTTAACTAGATTCTGTTCTATATGAATTGTGACTTGCACCTTTTGTTCAAAGTATTTTATTTCTTTTAATGACATTGTAATTGTGACTGGTTTTCTCTCTCGTGCCAGTGGCGAAAGTGGTATTCTCCTTTATACAGTTCAGATGTGCGTAGATCTCCTCTCTGTTCCTCTTTTAATTCTTTCCTTGACTGCTAGAAAGCAAAGCCCCCTGCAGCAGTCGGGGCTCGGGGAGTGTTTGGTGTCATCGTTGCCTTTGGAACTTTACGAGCTACGACAGAAATTCTTCTTATCGACACTTTTGGAATATTTTTTAAAAAATGAAAAAATCGATCCAGCCCTCCTGAATTTGCACAGAAGGAAGTGTGAAACCAGCATGGCAAAGGTTAATTCGCTACCGTTACCATTGCCTCTTCCCCGTCCTCCCTCCTCCTTCCCCTGCCCCCAAAGAAAATAGTGCTAAATGGATCTGCAATCCTGAAAACCGGAAAGGAGAAAAAGTCTGCAGCTGACAAACAGCATCTCCCAGGTCAGCGTTTCTGCTGAAACCCTAGTGTCGCTCGAGTTTTGTTGGTGTATAGCTATCAAGTTACATTTCTTAACCTTGTGAAGTAGGTGGCATATGTGTGCGGGGTCGGGGGGGATGCGGGGAACCAAGCAGGGCTTGACGGACTTCAGCGGGAAGATACCAAGAAACACTGAAAGCCTTTTGCTCTGTATCAAATCTTTGATTTGTTTTCCTTTTGTTTACATGACACTGTATGTCTGGGAGAGTTGACAGCCACCCTACAGAAAGCATCCAAAAAAGCAGGGACTCGCTTAACCGTGCCATTTCGCAGTATCACACTTTTTTTATCATTGCTTTGTATTGTAGTAATCAATACGCGCAGTATATGTTGAATGTATATTAATATACTTTGCTATTATTTCTGTTTTTTGGAAATGTCAGAAGTATTTTTTCTCCCTCATTTATGTTGGACTAAAAAACGTTTCAGTAAAATCTTCAGTCCATTTTTTTGTGGGTCACTTGCAACTAGTCAGTTAGTTGGACAGTGGGATCATGACAAATAAAACCATGATTACGATCTCCTGCGGCCTCGTGTTTTCCTTGTCGCTCAGTGCCAGCGCCGGGATGGCCTCCGGCCAGCGGGCTGCCCGGGCGGCCGGCAGCGTGAAGGCTCGAGGCGCCGGCACCGGCCGGTGCTCCTCGTGCCCGGCCCGCTCCTGAGGCCTCTGCCGCGGGGGGTCTCCGCGGGGGCCCCGGGCTTCGGCTCTCGCTGCCGCCCTCGGGCCCTTTGAGCGCAGGGAGGCGGCGTGGCCTCGCGCTGCCCTGGTGCGAGATGTTTTGCTCAAATCGCTGGCTTTTCGTCCCTGCCCCCTGCAGCGCCGTGACCTCCGGCGGAGGCAGTCGGAGCGGAGCTGCGCCGCGGCTGACTCATCATGCGGCTGAGCCGTGCGCAGCTGCGGCGGGTCCCTCCCGCTGCTGCCGCTGCTCCGGGGCCCCGCCGCAGCGGGGAGGTTTTGCTGCCCGCAGCAAAGCTGGGCGCCTCGAGCCCGCGCGGCAGCGTGCGGCGCTGCCGGGCTCCTTCAGGCTTTCCACCGGCTGGGCTTTGCCCCCTCGGACTTCACGTAGGGCCTCGTCAATTGGTGGCAGTGCTGGGATCTCTGCTGGACCCTTTCTCCATCCCTCTAGTCCCTCGCTCCCCGTTTTTTCGCCTTGAAGCACGCAGCCTCGGTACTGGAGCTCCTCGCCCCCGGGGAGCCCCCAGCGCAGCTCTCTGCTTTGCTCCCTCCGTGGGCCGCAGCATTTAGCCCAGGGGTCTGCTGCGTCCCTCCACCTGCCTCTTGGGGCAGGGAAATGTGGTGCTAGGGCTTAAACTCCCTTTGCTGAGTAGGTCCTGCTGAAGCCAGGCTTTGGCAGGAGCTGTGATGGGCGCAGGCCCGGGAAGAGAGCTGCAGGGAAGGGGAAAGCCGCTCTCCGGAGATGAGGGAAGGGACCGTGCTTGCGGCGCATCCCCGCGAGGCCGCAGCACTGCCAGGGATGGGGGCTCGGGGATGCCCTTGGGCGGCTGCGCTCCCTTGCCGGCTCGGGGCGGGATGGGGCAGCGGTCTGCGACGGCGGCGAGGGGAGGACGAGGGGTTGGGGCGCAGCAGGCCAAATCCCCGCGGGTGTAAACCTCGTGCCCGGGCTGCTGGCCAAAACCCGGGGGCTGCCGAGAGGCCCTGGTGGGGCCGAAGCAGCGGGCAGGAATCTGGGTCACCCGGCGCGTAAACAGGCTGCTTGGCGGGCGAGCCGCGTCCCGCGGGGAGTTCCTGTTTGCTCGGCTGCCCCTGCCAAGTCGGCGCTCCCGGGCTGCGCTGGCCCGCGCCGCGGCTCTGCGCACGATCCTTGAACTCTGCGCGCCACCTCGCCCGCGCCGCGGAGCGATTTCTTGCTCTGCGGCGCTGCCTTATCTCCGGCGATAGCTGCCCCCTCCTGCATAAATAGCGGCCGTGGGGAAGCAGCGGGCTCACACGGGCCGGCCGGCGGCAGAGCGGCAGGAGCAGCGGAGAGCTGGTAAGCGCCTGTGCTCCCCCGGCTGCCTCCCTCGGCCGGAGCTGCTCGCTCCCGCCGCGCGGCGCGGCCGCCCGGGGCAGCGCCCGCCGCCCGCCCGCCGCCTTGCTCTCCTCCCGCCCGCGGAGCCCGCAGGGCCGGGCGGCTCCGCGGCCGGGCGGCCGGGCGCCGTTCCCGCCGGGAGCGGCCGTTCCCACCGCCGCCCGCACCCCACCATCTCGCTCTGCCCCCAGGTTGAAGCGCGAAGATGAGAGCCGTGGTGGTGGCCCTCGCCCTGGTGCTCCTGACGGGTAGGTCCGGGCGCCCGGGGACGGGGCAGGACGGCGCAGCCCAGCCCACACGCACGGACCTGCCGAGCGCTCCGCGGCGCCCGGCCCCGTCCAAGCAGGGCAGAGCCGGGGGCTCTGCACGGCAGCCCGGCGCCACGCCGGGGCCGGGGCCGGGGCCGCCCTCCCGGGCGCTCGCTCCGTCCTCAGCACGGCGCGCTCTGCTCCGCAGGCACCCAGGCCCGCTCCTTCTGGCAGCACGATGAGCCCCAGGACCCCCTGGAGCGCCTCAAGGACATGATGGAGGTGTACCTGGAGACGCTGAAGGCCAGCAGCAAGGATGCCATCGCCCAGTTCGAGGCCTCCGCCGTAGGCAAGCAGCTTGAGTAAGTGGGGCAGGCGCGTGGCGGGGTGTCCGCCGGGGCCGGGTGCCCACGCGCCCCATGCCGTGCGTGACCGCCCCGCTCTGCTCTCCCTAGCCTGAAGCTGGCTGACAACCTGGACATGCTGAGCGCGGCTGCCACCAAGCTGCACGAGGACATGGCTCCCTACTACAAGGAGATGCAGGAGATGTGGCAGAAGGACACGGAAGCCCTGCGCAAGGAGCTGAGCAAGGATCTGGAGGAGGTGAAGCAGAAGATCCGGCCCTTCCTGGACCAGTTCTCGCAGAAGTGGACGGAGGAGGTGGAGCAGTACCGCCAGCGCCTGGCGCCCGTCGCCCAGGAGCTCAAGGAGCTCACCAAGCAGAAGGTGGATCTGATGCAAGAGAAGCTGACGCCGGTGGCCGAGGAGGTGCGGGACCGCCTGCGCGAGCACGTGGAGGAGCTGCGCAAGAACCTGGCACCCTACAGCGACGAGCTGCGGCAGAAGCTCAGCCAGAAGCTGGAGGAGATCCGGGAGAAGGGCATCCCCCAGGCCGCCGAGTACCAGGCCAAGGTGGTGGAGCATCTCAGCAACTTCCGCGAGAAGGTGACACCCCTGGTGCAGGACTTCAAGGAGCGCCTCACCCCCTACGTCGAGAACCTCAAGTCCCGCTTCATCAGCTTCCTGGACGAGCTCCAGAAGAGCGTGGCCTGAGCCCCGTCCCGCCACGGCCGCCCCCAGCCCTGCCCCGGTGCGTCGCGCCCGGGGAGGCCGCGGGGACCGGCCCCGGGAGCTCCTGCGCGGGGGCCCCGTCCTGCCCCCCGCCGCCTGCCCTCCCCGAGCCGGGGTCTGCCTCAGCTTTGCCTTTCTTTCGTCAAATAAACGTGACTTAAGTTATTGGAGCTCGCTCAGTCTTTGCAGTGGATTCGGGGCGGCGGGGGGTGCACGGGTGCAGCGAGCGGGCTCGGGGCTCAGCTGCACCCGGGCTGGCGGCGCTGCAGCGGGGGGTTTAGGGACGGGGTGCTGGGGGCTCTGGGGGCTGCAGCCCACGTGCGGGGAGCCCGTGGCGCGGGAGCTCCCCACCACTGCCGGAGCCCGCGAGCCGCGGCCGCCCGCGGGGCTCGGCCGGGCGCGGAGCCGCGGGCGGCTCTGCCTGGCGGCGGGGGTCCGCCTCGCCGCTGCCCGGCCGCCGGCCCGCGGCCCTTCCTCGCCCCGCGCGGCGCGCTCCTCCTCGCCGCCCCGCGCCCCCAGTGACCGCCGGCACACCGGTGTCGCTTCAGCTCCGCTTTATTGCCACGATATTGCTCCGGGGGCCCCGCGGCCCCGCTCCGCCGGCCGCCCCGGGGCTACGCCGCCGGCGTCCGCTTCCACACCTCGGCCAGGCGCTCCTTCAGCCAGGCCAGCTGCTGCCTGGCCAGGGCCGTGTTATCCGCCAGCCATTTCCTGCAAGGGGACGGGGCGGTCAGCGCTCGGCGGAGCCGGGGCCGGCGGGGCGCGCGGCGCGGGCGGCGCGGCGCGGCGCGGGCACCTGGCCTGCTGAGCCGCCTCCGACTCCTGCACGGTGGCGAGGACGCTCCTGGCCACGTCGGCGGCCTGCTGCACGTACTCCCGCACCGTGGCGGTCAGCGCCGCCGGCTCCGCGGGCGCCTCGGCCCCTGCAACGCAAGCGCCCGTCGGCGGGGACGGCAGGCGGGAGCCCCGGGGCCGTGCCATCCCCGCGCGGGGGGACGCGCCCCGGCCCCGGCCCCGGCCTCCTCCTCCTCCTCGCCCGGGCCCTTACTTGCTCCCGCCGCCAGGACGGCCGTGCAGACGAGCGCCAGCAGGAGCGAGACCTTCATGGCTGGGGAGAGAGCGCAGCACGTGGCACGGGGCGGCGGGGCCCGCGCCCCGGCGCCTCGGCCAGCCCGGCCCGGGCTCCGCAGCCCCGGCCCGGGGCCGCCCCGCTCACCTGGCCGCGCCGGGGGCTCTGCGAGGCAGCGGCAGCCCCGGGCTCCCCCTTTATACCCTCCGCGAGCGCCGCCGCCGCCGCTTGCGCAAAGGTCAGCGGCCCTGGCCGGCGGGGAGAGAGGGCGCGTTTACGGCTGCCTTGCCCGGTCTGCTCCGGAGGGGCCTGCCTTCCTCCCCCGAGTTGAGAAATCCCCGGGGCGCCGGGGGGCCAAGGCAGCCGCGGGGGCCGGCTGCCCCCCAGGCGACGCACCCGCGGCACAAGGGCGATGTCCGGCGGCCCCAGCCGCGGGAGCGGGCGCTCTGCCGGGACCCACGGGCACGGCGTGCGGGACGCTCTGCCTCGGCGAGGTGGCAGCGGGCTCTTTGGACCCCGGCATCGCTGTCCCCTCGCTAATCCCTGCCCCACACCAGCCCTGGACTTTGACCCGGCCGGGACACGTGGCCGCTGGCCGCAGCAGCTGCCCCGGGGCACGCGGTGGGTCGAGCATCCCCGGGGCACATGCCAAGCGGCCCCACGGCCCATGGCCAGGACACGCACGGCTCCCAGCCCTGCTCAAGGGCGGGAGGGGATTGCACGGCTGCAACGTGTGGCGGGCACAAGGCTGCTCCCTCGGCGGTCCCCGGGGAGGGTCCAAGCCTGCCCCGGCGAGGCGGGTGCCACGGCGCCGGGCGCAGGGTCTCCACCCCGCCGGGGAGCTGGCAGGGCTCTCGGCGGTGACGGCGCCGTGCACACGTCAGGCGCTTCCACGTCGCGACCTTGCTAAAGTCCAAGCTGGGGAGTGTGTCACAGGCCCGCGTGGACGCCGGCGCGGGTGCTGCTGCCGTATAAATACGGGCCAGATGCACTCCAGCACGGCAGGTATCGGAGCCCAGCAGCAGCACAGGTAGGTGGCTGCGACGGTGGAGCTGGGGAGGGACCACCAGGAGCATTGCTGGGAGCGTTATCGGGTGCACTGCGGGGTGCATTGACAGGAGCATCACCGGGGGCACTGCCGGGTGCATCACTGGGCACATCGCTCTGGGTGCATTGCTCTGGGTGCATTGCGGGGTGCATTGCCAGGAGCATCACCGGGACATTGCTGGGGGCATCGCTGGGGGCATTGCCAGGAGCATCACTGGGGGCATTGCTGAGTGCATTGTGGGGTGCATTGCCAGCAGCATTACCAGGACATTGCTGAGTGCATCACTAAGTGCATCGCTGGGTGCATTGCCAGGAGCATCACTGGGGGCACTGCCAGGTGCATCACTGGGTGCATCGCTCTGGGTGCATTGCCAGGAGCATCACCGGGTGCACCGCTGGGTGCACTGCCGGATGCACCTCTGGGAGCCCAGGTGCTGTGCCAGAGCTGCCCACTCCTGGGTGCCTTCACCTCCACTCTCCTCTCCCGCAGACGCGGCTGTGCCCCGCCGTTCAGGATGTCTCCGAAAGCTGCCACCCTCGTGCTGGTGCTCCTGGCGGTCGCAGGTGAGGGGCGGGTGAGTGCAGGCCCCCGAGGGCTGGGGCGTCCACCCCGAGGGGCAGGGCAGACGCCGTGGGGACGGGCCAGCCCTGAGCCCCGTGTCCCCGCGCCCCCAGGCTCGCAGGCGGACGTTAGTGCGGACCAGGTGGCCAGTGTGATCTGGAAGTACTTCAAGGAGCTGGGCACCAATGCCAAGGACACTGTGGACCAGCTGCAGCAAGCCGAGCTCAGCAAGCAGCTCAAGTAGGTGGGGGGCGGCCGGCGGCCCTGGGGGGCTGGATGGGGTGGGTGCAAGCTGCAGGGTGCCTGAGCCCCTTGTCCCCACAGCACCCTGCTCCAGAGCAACCTGGAGAGCGTCAACTCATACGCGGCGGACCTGCAGCGGCGCCTGGTGCCCTTCGCCACGGAGCTGCAGGCCCGGCTGGCGCAGGACTCGCAGCGGCTGAAGGAGCAGATCCAGCAGGAGCTGGCGGAGCTGCAGGCCAAGCTGTCGCCCTACGCCGACGAGGTGCACCAGCAGATCGGCACCAACATCCGCCAGCTGCAGGCGCAGCTGAGCCCCTACGCGGAGGAGCTGCGCGCCCAGGTGGACCGCAGCGCCGGGGAGCTGCGGCAGGCGCTGGAGCCCTACGGCGCCGAGCTGCGCGAGCGGCTGCAGGGGCACGCCGGCAGCGCCCAGGCCTCGCTGCGCCCCTACGCCGACCGCCTGCAGCAGCAGATCGACCGCGGCGTGGAGACCCTGCAGGAGCAGCTGGCGCCGCTGGCCGAGGAGCTGAAGGCGCAGGTGGAGCGCAGCGTGGCGGAGCTGCGGCAGGCGCTCAGCCCCTACGCGCAGGAGGTGCAGGGCGGGCTGGAGCGGCAGCTGGCGCGCCTGTCGCTGCAGGCGGAGCAGGCGGCGGCGGAGCTGCGCGAGCGCCTGGCGGCCAGCGGCGAGGAGCTGCGTGCCCAGCTCAGCCCGCTGGCGCAGGAGCTGCGGGAGGCGCTGGGCGCCGAGGACGAGAGCCTGCGCCAGCGCCTGGCCCCGCTGGCCAAGCGCCTCGACGAGCACGTGGCGCAGATGGTGGAGGCCTTCCGGCAGCAAGCGGCTCCCTACGGCGAGGTCTTCGGGCAGCAGCTGGTGAAGGGGCTGGAGGAGCTGCGGCAGAAGCTGGACTCGGGCACGGCCGGCGCCGAAGACCACCTCGACCTGCTGCAGAAGGAGGTGCAGGAGAAGGTGGCCTCCTTCCTCAGCACCACCGAGCAGGCCAAGAGCTGAGGCCCCCCGAGCTGCGGCCCGCGCGGGGGCAGAAATAAACGGGAGCCTTGCAGTGCACGCCGTGTCTGCGTCCGTCCTTCCCGCAGCCCCGCTGCCCACCCCGGGCTGGGGCACGAGGTCCGAGCGCCTCGGCCCCCGCGTTCGGGTGTCGAGCGTGCTCCTCGGCCCCGCACCGCATACGGGGCAGGCGGGTGGGCGCTTTCCTGGGCTCCCCCAGCCCCGTGGGTGCAGGCTGAATGTCTTGTGGAGGGGGGCAAGGAGAAATGCAAGAGGTGAAGACAAGGATGCGACGCTCCGGGTCTCCGGCAAGGCAGCCCCGAGACGCCCCGTCACCGGGGGCCCAGAGAGGCACGCGGAGGCGCTGGCCGTGGGCTGCCCCCGCAGGGAGAGCTTAGGCGGGAGCGGACGCCTCCCGGCTCCTGCCCGTGTTTGCCAGCAGCTTCTGCAACCGGCCGATTGCTTCAGAGCAAACATTGCAGCGCTCCCCCTCCCTGCCCCTTTCCTGATTTAAAACTTTGGTGTCAGCAGCTCGTGAGCAGCTGGGCATGAGCGCAGGGCACGTGAGCAGCTCGCGCTGGGAGACTTGCTCCATCATGTTGGCTTTCCTTGTTATTTTTACTCTGCGCAGCCCCTCTTCACAGGGAAAAGACTCAAGCTGAAAGTGCCTGCGCTGCCTCCTGGATTAAGGGCGACCTGTGATGGCAATACGCAGAAGTGTGGAGCTGGGGGTGTTTTGGCTGGGAACGGGGCCGTTCTGCTGGCAGAGTTTGTGATAAAGTGGCCCCGATCGAGATGACGGTTTCCCGGCAGGCATCGGAGGCGCCGCGGGCTGCCGCGGTGGGGTGCGTGCTCTGCAGAGCACTGCCCCAGCAGCCGGCCGGGCGGTCCCGGCACGCCGTGCCCGAGCCCCGGGGGCTCACTGCCGCTGCCACCCCCACGAATCCCTGCCCCGCACCGGCCCCAGGCACGCGGCGCTGGCGAGCCGGGCGCCGGGGAGCCCTGCGAGCGCCGGGAGACGAAGGTTGGCCGTGAGCGCTGGGCCGGCCTCATCCCGAGAAGCCTGCAGAGCAAACAACGGGGGCTGCCTTATCGCGGGGCGAACGACCCCTCGGCCGCGGGGAGAGCGGGGTCGGGGCCGAGGCTGGCTGCTGCTCCCGGCGCCCGCCCGCCCGCCCGCCGGGAGATGCTGGGGGAAGGGGAGGCGCGCTCCTTCGGCCCCCCAGCAAGGGGTTAGGTGGGTGCCGGGGCCCTGCCGCCGGGAAGGAGGGACCGGAGCAGCCCGGGTGCTGCGAGGGGGGCACGGGACGAGGCAGCCCACGGGCAGGCAGGCAGCCGAGCGAGCGGCATTCACGTCACCTCCCAGGAACGCCGGTGACCCTCCACGTCGTATTTACATGCCGTGAGGTCCAAAACCCTCCGCGCTGTGACTGCGTCTTATCACTCCGGTGCTTCTGCCTCCCGATATAAAGGGAGCCGGGCGCCAGGCTCCCAGCAGAGGGGCCGCAGGGGGACCAGGAGCCAGGTAAGGGGTGGAGGGGCAGCTCGGCCGTCCTGGGGTACGTGGGGCAGGGCCAGGGCCGCTGCCTGCGGCGGGGGCACCCGGCAGCAGCTCCCCGCTTTGTTTGGCGGCTGCCAACCGTGGGAGTCGGGGTCCTGCGCTGCGTTTTACACCCCTCCCGGCACGCGCAGGCGTTGCTCCTTTCCGGAGCAACGTTGCTTTGGACCCCGACAGGGAGATCTGTGCGGAAAGCCATAAAACGCAGGAGCAGAAAACGAGCCACCTTCCTGCCCACCAGCCCTCGGGGAGGAGACTCGCGCTGCTAACTTCGGCCTTGGCCGCCTCTTCCTCCCCGCAGCGCTGCAGCTGGCCGCCCCGGCAGATGACGTCCCTCCGAGCCTCGCTCCTGCTCGCCCTCCTGGCCACCCTGCCAGGTGGGTGCAGCTCCGCGCCGCCGGCGCCCAGGAGCTTCCTTCTGGTGGGCCTGGGATGGGGCAGAACCGGAAAGCAAACGGAGCGGGAGGGACTGCCCCGGGCGGAGGTTCCCCGGCCCCGGGGCCGTGTGTCCACGCGGCGGCCCATCCGTCGGGCTGCTCGTGCTGCCTCGCAGAGCTGCTGCCCGCGCCAGCCCCTCCCGTCTGGGCCCCCTGGTCCGGGTGGGGGGTTCCCAGCAGCATACAGCACCGACAGCATTGCACAAGTCCGGGGGTGCCCCCACCGGGCCCCGTTTCGGGGGAAATCTCGGGCTGGGCTGCTGCCTGGCAGTCCGTGCCCGGTGCCCGACTGCTGCCCGGTGCCCGCAGTGTCGCCAGTCGAGCTGGCCCGGAGCGGCTTCTGGGAATACCTCAGCCAGCTGACGAGCGACAAGGAGAGCCCCGAGCACGGCCAGGGCCCCAAGCCTGGCCGGGACACCACGTGAGTGCTCCACGGCCACCTCGGGGTGCCGCGGGCGGCGGGCTGCCGCCCCTCGCACCCGCTGGCGTGCACCTCTAACTGTCGCCCCCGCCTTGCACAGAAACCTCAAGGAAAGCATTCAGGATGGAGTCAACTACGTGGGAACCTTCTTCGAGAAACTGGCGCCGCTCAGCAGGGGCCTCCAGCCCCGACTCTACCAGGACTCTGACGGCCTGCGCAAGCTCATCAGGAAGGAGCTGGAGAGCCTGAGGGTGAAGCTGTCCCCTTACGTGGACGAGGTGCACCACAAGGTGGGCAAGCACCTGGAGGACCTCCGCTTCAAGCTCCAGCCATTCACCGAAGAGCTCCTGGACCAGGTGTCCCTGAAGGCACGGGAGCTTCAGCACCACCTTCTTCCCAGCCGAGAGGTGACGGCTCAGCTCCTGGGGGGCGTGGACGAAGTTCAGAAGTTCATGGCTCACTATGCTGATAAAATAGCCTTTCACACGGACCAGGTGAAGGACATTTTCCACCCGTACGCTGACAGGCTGCTCACTGAGATCCACCGCAACGTGGAGGAGCTGCACAGGAACGTCGTCCCTCACACCCAGGCCAGCTCAGAGAAACTCAACCAGTATATCCAGGAGCTCTCCACGAAGCTCACCCAGAACGCTGGCGACCTCCACCAGAAGATTCAGAGGAACCTGGAGCAGCTGAAGCTGAAGCTAAGCCTTTACCCCGGCGGCCTCCGGGAGCGCCTGGCCGGCGGGGCCGCCGGGTCTCCGGTGCCGGCGGACCATTACGCGGAGGAGCTTGCTCAGGAAGTGCAGCGGCGTGTCGAGGAGTTCAGGAGGGACACCTACCTCCAGATCGAGGACTTCACCCGGGTCATCGACCGGGAGACGGAGGAAATGAAGGTGAAGCTGTCCTCGCAGCCCTCCTACCTGGAGGAGCTTCAGGACAGCCCGGTGCCTATGGAGGACTTGCACGTCCGCCTGGACACCCTGTGGAAGGACATTTCCCGGAGCCTGAGCGAGCAGAGCGGCGACATCCAGTGACGGCGGGTCCCTCTGCCCGCGGGACGGGACGGGACGGGAGTGGGGTCGGTGTCCCCCCGCCCGACGCCCGCGGCGGTGGCGCCTCGGGCCTGGAGCCGAGGCGGCCCTCCCGCTCCCCCGGCTGTGGGGGCCCCAATAAAGCGCCTGCTCTCAGCCCGCGAGGCGCGCGGCTGCCTCCCGTCCCTGCGCCGCCCGCCGTGGGCCCCACGGGGAAGCGCGTGGGGGGGATGCGCGTGGGGACCACACGGCCTGACCGCCCCGCACGCGGGGGTAGGTGGGGGCTCACCAGGGACATGGGGGAGCGAATGGCACACGGCATGCAGGAGGGACACGGGACACGCGGGGACACGCGGGGACCCCGGACACGCGGGGGAACCCGGGACACAGAGGGGCCGGGCGGAACCCTGGATACAGGGGTGAGGGGCCCGGGGAGGCCCGGGGGGACCCTGGACACGGGGGCACCCGGGCCGGGGGGCGGGGCCTGCAGGCCACGTGACCCCCCGCGGTACACACAGCGGGGCGGGCGCTCCTGCGCGTGCGCGGCGGAAGCGCTTCCGGGTCGGGGCCGCCCGGCGGCATCGGCATCATGTCGGCGCTGGGGGCGGTTGAGGAGGCGGCGGCGGCGGGGCCGCTGTTCCGGCCGCTGGGCGCCGAGGACGGCGAGCAGCAGCCGGCCGAGATCGAGTCGCTCTGCATGAACTGCTACCGCAACGTGAGGGGCTGGGCCGGGCCGGGCCGGGCCGGGCGGGCGGGCGGGCGGGGGGACGGTGTCCGCCGGCGGACCGTGCCCGGGCGGCGCCGCGCCCCCGCGCGCGGCGGTCCCCCACGAGGCCCTTCCCCGCTGCAGGGCGTGACGCGGCTGCTGCTCACTCGCGTCCCCTTCTTCAAAGAGATCATCGTCAGCTCCTTCGCCTGCGAGAGCTGCTCCTGGTCCAACACCGAGATCCAGGCGGCGGGCAGGATCCAGGAGCAGGGCGTGCGCTACACGCTGGCCGTCGCCGCCCGGCAGGTGAGCCCCGCCGGCCGCCTGCCCTCCCGGGCCGCAGGAAGAGGAGCGCCTGTGCGCTCCGAGGGGCAGCGCTGTTTGTTTGGTGCTAGCTGCTAAAATCCTGTCGGCGGCATGCTCCTGAGTGAGACGCGTGCTGGGGATCTGCCCGCGTGTGAGCTTTCCCTTGCCAGCCCTCCCTTGTCACGCTGTGCCTGTGATCAGCAGCATCTGCTGGGCTCCTGCCAGCCACACAGGGGCTGTGGAGAGTCTGCCCCTCCTGAGGGGTGGGTGGGACAGGAGTTAGAGCTGGGTGGCAAACGACCTTTGGAAATGTAGCTTCACACCTGGCTGGGCTGTTTATCCCAGCTATGTGTCACAGTAAATGGCAAGGCTGCCAGGACTGCCCTTAAGCTGATACAGCTCACTTTGCAACAGCCGTGTGATCGCTCAGTGAAGTGGAAGCTCCTGGTCCTTTGGGGGATATTAATACCACTTGTGAATTGCGGTGTGCAGGATATGAACAGGGAGGTGGTGAAGACTGACTGTGCCACAATTCGGATTCCTGAGCTGGACTTTGAGATCCCTGCGTTCACCCAGAAAGGAGGTGGGTATGTGGTTGGTGCCCCTTTGCATGCCTGGGGCATGGGTGGTGGTGCCCTGGTTGGAGTTTTGCTTCGGTGGCTGACTGGAGACTCCATAGCAATGTGGGGGCTCAGCTTTGGTGGTGTAAGAGGCTTCATTCCCTCCCTGTGGAGCCCACAACATCTTTCCAGTAGTGTCAACTAGGGTGGCTGAACCTGCAGTGAGAGGTGTGGTGCCTCAGCTCAGAGCCTCCCTTCCTAACATATTCCAAAGCAGCAGCTTCCTCATCTGAGGATTTTTGTGTCTGTCTTCTGGCAAGCACGTAAGGTTTCTGGAAAGAGATAGTGCTGTCAGAGCAGGAACAGGACCAGAAAATTGGAGGGCAAACATGGCATCTCTTGCAGACTTGGCTTCCTATCTGTCAGATCAAATAAGCCTGAAATGGCTAATCTGTGGAGGCTGCCAAGGATCAGTGCAAGCTGGCAGGATCAGTAGCACTGCTGTGGTGTGCTTAATGCTGCTGTTGCTTCTGGTTTCTTTCCATTTCAAGTTCTCACCACCATTGAAGGGATAATTGACAGAGCTGTAGCGGGCCTGGAACAGGACCAGCCTGTGCGCAGGGTAAGATGCTGTGAAAAGGGAGTCTCTTAAGAGATACTTGCTTGGCAAACTCTTTGCTTTGTTAATCCTGTACCTATTGGTATTGCACACCTTTGGGTACCTCAGTATTTGGGAGTCTCTGTTTTTTGCTACTGATTACGCTGTCTTAAGTTCTGGCCCGTCCCAGACATCGCTCTCAAATGTTTCCTGTTTCCCAGGCAACGGACGAAGAGGTGGCAAGGAAAATAGATGAATTCATTGGTAAACTAAAGCAACTCAAAGAAGTACATTCCTCTTTCACCTTTGTAAGTACATGCAAGGGCGCAGACCCTTTCTGTTGGGGCATGGGCTGGCTTCCTACCACTGCCTTTGGTGCTCTCCTCCCATAGATCATAGATGATCCTTCAGGGAACAGTTTTGTGGAGAATCCTCATGCACCACAGAAGGATGAAGCTCTCGTGGTGGTTCATTACAAGCGGACTCCCCAGCAGGCTGCCATGCTGGGGCTCGGGGTAAGGTGGAGATCTCTTGCTCCCTTCTGCTGGGCAGGACCTTTCCCCAACCAACCAGCCCCTGTGCTTGCTTGGGCTGGGGCTGCTGGAGCGCTGTGGGGGAGCTGAGCCTTTCTGTGCCCTTGCTCCCTGGGAGATCCCAGTCTGAGAAGCAGGTACAGGTATGAGTTAATGGTGGATCTGGTCTCTGCTGCTGCAGGCAGAGGAGACGAACGAGATGCCGGCTGATTCTGTGGAGGACCTGAGGAATGAGGTGAGTGACTCAGCAGTGTAACGGCTGCTGTGCCCAGGTGACTCTGGCATGCAGGACAGCTCTTGTCCTGCGACGTCTGCATGCGATAAAGCACATGTGGCTGCTGAAGCTGCGGTGCCGGGGGCCTTCCTCCTGGGAGCGTCACGGCTCTGTGCTCGCCTTTCCTGCGACCTAGGTATTGCAGTTCAACACCAACTGTCCCGAGTGCAATGCTCCAGCTAACACCAATATGAAGCTAGTGCGTATCCTTTGAGAGGTGGCATGGGTGCAGATTGGCACCTTCTGCTGGGGGTGTACAGAGGCCAGGGTGAGGGTGGGAGGCACGTTTTGTTCTGACCTAGCCCTCTCCTGCTGTGTCAGTAAAGCACGAATAGCTTGCTTCTGGCAGAGCTGTGAAGGCGTGAATCTGTCCCAGTGCCGCTCCTGACTTGCGAACATTACCTGTTTCTCAGCTAACCTGTCAGCTGGGACAGTACTGTGATTTGAACTTGGATGTGTATGTTCGTTTTCAGCCATGGTTCAAAACCTGTCTTATGTATGCTCCAAGGAATGATGTGTTCTTTAGAGGGCAGAACTGGCAAGGCTGCAGCTGAGTTCTGTAGGCAGGACACAGGACCCCTCTTAGAGATTCTTTTTTTTTCTTTTTTTTTTGATGACTTTTCCTTGACTGCCTGCTCCAGAAATCCCACACTTCAAGGAAGTGGTTATCATGGCCACCAACTGTGACTCCTGTGGGCACAGGACAAATGAGGTGAGCTAGAAAACTACTGACCCCTTTTTCTAGGGAGTGTTTATCTGTGCTGTCCTGGGTAGGTGTCTCTTAGACTCCCTGGCTTCCACTCCATGCTCTTCCAAATGTGGCTGTCTTTAGCAGGTGCAGCTGGGAGGCTAGATTTGCAGGGCATTTTGTGAGGTACGTTGCACTGAGCATAGAACTACCTCGCTTGCAATAGGTGGGGGCTAGATGATGGGGTACGTAAAGGCTGACTGGTATAGCAAGGTTAGGCAGGGTCTGCTTAAGCTGCTGGAAGGCTCCAGGTTTGCTAAAGGAGAAGGGGAGGGAGAAGGAATTCTGTGTCTTGAAGAGCTTCAGTCTCATGAAAGAGTGTTATCCACCTCCAAAGTTCTGCTGGTTAAGCGTCTCCAGCTCTGCAGTGGCCTTTGGACAGCAAGGTCAGAGTTGCTGTGGTAAAGTATCTTTAAAGCATTATCATGGACTGATGCAAATATATACATCTGGTCCTGGAAACTGACTGCCAGCATTAAATGCCTAGGTTAAATCTGGAGGAGCGATAGAACCACAAGGCACCAGGATCACCCTTCGGATTACAGACCCTTCGGACATGACTAGAGATGTTCTGAAAGTAAGGTTTGCCTTCAGCTAACCTTGTGGGCTGTGTTTTGTGGGCTCCTGCTCCTGCAGTGAGCTCTGCAGCAGGACTGTTTCAGGGGTGTGGAGGCTTCCACAGGACTTACGCAGTGTGCTCTGTTGCAGTCAGAGACGTGCAGCGTGGAGATTCCTGAGCTAGATTTTGAGCTGGGAATGGGAGCGCTGGGGGGGAAATTCACCACGCTGGAAGGGCTGCTGAAGGACATCAAGGAGCTGGTGAGTGGTTCTGTGCAGCCAAGTTCAGTGCTGCTGTCAGCTCAGGCTCCTGCCTTCTGCTTGAAGGGCAGTTCCGGATGCCAATGGAGCTCCGTCCCCTCTTGTCAGTGCCAGGCCTGCCTGTGGGGCAATGGGCTGTGGGACTGGGTTTCTCATGCCCTGGCCAAGTGAGGGGGTCTGCTCTTGCAGGTCGAGAGAAACCCCTTCAGCCTGGGGGACAGCTCCACGCCAAGCAAAATGGAAAAGCTACAGGAGTTCAGCAGGAAATTGCTTGACGTAAGTGTCCTCTTAACTTTCAATCTGCTACCATGTGCTTTCCACCACTGTCATTGCTGGTACAAAGTAGGCCTAACGGGACTCCTGTGCAAGTATCACCAGACCTTTTCTTTTTCAAAAGTGCTGAAGAACTAGGGAGCTGTAATGTATTGACGAGCTCTCTTTCCCCAGATAATAGAAGGGAAGACAAAGGCTCACTTCGTGATGGATGACCCTGCAGGCAACAGCTACCTCCAGGTATCGTATTGTACACTGGCAAGATGAAATTCTTGAAGTCTTCTGAATAGTTTTGGAGGACCCATGCCAAGGAGAAATTCACTCGGGCTTCCTTTCAAGGCCCTGATAGTGAGTGGGCTGAGAATGGGTTTCTGAGGCTGCATGTCCTAATTTTTGCATGTGTTGTCTTGTAAAGGGAAATTGTTGGTAAGTTTGTGGGAAGGAAGATGGAAGCAGTGCCTGCTCTGTGGAATTAGAGCTTGGAAACTGGGAGTCTGGTGGATTGGTCTTGACTGAGTCACGCTGTCCTGGGGGAGATGGAGATGTATGAAGTTTGTCTTCTGTGCAGTGATCTGGTTTAAACCTTGTCTGAAGCTCCTTGCCACTGCTGGAACTTACCAAAGAGCTTGTAGCCTAGGCTAGTGCTGGAGGCTTTGATGAGGCCGAAGCAGAAAACGCTTTTCTCTTTCAAACGGCAGAACGTATACGCCCCAGAAGACGACCCGGAGCTGCAGGTGGAGCGCTATGAGCGTACTTTCGAGCAGAACGAAGAGCTGGGCCTGAACGACATGAAGACAGAGGGTTACGAGGCGGCAGCGGTGTCGGAGCGGTAGCGGCGCGCGAGGAAGAGCCGCGATTCCTCCAGCGCCCTGCGGAGGAGGGGACAGTGGGGTGGGGAGGGCCCGCTTCCCGCCGGGGCGGGGCTGTAACGCTCGGCACGGAGCCGCGATGGAAGAATGTCGTGTCGTGTTCCCGCGGGGAGTTCACACGTTGCTGAAACGCGCCGTGGTGCCGCGCCTGCCTCCGTCCCTGCGCCCGTGGGTCTCGGGGCCCCGCCCCCGCTCCGCGGCCGGCCCCGCCCCCGCTCCGCGGCCGGCCCCGCCCCCGCTCCGCGGCCGGCCCCGCCCCCGCTCCGCGGCCGGCCCCGCCCCCGCTCCGCGGCCGGCCCCGCCCCCGCTCCGCGGCCGGCCCCGCCCCCGCTCCGCGGCCGGCCCCGCCCCCGCTCCGCGGCCGGCCCCGCCCCCGCTCCGCGGCCGGCCCCGCCCCCGCTCCGCGGCCGGCCCCGCCCCCGCTCCGCGGCCGGCCCCGCCCCCGCTCCGCGGCCGGCCCCGCCCCCGCTCCGCGGCCGGCCCCGCCCCCGCTCCGCGGCCGGCCCCGCCCCCGCTCCGCGGCCGGCCCCGCCCCCGCTCCGCGGCCGGCCCCGCCCCCGCTCCGCGGCCGGCCCCGCCCCCGCTCCGCGGCCGGCCCCGCCCCCGCTCCGCGGCCGGCCCCGCCCCCGCTCCGCGGCCGGCCCCGCCCCCGCTCCGCGGCCGGCCCCGCCCCCGCTCCGCGGCCGGCCCCGCCCCCGCTCCGCGGCCGGCCCCGCCCCCGCTCCGCGGCCGGCCCCGCCCCCGCTCCGCGGCCGGCCCCGCCCCCGCTCCGCGGCCGGCCCCGCCCCCGCTCCGCGGCCGGCCCCGCCCCTTCCGCCCGCGCCTTGGCCCCTCGCGCTCGCCGTCCGAGCCGCAGCGCCATGGCGGCGCCGGGGCTCTCCAAGGCCGAGTACCTGCGGCGCTACCTCAGCGGGCCGCCCGCCGAGGCCGCCCAGCCGCGCCGCCGCCGCAAGAAGAAGCCACCGGGCGGCGGCAGAGCCGGGTGAGTGCGGCGAGCGGGCCGCCGCCGCCTTCCGCGCTTCCTTTTCCGCCGCCCCCGCGGCGGGACCCGCCCGTGGCCGCCCTCGGGGCCCGGAGCCTCCGTGCCCGCCCCTCGGAACCGCCAGCGCTTCCGCTGGGGCCGGGAGCCTGTACCCGCTCCCGGGATCTCCAGTAACTGCTCTTGGGGCCGACATCTGCCTCGTACCTGCCTGCGGGACCTCCCGTAGCTGCCCCCGGGGCCGGGACCCTTCTTCCCCCCACCTCTGCCCCATGTACACGCTCCTTAGACCTCCCGTAGCTGCCCCCGGGGCCGGGACCCTTCTTCCCCCCACCTCTGCCCCATGTACACGCTCCTTAGACCTCCCGTAGCTGCCCCCGGGGCCGGGACCCTTCTTCCCCCCACCTCTGCCCCATGTACACGCTCCTTGGACCTCCCGTAGCTGCCCCCGGGGCCGGGACCCTTCTTCCCCCCACCTCTGCCCCATGTACACGCTCCTTGGACCTCCCGTAGCTGCCCCCGGGGCCAGGATTCCCTCATACCTACTCCTAGGGTGTGCTTCAGCTGCCTCCAGGGCCAAGGTTCCCTGTGTACCCACATTTAGGACCCCTTGTGCCTGCTCTAGGGATGGACCCTCTCCTGCACTCACTCTTCAGGCCCACCTGTAACCACTGTTGGGACCAAGACACCCCTGTAATTGCTCTGGAGACCATAGCTGCTGCCAGGGTTGGAGTCCTTCCTATAGTTGCCTCTGGGGCTGGGATTCCTCTCTCCCTACTCCTGGGAGCCTGCATAACTGCCTCCAGGGGCAGGATTTCCCCCCCCCCATTCCAAACCCTGGGGATCCCACCAAGCTGCCCTCAGGGTTGGGCCCCCCTAACACCAGCCTTTGGGACTGGGAGCTTCCAACGGCTGTCCGCAGGACCAGGGACCCCTACATAACTGTCTCCTGGGGCTGGTAGCCCCCAGTACCCACCTGTGGGCCAGCTAGCAGCAATCAGGGTGACTCCGTGCTGGTAGTGATCTTTCCTTGTTGATGCCCTGGCATGGATCCCTCTCTTCCCCCGCCTCAGGATGCGGATAGTGGATGATGATGTCAGCTGGAATAGCATTGCTGTCGTCCAGGAGAAGGAGGAGGAAGAGGATGAAGGGGACATGCCTGTGGTGAGCACTTAAACACTGGACGACTACTGTCATATTCTGTTTCACGAATGGTAGCTGTCCTCCTTGGGGTCCCCCTTGTGTCCCTCTTTGGGAAGCACTTGCCAAGCCCTGTCTCACTGCCTCGTTTGCCAGTTTCTGCAGCAGAGGTGGGTGAGTTTACCTGATCTAACCACAGGGAAGTTGAACTAGCACATTGCAGATAAAAGTGGTTTTTATGTCAGGTATTTATATTTTAGAAAGACTTTCAAATACTAGAAGCCTATGAGAGATACAGTACAGTGGTTCTTAGCACTTTAAAATGGCCACTTGGCATGAGACAGAAGGTTCTTCTGCGATTCGCTGCATGTGCTGAACACTGCAGCTTGGCTTGTGGCATGGGCTGGAAATCTAGGCAACAAAAAAAGAGGTTGAAGGCAAAGATTTTGGAAAGTTTTTGAAATTGGTGTGTAAGGAGGCAGCTGAATGATGGTTACGCACTGGTTGCCAGCCTGTACAGTTGTATTTCAATGTTTGTTTCAGAGAGTAGAAATTCTTTTTTGTTCAGCCATGTTGTTTACTTGGGTATTTTGTCTTCAGGTGGCAGAATTTATTGATGAACGTCCAGAAGAAGTGAAGCTTATGGAAGAATTCCGATCAAATACTAAATGGAAACTTTTAGGAGGTGAGATTAGACCTTTCTCTACTGTCTCCCTGAATGATTTACTGTTCTGAACAATGAAATTGTAAGGTAGTAACGTTAAAGAATCCTTTAAATGCTGAAGAGATCAGAAACTGTGGAGAAACCTAGTGATGGTGATTTCCTATTCGTTTTTCTTTAGAACAGAATGAAGATTCGCAGAGCTCAGATCTTTTGGTACCTGCCAAATTTACTACAAGGTATGGGGCTCCAGCTAGGAATGCTTATATTGGTTAATCCTTATTTTTTGGTATCAGCTGTCTCATTCTGCAGTTTCAAAGTGCTTTGCTGTGGAATGTGAGAAGTAGGATATGTAAAGATTCCCTTTTCAGTGTTGACTTACCTCTGTCTGGGGGATAGTAAAAAAAAATATATAATAATAAAAAAAATAAATAATAAAAAAAAAGGACAGCGTGTTGTTTAGTTACAATGGGTACTATTTCTGTATGTTATGTGAGCAATTATCCCACACTCTTTTGACTATAACAGAAAATCTGGGTGATGATAGGCTGTAAGTAGATCTGGAACACAGTGAGGACAGTGGTGTTGTAATACACCTCTTTCCTGAAAGCAGCTGTGGGATGTTCAGTGGTCACAGCGACTCCAGACTCTGAGAGAAAACTTGGTAGGGTGTTTTATTACGAGAAGATGATTTTACAAGGGTAGATTTATTTTTACTATTTATTATTATTATTATTTTATTTTATTTTATTTTATTTTATTTGTCTGAGTGTTGCAACAGTCTCTGGAAACCTTAAAATGATTCTGTTTGAGCTTTCCTGTGACCCAAGTTATCTCAGAGAGTTTCTGGGATCTGTCTTTAGAAGTCTGTGGCTCAGTGATGCAATCTTACTATACGAATATGAATTACACTTTGGGTTCAGAAAGTTTTTTTTTTTTTAATCTTTCACATCTACTGGTAGCTTTACAGATCCCGTTTAGTTTTTGTTTCTGGTGTGGAGATAACAGAACCGAAGAAAGTTAAACTCTCATGCGAAACTTCTCCTCCCTTCCCAGGAAACAACGCCATGACTCCCTGGACAGCTCCCCACCAAGGCGACTGCGGCACGACTCCCCAGATCTGTCCCCTCCCAGGCAAGAGCAATGTGCCATCTCCAACCTCTCACCTCCCAGGCGACAGCGCCACGATTCCCCTGACCTCTCCCCACCGAGACGGAAACGCCACGACTCTCCAGACCTGTCACCTCCCAGGCGACAGCGCCATGATTCCCCTGACCTCTCCCCGCCGAGACGGAAACGCCACGACTCCCCCGACCTGTCACCTCCCAGGCGACAGCGCCACGATTCCCCTGACCTCTCCCCGCCGAGACGGAAACGCCACGACTCCCCCGACCTGTCACCTCCCAGGCGACAGCGCCACGATTCCCCTGACCTCTCCCCGCCGAGACGGAAACGCCACGACTCCCCCGACCTGTCACCTCCCAGGCGACAGCGCCACGACTCCCCTGACCTCTCCCCGCCGAGACGGAAACGCCACGACTCCCCCGACCTGTCACCTCCCAGGCGACAGCGCCACGACTCCCCCAACCCTTCCCCGCCGAGACGGAAACGCCACGACTCCCCCGACCTGTCACCTCCCAGGCGACAGCGCCACGACTCCCCTGACCTCTCCCCGCCGAGACGGAAACGCCACGACTCCCCCGACCTGTCACCTCCCAGGCGACAGCGCCACGACTCCCCCAACCCTTCCCCACCGAGACGGAAACGCCACGACTCCCCCGACCTGTCACCTCCCAGGCGACAGCGCCATGACTCCCCTGACCTCTCCCCGCCGAGACGGAAACGCCACGACTCCCCCGACCTGTCACCTCCCAGGCGACAGCGCCATGACTCCCCCAACCCTTCCCCACCGAGACGGAAACGCCACGACTCCCCCGACCTCTCCCCACTGAGACGGAAACGCCACGACTCCCCCGACCTGTCACCTCCCAGGCGACAGCGCCATGACTCCCCCAACCCTTCCCCACCGAGACGGAAACGCCACGACTCCCCCGACCTCTCCCCACTGAGACGGAAACGCCACGACTCTCCAGACCTGTCACCTTCCAGGCGACAGCGCCACGATTCCCCTGACCTCTCCCCGCCAAGACGGAAACACCATGACTCCCCTGACCTCTCTCCAAAGAAGGTCAGTTCAGCAATGGGAAAAAAAGCCTGCAGATCCACGGACAAGTCACTCTCGGGAGGAGTCCTCGCTGACAAGTCCTCAGCACATCACAAGCAGAATGTTAGCCCAGATCTGTCCCCTCCCCAGAAAAAAAGATACGATTCTGACCTAGACTCATCACCACCTCGGAAAAAGAGGACAGAGTCACCTACTCTGAGAAAGCAGAATAGAACTAGAGGTGAAAGAGGTATGTAAGCGAGAATTTGTGTGCTTTATCTCTCTTGTTCATTGCTGATTGTTAGGCACCTGTGATCACACTTGTACATGTCTAAGAGGTGAGGGGCGTAAAGTTTAAAAGCCTGTTGAAAAAGAAAATTAGGTTAAGCCCTGCCCCCAGCAATGCACATTCAGAAGGAAAAGAATTTAAAGACTGTTGTCATGTGCTGTGACTTTATAGCTCATCTTCTTTTAAGGTCTTGTCTTTTCTAGAAGTTAGCTCAAGTACAACCATATCTAGTTCTTTCATGGGGCTGAAGTCTTAATTCTGTGATTGTAATTAGTATGTGTCTTATCACAGGTGCTTCTCCAGTGACTAAAAAGCTCAGGCAGATTCCCTCACCTCAGAGGTGCTCGAGACACGATTCTGATTGTTCATCTCCACGGAGGAGTTCCCGGAATGCCTCAGATTCTGACCCTTCTCCTCAACGGAAGAATCGCAGGCTACACCATGACTCCCCTAAACGTGGTCCTCTTAAAAAGAATCAGAGCAAGCATTCAGACTCTGATTCGTCTCCTCCGCGAAGGACGCTGTCAGCTGGAAAGGAGCAGTACGGTTCAAAGAGTCCTCCTGATCTGTCGCCCCCTCGTCGCCACCGTGACACTGAGGAGCCTTCCAAGAAGGTAAAGGTTTTGTCTTTCCTTTTTATCTGTAGATTATTTCCCATTAATGGTTAGGATGCTTCAAAAGTCCAACGTTTACTAATTTGTAAAGTAGAAACTTTGTATACCTCATGAACACAGCTGTGCCAAACTGTTTGCTCCCAGAGAGAAGCATGAGGTAGACTTGAGAAGGAAGCTCTGTTGTCTAAACTGTATCTCCTGAGACTGCTTTTCTGACTTCAGGGCATCCTCTCATTAAGCCTCTGGGTCACTAGACAGCTCTCAGCTAGTAATAAATAAAGTTTTTCTGTTTGATTTACAGGCAAACATGATGTTATCTGGGGGCAAAGCTGGCTTGGTGTCAGCTGATGTGCTGCGGAGAGAACAGCAGGAGCTCAGGAGACATGAGAGAAGTAACAAGCACTTGGAAGGTAGGAGTCTGAGAAAGCTGTGTGAGTACTGCCTTGCTTTGTGCTTACAGTTGGCTCTGGAAGCTGTATCAGGCCCTATCTTAGAGTGCTGGGTGTTAGGATGTTGTTGGAAAGCATTCCTGTGGAGTAATATCTAGGCAAACTGATAGATCCCTGTGGGTAGGGTAAGGGACCTCTGAAATAAAAGATTTATAAATGGTAACTTCAAAGCAATGCTGGTGAAATAATAGGGAGGGTGAGAAGCTTTTGCTCTGTCTGCCCCAGCAGCAAGTCCTAATCTGAAAATGCTGACTAAGAGAGCTCAGCCCTACGAGTGTGGCTGCTTGGGGTAGCTGCTAAGACCAAAAGCTGTGATCTTGCCTGTTATTGGCAGGATAGAACTTTCAAAGGCTAGAACTTATTAAAAAAAAAAAAAAAGTTGAAACGAGTTGCAAGTAGCCATTGAACTTTCTGAAGTCTGTGAAGTGTTCTGAAATGAGTGACTTGGGACATCTGCCATTTCCAGAGGAATCCCGGCACTCTGAGACTGTCTTCCGAGACAAGTCGGGCCGCAAGAGGGACCTGGCGCAAGAACGACTTGAGCAGAAGCAGAAAGCTGAAGCAAAGTCTGAGAGAGATGAACAATATGCCAAGTGGGGAAAAGGGTAAGGGTCTCTAAAGCTTGCTTGTGTGTTCTTCAGGCCTTGCTTTACAGCCTAGGAATTTCCATTCCCTGATATTTAGCCACACTTGATAACCACCAGAGACACCACTTACAGTCATGGCTTTAGTGGCATATCACTGTGTCGCTTCACAGGGTCAGATATGAAGGGCACTAATCTTATGGATTTGAACCCGTGACCAGGACACCACATGTTCTGTTCTGTGTCTTAGAGACCCCTTGAACTGCCTTGTCTATTACTGGGTATGGGTTGGGAATGCTGCGCACACGTGCAAATTCGGCACGGTGATCAGTCATGCAAAGAGCGCAAGTCACAGTGCAGAATTCTTTGGGTTTAGGGATGAAGCTTTGTATTTTTCTTTTCAGGCTAGCTCAGGGGAGGCAGCAGCAGCAGAATGTGGAAGATGCAATAAAAGAGATGCAAAAGCCATTGGCCCGTTATATTGATGATCAGGATCTGGATCGAATGCTACGAGAGCAAGAGAGAGAAGGAGACCCCATGGCTGAATTCATCAAAAAAAGGAAGGCCAAAGAGAACAAAGACAGGAAAGGTTTGGATGTTAAGATGCACTGATACCGTTTAAAGTCCTAGGAGAGTACAAATGCAGCTGCTGTTAAATTCATAGCATAAGATTGCCACAGCAGCTTAGTCTTAAAGGACTCCTTGTCTGGAGTTAGTGCAACAGCAGTATTTGCTGTTGTTGGCTTGTTACTAATACCTGCTAATATCATTTGTGAGCTTAGAGAGCAGTATCCAGTGACCTAGGCAACTGATAGACTTAAATTTCATTAAATGCATTTTCAGAAGTTTCCTGTTTTATAGCCAAGTGCAGCTTACAGAGTTGTTTTATAAAATAGCACATTACATCTGTATATACCTTTTAGGTTGATGATGAGGTGACTACGTGATAGCACTTAAGTAGTAACAGTTTTATTGCTGTTTCTGTCTTTAGAGAAACCTAGGTACAATGGACCAGCACCTCCACTCAACAGATTCAATATATGGCCTGGGCATCGCTGGGATGGTGTGGACAGGTATATATTCTGATACGTTTATGTGATACAATAATAATGAAGATAAATGAGTTTCAAAGAGTGTACAGTGTGAAGATTCCTAATTACAAGATGAATGAGATCCTTAGCAATGCTGAGGTTGAATCTGTTGATTTGTGAATGGGTGGTAATATATGCTTGTCTGGGACCAAAGGGAACAAGGCTCAAACCCCATGAGGTCCTTCCAGGCCTTTAGTGGCTCAGATGAAGGACTAGGGGAGCATGTTGTTTACTGTGTGTTGGTGTGGAGCACCACATCTGTTGGTTGGTGCTTTCAGCAAGGGGATGAACAGCTTCTATAGTGCAAACATCTGGTAGCAGGTAGAAAGAGACCCATGCAGCCCACTGGACACAGGTCACTGGACTCTCATCATAAATAACAGTTCTTGTTAAGAAAAACTTGTGATGTCTGTCTAAAGTTTCACTGCTTGGTAAAACCTTCTGTCACAATAATCCATGTTCTTCTTGCTATTCCTTTGTAGGTCAAATGGATTTGAGCAGCAGCGGTTTGCCAGGATAGCCAACAAGAAGGCATTTCAGGAGCTTGCATACAAGTGGAGTGTTGAGGATATGTAGATGAGAGAAATAAGTGTGAAACAGAGCTCCTGAACTGATGTTACAGAGGTTCATCTACTGCCACTGCCAGAGCTCTGAGAAATCGCTGACTCTGCCTGGACCAAGTGCCATCCTTGACATTCAGTGTCCCAGTGGGAAGGAGAGGCTGAATTTAGCGGTGCTCCTGAATGAGGATTTTCCTGTCATCCAGAGAAGATGAACACAGAGAATTTCAGCAGCGTTTCTTGGAGCAGTGCGATGGCTGAAAGTGCTGGACAGATGCAGTGACTGCTGCCAGCAGGACTACTTCTGCTCTCTAACAGTTCCCCTTGAGGTGCTGCAGACATTGTTTTCTGGCCTGTTTACTTCTCTTCTCACAAACTGTATAAACTGTATGCATAGTTGTCTTTCAAATGCTTTGCCCTCTGAAGATGATTCACAAATTTTCAGGTATCCTAAATCTCAGGTTTTTTCATGGTGAAAGGATGCTGAAAATTCAGTTACTGAAGAATTACCATGTCAGGTAACTCTTGCCAGTTCAGCCTGTTCCAGAATTTGGTTGCAGTTTCAATTGTGGGCAAGTTCTTCCAGAAAGCAACTATCCCCAGAACTACTTAATACTGTGAGCTGATTTGCCTCTGGCCTGGTACCAGATCTCCTTCACATCCTTACTAGGGAGCCCAAAGTGCTTCTGATAAGTGTATGTAGTTATCATGCCTTCTAGTTCATGGAGTCCTTGACTTGCAGTCAGACTTGTAAAGCTGAGCCTCTCTTCGTCCTAGTCCAAGTTGTGCTGGATGGGTTGGTCTGTGGCAGGAAGCTACTTGCTGTATATCACAAGTCTTCTTTCTTAGAAGAGGCTGAGAGAGCCTGCAATGTTGTATGTCACAGTTTTCAGAAGCCCTGGCAACTCTTTGGGGGTCAATTTCTTGTGGAAAAATACAGAGGGGATTTAAAACGTTTTCTCTGACAGTGTGTTACTGGTAGCTGGGCAGTTCCTTAGCACTGCGGCCTGGAGGTTTGTTTCAGTGTGAAATGTAACCCCTCTCGTGATCAGATTTGTGTGGGCTTGGAGCTGGACACCAGAGTTGCACGTGAATCCTTGCTTGCAAGAAATAAGTATTCTAGAAATATTCTAGAAATAAGTACAGTTGTTCTTGTTTATGTACCAGAGAGCATATATTAAATGCAGCCAGCAATTTCCTTGGAGATCTCTTGTCGTTAATAGTGGTCAGGGGCCAGTCATGAGAATTACTCTTTGCAGTGATTCTCTTAGAGTAGGAAAGGATCTGGGTGAGAAGTATAATGACAAAGTTATCTCTGGAGTTTGTGAGTCTTGATATTTTCTTCCTTGTTTTTTAGTCACTGTGTAATATTTTTAGCAATCCTGGAATCCATGTCTACACTTGTAAATAACAGGGTTTTTTTTACTTGATTTTGTGTGTTGATGGATTTTTTTCTAAAGCAGGAATGAGGAGAATAAGTAAGTGTCAGCCTGCTGGTAAGAGGCTTGAGTGTAATTTCTGCAGCTGCTGTCACAGTGTCTGCTTTGCTCAACCAAACCAATTGTGCTTCATTAACATCTTTTTTTTTTTTCAAAGTCTGTTAGTAACTATCCAGGCTATAAGTGGGAACTTACTGGACCCTAACTGCACTGACAGTTTCTCCTGTATTTATGAGGTAGTCAGTTAAGCTTCACTGCATCCTTTGGACACGGATTCTCTTCTGTCACTGCTTGCAAATGTGTGAACCGTGGAGTATTATACATAGGCAGTGACTGAGGCTAGGAGAGAAGCAGAGAGCTAAGCAGCACTGGCAGATCTCGTGGAAGCGAGCTGTCTTTTTTACTTTAGTAAGAAGCTAAGAGAAACATCCCTGAGCGGGTGTTGTTTTTGTGTTCCCAAAGGTAGTGACAGGGAATGTTTTGTTCACATGGACCATATTCTAGGCAGGAAAAATAGTTTGGAAGTGTGGGGCAGCAGTAGGAGTTCACACTACAGTGATGCTTACTGCAGCGTATTAAAAATGTGCATTTTATTCATAGGTATTTTCCAGTTACTTTCCCATCACCAGGATTTTCATTTTTTCCTATAATTGTAACTTAAAGCTGTTGCAGCCTTGAAGAAGAGTAGAGATATATTTGATATGTGCTCATTTTTGCTGTTACTTAACTGAGAGCTTCTGGAGAGCCCTTCAAAAAAACTAAAAAACCCCAAACTGTGGAGCTTTTAAATTCACCTTAATAGAGAGTGAATGCTTGTATCTTCCTGTCCATAGCTAGGTGAGAGTGTGCTTCTGTCTTGCAGAGAAACAGAAAACTGCACCTGGCTAGCAAGAGTGAAAGTCAGGAATATTAGTTGCCATTTAGGAAGGCAAGAGCTATTTTAACGTTAGTACTAAGCACAAACAATTTTTATTATCTGAAAACAACATAAGCTTCCGCTCTTAAAACTTAGTTTAAAGGTTGCAGTTTTAAAATTTTAGGTAGAGGTACTTCCTGTTTATTACTATCGGGGGACCTTTTAAGAGAGTTCATTACAGTACTGAATTTATACAATACATCTATAATATTTTTATTACCAGATATTTTTTTACTAAGATCTTCTATGCAAAAGAGAGTATAAGAGGGCTCATATGATGCAATTTTAACATTAAAATGCAACCCATCCTTTTATATTATTCCCTTGATGCGAATCAGCAAATATATAATGGTAGTTGATCAAGATGCAGTTGGGCTAATGAAAGATGGAATCTAAAACACTTTAAGCTGCAGAAAGGGACAGGAGAGCTGCCTCTTCCCTTCTACTGCTGCTGGATCAAGTGAGTCTGCAGGGACAGCGACTGGGTGCGAGACTGTCGCAGAGTGCCTGTTGCCACCCCCACTGCGAGGTGCTACTGCAGCCCCCTGGACTCCCTGCCCAGGGAGCTCTGCCTGTAGGACTTGCTGGAGAAACCCGGCGTCAGCAGCCCGGAGGGACTCCTGCTCCCCTCTTCACCTGCTCCGCGCTCTGGGGGAGGTACGTGGCATGTGTGATGCTTTGGCTCCCAAACGTGGCCGGTAAACCCAAGCTGTCTGAGGGGGCGCAGGCTCTGTAATGCAGGCGGGGACTGTTCTCGTGACCAGCAGTGTGAACGTGAGGCACCGGCTGGGCAGACAGCCCAGACCTGCCCTGGAGCAGGCAGTCCATCAGTGTCCTTACTGAACTCTCCGCAGAGGTAGCTCGATTTGAAGGAAGGGAGGATAATAGGAAGTGGCGCTAAGGGAACATTAAGATTTGACAGTAAAGAAGTGTGAATACTTTCCCCCTGTAGTTTCAAGGTCAGCTGCAGCCGGAGGCTCTCGGAGTGACTTACAAAGGACTAGCCTGTATACACCATTTGTAAATACAGGGCACAGCTGATTGTACCTCTTTTTTGAGGGGTGCAGGGACCTGGCCTGATGGGCATTCAGTGCAAGTGTGAATCCTTGGTTATTACTTAATACAGACAGCGTGGGATGCTGAGGAGCTGGAACTGCATTGTAGCTGACAGAGCAATATTCACAGCACATTTAACTTTGGCAAGGAGAGGAATAAAGCAGCCTGTAGCTTACCACACACCTTAGAGGGAGGGCAAAGGGGAGGTGTTAGCAGGACTCACCCTGAGTGCTCGCCCCTGCTGAGAGCCTCCGGTCGCAGTCAGATTGTCTGGATCTTCAGCCGGTACGGTCTCTTGACCGGCCCCGTGACAGGGCCTGGAACAGGGCTGAGGCTGGCGAGGAGCGATGTCTGGTGCTGCTGCAAACCCTACTTCCCAAGGGCTTCTCACTTCTGCCCTGGCTCCTGATGGCCAGGAAAGGGGCCGCTCCTTCCCTCTCGTAGATAAAGGCTGGTTGCAAGGCAGGGGGATTTCTGCCGGAGGCAGGCACGGCTTGGGCTGTGGCGGAGGAGAGCAGGAGGGGAGAAGAGGGTGATGTGGGTGCAGCCCTGGCCTTGGCTGGGAACGGCAGTGCCTGGGCTCACGGCGTGGCCGCAGGACTGCCTTGCGCCCCAGGGGCTGCCCGGGGCTGGCAGCCATCCCCAGGGGCTACAGGGCTGCCGCGCTGGGCAGCTTCGTCCCTTAGCCCTCGCGGGGACTGCAGCAGTCCTTCAGCCCGTCTCCTGGGACCTGCTGAGCTTCCTCCGGCCGTGCCGCGGGGCTCGGGCTGCGGAAGCGGAGCAGAGGTGGGCGCAGGTCCCGCTGCAGGTGGGCTGTCGGTGTGTGCGGGTCCCTGCCTGCGGCTCCGGCTGGCGGTGAGGATGGGGGCTGCGTCCCCAGGACGGGTGCCGTCGCCCCAGCAAACCGTCCCTCGTACGCCCTCCTCTTCCTCGCAGATCCTGTCCGTGTGCGCGCGTGTGGGTCGGGGCGGGGGGAGGTGGGTTTGTCCCGGTGCCCTTGGTCTGCGTCCTGCCCTGCTGTGGCTCTCCTGCCTCAGATGGGGCTGTGCTTGAGTGTTTTTGGCAGCAGAGGGATCAGAAAATGCACTGAGATCCTCTGGGATGAGAGGGGCGAAGGAGATAAAGCGAATGACACTGGGAAGTGGATCTCTCTATTATTGTTTCTGGAAGGACAGCAGCCCTGGTATTGGCATTAAAAGAGAACTTTGATTAGCTTTAACCAGAAAAAAAGAATAATAAAATCTTAATTTAATTTAAAACACTGTCATTCACAGTCATGGCAAACACAGAGCAGAGTAATTATTATGCAAATTAGGCAGATAGAAAAATGATTAATAATTGCGCAAATTAAAAATTATTGTAAACATCCTGTGCCTAGTGATAAGTCTGTGAGGCGCGTGTGTGCAGGAGGCAACGTTGCTCAGCCAGCTCCTGCATCCTGATTTTCTCATTAGTGGGATTTAATTAGCAAACGATGCGAAGGAGCCAGGCAGCATTCGGGGGAGGTCGAGGGTCGGTGCGGGCCAGCGCTTGGTTTCAGGCGGCGGGAGAGAAGCGCCAGCCTTTGCCTGCTGGGGCTGCCAGGGCGGAGCTCGAGCTTTGGTGGGATCCAGCTCCCGCCTCTCAGCTCCGCTGGAGAAACTTTGCAGGGCGGCTGCCTTCCCGGGGCCCCTCGGGGGGCTCGTCCCCTGCCCGGCTGCCGCGGGTGCCGTGGTGAGCGTGGGGACGAGCCCTCGGCGTGCAGGGAGCGAAGGGGACGGGGCACGGCTCGCCCTCCCGCGGCGGCGGCCCCGGGGGGCGGCGCGGAGGCAGCCCCAGCTGTGCCGGAGCGGGCATCGCCCCTGGCCGGCCCCCAGATGGGCGTTTAACAATTACTGGTGGGGCTTGCTCGCTCTAAGAATTAACGAGCTTATTTGTCTGGCATTTTGCTGCTAATTGCATAACATTATTTTTCCCCCTGTTCGACTGTTTTACTTTTATACTTTTGACAGTGAGCATGATAATAATAATAATAGGCTTACACTGGGTAATAGGCTTACGTGGTGCATTATTCATGTCAAGGACAAGCAATTAAGCTTGGCCTCACACATAATAATTAGATTTTTGCTGATGAGCTCATCTGTAATGGTTTTAGTTAAGATAAAGAGCTTAATGCACGGTGTGTGTGACACCCCCCCCCCCCCGGACCCCTGCCCACGCACGGGAGCGCTCGCCCGCAGCGGCGGGGCGGGGGACGCGACGCTGCCCCCTCTCCCCTGCGAAACGGCCCCGGCGCGCCGGCAGCCGGGGCCGCCCGGCGAGGATGCACCCCGGGCAGCCCTTCGCGGCGGGGCGCAGGGCCGAGAGCCGCGGGGCGCTGCTCCCCCGGGCGCCGGGCTGCCCTTTCGGCGGGGGACGGCGGAATGAACCGTGCTGCTCCCGCGCCATCAGGGCGTGGGAAAGGCTGCTCCCCGCGGGGAGCGATGCAGGGAGAGGAGCGGGGCGTCAGCGTCAAGCTGACTTGGCACCGGCTCCTCTCCGGCCCGCCCGGGGGGGTTTGCTGGACGATGCCCCCGCGAGGATGCGGCTGCGGGAGGCGCCCTGGGCAGGGCGTGCACGGCTCTGCCTCCTTTCGGAGGGAAAGGTACCTCCAGAAACACGGGACCGCGCAGACAAAGCGTGTTGCAAGGGGAAAGGAGTTGTCTGAACACCCTTACAGATGAGCAGAAAGCTGCAGAAATACTCGGCGCTGCTGTTTTTGCAGATGAATGGGGCAGGTTTGCAGAAGAGGGAAATATATGCGCCTGTAAATATTTCACGTGGAGAAACAGATGAAAATTGTTCCTCACAAATGCTGTAATTTACTCCAGAACCTCTGTATCTGCCCGGCTCCCAACAATTATAAACTCCCCCGAGCCCTGTAACGGGCCGCCCCTGAGCTCTCACGGGAATCCCAGCTAAGAGAGACTCCGCGGAACAGGCGAAGGCAGGCGCGGTGCTCGCGGGGGCTGCGCGCTCGCGGGGGCGCCCGGCCCTCCCCTCCCCGGCTCCTCTTCCCATCGATCACTGTCCTTCCTGATAGCCCGCGCTCGCTCCTAAGCCGTGCAGTTATCAGTCGCTTCCTCGCACGACTCCTTTGAGCAGATGCTCAGCAATTACGGACGCGGCTGCGAGCGGCAGGGAAGCGGGAGGGGGGGGCGAGCTCTCCCGGCTGCCGGCGGCGGCTTTAACGGCCCGGTCCCCGCCGAGGCTTGCAGGGGGCGGACGGCGAAACGAAGCCGCCGTGGACGAGGGAAGGGCTGGAGAAGGGCCCTTGCCCTGCTGGGAGGCGCCCGCAGCTCTGTCGCCTTTTGCGCCCCTGGGGCAGGCGTTTATCAGCCGGGATCGATGGAGGCAGACGTGGCTTCTCCCACCGATCAGACCTCCCCCCGCCTTTTTTTTTTTTAATAACTCCAGTGGAGCGGGTTCTGGCAAGCGACACATTATTGTAACTGCTTCCTGCTGAGATCGCCTATTATTTTTTAATTAAAAAGAGCCCAAGATTTGTCATTTTAATTTTTCTCTAAATGGCAGCGGCTCCAAGTCGCCGGCACTTGGCGAAGCCCGATGGCTTCATAAATCGTCCCGGGCTTTCAGCAGGAAACGCTGGCGCGGGGCTGAGGCCGCCGCCGCGCGTGGGAGGACGCGCGGCTCCCGCCGCGAGACGGGGCCCCGCGGGGGACGGGCAGGGCTGGGGGTCCCGCGCCGCGCCGCGCCGCGCCGCACCGCGGGGTCTCGCCCGCTGCCTGCTCCCGCCGCCCTTCCCGAGCGGCCCCTTTCCCTGGGGGCATCCAGGGCTGGCTCCGGCCCTGGGCTGGCACTGGGACCGGGAGTGAAAATCAATAAGACTGACACAGTAGTGATTGTATATGCATATGTGCGCTTTTCCTAATTATGGAATAATTAGGGACATGCAGAGATAAAAATTACTAATAATATTTACTCTAGACTCTATTTTTTCAATAACCTCTCTCTCTGGCTCGTTCCCTGAGTCTTGGTGGAAATAACTTTGCAGATCCCAGTTAATGAACGTTTGTAAATGCAAGAACATTCAGCGCTGGAATATCCAGAGGGCATCCTCTCCCTTCCTTGTAATTTTTTTTTACAAGGTATTTAATATTTATGGCTCCATATTCTTGTGAATAAAAAGAGCCACCCGCAAACCCCGAGGAGCTTAGAGTCTGGAGATATTTATGGCGCTTCCTCTTTTCCTTTTCAATTACAAAGACACCTCACATAATTAAGTGCTAATAACCTTGTTAATCTAAAATTGATACTCTTTCTCCTGGCCATCTCTTAATAGAATTAAAAACAGATTAATAATCAGCGATAGGAGACATTGCACGCATTTGGAGAAGAGGGATGGGTGACGGGACGCTGGCGCAACTCCCGCGCTCCCGGCTGTGGTTTATTTCCCACCGGGAGCCCGCGTGGGTCGGGGCCGGGCGCTGCGATGCCGCGGCGGGGTCGGGCTGATGGGGGAAATGTGTTTTTCCTTGTTCTCTTTACACAGTTTAAATTTTTAAGACAAACAGCCGTGTAACAGCATCTCCTAATGAAACTGTTTTATGTTAATTAATTATGTATCAAGGCTCATTCTCATGCGCAGCCCAGCTCTGCTTCCCCTCCGCCGAGCCTTTGATCTGTCAAAGGCTAAACGGGAGATAAATAATCAAATTAAAAAGCAGCCTGGATGGAAGTAAACACATTTAAGATGTGTTATCCGGTGGTTAGAGCAAGGCGCTGAGCAATGGGGCTCTCTGCTCCGCTGCGGCCGGCGCTGCCCCGCCAGCCGGCCCGGCCCGGCCCGGCCCGGCCCGGCCGCACGCGGCGAGCTCCTCCCCGGAGGGGAAGGAGGTGGGAAGGGGTTCGTCCGCCCGATAACGGCGAAGCATCAAAACCTGCGCCGTTTCTTTTCCCAGGCCGCGGCGCATCTCCCGGCAGATCCCGGCCAGGGCCGACACGCACCCACGGCGCTTGGGACGTCAGCGGCGGGTGCGGTTTCGGGGTAATTTAACACGGTCTCTAACGCTTTGTCGCACCTAAGCAGGGACAGATGTGCGTCCGTATTCATTTTGGAGTAACTTCACAGATTCTGAGTTCATTAGCCCCGCCGGGCATCCCTGCGCCCCGGGCTGCGGTTCGGAGAGGGGCAGGCGGGCAGGGCGGGGAGCCGTCCCCCGGCTCCGTGTCCCGGCTCCGTGCCCCGGCACCGTCCCCGGGGCCTCCCCGCTCCCCGCGGGCTGGCCCCGCGGCGCGGCGGCGGCGAGGCCGCGGTTTGGGGGCTGCGCCTTGCGGGATCGCCCGGGTCTCCCGCGGGGTCCTGCGCCGACCCTCGGGGCCGCGGGCGAGCGCGCACACGCGCGTGCGTGCAGGCAGGTTTCGGCATTTCCCACGCTGGCTCTCGGACTGCAGAGCCCCCCGCCGCGTCCCCGTTTGCTGCCGGATCCCGTCTGCACTGGCGCAAAGGGACCCCCCCCGCCTGCCCCGGGCGGAGGGATGCGCCGCCACCGCGGTCCTCGGGACCGAGCCGCTGCAGTGCTGTAAATCAGGTGTTATTCTAACGGCAAACACCCTACAACAGAAATTACAGATTATAATTGCGGAGTGCTTTATGGCCGTAATAAAATTGTAATGTTCTAGCCTGCACGTAATTACTGCCTAATAGATTTCCTGCTAAGGGCCTCGGTGCAGAGGAGCGCCCCAGTCTGCCCAGTGCCAGGGACCAAGCCAGCCCCGGGGCTTTGCCACTGCTTCTGCGGGCACCAGCACTTCAGGGGCTGGCTGGGGCGCGTGGGGTGCCCCGCAGCGGGGCTGCTCCCTGCCTGGGGTAAATCCCCACCCAAAGGGGCCGGCAGGCGCCCAGCTGCCCTGCGCCCCCGTTGCGGAGCCTTGGCCCAGCTGCTGGCCTCCCTCTACCCCCTTTCCGATGAAGATACCAGCTAGCAGCTGCAGGGACGGGGCTTTAGCATAGATGAACCCCGTTTTGGGGAGGGGGATTAGAGGAGCTTGGCTGCCTCTCGTGCTGCAAGCTTTGCTGTTCTGCTCGGCATAACTGACGAGGCACTCTTCGCCTCGGGCTTTGCTCCTTGCGCGCTCCTTGGGATGCCGGAGAACGCTATACCTGGAGGTTACTTGGTTAGCAGATTAGGAGGGAGTTTATTGCATTTCGTCAGCTCCTCTTCGGAGCGTTTTGATGGTGACGTGTTTATCGGCTTGTCTCCGGGTGCGTGTGCAGCAGGCCGCCTTCCCGGCCAGCACCACGATGCAGCCCAGGCTTTGCCGCCAGCGAGCTCCGGACGAGCAACTGCAGCATGCCGGGGCAGGGGCGTGCACCGGCAGCGGGCGCCCAGCCTGAAGGAGAAAAGCAGCATCGCAGCGGGGGTCACGGCGTGCTCGGGGCAGACGGCGAGAGGACGCAGCTGCAGCTGCTCGCACGGTGCGCGCTGAGCCCAGGGAGCCGGCCGAGCGGCTGCCCAGAGGCGCAGGGGCCTGCGGCGGGAGCAGGGCCGCGGTTTGGCTGTCGCTGGCCAGAGCAGGGTGCTGTGCTCCTGGCGAGCCGGGGTTCGGCCGCTCCCGCCGTGCTTCGTGCTTCCCCGCAGTGCTGTGCCCATCTCGGCGCCCCTTCCTGCGGAGGCCGGGCCGCCTCTCCCACCTGCCCTCCCTGGCTGTATAAAATACTATATAAAATGCATGCAAAGCCATCACGCTGGAGTTTTATTTGCCTCCTCAAGGCCCTCTCTGCTTGCGCTGCTGCTATGAGGCTCTGAGTTTCCCCGCTCTGATCTGCCTTGGCTCAGCATCCCTTGAGCTAACTAATCGGGTCAATGCATTTTTAACATGGTATAGGAAATCTTTATGTTTTTTGTCATACTCATTCTTCTCCCTGGTCTCTCTGTGGGGGGCTGAATTATTTAATGCTGAATATTAAACAGAGATGTTTTCCCTTCGCCGGGCTGCTGACTGTGCACTTTAGGTCTGGGAAGATTGGCAGGTGCTTGTTCTCAGAGGTGGGGAGGGGAGGAATACCATAACACCAAGCACTTGTACCACTTACGGCTAGATTGCAGAAGAACTAAGATCCCACTTACAGGCAGCTAAATAAACAGGCCAGATTTGCTGAGGTGTTAAGCACCCAATGGCTCTGCTGAGACAGAGACAGGGCTAAACGCTTAACAACCGCTGTAAAAGCACAGCGCTTCCGTCTCTTTACGCGTACCAGTAAAATTTGCTGAGGTTCGGAAGTTTATTCCCATCCCTAGAAATGGCTGCCTGCAAGGAGCAGGAGAGCCGCGAGAGGGGGGCGAGCAGTGCGAAAAATCCGGGCGATTGCACGCAAAACCCTGAGCTAAACGCGCCTCGCAGCGCCGAAGCCTGCGGGAGCCGCCAGGCGTGGGGGCCAGGCCGCCCCCAGCCACGATCACCCATTCCCGTGGCGCGAACGGGGAGTTCCCTGCGCGCGATGCCGCTCCCGGCTCTTGCCGCCGGCGCTGCTGGTTTCTGACGAGTTTTGCTCCGGTTAGGCCGGGCGATCGGGGTCGCGCACGGGGGTGACGCGGGGACGGGGCTGAACCCGAGCGCTCCCGGACCCAGCGGCAGGGCCGGCGGCGGCCGGGCTGGGGCCTCCCTGTAATTGGGAAGCCGCAGACATATGTTTGCCGGTTGTAGGTCACACGCGGCGATTATCACATGACAGGTGACTAAACACAAAGGGCTGATTTGTGTATCAGGGTTTATCTTTTCCATTAATGGGTTTCTAAATTGGTGGCAGTGGAGCAAAAAAACCCAATTTGAACTCAGAGCATGCATGATTACTATTGTAATAACCTTGGCTAATAAGAATATGATGTGGTGTTAGACTGGGAAAGAAAACACATTTCTCATTAGCTTTTTGATTAATTACTCTACATAATTTCCTAGGGGGACAAGCCTGGGACTGATTGCCTTTGCTTTTGACGCGTGGAAGTGGTTTACCTTAACTTAATAATTTTCTCAGTGACATTTTAATGGCAGTCCTCAGTTAATCTCCAGGTGGCCGGAGGGCAGGGGCCGCGCGCGCCCTTCCCCGCACAGACCTGCTGCCGCCCCTGCGGGCACCTGGGAGTTCGCCCAAGCCCCGCGACGCCGGCGCCGTCGGGCTTCCCGTGCCCAGGGGCCGCCAGGCCGTCGCGTCTTGCTGCAATTCCCAGCGAGCCGCAGGGAAAGCGCCGGCAGGAAACTGGCTGGTCGCGTGGCAAGGCAGGAACACGAGGCTTTGAGCAGGATCTTAGCGCAGCGAGCGGACTAATAATTAATTAGCAATGCTGATTAAAGGATTAAAGAGCCTGGGATAAACAGAGCTGGATTGTTCCGGGACGTTTATCTCGCAGCCCCACGTCGGGAGAGGTGGAGGTCACGGGCGATTTTCCTGCTCTCGCGCCCGCACGTGGGAGACGCGTGGCAGAAGCGCTGCCCGCGCTGAGCAGCGCTTCCATCCCTCGGCAGCCCGTTTTTGCCCGCTCCGCAGTATTCTCGTTCATTCCCAAGCAAAGGATTTTGCAAGGAGCCGTTGTGCACGCGCCGGGGAAGGCGAGCGGGCCGTTGCGCGCCCCGGGGACGCGCCACCAGCTGAGGCCGGCCTCGGCAGCGCTCGCCGCCTCGCCCGGCTCACGTGCAGCACAAGACGCTGCAGGTGCTCCGCAGCGGGCAGTGGCAGAGGCCGCGGCATTTTGTTTTAAAGACCTGCGAGTATGACAGCCGTACAACTGCTTCTGCGCCTTGCAACTGCTGCCAGGAATCCAGCTGTTAGGAGGCATATGTTTACATGACTTGGAAGCAACCAATTTCCTTCCTTGTGTTATAATATAAATATTTTACAGGAGCTAAAATATTCAAAGATTGTTTGACGTTGCCACATGGAGCGGTATCAAATGAGAGCTGGAAGGAGGGAAAAAATGAGAGGGAAGCAAACAGAGATTCATTTGTTTCCATTGCTGAAAATTGAATTATGCTCTGTATTTCTGCATCATAAAATTGCCCAGAACATTGATCTCTGTTTATTGGTTCAGGACGAGATGCTCGGATTGCGCCCATGCGGCATAAGCACCGTTAGGGCCGGGGAAGTCACGCAGGGAGACGTCCCGTCGCCAGACCGTGCGCGTGGCGAGACGGGGCCGCTGCCTGCGCGTGGGCTGGAGGCGCCGGGGCGGGGATCCTGCTCCGGCGCTCCGAGACCCGCTCCGGCGGTTTGCCTCCTTTGGCGGGAGGCAAACTGAAGTGGCCCCTAGCAGGCGGCACCCCCCAGCCGAGGCAGCTTTTAGCCAGGTGCTTTTATGCTCCAACTAAAACGTTGGCAAATCCATACACACTTCCACTAAATGAAACGTCAGGGTAATTCCCCGTCTCGCCCTGCTCCGGTGACATTTCTGTGCGTGCTGTTTGCGCGCTGACTGCGTGCTGCTGTAAGCGCTTCTCCGCAGGGCTCGCCTGCCTTCGCTATTACTCTGGCGCTGTTCAGAGCCGTTTCCCCGCTGTTCACCATGCCCGGTCCTGTTGCCTCATGGCGTAAATAAAAACAGGACCTGGCACTTTTGCCGCGGAGCAGCGCGAGGTCCGTGCCAGGCAGAGCTGTCCCTCGGGGAAAAGGGCAGAGCGGTGGAGAAGGGCCGCAGCCGGGAAGTCTCCGTTTGCCGCGCAGCTCTGGGGGTGGGAGAGGAGCCGGGGGACGGTGCGTCGGGCCCGGCCGCGGCGGGGGAGCGCCCGCTCCGCGCGTGCTGGCTTGGGGCCGCGCGGCCGGAGCCGCCGGGCGGGTTGCGCTCGCCGCCGGCTCGGGCGCAGCGGAGCGGGGCTAGCGCCGGCGGCTCGGCGCGGCGCGGCCAGGGTTCGCTCCGACGGCGCGGCTGGCAGCCAGCGGAGGATGACACGGTCAGCCGAGCGTGTCCCGAGAGCGGGCGGGATTACGGCCCAAATCCTCCTCTCTCGCGCGCCTCCGCGCCGGTGGCCCAAGCCTCCCGGGCGCCCGCCTCCCCTCGCCAGCTCGGCCGGACCTTGCCCCCGCCAGCAGCCGGCAAACGTCCCGGGGAGCCCCAGGCTGCTGAGGGCTTTGCTAACGCCTCTGACCCAGCGGGCAAGGTGGCCCCGTGGAAAAGCTGCCTCCTCCCGCACCAGCGTTACCGCCCAACGAGGCGGGCAACGAGCAATCTGAAAGAGGCTGCTAAAAAAGCAAGTAAAAGAAGCCCCTGCTGAAATGCGGCGGGGTTTGAGCAGCGGGGAGGTCGTGGCCATGCATCGCTCCTCGGCCCGCCGGCCCGCTGGCGGGCACTGGCATTGCCGTCCGGGGCGCCGAGAGAGTCAGCAACGGCAATATTTATGTTTCCATCTAAATGCACGGATTAAACCAGACACTTTAATCTATTCAGCAACAACTCAAGGATTAAAAAGTTGCAGGCAAATCACAGTCCTAAATTGGTAATATATTTTTGCTTGTCAGTTGACAAATCATTTTATAAATCTATTCTGCAGCTTTATGTGGTCCCCGTATGAGTTAGGGATTTGCCAACTTTTAACCTGCTGTTTCTCAGCAGCTTATTCTGCACACATCCTCGGGGGGGAAAGCACAGCAGAGACGTGTGTTAGAAGTGTAATAATTTTCCCAATTGTACCGGTTTTACTCATTTGGTGTTGACCCTACTCAGAGTTATACCGCGGGGTGTCAGAGTCACTTGATATTTATATTTACTCTTTTGCTCAAATGATTGTTTCTTTCAATCACTCACGTTTTATTCCCCCTTGCCGTGCAGCTCTACTGCGGGCCGTCTGCTCAGGGCCAGGGACGCGGGGGCTCCGCTGCCGTCCCCTGCCGCGGGGGACGGACTTAGTGCTGGCTGTACGGTGCTATGGATTGCAATGGCTTCTATTTACCAGAACGTTTCTTTTCCAAACAAAGTAATTAGCAATTAATTGGTGAGGAGCTTTTCTTCTAATCCCTGAGCTCATAGCAGGGAAATCTGGCTGTTTTTTGTGGGCGCACGCGTGTGCGTCTGTGGCGAGCGCTTCAGGAACGCACCATCTGCCTGTTTGGAAATAATGAGCAGGTGCCCGGTTTCGGGAGCAGGTAATTGCCGAAGGATGGAGCTGTATCGTTCTGCATATGCTCGTGGAAGTGCCAGCCTGTCTGGGCAGATGATGTCAGGGAGCTGCGTTGCTTCCAGGCAGAAACGATGCAGCAAAACCCACCGCCGGGCACAGGTCCTCCTCCCTTAGAGGAGGCCGGGGTGGGAACGGCCCGAGGGGCGATAACGCTCTTTTATCCTCTCGCTGGAGGGGAGGCTGCGGTGACGCGCGAGCTGGATTTACGGCTCAGTGCGGGAAAGCCGGTGTTACGTCGCAAGGCCCCGTCGGGGTGGCGCGCTGCCCTCTCCGTGCCCCTTTAATAAGGTCTTTTCCCCCCCTTCAGTTGTCCCGGGATGTGGCAGGGGTTAGAGACTCAGGCGACTGACGGTGCACGCAAAGCCGCCTTGCTCCAAGTCTCCTGACTGTGCCGGGAAAGCGGAAACCTCCGCCCGGTTGCCGGTCAGTAGCGGTGCCTGTGCTGGAGGGCACCGGCTTCGCCTCCGCCCGAGAAGCTGGCGGAGCGAGGGGTGAGGCTGCTTGAGAACGGAGCAAGCCTCCTGCTCCGCGAAGCTGCGCGCGCGGCCGGCCGGCCGGGCATTCCTCTGTCACGCCAGAGAATGGTGCTGTTCTCTCGCGAACTCGGAGACGGCTGCGCTTCGCGGACGGAGAGGAGGAAAGTTTGGGGAATTCCAGGAAGAGAAAGAAACAGGTCACCCAGAAAGCTGGCTGCCAGCGACACGCGCTTCGCTCGCTGCGCCCGCCCGCGTGCAGAGCGGCGCGTCCGTCCGCGGGTGGCTCGCGGCGGCGGCGGCACGGCACGCGGGCGCCGGAGCGGGGGCCGCTCCGCGCTTTGTGCTGGCGTCCGCCCGAGTGGGGAATCCCGGGCGCCGTTCCCGCGCCGCCGGAGCTGCTGTTGCTAGTAACGGTGCTGGGATGGGAGCGTCAAGGGGAGAGGCTCAGGCCTGCGGCAAAGGACGGGGTCTTTCATCTGCAAAACGACAGAGGGGTAGGAAGAGAGACACAACGAGTTGATTTCTGGGGCCAAATCTCAGACGTCAGTGGAGCACTGAGCGCTTGCCCGTGGCAGAGGAACACGTCGCCGTGCTGGAGGACGCTTTCGGATGGAGCTGGCAGCTGGGCCTGAAAGCAGCTTGTCAAAGGGTTTGGTTAGTCTCTGCAGGGCAGCTCGGGCTTCCCGGGTTTGCTGTGCCTCGTGCTGTGCGTGCTAACGCCTCACCTCCAGCCACGAGACTTGGAAACCGATTTCAGTTTGGCGCAAACTGCGCGAGGGGCCCCGTGCACCCCCGGGAGAGGCACGGGGCCGTGGTGCTAGTGACTGCCGTACGCGCATCCCGCGCGTGCGAGCGCAGGGATGGGGCGGGAGAGGAGAGCTGTGGTGCTGCTGCGCGAGGGGCACCCACGGGGCAGGGGCCCGGCCCGGCCCGGCCCGTGGTGCCTTTGCTCTGCTGACTGGCGGTCAGCTTTGGGCAGAGCAGCGACTCGGGTGGCTGTGACAAGTCCTAAATCCATCGAAGCAGCTGAAGGGTCCCTCGCAGGCGTAATGCAAAGCAGAAGGGGATGGCAGGGAGAACGCACTAAATGCAAAAGGATTTTTCTATGTTGGCTTCTTTTTATTATGAATCTTTTTTCCTTCTCTTTCTCTCTTCTGGCCAGTGCCAAGCGAGTTGATGAATTATCCCAATATATATTCTGTCTGGAAAGAAAACACATATCATATATATCTTTGACAAGTTATTATTCTTCCTTATCAGAATATGTGTGCATCCAGCCACGCCATAACTCACCCTTTGCGTAGCTTTTGTAATGAGACAAGAGAAATGCAGCAGGTTTTTCAAGCTCCGGCGTCCCCAGGCACAGCCCTGACAAGTCCTGAAATAACCGTGCGCCGCGCGGGACGGCGACGCGGGGAGACTCGCCGCTGCAGAAAGGGCCGCCGGGCGCCAGCGGCTTCGGGGGGAGCCGCGCTCCCGCCGGCTGGCAAGGCGGGGGGATCTGGAAGGACGCGAGACGATCGCGCCGAGTTAATTCTGTGTCTGCCTCACCTCCAGCTGATTGCTGCAAATTAAATTTCACGCCAATGAGCAGGAGGAGCCGGCGCGCGGCGCGGCGCGGCGACGGAGAGGGAGAGGGCGGGATGGCGGCGGCGATGCGCAGCAAGCGACTGCCAGCAGAGCCGCCCCGGCGCCGGCTCCGCGTGCGCGTTCGGTGCCCAGCTGCGCCCGCGCGTTCCCCTGCACCCGAGCCAGCGCTGGTTTATAGGTCCGACCTAGACTCCGTGCGGTGGTGCCGTGCCTGCAGCTCCCCGTGTTGCAGCAGCCGAAGCCTGTGCCCGTTTCACCCGTGGGACTTCTGCTGGCCGCAGCCTGGCAGAGGCAGCCGGTGCCGCCCGCGTGCGTGGCCGGCGGAGGGAGGGCAGCGCGGGCGCCCCGGGCTCCCCACGGCCGGGCTGGGCACGCCGCGGGAGGAAGCTGGGCGACGAGGGGCTCTCGCAGGCCGCAGCCTCCCGGCCCCTGCTGGCTGCTGTTCCCGCGCCGGGCGGGTACGCGCAGGATCGGTTTACACGGGGAGGCAAAGGTCTGCAGAGTCTAATGGGCCCTGGAGCAGCAGTCCCGCGGAAAGCGCTGCGAGGTTTGATGAAGATCGGTGTACGCATGAGTGAGCAAACAGCTATGTGTTTTCTCCTCGCGACGACAGCCCTCGACTCCGAAATGAAGCGCGGCGGGGAGCCGGCTCAGCCTGGACGCTAGCAGAGGCAGCGCGATGCCGCGCCGCAGTGCCGTGCCGGCCTGCCTGCCCGCTGCAGGGCCGGCCCCGTGCCCGGGGCTGCGCGGCGCGGCCCGGCCCGGCGCCGTGGCGTGGGCGGCTCGGCAGAGACCCGCGTCTCCGGGGACGCGGCCGGGAGAGCGGGGCGACGCCGGGCACCGGGGCCCGCCTGGGGCTCCCGCGTCGGGGCGCGCGGCCGCCGGTCGGGCAGGGCTCGCAGGCACGGGCGGATGCACGCTGGCAGCCACCGCGCAGGGAGCAGCCAGCATCCCCGCAGCGTGCTCAGCCGCTCTGATGTGTGGTTCAAAGGCGGCTCGTGCCAAAGACTCGTCCCCGGGAGACGGACGAGCGAGCGCGGCCCGCTGCCCGCTCGGCTTGTCTAGAGCAGTGGCGTGGCATGGGGTGGAATATGAATTATGTTTACTGCGATGAAAGGAGGAATTATAAATGGAAGTGGGAACCGGTATAATTGCTGTGCGGAGGCAGTGCCACAGTGCAATAGCCGTGCCCCGGCTGCGTTGGATACCATCCTGCACCCGCGGAGGGCAGGCGGCTGGAGCGAGCCGCTGGCGCTCGCAGCTCCTGGCTGCCGTCTGAAGCTTGGCCGTGGACTGAGTATGCGCTCGAGGGCAAATTGTCTCCTCTCAGGAAAGGGTCAGAAGCAGAAAGCTAAAACAAAGCCCTCTCAGTGTTTAAAAACGAGAGCTTTTGCCTCCTATTGGTTCAGCACAGGGAAGCTTTCCACGTCATGGCAGCAAAACCCCAACTCGCTTCTGCAGCCTCCACGGAGCCCGGGCAAGAGACAGCGCTGCTGCAGCAAGCTCGTCTTCGCTCCCCCTCGCCGGCCGCGTCGTGCCTGTCGCTGGGGGGGATCACCGCCGCCTCCGCGGTGCCTCCCCGCCGGCAGCACGCTGCGCCCGCCCCTCTGCTCTCCCCGACGCCGTGGCCGTGGCCGGAGGCGGGCGGGCTCGGCCGGTGCCCCGCGCCGAGACGCAGCCCCGGGCGGCAGCACCAGCGCTCAGGCTCCCGCAGTAAATCAGGACGCTTCCCCGAACGCCGTGATAGCGGGAATCTGGGGGATATATAACCCGCTGTTTATTCCTTCAGCAGCGCAGCAGAGCCCTCCCGTACCTCCGTGAGGCTGTCACTTTTTATTTAAAGGAACTAGGCTGGGAGGAATTAAATACTTGCCAGGAGAGGGGCTGGTTCATCATGCCTTGCGGTCCCGGGTCTCCCTGCTACAGGTCTGAGTTTGTGCCGCGGCTCCGAGCTGATTTCCCTTCCCTCATGCCAGGACCTGCAGCCCAGCCGAGCTCCCCCGAGACGGGAGCCAGGGTGCCAGCCCCTGGGATACCTGGGGCTGGGATCAGGGGGGGTTGCAGGCTTCCCTGCCAGCAGCAACCCAGCTCTGTCTGGGCCCAACCAGCTTTAATTAGTGGTTTAGTTTTCCCAGGACGCGTGCGAGGCTGCTACAAAGCCTGGAGATGCTGCTGCCTGGAGAGAAAAGGGAAAACAAGGTCCTGGCAGCTCCGCTATAGATACTGGTCGCAGCCGCTCTCTGCTCATCAGCTGGAGCTCGTTCCTGCTATCGCAGGGAAACAGCTCCTTCGCCCTTGCCTCCGCGGCTCCGGCAGCAGCGGCGGGAGGGAAACCTGGCTGGGAAAGCGCTCGCTGTCGCTCGAGCGCCGGCGGGCTCAGTCGGGGGCTCGGTCGCCTGCTGCCTGCCGCCGCGGAGGGAAGGGGGGCGGCAGGGGCCGGCTGCTGGGACGCAGGACGTCGAGGCTGCCGGGATCGCGGTTACGCGGACGGGCGGGAGCCGAGACCGCGCTCCCGGGTCCCGGCTCTTCCCCCCGCGAAGGTTGCGGTGGTTTCCGGGCTGGGGGTGTTTAACTCCAGAAGGGCAGCGTGCCCCGGGGCGCGCGCGCTCCCAGGGGCTGCGGGTGCGGGCCGGACCCTCCCCGGGTGCCGGGGGACGGGGCTGCGGCTCGAAGCCCGAGGCAAAGCGAATCCTGGCCTGCAGCGCGCGAGCGGAGGGTTTCGTCTCGCCAGCCTTGCCGCCTGCGCCAGAGCAAGGTCCAGAGATCAGACAGAGCCTTTGAAGCAGGTGCGCGCGCGTCACTGCCGCTCTGAGCAGCGGGGAGCTCTCCCCTTCCCTCCTATATTGGCTTTAATGTTTAACTTATTAAGATAATAGCTGTTCCGTCTCCATCGGTTTGAAACATGATCTAATAGGAATCTTATAACAAAAGTTGCTAAGCAGCTATGACATGATTTACTAATAGACTCTGAATGTGCTGTAACTGAGATGGAAATTAATTTAGTGATTAGGAGATTAATATATGGAGTAGAGCTTATCCTAGTTCTTAAGGGCCAGTAGGAACTATCGTGATGAGCGGTTCACCCAGCGAGAGGTGCTCAGCCGGTGGCTGAGCTAAGCGCATCCTTTCCAAGGCGTCAGCTCCGCCGCCTCCCGGTGCAGCTGCCGGGTCCACGCGAGGGTTGTGCTCCCCGGCGCCCGCGACCTGCCCCCGGAGCTGCCCTCCTTCGCCGCGCGCGGCTCGCACGCCGAGGCCCGGGGCTAGCACGCAGGGGATGCGGCGGTGCATAGTTTCCTATTAAATACTGTAGCCTTCCCAATGTGTTTGTTAATATTGTTTTGTTCTCACAGCCACCTGAGCCTGGTATTTGGGGAAAAAATACCCAAACACGCCCCACGCTCCAAGCTATCTGAATTTAGGACGGAGGCAGCACTGGGACTGGATAATTGAAGAGAAGCGCACAGGTTTGGAGTCTGCCCCTTTTTATTTTTGTTGACTTTTTTTTTAACAGCAGCTGTGCATCCATATTTATTGAGGAAAAGAGAAGAAAAACCGACCGTAATCCCCGGAAAGCAGAACATCTTGTAATTATCTCGGAAGCTTGGCTAGCACAGGCGAACGCGGGCTCCCGCGAGTAGAGGCTGACCACGAGTGCTGCTCTAATTTCCCAGATCCGGGTCACTAGGGAGGGCAAACAGGATAGATCTGATGTTAAACATGCTCTGAACATCAGTGGAATAAAAGGAGCTGACGGACAATTGTCTCTGCTCAGACAGGAGCAAGGCGAGAAGTCCGTAGCCGGCATCCCCGGCCTCTGCCCTGCTCTTCCCAGCTCGGCGCGGCCGCGCGCCGGGCAGGGGCGAGCGCAGGGAGGTTCGGCCGTTCGGGGGCTGCTGTCCCCTCGCCCACCGCAGCACGAGCCCGTCTACCTGCTGCCTGCAGCAGAAGGCAAAGAAGGCAACGTTTGCAACTGCCATGGAAACGGGAGCGAGGATGGCAGGGAGAAACCGCAGCCTGCCGGAAGGGTCGCGGCGAAACGCCCGCTGGCCTCGCCGTCCGACCGGCCGCCGTCGGGAATGCCTCCCCGGGGCGCGTTCCTCCGGAGATCGGCGGGACAACGTGGCAGCGAGGATGGGCTCTGGTGACCTCCCGCCTGGATAAGGGAGCGAAACGGAGTAATATTAAAAAGAAAAAGGTCGATGAATGGTGCACGGGGGGAAAGAACGAGGAGGAAGGACCCCGAGGAGGGAGACGCAAGCACGTGGTTTTGTAGGACGGGCTCGTGTGCCAGCTGCTGACGCTCGCGGGCGTTAGTACCTGCAAGGCTACGCGGCGGGGCGGCCTCCCTCCTTTTGGGAGGCAGCAGCACCGGGCGGGGGCTGCGAGAGGGCTGCGCCTTCTCCGGGAGCGCCGCGGAGCAGGGCGAAGAGCTGGCGGGACGTGGGCACCGGGGGAGCCAGAGGCCATCCTTGCCGCTGTGGTGGGGGACCAGGACTCCGGGAACCATGCAGAAATTCGACATGGAATTTGTTTGTTTCTTTTTCTTTCTTTTTTTTTTGTTTTTAGCAGAAACTCCATCATGCTGTTTTATCAGAGTGGGGAGATGGTCTGAACGGATGCAAACCGGCAGGCAGAGCTGCGAGTGCCGTAGCATCGCTGCGGAGACATGCACTCGCAGGCACACCTGCTCTTGATGCTGTAATGAAGGCAAATATTTAGAGAATGGCAGAGTCCAAATTGCTCAGCGTTTCAGTCAGAATCAACAGCCCTGCGAAGGCTGGGATTAATTTGAAGGAATTTACTAGCGGAGTTTGTGGCAGATAGAACAGTGTGCTTATTTCACACTTGTATGGCCACCTGCTACGAACTGTTTGTTCAGTTTCAAATTCTTTAATTAAAATCAACATAAAACAGATTGAAAACATCCCAAGAAGGGGATGCTTGATTTGCTGGAGGATATTGCAGGAGACATGCCAAAGCGGTTAAAAGATGCTGTAGCGTTTGGAGGCGGCCGCGCGGCCCTGCGTGCGCGCCGGGCGCTGCCCGCCCGTGCTGGGCGCCGGCCGCGGGAAGAGCTGCTGCTTCGCCCCGGGGTGCCCGGGCAGCGTGGCAGGGCTCGTTATTTACTTATTCGGAGGCGCTTGCCCGCGGGCCCGGAGCGGCGGCGCGGGCTCGGCCCCGGCCCTCCTCGAGCTGCCCGGCGGCCGCGCGGCGCGTCGGCTCCTTCGCCGAGCTGATTAGAGGCCTCCTCCAACAAACATCAAAGCTTCAATTAACTGGGGCCGCTCGCAACCCTCTTGCAGCACTCAGATAAGAATAGAATTTCCTCTTGGAAAATGGATTTGTATTTAGCTGTGTGTACGGTGCAGTAGATGACCTGCTCTGCGCAGTGGCAGAGAGGGTCTGGGGACAATTAGGGTGCTCATTGGGAACTGGTTATCTGAAGGAAACAGGCACACTGCTATTTAGCTGTCTAATATCCCAATGGGAGAGGAAGCAAAATTAAAAATTGTCTCTCTTTTCAGAGCCATTTGAATCTGAAGGAGGATTCTTTCTTCTTTCTCTCTTTCTTTCTCCTTTTTTTTTTTTTTTTTTTTTTTTTTTTTTTTTTTTTGGTGGCTTTTCATCTGAAGGTTCTTCTTTCTCTCTCTGAATGCCCTGGTTGTGGGTGGCCGTTTGCGAGCGAGAAGAATCGAGAGGGAAGGCGCGCTGGCCGGGCCGCGCCGGGGCCGAGGGCCGCCTCCGCTGCGCCGCCGGCCGGGCTCCCCTCGCCCGCGCGGGCGCGAGGTGCCGGCAGCTCTGGCAGAGGATGCTGCACAGCAGCATCTCAACGGAGGATACGGCGATGCTTAGCGAAAGCAAACGAGCCTCTCCACGTATTCATCAAAGCGCCTGCATCTCCCACTCCAGTGCAGGCGAAACAATAACAAACACGCAGTGCAGAAAGTTAATATGTAGCCAGACGAGCATTTTAATAACTGGAAAGGTTAAAAAAAATCCTCTCAGCCTCTGTGCGGGCTCTTGCCAGCTCGCGTTCCTGAGAGTCTGGGAGACCCAGAGTACCATGACTGTATTGATTCAATTATTCTCTACAATGTAATACTCTGCATTTGTGTGATAGCAACAAACAGAGTTGAAAGACATACAAAAATAAATGATCTGAAAGTTAATATGGCTGAATGAGCAGCTCTGAATAAGAGGAGAGAGAGCCTTGGTTTTACATTGTAAAATCAATAGCGTGCAGAACAATGTCCTAACTTTCTCCAGGGACCTGGAGAGGACCCGCCTGAATCGATCACTATGCAAATTAATTGAATTCATGAAATCCACATCGCTGGGTAATTGATGCTTCTTATAATTACCTCCGAGTTATGAGCTTTTAGGGGATTTCATTGATTCTTGCACAGAGAGGGCAGGTTCCTGGAAGCACAGAGCTGGTGCGGGAGGCAAGTGCTGGGTTAATGGGGGTGCTGGCTGCAAGCTCCAGGCCCTCCAGATGCTCTGGGGCACGGAGACCTTCTGGCCGCCACCAGCATCTGCCCTCTGGCAGCGAAGGGCCTGGGTTCCCACCGTCAACGTCTCCGCAGTCGTGGGGATGAAGTGTCTGCGACTCCACCGGCATCTTCGTGCAATCAGGAAGAACAAGGAAGCATTTCCCCAGCCAGCGCCGTCTCCTCCTGGCGCTGGCCTTGGGACGGGGGGGTGAAAGGGACCCTGCAGCTCCCGAGGGCTTTCCCGTTACCCCCATCACACCTTCAAAACTAGAGGGTGCGTCCCTGTGAGCCTGCTGAGGCTGCCTTGCAAAGAGCTCTTGTAGGACACGCGTGCAGCTCGGCACGC